>NC_137454.1:23839319-25194911 GCF_964235325.1 Thermobia domestica | reverse complement strand
GACAAGTAAGCTAGTTATGTGTTATCTATGATTGCAGTTCGGCATATCAACAGAAAAGAGGACATATTTGCATGCATATTTTGAGGTTTTTAGTGCATGACTATCCGAAGCCTTGTAATAAAACATTTTGTATTATGTATTACTAATCTAACATTTTTCCACATCTTTTCTTTCAATATCCCTGTTCTGCGCCTAAACAGTTTTTAAAATATTATACAACCTTTTTAATTTTGCACTCTAATCACGCATAGAGCCGGATATTATGAGGAAAACGGAAATGTTAGCTTTTTTGACCATTATATGTTTTCCTTATTCAAGTACGACCTTCATTTTCCTGTACTAAATTGTGAAACGAAAGAAGTACCTTTAGAACATACACTACTTTTTAATCCTAAGTACCTTTACAACATACACTACTTTCGAATCCTATTCCGTCTGCCGCTGGTTGTCTTTATTGGCTATTGAACCGGTGTCTTAGTATACCAGAGCCGCTACCTCTCTGGCTCCGACAGTTCTGCACGTGGCCAAAATAATGTTGCCAATTTGTCGTGGGTTTAACCGTATACAGGTACACTAAGAATAAACAGAAAAAGCAAGCGAATTTAATCGAAATGAATTGCTTAAGAAATGCTGAATTTTCATGGCTTTTTTAAACTTTCCGTGTAAGAAAACTATACAAAAGTGTTTTTTTTTTTTATTTTGTTTTGCCTGGAGTAACCAAAACTGCAGAAGGAGAATCAAGTTCTTCGGAACATTTTTAGTTTGTTATGTTCTAAACAGTGGATGTTCCCACACGCAAGACATCAGCAACTCTGTTCACCACACTGGTCACAGGAAGAAGAGGACCTCCATTATCGCGCTAGTTCTCGAAATATTCATGAAGTCTGCATATAAATTCTCGGTTTTGTCCTTTATACACTCCTATTTTCTTTGGCTTCGGTTCTGAAGAACTAACCATTGTCACCAATTAAATACAACAATATTCTTAAGAGCACACCCAAAACACCCAAAAAGGAAAGGAAACAACTCAAAGTTGCAATAATCGAATACAATCTCAAAGTACTTTTCACTCAACTATGCACAAACGAAAGGAAGAAGAAAGAGTGGCAACAACGTCTGCTTTCCGTGTCAACGCGGTGACAGCTCGGTAACTTATTGGGTCTTGTAGGGGGGGTGTCAGTGTAGTATAAACCCTCGCTTTCTTTTTCGCATAGCTGTCAGAGCCAGGGATACAGCGGCTACAGTATAGTGGCCAGCATGTGCAAGTTGTGCAATATTCGTTGCCTAACCAATATCAAGTTCCTGCAAAACTTGTCATGTGTAGTACGGATTCAAGAAATTCAAAAAGGCAGACAAAAAAGCATCATCTCCAATCAAGAAATACTTTATTATCAATTTCAGATACTCTATTAAATTCTAATATAAGTTTATTACTCAATGTTAGAGCCATTAACGGCCATGTACATAACGTTATTTTAACGGTAGTAGCATTCGAAAATGTAACACTATGCAATATTAGGAGTTACACCGCTGAACACTAGTTCACAGATTAAATTACACATGAAATGAAATCATTAAGCTTTACATCGCATGGTTATGCCAGTTAGGCTAAAGGACACTATGATGATGAGAAATGAATGGAATGATGGGAAGAATAGTGGGAGGAAACGGGAGAACCATGAGAAAACCCACACATGGTGCTTCTCCACCACAAAGTTCACATGGTGCGAGTTGGGACCGAACCAGGGACTCAATGCACCAGAAGTGAACGCTCTACTACTGATCAACGGTAGCCCTTTTGATATTTTAAGAATGTCCTTTAACAAGAAAGAAAAAACAAAAAAGAAAATGAAATGAAATCTTTGAGTTTTACGTCCCGCGGTTATGCCGGTTAGGCTAAAGGAGACTGTGATGATGAGAGATGAATGAAATGGTGGAATGAAATAGTGGGAGGAAACGGGAGAACCCCGAGAAAACCCACGAGCACGGTGTTTGTCCACCACAAAGTTCACTTGGCGGGGGCTGGGATCGAACCCGGGACCCCAAGCACCAGAGGTGAACGCCCTACCACTGAGCCACCGCGCCCCCCCCAAAAAAAAAGTGACGAGAGAAAATTAGGTACAAAGATACCACACAGGGTCGAAATAATTTCAAATAAAACTAAACTGATGTGTCCTTAGTATAAAGAGAAACAAACTTTTTCCCAGGCTTCTGAGTAGGAGGTAAAGAAATCGAACTTTCTATCGATAAATAACATTAAATTCAAATAAGCTACAATAAAAGAAACAATTGAGCATTGGTTGTTCTCGAGGGAAGTCAGAATATTAAAAATATACGTTTCATTGGCATAAGCTAAGGAAGTTGATAGACAATTCATTGTTAATGTATTATACTAAGATTAGTACGGTACATTAAGTTTTCATCTATTGGACGGTGGTGATAAAATGGCAATTCCTTCCGATGCGACTTCGCTCAAGAGCAGCCACTGGAGTTTTAAATTCCTCTTGTACATGTAAAAATGAAAAGAAATCTTTAAGTTTAACGTCCCACGTTTATGCCGGTTAGGCTAAAGGAGACGGTGATAATGAGAAATGAGTGGATAGGGTGGAATGAAGAAAGTGGGAGGAAACGGGAGAACCCCGAGAAAACCCACGAGCACGGTGTGTCCACCACAAAGTCCACACGGCGCGAGCTGGGATCGAACCAGGGACCCCAAGCACCGGAGGTGAACGCTCTACCACTGAGCCACCGCGCCCCCTCTTGTACATGTAAGTTCACGATCCTCGTTTATTTGTATACCTACTATCGCTGACGCGCCTGCTCCCTACGGATACACCCCTCCCAACTGCTCGAATATCCCTCTACCCTTCTGCCCTCAATCGGTTAAATAGAGGTCGTGCTTTTTAGTGGCCACCTAGCACAATTTGATTCATCTTTTATTCACGGAAGTTTTTTTATGCCACATGTCCTACTATATTTATACTGAGCCTTCCTCAAGTCATCTGCATTCAGGGGTATAGGCAGAAGTTTTATCTTGGAGGGGCCCATCGCTTTTGAAGCGGGAGCAGCTACAATGTACAAAGCAAAAAAAAAAAAAAAAAAAAAGTGTTACAGGTAGTGATTTGAAACCTGAAGAAACAGGAAAATTTGGTTTCCGTCCACAAAAATAAAACACTGCTCATTTATTTATTTGCTTTTATCACCATAAATATTATGTACCAGTTAGTTTTAAGTATGCGTAACCAAGAACTACTGCCAGGACCAAACGTTATACCTTTGTGCATAACTATTTCAATTTAGGCTCTTTTACACAGAATCTATCTACAGAAGACGGGAAGGTTCTAGAACACATGTTTCCCTATATGGATTAGTAGCTAGATTGATTCCTTTCTGTACACCAAAGTTTGATGTTTAATCCACATAGTATTGACGAACGAGCGTTAGCGTGTGAAGGCGGGTTAGATCCCCGCTGGGGCACGTTCTTTTCTGTCTTTATTACAGCTAAATGAGAACGAGGACCTGTGTTCTAGAATCTTGCCCATAAACTGATTTTTTTTAAATTTCACTTAATTTCCTGACAAAAATATTTATTCATTATTTGTGACTAAAATAAAAACACCATAATTATTTTACTAACAGTTATATCTCGCTTCCTGTTTTACATCAAGTTGCGCAAAAAAAAAAAAAAAAAAAAAGCGAATGAGATCCGAACTGAGAAACGGAATAAAAACATCGTTTTTCACCAAATTTTCCAGTTGATAAAAATGCATTCTAAACCACTAGTTACAGCATATAAAAAATATAATGTACTTACAAATCAGTTTAGCACCATTATTTAGGCCTAATGGTAGTATTTACAGTAGCTTTTTAAAACGGTGATATTTTTCCATCAGTAAGAATCGGTAAACTTTGTTATTTTTAAATGACTGAAACGAAGTAATCTAATGGCAATGTTTGGTATTTGGGTGCTTAGGAAATCATCTGGGGGGGCTGGCCTCGATGGAACTCCTATGACTACACCCTTGCTGCATGCACTATCTAGTAAGCTCCTCATTTAGTGCATGCTCTGTTAAAAGAAATACAAAACTTTATTCTGACCTAAAAATGTAAGAAATGTGTCAAAATTTGGTAGAACCGTCTGCTCGAATAATGCTGAGTATCAAGTTTTCTTCTCTTAGACACTAGTAATAAAATGGTAATCCTTTCCGGTGTGACTTCCCTCAAGAACCGCCACTGGAGCTTTAATCCCTCCTGCACTCTGGTGATGAGACGGGGTCCTGAAGATTAACGTGTAATCATTGTTCGTAGTTTCAGTGAAATTTTCCTAATCTAGGAAAATTTCAAAAGTAAATTTAGCGAAAAGGGAAATTTTATGATAAAACGTCAAAATCTAGGGAAATTCTCGCACTGACTTATTAAACAATATAAATGTTTAGTTGTTGACTTGAGTTTATCGTCCCTTTGCGTAGCGAGGCTATATGAGACGGGACCTACTGATTAACGGGGAAGGTTCTAGATTACTGGTCCCCCATGTAGATTAGTAGCTGGGTTGGTTTCTTTCTCTACTAAAGTTTATACATTTAATCTACACAGTATTGCCGAGCGAGCGTTAGCGAGTGAAGGCGGGTTAGAGCCCCGCAGGTACGTTGTTTTCTGTCTTTATTATTGCTCAATGGGAAGGGGGACCAGTAATCTAGAACGTTGCCGATTAACGTGGAATCCGAACCACATGAGCTCCCGCCGGGAATCGAACCCGGATCTCCCACGCCAAAGGCACGTACGAAAACAGTTTAGCCAAGAAGGAGCTCAATATAAATGTTCCATTTTATCTTTGGTTCTTCAGAAATAAACCAATGCAATAGCCAGAGTTTAGTGTGTATTCAAAGTAGCATAATTTGCGTCAATTGTTGACTGGATGTTTTTTTCTTTAAAAAAGTTAGAAACGAAAAGGAAATGAATAAAATAAATGTAATTCATACTTCCTTCAATATATTGTCTAACTAAATTAATCTTACAACATACCGTGCATCATAGGAATTAAACACTCAACAAACTAGGGAAAGAGCTCTTTGTGGCTAACGGTTAGCGTATTCGCCCTTGGCGTGGGAGACCTGGGATCGATTTCCGGCGCATGCTGATGTGGTTCCATGTTAATGAGTAGGTCCACGTCTCATATAACCTCGCTGCTAAACGGGACGTTAAACTTAAAATCAACTCAATCAACAAACTAGGGAAAATTTGACACGAAAAGGGAAAATTCTGTTTCAGCCAAGGGAATTTTTTTTAAGAGAACCTACGAACACTGTGTGGGATACGAACTATGTGAGCTCCAACCTGAGTTACCCACAAAAAAAGTTACATGCGCTAAACACACACCCACGAACGAACATTTTGAGTTCATGGGGCATTACTCGAGCAGACAGTTCTACCAAATTTTCACACATTTCTTACATCTTCAGGTCAGGTTAGAGGTTTGTGTTTCTTTTAGCAGAGAATGCACTAAATGAGTAGCTCCATTACTACTTGCAGACTCACTTTACGGTGTCTGACTGTAAATAGTGTGGATGTATCGTAAAAACTAAAGTGCATAAAGCATGAACCAAATTGTGCCAGGTGCTCACTAAAAACCAAGAATGTTATCTAACCGAGTCAGAGCAGGAGCGCAGCAGCGGGCCCGACGGTAGCGAAGGGTGCGTCAGCGAATGGGGTATACGCATAAACGATGGTAGTAGAAGAGCACACTTACACATACAAAACTTACACTATCACTCAAAATTCAACTCAATACGCTCTACACTAATAGTAATTACTTTTATTCACACTCTCATTCCTTTATGAAAAATATTTCACAACGTATTTTACATATGAATTTCCTATTTGGTATAGGGCTAACCCGTTTGCTCGAGCAATCCTTTCCCTGGGGCTATATAGCTAGAATAACCCGTATTCTACGTAGAGTCGCTCGAACGTGAGATTCTTAGCTCGAACCTGTAGTCTTCCCGTACCCGTCTCACAGCAACATTTAGGCAAGAGCCCAGATATCTACATTTAGTTATAATAATAGAAGATAACATGCCCTGAGGAGTTTTAACCTGCCTTCACTCGCTATCGCTCGCTCAGCAATACCATGTGAATTGAGTATTGATAAAGGTAACTCTTTACTTTGGGCAAGACAGTGATATAATGTCAGTACATATTATTGCCAAGCGAGCGTCAGGCGTGTTAGAGCCCCGCAGGGCACGTTGTTTTACTTCTTTCCTTCTTGGAAACTGTAATTATAATTGCGGGAACCGGTTCAGATTCATTGCTTATTGTCACTGCCTTGCCCAAAGTAAAGACTTGCCCTGATAAAGAAAGGAACCAAACTGGATACTAACCTGCCATGAGGGTGAGCATTCTATAATCTTCCCCAATATTTATTCTGTTAAATTTACTTTGTATCGTATAATGAGTTGCTATAGTAACATTTTCCAACTTTTATCTCCTAATATGCAATTACCCAAAAGCCAACCCTCACCACAAATTTTCCTGTTAGTTAACTCTAAATGCGTCCGTGAACCTTTATTCCGTGCCCAAATTAGGCAGATGTTGAGGCTGGAAATGGTAACAACCTATGCCTGCTCCGTTCATTATAGGGTGCACAATACAGCTTCCCCACTAAGAAACACTTTCTAAAGCAATAAGAGTATACTTGGCACATGAATATAAGTATGTTCCCCTAAAACAGGAGAGTACGACAAGCTGTACTTTAATATACGCCTGAGATAATATGAATTATGTTCACTGTTTTAGAAATTGAATTACTCCATTACATAAAACTCTATCATAATTTTGTTTAAGTTCTAAAATATTAAACCTACCTTTAAATAAATCTATCATATCTTCGAGTTCCTATTTCGCAGAAAATTAGCTCTGGAACAAATCAAATTTAAACACTCGAAAACAAAAATAAACTCTCTTCATAACAAATGGCGGACGAAGTTTATGCTGATTCTAATGTCATTGTGCGCATGCGTAAACATGGAATAGCTGAAACAACTATACTTTTCTTTTAATGGAACTATAAAGATGATCCTTATGACAATAAAATCGTTAACTATGTAATATTTTTCATACAGCACATATGAAATTTCTCGTATCATTCTGGTAACATAGCAAATAAGATTAATAATTTTTATGTCACCACAATTATATTTCCAACTACAATGCCAATTTTAACTATATTTTTTATGGTTCTCAAAACCTTACTCGTTTTTAGAGTGTTACTTCAAAGACAAACTCAAATGTTACATTATAAATTGATACCACTTCGTAGTATCTCTTAACAGACACAGTCACTTTGGGCAAGATGGCTTTGAATCCGAAGATTTGGAAGCGGGGTAATAATTTCCTAGGAAACTTTTACCCCCCTGTGGGTTATTCGTTACTTCAAAGACAAACTCAAATGTTACATTATACATTTATACCACTCCGTAGTATCTCTTAACAGACACAGTCACTTTGGGCAAGATGGCTTTAAATCCGAAGATTTGGAAGCGGGGTAATAATTTCCTAGGAAACTTTTACCCCCCTGTCGGTTATTCGTTACTTCAAAGACAAACTCAAATGTTACATTATACATTTATACCACTCCGTAGTATCTCTTAACAGACACAGTCACTTTTGGCAATATGGCTTTAAATTCGAAGATGTGGTAGGGGGTAACAATTTCTTAGGAAATTATACCCCATGTCGATTTTTCGTTACTTCAAAGACATCAAATGTTACATTATAAATTATTACAATTCTGTGTTGTTTGTTAGCGGAGACACTCATTTTCGTCAATATGATTTTATGTCCGAAAATTTGATAATGGGTAATTTTTTTCCTAAGATATTTATACCGCCTGTAGGTTCTTGTTTACTTCAAAGACAATATCAAATGTTACATTATAAATTGATGCTACTCCGTGTTATTTCTTAACAGACGGAATCACTCTGGCCAAGATTGCTTTATGTCCGAAAATTTGTCTTCATAACCCAAAACTTGATAGTTGGCAATGTTTTCCTAGGAAATTATTGCTTTTCCAGTTTTGCACGTGATTTGTTGTCTGACGACTGTGTCTTAAGAAAAGAGTGAAATGAAATCTTTTAGTTTTACGTCCCACGATTATGCCAGTTAGGCTAAATTAGACGATTATGAGAAATGAATGAAATGGTGGTCCAATTCGTTGGTCCAATTGGGTTTCTCCACAAAGGAGTGGGAGAAAATGTAATTCAATCGGAATTTTATTAATTATCAGTGATTATCTTTGATTATTTGAAGAAGAGCAATTCATCGCGAATTTATTTCAGTGTATGGCCTTCCTTTCCAATGATTTAAAACTGCAAAAAGACAAATAATATGATTGTATCCATTCTTCTCGCCTCTAGGAATGACAAGCTGCCGGAACAAGGAGGTAGCGAAAAAAACTAAGGCACTTGGCAACCAGGATTCAAACTCGCACTGAAATTTATAACAGAAAAGTTAAGTAACATGATACCTTTCTATAATGTTCACTACTTAAGTGATCTTTCTGGTGGACAAACACCGTGTGCGTGGATCTTCTCGGGGTTCTTCCGTTTCCTCCCACTTACTTAAAAATATATTTGTCAGCTTGAATACAAGATAATTTCTTCCACTTCTAAAGCGGTAACTGTACGGATTCATTTATAACCAAGGAATATCGTCTTGCTTTTAAATGAAATGGAAGCTCTTAATCGTAGATTTTCCCTCTGTGTGTATGTTTTTTTGAACATAGCGAAAATAAAACGTAGAAAATACATTCTTTTTATTAACTAATGCTTAATTAATAACTTTGGTTAATCTTATTATCCTCTTTCTTTGGCTAAGAAAAAAATTCGGCGGAAACTAAATCATGACTGCCAACAATGATCGCATCCAGAATTATCAAAATACGAAACTCGAAGACATCCACTTCTTTAACCATACAAGAAAAGAACAGCTTTATTACTTTATATCATCCATTTACAAGATATATTTTCTCGTGTTAACATACTTAATAACTGTTTGATAAAGATACACTGTGACAAATACAATGCAAAACATGAAAAACAAACAACATTTTCACCTACACAGCCAATGCAAAGAGGAAGGGATATAGGAGGCGAGTCACAGCTCATTGTCTATCTTGTTTTCTCTCTCAGATCATAAATTGTCAATTTCAAAATGACATGTACACGTACCTTCTGGCTTATAATTAATACCATTACAAGTTACTGCAGTTACTTTTGTAAAGCATCAAAGACATAACAAGCAAATAGCAGAGAAAACATTTTGTTCGCAAAAATTGCCACCTTCATTGTAACCGATAACACCCTAGACTGGCACGAAAAACACTTGTATATTAATACTTTTATTAACAGGAATATGTATCTTTAATATACAGTATAGATAATACATACGGAATAGTTATATACAGTAACTGTTCTTGAAAAAAGAAAAGCAAATTTGTTTCGCAAAACTGTCAGCTTGTTTGTATCCACCCAAATCAAGCACAATCACATTCCACCATCTCAGCATCACGAGCGTCTTATTCTTCACACTCTCTAGACGATTCAGAATGCTGCTCAGAGTCACTATCGTCACCCTTAGTTATGCAGGAGTTGAAGAAGCGGAAGGGAGAGATGCATCTCAAAGTGTTGTCTAATTGAGCTTTCTCGTAAATTTAGTACTGTGCCCTATATTTAAGATTTACTTTTTTCTATAATCTCGTGTAAAAGTTTAAGTGCGGCCTATATTTGCAGGCTGCTTATGTTAGCGCAAATATGGTAAGTTGGTTGTGGCGTGAATCGCCCAGAGCTCCTTAAGTGGTTAAAAAGAAAGAAAATTTCCTCGTATTGCATTTTTAAGGACAGTATCAGCGCTAAGTTAACCATTGTTTCGGTCCCGATGATATAATGAAGTCGGGAAATTTTCCTTCTAGAACTGCAGCACAAAGGAACTTTCGTAGAAGACATTTCATTCGGGAGATAGAGTTCGAACGTGGCAGGAGTACTGGGTGCACCCTTCCTCACCCAGTTACCGGGTTTTAAGCTAAATTGATAAACTGCGTTATAGTTCAATGCGTGTATAAGAACTGTGCAGTATGAGCAGTTGTCGAAAGAAGAAGTTTGTCAGTTAATGTGTTAAAAAGAGAGAGTTACAAAGACATCGGCGTGGAGACATTTGTTACCCAGGATTTCAAGGCATACGATCAACTACGGGCCCCTACAACCCTGTATACCTGGATAATACTATCAGCAGTGGACTTCAAACTGGACATATTGAAGAGGCATGGCCGTGAATATTACAATTTTACGTGAACGCAAAAGCCACATAATAAAAGCGTTATTACTGATCTATAAAACATATCGAGCTCGAAACGTAGTATATTATTATATTGCGAATTATAAAGTAACGAATTGTAATTAATTTTGATGTTTGTACAATCTGCATGTGATTTGGACTTCCAAGTTCATTTATATTTGTCGAGCAACACATCATTGAACTTCACATACATGCCATATCAATTCATTAGTAACCAAACTGCGTTGAGTATACTAAAATTCCCGTTAAACACCAATCGACGGCGCTTATATTGAAATTGATCATCCCCAGATCTCGGTGAAAAGGAAATATAAGCGCGGTGAGAGTAATTGTGTCGTGGCAAGCTTGGAACGGCAGAGACACGAAAAAGAGATGCGAGAAAGAAAAGTAGAACAAATACTTTACAGTGTTCAGAACATAGCTGTATTTTGTTTATTTGCGTTGATAAAAATCAGTCACAACGGAAACGCTCTCAGTGTTTCATTGGACATAAGAGAAGAATGCACATTCAAGGAGTCACAGACACTACCTATTCCTTGAGGCACGTTACAAGGAATTAAATTTGATTTGTATGTCGTAACCTATTTTGTGTTGCAAAATATTTGCAGGCCTGTGTAACTTGCAGGAAAATACTTTTATGTGCGGTACTTCTTAAATAACTTACCTAAAGTATCCAGAATAGATTGGTGATTGGCGACTAGAACATATGGGGCTTTGGCTGGATCATAGTTTTCCAAACCTTTAGGTGTTGAATGAATTCCTGTTATTTTCAGAATAAATTGACACAACGATATGAATAACCTGAAATAAATGACAAGAACGTATGAATTCTGTGTTTTAGTATGTATTGTGTTTCACGTTATTTCTTGATACAAGATTGTATACGATTGGGAAAAGCAAGATGGCGCTGTGATAAGTTTATAATCAACATACTTTTAAAAACAAATTCTTATTCGGAAACACTTTATATTTTTGACATATATATTTTTGAAGTGACTTTATTTTATTTGGGGTTTTAGATCATGGTATCCAGTGCTAAAATATTATTAATTCAACAATCATTTTTTGACAGAAAACTGTGTAAAAGCAAATGATTTCGTCTCTTACCGCGCCATTGCGAAATCATTTAACATTTAACAACAATTTTTATACATAACAATTTTGAAATGGGATGAAATTAAATATTTAGTTTTACGTCCCACGGTTATACCGATTAGGCTAAAGGAGACTGTGATGATGAGAAATGAATGAAATGGTAGAATGAAGAAAGTGGGATGAAACGGGAGAACCCCGAGAAAATCCACGATCGCGGTGTTTGTCCAGCACAAAGTTCACATAGCGCGAGCTGCGATCGAACCAAGGACCTCAAGCACCGGAGGTGAACGCTCTACCACTGAGACACGGCACCCCCATAACAATTTGAGTGATATAGTCGATATAGCATTAAAGCAGCGACCGTAGTTAGTAGTACCCATAACCTTCAAGAACAAAATTCAAGAGATTGTACAGGCGTGAAACCTGTTGAAATCTTCAGAAAATTAATGTGGCAAAGAAGCTCTCTCTCAATCGCAAGTGTACGAGTGGTGTTCATAATTCAAAACGGAAAGAGTATCCATTCTTAACCTGGTCCGTACTCCACGCAGATCTACTACAGTCTTTGAAACCAACGTTCATCAGTTGGAGCAGCTTATTCTGAATGAATGGACACATTAGAGTGAGAGATTTGAGTGCGAAATAAAGCATCAGCTTGGGAAGTCTGGAAACGATCACATACGAACACATGCACTTCCAGGAAATCAAAGCCGGATGGGTTCCAACAGTGCTAACGTTAGATCAGAAGCAATGTAGAGAAAACGTTCTTCTTAGTATCTGCAGCGATTTCAGAGAGAAGGCGAGAGCTTCCTTAAGAAGGTAATCACTACGATAAAAGCTGGCCGCACCATTACACTCCAGAGTGAAAGCACTCCAGCATGGAGTGGAGGCATCCAGACTCGCCCCCTTCGAAAAAAATCAAGGCACAAGCGTCTGCTGGCAAAGTGATAGTGACAGTATTCTAATACAAACACAGGGTGAAATGCACTGATTTCCAGACATGCGGGTTTGCTATTAATGCTTCCTACTAGAACAACCTTCTCCGGAGCAAAATGAAAGAGGTTTTAAGGCGAAAACGATCTCAGACGTTAAAAGATGGTGCCGCCATTCTGCATGACAACGCGCGTCCTCATACGGCCACGACAATGATCACAGCTATCTAAAACTTGATTGGGAGATTTTAGACTATGCACCGTATACCCCTGATCTGCACTTTGCTACTTCCATCTGTTTGGTCCCCTCAAGTAGCACTTTGGAGGACAGAAATTTCACACCGACAACGAAGTCAAAACGTGTGTGCTTAAATGGCTTAGTATCAAAACATTCTATTCGCAGAGATATTGCCACTCCCACACGGATGTGACAAGTGTGCGCGTGTACATGGGAAATACCTAAAAAGAAACAGCATTTGATTCACATATTGTTTTCTTTATGAAAATATATATTATTACACAATATAAAGTCCCCCGGCAGATCCGCACACTAGTTTTGATGTATTATAAAGCAAGAGCCATGTAGATATGACATTGAATACATCATTACATAATACAGACAGTACATACTTCTTTATGGCTTACCAAATCATGAAAAACATAAGCAAGACTGCATTGTGCGTGTTTATAAATGAATGGTGCGGCTCTACAACATAAACAGCAACAACTGTTCAAATTTCCGATGCATTAATCACAGTCC
The DNA here is from genome assembly GCF_964235325.1 of Thermobia domestica. NCBI lineage: Eukaryota > Metazoa > Arthropoda > Insecta > Zygentoma > Lepismatidae > Thermobia > Thermobia domestica. The sequence continues at coordinate 25,181,780 of NC_137454.1, read as the reverse complement.
TTCAATATGTGCACCACTGGTCAGACGACACACATCTACACGGTAATACGGTAATCAAATTATTTCCATACTCAGTGTAGCTCGTTCACCGTGACGGTTTGCAGTGCATGCGTTACCCGATCAAAAAAAAATCGTATGGTGTTAAAGCCGGCGAATGGGGTGGCCAGGGAAGAAGGTGTTGTCTTCTGTTGCAGCATATCCAATCAAACGGTGGTGAAGAACACGATTAAGAATCCCTCGCACATTCCTGTGAAAATGGGGAAGAGCAGCGTCCAGTTGCAAAATGTAATAATCATAATTGGTGTTCAGCTGGGGTAACAACGAAGTTTCCCACACGTCTATTAACGAGTTAGCGGACACAATTTCATGTTCGAAGAAAATTGGCCGTGCACTTTCCCGCGGGACACCGCACAGAAAACGTTCACTTTTGGAGAATTGTGCTGATGCTTTATCTGTGCATGTCGTTTCTCGCTTCCCCATATATGGAACGCCTTTTCACTTTGTCTGCTGGTGTAAGGGCCAGCACTAATTGCACTCTGTACGGAGTAAAACATTGCCGCTTAGCAACACCTTTCACACAGCAGGTATTCTTTGATATGTCCAATTCACTACTTGCTTTACCAAGCGACTTGCGAGGACTTCGCTGAGTCGCCTAGCGTATTCTTTCAACGTTTGCATCAGACACAAGAGATCGGCCAGAAATCTTGCCTTTATATAAGTATCCAGTTTAAACGAACTGTCGGAACAATCTGTTTATGTTATTCTTCTGTAGCAGGGCCTTCCTAAATGGCGTATGAAACTCACACTACACTGTAACCTAGGTATGGACACCTCGAAACTGGACACAGAAGGTCTCTTTCTGTTGGCCATCTCGGAAACAGACGTTGCGGACTCATAGTAAGCATAACAAACTAATCTGCATGACAAATAAACATCAGTTAACGCATGAGGAAGATGAACAGTTGCCACTGCTTATGGTGTCGGTTTTACCCGAGTAAAGTAATAAATAGATTTATTACTACTTTTTAAAACTGCACCATTCATTACAAACACGCAAAATTGTTTTACCTTTGTGTTATACTGATCCCATTGTATCTTTACTGTTGTTTAATACAAACTTTGTATCATTTATACAACTGAGTTCTAGCTAATTAATTTCAACGATATACATCTTATCCTTATAACTTTTATTAAATTTATGTTCTTATAATATTTATTTAGATTGGACAAACACTCTTTGTATTTTTCGCAGGAAATATTTTAAACTATATTCTACATTACTTTGTATTTCTTACTATATTTTTCTTTATCAAAGGCCTATAACACATCCATAAGGTATTTGGGAGACAACAACCGATTTTGATGAAACTTGGCAGATTAATAGGGCGGCTTGCAAAACTCATGTAACTAGCAGAAATTTGTCGAAAAAGCTGTAGTTTCTGAGATACAGTCGATTCATTAAATATCACATTTGTCGTGATATCTCGGGAATGGTTCCACCGAGATCAAGCACACTTTGCAAGTCATGATAGATACATGACAGCTTTAAAAGGAAATTAAAACGAATTATCTGCACCAGCGCAGAATACATAAATAATCGTGCGCATGCGCATATCTCGAAAACGTGAAGACTGCGATATATTTTTCTCCGGCTTAGTTTGAACTACATAACGAGTATAACATAATGCAAGAAAAAACTAGACTCAAAGGTGAGCGTTTTCAAGCAAGTGAGGTGAGAAGATGTTGGGGGTGGTCTGCCCCCGGATATACCGTCTAGTTACGGCACACTGTCATCCATTTCAATTACACGTATGTAAAAGTCATATAATTAACGTTAATAGTCGCCATATTCGGGTCGTAATGATATCAAGTATTGTAAGTCATCAATGTTACACAACAGTTACAAAGTATTAAGAGAGCGTAAGGATAAACTATCAGGCATATGGTCTTGGTGTAATCCATCATTGCCTCAGATAGTTCGGTGCTCGCGGTCCCGTGTTCAATTCCCGGTGGGAGATCCTTTGAAATTGTATATATCCTCGATACATCTGTGTTCGTGCCCCTGTCGTTCAAGGTTACTGGAAATAACTGTAAAAGGAGTATTACTAAGTATAATAAAGATAAGTTACGGTGATAGTTTTGGTGAAACACAAAACAAGTGGTCTGAGGCAATATATGTCTATTTTTGTTTTCTAATTTAAATTAGAAGTCTCTCGACTATAGTATTTTATCATGAATGAAATCAGTGTGTTTCGTCGTTATCGTAAACGTGTGCAATTTACTTTAGACAGGATTGTTTTTTTTACTCTTACTTAACAGAGCAGTCTTAACGTAGTGGCGTGAGCATTCTTTTCGTTATTCGAGGGTCTCGGGTTCGGTTCTCACTGCGGTAAGTTGTTTATATCTACTACAATATTCATACTTCTGAGGTATTCATGATACTTCTTCTACAATATTCATACTACAATGAAAAATATTCAATTCCTTTCGATCTTACAAGTTGGAGTGGAGACTGCTTTCTTCACAGGGAAAATATTAGCAAAATGACGTCACATGTCTGTCTACAACCTTGATTCGCAGTGTGTGAAAACGTAACGTGTTTAGCAAACATTTCACGAACAGGATTTCTAGGGGTGATGCTTAGAGCCTGGTATGAATCATAAATGTGTCTGGAACGATATTGTTTCTGAGCAATTATTCCGAATATCTTGCCGTATTACTCATACTGCTAGAAATAATATTTTCGTTCTTCATTGCGAACACGTTCCATATATCCGTTCAACCAAAGTTTGTAAATAGAAGCTATTCCTTTTTATATTGGTATATATATTTTGTTAAAATATCAATATAACGCACACATAATCCAAATAAAGCATGTTACTATGTATCATCATGAAGAAAAATCCTACTTAGTTTCTGGTAGGCATCCGAAATATCGATATTAATATTGTCCAGGAACTGACACCTTCTGTCTCCCCTCTCGTTTCCTTTCGGACACTAATCCCTCAAAAGTATATCTTATTCTTTTCTCTTTTAAGATTAACGTTATTATACTTCTTTACATTGCAATAAAACGTAATATTGAGGTCTTAAATTTTCGGTAATACTACTACTACTACTACTAATAATAATAATTTTAAAGTTGTCCTAAAATTAGACAAAATGTACGGATATGTCGGGATTTCGGGAGGGTGTCCGGACGTCCAGCACACACTTTTGCAACTACCAACATTTTAAACGAAAGCGTTCCACTGTAGTTTCATTTTGAAAGTATTCTACTGTAGGTTTTGAGGAAAATAACTGCAATAAAAATAAATGTATACCACTGAAGAGTAAGGCACATAATAAACTAACTTTTAGGATATGCAGAAGTAATTATAAAAGTTTTGCTACAAAAGTACCTACACAAACCATAATAAATTCAATGAGCTCCGAAATACAAAGTAACAAAACAGTGTATAGGATTCAGTCTACAAAGGAATTGTTACTTAAAGAATGAACATACACTATTTCGAGAATCTAGACAAGACAAGACATGTCTACGATACTTTTCGTGTCGTCTGGATTCTCATCTCTAAGGGGAGACGATAATTTGAGCTAGCCTTGTCCCGTTTTCAATTTGAAATGTGAACTATCGTCTTAATTTTTTTCTTTTGTTTCTTTCGTTTCAGAAACGAGATGAGAAATTGCTCTTCTCGTGAGCAACGCTAAACAAAAGTGAAATATGCTTGCCAAATATTACATTTCTGGTTGTAATGTAATGCTCTGAGCGATAAGCTCCTAACTTTTAATCTTCTATGAAACAATAATAATAATTATTAGTTTATTATTATTATTATTATTATTATTATTATTATTATTATTACTATTATTCATGAATATTTGATAGTTCAAGTATTGAAACATCCGAGTGTTCAAATATCTGAAGATAACAAAACGTGTGTCATCGGCGATCAATCGCCACCACAAATTCTAAAGTTAAGATTCGAATCGGCTACCTTCAGATTACTGGTCGAGCGCCTTGACCAGCGAACCACGATTACTACGCAACAATTGATTCGTCTTTAGTTTGTTTACGACTATAAAATTCGCGCTGTATTTTATTCAGAATAAAGGAGTTTTGTATTTTGCTTTTTTTAAAAATCCGTAATGTTGATAATTTAGTGAATACATTGATATAATGACCTCCGAGTCCTCAATTACATATTCCTGTGTTTTGCCAATCAATCTGACAATTAACAAACTACTGTTTCAAGCAAACAGAAAATGGTCTTTATTTAGGCAAACCGGAAAAAGTAACGCTTTAGATAAGTGGTTAGCGTTGTAATTTTTTAATCCGGCAATTCGTGTTCGATTCTCGCCTTCGCCGTTTGCACTTTTTAAAGTGTTTCATTTGCAAGGCTGAGCTCCAGCTGGATGCTGCTAAATGAAATATAATCTCCAGTGGAGAAATTCAGTGATGATGTAATCGTGAAAATAAAGGAAGAAAGTAAATAAAGAAAACAAGTTACAGAGTTAATTCAGTTAATGGTTCTATATTTGATATTAACAGTTAATTTCGTGCATTTTTAAATTGTTGTTTATGGACACTATATTGACACTATTGTGTATACACTTGCACAAATATTAAAGAAATCACGAACTCTCAGTTATGTTTGCAACCTAAGGGGAAATACGCTTAGTACGGATAAGTTCTCCAACTCGTTTAAGTGTAATCGAATTTTGCATTTTTAATATTTACAAATAAATAACTGCATAACAATATTTATCATTTTCAAATGTCATTTGTCGAATAATGAAATCAGACAAGTTCTTCTTTCGAAGTAAAATTACATATCAAGCAGTGACGCCGGATCCTAGGAGCTCAGGCCCTGTTAGACCACCAAAATTTTCATTAGGGGCTGGGTTTTTTCCCTGAACGATCAATCCATACTTTAATTGATTTGCAGGTAGGACTACTATTAATAGCTTTAAAACTCAGCGCAAGGCTTTGTGTTTACTTTAAAAAATAAACGAATACATATACCGCATAGTCTATTCGTATATTATTTGATACGCATATGTGTATAGTCATTTGAAGTACGTTAACGTGTTTATTTAATCCCTCATTTAAGTTAATTATAAGGTTATTTAAGTTTCATTAGCGACTCTCCTGTCCGTATATTTTTTCTGGTACTGTGCTTTTGTCATTTCGTCAGCCAGCGTTTTGCCTCACTCCTGCACAAAAATATCCTTTACGATTCGTTCTTTTAACACGTGGGGGCAACTTCATGATACTAATCAAGCTGCTCTACCAGGCGTAATTATTCTTGGAGCTGGCGGTAGTTGGGTTGCCTAACTCACGAAGTTTGCACCTCAAGAATTTCTGTGGCACTCTATGCACATCTCTACTTACAATGGCAGTTGCTCGATTTTGTCAATTGAAGGCCTCTCATAACCGTGCTTTTCCACTGCTTATGTTTGAACACGTGAGGCACAAATTTGCGAACGCCTTTTACTTCGAAATCTTGCAATAAAATTCGTTTGTAGTTACTCCACGACATTTTTTTTCAGAAATCGATCAATGATCTTAATAGTCTTTCCAAGTTGAGGGAAAACCACTCGCAAATCCCTAATTCTTTTCAAAACCTAATAAAGATTTCGTTTGCAGCTTTTCCTAAAGAAAGTGCGAATTGTTAACCGTATAACTTGGAGGTACTAACAGTTAGGCCTGCCATATACTATGAGATAAATTCTAGAAATATCTTACGATTTTTTCTAGAGTCAAAATCTTAAAGTGTATGGCATCATATCGCGTGCCATTTCCTGAGTTCTGAATGATCCTATGAGATTTCTGTTGAGAGTTCTAGCACGCTCTATTTTCGGAAAGAAAATTCGTAAGACTTCTATTTAAGCGACATCAGGTGAGAGAAAATGCAAACAAATTTGTTTTTCCCCGCCAGCAAAGATGCTATTTGTGCACTTATCAGTGCATAAGAGGTGCATACAGTTTCATATTATACACAGTAAACGTTCTATCTTAACAAATATGCAAGATAGAAGGGCCTGGAAATCAATGATGGCCGAGTATGCGTTGTTACACTTGGCACCTCTTCGGATGATGTGATACAGGAAAAATCATTACGTGAATGGCAAAAACATGGTAGGATTTCCTACAAAATATACAATACCATTTGTATCTAAATATGCTAAGATACTTTCTAGAATTTATCTCATAGTATATAGCAGTCCTAACATGAACGTTCCACTTCACACAGACTGAAGTTACTTGGACTGAAGACTGGCGCGGGAAACTGTAAGGCATCAACGGTTAGCAGCAAGTTGCATACATGCATGTGCTTGTATTGCAGTTCCAAACATGGCACACGTGATAAGTAATCACAGCTACTGAAGGTTATACACTAGTCAATTTAACCGAAAGATGTAGGTACCTGTCTAATTCATATTCAATCTGAGATCTCATCGGGTCCGACTCTAAATTGACTAAATCTGTAACTCACCATCCGTTTCCTATCTTGCGGTATCTCATTATCTCATGTGGTATGGCAATCAATGGTACGAGAACTGAATAGGCAAATTGCTGGAAACCAAAAAGCACCAAATATCTTATCCTCTCTCTTGTGTAGTAGATGATGGTCAAAATGACGGTTGTCCATAAAATGAATGATGTGTTGAAGTCCATTCTTTATACAGACCTTGAAAGAAAAAAAAAAAAAATAAAGGAATATTTATCTTGCTACCTTCGATTATTGAAGCAAATTCATTGTTAGTATATACGTTTATTATTAAAATTTTATAACTTTCATTTCCAAGGAAGAATTTATTTAGAAAATACTGTTAACACTTAGACCAGGGGCGGATCCAGGACCGACTTCTGGGGGGGGGGGGTTATCATACTGCTACTTAGAGCTACTTTTAACAGCTTCAAACTCTGGGATGTGTTTTATTTATATGTATAAAATAAGAAAGTTTATTCTTCTGGGGGTCGCTCCCTTGGATCCGCCACTGATTTAGACTGCCGTTTTGCCACACCGTGGGCTGCTATCCCTGTATTCTACCAAGGCGGCGGGCACCTATACAGTAGATGTTACTGCTCACGCCGAGCTGCCCACGCTGTGTGCACACCGATCATTAGTTTCTTATGGGAGCTTCATTTCGTCGGCCTGCTGGTATAATAAATTGGTTTATAAGGAAAATATACACATAATTTTTTTTGGTCACGAGAGAAATAATATTGAACATGCAACTTATGGTATATACCAGATTGGCCATGGCCTGGGAGAATCTATCTATCTATCTATCTATCTATCTATCTATCTATCTATCTATCTATCTATCTATCTATCTATCTATCTATCTATCTATATATATATATATATATATATATATATATATATATATATATATATATATATATATATATATTATGGCGACAGTCTAAGTGTACGAGAAACAATTTCTAAGCGCTGTTGCACTTTAATAGTCTGATGTACAGAATCTAACTCGGCTAATATATTTCCAACTGCCATACAATCAGCCTATACTTATGTACCGCAATTTCGACCGTGAGTGGAAAAAAGTATTTCTCTCGTACTGAATAATTAAACATATCTAATTATTATTCTTTTGGTAAAATGTTTTGAAGCGTTTGAAAAAAAAATAATGAAAGGTATGTAAGAAAAGAAGATGAGGAAGAAAGTAATAATAATACTTATGAAATTAATTCCTAAATTTTACGTTCTTCGGTTATACCTTCTAGGACAGCGATCGTCAAATCGTCGACCGCAAGCTACTAGCAGCCCGCGGGGACATTTTCAGTAGATCGTGTTAAGTCTCCGGTTGGATAATCTTGATTCCTTCAGATTATAAGTAATAAACAAATGTAAGATTTTTTTTAAAAAATAAGTTGGTAATTCTTTAGATTGGTAGCTCACAGTAGGATTTACAAATGACACGGTAGCTCGGAAGCTTCATAAGTTTGGCTACCACTGCTCTAGACTAAAGGAAATGACTGATTAATGAAAGTGAATTATTATAATGAAATTAGTGGAATGTGAATGTGGAACCCAAACAGAAGAACCCAAAGAAAACTAACCTACGGGCACGATGTTATTCACCACGACCACATACCTTCTGGAATCGAACCAGGAATTCTTTGCAACAAAGTGAGCACAAATACTGAACTAAACTATTATTATTATTATTATTATTATTATTATTATTATTATTATTATTATTATTATTATTATTATTATTATTATTATTATTATTATTATACTTCCAAAGTATGCTACTTGGGAATTTTGTAGAGCGGTCAAATTTTGTCTATCTGCCTATCGTTAAGCAAAAACATCAAGAGGTTGAGAGAGAAGTAGTAGTTTTTCTTTAAACTGTTCATCGTCCCAAGAATAATTTCCAGTTCCATCTTTATCTCTCTAATAAAATCGGAAGTGGCAAAATTGTAGTACTACTTTCGGTTACAATATTGATCCGCACACGGGAGAAATGGTAGGACGTAAAAAAATTGATTTTGACTCAGTGTCACATGGAAAAGTTTTATAATTTTTTTTTTATTCCTTCAAGCTAACTGCAAATAGTGAAAATCTTCTATTTTCGGTTTGAATAATGATTATCATAGTAAAAAAGAAAAAAAATATCATAAAAAGCCAGAAACAGGTATTAGCCACATCCACCCACATATACACAAACACGCGGCCCCGTGTAGCGTAGTCGCGAACGCTCTCGCCTTTGATACGAGCGGTCCCGGGTTTGATTCCCGGTGAGGGTACTCGGTCGAAAAAGTGTGAAAACGTTTTTTCAGGCCAGCCATTCTGAATGAGGTTTTCCTGGGTTTTCCTTATTGAAAACAGGCAGATGCCGGCATGGTACCTAACTTATAGGTCCCAGACCGCTTCCTTCCTTCCCCAATCCTTTCTTCTTTCCCTTTTCCCGGATAGTGTAATCGCCGATGGACGTCATCCTTTAAAACGTGACGGGTTAAATAGCCATCCTAAATCCCACATGTACAAACACATATAAACATTTCAGAGTATTGAACTGAAAACCTATGGAAAGAAGTTCTATTCTGCCTTCCTTACCAAACCACAATTTAGTCTCTTAAGGTGGCTTTTAGGATGCATGATCTTGCTGTGGACATCGTTTGCGGATGGAACCAAAAAATGAAAACTTTGAGTTTTTCGCCCCCAGGTTATGCCGGTTAGGCTAAAGGAGACGGTGATATTGAGTAATTAATGAAATGGTGGAATGAAGAAAGTGGGAGCAAACGGGACAACCCCGATGAAACCCACTCATACTGTGTTTGTCCACCACAAAGTTCACTAGGCGGAGGCTGGGATTGAACCCGGAACCCGAAGCACCAGAGGTGAACGCTCTACCACTGAGCCACCGCGGCTCCACGGATGGAACATCGATCCGATTTTGGTTATTCTCTGTTTATACCCGCATATTTTTTTTACGCCTCTCATTATATTTCAAGAATGTAAATCCCGTACTGTAATAAGAGTGTTGAGAGGTAACCTGCATATACTAAATAGTTGCGGACAATTACACAATACACACTTATTTATTGTTATTACCCGATTTTCTTAATTTGTAGGCTATTTAATATTCACGCATAATATACTGACGTTCTGTCAACACCCACTATATTTCAGATGTTTCAAACATAATTATAACTTATGACCTGAAATGATTGTATGAATATGTGTACAACTTATTTATATAAAAGTGATGATATTATATGTAGTTGTTCATGCATTGAGAAATATGTCATTGCCTACCAAATAGTTTGAAGTAAACGGGAATGGAACTGACGACTGAAAATCCTGTGTTTTACCATTGAATCAGCATGAGCATCTGTGGCAAGCTTCTTCTGAAGAAATATTCCTAAATTTCCAAGACAATGACTTTCATATCCGTTGCAAATTCTGTTTTTTCTCCTTCTTTCTCATTCCACTACGGATGTGATAACTATGCTCTCTGTCTTTTCTTTCATTGGAAATGAGCTTCCTCGTGGCCAAGTCGTATGCGCGTTTGGAGTGGGAGACCCGGATTCGATTTTCGGCAGGAGCTCACGTGATTTCGGATCCTATGTTCAGCTGTAAGTCCACCTCTGATATAGCCTAGCTGCTGAAATGGATACTAAACTTAACACCAAATCAAATCAGTGGAAATGTTTATTTACGTATGGAAACGTAGTTATACGTAACGAAACCAGCATGTGCTCAACGTATGCATGCTTTCGAAATACTGTATCATTACTTATTTCAATGAATGTTTCTTTCTTCTATGTGTTATTGCACTTAAAAGAAGAAAAACACATGTATAAAGCTAAGATTGTGGTCGTTATCCTAAAGTCGTGTAATTATGCAAAGAAAAAAATAATAAAACTTGTCGTCATTCTGTAAAAAGATTCGGTTGATTCGGTTTTATAACTATATTCTATTGCATGAATAATGAAAGATCACTACTCTCTGTGCCTAAAGTGCTCATCAAACTTCTGAAAATTTTAGTTAATTAAACAGAATTTTTATATTTTATAGAATTTTTTAATATTTTCACTTAATCAAACAGAACTGCGTATTGCAGTACACGACGATAAGGACACAATTACTTCTTACGTTAGGAAAATAGAAATAGAAAATAAAGCTAAGAAGTGGAGGAGGAAGAAGAAGAAGACTAGAATAACTTCTCGAAGAATAGTTCATTAAGAAAGTATAGTAGATAAAGAAAACGATGAAAAAAAGAATTACAAGTAAGACATGAGAGAGAGAAAGATTAATAGAAAGGGAAAGAGAAAAAAGAAAAGGAAGAAGAATTAATGGGATAATTATTGAAATGTAGTTGAAAGCTAATAATGTATTGTATATGTGGGATATCCCTATTCATCTTCGTGTAAGATAAAAAAAAAAAAAAACTATTGAAACTAAGCAATGTTAACTCATACTATACTGACCTAGATCCAAGAAAATCCTCCACATTGGTTTGTTCAGACCTAGTCCAGACCTATTGCGTTTCGTTCGTATACAAATTGGTAGGAAATTACTAAATTCACCATCCCAAAAGCAGCGCATATCTTACTGGAATATATAGTTAATGACTCTATTAGAACACGTAGCGACTTGTTAAAGTAATGAAAGAAAAATATACAACTCAGCAATATAATGAGTGTATAACGCATCCACACTTTATAATTCCAATTTAAACTCAATAGTTATTCTCACAAAATAGAACCACCTTATAATTTAATCCAATATTATTTCATAGTAGATTATATAGAAACACTTCACTATATTAAATGTTCGTCGAGTACGATTTCCAGCACACATAACAGCTTAGGCTGAAGTGCTGGCTAATATCATCACAGAAAGTCGCCATCAGAGGCGCTGTAATGAAAAATTTGACAATCAAAATATTTAACCAAAGACCCCATGTGGAATCAATTGAAACGTAATTGAAAGTTGTTATAACTTTTTGTTTCAAGTAACTAGCAGAGTGACATGTTACAGTTGGAACAGTGGCGTAGCACACATTTGCGGGCCCCCTCGCAAAGTATAGAGAAGGGGCCCTAGTTGTAAAGCCGACAGAAGTAAGGTTGAAGCTGTACTTCTTTAAATCTTTATTCATCGCAGGACTTCGGGGCCCCCCGCACTGCGGGGGTTGCGGGGGTAGCTGCTACGCCACTGAGTTGGAAGGAAAAGCAGAGAGAAGCTAAATGTCAAATCTGAATAAGTTAAAGTGAAAACAACCACCGTAATGCGTTCAAGGTCTTTCTGATCGAATAAGAGAAACGCGCAATAAAGGTACACGCTTTCCAGTACACCACTTGTGATATTTCTTCTTCACTTTCTTTTCTTCCTCGTATTATTATTATTATTATTATTATTATTATTATTATTATTATTATTATTATTATTTATGTGCCATAAATACACTGAAATATTTTATGAATTCAATATTTGTAAAACTAATCAAGCAATACAACACTTACCCCTTCAGGACTCTCCTATGTCTTCATACGAAATTTCTCCTAATATTAATACTACAGCTACTTGAAGGAAATTAAAAACATTTTCTACATTTACTTGTTCATACTCCCATCGATAATAATAGAAGGAAATTGCGCGTGGAAGCAACCTTGCAATTAGCATTTATACATTTAAAAAATCTAATTGCGTATAATGGGAGATAATGAGAACTGGACAATACGTTACACAACGATTGTTACGCAAAGATGGCTACATTAGTAGTCTTCGATGCGGGACACACATGGATTTGCTTCTCAATGAAAGTTTATGTCTTCTGAATTCCATGTTAAAATGTAGGTAATAGTGGCGTAGGGAAGGGTGGGCCCAGAGGGGCCGGGCTCCCCTCAAAGAGGTCCGACAATGTACTTTGGTAGTTTGATGTTCGTAATGTTTTTTACATGTTTATATTTATATATTTTTTGTTTGTAATTTTTCTATATGTACCTATAACAGCACTTGCCCCCCCCCCCAAACACACATCCTTTACTACGCTACTGGTAGGCAAAGTAGTAATGGCGTCACTTGATCTAACTTTTGTGCCCCTATGTCCTTGGCAAGAGTTCATTATCAGCGCTGAATAGGACTACCCGTTTAAATTTTGACAGGTACATTGGCCCATCCTATAAATTTAGGGAAGGTACCTAGGACAACCTCCTTAAAATTTGAAAATTACCAAAACTATACTTCTGTAATTTTGTGTGGTCCATCTCTTTCCCTTCTATGAGTTAAAAAAAAATGTAAATATTGGTGATTTTTTAAAATTTATTTTCTCGTCTTTAATGATGTCTTATTACCTTATATAGTTATATGATTGAGTGCATTGTTCCAATCCGTTTCCTAGAACTTCAGTACGTATATATGCCTCTCTTAAATTTTTGAAGGTACTACCATGAGCAAAATAAATGACGCGTCTCTTTATTCTGAAGTTTTTTGAAAATATCCCCATTTTCTTTATATGTTCGAAATTTCGGAAGGTTTCCCCAGCAGGACAGGTTAATAACAAACCCGTTTTTAATATTTGTGTTAGATATTAGCTTAAAATAAATAAATTAGAAGCAAAAAACATTAAATCGACAGAAATCTCGAGAATTACCAACTCTGCTAAAGTGGGAAATTTTCAAGAACGCGAGGGAATTCTGCAGTTCAACACGAAGCAGTGACATCTATGTCATTGAGAGAGACGTGGATTAGATCTACAAACGAAACTTTTAACGAAACATTTCTAATGTGTCTTATTACATGCATTATCAGCGAACTCCAAATATATGAATCTATGCTAAGTATTAACGTATAGATAGAGCAAATAATGGAAATTACCTATGGAAAAAGACGAATTCTTAGCACAATCGTAATGAAAAATCGTCTTTACCGTAGAACAGGTTCAGTTCACGTAAGAAAACAAGTAGCTCAGTTGGTTAAAACAACTAGTCTGTATGCCGAAGGTATTGGGTTCGAACCCCATGGAAGTGCCCTTGTAATTTTTATTACTGTGGTTATTTTATTTATTTTTTATGTGAGAAAAAATCAAATTGTAACATATGTGTAAAACTCATGACGATACCAAAAAAAAAAAAATGCCGTTCTTGCACTTGCATTAGTGTTTCTAATTTTTGTTTGCAAACAGTTTCGTAATAATTTCCCCTGTGCTCACTACTCACTACATGCTCACTGGTGCATAACGAATGTTTTCCAGTAAATGTTAATTCTAATTTGGAGAATTTTATAAAGTTTCACAATGTTTCTCGCTTGATAGTCTTCTATCTACTTTTTTGGACACTTTGATAACAGATTTCCCTATTAAATGTTTAATTTCCCCTATATATATTTAATTACAAAAAAGTTTTACATGTATTTGTCTTAAATTGAAATTGTTTTGAATTTACCACATGAGGTAAGTAGCCCGAAGGAGGAGAACTGAAGTAACTGATATTCTACGTAAACGCAACCTATTGTAGAATTATTATGCTTCTTCAGCACATAATCTTTACGTTGGTCAGACAGAGAAAAACCCTGTTTTTTCCTCTCCTATGACCACTCCTCTTAAAGCTTTACATGTAATGATTCGTGTCACATAATTTCGGCTCTCCAAAGACATTTATTATTATTATTATTATGAAAATGAAATGAAATCTTTGAGTTTTACGTCCCACGTTTATGCCGGTTAGGCTAAAGGAGACGGTGATGATGAGTAATGAATGAAATGGTGGAATGAAGAAAGTGAGAGGAAATGGAAGAACCCCGAGAAAACCCACGCACACGGTGTTTGTCCACCACAAAGTTCACTTGCCAATATAATATTATTATTATTATTATTATTATTATTATTATTATTATTATTATTATTATTATTATTATTATTATTATTATTATTATTATTATTACTGAATATACCACCCTTACATAATGTAACTTTAGATATCTTGGTTTAAGTGCTTTCTTTAGTAATAATTTGAGCAACCATGTAACAAAATTTAAAATGTATGAGGGGGCACGAAGTTTTATTTCCCCCCCTCTCTTTTCAGCACCGTCCCAACAGAAAGTATATAATTTCTGACAAGCAGAGTAGACAAAATGAATAAGAAATATATTTAAAGTAACCTTTCCTCCTTCGTGAATGGAATATCACGTAACATTTTTTTTATTCTACTGAAGACGATCCTAGGCCGTTATGGTTAGGTAACAAAAGTTGCTGTGACCAACTGAGTTTCGATTTCTTACGCGAAAGAAGTCTGTTATATTACGAGGCATGCTTTTCATTAGCAAAACTGTTCGAAGTAATACGAACATGGCTCAAGAACAGAGACGGAACTGAATTACCACTCGATTGACCTTGAGGCCAAATCACCAGAGTAGCTATAAACGTAAGTTCAGCATGCATTTCTGTGGAGTTCTGTTCAGTATTCCTATCTGCCAATCACGCTTGTTTGTAAGAGTAATATTTTACAAACCTAACCTTTCGATAGAGCACAATAGCGAAAGAATAAAAGGGAAGGAATTCTTGCCCTTGTGAACGTTGGATACCACCATGTGCAATAAAACTGTCGCGTCTCCTTGAAGTGATATTTTATCGAAAATAACTCTTTTCCCTTTATATATCCGAAGTTTTCGAGGGTTTCAAAATGAGGAAACGTTACTGACAAACAAGGACGCATTTAGGGGTGGGTACAGGGGGTCCGGACCCCCTCTGAAATCCCAACTTTTCTGTAAATTTAGCCTAATTATTGGGATTATCTTTTAAAATTTTATTATAATTTATCCTAATATTGAAGTCGGGCCCCTTCGGAAATAAATTACTGTATACGTGCCTGCTGACAATTTTCAATATATTCGTTAAATAATAAAGTAAAATAATTAAATTAGGAGCAAAAAGCTTCAACACGGGCTAACTTTTGTCCACTGCCAATATTGTTAGAAGGGATATTAATAGCAAAAACTGCTAGTCAATGCTGAACCTTGAAACTTCACCCCGAAGAGCAAGCCTATTATTGAGAACTACATATGAAACATTTTATCAAAACTTATCTAGCTTTTATCTGGCATGAAATTATTATTTACACTAAAATGCACTATCCTAAAATGTGTATCTAAACATTGCTCTGCGTATCTACGAAGCAATAAAAATTTTTTATCGAAATATTTGGGCAGGAAACTCTAACAGCCAGCCATTTTATTTAAATCGTAATAAACCCTGTAACCGTGCGTTAACGTGAAGACAAAGCTTGGTCCATTGGTAATGTGTTGGAAGAATGAAAACTCAATGTTCGTAGGTTCGAATTTATCCACTCACCAGAACATTTTATTCTTATGTGTAACGATGAAATAAGAAAGAAAACATGTATAACCGTTAAGACAAAACTTCAACCAAGTCTGAAGAGAACAATACTAAAATAGTAACACAATGACGTCAACCAAGAATTATTTCATGTAGCGTTTGGACGAAATTACAACTGTCAACAATTGCAAAAGTAAAAACAGGCTGATAGGCGTAATGTAGTCTAGACTTCTGAATGCATTTACTTCCTCAAAACTTCCGTCTCGTCATTGGTATGCCGTTAGTCATGGTAAAACCTTTCAATTGGAAGTGAAATGACAAACTAAAACAGTTTTAAATCAATAAATGTCTATGTGTAAAAGTAGGTGTCTCTTATCTGTAGTTCTGAGTTCCTTTTACTTTGAAGTGACAAATGAGAGAAGTATGGTGATCGAAAAAAAAAATCAAACTTGAGATTTCAACGAATTTACACGTATTATAGCCCCTAATACCGAAAAAGTTATTTTTTGATACATGTCCATCTGTTCGTCTTCCGTTCGCTACACTTTTGTGTGCACTCGCCTAGAGGCCAACCGTTCAACTTATCTGCACCAAATTTTAGTTTAAGATTTTTATAGTATTTCCTATAGTTTCTTTTATTTCCCTCCTACTCCCAAAACAAGGGTAGTTTCCTGTACGATGAAAATAGAAAAAATATATTTTCTAATAACTGGCTCTAACGATCTTGTTTTCTTTCTTTTTTCATAAATCAATATTTAATTAGCAACCCAATTTAATGGTATAAGGCATTTATCTGAGAAAAATCTACAAGGGGTAGTTTATACTTAGGGGTGAGTTTTTTCTCAGTGATTTTCTCAAAATGGACTCAAGTGTTTTCGTTCATATTTCATAAATAAATATTTCATTAATAACTTAACAATATGGCATAAATAACTCGTTTGTCCTAAAAAAATGCGAGGGGTAGTTTATTCTTGGTGGAGTGTGTTGTCTGGGCGATTTTCTCAAAAATGACTCAAAAGAGTTTATTCGTATTTCAAAAATACATATTTCGTTAATAACCGAACAATATGGCAAAACTCGTTTGTCCTGAAAAAAAATATACGAGGGGTAATTTACTCTTGGGGGTGTTTTTCCTCCACGGTTTTCTCTAAAATGAATCAAGCAATTTTGTTCGTACTCAGAAATAAATATTTCATTAAAAACCTAATAATATGGAATAACTCGCTTGCCCTGAAAGAATCCTCAAGAGATAGTTTATTCGGGGAGTTATTTTTCCCTCACGATTTTCTCAAAACTTACGTGGACAATTTTATTGATAATTCATAAATAAATATTTCATTAATAACCCTATATTTTAGTATAAGTCATTTCTATGAAAAACAATTACGACGGATAGATTATTTTGGGGGTCAAGGTTTTTCCCAACAATTTTCTCGAACGACAGGCGATTTTGTTCAAATTTCGCAAATAAATATTTCATTAATAAGTAAAAGTATATCTTAACTCATTGTTCGAAACAATTCACAAGAGGTAGGTTACTCCTGACGTGTTCTTTTTGAACGACTTTCTCGAAAATGACTCATTTGATTTTTTCATATTTCATAAACAATTATTGCATTAATTGCTCTATTATATGTCTAATGAAAATGTGCTCAAAGTGTGAGTTAGTTTTGTAGTGTGGATTTTCTTCAATCGAAGTTTTTTATTCGATAATCTGACATTCGATGTATTTGAATAATACGATATTTTTTTTTTCGTATTATTCAAATACACACCTCAGTAACAACTGCGGCCTAACACAGTTAAGAAATTGAATTGAAAAAGTTTAGTGCGGTGGCCCTGTAATTGAATATTTTTTGGTAAACACCCTAGCTTTTTGTGGTAAACTCAGGCTTTTCTTTTTCGAGCGACAAAAGAGAGAAGAAAATATGGTGATTGTGAAAATAGTATATCAAATTCAGATTTCAACGGATTTACATACTTCATGGCGTCTACATACCGGAAATGTGATTTTTCGATACCCGTCCTTCCGGTCCGTCCGTTCGGTACACTTTTCTGTGCACTCGCCTAGAGGCCATACCGTTCAACGTATCTACACCAAATTTTAAACTTAGGGTTTACATAGTATTCCTACAGGAGATTTTCCCATTTTTTTCCTACCGCCTAAAATAAGTGTGGTTTACTAACAGCCGAAAATCGAAAAAAGCTATTTTCTCCAAAATGGTTTTAACAATTTTGTTTATTTTTCATTAATCAATATTTAATTAACAACCCTATATTGCAGTATCAGATATTTCTCTTAGAAAAATTTACGAGGGGTAGTTTATTCTTGGAGGTGACTTTTTCTCGACGATGTTCTCAGAAAGGACACTGGCAAATTTTGTACACACTTCATAAACAAATTTTTAACCTTGCAGCATGGTATAAGTCAAATGACCTGTAGTAGCTTATTCTTGGAGTTGAATTTATTTCCAGTGAGTTTCTCAAACACGACCAGTTGGCAACACTGTATCTCGACAACGAAGCTGAACTCGAAAACTGCAAGAGGGCTATTTGTCTCCTTTTGATGTCAGGAATCATCTCCCGAAGTTTGTGGACATCTTTCAGGTTCACCCTTAATGAAGCTTCTTTTCGAAAAGTTAACTATTAACTTTAGACATTGTTTATTTTTTTTTTAAATCACAAATGCCGTTATTAATTTTAAGGCAGAGAGCTACTTCTGAGAGAATAGATCTTGAAAAATAATTTTAAGACTTAGACTTTTGTTTTCGAGACATTCCAGACAAGACGAGACATTTTAAAAGCTATCTCGTGTCCAAAATATTTGTTGCGTCTTCTTTTGGATGTCACAAAGCGCGTCTCGTCTCTTTCTCGAGACATGTCTTATCTCGTGCGCATTCGTTAACACTTGGGAAGGATTATCTTTCTACTCAAAGCATTGTTTTTATAATGGTTGCATATTTATGATAATTGCCGTCAACATAAATTACAGTTCTTTCAGTTGAATTAATTGTTTATTATTATTATTGAAATTAAAATTAAATGGAATATCTAGTTTAACGTTGCACGAATATGCACCTACGCTAAGGGAGAATGATGATGAATGAAATGATGAAATGAAGAAAGTGGGAGGAAAATGGAAAATTCCAAGAAAACCCATACCCATGCACATGGTATTTGTCTACCTCAAATTTCACTTGGCGCGAAGTGGAGTCGAGCCACGGACCCCATGAATACTCTATTATTATTATTATTATTATTATTATTATTATTATTATTATTATTATTATTATTATTAATAATAATAATAATAATAATAATAATAATAATAATAATAATAATAATAATAATAATAATAATAATAATAATAATAATAATAATAATAATAATAATAATAATAATAATAATAATAATTGAAGTGAGCTTAACGAGTTTCAACCGTCCGACTCAACCAATGTTTGGGTGCCTGTTCGTTCGTCTACTCCATGACAACTTTTCATAAAAGACATTTCCTTTTAATGAAACTAGTAAGTGCCTTCTAGCTTTGAGAAGTAACTATGCTTGGAATTTGAAATCTGCAAAATATAAGAGGTAAAATTAACCAAATGGTCCAAGTTTACACTAATGTATACAAAACAATTTTGCAATATCAATTACGTGAATCTTGTCCCATAAAGAAGCCGAAACCCCTACACCAAAGAGCCCTCCGAGATTTGATAATTGTCCACAAGGATTGAAATTGTCATTTGAAACCAAGACTTTAATATGAAGCCAATAATTTCTTTAAAATAGACGAAAAATTCGAAAGTTATAAGCATTTTCATATTTTTGCCTTTTTCCATAATGGAGCCGTAGCACACTATACTGATGAGCCCCCCCGACTCCAGGATTTGATCATTCTCCATCGGACTGAAATTGCCATTTGGAACCAACACTTTAATACGAAGCCCAACAATTCTTTGAAATAGACGAAAAATTCGAACGTTAGAAACAATTTAATATTTTTGCCTTTTCTCATAAGGGGCCCGTATTAGCCTACACTGAAGAGCCCCACGAGATTTGACCCTTGACCACTGGGACTGAAATTTTCATTTGAAACCAAAACTTTAATATTAAGCCAAAAATTAAACTTTTACATCAATTTAAACTGACTGGGTTCCAGTTCACCCCACTATTATGTTTAGTTTAGTAAAGTGGTAATTTGTGACAGCTTCACATCATCAAAAGAATCTTTCACTACCCTCCCTCCCAGAAGTTTGTTTTGGATCCGCCACTGGATTCAATAGACATTTTTCCTATTCTTTTTATCACCTTGTTGGGGCTCCCTCGTACAAATAAGGAAGCGGTAATATTACAATCAAGGGGAGCTATATATTAGGTATTTCTTTAGTTACCTACCCCTAACCGCACAGGGCCATCTTTGGTAGAATAAAAAAATGCTACGTGATATTCCAATCATGAAAGGGGAGAGGATGCTGTAAATATATTTCTTATTCATTTTGTCTACCCTGCTTATGAGAAATTACTTTCTGTTGGAAGGGTACTGAAATGAGAGGGGCAAAATAAAACGCCGTACCCCCTCCTACATGGTTGTTCAAATAATTACTAAAGAAAGCACTTTAGACTAAGATATCTAAATTTTAAACTAAGAAACTAAGATATCCTTACATTATGTAAGGATGGCATATTCAGGATTATTATTATTATTATTATTATTATTATTATTATTATTATTATTATTATTATTATTATTATTATTATTATTATTATTATTATTATTATATGAATGTTTTTGGAGCACCGAAATTTTGTGAGACGAACAATGGTATGTAGAGGTTTAAGATGGGTGGTCATAGGAAGGAAAAACCAGAATTTTTTTCTGTCTGACTCTCTAACGTGAAGATTATGTGCTGATGGCAAGAAGTATCATCATTCTACAATAGGTAGCTTTTACGTAGAATATCAATTACTTGAGTTTTCCTCCTTCGAGCTACTTATCTCATGTGGTAAATTCAAAACAATTTCAATTTAATACAAATACATTGTAAAACTTTTCCGTAATTAAACATCTAGGGAAAATTAAACATTTAATAGGAAAATCTGTTATCAAAATATCCAAACAAGTAGATAGAAGACTATCTAGTGAGAAATATTGTGAAACTTTATAAAATTTTCCAAATTAGGATTAACATTTACTGGGAAACAACGCGCCAGCGAGCATTACGTATAGTGAGCAGTGAGCACAGGGGAAATAATTACTAACCTTTTTGCAAACAAAATTAGGGATGGTAATGCAAGTGCGACAACGACATTTTTTCTTTTTTTGGTATCGTCATGAATTTTACACATATGTTACAATTTGATTCTTTCCCACATAAAAAAAATAAGATAACCATAATAATAAAAATGACAACGTCACTTCCATCTGGATTCGAACCCGCTACCTTCGGCATACAGACTAGTTGCTTTAACCAACTGAGCTATTTGTTTCGTTACGTGAACTGAACCTGTTCTACGGTAAAGACGATTTTTCATTACGGTCGCGCTACCAATTCGTCCTTTTCCATAAACGATTTCCACTTTTTGCTCTATCTTTACGTTAATACGTGGCATATATTCATATATTTGGAGTTTGCAGATAATGCACGAAATAAGACATATCAGAAATATTTCGTTAAAAGTTTCGTTTGTAGATCTAATCCACGTCTCTCTCAATGACATAGATGTCGCTGCTTCGTGTTGAACTGCAGAATTCCCTCGCGTTCTTGAAAATTTCCCACTTTAGCAGAGTTGGTAATTCTCGAGATTTCTGTCGATTTAATGTTTTTTGCTTCTAATTTATTTATTTTAAGCTAATATCTAACACAAATATTAAAAACGGGTTTGTTATTAACCTGTCCTGCTGGAGAAACCTTCCGAAATTTCGAGCATATAAAGAAAACAGAGATATTTTCAAAAAATTTCAAAATAAAGAGACGCGTCATTTATTTTGCTCATGGTAGTACATTGTTAAAAAGAATAATTGATAAATGTTCCCTAGGACCTTAATATATACCACTGTAATTTGGATGGTCTATATTGTTTAGGGATGGGCAAAACAGGTTTTTATAAAAACCGGAAACCGGTTTCTAGAAAAACCGAAACCCAAAAATGTTACATTTCGGTTTTCTCCAAAACCTTTTCGGTTTTACACCGAAACCGATTTTGGTTTTTCCAAAAACCGGTTCGGTTTTCCCACCGAAACCGGTTTCGGTTTTCTCCAAACGTTCTTTTATAATAAAAGGTGATGGGAAAGTCCCAATTCCCGTGTACAGTAATTGCTCTACCTTACATAAACTCAGAGCATTTTACAATGTTTTTGTTAATTTGATCGATACTAGTTGTTCCATTTAATAGGTAAAAAATTGTAAAATATTCTGAATTTGGAAGCTTTTTGATCTATCATATCCTTTTTGATGAAGTATTACTGTATTATATGCTTGCTAGATGAGTACAGAGGTCAATTTCAGAATACAGATGTGCATTGATGCCTGCCTTTTAAATTTGGGAGTGGACCGCTTAAAATTTGGAATTGTTAAAAAATTATATATATTGGTAAATGTTCTTTAGAACTTCTTGAAATTTGGTTGGTTCTACAAATATCTAATTTTATGGATACTGAATTGTCAAAAATATATCATCAAAATTAAGACTTTATATTTGGAAGGAACACTTAAAATTTGGCTGGAAAATTGAATAAGGATCACGAACAAAATTTCAATGTCGTGCGTAAATTCACTAAAATAAATTGTAACATAATCACATGAATTGTCTTTCATTAAAAGGCAGTACGTTGAGACCAGGAGGCGTCGGTCCTTTCATGGGTAAAAACTGTCAAAATTCAAATTTGAGGATGTTGACTTAATGTATCACCTTATCGCTTTTTAACTTACGTACAACTCATAGTTTATTAGAACTTAAACACTGATAGAAAATTAACATCAATTGATATGAATCAGTAACAAAATCATACTTTGAACTTTAGTCACAACTTGCAATATAAACTTATTGGTAAACAGTTATCTTTAATGAAATTTGATTGGTTAACTTTTACTTAAAACTTCAAATTTTGGACTTGAGACCTGATAAGTAATTATTGTAACATGTTGACATTTTTATCAATTTCACACTTTGAACCCTAGGATTGTAACAATCTCACAATTTGGACTTTAGTCTCAACTCACTGTCTAAGATTATTAGTGAAAAGTTATTCTTGGTTCAATCTGATTGGTTGATCACTGAAAAGTTGATTGGTTGATCACTGCAGCAAAGAGAAAATATTGAAGCACAGGGAAAATATTTTTCTTTTAACTTATGGTAGTAATCCATTCCACATGGAGGAGATGAATACACTCAATTTTGTTTGATTTCGATCACAAACATTCGTGATTTCTGAAAACAATAAAAGAAAATGAGTTTATATTGAATCAAAACTGAATGAATTTAGAAAATTTATGCTGGAACTCGAAAATAAATTGAGAGTGTGGATTGAGGACAAGAGGAGGGAAAATCCACTATATTATTCCTTACTGATTTTAATTTTTTGTAGAGGGGTGATTTGGAGACCTAAAGGAAATATGCGATATATCACCCGAAAATCGAAAAAGTATAAAAAAAATATTATCGTGAAACATATTTTTTTAAATTGACGAGGGATAAACTAACCCATTCATTTTTCATAGTTTGTAACCATAAAGAAAATATACACTAAGGTTTATCATAATTAAATGACCTTTACGTGGTTTATGTTGGAAAGTTGTCTCCGATGTACATGTGCAAAATTACAACATAAAATGGAGTTTACCGAATGTTGCCACCTTCTACATGATGCAATACAACCGCAAACAATAGGATTATTTCTGCATAGTGAAAGAAGATACACGTCAAATTTTGTTCAAATGTAAGGTAAGTACGAGAGTTATCATGGAACACACGGGCGGATAAACGGACATAGAAACAGAGACACAAACACCAATCGAGTCGAATGGTAGGAGAAGCTTTGATTACGCTCGCTTCAATTAATATTTATGTAGCATAAACATACTACAATATTTAATGCATTCGATGTTCGTAAGAGTAATATAGTTAGCTTAATTTTTTTTTACCTTATAGTCTTATATTAGATGGCCATAGTTGTTTACTCCCTAATAGTTTGTATGGAAATTACACGATAAATTCTATATTTAATTAATAATATTGTTAGAAACTCGTGC
This sequence comes from Thermobia domestica, assembly GCF_964235325.1. Taxonomy (NCBI): domain Eukaryota; kingdom Metazoa; phylum Arthropoda; class Insecta; order Zygentoma; family Lepismatidae; genus Thermobia; species Thermobia domestica. Next base: position 25,157,709 of record NC_137454.1, on the reverse strand, counting down.
TTAATTGAATTGTGTGAAACAAGCAGCGAACGTAGAAAAGCAGATAATACTTAAACGGTTAGCTTAACGAATTGAGGAATGCATTTGTGGGAACATCCTTGTAATTATCTTAATTTCGAACATTTCATGTTGTTGTAATTGCGTCCCATAATGAGATATGTTGAGAACTCTGCACGGAAAGAAGGATAGTGATTCGAAGATTCATAATGGCTACATTACTAGCATTGACGCCTTCCAAGGAAGATACTCTTGTGATTCCATCCTGTGTTAAAATATAAGCTGAAATTGGAGATAAAGTTTAAAACAACCAACGATTTTTCACATAATCTCTACTCCCCTCAAGTTTACATGGTTCATATTCACTCATTCACATTCACATTGACACAACCCCACGCACCAGAGACACTCTGGGTATTTGGGTTTTGAATTTATCTGAAATTTTGCGTTCACTATTCATGATTTGCCAGTTTTTATTATTGTGATTTTATTTAGTTTTAGTATAACTTAAGCCATTTCCTGTTCTTAGGAATATTCTCTCTCTCTCTCTCCATTTATATATATATATATATATATACACTGTATACATATCTATCTATCTATATGTGTTGTTGTACATGAACGACAAACTGTAAGAGGTGATTCCTCACAGCAAAATAAAAGAAAAAAAACATATGGACCTATGGCGAAAAGTGCATAGTTTCAGAGCTAGGGCTGTCCAAAATCACGAAAAAGCTAAATTTTAATAAGCCTTGATTCGAATTTCATAAACTGTCGATAGTGGTCCTTATCAGCATTAAAGAAACTCACGCATACACAATCCGAAAGTGCATATTTCATCGATTTTCAGTAGGTGTGGAGGGTATTCTCTAAAGGGTGCAATTGTCAGATATGCTTCCAATACTGTTTGCAGATATACCCTGATTTCAAGGAGTATCCAAAGTAGGCAGAATTCGAAATAGGGCCTCTTGAAATTTGGCTTTTTCGCGATTTTCGACAGCCCTAGTTCTGAAACTATACATTTTTCTACACAGGTCAATATGAACTATTTCTCTTATTTTGATGTAAGGAATCACGTCTTACAGTTTGTCGGTATTGTTCATTAACACCCAGTATATATATATATATATATATATATATATATATATATATATATATATATATATATATATATATATATATTCTCTTACTGTTTTGAATTAAGTAATTCTGTTTTAATCTTAAGCGAAGTAATTTCAGAAGGAAAGTATATAATTTTCTTTATTTTTTTCCAGTTCTAATTTTTATTTACTCTTGCTTTGTTTGCATTTATGTATTCTTGCTCTCTATTTACCAAATATTATTTAGACTTTACTTATATATATATATATATATATATATATATATATATATATATAAGCTATCTATATGCTTTGCTTTATTAGTAGATGTTATCAGAATGAATACCGTATCATTGAAAGCCAATAGTATATTGAATTCAATTGGATTTGAGTTTAACGTCCCGTTCAGCAGCGAGGCTATATAAGACGTGGACCTACTGATTAACGTGGAATCCGAACCACATGAGCTCCCGCCGGGAATCGAACCCGGGTCTCCCACGCCAAAGGCGCGTACGCTAACCGCTTAGCCACGGAGGAGCTCCAATAATATATATATATATATATATATATATATATATATATATATATATATATATATATATATATATATATATATATATATATATATATATATATATATATATATATATATATATATATATATATATATATATATATATATATATAAACAATACTTATTATGGAGAAAGTAATAAGAATACAAGTGAATGGACAACAGTTGATAAATAAGCAAAGGGAATACCAGAAATCCTTTCACGTATTCGAGCGAATACTTTTCCGAAACACATTAATTTTATATTTCCTTATCTCTCGGCTACAAGTATTCTCTGCAAGGGTGATACACAATACTAATATTTACTTACTACGAAATCGTTTTTGCTCTTTTCTTTTTATAGATCTTGCTGCTGATGGTGAAAGATGCAATAAAATTTCTCCTTCCACACCCATGTGTGAAGTATAACTATTCATAATTTGAGACGTATACTTAAATTCACTTTGCGAATTTTGTTATAACGTTCTTTGAAATATATATATATATATATATATATATATATATATATATATATATATATATATATATTCGATGGTTAGTAAGGATATTGTTTTTGTTAAATATTCTTTAATCTCTTGTATTGTACATTTAGTTTACAATATATGCAGTAGGAGACCCTGCACATTTTTCAATAACATATATATTTTTTTTTAAATCTAATAATACTTTCTAGAAATTTCCTATTATTTTTTCCTTACCATAGAATTGTTTTTGGATCAAAAGGTCGAATATATTTCAGGCAAAAATTTTCTTTTAGGCCTTATATCTCGAGAACTACATATAGTGTAGCCGAACCCAAACTATCACTTAACTCAATATGATGTGCTTATTCCGTAAAAGGTAGGAAAACTCGATTTAGGGGTCGTTCAAAAATTCTGTGGCCCCTAATCCACAAAATTCAATATATTTCATTCAATTAAACATTTTCTTGTACGTTCCATATCTCGAGAACTACATATAGCTTAGCCAAACCAAAACTATCAGTTAACTCAATATGACGTCCTTATTCCGTAAAAAAAAAAAAAAAAAAAAAAAAAACTCGAATTAGGGGCCGATCTAAACTTTTGTGCCCCGTGATCTAAAAACTAATTATTGGCCAAGATCACAATCTTTCGATGCATTTTTTGATTATTCCTAGAATTCTTGGTCAAGATTAGAATCTTTTGATCCATTTTTGGGATCATTCCTAAAATTCTTTTTATTTCTATTTTTAAAGTATAATTTCATAATCTCAAAATATAAACAAGTTTTTTTCACATATAAGATCCTAACTTTTAGATGGTAATATTCTAATATAATAAGAGCTTAGCCCATAATGTAATAAGAATAGATTTATATGATGTTTGTGTTTTATCTCAAATAAAAATATTAAAATGTCATGCAATCCATTATCACTTCATTTTGTATAATTTTGTAAATGTTAATACTGTACGTAATCTTAGTTTTTAAAACATAACAGTTTGAGATATTTGTCTATTCTAAAGTTTGCTAACACTGCTGTTAGAGTTTTCCCAATAGTATTTTCCCGAGAAATTTGAGTTATTTTTTTCATTGTTCATATAACTCACATGTACTATGTGCCGAAAGAGTGTATATATTCCCGTTAGGAAAATATGAACAAAAAACACAATCTACTAGTTAATAGTGTACTTGCTACAAATACAGATTTTAGTGTCCTTGATGTCGACAGTGTAAACCCTCTTTTGGCATCATTGAAATCTTTATCTGCAAGCGCTATATGTTAAATTGGCGCAACAGTCGCACGAAGACCCTTTCCAAAGACAACAGTTCGAGTAAAGTGGAAACTGTTTCCACAACGGTCATTTTTCCACAGTAAAAAAAGAAAGTTCGGTCTGGTTTCAGACAGCTCATATAATATATGGATTTTATATGAGTTCCCAAGTTCCAAGAATGACAATCATTAGTGAAATATTTAAATTATGTGATAATATAACATATGATAAAATATCTACAAAATTCTTTGGAGCTAGATGTAGGTTTGTCTAACACCTTGTTGTAACCAAATGTACACTAATGTCGTAAATTATTGTTGCATGTCTATAAATACAGTCGGAAAAGACAATGTACGGGGCAAATTTCATGTCAAACGAGCAGTAAATAAGAACAATAAAACGAAAATAAAACTTTCGTGTCCATTTAGGAACATTTTGTTTTACTCATTCTAATTTTCGTATTTATAATTCTTTTCCTATGAAATTTACTGCAAATATACATTTCCCGATTATACATATAGTATCAGTGCTAAAAGTACCCTGCAAAATCATTATCTAATTATATTCTTACAAGAAGAAAGTTATAGATATGCGACCATCATTTTGGACATGAGTGTATGTGATCTATCTAGGTATGAAAGAAGAATATCTTTTAACAAATCTTGTCTAAGTGTTGAATGCGAACATTTTTTGATTACTTTCATAATTGATACAAATTCGTTAAGAAGATACTTGGCTACACAAAAGAGTTGAAATACACTTATATGCTTTATAGAACGATGGATATAAGTGATCATATGGATTGAATTCGTGCAGCAGGTGAGATCAGAAACTAGATACACTTCACACCCTTTTCCAACTTTGCATTTCCATTCAACTTACTCAGTCTCATCAACTTCTCCTTCTTCGTTTTCCTCTTTTCACTTCCACGATCATATTACTCGTTACAAGCTTCACTAGATATCATATCTTGCTTTTTACATATTGGTTGATTATGGTCCCTATAGTATTATGGCGATGAGTAAATTGGATACAATTCCTCTCGAATTTGATTTTCCGTCTGAAATTATTTTACAATTTCATCTGAAACTATGAATAATGTATTGGAAACAGGTCCTAACTTATCTAATGGGCATGATTGTAACTATTCACGAGAGATGGTGATTGATTTGGAGGAGAGAAGGTTGTAACTTTATTACTTAGAACTTTCTCTAACTTTGAGTACCAAAGCATTGTCTAATCCTAGTAAATTTTAATAAAAATTATAAAACCAATGACTGTGAAAAAATTACTCTAAAACTTCCATAAATACCGAGGGGAACAATCTGTATGAGGGTACACGAATATTCATTGAACTTAAATAGTATGATTACTCTAGGAGAGAATCCTGTGGAGTATTTCATATTCCCAAGGTAGAAAGCAAGTTATCGAGGATAGAAAAAAATGTGTGGTACTGGATGCCTTCCATATCTTTTCAATTTTCCATGTCAGAGTCATATGCATTTTGAGAAGGGGGGTGGGGAATATTTTACCTAAATTATTTTTTCTGCTAAAACTGATTCATTTTAACATTTAATACCGTACTAAGATTAATTCACCGAAATATAGATCGAGCTATCGAGTTCATATATATTTCAGTCCTGGGAATGACTATAGTATTCCGAAGAAGGAAATCATCTAAGAGAGGTATGGTTGGGAAGTTTCATTCCTTCATTTCTGTCTAGTTTCTCCTTCTGAAATATCACAAAGATCTGGCGAATTATGCTAATTGCTTCCAAGTATCTCCCATACTTTATTCAGGGCAGGGGGGAACAGAAATCTTTACTGGATAGTTATGAACATACTGTATAAGGAAAACCGGGGGTCTTTCATGGTCAAATGGAGGGATTGTTGACATAATTATATTGTTAAAGGTTTGGATATCCATTTCAACAATCAAGCCATTTCAACAATGAAGAAAATTCTAAATAAAAAATCAGCACGGATTGTTGTCTTCGATGGGTTATGAAGTTTCTTCTCTAAAAATTTGAGATCTCTAGGTTGAAATTTGTAAGATAAATCGTTAATTTTCATAAAACGTAAAAAATACATAAGACAGATACGAAGACTGTAGTGACATCTATCGGCAGAACTTTTCCCTTGAAATCAACCTTAATGCCTAATGATATTGTAGAAAAGTGTTATTATTTATTTTGCATAAAGTTTGTTTCTGGAAGTTTAATAATATTGTTTCGCCTGTATGACATGTATTCTTAACTTCGGAACATTCATCACAAGTTTCCATCATGTCAACGATTTTATCTGACATTTACTTTTTCTTTCTAACTTGTATATTATTAATGTTTCAGTATGTGCAAATTCTCTTCTCTGGATGGTCTTAACAACTCACTGGCAAATAATTCACAATTACTTATTGTACTACCTATACTTTAATCATAATTCATGTATGTAGGAACATTTATTCTATTTCTTCTTGTAAACACATTTATGTCCATTCTTATTTTCTTGCCTTGAAACAGCCATGAAACACATGTCATTGCAGTGTTTTTAATAACGAACAAACAGAAAAGTTCATTAACAAAACACATATCTAAACCCATACTTGACATTCATTAATGACACTGTTGTTTTTCTATTATTGCTCACCATCGAAGTTCGATAATTGTGTCTAATAAAAGCTGTACCAAATTAATCGTGCAAAACTGACAAGTATCCATGGAAGGAAGCATTATAGTTCTTGTCAAGATATTTATATACTAAATATGGAAGATACTTCAGATTATTAAGATAATTAATATCCTGTATATACATTTGCGAATGTATTCTTTCGAGGAGTTATTACTAATAGAACGAAACTATTCAATCAAATACTAACGATACGTTAACTTAAATACACAAAGTTCTCTCCAAATTTAAAAACAAGCTATTATAACGGGTAAGATTGAATAAATATAAATACATTATAGTTATAAACAGTGCTTCTTCTTCTTTTTTGATAAAGTGTTGCCAGTACTCACCATGAATTTGTAACTGTAGCAATTTCAAATCGCTTCTTCCGTTTGCTATTAATAATTACAAAGCTACGAACTAGGAGCATCAGTTAATGTCTTAGGTTGATATGAATGAAGTATCCATTCCAAGTGTATCACTTTCTGAATCCAATAAACAAAGAGTACAGTATCAGAATAGTATCTATCCACAACCAGACACTTTTGACAATGATTAGACTCCATGACAAAAGATGTGTGAAGTCTATCATGCGAAAGGTTTTCAACCACACAATGCACCACTCGATTATCAGAGATGGTCTTCACTCCCAAGTGGAATAATACAGAGGTACTAAAGAGGTGGTAGTTAGTGGAAGAGATTTCTCTGGAATACATTTATTAAGAAAGCATTTGATACTGCACTTGTGGAGACCATGGTTAATTTTTGCCCGACCTATTGATGTGAATTGCAGCGCAATATTGACACTCTGCCTGTCGATTACTACAGGATTCTTGAGGACAAATTTGTGATACATTTCGTAGAGTCACATTCTGCATTTGTGCTTTCCCCTTGTCTGACAAAGGCATAATGGATTAGTCCTATCATAGACCACAATATCAGCAACAACAACGCAAACTTGGTTTGGAAGCCATCTTGAATTCTGTGAGGATCTAACCAATCTACTGACCATTTACGATTCTCACAGCAGATTCATTGTTGGGTGGTGAGAGCTTACATGACACACACGAATCCGACGTTTCCATTCTACCGATTGCGCAGAGACCCCAAACGACAGTAATGTGTGTGACTCGTCTGGAGTGGCACGAAACGGTCATTTTCATTGTGTTCTTTAGGAGTTTACACGAACATGACATTGGTCGGTGCCCACAGGGCTCATTTTGCAAAGAAGTCCACTAAATTAGATTAACAAACCAATGGAAAATGCGTTCACTCGCGATTCTTATTCCGAATGATCTGTTAATATTTTCTGCGACTTGCTATGCAGGATGTCCAACTATGAATTAATAAAAAAATCACTCGCAATTTTGTGTTCTCCATGGTACATTTTCATAGAACCTTGTTCAATAATACACAGTGTCCTGACTGTCTGGGTACCTTGGTCTATTTGCTGGACCTGTATAGAGCTTATAACGTTAGGTTCATAACTTTAGTCCATACATGATACATTTTCAAAGAACCCTGTTCAGCAATGCGCTGATTCCTGAGTGTTTGGGTATCCCAGTCGATTTGTTAAACGTGTACAGAGCTTACGATGTTAGATGCGTAACTTTAATATATCCATGATGCAATTTCATAGAACCGTGTTCAACAACGCGCTGCCTCCTGAGTGTTTGGGTGGCGCGGTCTGTTTGCTAGACGTGGCAGAGCTTATGACTTTACACGCGTAAGTTTAATACATCCATTGCACTTTCATAGAACCCTGTTCAACATTGCGCAGATACCTGAGTGTCTGGGTAGTCCGGTCCATTTGCTAGACGTGTACAGAGCTTAGTTATGGCATTTGACGAGGGGCCTTAGTCATCAGTGTGTTGTGTTGCTGAGGTAAAGTTTTCACCGAACTTCAAAATAGACATTTTATTCGTACCAACCTAATATATATTTACTAGAGTTAAACTCTATTCTGGCATCATTATGACTGGACGCTAACCATCTAATTACACCATCACTATTGTTTTCTCTGCTATCATTTACGGAGCTTCTATCATTAGGGTTCAAGTCATTGAGTAAAACTTAACTTAAAACTTTGGAGAGTTTTAAGGAGGCATGTGAATCCTGAAATAAAATGTAGCGTTCAGAGCACAAGAAAATCATATCCAATTACCAAAATTGTAAAAGTTTAAAATAAGGGAGAGACAGACAAACAGAGAGAGAGAAATAAAATTTGTACTCTCTGGTTAACACTTAAGCACACGCACTTCGGGGATTCCACGCATTTTAAGAAATAAGGTGATTACTTTATCGTAGCTTTATGGTCGTAGCTGAAGAGCCTCGTATCTTCCTAATTTGTTTCCTTCTACGTGTAAATGGCACGCTCAGTTTTCTGTGAACTTACTTTGTGGAAAGACAAAGTTTTGCGAGGAAAAGTCTTCACCGCGTGTGCATGCGTTTCTATTTTTCGATGATCATACTATACTCATGTTAATTACTTTTGTGAGTAGAATGGAGTATGAAGAAGAACAGGGACGCGTTTTAGAACTATTTAACTGAATAAGAGAAGACATAGCTGGACTACCATAAGCATTGTTTCCTATGTCAGATCGTGAAGGTGATGCAGATTCCGTGTGCAGTGATGTGGATGAACCTACAAATATGATAGATTTCCAAATGTGTTTACATCGAAATGTTTCATGTGTAAGTAAGATTTCTAAATGTGTTTACAGCGAAATGTTTCATGTGTAAGTAAGAATAAAGACAGATTTTGGAAAACAGTATTAGAGTATACGAAGAGAATAAATTTCTAAAGTGCGGGCAACCACCGTCACCGCGTGCAGTTACGTTTTAAAAAGTTTTTTTTTGTTGTTGCAATTTCTACATATTTGCAACAAAAAAGGTTGCGCTCGCACAAAACAATTACTAACCTTTCTTGGTGTTTTACATAGGCTATACTGTAGTAAAAATGTCAAAATAAAATACTTTTAAACTAGAAATCTATGGGCAGCTATTTTCAGAGTGAGAAGATCCCCGTACCGCGTGTGGTTACGGCAAAAAAATAGGTAGATGTCCTTGAGTGTTAAATACATTGAAAAGCGAGGAGTATTTTTTTAAGTATACGAATTATTTACAATATTTCGAAATGGACCTTTTAATAACTGAAAATCTGAATCTCTTATGCACTAACCGTCCCAATACATCTAGCAATACGACTTTAAATACTCGCCACTGGGTGTTCATATGAACATGGAATATATTAACTTTAAATGGAAAAATTTTCTCCTGAGATTTCATCAGACACATAGATCTATATTTATCTGAAACTGAATTATATAGTATATAATAATGATACTAAATTTATTGATTGATACTAAATGTCTTTAATCCTTTTCATATTACAGGTTAAGAAGTGCGCAAATATCATACCAATCGCTTCCAAATTCGCTACAACAAGCACTAACTGTCCATTACACATATAAGCATGAACTCCTTGTTGTTAGTATGTCTATTGAATTTATGGGCTGGAGAATGTAAATTCAATGAACTATTGAAACCACTGGATGTCCAAAATTATCATGTTGAGGATATTTGTAAAGTTATTACGGAACTTACAATCACAGAATCTTTTGATGTTCAACTTTTCAGTTTAATTCAAACACACAATTACGAGGGAAAAGTAACGTCAGCTCTTCAGCAAGAGTTAGGACACGGACATATACCTGTATTAAACATAAATATATCTAATTTAACACATACTAACAATTTGAAAAGTGTGACAAACCCGAAAGAAAATGATATAACAATAATATTTCAACCTAATACTTCTACACTGAGCACGTTAGTTGAACAAAATCAGAAGTTTTATTTCAACATCAGATCACGATTTCTTATAGTTTATGTTTCGAACATAGCTCGAGATATGAAAGCTTATCTTAATAAAATTTTCCCAGATAACTTACGAACTAAAATACTAAGGATAGCGATTTTATATATTATGAACAATACTGACTCTCATCGAACTAGATTATTCATAGTTTCGTGGAACCCGTTCCGACAGATATACTATCAAAAAACTCTAACAGTGAGTGAAATACATAGAGGGATAGAGGTTCTGCAACAAGCGTATTCTAAGAATAAATTGTCCAATCTTTACGGACACACATTACGAGTAAGCACATTGTATACTTCGTCACCACCTCTCTTCGAATTTGAGCAAATTAAAAATGGATATTTGTATCGAGGTTACTTAACCAAAATATATGAAACTTTAAGTGAAGTTATAAATTTTACCATCGACATTTACAGAGTGCATCAGTGGAAAAATTATGGACAGTTGCTATCAAATGGAAGCTGGACTGGTGTTATTGGTGATTTAGTGACAAAGAAAGTCGATTTGGCTTATTGTGCACTCATGGAAAATCACCAAAGAAGAAAATATATTGAATTCTCGTCATGGTTTGATATTCACCATTCATCTATTTTACTACCTAAAGCAAGACAAGTTCCTTCTTGGAAAACATTGTTAATTATTTATAATTGTAATGTATTACTCTCAATTTTAACTCTTTTTATAATTATGATTGCACTTACAAGAATATTGAATGTGGTAACATTAGCAGAAATCCACCTCGGCTTCTTGTGTTTGATAAAATTTGGAATTCTGTTGCAATCGTCTGTTATACAACCTAAATCGAATCCAATGCGAATCTTATTCTTTACTTGGATTTATTTCAGCCTTATTATAGCTTCTGTCTTCACAGGTGCTATCGTTAGTATGTTGACAGTACCTCATTATCTCTCAGACATTAAAAACTTACGTGAATTAGCAGGGACTGATATCGTTCTTGTTGGTATTCGGTCGTATATAAATCTTCTTAATGACAGCTCTAACCCTATATTGTGGAAATTATTTGAAAGGTCTATAATTAATGGACATTATGACAGACTCTTTCAAAGAATTAAAGAAGGAGAAACACTGGGAGTCATTTCAGCAGAACCAACCTTGAGATATTTTTTTGCACTGACGATGCAATCCTGTTCCTCGTGCGTAGAACATTTTCATATGATGGAAGAATCTTTAGGAGTAATTACTCGTAACATTGGCTTCCCCAAGGGATCACCATATATTTCTCCTTTTAATGTTGTAATTGGTAGAATACATGATTCTGGATTAGTTTCAAAGTGGTACGCTGATGAAGTAACAAACGAAAGCGTAAATAATTATTGTAATAAAGAATGTGATTTACACAAAGCCATCTCACTAGAGAGCCTACAGTCAATATTTTATGTTTGGGGCATAGGAAACATATTAGCATTTCATGTTTTCTTATTTGAATTGATTTATTATCGAAGAAATATATTTATTAACGATTTAAAACATGGAAATCTAAATTTAAAGAAGTAAGGAGAAACCCTAACAGATTTAGTACTGCTCACATCGTGATTGTGCTATTACGCATTGTTCATCGACCTAATTCCACGCAAGGTCGTAACTGAATGATTTAATTTGTTTTTATTAATTTATTAATTTTCTCTTTTTTTGATTTATTTGTTGTAAATCATATATTTTAAGGGAAAGAAAAAGATAATCTTTATTTTTAGTGTTATGTTTTCTTCCATGATATTTTGTGTCAATGAGTAGTTGCCGATACACATCGACAATAAGTTTGTTTCTAAGACGTTACATTTAATGTAAAATAAAGATTTCGTGGTTTTTACATCCTGTACATTTATTTGCAAAGTACCACAAACAATACTGGAATAGGTTCTAAGTAATTCACTGAACTTTTCACAACCTTTGTGACCAACTCAATAACAACTAGTATTAGGAGAAGTTTTCAAATTTGTTGGTTAGCACTTACAATATTTTTAAAAAATTAAATGAAATGAAATCTTTGACTTTTACGTCCCACGCTAATGCCGGTTATGCTAAAGGAAACGGTGATGATGAGTAATGAATGAAATGGTAGAATGAAGAAAGTGGGAGGAAACGGGAGAACACCGAGAAAACCCACGCACACGGTGTTTGTCCACCACAAAGTTCACTTGGTGGAGGCTGGAATCGAACCCAGGACCCCAAGCACCAGAGTACAATATTTTTAAGTAACATTTGTTTTTAATATTCTACATATGAGTATAATGCAGAAATGTACACGTATGCGATGCAGGCACGTAGCCAAGGGGTGGGTCCGGAGGGTCCGGAGGGTACGAACAACATTTTTCAGTGTTACTTCTAATTATTAAGTTATTGAACGAAGTGTCAGAAACAGCTTCGTTTCCATTTTACAGAGTGGCATCATCATCATCATCATAGGTATTCTGCCTTTATTGGCAGGTCATTTGCCGCAGCTGAGAAGCTTCCATGCTCCACGATCCTCCGCTAACCTTTTCGTCTTCGCGTATGATCTTTCTGTTTTAATATCATCCATTAATTGTAGTCTCCTTCGCCCCCTCCCTCTCTTTCCCGCCACCATACCCTCTAGGACGTCCCTCATGATACAATCTCTTCTTAGGCAATGTCCCAACCAGTTTCTCTTCCTCTTCCTAATAATATCTAAAAGTGTTCTTTTCTCACCCACCATTTCTAACACTCTCTTATTCGTTTTCCTAACAGAGTGGCATAGAACATAGGAAAGAAATCAAACGTCAATAAAACTAATCGTTTATTTTTAAGAAAGGAATGGAAATAAAAAAATGACAAATTACTTTTTGTATTCTACACTATATTCTATTACTTCGAAGCTTTGCTTCATACGTGTGTGGCAAAGTGTGTACTTCTCAAGTACCAGTACAAACTTAGTGGCAATTGAATACAAACTATACCACTTATACGGTATTTTCTTCGTTGTACCTACATGTGGGTTTTCCCTTCTTAAATCTGACGATTTAAATTATAGTAACAGATGTTCCTGTAACCAATTTCTTGTTCCAGGTCTCTGTTCGGGTGGACATTTATTTGTAACCAACTCGTGTTCGAGGTCTCTTTTATTTGTAACCACTCCGTATTCGGGTCGCTGTTCGTGGTTCGTGGTCCTACCAATAAGTATTCTCCTGAGGCCTGAACTTACCTGGATAGGACGATGAAGGACCTCTCCAAGAAGAGTTACAAATTGTTTCCAAATCGCTCGTCGGTCTCAATGATGAGATGAGCATTAGGCGCGAGAGGTTCGGGTGTCTCGTCTCGAAAACCTCACGGACGATCAGACGGTCATCCAGACCATAACGCACGCAAACATCACTCACACAAACAACGAAAACACACTGGATTGAATAACACTATACTTATTTATTAGAACATTATTATATAAAAAACTAAGGAAGAGAAATGAACACAACACTTAACACAAAATATGTGTAATAATTTTCATAACTGAAATCACACTTTGCCTTTTTAATGCAATGTAGCCCTTTATATATATATGAAATTATATCTGAAATTTCACTATGAATGCTTTTCCCACACCATTGACGCACTTGGGGGAAAAGTTGCCGGGATAATCCCACGTAGAAATTCACTTGCTGCGCCAAACAATCTTGAAGCGTAAAGATGAGTTTTCAGCAAATTAAAAAAAGAAAGTAGAATGCTGATGTTGGAAGGCGCGTGTATAACTTTTTAGCGCACAAGGTTTGAGAACCTGGGACTTTACTAGTTGGGGCTAGCCGTAAGAAAACGTCCTTCACCGGCTAATAGCTTATTCCCCTTAACACAAAATCATACTTGATTCCCGACGCAACGTGCATGGTGGCTGCACACAATACCGGAGTCAAACTTGTCGAGCTCAAAAGTTTAAGATGCAAACTGCAATGGTTGATTGAAGAGTGTTGGCAGTTCATTCTAAAAACCACTCAGTTAAATCACCTGCGTGTACATGCAAACAGAATACGGAAAAGCATTTATGATAATTTCAGTCCACTGGTCACAATGCACGAGACATTGTGATAACTCGGGCGTGAGAAAGTACAGATAAGAAACTGCAAAAGCAAGGTAACTGGCGTCACTTTGATCACTTGAACATCTGGTGAGCCAGTATTTCTCTAAACTACTGCAATATTTCCATAAGCGATTAAAGAAAGCACTTAATTCAGTTCCAAATAACTGCAGAATATATACTGTGCATAATAATAAGTCAGGGAGAAACACTGAAATGGTTCGTCACTAACTGAAATGTTCTCACCAAAAGCAATGTTTTAAATATATATATGAAAAAACAAACAATGAAAGACTTCTTTGTCCAGTTGTGTGGGAAAGAAGCAATTCCCACCAAAGAAAGAACTTATATGCGTCGCAGAATAAAGTACAAATCGAAAATAATACTCACTGTCTTTACGAAATATACAGAGCGTCCACAAAAATACTTCTATAACCTGGTAGCCGTTATATTCCAAAGACACGAAGTTATTACACATTAATGATATCAAGAGAAGATTAAGTAGTTTAACACTTTAAATGAGTACACAAAATTCCTTTCAAGATTATTGTCTAATTGTTCGTTTGTTTATTCATGTTAAGCGTCCCTCTTTAGCAACGATGCTATATGAGAACTTGAACCTCGAGTTCCAGACCATCTTGATGCGTTGAGATGTGCATATTTGGCAGCCGAGAATAGACTCCGGGATCAGGCGCGCTTAGAACGCGCGCACTAGTTAGTAGGCTAAAGGAGAGGCTCTGATTTTCGTCTAAATACTAAGCAACATGTGTTGGTAATAACTACATCTTCTATATTTTGATAAAAGTTATTCAGTTAGTTATTAAACGATGGGTCAGAAACAAATTAATTTCAATTTTTGCGCAGTAACAAAGGATAATAAAATAATTACACAAATAAAATAATATACGATCCATATATAAACATTTTAGCAAAGTAAAAAATAAAACAGCATAGCCACATTACTAATTTAAACAAATGTTGCTAGCATAATTCTCGGTATAGCAGATACAGATTGATATCTCTTGCTGAACTTGGTGGTCAAATATTGAATAACTTATGAAAGGAACCCTGTAAAACAATAAACTAATCTTGATATAACGTTATCAGGGAAGTACTCGCACAATTATTATTTCGTATACGAGAGTTAACACATTTGGTATACGACAACTTCTGTAAAACTAGCATTGAATTATGTATGAACATATTAGGTATTGTTATATCCATATTTTGGCGCGAATGTCCAACACAGTACATGTTTTCTTTACAGCAAAAGCATGGATACCTACTTACGCTGTTTCTTGCAACTTATTTTCGTGAATTGAAGTAGTACAACTTCAACTACAAAACAACTGAAACTCAATGTGAAACCAACAAACACAATATAGAAGCTTAGCTGCACATCATACAATGTTAAGACCTTATTGATAGGACAGTATTGAGAACAAGTGTTAGGTATATCCCTCATCTCATCCCCATACCACTTAGAAATCAATCCAGATTCCCTCATTCTTCGGATGACTACATTAAATTTCTTAACGTACATAGATCCCTTAGGAAACCCAATCGAGCGCATTAAAGTACTTAACGGCTCACGTATTACATGAAAATGTTCTCGACATGCTGGGCATGGCTGCATAATTTTAGTGTAATATTCCAGAATAGGTTTAGTAGAAATCACAGCGACATGTTTCCCTTCTTTAACCATGTTCACCATTTCCTCATAGTCACCATCGAGTTGGAATCTTTGGTATAAATTCCACAAAATACTATTTGAATCATCTTGCAGTAATGTTTCATAATATGAACTGCCTCTCGGGTGATATTGTGACTCTGCTAATGCCTTTAAGGAATTTATATCTGGATAATATATGGGAATTGTTAAAAGACTTACAGTAGATTCTTCATACACCGAAGCAAAGATGAAGCAAAAGTATACCCATGAGAAATATAAAATTCTTAGCGCATTGTTATTTGGCTTACTTACAGACACTTTACATAAAACAGAAAATAATCTGAAAGTTGATGAAGTAAAGTCGTGTTTATCATTGATAACTACTTTCATTAACTTATCTATGACGGTTACGACTAGAAATGTTATACCTATTAGTGTGAGCACATAGTTGTCGTAGGTATTCATCAAAGACCTCCAGGGAGGAATTCGCTGACTTTTGGGTACAAGAATTATACACGGTTGTATGTCAAAGTGCTCGGAAAATTCTATGACCTCCCATCTTTCGTGACTCACAAGTAAACTGGCGTAGGAAAGATCCACACGTTTTCTTTGTAAAGTTCCTATCACTCCGGACCAGCTACCATTTGGAGATCTTACACCAAAATCCTTCAAGTCGTGCACTTTTACGAATTTAGATGAGTAATTCATGTATTTACTTAATGCGCCAAATATCTTGAATGCATAACCTTTTGTCGAATATTTCTGTCCAGATTTCTTGAAATAGAAGACTGGTAAATTGAAAGCTTGAACCGTATTTATTCTAAGAGTCTTTCCATGAAGATTTGTAGATTTTGAGGATGAGTACATTTTTCTTAACAAGTGACTTGCTTCATTCAGAGTTTCCAAAGTTACATGTTTTACGTAATATTGAAGCAAGTTTGAATTATACGTCACAACAGAAATATTGTTTTTTCTATCGTTTGTGCTGGTAATTCTTGGACTTGGTTTAATATTTATCAGTGAGAAGCTAATGGCAGGTTTGTATCTCATTAAAAGTGAAATATCGTCTAGGGTATTAATGTCAGATTGAAATATCGGAGATGAATGAACTACAAGCAATCGAAACTTATCGTTCCTGTAAAATATATGATATTCCTCCATCAAGTCAAGTGTATGCCTTATGTCATCAGTAAGGAACAGTACATCATTTTCTCTTGAATTTTCTATGTTAATCGAGCTATGATTGTGTGTCAGAATAGTAGGATTAAAATTTAACACTGGAATGTTCTCTTGTACCAATGCTCGTTGAATTTGTAAAATACATGATGTATCATTCACTTGTGATAGCAGAGTAAGAAGATGTATTTCTGCAAATGCAGTAGTAATTAGTTTGAGAACATTGTTCATAATTTCTTTCATATTAACACAATGCAAGTGTTCTTCTTCTTTCATTTTAAGGGCGTTCGGCCAAATATTGACATGTGTTGAAAAAATAGCGAAAGTACAATAAAATCTTATGAGGAACATTGTACTTGATATTCCAAATTGTGTACAAATTAGACGTTACTCCCTGAATCAGAAAACTTTCTACCGCTATGGCGATGTCTGAAAATAAAAAGAAGCATTTTAATAGTAGTATATTTTTGTTCAGTTTATTATTTTATGTGGAATTACTTCTGTAATGTTTAAGACGTATTTTTTCGATAAAAATTATATTGCCAGAGAGAGAGAGAGAGAGAGACAGAATGAACTTAGATTGTTCAACCTCTGACATATAAACTATATATGCAAAACTCACTATACTATGTGTAAACATGCTACACCATTTCAGATGCTCATGTTGATGCGTTAAAAAGGAGTGCTTAACTAAAGTATTAATTAATTCGATAGATGTTAGTACGCTTTGACCTTTAATTAAACGAACATGTAATGTACCATTACAGTTGAAAGTAATGGCAATTTTTTTTTTACGCACCCTGTACCTAGTAATTTTTTTTTTTTATTCAATTTCGGTTTAGCTACACAATTTATTTACTCCCTTTACTTCGAATTAAATACAATGAATCGAAAGGTTTCATTAATAACCATATTCCCACTGTATAATATATTTATTTATATTTTGCTTAAGTGTAAATCCCATTTACGGATATATAACTTGAATAGTTACAAGTTTTACCATTCTGACGTCATACCGAAACATAGTTCCGTTATTGGATATAAATTTCCTTAATTTCAGACCAATGTAGATTTTGGCCAGGTACCTAATCTTTCCCTCACCCCCTCTCACTAGTCCATAGTCGCTTTCAGATCCGGTTATATCTGGATTTGCCAAATTTCTATTTGCTTTGTAATTTCCGCGGCTAAAGTTTTCTTTCTGATTGGAGGAATTCTCCTACCTCTGGCTTTTTCGGCGCAATATTATCAGAATAATTGAAGACACACTAGCCGGAGCAGCTTGTGATTTTTGTGCCACATATTTTTCGGGAAGGATTCGGATTTCCAAGGACAACTAAGGTAACAGATAATGTAATTCAATAGTTAAAGATTTACAACGGAATAGGAGCCCGAAAAATCCGCAAATTTTGGTAAAGAAGCTGCAATTCAGTGAAATAACGAATTCCAGTTCTGTTTACTAGGAAGCCATGTTTGCTGCCTATCGAGAATAGACAACAGTGAAAGAGTGACTTTACTTTTTTTTTATTTCAAACTCAAGTAGGGATTAGGGAAATTACGACCTGTTTGGTGCATGTTGTTCGTGTATTAAGTAAATGTGACTTTCTATTATTTATTCAGTAATCGCATGTACGTAGGTTTGATGGTTGTAAAGTGAATAATAATAATGGCAGCTTAAGTTAGCTTAAAAGGGCTCCTATCCCCTTTTCCAAATTGAACCAGTTCTAGCGGGGGAATGGGTTAGTTATTGTTCGTTTTAGGGCCTTTTCCCCTTTCAGGGGAAGGGTCCCTCCATAAACCTCGTTAAGGTGCCCCCAGGGCATCAATTTTTGGCAATCATTATGTAAACAATTGGTCAGGTCAATTAGACCTAGTGTTACCTTTCTCATTTTTGACCCCCTTTAAATTAAATAGAGCCGACTGTATATATCGATGAGGGAGTAATGTATTTTAAATTTAATGTGTTAGGTTATTTTCGTCAACATGCATGTAACTAAATGGTGCATGTTTAGTTTAGTTAGTTGTCTTTATGTATAGTACTAACAGTGGTGTATGTAGTTAGTAGTTTTGTGTGAGTGTGTGAATTTTCGATTTGGACAGTGTATAAATATATGTTAATTTAGTCCCATTTTTCTAACATAAATAAACCAGAGTAAATATTAAATTTCTGATTAATAAGTACAAGTATACATTTCAGTACACGGTAAATTATGCCTCCACTACAGCGCCACAGCGTCAGTTTTCGGTAGTCAATTGTTTGTTGACAGTACGACATCGCATAACTTAGTGATCTAGATTGTTTGATTTTGGACAGTTATTCTCAAATTACTTCCCGTGGACATGGTTTTCGGTTCGGATGAGTATACCTTCGTATAAAATAGCATGAGATCTTACTGTACTGAAAATTTCAGCTTGCTAGGTCCAGTAGTTAATGAATAATCCGTTGAAATAAAGAACACCTATTTTCTTAATAGAAGTAAAACCCATATGCTGTTACTGTTTGTTTAAAAATGTAATATTAAATTCTCTTTTCCCGTGGCTGTAGAAAATTCCATTGTTGCTTCAGTTTTATCAACAAATCAGAAATAGATTAATCGTTGACAATTTAACTTTCCGTAAATCCATGTATGATTTTTTTTTTTTAAAAAAAAACCTGCAAGGTAAATACAATTTGGGTGCTTCGAAATAAAGAGTACGTGGTTCGATGAATGTGATCGTGTGGTGGTTTGAGCGTGATAGATTGTGATAGTTATATATATATATTTATTACTGCGTAATGTAAATATGTGTATGGCCTGCGTGAAAATGTACGAAATAGGGTGTTGATAAAATATTATTTCGTGCGGAAATTAGTAGATAATGAATGAATGTAATGAAATGTTAATAATATGATATATAATATGAATAAGATGATGACCCCTATAGTTAAATGGATAGGCCTAGTAAATTTTATATAGTGAAAATAGGAATATGTTTACGAAGAAAAGAAAATATCTCTCGCTTTTGACTTCCACACCGGTGCATTCATCCAACCGAGTTTGCTACTTGAATGTAAATTATAGTTGGGAATTGTGTGTTACTTTGCATTTATGTACCTCATAATAACAGCCCCAGATCTTAAGCCTTTCAATAGATAGATTAGTATCATATGGGAATTACTTCTAAAGGTTGACAGAAATGATAATTAAGAAAACCAACTGCTATTTCCTGTGATCATCGAAAAGTACAGGTTTCGGTCAGTTATACCTTTAACATTCATTGCCTCTCCGAGATTTTTTTTTTTTGTTGCTTACCTTATTTATTTATGGTGCAGTGTTCATATAACTCAGTTCGGACTATCCAATTAAATTAACTGCTACTAAATTTAGCGTACCCGGATGTCGACCCCTAGTCCCTTTAAGTATTTTCATTTCTTTTCTTAGTTTAATTAGACGAGGGAAATTAACGACATCCCAGACGGTGGCATGTCTGCGCTGGGTAGCCATCGGTGAAATTTGGCAATAGAAGTCACCGATCCAAAATTCAGTTTATTTATTTATTTTTTTTTTATTTTTGGCGAATTACTAATTAGGGATACCTTAGCTATTACTCTAATTTCATCCCTATTCTGGAATCTTCTAGTTTCCAAGAGGTCGGATGATTTTTTTTTTCTTTTCTTGAAATTCTAAATTAGCGCCTTCTCTAACCTTCCGGACGATTTCCGGGAACCTGCTGGTTTGGGCCGGATACGGGGATCGGATTTCAATCTTACAACCAAATTCTTGTGGGATTGGGATCTGATGGACACAGAACTTGCATCCTTGGCAGCAGGGCGTTCCTTGAGTCTACGTATTTGAGTAGACCACCCTTTTGGCATGTTAAGAATATTTTGGCTATGGATTTTGTTGAGAGCGAAATTCGATTTCTGTCTTTGTAGCGTTAGTTATTTCCCACTTAAGTCTTTGGCGCCACTATTTCTTCGTCTTCCTTCTTCTCTATCTCTCTCTGTCTTCATTACTTCGAGATTTTTTTTTTTAAAATTTCAACCTCCCCCCCCCCCCCGGTTTCTGAAACTCATGAAAATGTACAATATTCCATATTACTTATTTCGATCGTATGTACTAACTGAGACATCGAGGGATGCAATTCGTGGAGGTATTGCAGCACAACTCAGGACCATTTTCGCGATATTCAATCCACCACTGGAGAAATTGACGGGAAGGTACACTATGCTTTCAGATTCCTAGAAACCTTCGTTATTCATTGATCATACAACTTATATCAATTGATTACTGATTTCTGGTTTTTATTTCTATTGATTGGTCATATAGTGTGTATGTATTAGTAGTCTGGGCCCACTAGTTTCCAATAACATTGATTTTTTTTATATACATCTATATATGTGCTTACATAGTTGTAAAAGTTACGTGCCTGCTCATTTTGTTGCATTTCCACCTCTTATGTCAACTATTTTTTGTATATCTACGCGGATCTTTAGTAAACTGAAAATGATTATTGATTATCGGGTTTATTCATATGAAATACAATGTTGCAACCTTATGAAGGAAAAAAGTGAATTTTGATAGTCAGGGTTTTTGTTTTGTCTTTGAGCCAAATAAATATAAATATTTATAAAATATCAATACTTGTCGAATATGAACGGTGATGTAGAATTTAAACGTCGATGAAATATTAAGATAGATATTAAAGTGAAATTTATTGTATTGATTAATATGAATACATATATATATATACGAGTATGTATGTAATGGGCTCGATATTTACCCTGGTCTTGTTAGGTTGCCATAGATTTTTGACACCCGACCTTTACCAACTATTTGTGACATATAGCGTTACCGCGTATATTGTAATAAATTACATTTTGTTGAGTGATTACTGATGTCTGTAACTATTAAAGTTGAATATAATGTTAAATACCGCATGTAAGTAAAACGAGTAGCAGGTCGTAAGATAAGTAAAATAACCCTAATCCTCATCCAAATTCATTCGCAAGATCAAAGTGAAATTAATAACCTACGAAACAGTGTGCCCCACCAACGAATCTTCTATCAGTAGACTCTGAAACAAATCCTTCCCCTACGATCGGAAACCAAACTATTCAATATTTAGAATCTTTTGACTATAAGATCTATATTAGGAAAAAAATTAGTGATCTTAAATTCAACGAACTGAAATCTGTTTAATAAGTTAATATGAATACCGGAATATGGAAATATGTTCCCAATATCTGTGACTGGATTTGATAATTTTTTCTCTAATATTAACAAACTTTGAAATTTTAGATCAAGTGTGTCGAGTGACAAAATGAAAAATATAAACATATATGTGATATGAAGCGACTATTTGTCTATAGCTAAAACAAAAACAATTAAACACTCTCATGGACACAAACCACAGTGCAAAAGAGAGTTGGGAAAAGGAGCTATTATCGATGTGAGAACAAAGACTCATAAAATCGTCGAAATGTCTCCTCTTGGGACAGAGACCTAATAAAATGCTATTAAAGTATTTTTTTTTTAAGAATGATTAACCAATTATATATATATATATATATATTTTTTTTTAATTTATTTTTTCTTTCGTTTTCCGCAATGATATATATATTCATTACAATGAATCCTAAATGTATTGATCTGTGAATCTCCTTATTTTTGTTTTTTTTTCATTTTTTTTTTTTGTCAAATTCTCTTTCATGTAATTCAACTTTTAATATATATATAGGAAGAGAAATGTGTTATTTGGTCTTGATAAAACTAGCGAATTTCTATGCATGTTAATGAAACATTCTTTCCATGTATTAAGTTTTTCCCTGTTATGTCCAACTAATTTTTCTTTTATTGAAATGTAATAAATGTATATAGTAATGTAGTTAGGTTAGTTTAATTTAACTAAATACAACCCGAAGTATACATTGTCCTGCATGAATGTGTGTGTGAGTGAAATGTAGGTTTAGTATTAAGTGCATCCATTATTTTGACATATATGTGTGATTTATTATAATTAATGGTAGTTATCAATTAAACTCATTGAATGTTAATACTAACTTAAGTTGGCTCTATGAAGGAAGTAAAAAGGACTGAAGTAGCCTAAACGAATGATCAGCATGGGAGAACTGTGAAAGTCAAAATCTTCTACGAATATGTAATACTCTGATTTTTTTTTTTTTTTTTTTCTTTGTGGTCGATTCTAACATGCCATCAACTTCGTCCTCTATTTTTCAAGTATTGGATATTAGTCTAGAACTTCTGGAAATATTGAATAAACTGTAAACTTAAACTTTCTCGTCTATCTCAGATCTAGATCGGGATAATTTGGTAGTTGGGGTTAAATGGATCTAGATCGGGGATGTATGGGTTAACATGTGTCTACCCTTAATCACCTGAATACCAAATATTAACCCAATAGCTATTGGAATTCGATAATTATTCACTTTCTTTACCATATTTTTCAAAATATGCAGTAACAGTTTTCCTTTTTATTACCTTCTTACTTTACATCTTTCCTCTTCTATCTTCTTTCTTTTCTTCATCTTCTTCTTCTATTTTTTAATAAAACTGGAAGGGGGGTCGTGACTGGGAATTCTATATGTAATAAACACGGTCATGTATTTATTTATTTTATTTTATTTGCTTCAGAAGTCCGATAAAACGTTTTCTCATTTCGATCGAACCTGGTATGTTCGAAGTTAAGAAATGGATAATTATATTCCAATATAATTAGACATAAGCTGATAGCTTCATGAATATCCCCACCAGGGGTGAAGGGTTCCCACTCACGACTTATTCCGTGCATCGCATTTGTTGCAGATTCTTTCTTCCCTCAATCAGTTTTAGATTGACGCGCAGCGACAGGATTCGTTGTTATGGCAACAGTGGTTTCTATGGCAACGGCCCCTCCCCCTTTTTTCAGTTTTAGAGTGGCGACACGTGACAAGATTGTTGCCATGGTAACCATGTTTACTGTGGTAACGGATCTGAAAATGTTTATTGAATAATACCAGTTATCATGCCAATCAGTTTGAATTGGTGAACCGCGACAAGAATGTTTGTCATGGCAACGTTTGTTTCCATGGCAACGGATCTCAGTTTAAATGGCGACCGATAGATTTGAAATTTTTTTTAAGAATGTCAAAGAGTGAGGTTGAAGGCATGTTGAATTGATTACAACATTGAAATTAATACGAGAAATTTTATAGTGAAACAAGTAGAGTCGTTGGCTACTTTGTCATTTTTGTTTCCTTTTCTAAGGGGGAAAAAGAGAAGGAGTGTCCAAATTTTTCTAAAATTAGAATTAAACGCTAGAAGGGTTTCAAGGAAGGAAAGAGAATGGGAGTCCTTTAAGTCATGAATAATACTTGTCTGGATAGCAAATAAGTATTTTATAGTATATGTGTATTTTTGCTATATATATCTTGTCTTTTGTAAAGTGTAAAGTGTCTCGAAACTATGGCAACAAAAAAGGTTGTTGTGTCACAGGACGAGTGTGATGTCACGTGCACTCAATGCACATTAAACGAAAAAGAGAAAAGATCTCGCGCCCCGCGGAGACTTATAAGATGTACCGGTTGTGGACTAAAATGGATCCACTTTGCTTGTTCCAATTTAGATGATACTGCGGAAAATGCAGAAAAGGTGCAAACCGGCGAAATAGAAAAATATTGTGAGAAGTGTGAAAAGGACCGAGGCCAAATATCTCCAGCGGAGATATCTGACCTCGATGATGAGGAAAAGAATGGAGATCACAATGATTCTCGTGATCAGACGGCAAACCCGAAGGAAGGAATGTCATCTGGAGGGTCTGACACGTCTGCATTAATTCGCCAAATGATGCAAATGATGAACAACAAATTTGATGAATTGAAACAGAACGGTGCAGACCTGAGGCGTGAGATAAATGAGAAGTTAGATCAGAATAGTGTAGATCTGAGGCGTGAGAATGCAGAAATGAGACGTGAAATAAATGAAAAGTTTGATACCTCGAAACGAGAGACCGACGCTCGATTCGAGGTATTAAACAATAAAATTGACCAGATCTGTTTAGACTTTGCTTCTTCGATGAGCAAATTGAAAGAGCAAACATCTACTGAACTGGAGCAGGTTAGATACCGGGCCCAACAGTCCACCGAGCAGCTCAGAGACGAAACAAATGAGAAATTCAACGAAATAGATATAAGGTTTGAGAGTACAAACAAAAGATTTGGTGACATCGAACAAAAAGTTGAACAGCAGCAGGCTGAAATAAGTAGATTGAATGTTGTAGTATCCGACCTATCAATAGAATCTAAACTAGAGTCGGTTGACCAAAGAATTAGTCGAATTCAAACCGAAGTAGACAGTATTAAGGGGAATATTACTAAATTGCAAATCGCCAAGTCTGATATCTCCTATCCTTTTCCTGATGGCGATTCTCCAGGGAAAATTTTCCCAGAAACAAGTAACGTCCTCCCGGGTAAGAGTCAAGTGTTGCCTGATGCACGGGACACAGCAATGTATTGCCCCCCGCATCAGCCAACCTCGAAATCATGGTTGAGTAATTTTGATGTACCGATGCAGTCGAGTGTTGTGACTACAACAGTCACTAGCGTAAATGCTCACTCTACCTTTGGAATGGTACAATCTTACAGCGTGCTGCTAGGAGGGGAAAGGAGATGTGCCGGACCGTCGGTTACTACCGTGGTGGGTCCTAAGTTTGAACCTTACATGGTCAATACTAATTATAAAACCTCTCTTGGTCATATGGGAGCGTTCAGTTCAGTGACCACTTCGTCGGTGGCAAATCCGGTGACAACCCCAACCGCTCAGGATAATGCGTTGATTCCACTAGATTCTTTTCCTGCCCCGTATAGTATGAGCTCTAAAGTTTCCCTCCGGGATATTGAACGTTTTCCCACTTTCGATGGGAACATTACTAACGGGTTACCTCGAGTTTTCCTGCGGAGACTGCAGCAATATTTAGACATGTATAAACTTAATGATGGGGAACGCCTACAGATAGTTGAAAAATGTTTGATCGCCGCTTCGGGCGCATGGTTTGCTTCGGTTAAATACCAAATCCGGACGTTCGGTGATTTTTTGATTCTTTTTAAAGAAGAATATTGTAATGAGCACATCGAACGGCTCCAAAAGAGAAACTTACAATCACTCCGGTATGATCGCTCCAAGTATGGATCCCTCTTGGACTATGCTTGGAAAATTATCGAACTATATTATCAGATAGCTGAACATCCCTCTCAGGCCGAACTGGTAGATATTATAGTTAACGCTCTTCCACCCGATGAGTCCCGGGCCATAGCGTCCCACTTGTGCCAAACGGTGCGAGAAGTCACCTCACGTTTAGCTGCCTTGTGCGGTAAGGAAGTTGGTGGTCCACCAAAACGATACTTCGCCCGACAGGCAAAGATTCTAAAACCGACGAAGACGAAGGTAACGGCAAGTTGCCAGACAGATTTCCTGAGTTATACCCAAGCTGGATCTCGTTATCCTAGTGGGTATGGCTCAGAAAACAACAATAATGGCCGGCGACTATTTAGGAATCGGCCCATGTTCAACAATCGCCGGAGTTATCGTCCCTATGACCGTACCAACATGGCATCGAACCCGGATAGGGGCGATAACACCAGGAGGAATTTTAACAGGACGTACGGAAGAAGGGAGAACGGTAATAGTCAGGGCAATAATAATAGCAATAATAGTAACAATAATGTAAATCGACCCCAGAATTCAATCCATTCGCAAGTGCGTGGCAACGGTGAGCCTAGAACAATATTAAATGGGAGTGATAGTCGCGAAACTGCATCCTAATGTCATCAGATATACTAGTCGACGGCTGAAGCCTTACGAGTTGTATCTGTCGATTTCTCAGTTAGAACTTCTGTCCGCTCTATTGCTATATGAACACTACTGAAAAAAAAAAAAAAAAAAAAAAAAAAAAAGAAAAGTATCGGAACTCACAATTTTCGAAATTTAAAGATTTTCAATTGTACAGAAGATAAACGTAATGAATTACTCGCGCAATACCCCAAGTAGATATAATATACTGTCCTAGTGTGACTGGTAATGTTTGAATGAGATGAATGAGTGTGTTAATTTAACAAGCATCAGTAGTTAGTATTCCCAATTAGCAAAATTTTGTTATTCTAACAAAATTTTGTTAATGGGCCGGGGAAAACTGTAATGTACCATTACAGTTGAAAGTAATGGCAATTTTTTTTTTACGCACCCTGTACCTAGTAATTTTTTTTTTTTATTCAATTTCGGTTTAGCTACACAATTTATTTACTCCCTTTACTTCGAATTAAATACAATGAATCGAAAGGTTTCATTAATAACCATATTCCCACTGTATAATATATTTATTTATATTTTGCTTAAGTGTAAATCCCATTTACGGATATATAACTTGAATAGTTACAAGTTTTACCATTCTGACGTCATACCGAAACATAGTTCCGTTATTGGATATAAATTTCCTTAATTTCAGACCAATGTAGATTTTGGCCAGGTACCTAATCTTTCCCTCACCCCCTCTCACTAGTCCATAGTCGCTTTCAGATCCGGTTATATCTGGATTTGCCAAATTTCTATTTGCTTTGTAATTTCCGCGGCTAAAGTTTTCTTTCTGATTGGAGGAATTCTCCTACCTCTGGCTTTTTCGGCGCAATATTATCAGAATAATTGAAGACACACTAGCCGGAGCAGCTTGTGATTTTTGTGCCACATATTTTTCGGGAAGGATTCGGATTTCCAAGGACAACTAAGGTAACAGATAATGTAATTCAATAGTTAAAGATTTACAACGGAATAGGAGCCCGAAAAATCCGCAAATTTTGGTAAAGAAGCTGCAATTCAGTGAAATAACGAATTCCAGTTCTGTTTACTAGGAAGCCATGTTTGCTGCCTATCGAGAATAGACAACAGTGAAAGAGTGACTTTACTTTTTTTTTATTTCAAACTCAAGTAGGGATTAGGGAAATTACGACCTGTTTGGTGCATGTTGTTCGTGTATTAAGTAAATGTGACTTTCTATTATTTATTCAGTAATCGCATGTACGTAGGTTTGATGGTTGTAAAGTGAATAATAATAATGGCAGCTTAAGTTAGCTTAAAAGGGCTCCTATCCCCTTTTCCAAATTGAACCAGTTCTAGCGGGGGAATGGGTTAGTTATTGTTCGTTTTAGGGCCTTTTCCCCTTTCAGGGGAAGGGTCCCTCCATAAACCTCGTTAAGGTGCCCCCAGGGCATCAATTTTTGGCAATCATTATGTAAACAATTGGTCAGGTCAATTAGACCTAGTGTTACCTTTCTCATTTTTGACCCCCTTTAAATTAAATAGAGCCGACTGTATATATCGACGAGGGAGTAATGTATTTTAAATTTAATGTGTTAGGTTATTTTCGTCAACATGCATGTAACTAAATGGTGCATGTTTAGTTTAGTTAGTTGTCTTTATGTATAGTACTAACAGTGGTGTATGTAGTTAGTAGTTTTGTGTGAGTGTGTGAATTTTCGATTTGGACAGTGTATAAATATATGTTAATTTAGTCCCATTTTTCTAACATAAATAAACCAGAGTAAATATTAAATTTCTGATTAATAAGTACAAGTATACATTTCAGTACACGGTAAATTATGCCTCCACTACAGCGCCACAGCGTCAGTTTTCGGTAGTCAATTGTTTGTTGACAGTACGACATCGCATAACTTAGTGATCTAGATTGTTTGATTTTGGACAGTTATTCTCAAATTACTTCCCGTGGACATGGTTTTCGGTTCGGATGAGTATACCTTCGTATAAAATAGCATGAGATCTTACTGTACTGAAAATTTCAGCTTGCTAGGTCCAGTAGTTAATGAATAATCCGTTGAAATAAAGAACACCTATTTTCTTAATAGAAGTAAAACCCATATGCTGTTACTGTTTGTTTAAAAATGTAATATTAAATTCTCTTTTCCCGTGGCTGTAGAAAATTCCATTGTTGCTTCAGTTTTATCAACAAATCAGAAATAGATTAATCGTTGACAATTTAACTTTCCGTAAATCCATGTATGATTTTTTTTTTTTAAAAAAAAACCTGCAAGGTAAATACAATTTGGGTGCTTCGAAATAAAGAGTACGTGGTTCGATGAATGTGATCGTGTGGTGGTTTGAGCGTGATAGATTGTGATAGTTATATATATATATTTATTACTGCGTAATGTAAATATGTGTATGGCCTGCGTGAAAATGTACGAAATAGGGTGTTGATAAAATATTATTTCGTGCGGAAATTAGTAGATAATGAATGAATGTAATGAAATGTTAATAATATGATATATAATATGAATAAGATGATGACCCCTATAGTTAAATGGATAGGCCTAGTAAATTTTATATAGTGAAAATAGGAATATGTTTACGAAGAAAAGAAAATATCTCTCGCGTTTTGACTTCCACACCGGTGCATTCATCCAACCGAGTTTGCTACTTGAATGTAAATTATAGTTGGGAATTGTGTGTTACTTTGCATTTATGTACCTCATAATAACAGCCCCAGATCTTAAGCCTTTCAATAGATAGATTAGTATCATATGGGAATTACTTCTAAAGGTTGACAGAAATGATAATTAAGAAAACCAACTGCTATTTCCTGTGATCATCGAAAAGTACAGGTTTCGGTCAGTTATACCTTTAACATTCATTGCCTCTCCGAGATTTTTTTTTTTTTTGTTGCTTACCTTATTTATTTATGGTGCAGTGTTCATATAACTCAGTTCGGACTATCCAATTAAATTAACTGCTACTAAATTTAGCGTACCCGGATGTCGACCCCTAGTCCCTTTAAGTATTTTCATTTCTTTTCTTAGTTTAATTAGACGAGGGAAATTAACGACATCCCAGACGGTGGCATGTCTGCGCTGGGTAGCCATCGGTGAAATTTGGCAATAGAAGTCACCGATCCAAAATTCAGTTTATTTATTTATTTTTTTTTTATTTTTGGCGAATTACTAATTAGGGATACCTTAGCTATTACTCTAATTTCATCCCTATTCTGGAATCTTCTAGTTTCCAAGAGGTCGGATGATTTTTTTTTCTTTTCTTGAAATTCTAAATTAGCGCCTTCTCTAACCTTCCGGACGATTTCCGGGAACCTGCTGGTTTGGGCCGGATACGGGGATCGGATTTCAATCTTACAACCAAATTCTTGTGGGATTGGGATCTGATGGACACAGAACTTGCATCCTTGGCAGCAGGGCGTTCCTTGAGTCTACGTATTTGAGTAGACCACCCTTTTGGCATGTTAAGAATATTTTGGCTATGGATTTTGTTGAGAGCGAAATTCGATTTCTGTCTTTGTAGCGTTAGTTATTTCCCACTTAAGTCTTTGGCGCCACTATTTCTTCGTCTTCCTTCTTCTCTATCTCTCTCTGTCTTCATTACTTCGAGATTTTTTTTTTTAAAATTTCAACCTCCCCCCCCCCCGGTTTCTGAAACTCATGAAAATGTACAATATTCCATATTACTTATTTCGATCGTATGTACTAACTGAGACATCGAGGGATGCAATTCGTGGAGGTATTGCAGCACAACTCAGGACCATTTTCGCGATATTCAATCCACCACTGGAGAAATTGACGGGAAGGTACACTATGCTTTCAGATTCCTAGAAACCTTCGTTATTCATTGATCATACAACTTATATCAATTGATTACTGATTTCTGGTTTTTATTTCTATTGATTGGTCATATAGTGTGTATGTATTAGTAGTCTGGGCCCACTAGTTTCCAATAACATTGATTTTTTTTATATACATCTATATATGTGCTTACATAGTTGTAAAAGTTACGTGCCTGCTCATTTTGTTGCATTTCCACCTCTTATGTCAACTATTTTTTGTATATCTACGCGGATCTTTAGTAAACTGAAAATGATTATTGATTATCGGGTTTATTCATATGAAATACAATGTTGCAACCTTATGAAGGAAAAAAGTGAATTTTGATAGTCAGGGTTTTTGTTTTGTCTTTGAGCCAAATAAATATAAATATTTATAAAATATCAATACTTGTCGAATATGAACGGTGATGTAGAATTTAAACGTCGATGAAATATTAAGATAGATATTAAAGTGAAATTTATTGTATTGATTAATATGAATACATATATATATATACGAGTATGTATGTAATGGGCTCGATATTTACCCTGGTCTTGTTAGGTTGCCATAGATTTTTGACACCCGACCTTTACCAACTATTTGTGACATATAGCGTTACCGCGTATATTGTAATAAATTACATTTTGTTGAGTGATTACTGATGTCTGTAACTATTAAAGTTGAATATAATGTTAAATACCGCATGTAAGTAAAACGAGTAGCAGGTCGTAAGATAAGTAAAATAACCCTAATCCTCATCCAAATTCATTCGCAAGATCAAAGTGAAATTAATAACCTACGAAACAGTGTGCCCCACCAACGAATCTTCTATCAGTAGACTCTGAAACAAATCCTTCCCCTACGATCGGAAACCAAACTATTCAATATTTAGAATCTTTTGACTATAAGATCTATATTAGGAAAAAAATTAGTGATCTTAAATTCAACGAACTGAAATCTGTTTAATAAGTTAATATGAATACCGGAATATGGAAATATGTTCCCAATATCTGTGACTGGATTTGATAATTTTTTCTCTAATATTAACAAACTTTGAAATTTTAGATCAAGTGTGTCGAGTGACAAAATGAAAAATATAAACATATATGTGATATGAAGCGACTATTTGTCTATAGCTAAAACAAAAACAATTAAACACTCTCATGGACACAAACCACAGTGCAAAAGAGAGTTGGGAAAAGGAGCTATTATCGATGTGAGAACAAAGACTCATAAAATCGTCGAAATGTCTCCTCTTGGGACAGAGACCTAATAAAATGCTATTAAAGTATTTTTTTTTTTAAGAATGATTAACCAATTATATATATATATATATATATTTTTTTTTAATTTATTTTTTCTTTCGTTTTCCGCAATGATATATATATTCATTACAATGAATCCTAAATGTATTGATCTGTGAATCTCCTTATTTTTGTTTTTTTTTCATTTTTTTTTTTTGTCAAATTCTCTTTCATGTAATTCAACTTTTAATATATATATAGGAAGAGAAATGTGTTATTTGGTCTTGATAAAACTAGCGAATTTCTATGCATGTTAATGAAACATTCTTTCCATGTATTAAGTTTTTCCCTGTTATGTCCAACTAATTTTTCTTTTATTGAAATGTAATAAATGTATATAGTAATGTAGTTAGGTTAGTTTAATTTAACTAAATACAACCCGAAGTATACATTGTCCTGCATGAATGTGTGTGTGAGTGAAATGTAGGTTTAGTATTAAGTGCATCCATTATTTTGACATATATGTGTGATTTATTATAATTAATGGTAGTTATCAATTAAACTCATTGAATGTTAATACTAACTTAAGTTGGCTCTATGAAGGAAGTAAAAAGGACTGAAGTAGCCTAAACGAATGATCAGCATGGGAGAACTGTGAAAGTCAAAATCTTCTACGAATATGTAATACTCTGATTTTTTTTTTTTTTTTCTTTGTGGTCGATTCTAACATGCCATCAACTTCGTCCTCTATTTTTCAAGTATTGGATATTAGTCTAGAACTTCTGGAAATATTGAATAAACTGTAAACTTAAACTTTCTCGTCTATCTCAGATCTAGATCGGGATAATTTGGTAGTTGGGGTTAAATGGATCTAGATCGGGGATGTATGGGTTAACATGTGTCTACCCTTAATCACCTGAATACCAAATATTAACCCAATAGCTATTGGAATTCGATAATTATTCACTTTCTTTACCATATTTTTCAAAATATGCAGTAACAGTTTTCCTTTTTATTACCTTCTTACTTTACATCTTTCCTCTTCTATCTTCTTTCTTTTCTTCATCTTCTTCTTCTATTTTTTAATAAAACTGGAAGGGGGGTCGTGACTGGGAATTCTATATGTAATAAACACGGTCATGTATTTATTTATTTTATTTTATTTGCTTCAGAAGTCCGATAAAACGTTTTCTCATTTCGATCGAACCTGGTATGTTCGAAGTTAAGAAATGGATAATTATATTCCAATATAATTAGACATAAGCTGATAGCTTCATGAATATCCCCACCAGGGGTGAAGGGTTCCCACTCACGACTTATTCCGTGCATCGCATTTGTTGCAGATTCTTTCTTCCCTCAATCAGTTTTAGATTGACGCGCAGCGACAGGATTCGTTGTTATGGCAACAGTGGTTTCTATGGCAACGGCCCCTCCCCCTTTTTCCAGTTTTAAACAAGTATGTATGTTTCGTCTAATGCATTAGCCTTTTATACTATACGATATTAATCATTCAACTTTCATACTAATACGTTGTATTACTCTAACAAAATAACTGACCATCACCACTATATACCTGTCATAACATATTCTTGACATATATTTAAACCACACACAGGTGATTAATGGTCTCTCCGTATAACATCGATATAACCAATTAATAATCCCATTTCTGTAATCTTTAAGTCATACATGTTAACAATATTTGTTTGCACATTAACACATTTGTTTCATTATTTTCTTTTCTTACTCTAAATCTGGCACCTATACGTTCCATTAATGTCTTAAATGTCAATCATTTACCTGCAAGCACTTCCTCATTATATGTACCATACTTATATATATGACAAACATAGGTTCATTCGTTTATTTCACGGTTCTGTATGGATTCCACTTGTTTCTGCTCCAGTTATCGTATGTGCTCCTTCCTAGGATGTTAAGTTCATTTCTTTCTAATTTAAATACATTCTGCAATAAAATGGGTCCCTCTTACTGAACTATTGAATCGCTAAATCAGTTTCAGTACCTACAAGCGCTATACAATAATATATATTGCTGACAAAATACCAATATTTAACAGGAAACTTATTATTTGTCCCCAAGTGATGTTTACGTTAGTTTGTAACCACAACAAGAAAAGTAAATGGAAGAAGCTATTCCAGATAATAATTCTTTCATGTACGCCTAATAGTTAGGTGACCAACATGACAGTACAATCATGGCATGCCATGATATTGGTCTACTTGGAGCAGAAAAGAATGAGAAGTTGAACATCACTTAGAGAATAACGAGATAGGCAGCAATTAAATTCACGTTAAGTTCTAAGAGATGAGGATTAATGTGAAGAAAAGGAAAATAATAATTTGAACATCATGGAGTAATCGTGATTATACATTGCAACTTAACTTGTCTTGTTGAAACATACACAGACAGACAGGCAGACAGATAGATATAGATAGATAGAAACAGAGACAGATAAAGCGTGGACGAAAACATGGAAAGAGCAAAAAGATGAAGAAGGAAAAGCCAAAGAAATATAGCGGAAGACATTCTAATACACTGGCCGTCATAAATTAAGCAACAAATGAATAGTCAGGTGTGTAAAGAAAATAAACGCATGCTGGTAAACAAACTGTTATTATAATAAAGGAGCACTTATTTTACACCATACAGCAAGGAAAACTGCGAAATGAATGTATGATCTGTCAGGAAAGTAAATGTACACCTATTTTTCGAGTCTGGCATTCCTGCGCTCCATCCGTGGAGAGTATGAGAATTAAATCAATCAAATGTTACTGAGGGGCAAAAAGAAAAGCTTAATCTGAATAAGACATTGCAGAGGGGCACAAGCTGTGAATACGAATAGTGCATTGCGTAAATAAAGGACGACACCGAAAGATAAAGCCAGAAACAGCTGTTAAACTTACAAAAAAAGAGTAAAAATTGTCGAAGTGGGAACATAAAACACAAATACAACAAATACGCCGACAACTAAACGATCACCATGCCATGTTCTTGGTGTAGTGGTTAAGATGCTGGCTTACAAATGCAAAGGACGCAAGTTCGAATCCTCGGCAAGAACATTTTAAAAAATTTTTGTTAATAATACATACAACTCATGAGAGATGGTAAAAGAGGTCGTATTTAGTTTTTCGTAGCAATTATTATTGGTAATGTTTAGTACTGATAACACTTTTTGTCTTTGCGTATTGGTTTTGTTCTTGTCTTCATTTCGAAAGAGAAGAATATCCGAACAAATGCCACCAAAATTCCTCATATTTTGAATGTAAACGCCATTTGCAATTAGTAAAGAATAAAAATTGAACGTTCCGATGTAGCTGCAAAAAGTAAAAGGAAAAACATGGAAGTCGACCATACTCATGGTTATTAAAAATACAATTTCTACATGCCTTACACCTCCCGACCACGTTTTTACGTTAGCAACTAAGAGGTTTGTGTTTAGCTTAGGTTGGTCAATACGTTTTGCAAAGGGGCCCGGTTTAGCTCTGACGCACCACAGGTGCGAGAAGGGAGAAAAACACTTTTTCTCTCTCCCTCTGTGTGTCTACTTATCTATCTATTTGTATATATATATAACGCTATTTGTGAATGCCATAACCACCCTAATTTTCAGCGGATTGAGACGAAACTTGGCACAAACATTAACTGTTGAAATATCTTGATGAGTTCGTTAACCAGAATAATCAGATGAAAATGTTCAAAATGGTGGCCCTTCAAACTCTTAAAAAGTTCCAAGGGAACCAAATTTCGCCCATAAATAGGTATTCAGAAAGTTTGAATAAATTTTCCTCTTTTACTGAAATATTTGTGTGCAGAAACTTATTGAAATATTGGACCCGATTAATAGCCCTAGCCTAAAGAAGGCTCACGCCCTTTCGCTACGGTCAGTTTTTTTTTTTTTTTTTGCAGGAGGGGGTTGTCTTCCTATTGGAACAAGATGATTGTTACTGATGATATGAAATTACACATTGAAAGTGAAGTAACTTGTGTAACGTGTTATTTGAAAGAATAATATAATAAATGTGCATTCCTCTAACACAGAGAACTCATGTATTTCGAGTTCGGGAGCCTGAATGGCGAGGAGTGTTATTTGATTTGCTTTTTAGTAACACATTGCATTGCAAATAAAGGTAGGCACCATTAGTGGTAAATAATAATAATAATAATAATAATAATAATAATAATAATAATAATAATAATAATAATAATAATAATAATAGGTGTTGTTTGTGGCAAGGTAATATCTTAATCAATTCTTCTTCAAACGTAATGATTGTAACGCCATATCTCATTACAAACAAAATATTAGCAATTTATATCGAGAGAACGAGAAACTGTAGAGCGATGGGAGCAACGTTGGACAGTATGCACTCATAGTACTCAGAAAAGTAAGCGATTTCAATGCAAAAGGAACGAAGAGTCATTGTCATGGTTAGTCATGGGGCCACGGCAGAGCCCTCTTTAGGCAAAGTGTCAATAACTTATATCGAGAGGTGATACTGGGATGGGACCAACTTTGGACACCGTGGACCCATAAAGCGCATCGAAAAAAATAGGGGGGGGGGCGCCAGCCAGCCTTACTTATTTCCACATAATAATATAAAATTATGTTGTCGAAATACACACACGAGTTAGCTACTAATATTTCATATTATTATTATTATTATTATTATTATTATTATTATTATTATTATTATTATTATTATTATTATTATTATTATTATCGACAGCGTCTTTTCATTACGTGTGCGTGTTTGACATGAAGCCAAAGAGAAGATCCATCATTCGTAGAAAGAATAGTCAGTTACTTTAACTGTGAACGACAGCAAAAAATACGAAAAGAGTGGACTACCTGTAGCGAAAACAAGCAATACTTTCTCTCAAATGGATAAAAAATCAAGCCGAGATTTATT
The DNA here is from genome assembly GCF_964235325.1 of Thermobia domestica. Classification (NCBI taxonomy): domain Eukaryota; kingdom Metazoa; phylum Arthropoda; class Insecta; order Zygentoma; family Lepismatidae; genus Thermobia; species Thermobia domestica. Next base: position 25,121,063 of record NC_137454.1, on the reverse strand, counting down.
CGAACTCGCATGGACGGCGCGAAAAGCCAGTGCTTTGTCCACTTTTTTTTTTTTAACTGACTCACTGAACGTGTTTCAGTAACTTACTTATTGCTAATTTTACTTGCTTGACTCGTTTAACTTGCTTTTTCTAATAACTTATAACGACAGAGACACGAACACAGAAACATCGAGAACAGTTAAAAATCATAGATGCTCTCCCGCCGAGAATCGAACCCGGAACTCCATACACCAAAGGCGCACGTGCTAGCGACTAGACCAGCGGGAAGGGCACCACTCTCTCCCTGTGTCGTTAGGGATTACGACCACTGTCTTGCCAGCTATCACTTCTGTGGGTTGTATACTATGATCACATGTTTCTTCTTTAGTGGAAGAGTAAAACCTACATTATATGTAATACATGAGGTATTTAGACCTACATGCTCTTCATATAATGTAATAAAAGGGTCATGCTGGGAATAAGAAAAAGAACATTCCTTGGACAAAACGGAAACTATTGGCATCAGAAATATTTATCTACGAGGCATGCGCAGTAGTATATTTCAGAATAATTACTGTTTTGTTCAGTAAACGAAGAAAGGGGTATAAAAAAGCAAATGTGTCGCGTCAACGAGATCGGCCAGATTTGACAGGGGCGGAAGCAGATGTATAGTAATACAACAACTTCGCTCGCTTCAACGAGCCGAGCCGGTTGATATCACTACCCGAGTTGGTCTTCTGCTTGAGCTCAAGAGTTCGACCGTGCAGGTCTCAGCCTTAATTTTAAGAACTACAGTATAATTTTAAGTACTACAAGAAAAATACCTTTGACTCGACTCGGATTGAACTCGAGTCGAGTCGAATTTTGGCTCGACTCCTGCCCATCCCTATTCGTATTTGTATGTTGTTTCCACTTCAACAATTTCTACTTTTTTTTTTCGTTTACCTATTGTTTCTGGATTTCTCTGTCGGTGTCGTCCTTTATTAACACCATGCACTATTCTTATTCCCAGCTTGTGACGCGCTTCAATGTCTTATTCAGTTTAGGCTTTTCTCCTTACATTAACTTGACATGTGATTGATTTAATTCTCACTTTCCGCGCACGACCGATGAAAATGTTTTATTATTATTATTATTATTATTATTATTATTATTATTATTATTATTATTATTATTATTATTATTATTATTATTATTATTATTATTATTATTATTATACTATTGAACTTGCACGGCGAAATTACTGTATAATACGATATCATTTCAGTAATTTTATTCCATTGTGTGTTATTTAATTTATTAATGGGCACTAAATTGTCTCCAGATCAACGAATAAATTAACTACGGCATGCACTTTGGTGGAAATATCATTACATGAACATGTTTGGAACGAACCAATAATCTTATTGCAATGATATTTCCACCAAAGTGCATGCCGTAGTTAATTTATTCGTTGATCTGGAGACAATTTAGTGCCCATTAATAAACTAAATAGCATACAATGGAGTAAAATTACAGAAATGATATCGTATTATACAGTAATTTCGCCGTGCAAGTTCAATAGTATAATAATAATAATAATAATAATAATAATAATAATAATAATAATAATAATAATAATAATAATAATAATAATAATAATAATAAAACATTTTCATCGGTCGTGCGCGGAAAGTGCGAATTAAATCAATCACATGTCAAGTCAATGTAAGAAGAAAAGCCTAAACTGAATAAGACATTGAAGCGGGTCACAAGCTGGGAATAAGAATAGTGCACGGTGTAAATAAAGGACAACACCGAAAGAGAAATCCAGAAACAGCAGGTAAAAGGAGAAAAAAGAGTAGACATTGTTGAAGTGGAAACATAAAATACAAACACGAATAGGGATGAGCACAAGTCGAGCCAAAATTCAATTCAACTCGAGTACAATTTGAGTCGAGTCAAAGGTAATTTTCTTGAATTGAGTTCCGAGCCAAGTCGCTGTTTTCGAGGTCTAGTTTCGAGTTGAGTTGAGTTTGATAATGGCTCTCTCACTCGTTCAGCTCGTTTTAACTCGTTTTGAAATATTGGCCTGATCAGACTGGAAAGCAAAAGCCATGAGAAATGTAAGCAGTAATGTGGAATACTTTTAGTGTTGCTCAGACAGAGGTGCGTCTCATCTCGTAATTTTAGTGCATCTCGTGGGGCAATTTTAGTGTATCTCGTCTCGTCTAGATAACGAGAAGACAAGAGTTTATTATTATTATTATTATTATTACGAGACAGCCTCAAATGTCGTAATCACCAATATAATTATATACTGTAGTTCTTAAAATCAAGGCTGAGATCTGTACGGTCGAATTCTTGAGCCCAAGCAGAAGACCAACTCGGGTAGTGATATCAACCGGCTCGGCTCGTATCAACTGAGCGAACAGCTCGAGTCGGCTCGGTTGGGATGAGCCGATGACCCGAGCCGGCTTAGTTGGAACAAGCCATCGACTCAGCTCAATTGAGCCGATGGCTCGAGCTTTCTCGGTTGGGATGGGTCACCTACTCTTCTCATGTGAACCGGTTTGAGCCAGCTAAGTTGAAACTAGTTCATCAGCACGTTTCGACTCAGCTCAACTAAGCCGATGGCTCAAATCGGCTCGGTGTGGTGAGCTGTTGGCTCGGCTCACTTCTCGATTCGGTTCGATATTGAATGAGCTGTAAGCCGAGCCGCTCGAGCCGTTGAGGAGCCCAAACCCGGTCCCAGCTGTTTTGAATATGTTTGGATGAAGCCTATAACTTTTAACAATTTTTTGCTCGAGCCCGAATACTTGCCCCTTCGGAACTCAAACCCAGAACGTGACCGATGTCCTTGCCTCCTTAAGACTTCCAGACGACCGAGATCGACAGTCAATTAGCTTTTACTATTCAGATACAAACCGTATATCTTTTAAAGATTATACATGGAGTTGATATAATAATAATAATAATAATAATAATAATAATAATAATAATAATAATAATAATAATAATAATAATAATAATAATAATAATAATAATAATAATAGTAATAGTAGTAGTAGTAGTAGTTGTTGTTGTTGTTGTTGTTGTTTTAAACTTGCCCTGAAATTTGGCAAAACTTACTTAAAATTAGAGATTTCGGGGAAAGGATTCCGTACCTTCAAGACACACCTCTGCAACTACCAACATTTTAAACTAGAACCTTTTATTGAAGTTGCATGTAGAAAGCATGTTTTGAGGAAAATAACTGTAATAAATATAACTGAATATCACGCGACAGTAAGGCATATAATAAACTAATTTTTAGAATATGCAGAGGTAAATATAAAAGCTTTGCTACAAAAATACCTACTCAGAGCATAATTCAATGAGCTCTGAAATACAATGTAACGAAATAGCCTATGAGATTCAGTCTACAGAGCAATTGTTACTTAAAGAATGGACATACACTATTTCGAGAATCGAGACAAGACGGGAAATGTTTACGATACTTTTCGTCTCGTCTCGATTCTCATCTCCAAAGAGAGACGAAAATTTTGATTTAGCCCTGACCCGTCTCGAATGTAAAATGTTAATTCTCATGTTATTTTATTTGTTTTAGAAACGAGATGACAAACTCCTCTTCTCGTGAGCAACATTAAACCAAACCGAAATATTCTTTCCAAATGTCACGTTTCTCCTTGTAACGGTATGACCTGAGCGATAATTTAGCTTCTAGATTTTAATCTTCTACGAGATAATAATAATAATTATTATTACTATTATTATTCCTGAAGATTTGATAGTTCAAGTATTGAAACATCCGAGTATTCAAATATCTGAATATAATAAAACGTATGTTGTCGCTGATCAATCGCCATCAAAAATTCTAAAGTAAGAAAAAAAATTGTAACGTGCATTCGCAGAAGCACCTTGACCACTGAACCGCGATCGCTACGCGGTAAACGATCCGTCTTTAGTCTGGTTACGTTAGGTTTCTTTGTCTCCGCTTGCAAACTTGTATGTTATATTTTTCGATTCAAAATGTCTTTTGTATTTCTTTTATGAAGTCGGCAAAGTTTATATTAATAACTTGAGTTTTTCTTAAACCACTGGTTCACAAGTTCGTTCTTTCTCCACACGAAACTACAAATATGACAGATTGAATTCTCATACTCCCCATTTCTTTCAAAGCATTACCTGGTCAAAGACTTATTTCCGCCACGATTCATATTAACCAAAATAAATTCATTTTTCGGAAGCGGAACTTTCACTTTCCGGATTTCGCAAAATTATGGAATTCAGTTATACTCCGGAATTCAGAAGAATTTCGGAACTCGGAAAGAATCCGGAATTTAGAAAATTCCGGAATTGTGAAAAACTCCGACTTTCCGAAAAAATCCGGATTTTCCGAATTCCGGAATGTTAACGAAATCAGAAATTTCTAAATTCCGGATTTTTCCGAATTCCGAAATTATTACAAAATTGGAATTTTCCGAATGCCGGAATTTGTCCGGCTTTAATTTCGGGAGTCCGAAAACTAATAATTCCGGAACGGGCTATCCCTAGTTTATACACAACCTTTCAGAACACTAAGCTAGTAGCTGTCTACAAACAAACAAGTAATGCAAAGCATGTTGTATACTGCAATACGTCATGTATTAAAATCCGACACCATGACCCTTTTATTACATTATATGAAGAGCATGTAGGTCTAAATACCTCATGTATTACATATAATGTAGGTTTTACTCTTCCACCAAAGAAGAAACATGTGATCATAGTATACAACCCACAGAAGTGATAGCTGGCAATACAGTGGTCGTAATCCCTAACGACACAGGAAGTGAGCGTTACCATCGCCGCTGGTCTAGAGGCTAGCACGTGAGCCTTCGGTGTATGGAGTCTCGGGTTCGATTCTCGGCGGGAGAGCATCTATCATTTTTAACTGTTCTCGATGTTTCAGTGTTCGTGTCCCTGTCGTTATAAGTTATTAGAAAAAGCAAGTTAAACGAGTGAAGCAAGTAAAATTAGCAATAAGTAAGTTACTGAAACGCGTTCGGTGAGTCAGTTAAAAAATAGTGGACAAAGCACTGGCTTTTCGCGCCGTTCATGCGAGTTCGAATCAATCTCGGCTTGATATTTTATCCATTTGAGAGAAAGTATTGTTTCTTTTCGCTACAGGATGGATTTTCTCTTTGGTTTCATGTCAAACATGCTCACGTAATGAAAAGACGCTGTAGATAATAATAATAATAATAATAATAATAATAATAATAATAATAATAATAATAATAATAATATGAAATATTAGTAGCTAACTCGTGTGTGTATTTCGACAATATAATTTTATATTATTATGTGGAAATAAGTAAGGCTGGCTGGCGCCCGCCTCCCTAATTTTTTCGATGCGCCTTATGGGTCCACGGTGTCCAACGTTGGTCCCATCCCAGTATCACCTCCTGTTTTCTCGATATAAGCTATCGACATTTTGCCTAAAGAGGGCTCTGCCGTGGCCCCATGAGTACCCATGACAATGACTCTTCGTTCATTTTGCATTGAAATCGCTTATTTTTCTGAGTACTATGGGTGCATACTGTCCAACGTTGGTCCCATCGCTCTACAGTTTCCCGTTCTCTCGATATAAATTGCTAATATTTTGTTTGTAAGGGAGATATGGCGTTACAATCATTACGTTTGAAGAAGAACTGAGGAAGATATTGCCTTGCCACAAACAACACCTATTATTATTATTATTATTATTATTATTATTATTATTATTATTATTATTATTATTATTATTATTATTATTATTATTATTATTGTTGTTGTTTTACTTACCACTAATGTTGCCTACCTTTATTTGCAATGCAATGTATTATAAAAAGCAAATCAAATAACACTCCTCGCCATTCAGGCTCCCGAACTCGAAATACATGAGTTCTCTGTGTTAGAGGAATGCACATTTATTATATTATTCTTTCAAATAACACGTTACACAAGTTACTTCACTTTCAATGTGTAATTTCATATCATCAGTAACAATCATCTTGTTCCAATAGGAAGATAACCCCCTCCTGCAAAAAAAAAAAAAAAAAAACTGACCGTAGCGAAAGGGCGTGAACCTTCTTTAGGCTAGGGCTATTAATCGGGTCCAATATTTCAATAAGTTTCTGCACACAAATATTTCAGTAAAAGAGGAAAATTTATTCAAACTTTCTGAATACCTATTTATGGGCGAAATTTGGTTCCCTTGGAACTTTTTAAGAGTTTGAAGGGCCACCATTTTGAACATTTTCATCTGATTATTCTGGTTAACGAACTCATCAAGATATTTCAACAATTAATGTTGTGCCAAGTTTCGTCTCAATCCGCTGAAAATTAGGGTGGTTATGGCATTCACAAATAGCGTTATATATATACACAAATAGATAGATAAGTAGACACACAGAGGGAGAGAGAAAAAGTGTTTTTCTCCCTTCTCGTACCTGTGGTGCGTCAGAGCTAAACCGGGCCCCTTTGCAAAACGTATTGACGAGCCTAACCTAAACACAGGCCTCTTACTTGCTAACGTAGAAACGTGGTCGGGAGGTGTAAGGCATGTAGAAATTGTATTTTTAATAACCATGAGTATGGTCGACTTCCATGTTTTTCCTTTTACTTTTTGCAGCTACATCGGAACGTTCAATTTTTATTCTTTACTAATTGCAAATGGCGTTTACATTCAAAATATGAGGAATTTTGGTGGCATTTGTTCGGATATTCTTCTCTTTCGAAATGAAGACAAGAACAAAACCAATACGCAAAGACAAAAAGTGTTATCAGTACTAAACATTACCAATAATAATTGCTACGAAAAACTAAATACGACCTCTTTTACCATCTCTCATGAGTTGTATGTATTATTAACAAAAATTTTTTAAAATGTTCTTGCCGAGGATTCGAACTTGCGTCCTTTGCATTTGTAAGCCAGCATCTTAACCACTACACCAAGAACATGGCATGATGATCGTTTAGTTATCGGCGTATTTGTTGTATTTGTGTTTTATGTTCCCACTTCGACAATTTTTACTCTTTTTTTTGTAAGTTTAACAGCTGTTTCTGGCTTTCTCTTTCGGTGTCGTGCTTTATTTACACAATGCACTATTCGTATTCACAGCTTGTGCCCCTCTGCAATGTCTTATTCAGATTAAGCTTTTCTTTTTGCCCCTCAGTAAACATTTGATTGATTTAATTCTCATACTCTCCACGGATGGAGCGCAGGAATGCCAGACTCGAAAAATAGGTGTACATTTACTTTCCTGACAGATCATACACTTATGGGGAAAAATGATGCTGGACGTAGGTGATACTGAAACTGGGAAACACTGAAGCCGCAAAAGGGTAATTTGCTGACACTAATAAGGGATAATACCATCGCACATAATACTACAGGATTCAGAACGTTGTGCCATGCTGGTAATAAGTGTTTGTACCAGCTCTTTGTAGAGACCTGCACGAGCCGGACTCTGTTATTTCTTAGGGCCGGGCCGGGCTTTGGCGGGCCGACACAGATTTCTCTTCAGGTGTGGGCGAGCTGGGGCCGATTAATTACAATTATTTAATAATTATTGACTTTCGTTAAACGATAATTAGAATAAAGGCAAACGTTAAAGAAGTGTGCCCGTGAAAAATGTTACAAAATGAAACTTTTAAAATTTATCGGGTCCGGGTTGGCTTGGCCAAGAATTTTTTTTTTAAAAAAAACTTATCAGGCCTGGCCAGGCTCGGACCGAAAATCTCCAAAACTTTCCGGACCCGGGCTGGGCCGGGCCTAGGTACATTCGGGCTGGATTGGGCTAGGGCCCGTGCAGGTCTCTAGCTCTTTCGTATCTGGATCCATTGGTGACCAAGAGCCCGTTGAAGAACTTAGAATATTTATAGAGGGGGTAGAAAGCTTGCAATGCGTCGCCCTAGAGCATCCACATGTGTTCGATCGCCTTAAGGTCCTGGGACTTGAATGGCCACTACACTCGTTGAATATGGTGTTGCTCCAAGTACTGATCGACCAATTGTGCCCTGTGGGGACGAACATTACCGTCCTGTATAATGAATCCCTGACCTCTAGCACGAGCGAAGGGTACAACGTGAAGATTCAAAACACCATCCGCATAGCGCTGAGCTGTCATTGAAGCGGGGGAACATACAGATCAGTACGTCCTCCAAGTGAGATGCCACGTCACACAAGCACACCTGCACAAACATATCTATCCCTTTCAAGAATATTAGATGAATGGTGATAGGATCCTGTTTCTTGCCAGACCAATCTGCGTGGAGAGCCACTGTTGAGAGAAAATCTAGACTCATCAGTAAAGAGAAATGATTGCCATGGTTCCTGTGTCCAATTCACATGCGCTCTTGCCCAACTTAATCGCTCCTTCTTGAAGTCGCTTGCGTACTGTACTCGTTGATAGAGGACGTCCAGTGGCAGCAACAGCCTCCACACGCACTTGAGTTGCTATTGCAGACCTGTTTCTTCGACTTGCCAAAGGGATATATAGATCATCCCTGGCTTATGTCTCACGCAATCGAACGCCACTGTTACTTCTCGAAGCATTCTGCTTTCTCTGGAACTTGCTTCATAACCTGCTGACCACTGCTCGATCGACATTGAGCCACCGGGTCACGTTGGCCTGACGCAGTCCTGCTTCCAATCTACCGATGGCACGCCCGCTTAATTAACCCAGCAAATGATGCCACGTTGCTATATTTTTCTGTTTCATTCCACTAGACCTGCCTCTACACTCTACACACACTATCAGAATACAATCCTGTGAGCTCATATAGTCCTCGCCGGTACCTAGAAGTCGTGTGGGGGCAGTATAATCGCGAGTTCTTCCGCGCAATCTTTCTCTGATCATTCGTCAATCCTCGTTGCATTATGACATTCATTTACTCTGTATTTCAGAACCCTCCGCTCTCTGATTTCTTTTTTATTGTACATTTTGACTTTGTTGCTTAATTTATGACGGCCAGTTTGAATAAAATTATTACACTTAAGGACACACAGTCTGCGTCATTTTCCAATTCCTCTCTCTGTGTTCTGTTTCTCTTTCTTTATGGGAAAATCTCTTTCAGTACAAACCGCGAAATTCAGAAAGGGAATCGAACCAAGAATATTGAGAGTCTCCAACACTCTCCACTTAGCTACACAGACCATAAGAAATATATTGGTAAGTCAGCTATTAACCTCGCTACTTTTACCCCTGGTTCCATTCAACGTTTGAATTTTATTTACGGCCTTGAAACGTCTATGATTAGGCCCTACTGGTTCCATAAAAAAGCATTTGATCTGTAGATTAAGATCAAGAATGGATTAATCCGTCTAACCTAACTTAACCTAACCTAGTGGGGGCGCGGTGGCTCAGTGGTAGAGCGTTCACCTCTGGTGCTTGGGGTCACGGGTTCGATCCCAGCCCCCGCCAAGTGAACTTTGTGGTGGACAAACACCGTGCTCGTGGGTTTTCTCGGGGTTCTCCCGTTTCCTCCCACTTTCTTCATTCCACCATTTCACTCATCTCTCATAATCACCGTCTCCTTTAGCCTAACCGGCATAACCGTGGGACGTAAAACTTAAATATTTCATTTCATTTAACCTAACCTAATGCAGAACTTACAGCTTACACTGTTGCATTAATATATATCTATATGTATATCTATATCTCTATATCAATCTATCTATATATGTATATACATGATTTCGATGGTTGCACTGAAAGTTTCTGGGAACTGATAGAACGCAAGAGCATCAAAGTGCAGTAATTTTTTGTTGCTTTTCAAAGTACTCCCCCTGTGCAGCAGTACATTGTTTCATGCGATAGAACCATATCTTGAAACAGCTGTGCCACTCCAAATTTGGTACCTGTGAAACATGCAGTTTTATGTCTCGATAGCATCTTCTCGAGTGCAAAAGAGTTTTCCACGCAACATATTTTTGATTGTTGGGATCACTGGAGGCTAAATCAGGGGAATAAATTAAAAGACAAATTCTGACCAAAGCATATATTAAATAATAAATAGTAGTGTTACAGTTTCGGCAAATTAACTTTGCTTTCATCAGACACATTATGAAATACAATTTCTAAGATTACAGATTATATTATATATTTGTCCATATTCTTTGGAGACACTGCATGCATGAGGAAAAGGAAGGTAACAGATTCAAATAAGTGATGAAGGGGTTGTATATAGAATTAAATGCAAAGAATGTGATATGAGTTATATAGGGGAAACAGGAAAGAGGTTACAAGAAAGGATTAAACAACACAGGGAGGACGTTAGATTGAAGAGAAATAGTAACGCTATATATAAACATGTAAGGGAGACAGGACATGAAATAGACTGGGAAGGCGTAGAGGGGCTGAAAAAGGAGAAAAGAAGCATTATAAGAAAATGAAAAGAGGCAGAATGGATGAGGAAGGAAGCGAGAAACTTATGAATTGGAATAGCGGACTAAATATACATGATGCATGGAGAGAGATATTGGACAAAATAGAGAAGAAAGAAGAGGTAAAAACAGGTGTATTGAACAGCGGATAGACAATTAAAAGTTTATGTTTTTCAAAAAGTGAAAGTTATTCCTACACAGGTGTGCCAATTTTAAGTTTAGCTCTTAAGTGAAAGTTGATCATTAAAAGTTGCATATGTATTAATTAAAAATTGTTAAAGGAAATTACGAATATGATTGGTTCATGGAATGACCTCCTCTCATTTTAAGAAGTATATAAGCTGTAATCTTAGAAATTGTATTTCATAATGTGTCGGATGAAGGCAAACTTAATTTGCCGAAACGGTAACGCTATTATTTATTAGTTAATATATGCTTTGGTCAGAATTTGTCTTTTAATTTATACAAGAAGTTCCAAAGCTAGAATGAGTGGTATTCAGGGGAATAAGCTTGATGTATAATGACGGAAACGGTTTCCTGGTTCAGAAAACCACTTGCGCCAGCTGCTGTGTGTGAGCTGGCATTGTCGTGACGCAGAATGATTCAAGGAATGGGTCTGCTCACAAGTTCTGGTAGATATATGATTGTGTACCATTCTGCACTGACTATCTTTGATTCTCCAGTGGAACAGTTGTTATATTACCTGATTTACCAAAATTCATGCAACCATTTCTTTGGAGACACTGCGTTCATGAACAACTTTCGTTGGTTTAGGTTCATCGCGGAAACCCACAACAGCAGATTGTCTCTTTGTTTCTGTTTCGGATAAATGAATCTACGTTTCATCACCCGTTATGATGTTAAAGATCAAACTAAATGATCCAGACTTGAACCGTTTCGTCATAGCTTTGCACCACTTCACAAGGGCATCTTTTTGTGCTTGAGTTATATTGTATGGGATTCAACGAGCACAAAGTCTTTTCACACCTAAATGATCATGTAATATTTTTGTATTTGGCTCATGTCAATACCTGAGGTCTTCTGAATTTCGCTATAAGTCACATGTCGATCAGTGTTAATTAATTCACGAACAGCTTTAATGCTTTTGGACAAAATGGCTGTCGATGGATGACCTGCACGATCCTCATCATTCAGGCTGACCCGGTGACATCTGAATTACTGGAACCATCTGTAAATTGTTTTCTATGATGAGGCTTTATCAGGAAAAGTAGCATCCATCTGACAAACACACTCTTGCCGTGGTAGCCCTTGGCGAAAGTAATAAACCATGACACGGAAGTTGTCTCTCGTTAGGTCCATTTTTGATCACGACCACTTTACTTAAAGCTGGCGCCCTGAAACGACAAAGATTCCGCTTTACCTACGGTTTTGCATTTAGAGTGAACAGAGATAACAGTTCATAACTACAACAAAATCCAACAGATTACGTTGTACCCAGTACGTCATTTCAGAAACTTTCAATGGAATCTTCATATTCGTAAATGAACGAAACTATTTCTAATAGTTAAAGAAGCCGCTCTAACCAGCAATCCACATGCGAATAACATCTACTAGCATTGTTACTTAACACAGTGCAGTATAAGTAAAACTTCGAAATCCTCGTTTGGAAGCTACCGCCATGTGTAAGTGATTAAGGCTTTTGTTGAGTAAACAACCCGTGTTCAAATCCAGTCGGGTGGACTTTTTTTTTAAATTTCAAAATACATTTCCATACGTTCATATTCTTTCCTAATGTAATGTCCATTCTTAGAGAAGATATTTCTAATATAGAATCAAAATCAAACAGTCTCTTAAAATAACAGTGGAAATTATTTCGTAAAGTTGCGGGACGGAGATTCACCCTTCATCATTGGGATATTTTAATACCATTCTTAGGATCGCAGGAAACCTCTTTAAAAAACTACAGTACGCTTTATCCAAATCGAATATTTTTTTTTCGTTCTGTAAAATTATTATGAATGTAAATAAGCAAACTTACATCATAGTGAAGATTTTGCCTTCTTATTCTTTACGGATAGCAATCCAAAACAATAAGTTTATTTCTACATGTTATAGCAAACTACATAAAAAAATCAGTTAAAACCAACTAAGTTTTACGAGAGTTATCGTGAAACAGACGGTTGGAGAAGTAGACATTCATACAAATGCAAATTGTGTCGACACAGGCTAACTATCACTTCAATTACAATGATGTAGAAACGAAATAAAAATGAAATGGATATCAAATTGTTAGGGTTTAGTGAGTATGCATGGAACATTCTTTAAAGTTATCGGGCAAGGTGTTAATTATGTACAATCGGAGAAGGTATTGGAAAATCGCAAGAACAAAAGAAAGGCGTTACTATGTAATATAAATAATGTGTAATTGATGTTGTAGGAATAGGGCCATAAGTGGCTGAAATTATTTGTATGTGGAACAAGTGGCTGTAGTTATTTATATTGTAGTCATAAGCGGCTGAAGATAGTGATATTTATTTAGATGAGCAAAGAATGGCAATTGATATATTAGGTCTAATGTAATGCCAAACGTGGCTTACGTTATTGGAATATTTTGTATATTACAAGAAGATAGCTGTATAACTATAATGGCTTGTGGTTGTGGTATACGCTAAATAAAGGTTGACTGTGGAAAGATACTTGTATCGACAATCATTTGTTAACTCTCGTTGATTGTAGAGTTAGCTGAAGTAATACTTTGCTTCTTTCAGATACAAAAAGTAATCTTCACTACCTCTAACAGAAATGTTTATTCGTTTAGCTTCTTCTCAGCACCAAGGCTATTTGTGAGGTGAACCTACAATCGGAACAATTGTAATGCGTTGAAATTTTTCATGACTCTTACACCAGGAATCGAATCCAAAACCCTGTGCAGCGAAACCCTTTTATATCTTGTGTTTTCGTAACTCATTTTGTTACAATAGTATCTATAGAGACTACTCATGGCCAGGGCCGAAGTTAGCGAGTTAACTTAGACCTGCTCCCAAATTTTCCTCTTACTCACAATGCTATACCCCGTTCCTTTAATTTACATTAGAGGCAGTTATGGTTCTGTTCTGAAATGTAGCATCGCAGCGATCACTGTGCTCCAGATCGGAAGCTTTTTACCTTATCTCACTTTTTAAATAGTCATACATTCTATAGACAATTCTTAAGATTCTTGTGTAACATTTTAGGCTTACAACTGTTGTCCTCCATTATGGAAAAAAAGGAATCCTAATATTCCATATCTAGTTGAAGGAATAAATTAAAATAATAACTAATAACTGCTGTAGTATGACTGTGTTCGGTTCCGATGACAAACGAGAGGACGAGGCTTGCTATTGTCCATTCAAATTTCTCACGTCAATCCAGCTGCACCGCAGTCGGTTGAGTTCGAAGTTTGGTTGAGGAGAGAATTAGCTGGGTTGAACGCAAAATAAATGTAAAAGTGACATAAATAATGGGGAGAAAAAAAAAGATTTCAGATGTAGTTAAAACTTCGAAGAGGAACTGGCTGGAACATTGGGTGTAAAGGAGCTACATTACGAGAGACATGTTAGTGGGTATAGTGGAAGGAAACAGATGAAGTAAGGCAAGGAAGCTACAGTTGATGGACTATATTCAATAGAAAAATCATACAGAAGGCAGAAAAGTTAGTTGAAGACAGCACTTTGTGATGTATTTGCAAACTTTTCAATTGTGGCAAGTGACGTGCCAAAAACGGCAGAATAGGTATGATGATATATAATTTTGCTCAGTTAAGTAAATCTATTGATTGATATGTTCTTCATCTTATGACATATGTTTCGTTCTTAGGAAAGGAACCCTAGCAGGACCAAACTAGCTCCAAAGTGCACACTTTTGACATTTAGGATTGTAATTTTGAATATGTCTGATCCTGAAATCTGTATTTTTATTTTATGTTAACACATTTCTACAATATTTCTTTCAAACGAGAACATCTTTCTCCTCCACTTTCTTGTGCGAAATACAAAAGTTCAAAAGTGGAATATAAGAATGCGCTAAGGTTTGATTCTGCGAAGGACTTTTTTGTATAAAATGTCGCTATATTTTATTATTATCTATCTGTATTTTCTAAATTGATGGTTTTATGTTTTCAGTTGAAATATTCTTGATAGGAAGACTTACCACGGACTTTCCCAAAAGTATATCTGTTAATACTCTGCCTTTGCCTCAATGAACTTTTCTACGAAACCACAAACCAAAACCAAAATTGTCTTTCTTGTTGAACTAGTAGTACCGCGTGTGCATGAGACCCTTGACTTGGTACCGGGTAGGATTGAATTCTCACAGGTTGTTCAGATCCACTTTTAAGTGAGGATCTCGTCTATGTGATCTTTTGCTGGCAACGGATGTAATTCCAAAACAAATTAAAATGCACATATAAAGTTCCACTGCATTCAGAGGAGCACGACGCTGTGATAATACTTTTTCAAAATATGTTATCTGACACCACGAATTTCTTCTACTCATGAAACAGTTGCAAGGTAATACAACAAGGTAAAACAACAACAACAAATGTATTTCAAAATTTCGCTTCCATGTAGAGATAGAAAATCTGGGCCTCAACCTCCAAATTAGTTTCCAATACGAGTATTGTTACCTTTAGATTAGGTTGACAAAATACCTTATATCTGAGCTATTCCGGAAGATATATACATATGCTGGTAGCTCGTCGCATTTCTTGCAAGGGGATATTGTACAAGTATTTTGGAATATTTTCCCCTATATGAACCGGGGGTCACAAATCAATAGTTTCTACATGTGTGATTTCTTTGAAATTGCCGGCTACGAGACGTGCGCGAGAAAGTTTTTCTTGACCCACTTCAGCATACCTTAGATGGCTGAAATTTTGCGTGTTTAATCCTACATACCTATGTAGGTCATGTGATGAAGTACAGCAAGTAACTCTGTATCATTGCTTTGTTATAGGTCCGAAAGTGAAGTAAGGTGTAGTGGTCCAAAATCTTTTACTGCACCTCAGAAAACAACATGGCAACATCGCAGAAATGACAGCACGAAGAGGTGGAACGAAGGACGAAGAAGAAACTCGAACTATGACGGATTTCATACTCAGAATCGTGCATTTGTCTGGCTAGCATTCGAGCAGTGAATGGATGCATTGTTTTTCAGAAGGCGAACACCTTTTGTCAGCATGTCACACTCTGGGATTTCACAAAATCCCGCAACGCACACAGCTGTGAGGCATAGTATATCCTGGTAATTGGAGTACCCTTTGCTTGGAAAACAAATAATAATACCTCATGCTGATCCCAAATAAGCGTGATCATCACTTCGATTGCTCAGAGTTGAACATGAATTTCCTTTGGTAGCGGTATGTCGGTGTAATCATTTGCTAATTCTTTCTTTCTTTATGTGTTTATGAAAGAGAATGACTCAAGCAAGTGCTTGGATCTCCAACTTCGGTATGATATCAGTCTTTTACGTGGGTCTAGGATTTGGGAAGGAATGGCCGTGGCCTTCTAGAAGGTACCATCCCGTCTTTGTATGGTGGGAGTGAAGAAAACAAGGGGAAACCTAGTCACACCCATGACAGCGTTCCGCGCACTACCATCAAAGGAAGCCAGTGTTCAACACTGAGCCACCAAAGTGTTTATCACGTTCATTTAGTATCAGCATATGGTATTAATAATTGCTTACCAGACAAAGAATACCGTAATTACGAGGATATACTATGCCTCACTGTTGCATGCGTTGCGGGATTCTGTAAAATCCCAGAGCGTGGAATGCTGACAAAAGGAGTCCACCTCCTGGAAAACAACTCACCCGTTTACTGGCCGAAAATGTTGGCCAGACAGATGCATGATCCTGGGTATGAAATCCGTCATAGTTCGAGTTTTTTTTTCTTTACCGCACACCATCTTTGTTTCATCTCTTCCCAACCATTCAGTAATTTCCTAGGGGCAAGTACTTGTGCGATGTTTCCACGTTGCTTTCTGAGGTGCAGTAATATATTTTGAACCACTACACCTTACTTCACTTTCGGACGTACAACGCAGCAACAGTGCAGAGTTAGGAGCCGTACAATACTACTTGGCCTACATGGGTACGTAGTATTAAACATTCAAAATATCAGCCCTCTACGATAAGTAAAAGTGGGTCAGGGTAAAACTTTTTTGAGCAAACGTTGTTAGCCGGCAAATTTCAAAGAAATCACACATGTACAAATTAGTTAGAAACTATTGACTTGCGACCCCAGGTTCATTGGAAATTGTGATTGGAGTTCTGGTAGAAATTAGAATAAGAATTTCCACTGAACCAGCAATGGTTTCTGCACAGCAACTCTTCATCAGAGTGCTACTACTCTCAAACGTCGATTCACAGTAATAACTGAAATATTTGTATGGTGACTATGATTAAATTCTGATTGGAGTTCCGGTGCAGTAAGTTTCAGATTTCTTTTGCTAAACACTACAATTATATGATCTTTCGTAGGTGAAGTAATATGAGGTCTTCCAGTTCAATTTTTGTCCATGTTCTATTGTCTTCGCTGAAAACACTTGATGGAATCACCAAGAATAGATTAAGTCTATTTCAGTTTGAAAGCAATTTGACGAATAGGAAAGCCCACATTATGATGTGCAATCACTCTAACGCGTGCCTCTTCACTTGAGATTTTACCTCTCCCCATAGTTTCTAACAATAACTTCAACAAACATTCAGAAGAGGCAAAAAGATCCACACAACACAGTTCCAAATGTCACTATACTGTCTGTTATAATATTGTTCACTAACAATGTAAACTTCTGACATTATTTATGTCTGATAAGGCCTGTATACTATGGAATTATATTCCATAGTATACAGGCCTTATCAGACATAAATATGGACATAAATAATTTTATTTCAGGGACAACTATAAAAAGGAATTAATTGCTAACTTTTAACCGTACCTTTATCACGGAGACTTGTTCCATGACCTTGAGCACGTTACTTTAAATTAAGATAATCGCCAACTTGACAATTAGATCTATAATCTTTCATTTTTACTATGTGTAAACAATTTACGAAAAGGGAAAGACGTGTGTCATGCTCATAAGGCATTATAGAGACTTATACAAACAAAATATTTCGAATTGGTAGTTTTCCCTATCAAATATATATTGATTAGTTCATTAAAATATGTGTTGAACCACCTGTCCGGAAACTTTTGACCGGCAGTATATATATATATTAGAATAGCACAATATTCCAAATGATCTACGATAGGCTATTAGAATGAAACTTCATTCATTTACCTCTCATGCGCACAATGTTACTATTTTGTTCTTATATATGCTACATATTTCACCAAATTTTATGCGAAATGCTTCTTCACCGTTCGTAAAATAATACAGTATTTGCGTTGATTTTAAATTCCATGAAGCCAAATTAATGATACCTTAATGATTAGGAACAAGAATAATGCTGTTCGTTTGTTTCAGATTTTACGTGTAGCACATTTCTTTTCAGACCGTTATAGAGCATGTGTGTGGACCTAACCTAAGAACTTACTAATTTTAATGCTTACTAGTAAAAAAAAGAGCAGTGTTAAGGAATTAGTACTTGATAGTATTTCCACTGACTAAAAAGCAATGCGACACTAGTTTGAGGATTTTGTTGTTACCGTTTTGATCGTTATCTGTATATATGTGTGCAAGATTCTAAAAAGTACATTATGCTTACTTCATACAGCATAACAATCCATTAGGCATTTTCTACAAACTTTGTTCAATACCTTTTAGTTACATTGTGCTATAATTCAATTATATTCAAACGTCTTATCATTTATTTTATGTGTTTGCATTAAGTTCCATTAAATATGGTGAAATTTACTTTATACGTCGAAACCTTAATGGGTCTAAATGGATTCTTAATGGAGTCTGTATTTGATTAATATCATTCGATACGATCGTACAAAGACAGAATTCTAACTTGTTTGTAAAGCAGAGCACTCTATTTTATTGATAATGCAATATATTTCCTACATCATTATAAACGTACTAGGCTAAAATGGTTGTATCAATGACGTGTTGTATGGTATTTCAGATTTTCCACAGAGCTATAAGACATGCTGTTATACAGCGTTGGGCAAAATCAATTGAAATCAATTGCAATTGATAAATCAATTAAAAGTAATTGCTCTGATAATTAACTGCAATTGATTACAATTTGTCCTTGCAATTAATTTCAATTGTCTTAAATTCAATCATAAAATTTGCAATTAAAGTTTCGTGGATTGTTAATTTTTAATTGGTCACCAGGCAATTGAAACTTGTAATTTTAATTGTCAATCGCAAAGAGTGCAATTGGAACATTTAATTGTTAATTGCAATTGACAGTTGAATTTTGTAATTGTTAATTGCAATTGAAATCAGCAATTAAAAGTGAAGATAAGATGTGTGTATATTGTGTTGTCTACTTGTTACTGTTTTACTTATTTCAAATAAGGCACTTATATGAAATACTGGAACACTACCATCCTTCACGCCCCTGGGAAGAAAGCAGTGAAACTCAGTATTTAAAAAAAATATATTGGACCTTATGCAGAGTCGTCATGACGCGTGATTAGTACCGTAGTAGAGAGTTCGACTAACATATGTTTCCTGCAGTAGTGAGAGCTTTAGTATGACGCTAATCATATGTCAAAATGACTCTGCATAAGGGGGATTATGTTTAGGTTCTATCCCCCTCGAAAGAACTCTATATGCCCGTCATGGATAAAATTTACGGACACAAATTGACTGCTACAACAACGACCAAGAAAAACACGACTGCCGCCTTAACCAAGCCAGCTAAAGCTGTTCGCTTAGTTGAACCGAACCGAGCCAATTGACATCAGTATTTTGGTTGGGCTTCTGCTTTGGCTAAAAAATTAGACCGTCAGTTCTCAGCCTTTATAGCAAGAACTCCAGTATATAATTTTATTTTTGTATACAACATTTGAGGCTGTCTCGTTATAAAAATCTATCGTCGGCTCGTTATCGAGACGAGACGAGACGCACTAAAAGTTCCCTTCGAGATGCACTAAAAGTACAAGATTCACCCCTGTCGTGAGCAACACTAGAAGTATTCCCCATTGCTACTTACATTTCTCATGGCTTTCGTTTTCCAGTATAATCAGGCCATGATTTGAAAACAAGTTAAAACGAACTGAAGGAGGGAGCTATTTATCAAAGTCTGCTCGACTCGAAACTCGACTTCAATTTGGAGAGTTAAAACTAAATAGAACGTGTCCTAGATTTTTTAAAAATGTTTTATGGGGGGTACTTTCTACATATGGGAAATTGGTAGTGGGTTGATTTGTAAAACTAGTCGTAAATGATTGTTATTAGTTGAGAAACAAAAAATACAGTGCTTCATATTATATATCCACTGCATTTTTCTATAATATTAATTGCTGAAGCTTGTGATTAGTATTCAGAGGACAGGGAAATCAAACCCTAAAGTTGTGAGGAAAATAGACAAATAGTACTGTAAGCTTAATTACATAGATATTATAAGTTTGTGTGGTGCGCTTAATTATATGGAAAATTTTATACTTCTCTTTACGTTGGTCTATTTTACCTTGATTTGAGATTTTCAAATTTTACACTTTTTCCACTAGAAGGTATCTATAATTGAACAAGGAAATCATTATCTATGATAATTTAATTGAATTCATCGTAATTTGGCCCATGATAAACACTTTACCATTCTATTTCGTAAAGGTGACATCCACCATTATTGTAATAGAGCAGTGCTTGAGCGATTGATCGTAGAAATTGAAACTCCGATGAGCGATAATTTCATTGCCTTGTTTTATTACAAATGTAAACTCTTTAATCAGTAGAGTAGAGGGCGTGAATCATGGATCAGAGTTGATGACGATGGATTTTCGTGGGTCCGTAGGTCACAGTGGGTGAGAACGGTTCATGGTGGATGGCGGGTTGGAGTGGGTCATGATGGATGGTGTGTCAAAGTTGTTCACGGTGAGTCGTGGATCAAACTGGGTCACGGTGGATTGTCGGTCAGGGGGTCGTGGGTCACGATGGGTGGTTGTTCAGTTGGTTGTTGGTAAAGTTTTCATTGACCCACACCATCTCTGAACTACAGTGTTGAAAATTAATCAGTGAAAATCAATCAATTGAATCAAGCAAGTGATCAATCAATTGAATGTAATTGCTGTGAAAATCAATTGCAATTGAATTAATTGTCAATTAATTTCAATTAATTTGAATGACTGAATTCAATTGCAATTACTTTCCAGTGCAATCACTTTCAAACGATTGATTAATTGCAATTGACTATCATTTATTAATGGCGAACTGCAATTAACAATTGACCATTACTTACTTCAATTGTTAATTGCAATTAACAATTAAATTTACTGATTAATTGTTAATTCTTAATTCAATTGAATTTTGATCAACACTACTGTTATACCCAGCATATTGAACAGGATCATCAAAATTTCTGACGAATTTACATTGATTGAATAAAAATAATAAAGTAGCTAAGTACGTTATATATCAAACAAGAGAGGAATTATGTTTATTCTATTCAAGTGGTTTCCAACTTGGAGTTCGCGTCAGAACGTTCAGATATACTCATAGTATAACGGAAATTATCCTTTTCTGTTTTGTTATAATGACTTTCGGTGAATGAAACAATGAAAGACTTTCGGTGTTGATTGTCAGATATCTGTTCTCTTACCATTTTTTATGTGACTCCTGACGATCAAGGTTCAATCACCGCAATTCTTTGGTAGAAAATGGAACACTTGCCCTTAATTACGGTAGTCCCACACATTTTAACATTCCGGTATTCATCCAAGCATTGATCTCTCTCTGTATCGCGTTTCCCTTGCGACTTCCTCCTGATAGAGAGAGAGAGGTTTAAGATCTCTGTAGCAATGGTCATTTTCCTAGGTGAATATGGAGGTGACTCTCTGTATCGGTAAGTTCCATGGTGGTTTCTGGAAATCCATTAGGTTATTCTATGTTGTCGGTATCCTCTTGAAATGTTTAATCAGCACTCAACTTCTGAAAACTTTCAACAATTTTGCGTTTCTGGGCGCGTGATAAATACTTCATTGTATCTTCAATTTCTGAATGTTGTAAAGATTACGTAATGCCTATCAGTAGTTAAACCGTTCTGTCAATTGTTGGTGTCGAGTTCGCTTCATAAGTGTCCACTATTCTACTACCAAGCTGCATTGCCCAGGGTTGACGTAATGCCGAATATTTCTTGGGCGTGAGAAGATATTGCTGATGGATTACAAACGCAATGACATACACATGGTACAGGAATGATCGTTGTTACACGGGAAGCCCTACGGGCACATGGATAATTCATACCCTTATTTCCCATCTGTAGGGATCCCTGTTGCACGGCCACAGTAGTCTTCCTCCTTTACGTCATTGAATTTGTCTGGTTGCTATTTTCTGCGTAATCTTTTGACTCGAGAACTTTATCTTTCGGTGTCATGAATATCTGCCATAATATCAGCTCCTTCACTAATTTTTCAACTCCTCTTACTTGAAAATGGCGCCTTTTTCGACTCATCTTCATTAGGTTTATTTGCACAATTTTATGTATACGTATTATCACCTTCTTCAGTTTTTCGGTGTATTTTCTACAACTCTGAATAAGTGGATCATTTATCATGTGTTTTTGCAACTTTAAAAATGAGTGAGCATTGTCTTATACACTCTGCAATGCAACCAAATAAACAGTGTTGCAGAAACAATATAAGGTTATATTTTTTCAAGCGACACTACGTTATGTTACTACATTTGTAAATTTTGAATGTAAATCGAAGACTTAAAGTACCACACTTTTAATGTTGTGGTGCAAGACAAGGATGCTACAGTATCATAAATATCGAGAAGCAATCAAATTTTGAAGGGTTCTCTAGCAGTAGTGATACAAGTAACACGGTCTTGGTAATGCATAGCAAACTACTTAGGTTAGTCGACCATATGACGTATTTCGAGAAATGGAAAGAAAATTACGAGGAATTGAAAATTAGACTTTTTTAGAAAAACTTTACTACGAAAAAGTGTTTAAATAACTGGCAAATTCAATTCCGTGGGTACTTTCCAATAGACGTAAAGTTTACAGCGCTATTTAGACTAATTTGATATCTCGAACCCTTCGGTAGATCTAAAAAAAAACGGTTAAATATTATATATTAATTAAAATGGCGCATTATCGAGCAGATTTTAAAATTATTTTTGGTTTACTTTGCTTCACATTAGTACAATAACCCTTATTGATAGATGTAATTACAGGAAGTACCTGGAATTATGATTTTAAGCAATGTTGCAAACCTCATCATTATTTACTATATGCAGAACGCTTTGAGATATCAATGAATCTAAAGGGTGTTAACATCTATAGATTAAAAAAACATTATTATAATCTATAGATAAGTTGAAAACCATTATTATAATCTATAGATTGCTTGAAAGCCATTATTGTAATTTATAGATTGGTTGAAAAGCATTATTATAATCAATAGATTGGCTGTAAGCCATTATTATAATCTATAGATTAATAAATACCATTATTATGATCTATAGATAAGTTGAAAACCATTATTATAATCTATAGATTGCTTGAAAGCCATTATTATAATCGATAGATTGGTTGAAAATCACTGTTATAATCTATAGATTGGTTTAAAGCCATTACTATAATCGATAGATTGGTTGAAAACCATTACTATAATCAATAGATTGGTTGGAAGCCATTATTATAATCTATAGATTGGTTGAAAATCATTATTATGATCTATAGATTGGTTGAAAGCCATCCATGCAATTGGATTACTTCTACTCTAAGTAGTTTTATAGATAAATAAATTTAAAAATGTCAAATTTTCAAATCTTTGTATTTTTGTTCCTATTCATTCGAATTTCGTGATACAATGACCAAAATTTTAGACGTTGAGTTGATTTTTAGTTTAGCGTCCCTTTCAGCAGAGCTATATGAGACCTGGACCTACTGATTAACGTGGAATCCGAACCACATGAGCTCCCGGCGGGAATCGAACCCGGGTCTCGCACGCCAAAGGCGCGTACGCTAACCGCTTAGCCACGAAAGAGCTGAGAATTTTAGACGCTAAAATACTTTCGTGATGCAAAAGTAATGAAGTTAGCAAGCATGTGTGATGTGTCGAACTAGTGTAGCCAACTTGCAAAATGGACCAGTGATGACTAGAAATGTGCAATATGGTTGAATGAGTTATAGTAGCTCTATTTCCAACAACAGGCCATGTTTATATATGACAATGTCCAATGAAGAGTACACCCAGAGTGTCTCCGCCCAATTGAAAAAAATGTCCACAGATCTGTGATGTTGTGGGCAACAATATGGTTTACAATGGGTGCACATGCTAATGCTTACTGGTCGTGCCACTGCTCATGATTATGTTGGAGCTTTAGAGAAGTATGAGCATCCTATGTTCCACAAGTTATTTTCGAGCAATGGTGTTACTTTCGAAGACGATAATAGTTCACTCAAACAATTGAAGTTGTCATGACGTAATTTCTGGAATATCAAGATGAAGTTAAACATCTTTCTGGTCATCCCAATCCCCAAATCTTAACATAATTGGATATTTGTGGTCCGTTTTTGGGACACTGATCTAACCTATATCCTCTCTCATGGATCTGAGTGATGCATCACATGCGGAATGTTGTAATACTTTACTTACTACCTTTCACAACATCTCAGGTTCTATTGCACGTGTCATCAGAACTCATCTGAAGACGGCCATATTAATGTTGTAGTTTTCTCTTTTCGGAAGTATATTCTTGAAATTGATAAGGATCTGCGTATATAACTAAACTCATGGCTCAACAACCCTCAGAGAGCGACAGCCTAGCAGCCAGCTTTTGGTATTCATTGTTTTAGAGTGATATGTGGCGAGCACATCTGTTCTTCTCGGTGTTAACAGAGTAATCTTGTTTCCTAGACTGAATATACAATTTGTGGGCCAATTATCTTTTATTGTAATTGTAACCTTTAAGTTACTAGAGAAAATTAGATGAAATTTTTATCATAAATATATCAACAGAGGAACATGGACATAATAACCAGTGCCACTAGATTAACAAGGTTGATATCCAACATAAAGTATTTTGTAAATGGCGCTAAGTCAGCTGGTTGCATATTCCAAATTTAAATGTTAAAAGAAAACTTACAAATAGCACACTTACTATTCAACGTTACAACCTAAGACCGTTACAATATTACAAACGTCCGTAAACAAACAAAGTTTGGAGGTCTTTATAATAGTATAATAATGCAAGTGAGATGGATGTGCCAATGCATATCGTTCGCTATTATGACCACGATATGATGCATTACTCACTAGTAGTAACAAAGCTACAAGACATTAAAAATATACTTTCTACGAAGGCTTTTATTTCGGAGAAAGTACTGAGATAAGTATCACATCTAATAATGGAGACGTTTACAATAAACGTAAAACTTATAATGCCGTTTACAATAATTTAATATCTCAACCTACTGGTAAAGTTTACATCATTGCTTAAAATTACGTAATTTTCAGATGCGATTTTCTGTGTAATCCTTTGATTTGTCAGCAATATCTTCCCACGCTCATTAAATACTAAGCATTATGTCAGTCGTTGTATTTTGAACGTCTTTCACCTGAAAATCGTGCCGTTTTCACAGATATGTTCATTATGCAGTTTTTTGGATTAATTGCATGTCTACACCAATCTCCTTCAGTTTGTCAGCCTGTTACCATAATGCATTAGAAAACATATTGACACAATATTCCTTGCCGATACATTTTTATTTATTGCCAGTGTATAAAATGTGCTTTATAAATACAATAAAAACAGATTGCCTTTTCAAATCAAAGGCGTTATCAATTTGGTATTATTTATCCTATAATCATTAATATGATCATTGGTCGTACCTTAGGCTGCTATTAAAAATGCTTCACTAAATGTCAATCGTAAATGTTACTGCTTCTCCAAGAACATCAGAGTCGCTATTCCAACTATTTTAATATCGAATATTAGAGTAAAGTTTAAGTGCAACATGTGTAACCATCAGGTTTAAGTACCCATCCATTAATTACCCGGAATTCTAAACTCTTATCACATTAGCCATATAGAGCAATCTCTGGAGCTATCTTAGATGAGTCATTTAAGTCGGATTTGAATTCTAGTGTAGACATAGAACATTATGTTATTTCAAATTGCTACTGCCGAAATTAACAGTTGTCCTAGCGGTACAGATACGAAAACCATTAAGCTATGCCAAATAATAGGCTGAATCAGATATAGAATAGAAGTGTTGGCTCCATATAATGCCTGTCTATGTGGAATTAGTCACCAGTACCATACTGGACCATGCAGCTTAGCTATAGAATTGTGGACACTTATGAAGCGAACTCAACACGAAAAAATAGTCAGAAGAGTGAGGCTGCTGATGGGCATTACGTAATCTTCCCAATATTCAGAATTCGAAGATACAATTACGTGTTTAACATGGACACAGAGAATGCAAAGTTATTGAAAGTTTCCAGTAGTTGAGTGCTAATTGAACGTCGCAAGAGCATACCGACAACGCAGGATAACTTATTGGATTTCCAGAGACCACCATGGAACTCACTAGCGTGGTGCGCCCCCTCCTTATTTACTTGAGGAAAATGATCCCTGCTACAAAGGCCTTAAACCACTCTCTATCTGAAGAAAGTCGCAATTGAAACAGCACAAAGAGAGATCAATACATGTATAGATACCGGAATCTTAAAATATGCAGGATTACCGTAATTAAGGGCAAGCTTTCCACTTTATCAAGGAATTGTGGTACCTAAGGGTTTGATTGTTAGTAGTCTCATAGCTAATGGCATAAATTCAGATCTGTGATAATCAACACCGGAAGTCGTTCATTGTTTGTATTGATATCAAATTAGAAAAGAGTATTTTCCGTCATACAACGATTATATCCTTGAACGGGCCGACGAGAAACCCTAGTAGACAACCACTTGATTAGCGTAAACACAAATCTTTTTTCTTCGATATACAATGTTCTACTTCGCTAAATTAATTTTATTTAATCAATGTAAACTAAGCAAAAATCGTTCATGATGGTCCTCTTCAATATACAAAGTATAACAGCATATCTCATAGATCTATGGAAAATCAGGATACAGAAAATATATTATTAGATCAATAGAATATAGTGCTCTGTTTTCTAAAAAGATAGAACTCTGTCTTTGTAGGGTCATATCGACTGATAGTAATCAACTGAATAGTCCATTAAGAATTCATTTAGATCCATTAATGTTTTCATGCATGCCAAACAAATTATTTCGCCGTACTATATTTAATGGAACTTAATAAAGATACATAAAATAAAGATAAAAACGTTTGTAAAACAATTTGAATAGAAAATTGGACAAGGTATGCAAAGACTGCTTAATGGATTGTTATCCTGTAATAAGAAAGCACAATGCACTTTGTAGCATTTAGTACATTAGTGAAACATTAATAAGTATCTCGACTGATCCAATTTATAATACCATATACCCGCTAATTCGGAATTGAAATAACATCTCAATTTTTTTGAAAAAAAATCTCCTAGGTAATCAACCAGAACTTCATCAAAAAATTTTTTAAAAATATTGACTTGGTTTATTCGAAGCGTCACTTTTCGGTATCGCAATTACTATATGGCTTGAGAAAAATAATTTAAAAAAAACAAAAAGTAATCGCGAGTGACTCTGAACCAGTCAAAATTTACAGCAGCAGCGTACCTGAAAACCTCCCAAAAATAAAAAAAAGTGAAAGGCAAATAGTTAATATTATAGCACACCACTCTCTCTCGTTCATACAATAAAAAAAACTGGTTGGTGAATGCAAGAACATAGGAATTAAACAGATAAATTAATTTTTAGGGACAGTTTTAATTAGCATCAAAAAATTTTCAGATTTGAGTTACAATATACAATTAAATATATACAAACAATAACAACAGCTAGCAATTACTGTTCTTTCAACGATCTATACTATCAGGAGTGGAATTCACTGTATTTAAATCAATTTAATTTGGACTATAAAACCAAACAATCAATGACCAATAGCGAATTATAAGCTTAAGCTGCGAACACCCTTTCTTCATTACAAATTTATTAACTCTAAATGTAATCGATGTGGAGATTTTTGGCTCAAAAAATTCAGTGTATACTTTAAGATTTTTTAATGTGTGCATTCAACACCCAGTGACTATTTCTACTGTTTCTAAGTAATAGGAAAATTAAATTAAGTACTTACCACTTCACATTTGGAAAATTAGAAATTGAAAGGAAATAATTTTTTACCTCCAATCATCTGCTGGGTCCACAGTCTAAGACCTCTTTCTTCTACTTTAGTGCAACACGATTTAGCAATATATTTAATTATTTCAGTGCTTATTAATTTTAAACGCCATGTATAATCTTATTGCCTTAATTTTTCAGTTAAATAATTTCCTTTAATGTCTAAATTTAACGTAATTTCTGCCTCAAGTCGATCAAACTGGTACTGTAATTTATTTCCCTACTCCTCTTAAAACTCCCTATGTAGTCTCGTTAAATTTATTCAATTAGAATTTACCGTTTATTAAATTAGTTTTGACCTTTTTAACCACTACTTCTAGCGAAAACTACCTAATTCAATTTACACCCACTAACGTGTTTAGGCACTCTTCTACGTACTAGCACTACCATTCCACTACGTAGTTCAATTCCATTTAAAAAAAACTTAGAAGTAAGAAGAAAGTCATTTAGAGATTACTTAATCTTTACAAGCTCACTTTTTTTTAAAAAATTTACTTTTTACCTCACTTTTTAATCTCACTTTTAGAATTTAATCTCACTTTTAATTGTTAAGTTTGTTAATTTCTAGCAACAAGACGGTATAAGAGGAATCCTAACTCAACTTCGATTAAATTGAGACAGCCTACATAGCCTAACAATTTTGCCTATCAAACTGTAGAAAACTGACGTTAAGTTACTTCTTCATACATTTTTTTAAAAGAAAAAACACTCCACAATCACTACATTAATTCACGGTATTTTATATTTTAGATTTTTGCACTGACAAGAAAAGAGAAAATGTAATACGGATTTCCCGACTTTAACCAAACTGCTGCATGTACGTAATCTTCCACTAGTTTCCCGTATCGCCTTCAAACCAAGTGACGAGGCATAGCTAGCACGAGGCAACCGAAGCCACAAAAGGGGGCGTGTCACTCACTATCTCGTCTTCCCGTGCTACGTCATTTAAACACACAGCTAACGAAAAGAAAAGGTGTTTCGCTTACAACTTCAAGGTTTTACAGAAATAAGAGCGAAAGAAAGAAAAACAAAACGAATTCCTTCATACATATTACAATCTTTTTTTTAAAAAAAATACTTTAATCAATTTCTTTCTCTGCTCTATTTAAACAGTAAATTTACTTCACAACAACAGAATTTAATATATATATATATATATATATATATATATATATATATATATATATATATATATATATATATATATCATAAAAATAATGTAGTGTATTGGAAATCGCTACAAACACCACTGCCCCGAAAAATATAAAAAATACTACACGGAATTTTTATATTTCAAATTTGCATACTGGAACAATTGAAAAGTCTTTCATTAGTTAGAAACTTTTCTTAAATTCATTATTTAACATTTTATATGAATTGTCTTTTCGGCCGTTGAGTCTTTCTCGAGAAACATTTCACAATTATGTAACAAACCATTTAATATTATTCCACTTTAAGATCTTCAGAATTTGTACTATTCTTCGTTCATCCTCCATGGATATGAATCAATGCCAAGCAAAGTAACATGTCTGAAATTTGGAATTTTATAGGTAGAAGTCAATATCTGGACAGGATTTCTAATCTTCATAGCATAAGTAGAAAAACAGCTGTTTACATCAATTTTAGTACATCAACAGATTTTCCTATAATTATACAAAAACAGAATTTATAATACAAATAATTATAAACAATTAATGATTAGCAGCAATGAAAATGATTTATGAAAGATAAGATGAATATGGATATGAATGAATTGAAAACATTTAACATTTTTAATTTAATTCTACCAACTAATTCTAATCTAATATCTAACCTAACAATCTAACTTAATCTAACTTAATCTTAATCTCAATTCTATAGTTATCACTAATTACGTGGATGTTGTTTTGAAGATTGAACTGCAATGCGTAAAATATTGAATCAGTATTTCAGGCTTAACATAGAGTTCAATTTCTACGTGGAAAGAATTTCTTAACATCGGTAACATGACTACGTTTAACCTTTGATGGATCGCTTACATCTTCTAACAACAAAGAATTCGGAGTCAGAGACTTGACTATTTTGAACGGACCTACCCACTGGTACATTAACGTTTTGGTAACTTTATCTTTCAATGAAGCCTTCTCATGATTTTTCACTAACACAAGGTTCCCAACGTCCAAATTTACTTCTCTTTTAGTTTGTTCAAACAATTTCCTCCTTTTCTCCCAGCTTTTTACCATATTTTCCAAGGCATTTTTCCACACGTCCTCGGAAGTTTCTCCACAAATGTCAATCTTCATTACTTTCCATTTAATTTCCAAGGGACTATTAACAATTCTTCCCAAAAATAATTCTGAAGGTACTGCACGCATACCTTCATGTTCATACATATTAAGGTTAAATTGAAGATCTCGTATTACACCACTCCACTGGTTTTGCCATTCAGCAAAATACGATTTCATGGAGAATTTTAGCGTTTTGATGTAACGTTCCGCCACATTCGCCTCCTGGTGGTAAGGGCTAAGTTTAATGTGACAAATTCCCAAACTATACAAATATTTTTGAAAGTACTCGGACGTAAAAACGGATGCATTATCCCTTGACAGGGATTCAATGAATCCATAACGTGTGAATAAATCATAATTTATCACTAATTATCTTAGATGACAATTTTCTCAGCCTTTCCAGCATACAAAACCTACTACAATTGTCGATCACTATTAACAAATAAGAAAATCCATTGGAGGCCGGAAGAGGTCCTAAACAGTCCACCATCCAGTTCGAATTAATCCTAGTAACGACAGTTGAAGCAAGACGACCCATTTTCTTGGAATTCGATGATTTGGATTTCAGGCACTCTGGACAAGATTTCACGTACTCCTTGACATAATCTACTATCCCAGTCCATGTAAATCGTTTCATAATCTTCTGTACAGTCTTGTGTATTCCAGAATGCCCTCCTGTGAGGTACTAAAGATGATAGTACTCCACTAGGTTCCTTTGAAGTTCCTTTGGAACAATGATCTTCCACTCATTCTTTTTGGCTTTAGTTTTCTTCAACAAGAACCCACTCCTAATTTGCATATCTGCAATATTCTCACCTCCTTCGATCCTATTAATGTAGTTGCTTAGCTCTGGGTCCTTACGCTGCAACTCAGTCAAAGGTTCACTCAAGAATGGTAGTTTCCAAAGGTTAACTAGAACGAAACCTGTCCTCTCGGATTTTTCTTCAAGTTTTGGTTCAACTTCAAAATTGAAACTATCATATTGTCTGGACAGAAAGTCAGCAACCTTATTTTCGTTTGTTTTTAGATGGTGGATCTTAAAAGAAAATTGAGACAACTGTTCTATTAAAGACCCATGTTTTAACAACCTTTTGGAGTTATTGATTATCCAACTCAAGGCTTTATTGTCTGTATAAAGGTCAAAATCTTTAAACAGATAATGTTTAAATCGTATAATAGTTTTTACTAAGCTTAAAAACTCAAGCTCATATATAGAACGATATCTATCGGCTTCACTTAGTCTCTTAGAAAAAAATCCAACTGGACGAAGTTCATTGCTATCATCTCTTTGAGAAATTACCCCTCATAATCCTCGACTTGAGGCATCAACATTGATCACCAACCGTTTATTAAGGTCTGGAACCTTTAAAACTAACTCTTCTGCAAAAAGTCTTTTAATTTCCTCGAAGGCAAACTGCTGGGCTTCACCCCACACAAACTTCTTTTTAGTTGACCTCAATTCTAAAATAGGAGCAGCTACTTCCTGAAACCCAGGAACGAAACGAGAGTAGAAAGTTAAAATTCTACAAAAACGCTGAACTCCTCTACGAGTCTTCGGTACTGGTAAATTTAGAATGGCTTCAATCCTTTTGGGATCCATAATAATGTTCTCACCATCTACAATAAATCCAAGATATTTAATTCTTTTTCGAAAAAAGAAGGATTTCTCTGGCGAGAGCGTGAGACCATTTTCCCTAAGGCGATCAAGCACCAAAGTTATCTCCAAGGACATCCTTCATACAACGAGCCAGAATACTTGACCCAAGCTTTATACCTGCAGGCAATTTCTTATATTGGTAAGTTCCAATGGGTGTGACGATAGTAGTCAAGTCCCTGCTCTGTTTTTCAACCTCAATTTGGAAATAAGCTTTCCGTAAATCACAGATTGGCATATAAGAACATCCCGCGAGGTTTCCCAAGCATTCTTCCATGTTCGGAGTGGGATACACATAGTCAGATAACATACTGTTAAGTTTAACGTAATTGGCAACTAATCTGTGCGAACCATCACGATTCCTAACCAAGAAACACAGCTATCAAAATTAGAATTATCTACTTCCTCTAAAACATCTTGAGCAACAAGTTTCTTTATTACATTTTCAAATATCTGTCGCTTTTCCCGGGGAATTGGAAAAGGCTTATCCTTAAAGTAACCAGATTCTCGAAGATAAAGCTTACACTGAAAATTTTTATAACAGACCACTCTCTCAGTCAGGACATCCGGGTAGGAACGCTTTAACGATTGAACAAATTCCAAAATATCCGAATCAGTCCAAAATTCACATTCGTCCATTGAAGTTTTAACATCACTGGATTCAACCAGATTCGACCTTTCGTTTTTGTCCCTCGGCAATTCTTCAGTGTGCTCTTCAATTACAACGTCACTGGAACTACTCATTCCTAACTGCCTTTTAAGTTCCGCAAAACGATGAGAAAACTCTTCTAAAGACACAGACCACTGGCCTTCACTCCCATTAACTGGATCTATAGGGTCGACACCCTTATTTCCTTGATTTACAGAGCTCTCCGTCATCCAACAAGCGTCTCGATAAGTCTCATGTAATCTAGCTGTCCCACGTGACGTCACATTCTCAAACGCTGAAGCAGAGTCCAATTCACACTGAACAGAAACATCTACCTTCTCCGTACATCAATGTGAAATCCAGTTCTTATTTTCAGTTAGGTAAATACACACAGGTTTCCTGTCAGCACGATCTGGTTTCTCTCCCGGTAAGTCTTTTTCTCTTCGATTAGTTTTCTCTCCTAGTATATGCTGCCTATCATTTTCAAAAAAGTCAGTCAAAGATGACATTTTACGTAATATTAGATATCTATTACTGTCTCTAAAACAAATTCTATTCCTAGACACATCAAGGATAGCCCTCGTTTATTTTAAAAAAGGCGTTCCCAAAATAACATCACACGGAATCTCAGCAATTTTGAAGAGGCTTATGTCGAATCGCAGTACAACAAAATTTACTTCCACAGTCACCATGCGAGGTTCAGTTCTACTAGAACACATCATGGAGTTAATCGCAATTGAGTCTGTTTTCCTACAACTATATTTAGATTCATCCAACAATGAAACTAAACGAGAACTAATAAGATTAATAGTGCTTCCACAATCTATACAACACGGTACAGCAACTCCTGCTATTGTTGCTAGGACAAAGGTAGCCGAACTGTCGTCCATACTTGCCGGAACCTCTAGTTTCTTATCAGTCATAGGTTTATTCAGTGTTAAACACCTTCCGTTTCCTCCCGAATTGCCATGAGTGAGAGAAGTAGAGTTTCCTTTATTATTAAATCTCCCATCGTTCGACGAAAATTTCTAATTTTTTCCAGAAAAGGTAGAAGTTACAATTTGTTTCGGATTAAAATGTTTATTATCATTTGATTTACCATAATTAACTTTTTGCTTACCAAGTTGTACATCTTTCAATTTCCCACAAATTTCTTCAACACGCGAAGTTTCAGTAGAATTGTCTGAAAGTCTGCCTTTTTAAAGTAATGAACCCATATAATTATAATCTCCCTTAGTAACAAGGCAAGACCTAACATTTTTCCCTTTAAACGAATTTAAGTTTTCTTACTCTCTTTTAGAATGCTTATATCTATCGAAGTTTTCTACCATACCCTTCATGCTGAACATTTTCTGGTATTTGATAAGAAAAACACTGAAACCTATATTCTGGGTTCATGCCATGCAATAACAGATTTACAACATCCTTTTCACTGTCACTAAACCCAAGAACTTTCGCTGAGTTGTAAACAGAATCAATATATTCAATTACATTCTCCGTCTGTTTCATATGACGAAATACTCTGGTAGCAATAAGGTGATCACGCACTGTCATCGATATGAATCTACCCCTAATCGTTTGCCTAAGATCTTTATTATGTGCTAATCCATCCATAATTTCAGCATATAACATTCCCGAAGTCTTGACCGACACTGAGTATAACAACATTCGCAGGGGATATTTGTAATTCACAACTAAATCATTCAATATTACCATCATGTCAAAAACCCTATAACTATCAGTTCCATCAGTTGGTTGTACCTTACTAAGTTTTGAATCAACAATAGAACTTATTTTCCCAAAGACATATTTATTAATCAAAGGATGTAGTGAATTTTCCACAGCAAGGTTGCGTAGAAGTTATGTTTTTACCCTCTCCGGCATTAAATAGCTGATCACTGAATTTTTTAGATTCTGGGATAGTTTCACTCTGAATATTCGATAAATCCTCACATTTACTTTCCTTTTTTATTCTTTCATTTATGGAACTTGTTCGCCCAACTTTCCTAACAGTATTTTCCGATTCCATGTTACGACTCAATCTTTTATCCAACCCATAATATAGATGACTAGGAACTCCCTTAACTTCAGTTTCTAAGTCCGAAATTCCCTTGTGGAAACCATACATTTCTGAGAAATTTGGCTGAGAGGTTAATCTAGGATTTACATATTTAACCGAATCGCAAAAATCATTGATAGTTCCCTGAAATATTTTGATTCAACTTGACGATCATTATTACTATCAGAATTCGAGTCCCTTTCTTCTTTTTCACTCAAAAAATGTGATCTCAACTCATCACTGCGTAAATGAGGAGACTGTGTCTCCAAACTACTAAGCAACAAATTATCAAACTGTACAAAGTCTGTAGAAAAACGCGCTTGATCCCTATTTTCAACTATATCATTAGAATTATGCTGAACCACTTCAACATTCCTCCCTCCAGGACTACGTTCACCACTAAGAAATTGTATTTCAGAAAACGGGTACAATTCTAAACTCAAATAATTTGTTTCGCCAGAGTGGTCGGAAAATGCCATCTCTAATATTTTCACAATTTTAAAAAAATCAAACAAATACCACAGATAGTGAAATTAAGAATTATTTCTACTACTACCAATACTAATATTTCCAATACTATCAAGCTACCCAACTTTCATTCACTCACACAATCTCACAAAAATATTCACCAAATACGATAAATATATCATACAAATCAAGTCGTAACAAAATTGGGTTTTATTTTCTTTATTGGATTACAATTTTTTTGTAGCCCTAGCTCTTTTTCACACACAAAAATATAACGATGCAGAAGGTAACAAGACAGTCCCTCAAAGAAGAGTCATACTGCATTGTTTTGGTACGTTATTGGTAAGATCATCAATCACTAATTTCTGAAAGCTGTTTTTTTACATATGTCCTTTCAAATTAGCATGTTCTTGAGCTCGGTCGACACACGCACACTCTAAGGAATATGTTCCCAACCGGTATGCCGCGGCACACTGGTGTGCCGCGAGGAAATCGAAATAAAATTATTAATCCATGGCAATCAAATTGCAAAAGATAGGGGAAAATGTATATTTGTATTTCACATTACTATGAACCTCTACTATGAATCTGCAATTTTTATTTTCATACTCGGTTACTTTTCTGTACCTTTTTAATGTTGAAAAAGATATTTGTTAACATTGTTATGACCATTATTGCTTCTTTATTGTTCCAGACTGTTTTGTAATATCATTCAATCTTTTCGACAAAGCAAACATACATACAAATTACCTACATTTGTGTTTTAAAAGTAAAATATATTTGTTTGTTCGTTTGTTATTTAGTGATCTTCCTTGTTAGTGAAAGGTTGGATATAGTTTTCGAAAAATAACGCATATTTTTAAAAACCTAAGTCCAATGTCTCATTGCAATTGTTTTCTATTTTTAAATTAGAACGAAAAATAAGCATAATAATTTACCGAAAACCAGTGATCTAGCTTTCTTCTCTGTGAGGAGATCAGTAAGCACAGAAAAAAATTACCACGGTATTTTATATTTACTACTACTACTAATAATAATAATATCTACATGAGTGTGCCGCGAGAATTCAAGTTACACCTGTAGTGTGCCGCAAGTTGAAAAAGGTTGGGAAACGCTGCTCTTATGATCTGAAAAAGGATTTTAAAATCTGAAACAAACAACTAACATTACTGCAGTTCCTGATCATTAAGGTATCATTAATTTAGCATAATGGTATCTAACACTTAACGTAAATACTGTGTTACTTAATCAACGGTGAAACATATTGCATAAATTTTGCTGAAACATGTAGGAAATCTAGGAACAGAAAAGTAAATGAAAGAAGTTTTATTCTAATACTTTAGAGTCATTGAGAATATCGTGCAATTTTATCGACTTCTTTCAACCGGAATAGCTAAGATACAAGGTATTTTTCCATCTAATTTGAAGATATGAACACCTCCACGGAAACTAACTGAGAGGTTGAGGATAGATTAATCTATCTTAACGTGCAAGTGATATAGTGATATATTGCTTTACATCTCTTTTAAGATATTTATTAATTGAAGAAGTTCGTGGTGTCAGGTAACATATTTTGAGAACATATATATATGAAGCGTCGTGTTTCACTAAATGCATTAGAACTTTAGATGTGGGTTTCAATTTCTTTTGCATTTACATACTTTTCATGAAGAGGTTACATAAATGGGACA
This sequence comes from Thermobia domestica, assembly GCF_964235325.1. Lineage (NCBI taxonomy): Eukaryota > Metazoa > Arthropoda > Insecta > Zygentoma > Lepismatidae > Thermobia > Thermobia domestica. The sequence goes on along the minus strand of NC_137454.1, from coordinate 25,084,534 downwards.
CACAATTAAAGATTAATCTGAAGTACCTTTGTGCGTTTGATGCTTTTCAACCCGGAATGAAATCAAGGGGCTCATGCAGTAAGGAGAGCCTAATGTGGCTAAAATGATATCGTGCGCTCATTTTGAAAATAAAATAATTAAAACCCACTTCATCTCAAGTGCTTTGTTGAAGTATGTATTTCAAATGGTTCACCTTTTCCCCCAGATGATGGTTCACCCACAATTTCGAAGTCATTTTTATATACTGAGGCAAAAATAGAAGTTGCTTCCTATTCTCGTTGAAAGCGAAATTTCCAGAAATGGTGTGGTGTATACTTATTTGTTTTGATAAGGAGTTTATGTACGAAGTTTCATATTTGTGATATTGCTCTACGGGATTTCGAGATATGGACATCCTATTATAGCAGCTGCAACCCTACCCATTTTCCTCCTACCTTTATTCTGCCTAAGGGGAATTCAAAAAATATAGAAACACGTCTTTAGTTGTTTAAATAAAAAAACCTAATTATCAAATTTCATGTATAACGCTTAAAGGAATGCGGTATATGGTTATGCTGTAATATCAATTGTAAACCTACCAAGTCAATCTCTCACTCAGGATTTCTTTTTTATATAGAAATTGCCTCTAATATTTAATACATCAGGCTCACTTATTTTCCTTTTTTTATAAAGAATTCTTTATATTAATAATGTGTAGTCATGTTTAATATTTAGTGTGTTTCAAATTATTACAAATATTTAATTCGACTGAGTTTTCACAAGAAAATTCTATCCGAAGGTGTATATTTAAAAAGAGACACTTCGTGCACTGGAACATTATTTGCTTAAGGACCTCCCCTCATATGAAAGACGTAATTGCAACTAAATTTATCTTCGCTATAGAGAAAGTTTTGCCACCTTTTCCGTCAAGAAGTGTGCCTTGAAGAAACATTGCGTTCGACCGTACATTTATTATTTAGTTAACTTGGGATAAACTCTAGACTCCCAGTGTTAGTTCACTATTATATTGCTGATTTGTATTCGTGTTATTCTTCAGCAACGAGCTTATATAGTACTAGACTTTGAAATGTGAACCTCTGTAATCTATTCCATGACCTACATCGGAAATCGAACTCTGGAGTATTCAACAAAACATCTTGCTGTAGCTACAAGACTTTTTATTGTTATGTAAGTACAGTGTCTTCTTTTATATTATGGGTGTGTTTTGGTAACCAACCGAGGGATACGATCAATATTTCCATACATACACACCTAAAAGCCAAGTAGTGTTTATCTTTTCCTTAGTTGCATGTTTCGTGGGTAAGGTCGATACAATCTATCTCTTTTAACACAAGTTGCGATAACATTTTATTTATGTGGCTACAGTGAGTTTCTGTAATGACTTGCCTCCAAACAATAATTAAGTCAGTTGTGAGAAGACTAGTCCCCAAACTATGAAAACACATTTAATGAAACAATTTAGTAGTTTCTGTCTGTTTGCGAAAGATGATTGGTTATGTAAAGATATATTTTGTCTACCCCGTACTCGTGTCTGTCATTGAGACAAAAGAATCCCAAGAACTTTGTGATGAATCATCATAAATTTTTATCAGGTTGTGCAGGATCAAACGTTAGGAACACAGGTCGTTGATCGAAGTGATCAACCTACCAGAATTGGTAAAAATCAACCTTTACGGTTTCTAACGTTGATCACTATAGATCCAAGACAGTAAATTGACAAGGCGTTTTGAGAATAGATTAAAAGGGAAAAGGGTAGAAACCTTTCAGAAATTCTTCAAATACAAATAATAATAATAATAATAATAATAATAATAATAATAATAATAATAATAATAATAATAATAATAATAATAATAATAATAATAATAATTACCAACGAAGAATAATATGGTAAGTAAATGAAAGAGGAAGTCTTTTTTTGGTAACGTTTTCACAACATAGGAATAACACATTTACCAGCTTACACAAACTGTGAAATTATATGCAGAATTTACGAGTGACCTAATCCTCAGTCTGCTAGTATGTTGGTTTCGTAACCAACAACACGTGCATCTTTTAATAAATGCAGCTTGTGTTTCCACTTCAGAATGCGGTGGAGACGGCTTACTTCCGCTAGCCATGATGGTCTAAGGACATCCATAAAGCTATCGTAGCTCTAATAGAAGTCTAACATTCCATTCATGGCTCTCACATTCGACTTTGCCTTACGTGAACCACTTTATACTGCACCAGGGAGTTACTGTCTTGTATATCGTCCGAAATGTATCTCGCGATAAATAGCTAATGTTATTAGAAATTTCAATCTTATCTTAACATAGGTGCATCTCATCACGATGGCATAACAATTCAGTATTTTCAAGCTTAAATCTGCAAACTATCACGTGCTACACACTCATTGATCGACAGGGCTGCGTCTGTAAACTCTTTGAGAGCATAATGAACAATACTTGTGCTGTATTTGGGGTCAAACTCTCTTGTGAGTAAATTTTAGCGTGGCTATTGCTTATTCCGATCCACTACTAACAATGTTCCTAAACTCGAAAGCCAGATTGCAAAGGCTTTTTTCCGTTATCGGTATATTGTTGCTACATTTTTCAATTTTCGAAAAGCTTATGACACAACTGGCCGCAAGGTAATTTCAAAACAATTGCAAGACCACATGGCTTAATACTTTCCTTGACAAACGTTATTTAAAGGTTGCACGTGGGTTCTGGTCTCTCGGAGCGATTTCGTAAGAAAATGGTATATCGCTAGACAATGTTCTTGGTATCGCATTATTTCCTGTATCCGTGCATAAAGTTATACTTTAGATCCAGACTCTTCTATCTAGTCTGTTTTGTTTTGGTGATCTTGGGACATTCCATGAAGAGTGGTCAAAATAATGGAATATTATAAAGTATTAGAAAACAGTTGCTTGTGTTCCCATTATAGTGTCATTATACAACATACTCGCTATTGTGAAGAACACTATAATTAAGTAGGTGCTGTTTTACTGTGCTTTGTCTGCAATGAGAAAGAGATTGGGCCCCAAAATTTTCAAATATAAGAATTGTTATTTCTTCTGAAGAAAGTAAAGGGAACTTGATGAGAAATTATAAAGTGAATTAAGCAGCATACAGACTATAATAACAGAAATGAAGGAAGATAATTTATATAACTAGGAGCTTGATAAACGGATTCTTTCAAACAACATATGCTAGTTGACAAAATTGATAGCATAGAATGGGTAGAAATTAAAGATTTAGATTTGTGTTCTATAAAATAAGTTTAGAAATGATGAAAAATGGATCAAAAGATTGCGATCTTGCCCAAGAAATTTAAGAATAATTGAAAAAAAAAATGCATCAAAAGATTGAAATATTGGCCAATAAGTAGTTTTTGGATCAGGGGCCATAAATGTTTTGAACGGCCCCTAAATAGAGTTTTTGTATTTTCTACGGAATAAGCACATCATACTGAGTTAAGTAATAGTTTGTGTTTGTTACACTATGTGTAATTCTCCAGATATAAGGCTTCCAATAAAATGTTTGATTGAAATATATTGGATCTTTCGATTCAAATAAATAAATAAAATAACTGAAGGAAAAAGGTATTCCTCTCATAAATTACAATTTCTTTTTTTAGAAATGAATTTTTCTTTCGGAGGAAAAAGAACATGTAGTAATGCCACTATTTATATTTTCTATAGTGTTATTTGCATTATATTATTATATGTTTTTGCCAATTTTGTATTATATTTTAATTTTTTTTCCAAGTTTATGTTTACGTCAATTAGTTAGTTAGATCGTTATTTAACTAGCTTATATGAAGGGTGTAGTATTACTAATGATAAAGTTTGTTACCCATAGAAATGCATATATATATATATATATATATATATATATATACAATTTTAGTATTGTTGTATTCTAAATATTCGATTTCATTAATTGTGCCAAATATTTTGGAAATTATTCACTCAGAAATTTCAAAGATTATTAAAAGTAATTCGATTATAATCTTAGTCTCGTGTACGTTTATATTCCTACATATTTTAATGTGACGTAATTTCTGTTGCTTCATATATTTGAAGTATCGAACTGAAATAGTTTAAAAATCAATTAAATAAAAAAAATGAAAAATTATTTCAAGTGCAAAAATATCATCAATTCTTGTACGCAGATAGGCTTGGATTTCAACACTGACATAACATGTTTTATTTGCTTGCTAATCAGTAAAGATTGGATGAAACGGTAAGGTGAAAAATTATTTTGATTGATTCTTCAAAATTAAGATAAAACTGGACGTAACGTTTTGGAGATTTTAGTGTCAATAGTGTCTGATGAAGCCAAAGAGTAAGCTGGTGAAACTGTTATATAAATGTATCTTTTTAATGTGAATATATTGTTTTGCTCAGCAAATAGTTTGCTTGTGTTTAATTGTACTCTTTAGGCTGTCTGATTACAGTAAGTGAACGATGATGGAAGAATTGGTGGAATGAAAGTGTAGAAGGAAACAGGAAAACCCAGAGAGAATCTATGGAAACGATGTTGTCCACCACCACAATTACTTGGGAGTAGTGTTGTAAATAGAAAAAAAATCGTTCGTATTATTTCAGAAATGTACGTTTTTTTTAAAAAAACATTGCCTCTCGTTTTTTTCTAAATTTCGTTTTTTTTCAAATAGTCATTTGTATTGCATCTTACGTCTATGTAAGTATGAAATGTTTTTATGTAGGTGTAATCACCGTAAAATGCAACATAAATTAAACGCTAGATACTGATACGCCACAAATATTTTACAATTTATGTGAATAGCATACCTACTAACAATTCGAGTTTCAGCAGTTTTCATCAATATCAACTTAGAAATAAAAGTGGAAATGAAATTTTGTGTTTTCGTGAAAGCAGGTCTTTAATAAGTGTAAAAATAATGTCACAAACAGTATAAAATTCAAATAACTTGTCTAAAGGTAAAAGCTAATACTAATTTGCCTAATAGTATTTTTCTAAATATAATATATAAATAATTTGTCGACTAGGTATATATGATATGCAGAGCCGGCTCTACCATATGTGCAGCACGTGCATTTGCATGGAGCGGCAAGTATGCAGAGTCCGGCAAAATTTGCCATAAGTATATTATTTAAATTAAATATTTCTTGTTGAAAAAGACTTCATGATGATGGTACTTACATTTACTAAGCGCAACTAATATTTGAATACTACATTCATAAATTGTGTTTAGGTCGCATTAGTTTAAGGTCACATGGACAATGCTAAAGCAAATGGTCAAATAAATCTCAGCACAAAGTGCTTGATTGTGGTCAAATGCAAGAACTGAATTCTCGAATAGTAGCGAATATCTGTTCCATTTAGTAAGTTTTGATATGACAACTAGTCTTGTTTTTGTCATAAACAAGTTCCTTATCATTGAAGATAGAAACAAGTTGTTTTTTTTAATGTTAACTGATGTAGAAGAAAAATCAACAAATAAAGATAAAAGAGCTAGTTGCAGTGGAATTGCAAACTGATACATTGAGATTGAAGCTCGATATTGAATTCTGTAAAAGGGATTACCATCTTTCCTCCGCAGATGTGTTTCCTTTATCTCTCACTAACAGTACAGATTAATATTTAAAGAAAAAAAAACAGACACAAGGAGATTGTACTTTTAGTACAAGTAAGTATTTAAGCCTTTCTGAGTGTAACTGCACTTACCCTCCCCTTCGTTGTTCATGCTGGAGTAGCATATTTAAAATCGTGACTTTTAAGATTTGTTCTTTCTGGAGAAAGGGGGAGGCGTCATATTATGCCATTGCACGGAGCAACAAATTCCCTAGGGCTGGCCCTGATGATATGTATATACAAGACATGAATATAGGATGACTCAATTTGAAGTAATGCAGGGTGTTTCAAAATGAATATTACGGCTTTGAAACTTTGTAATATCTATTACAATTAACTTACAATTATAAATATTATCAAATAAAAGAGCAACTCAAACAGTTTTGTACACACACATGCACATGTCGCGGTGGCTCAGTGGTAGAGCGTTCACCTCTGGTACTTGGGGTCCCGGGTTCGATCCCCGCCCCCGCCAAGTGAACTTTGTGGTGGACAAACACCGTGCTCGTGGGTTTTCTCGGGGTTCTCCCGTTTCCTCCCACTTTCTTCATTCCACCATTTCACTCATCTCTCATAATCACCGTCTCCTTTAGCCTAACCGGCATAACCATGGGACGTAAAACTTAAAGATTTCATTTACACATGCACATGCATTGTTTCTTCTGTCTGCTGTTAGAAAGAGCTAGTAGCAAAGATGGAGACTAGGGAGCAAAAAGCTGTTTGTGTTTTAATAAAAACTGAATCTGTAGTTACAGTGCAACCGTCTGTATGAAGAATATTAAGGAGACGCTTGCAACTACGTCCTTATCGTTTCCAGTTACTAAAGGTCTAAAGCCTACAGACTACGGTTTACCTGCCAAATTCGCAAGTGAAATATTGCTGCATAACAATGAAGATTTTCTAGATCGTGTTGTCTTCAGAGATAAATCGATATTTTACCTAAGAGCTAATGTGAATACTCATAATGTTCGCATCTGTGTCAGCAAATCCTCAAGAGATGGTACAGTTGCAAAGAAACTCCCCTAAATTGAATGTGTTTTATGCCATATGGCGGAAAGTTTATGGGCCTTTCTCGCCTATCGACTAGATGTGTCCCGTGTGACGAATGAAGCTCACATCGAACACTTGTAGCAAAGACTGTTTGAGGTGCTCTTTTACTTGATGTATTGTTTATAATTGTACCCAACATGTAATAAGTACTACGAAGAGTTAAAACCCCGATATTCATTTTAAAACACCCTGCATTTCTCAACAACAATATTGGAACTAATGTGTACAAAGGAGATTGTTTACAACAACTATATTATTAATAGTCGAGACTATGACTACAACAGGAGTTATTAGTCAAAAAAATGTAATCAAATGTACAATAACCCTTTCGGACCCAGGTGGCCAAAGTGGCACATACGGGTGTGTCACTTTTTTAATCCGCTCCTGTGTGGACACTAATTAAGATATCGAGATATTATTTTTGCCAAATATCGTTGGAATATAGTTTATCATATTAATTTCTTTTTCTTCTCGGGGTCGAGTTTCCTTCTCAAATTTCAGCCCAGTCAAAAATTCGAGAATTTTCGAATTTCCTTTACTACTCTTTACCCTGTAGTTTCCTTCATTGTAGAGAGACCTCCTTAAAACTTGCCATGTAGATACCTCGGATAGATGCCTAATTGTTCACATCAATATGACGGGCCTGCGCGCAGTGTTGCCAATTAGGTAAATTAAAATTTCCCGAAATTTGGACAAAAAATTCGAAATTTTTGTTCATAAATCCGTATCTATACGTCCGAGTGCAAGTCAGCTTACGCCAGTCGAACATTTGTTCTTACTGAACAAACACGGGTACAGATAGTTACAATGGGGTAATTAGGGGGCACACGGAAAATTCGTATTTAGGTTCTAACCCGTGATTCTTCTAGTTTTCCCCTACTTTTCTGTTTACCGTAATATATTTTTTGGCAATTAGAAGCTTTGTTCCTTAAATGTCGGCATGATACTTGTAGGATATATTAGTGGTGTACCAATGTTTAACTTGAGATAGTTTGCGTCTGTCTTGTAGCAGTGTTGCCAGCTACAAAAAATAATTCGATTTTAGGGGGAAATTTTGGGAAAACTATTTGTTTTGTCTCTATTATTTCCCACTTGTTCGCTACATCGGAACAAACGTATCACTATCTGAAATTCTCGTCTCTGCCCTACACAACGCACTATAGAAAGTTTTAATAGGATAATTAGGGGAAGTACAGTTGAGGTTTACAGTTGACCTTTTTCTCTAAGTGGAAAGATAACTGTTTTTATTTTTAGGTAGAATGAGATATTTTTTATTGACATGCTTACTTTATTAGATATCGTCACAATACTTGTAGGATATATTAGAGGGATACCAAAGCTTATTTTAAGATAGTTTGTATGTGTGTGTGTGTGTGTGTGTGTGTGTGTGTGTGTGATAGCAGTGTTGCCAGCTACAGAAAATTGTAATTCCAGATTTGAAGTGGAAATTTTGAAAAAATCCACTTTTGTCTCTATTATTTCCCTCATGTTGGCTACATTCGAACAAACGCACCAGTGTCTAAAAGCCGCGTCCTTAGCTTACACAGCGCATCATAAAATGTTTCACTCGAGTAATTAGAGAAAGTACTGTTGAGGTTTACAATAAACCATGTTCTGTAAATGGCAAGATGATGGAGGATTTCTGAGGTAGAATGAGATATTTTTAAAAGAAATTCATGCTTACTTTGTTAGATATTGCCATGATACTTGTAGGGTATATTTGTGGGGTACCAAGGTTTATTTTCACATAGTTTTCGTCTATCTGTTTGCAGTGTTTCCACCCAAAACAATCAATTCCCGATTTTAGGTGAAAATTTTGGAAAATTTCCCTTTTCCCTCTTGCTGGCTACATTGAAACAAACGTACCACTACCTGAAAGCTTCCTCTTTGGCCTACAGAACGCAGAATAAAAAGTTTCAATAGGATAATTAGAGAAGCTGTAGCTCCGGCATATCTGTTGATTTTTGCTTCTGAGACGTAAAAAGTGTCAACATTTCATGTGTATGATGAAAGAGAATTTTTTGTTTCCCTCTTTGAATGGAAGCCAGCGACTTCAGGATTTCACCGTACCTTGTCAATACACCAAAGAAGTTTTTAGGTGACTTGAACCCATATGGCAACAGTGGTGCTAGATACAAAGAATTTTGAAATTCGGTTAGGGAATTTTTTGTAAATTTCCACCCCTACATTTTCCTCAATAATTTCCCACCCGTTGCCAAGACTGCAATGTAACTTACACAAAAATATAGCCCCATCCATTTTCTAAAAAACAAGGCCTTAACCATATTAATTGAATAAACGGTTTTTGAGCAATAAGTCACTAAGTGAAAATGTAGGAAAACGCCAAAAATGACGTGGGTCCGAAAGGAATAATCACACAATTTTGCTAGTATATAGGTGCAAAGAAACTAACGATTTGTAAGTTACGAGGGCTTCGACTCAAGCTCTGTTGATTATTTCAAGAGTATGACAAATAAATCAATAAATAATAGTTGCCAGAAAAATCGTGAAAAAGAAGTTTGAAAAAAACATGAAAAAGAACGATGTTTTTTATTGAAAAAACTTTGCAGAAAAAAACTGTTTTTTTACAACAATACTTGGGAGAGGAATCGATCCAAGGTTTCCACGTATCAGATGTTATTTTTCTACCACTGAGCCACCGCGCTCCCTGCAGGGAATGAAGTAATGGATTACAGGTCAAGAAAAAATTTCGAACTTAGAAAGAAGAAAACGGAACAGGAAAATAAAGGACTAACAATGAAACAATAAGATTGAAAAGCATTCGTGAGAGGAAACAAAGAAGAAGCAGGTGTTGAAATCGTTGATACATAAGTAAAACTTGAACAAGAGAGCCTTAGAAAAGAATAAAGAGAAATGTTGACACCGAAGAAGAGGAAGAAAATAAGTAGTACCTCCCCCTATTGATTACACGAGACTATGATAACCTAAACAAACTAAACATTATTAATGCTCGATGTAAGAACGATAAGAATGTTATTGGTGTTACTAATGTTACAACTTGTTCCTGAAACAGAATTTCAATAATGTTGCGTGTGTTACTACGGTTAATCATATATTGTTGTGTTATTTACCCGTTACCAATATGAAATGGAAACATAATGCCAAAGACAAAATTGCTGGAACCGATCTCCATAGCTCCTATACGTTAGACTAAATAACGCGGAGACCCTATGAACTTCTTTTCCTTATGGAAGTTCAGGTAAACTTTTCCAATCAGCATTTTGGCTGTCAGAAATGTATTTTTCTTTGAGCTTGTGACGATGTTACTGTTTAGACTTAATTAATATATTGTTTAATTTATCCAAATTGTTTTTATTATTTATTTTGTAATCTAGAGCTCCTTTGTGGCTATGTGCATAGCGAGCGCATCTTGGGGGCGAGGGACCCGTATTTGATTTCTGGTGAGAGCTTGTGATGTTTTTTTTGATAGCCTGTTGACTTCTAGGTGCACGTTTCATATAGCCTCGCTGCTTAATGAGACAGTAATTTCAAATTAAATTATTTTGTGATCTTGTATTAAGTATTATGTTATCTACGTCTATAAACTCCTATTCTATATAGTTGATTCGTCAACTTCATATTTTCTATTCCGAAATGGGAAAAATTTGTTCGATTTTGTGTTAATATCTGTGCCTCAACTATGTTTCTTTTTTTATTTATTATTAAATATTGTTGAAAAGTTTAAATTCGACAATGCTAACTCTTCGAAATCAATCATAGGATCATATCTAAGTGGTTTAACTGCTGTAGTTGTTGTTATGTTCAGATCTTCTACTTTCGTCATTGCTATGTTTCAACCATTTATACTTAGAACTCAAGAAGATTAGTATTTATTGACGTTATGTTAGACCTAACGCCAAATATGATACTGCAACTCTTAAGCCAGTGCCCACGTTTACGCTATTGGTTCATTCTGAAAATTGTGGGTACGGCATTGTTCAAATTACAAGTAGACCGTTAAATGTTTAGATATGAAAGCATCGAAATGTTGCTGCAATATGTTTCTACCATGAGTGAATATAGTCATAAGCACACTTATCTCTAATCTGTATGTCAAGTATTCAATAATGTAACCAATACCAATTAGTAATCACCCAAGGAATTTCAACAATATTTAATTATGCATATTGTTAGGTTTTCAAAAATACTTCGTGATGGAACATAGTGAAGACTAGTGTTTGTGGCAGGCATTTGCACATTCGAACAGGGGTGGACCAATATCCAAAGACTTACTGGCTTCGGCACCTGCACAAGTCAATGCATAATGAATGTATGGAGTTGTTCTCGGGCAATCGACCAGGTGAATTCCACGTTGCCCAAGTTTTCCAGAAGCGACAACATTGATCTCGAAACGTTGGACGACGTAGAATTCACCTGTTGATTTCCGGAGAACAATTACTTTCGTCACGACACCAGGAAGCTTGAGTTATTTTTACAGTCTATACTATTTTCACAACAATTGAATAGACTGAACAATTTCATTAATTCCATTGTTTAAAAAAAAAGTACTGATCACAGTTTTTCTTCGTTATTTTTACTAAGCATATTGTTTTGTCTTCGTAAAGCTACCCTTGTAAACCGTCAAAGCTAGAATGTTTCGAAAGCTCTTACTACTAATAGCCTTTCACTATATACTGCTGATGTTTCTAACATGAACTGTTTCCACTATTTATTCTTCTTCTGTACTCATTCATTTTTAAAACTACGATTACCATTGTTTCTGCCATGCTCTTTTTCTTGTCTCTTTTCTATTTATTATGTTTTTCATGTTTTCAAGTTGAATGAACTGTGACAATTTGCATTCGTGATATAAGTTTTATATTGATGACGTTGGACATCTCCTTGTAATTTCACCTTATGTGCTTGCTTCTTTTTCTTCTGCACTTTTATCAACGTACTTAAACAGATTGTTACTTAATTCTCTGTCTCTGAGTGTGTCTGTCTGTCATTTGCGAATTTTTCAATTTTGAACCTTTCATTCTATGAAGCATCAAAAATTATCTAAAAAAAGTTACGGGATTTTTTGCGTCACTCTTACTGTTCCCGAGATATTGGCCCAAAAATTTTGGATTTCGGGAGAGTTAAGGAGTCATATCTAAGAAACCGTTAGTCATAGTGAGATGATATTTCTGCTGATGGTTCAAATTTGGGCCCTCCATTCGACAGACCATCAAAAACTATCTCAAAGAAGTAATGTAATTTTTCGCTTTACTCTTTTCGTTCCCGAGATGTTGGCCAAACATATCCCGATTTCAGGAGAATTAAGGAGTCATATCTCGGGAACAGTAAGGCATAGGGAGATGATATTGATGTTGATCAATACTAATACTGAGTCAATAACAATACCAGTACCAATACTGATTCAATAACAGTACTGATTCAATAATTATTGCATTAGTTACTGATTCAATAATAATTGCGTCATTACTTATTGATATACTTCGAAAAAATTAAATCTTTTTAATTCTCCGTTATAAAGATTGGGTCGCGTACCACTACTTCAGAGGTGGGGTGTATTGCACCACATCACATCAAATAGCTTAAGCCATATTTTTTTTTAGCACATTTTAATTAGTTGCAATATAATACTGCTGTTATATGATTTTATTATTATATTATTTAATTTTTTGTTTTTCTTTCATCTTTATTTGCCTATGGTTACATGTATACAGCTATGTACGGTCCCAAGTGATTATAATAAAATAACGTTACAAAATAAAAAAGATACATTTATTATTTTGCTGTATATTTTTAGTCTGCCTTAGTCCTTCACAAACTGTGTGGGGAACGTTTTAGAACCCCAGCCCACATTATAAGTACAAGGGATATTTTCGTGACAAATAAGTTTTTCTTTTTACTGAAAATCAGTTTTCTTGTTGGTTCTGTTGACGATGATATTCATAATCTAGGGTGAAATGAAAATGCTGAGGGCTTCTTCCAGAGTCTTAGCATTCTTTGCTTTGCTTCTTGGTTCTGGAGTCTCTTTGATATTCCAAGACCTGGTGCGACCCTGCTTCTGATTTGGATATTTTTTATCGACTTGGTAGAATGATCCTTTCCGATGTAGTGGATCTTACTTCTGTCTTGGCCGCCATCATCATATTCATCGTCGTCGGCATCATCACTTGTGTCCGTGTAGTGCTCGCTCCCAGAAATATGTTCATCCGATTCCTTGCCACCATTATTTTCGATCAGTACTTCATAGTTCCTTATCGCCTAACTTCAGGCCCTCCTCATCTTCCCCTGCCCGGCTACTGTCGGTTTCCTCACCCTCTATCTCTTTTAGTAGATTCAGAAGTCCCTCGGCCTCCCTCTCGTCATAAGGCATTTGAATAATCAATATTGCACTAACGAAATAAAGAAAAGAATAAAGCAATTGTGATGAAAATGCACGAACACAATTAAAAAGATGGAGGTGCATAAAACAGCATGAACGTAAATGTGGGGTGTACCTACCCTGAGCACAGAGAACAGCAATGTTCACTTGACAACTTCTCTCAGAGTGAAGACGGTGGATCACGCACGTCTATGCAATGCACACAACAGCTACTGAGACTGACAGCGGTACCCGTGAAAGCATCTAGTAGTTACAACTGTATGTAATACGTCTGGGGGATGGTACACTCCACCTTTGCGACGGAGAGTTAAGTTCGGTCTTGTAATGCTGTTCGAGCATTCTCACCTGGTTTCGTAGTTTAAACCATATTTACCTATAAATCTATGTATCCAAGTTTTACTTCGTTATTTTGATTCTATGGTGTTACTTATGATAGTATTGCTATAAATAATTGATTACTCACCACCGGGGAATATTCTTATCACATTCTGTTCTGTATTTTGACCGATATCATGATTATTTTTAAACATTATAATGTTCTTGAGGACGACCTTCCATGATCCAGATTGCCAAGAGACAAGCCGGAACACAACATGCCTAGTTATGTTCATCGGTCATCGTTAACGAAAGCAAAGATATATGTTCTGTCATTCTTGAAATAATTCTGAAGATCTGATGAAGCGTACTCATTTTGAGAATCGATGAACAGGTTCAAAAGAATTCTACCCTCCATTGAAATTACTTACGATGTATTTATCAACTTGATTTTATTTTAAACGTTATAAATTTTAGTGTTCAAGATAATAGTATAGTAGTTTGTCGTGTATTGAGGACGTTGAAATAATCATTTTACACCAAAAAAATTTTTCTTAATAATGCTGGAGGTATATTGTGGAGTCATTTGAGAGCACAATGGAATCAAGTTCGAGAAAGAAAGTTTGTGTGATAAGAGGAAATATACTGTATTTCCAATATGACCAAAAGTATACTTGATTCCGTCGTGCACTGAGCGTGTAATGTTATCAATGAAATACATTACTATCGTTTTCAGAGATAACATTTTCTCTTTATATGGAAAATGTAACGTCGTATAGATTGACTGATAATAAATCTTTAATGCATTAAGAACGTATTCAGAGCAATTCAGCTTTTGATGCTGGCACAGTCAATATCTTCCGTTGTATGACATTAGTTAGTAATTAATACTCAGATGTGTAACCTAAATGACGAATTATGTAAATACAATAGAATTGCAAAACAATATAAAATACAAGTACGGACAAGTTATCCAGGAAGCACCTATCTAATGCACATTTATCCCTTGAGAAAAAAGTACAATGCGTTTCCTATAAATACGGAAAAAGCAAGTAATTAAAAATTCCTGAGAAAATAGTCCCATTAGATTGATAAATAGTTCCATAAATCATAAAATAGTAATTCTTGAGGAATCCCGGTTTCTCAATAATAATAATAATAATAATAATAATAATAATAATAATAATAACAATAATAATAATAATAATAATAATAATAATAATAATAATAATAATAATAATAATAATAGCTTACCATGTCTAAAGCTAGTTCCACGTATCATACATTCTCACATGCTGAAAAGAACCTATTTCCGAGTCATCTTGCCATCACAATCGCGCCGCTATTAAATTCTAATATATCATTGGTCTTCTCCCTCTGACTGATCTAATTACATCTCTGTCATTTACTGGTAAGCTCTGTACCTCTTATGTCATCCCAAATATTTCGTTCAAAAGCACTAGATAGTCAGTATGTTTCGTCTGATCAGCCTATGTGAATGAGACTAAATCCAAACGCACGTAGTTTTCAAGAAAATATATAAAAACGGTCTTTCAAAACGCTAAGAGTATAACATTCGTGGACAACAATAACAGCCTATATGATAAGCCAACTATTAAGGTGAAACTGTTAGAAAACCATTATTTTAATTCTTTCATTACGATATTATCAAGTAGATAGTTCACAATTCGACTGACAAAATATAATGACTTATAATTAACATTTACTCTTAAGCTTTAACTTTCAACATTTTTCAACTAAAGCTGTGAGAATTGCTCTAATAAATTTGAGAGAGAGATATTTGTGAAGATAAGACAAAACGTTGATATTTCCTTAAGAACCAATAATAATTCGTAGAGAATAGCAGTAGACAGAGCAAACTTTTTAACATGTACGAAAATTGGAGTTTGTTGATTAGAGTTTTACAAAACATATCGTCGCTTTCAATAATAAAGGTCGTAATTTACATTTTTTTTTCAAATTTTGAGATTTTCAACTCTTCCAGTAGACGTCGATCGTCTACAGCTTCTGGCAAATTTTTGTGACTGTAGGGTGAACCGTTCAGCTGTCGAGGTAATTTTCATAAGGGCGTTACATGATATACAAGTACGTTGTATATATAAAGCATAAGGACTTAAAAGACACTTATGCCCTTTCGCAATGGACGATATGAGTGAACGAAGGTACGCTCTGGCGTTCATATGCCAAAATGTCTATTTATTTTTTGGTCCCTTTGTATGTAAATGCCACCACGGATTGTGTACGATTGTTGATTTGGATTCATTTACGACTTTGTTATTACAAACGTGGTTAATGACGTATAAAAGTGCTTTTTCAACTTTATAAGAAAGGAAGCAACTTAGTTATTGTATCAGGAGGAGCTAATCAAGAAATTCATGAAAATAAACTGGCAAAGCAAAATTATTGCGAAAGAAGATATCAGGAGATTTCTGACGTATAACGACGATGATACTTGTACTGAATGTACAGAGCTGGAACATGATAGTAATGCGCATCCTGACTATTTACCTGAAAAATCAACAGTATAGTTTTCATTACATTGATATATTTTTCTCAAGACTAATAGATTCAATTCCGAAAATAAAGCAACAGATTATTACTTTAAGAACACTGTGAATTCGTTACAGCAAAATAGTGTTATAATATTTAATTAGTACCGAAAAAGAACATCTTTAATGAATTTTAAGGTGTTAGGTGTAAAAATACCATACAATAGAGCGTCAATAGCCCGCTATAGTTTTAGAGATATTTCTCAGTCCTTGTTCCACCAATTGGCATCGTATTTGGAGAATAGGCTGTCGTGACTATCTTGTTATTTCTCCTAAGATTTGAAAGAGATCATTGAAAGGGTGATACCAAATAGCCCGTAAATTACGATTTATTCTCAAGAATCCAAAATATTTTTGAATGCTATCAATGAATTTTATTTTAATTAACTTCTCACAAGCTATATAATTACACGCTGATGAGAGTTTCTTGTTTAAAGTTTGTAGAAGCTTATTCTCCTACCCTAGAGCAGTATCCTTGTTTCGCAGCAGAATGTTGTTGTGAGGTCAAAACAAATCAGTTTGTGGGTTATGTGCTTCACTCATTTTCCTCTTTGACTTGTCATTTCTTTGTGTTCTTCTTTTTTTATATATCTTCTTCCTAGATATGCAGCGCTAATCCCTTCTCATCTCCGGCCAGCTTCTTAAATTTAACACATAATTTGCACTAATCTTTTTTTTTCAGGTTGCAAATTTTAACATTGAATTATTTTAACAGCTACCAATAAAATCTACGTGTCGTTAAGTATTATGCAGGTGTATTAAGGAACGAAATATCTAATAACAATTGTCAGATATTTATCTCTTTAATTCCTGCTATTTTAATCTAAATTTTCATATCCTAGAGCGTGTAGAGAAGCTTAAAACATTATGGTAATAAAAACCTTTATAATTATAAGAGAGATAAGACAAAAGGACATTAAACTATTAAAATCTATTCTTAATATTTATTATGTTCACAGTTGTGAAAAAGTCTGAAATAATGCACTGAAACATAAGCCACATTATTATTAAAAACACTAGAAGTTAACATACATCTGTTTATAGCATAAGGGTGTTAAGTGCAAAACTTTGCAATTTTGTAAAAATAAACAAACAGCTTGAAAGGAACACTTGTCCTTTGCCATCAAGAGTGCAAATAATTAAAGCTCTCCTTAAATACACTCAAATTATTTTTTCTCGAGAAATGTGAAATTTAACATATTGAGAATATACTGTCCCAGAAAGGAAGTTATAAATGAATTCTCGTAAATAATACATATTTTCGATTTTTCTAATGTTGCAATAACGCATCACTAAGCACATGCCAATGAGATATCGGCAGAAGCTTCTTCTAACGTTTGAATACGAGTTACTAAAGAAATAACAGTGAAAAAGCTTCTGCTTGATTTTCACATTGCTAGAAAAACACATTTATGGTTTATGTATGTGACAACAGTAACAAACAACCTGCTAAACAACGAAATTAAATAGTAGTAATTACACACTGTGCATTATACCAGAACACGTAAATATATTGAAATCAGTCGTTTTATGTGGTGCTCAAGCGTCTACCGTCTGTGGAATATGTCGAAATATTGGACGTGCAGGACCACTTTGCACCTTTTCGTTATTTGTGACTTGTATAAAGCACACCTCAGTCATTTGATTTCAGTTTTAACTTTCATAATAAAATATAATAATAAATAAATGTGTGTGAAAAATGATGTTCAGTTTCCTTCGGACCATGGACTGTGTAAATGTATCACTGACTGGTGGTCGCGAACCTACTGGGCCCGGTGCAGGTATGCTACCAACAATCTCCGATCCATTCACCAAAGCGTGGTCACCGGAAAATGGAACTCAAATTTGCCCAAAGAAGATAATTCCCGAGCCTCTTCAATCACAACTCACACCTCGGCATCCAGGGCTGCAGTCCGTCTTTCGCAAACCCTCGTTAAAAAGGTTGCAAACCACAAACTACCGACACAGGATGTCAACCTCTAAGTTATGCCGACAATGAGAACTACGGAAAACATGATGTTTGTGTTTGAATACCCTACCGGGAAAAAAAAATCACAACGTCCAAAACAGAATTTCTTTTAGCGCAACGGAAAGAAAAAAATATCCAAACTGAGAATTTTGAAAAAACAAGAAGACTGAAGATAAAAATAGTCACAGTATTCGGTCGTCTCTTATGTCGGTCACACCAAGAACTCTTTTTACTCGAGACTTGTGAAATTTCACTTTTCACTGAAAGTTAAAATACCTTTATTACTGCTCATGCATTTAGCACTTTGACTACATATCTAAATTTTACTATATATGTTATTCGAGATTGCTGCACATATCAAATTCCCAATTCTACTCAAAAGCAAACGTTCAGATTACAACTTCTACATTTTATTAAAGAAAACCTTTTTGTTTTATTTACACAGATGCTACAGTTCTATCTTGAACAATAAGATTTTAAAAAAATCATTTCTTTCAATGCTTCAA
Source organism: Thermobia domestica (assembly GCF_964235325.1). Lineage (NCBI taxonomy): Eukaryota > Metazoa > Arthropoda > Insecta > Zygentoma > Lepismatidae > Thermobia > Thermobia domestica. The sequence goes on along the minus strand of NC_137454.1, from coordinate 25,066,160 downwards.
CAAATTGATATTCGATTTTTCAGTTAAACAGGAAAACTCTGACCACATATACGTAAGGTTAAATGTCACCAGAATTTCTTACTGAATAGAATTTTCCATGAATAGTACTACTGATAAGACTAATGAAATATGTTGACATCTGAGAGTATTATAATTCTTGGTATCTCGACTTCAACTTGACATCAATACACTTAATCAGTTCAATTTATACTAAAGTTTCATACAGTGGTAAGTGAGCTAGAACTTTTCATATTAAATGTTTCTTATTTTCTGGCTTTTGTGCCTCTGAAAAACAAATAGTGACTCCGGTGACAGGATTTATACGCATTTGGTCACCTGCCCTCTGTGCACGGAAAAAATTGTCACTTTCTGTGTCCTTTCTCCCTAAAATTTTCTTTTACAGACATACAGGAACACAGAATCAAAATATCGGCAAATACAGGAACCTTAACCTACAGATATCCTAACCTACACTAATCTAATCTAAATTGCCTTAACCTAGAACATGAAAATATATCACTCATAAAACATTCACATTTGATTCATAGCCCACATCTGAAATACAAAGACGTAGAAGGATGTCAAACTTTACTGCTCAAACCAAACAGACTAAATTTTTTAATTTCAGACAAAATAAAAATAAAGCTAAATAAAAAAGAAATATATTAAATGTTTAAATTGTATTCCTATTCGTAGGATAGCATAACTTCCGCGAGTTTTCGAAAGAAAATCTGTTGTCAGAAGTTACAATGATGCACGTTCAAAGTATATCTGTGCCAGGTTATCGAAGTAAAAATAATATGTAATTGGGAATCGTACATGTTTTCTTCGGATTTCTAATTACCAAGTCAAAAGAGGTTTTAGATTTTAAAATTTATACGTTATGAGCAGTATTTTTGTTCCCAAAATCAATTGTAGTTCCGAGTAAATTATTCTCTTTTATAGAATTACATTACTGAAAACTTAATACATAAGGATGGGATGAGACTTGCACTCACAAGGAGCGCAAACTTATCTATTGCGACAATCAAGTCATTTTGTTTGTGATTCTTTTCCCTACTAATCCGGGTAATATCCGGGCTCACATGACAAATAAATGTGATTGCAGTTTCTGGAGAAACTTAACTTTAGTTTAAAATTGCATGATTATCTTGCACACGTACGAGTATAATTCACACAAGCAAAACATTATTGTTTTCCAAACAGGATTTTAAATTAATAGGACCAAACAATATTTTTCGTTGAATCCAGACAGTTGCATTAAATCTTCATAGTTGTAATTACTTACTTGCATTGATCTGCACCGATTTTTTAGTTAGAATCGACCTGGTGCTCACAAAAAAATCACTTTATAGAAAATGTCCTGACATCCACTGCTTTATGGTTGCCACCAATCAGCTTCCCGACAAAAATCTTGCTTGAGTACTCTGCTACACTGTCTATTGAGCATTTCAAAGCCAAAATTTTCAACACTTCATCCAATTTAATCAGTCACTAGGACTTGGTTTCCATCAACGTAAATAATTTTGGTGTTAATTTTCAAAATTTTCACAATTTAGGCACGAGGAACATAAAATGCCTGTCCGATCTTCAACAAAGCTTTTGTAGAAAGACAAAGAATGACAGGGACAAGAGCTCTAATTGGCTCTCTGATGGCGCAACAAAAGGATAACATCTTAAATCTCGACACATCAAAAGAAACCGAACCAATAATGATAACCGGAATGAGCCTCAAACGAAGTTGAGATTTCTCTGCTCCAATGAGGAAATAATTACTACCTAAAAACAAAGGGATGTGCCAAAAGACTTCATGGCTGAATTTTTCAATGATAAATTTTGAAGAAATTACAGAATTAAAATTTTGTGTTTCCTTGCGAAGATTCCCTACGTTAAAATTTCCTTGAAAATTATACAAAACCTATGAGAATTTACAAAATATACACCTCTGAACCCACATAACATGATAATAAGGACAAAATATGGAATATTACTAAAATATCAGGTTATATGTAATTTTTATAGATACTACTTAAGTATGGTATTATGTTGACCGAATATTACAATTAAAACTACACCTTAAATATAATAATTAATATAAAATAATTCTGTATTGTATTCTCGGGCTAAGCATGAACTAATATATATATAGGGAGTTCCAAAATTTTACGGACTATGATACATTATACTTGAGTATAATGTAACACAGTACCTATCGTATGCTGTCCCTTATATCTCACTTCAGTAGGCACTCACTTTGATGTACGAGTTTTGACTCTTCCAGCATCATACTTTTGGGTTCCGTACTTCTGCAACCAAGAAAGTGCCTCACATCTTCTAAATTCCAGGAAATCTATTTGTGTTTTATCGTATCTTTGGTGTATTTTAGATAGAGAAAAGCCTTTTAAAGAGCAACATCAATGCCCCAAATAAACAAAGACCATCACTACTTCTTACGTATTATATTTGTTCTGTAATATGCTACATTTTGGTCCATGATGTTAGTACCTCCCATATATTCATTATATTTGCAAATAAATATGCGGTTGAGGAACTTGGATCGTCTTCGCTTAGCTGCTGAGTCCCTTGAGACTTCTTTCACTTGCGCCACGCTTTCATAATTTGATATTACAGATACCACTTCATTGTTGTTCCAACGACAAATCACTAAAGAGTCTTGACACGCTCGGAAGTTGAAAGAACTTCTCTTCCCTCTCCATAAAACATTTGCAAGCTTGAGAGTGCTTTGTTCGATTCTGCCACTTCTGACTGTCCCGGTCAACAGTATACCATGCTCTGTGAAGGCATCTACAACTTTAGTAGAAAGAAAAAAAATTGTGAGCAAGCATATGATTACTGATTCCGTCTCGTGGCAATGTGTCAGCAACTCTCATAAGTACCCTTCCAGCTAGACCTAAGTCCGCCTTGTACTGGTTTGAGGGACTCTTTGAAACCTGGTACACTTGAAAATAAACTTAGTAGCCTAGTGGAAGTATCCGGTACTGTATCTTGTATCCTAAGCGTGTGAAGTTTTCCTTTATAAATTGTTTGAGACTATTTCTTCCATAGTATGGCCCCCTTTAGTGTACTCATATAAGCCTGGTGATGCGAAAAAGCAATATTTAATTTTTCCTGTATTCATTGGTATGCGCTTAGTGATGCGGAGACGCAACATGGGTTTTACTCACCTAAGAATTCTAACACGAAACAAATTTGGTACAGAGCATTACTGTACAATATTATATTTATGTATTTTGTCTTGAGTTAACAAATAAAATGAGCTTTTCGATAAATTAGGACGCGTAACTTAATTTTATTTACCCCTGCTATTCTAACCTACATACTCTTAATTGTTAATGACAAATTGACGAATCAGTTTTAATTTGCTATATATGTAAAAGGTGGAGTGTAGAGAAGGAAGTCCTATGGCATGCTTTAACAGTTTGCCTTTGTGTTTTTCAGGAGGAAGTTTGATCAATAGCAATGCAAATAATCCATCGGAATGTTTGTAACTTTTGGAAATATCGAATGGACCACGCCTATTATGAAAGAACTTTACGTCGTTTTCATTATTGTGGTATCTAAGTTCAAGTTTATTATAAAAAATGTCTGATGAACGACTATGAATCTGAAATATGTAAAAATCATTTGTATTGTTGTTGTATTTAACTTTCAAGGGAATTACGGAAATACCTTTTTGGAAAAAGAAGCCTTAAATTTAGATAATTTCCATCAGTACACACATCACGTTTTCTTTGCCATTGTCAAGTTCTGCGCAACACTGTTTCCTAAGGCACTACATCTTTCTCTCTTATATTCAAGAAGGGATCTAGAGCTATCTCCACTTCTAGAGCGAATACTACAAAATACTTTGTATTCTGTTTCTGTGGCAGATCCTCATAATATATTTAAAGAGGCTAAGATTGGAGCGTCTCCAAATTGTAGAGATGATGATGTTTTAATGTACATTACACAAAATGTAAGATCGTTTGAAGCCTTAGTAGATACGAAACACACATTTTACTGGAACAACAGAGTACATTTTTTAGTAGTTATTTTCAACACGACATTTTCTCATATTGAGCCCAATCTCAAAGCAGTACTTATCAACACAACCAGAATCCAAATTATTAAATTTCTAGTACTGTTAATTTCAAAATTTGAAAATAATAACCAAATATTAACTGAGTATGATAATAATACATTCAATGTTACTGCAGTATCATATAACTCATTCTCAAAATCTTTTAATATTCAATATATGCAGAAAAACTTCTTCGAGGAAGCAATTGTTGCCTTAAAAAGAGGATACAATTTTAATACATTTGATAATGTTAATGGTTGCCTACTTCGAGCCAGTAGCGTTTATGGGGAATCTTTGCCAATTTTCTCCCTCAAGAAAGATAACGGAATTGATGTGTTTCACGGGTATCTTCCAAAGATTTTGAACGTTATAACAAAACATTTGAACTTATCTTTGGAGTTCTACAGAGTCCATGGATACAAGAAACTTGGACAAAGACTTTCTAATGGAACTTGGAGTGGCTTGCTGGGAGATTTACATAAAAAAGAAGTGGATATTGGATATACGAATATTGTTATGAATTATAAACTTTTAAATTTTGTTGAATTTTCAGAACCTTACTACATAGATTCTGCTACCATATTAGTACCAAAAGGACACGGAATTCCCCCATGGAAATCTTTGCTGATTATTTTTCAATTCGAGTTATGGTTGTCCATTTTAGCACTATTGTTAGTGATCTCGGTAATTGTCAAATTTTTTATCATCATCCTGCGTGACAAGAAACAACTAAGTTTCTATTCAATAATCTTAAAGGTGTTGAGCATTCTTCTGCAAATCTCAGTACCACAACCAGAAGCGGATTCATCGAGGATCCTTCATTTTACATGGATATACTTTAGCCTTATAATTAGCTCGTTATTTAGCGGAGCTATTATAAGTGCTTTAACTATTCCACAATATTACCATGATATTGATACTTTGGAAGAACTAGCGCAATCTAATACCCCAGTAACAGGACATTCGTATTATAGGTCACTTTTGAATGACACTAGCAATCCGATTCTAATGAAAATATTCAACAATTTTCAAATTAACATTAACTATGAAGAAATACTTCGTAGAATATCACAAGGTGAACAGATTGGATTTATTTTGGCAACTTCTATTTTAGAATATCTAACTAGAAAAGTAGATCCGTGTTTCGTGTGTAAAACTAATTTTCATTACCTGCATGATACTTTGGGAAATCAAATTCGTGGCATTGCTTTCCCAATAGGATCCTCTTTATCTCCTCGCTTCAATATAGTTTTAAGGAGAATTCGTGAAAGTGGACTGATTAATAAATATTATTTAGACGAGGTAAGGGCCGAAGAACTAAAACGTGTATGTGAGAAGCCCTGCAATCAGTTGGTGGTTTTATCGTTGAAACACTTACTGCTGGGTTTCTCTGTTTTGTCTACAGGGTTAAGTATGTGCCTAATAATATTCTTAGGTGAATTATTTTACAATAAGTATGTACAATCTTGCTAAAGTTGGGGTAAGTTATTTAAAGAGTAATATTATACAATCATGGTGTCTCCAATTAGGGACCTTTGGTGCAGGTATAACTAAAGACTGATGGTTAATGTGGCTACCAGTAAGTGTGTTATGAATAGAAAGAAAAGATTGTCAAACATTATGATAAAACCATACACGCTTTATTTGTTTACGTTTAAATTATATGTCGTAAAAAAAGAAAGAACGGAGAAGTATTTAACAATAGTGAAGGTAAATATCAACAAGAAAGTAGGGCTACTTCTGGGAATGAGACAGGATACTAGAAGTAGAATTTCAAAAGGCTCATTCAGCAAGGTATGTTTTCTTTGAAGGAAAGTGACATGGAATTACCAACGATACTATACTGTAGACTATGACTTATGGTGTTCGATCCTGATGACATTCGTATATTCAAGAAAACATTTTTCGAAACTTCTAGTAGAAGTCATAATAAATTTCGCTGATTTCGTTTTCCAGCAACTGGTGACTATTGGTAATATTCCACAATAGGAGGATATCCTTAAAATCTCAACCAAAATTTATACCCATCTACTCAGAAATATCGACTAACTTTCTTTGGAATTTGAGGACGAACAGAGATTATTTATCTTAATATTACTCAGTGAGAAATCTATGACAAGAAATCATTAACATATTTTATAATGCTGTTAAAAGCCAAATTTCATACTGATGAAACTAATTGAGGTATTGTTATGTCCTAAAATATAGCCACAAATACGTACACACACACGCATATATATATATATATATATATATATATATATATATATATATATATATATGATACTCAGGTTACACTGAATTTCTCTATTAAGAACCATATTTAAGGCAGAGGTAAGAATGAAAGATTTTCAATTGTGCATTAATCATCAATCGAATATGAGAAAAAATTGAATTCTGATGCTGCGAAATCATGCGCGCACGAAAAGTTTAAATTAAGATTAGTTTTCTAATTCAAATCAAAGTTAGTAGTTAGTTTATTTTTTGATAAATAAATAAATATGCTGAGCACTCAAGTTGTAATGACGTTACATACAACGATAATTTTATTAAAACACCTAAACAAAAGTACAGCTACTGAGATTAATGTTACGCTAGACTACGTCGCGCCCTAAGAACAGTTTTGACGCGGCGTTAGTAAGTGAAATCTTATAAAGCTAACCAAGTAAGTTCTGTCCCTTTTTTGGAGGTCTGTGTTCCATTAGCTCTCACACTGTGAGTTGAATGGGAATTGAGATAAGATGTAGGTCAGTTGTTGATGTGGGTATATCAAACATAGTACCTGGTTGTGGCAGTTAAGTTAGACCGTGAACTTGCGTAAGGACAGAGCGAACTTCGGACCTCACATAGCGTCATAAGGGCGTGTACGAAGTACGAGTTCGAACGGGGTTAAACGCCACTGCAGCGGGGATTAATACATGGCAGGCCTTTTCTGAGACTATGATGACTACGCAGACGGTGCAGCGGTGGTTTAACAAATTTGAGAACAGCGGCTGAACACAGGAAGACGCACGACTTGCCGGAAGACCAATACATGTGCAAAGTGGAAAATGGAATTACTTCCCGGGAACATCTCGAGCGTAGGATGCATATGGTCCCCTAAAATAGATACATAATTAAGGGTAGCGACATAATTCGTAAGTGTAGCACAGAACCGATTGACAAACAAAATATTGCGGTCTACTGCATCACAGACCCTCTGGCATTTGATAGATAGATAAAGAGACTAATATATATATATATATATATATATATATATATATATATATATATATATATATATATATATATATATATATATATATATATATATGTCGGGGTACACAAAAAGTCTAAAACACTTCATACAATACACGTAAGTTTGGCCCTCCACTGTACAACACGTGTTGCGGTTGCCGATCGTTTTTTGTCTTCAATGTGGCGTGTGGACCTTCCTCTTCCGTCAGCAGTAACCAGTTCACCTCTGAGTGTAGTGGTGTGAAAGTGGTGATTGTGCTGATATCGAAAGGCACTGTGTCCAATGTCACGAGGGCATACCTAATTCACAAGCAAACGACGTGTGCAAAGCACAACAGTGGTCGAAAGACAATCCTGTCACATAGGGACCGGAGGGCATTAAAACGGATTGTCGAAGCTCAAAAGAAGACCACTGCAATGAAAATTACAATTGTGAACAATTGTGTGTGAGGGAACAATTGTGAACAATTCCATACCCGACGATTCAGAAGCTGTATACGACCATTCCACGGATCCAAGCTGTTTTGGACCAAGAGGCAAATATATATTCTTCTTTTGGCGTCCACCACACATAAACACGGTATGTGGTTTGAAATAAATTAAACAGTAACTCATACTAGCATATCATACCTCTTCAGTTATCGTCCATGTTGATTGTTCATGACACAATCAGGATTGAGCTAAAGTGTTATATTCCCTTATAAGTTGATTTGTCCTTGCAAACCGACCCCGAACGCTTGTGTTATGTAACTAGTGATGGACTGTGAGTGTTATCACAGACTATGGAAGGTGCTGCTAAAGTGCTGCTTGAGTTTCGTCGTCAGTTACACCGCTAGCTAAACGATTCTGAGTAACATTCCACTTTATTTCTTGGCAGAACCTCTCACTAAGGTTTTTTCATCCGACCACTATTTATCTTAGCAGAAGCAGTTTTACTTGAATTTTATAGGTCATGATGACCTTGGATAGTGTCTTTTGTGATATACATAACGTACTTGTAATTACTTTGGTATTTTCACTATTTAAACGAGCAACAAAAGTTTACCTTCTTCACAAAACACAGGCTGACAATTTTACACCACCTCACCATCTGCTGAATTCAGTGTACACAACCGTTCTACTCCTAGTCACGTACTAAGGTAGGTTCATATCAAATCAACCAATGAAAGTTGCCTTGCGAAGTGCATTATTTTTACATTTTTTGGCATGATTGTACTACATTTGGTGAGTTTAAAAAAAGCGTTTATTTATTTCTTGATCTTCAGATTTTATTTTTAAAAGAAGGTATCTTGTATAGGTACCTCAAGTCTATTTTACGCTTTTTCAAATTTTTGCGACAAAATGAACGTTATTTTTAAATGAATATGAAACTAAATCATCTAGAAGAGAATTTTAAGCCTGCTACGTTTTGAATATGATTAAACAGCGCTTGAAAACCAGCATTACTCACCAACACCTAACTCAAAAAGAATATATTTAAAGTAAACATTCTTAAATCTAAAAAAATAATTAAAAACTATGGCCAAAATGTTGCTACTGACATTTGACTAACACTTAAATTGTGACTTTTCTTTGTGTAGAAATTGAGTTTATTAGCAATTAAAGTACACCTAACCGTTGGTTCAATTTATAAATAAACTATACACGTCAGATATTGAAACATACTTCGATACTCGGTTACTTCATAGAGGCAGTATTTTCTCTGATTTCGCAATATGAGAACACTATGTAACGTACTGTTACAGCCTTTATAACGGAAATTTTTATTGAAAAGGGTCTAACTTTTTACAGGTACTGTACTATGAAAATTTTCCAAAATATGTTTCTGTTCATATAATATAATTATTCGTTTATAGTCATACTCAAAATTAATATTTAAGTTTAATACAAGTTAGTAGAAATTATACTTTGGTGAGTAATACTTTTATTTACAGATTATTTCATGATAATTTCAGAGGTAATGGTATTTCAAACGACTGGATATGGAAATCATTATTTTATTGTAATTCTAAAATATATGCCCGCTATTGGGTGAGAATCTCTTGGCATTAATCAACAATCTAAATTTAGCAGAACACTTTAGACCCCCTCCGCCTCCTTTGACATACTCTGATCCTCCCAAAATCCAGTTGTATCCAGATTTTTACCAATTTTCTATTTGTTTTACATTCCCCGCCGCCAAAGCTCTTTGCTATGATTCGTACTACTTTCTGATGCTAGCGGAAAAACAGTATTTTCGTAGCACTACGCGGGCGTCTGCTTCGAGAGAGGACACATTGTTTCTGGCTCCAGAGAATTTAAGGCTTTTTACGAACTAAAAGTTGCAATAAGAAGGTAAAATAGTTTAAGTATAAATTAAACCGTTTGGAAGCCGTGGGAGCAAATAATGTACTAAATAACAAGTGAAAATAGACTGCAAGGAGTGAAAATTAGTGAGATGCAGAAAATTGCTTAAGTAACGCCATGTTTGAAGCTAAGTGATAACCATGGACAGGAGTCAGGCCTAGCTTTTGAGTTTTATCATTTTGAAGACAGTGTGAGGATTCGTGTTTTCCCAGATATCCCCATCACCTGTAAAATTTGTCCTATATGTTAGAGTCACATGGGGCCTAGCCTGATATAGCCTTGTTTGAATACATACTTATTGTTATTGCAACATGGTTCTTTCATTAGTAATATGAGGATAGTTTTGGTGTTTTGGCTAGTTAGATCAGTTTCAATAACGCCTGAGTAAAATTAGACAGGGCCTTCCGCTTACTCCCGGAATGAATACCGGCTTCCTTTAAGAATGTGTTAAATCTTCATATCTTAGGGGTTCTTTTCCCTTCAGGAAGGGGACCCCCCAATTCTTTGTTCTTCTTCCTCATAAATAGTTCAATTACAACCATCAGTTAAATTACAGAGCTATGAATTAATCAGTAATAGTGCCATTTAGATCCTAAATCAGTTTACCCCACTTTTCGATCGTCAGAGCCGATTTAAGGAAAGAAAATCTGGATACTTGATTAGCTTGCGTACAATTATAGATTGGGTGTAGTGTTAACTAACGTGTGTTTGAAAATATGTATTAGTATGTGTAGTGTAGTTTATGTGAACTGTAGTTTGACAGTAGTATGTAGATGTGTATGGTAAATATGTGAGTATGTGCGGACAGTGTATCATTTATTGCCAAATTCATTTTCATTATGGTCCGTCAGGATAAGTATTAGAAATTTCAATAATAATTTAGTCGTTCTACTGCAAGAATAATTCAAAGTGCACGGATTAGTATATATACTCTCAGCGCAGTAGTGATGAAGTGTGTACCAACCGTTGTTTCAGTTTCCGGTTACGTGAATAGTGATTTAGGTTTGTCCAAATTGAGGTTTATTTCGTTATAAACTCCAAGAACATATTATTTCTGTCCCGTAGAAACCAATAGTTAGTTACTTTGATCATTGATATGACGTCTCTAAAAATTACAACGTTCTTCGTAGCTAAATAACTACAATATACAGTCAAATAAACTTCGCGTATTTCCTTAAATAGTAGTCAGCTATTTGGTCTAGGAATTAATTCGTGCGGTTGGTACGCACACATTGAAGCTGTAGTACAAACACAAAATACATAAATACCTTAAGAAAAATATTGTCCATCGCTAGCCACCACTTTCGCCCATCTGTCAGGCAATGTACGGATTCCGTGGCGAAAGAAGTCCTCATCCTTGGAAGCGATCCAGTCAGAGACCCATGTTTAGATATCTTCTGAAGAAGTAAACCGCTGTCCAATCAAATCGTTGTTCATGCAATCGAACAAGTAGTAGTCCGAAGGAGCAACGTCTGGTGAATACGGCGGGTGGGGTAAAACTTCCCATCCGACATTTTCTAAATAGGTTTTGACCGGTTTTGCGACATGTGGGCGAGCGTTATCATGTTGAACAATAAGTTTATCATGTCTGTTCTCCCATTCTGGTCGTGTTCTGGCCAGAACTTGCTTCAAACGCATTAATTGTCGTCGATAACGTTCTCCATTCATAGTTTCACCCGGTTGCAGCAGCTCATAGTACACCACACCTTTCATATCCCACCATATGCATAGCATAACCTTTGCACAGTGAATATCTCGTTTTGGTTGTGATGGACCTGGTTCACCTGGTTTCACCCAGGCCTTTTTTCGTTTAGGGTTCTCGTAATGGATCCACTTCTCATCACCCGTAATAATTCGATGCAGAAACCCCTTTCTGCTCTGTCGTTGAAGCAGCAATTCGCAAATGGTTTTTCGTCTTTCAACGTCTCTGTCTTTCAATTCATGTGGGACCCAATGTAACATCTTTTGAATCATTCCCATGGCTTTCAAGCGTTTGGAGACTGTTGTTTGATCAACGCCTAATGCTGCTGCAAGTTGTTCCTGCGTTTGACACGAATCCTGCTCGAGCAATGCTGTCAATTCTTCGTCTTGAAATTTTTTTGGCTGTCCAGCTCGCTCTTGGTCTGCCAAGCCGAAATCACCACTTCTAAACCGTGCAAACCACTTCTGACACGTTCGCTCAGCTAGAGCATGGTCACCATACACTTCCACCAAAATACGATGACTTTCAGTCGCACTTTTCTGCATGTTAAAGTAATGCAGCAGGACACCCCGCAAAAACACTTTATCAGGCACAAATTGCGCCATGTTCACTTAACTACAAACTGGTGTTGTTGACGCTTTAATCCACTGCCCTATACTACGAACGATACGCGATGACAGGGGTTTGCAACACATGTGTGGATACACGGAACTGTGGGACGCTCCGTTCGTTGCGCCATCTCTTGTCCACCCGCACGAATTAATTCCTAGACCAAATATATAAAGTTATTTTTTCAGACCGGAACATTAATCCCTTTTCCATTCGTTGCTGTAAAATGGCATTCATTGTTGTCGTATAAACAAATCATATTTACGTTAAAATTGTCATATATGATATTGCTTTGCTCGTTAAATAAATATGCGATCTTTCATTCAGTGAAGTGAAATGTATTATGGTTTCGAAGTAAAAGGATCTGGGTTCGTGTAAGCTTTCGTGTTTTAATCAATATTGCGATTGTATTTGCCGTACTGGCGTCTGCGTTAAGTATATGAATATGACTGCTTTTATAAGTCTTGGATATATTAACTATAAGGCGCCTAATAGTGAATCTGCGATACAGCGTTTATAAATTTATGTAAATTATAAATATATATGTATATTGAAATATTTATAAAACAATAAGAAAGCATCCCTAGATATATGTGTGATATATTCATTGATGTGAAAGAATGTTAAATGTGTGTATAATGATTATTTCTTTTTTGAGTGTTCGTTATTACACCAAAGATATGTACGAAGATGTTTGTGTAAATAGAAGGCTACATTTCTACTTCGCACTTTGAGGTTTGTTTAGACCAGTATTTCCACACGAAAATGTGGTCTAACAGGGTGGATAGCGTTATATGGTGAACATTTGAAACGTTTTATGATAAATCAGGGAATCTAATAACCATCTGAAAATTCGGTCTGTTGAAGTTCAGGCGTTTGGCTTAATATTATCCAACAACCGTAAAAAAATTTCCCTCGTCATCCGACAAACCATTTCCCTATTGTTCGTAGCGGAGACAAACTGGATAAGGACGAGTAATTTAGTAAACAAATACAGTAAACTTTCGATCTATTGTACCCAGATGTCGACCCTCTCTCTTCTCCACCTATCTTCATTTTCTTAGCCTTCAATAATCGACATCTCAAGACGTAGCGCTCTTGCGAATGGGGACGCTACTGTTGTAGTTTGGCAACTAAAACCACCAGTACAACATTAAATTTATTTTTAATTTTAAAAATTTTTGGCAAATCCCTAGTTAGGATTTTCTACTTTTTATTGCTTTTACTCTAGTTTCTCCATCATGTCCTTAGAACCTCTTAGTTTTCTGAGGGGACGGATATTTTTTTTTGATTGTAGAAATTCTAAATTAGCGCCTACACCGTGTACATCATCCTTCGAATATAATTCGGGATCCTCAAGTTCTCGGTCGTCTGGATTTTCTCGTTGCTTTGAGGTCATTTGTGAGGCTAAATATTTTTTTAGCTGCCTGTTTCGGCCTATGAGTGAATATTTGGCTATAGAATGTTGTATGTTAAAATTCGCCTATTTACCTTTGTAGTTGTAGTGTTCTAGCTTTTCCTTTGGCGCGCCATTCTCCCTTCTCTTCCCTATCCATTCTTCTATTTCTTCCTCTGATTTTTTTTATTTTTAACCTTTCCCCCTTAAGTTGTGAACCTCAAAAAGTTTTTATTGCTTAACATATGTCTTTGGACTAAAACTAGCAACTGAGATATTGTAAAACACGATTAGTGGTGGTACTTTATTTACGTAAATTACTAAGGGACTGGTTCCATCACAGATTGACCTCTGCGAAAGCGACCTATGGTTCGTTCTTCCATTAATTTTTGCCTACCTTCTCTCTTGTCCTGTGCCGTTTGGGGATTTCATCTCAGACGATGGATTATTTCTGTATCTGCTTTCATTTGATGTCGATAAATGTTAATGTAGTAATAGTTTAGACCCAAAAGTAGGTGTATCACCTTGGATTTTATTAATTTATACATATATTGCACGTACGTATATTTACGTAAATTGTATATTTAATAAATATCAAACTATGTCGTTATGCGCAGGCGCTTAGTAAGAATTGCATTATATCGAATTTATTTTTTATTTGATGTAAAGCGTTGCAACCTAAAGAAATATTGTTAGTCGGGGTAATGAATATTTAAGAGTATGAATATTAATTGCATGTTTCAGAATATATATATATATATATATATATATATATATATATATATATATATATATATATATATATATATATATATATATTGAAATATGTGTATTGATTTATAAAGATGAGCGATGTATACGTATAATATTAAAGAAAATGTGTAATATTGAATTGAGAAAATATATATCTGGTCGTCGTACCTAGTCCCCGAAAACTTATTGGTTGCCAAAGCAGAAACATCCGACATATATAATGAATGTTAGAACACCGCCGCATATTATATGATTTTCTTTTAACTGTGTAGTTTCACTAAACGAAAATAAGTAATAATTAATTTTATTATCTGCATGTCTTAATACATGAAAGCAGGTTACTTCGTCACTCCATTACAAAACAAACCTATGTCGTATACTATAAATCGAATATCAGAACATCCTTTGTGTACCAGCATATAAACTCCATTCATCCACCTACGAATCTCCACGGTGAACCAGTGTTTTTTTTGTCTTCGAATTTGTGACGCCAAAATAACCAAATTCTTACCTGCAACCTAAAATTCTTGTTCGTGTTTACACACACATACACACACACACACACACACACACACACACACACACATATATATATATATATATATATATATATATATATATATATAACTGGTGTGAGAATATATCTCGAAAAGTGACAGAGTAGTGTTAAAACAAATAAATTTGTTTCAATGGTACTGAAATAATATGAAAGTTTAATCATCCGATGAGAAAAGAATTCAATTAGGTCCGTAATCGAACCCAGAATTTAGAATAACGTAAGAAATCTATAATCTTCCTGGGTAGGAAGACAGAACGTTGATAAAATTTTATTATTCGAGAATGAAAATGTTTAGTAGAGGGCACCCATAGATTAAACTATGCCGTGTGACTTAAATAGTTTCAACATATGTGTGCTTATGGCTATATTTTGGAATATATCACTTAAATGCTTTAAAAGTGCCATCATAATTACTATGTGATTAATATTTACCTTTGTCATTAGTGAGATTTGGACTCGTAAAAGTTTTCAAAATTAAAAACTTCTAAAATTCTACCAGATGAGAAAAGACGCATCATAACGAAGTATTTTTTCTTCTTCGATTTTCTCTTTTAATTTTATAGTTTAGTAAAACATATATACTAATGTACCAAATATTTCTTATATATATATATATATATATATATATATATATATATATATATATATATATATATATATATATATATATATATATATATAAATATATATATATATATATATATATATATATATATATATATATATATATATATATATATATACATATATATATATATATCTGTATCGTTAAAACCTGAAATCAAAAGACTTATATAAAGATGCAAATATTTTTTCTTTCTTCTCTGTAACAACAAGTAGATACGTATGTATGTTTAGATGCGTCATTACGACGCCACTAATTATTTTATGTGTGAACTACTATAATATGTATACGTACACGTATATTAATAGCACGTCTTATAACAATGTTCATTTTTATGCGAATATAAATAATTGCTTAATACCATTGTAGTTAGTTAGTTTTTTTCAATTGAATATATACACTGTCCAGTATGAGTGCGAGTGTGATTGTAGAATGACTTTAATTCTTAAGGTGTAGTATCAATATTAATTTGTTGTATTTATACTAATTGTATATGTGAAATATGTGTATATGTGAAATATATTTGTTGTATTTATATCAATGTGTTGTATTTATACTAATTGTATATGTGAAATATGTGTATATGTGAAATATATTTGTTGTATTTATATTAATTTGTTGTATTTATACTAATTGTATATGTGAAATATATGTATATGTGAAATATATTTGTTGTATTTATATTAATTTGTTGTATTTATACTAATTGTATATGTGAAATATGTGTATATGTGAAATATATTTGTTGAATTTATATTAATTTGTTGTATTTATACTAATTGTATATGTGAAATATGTGTATATGTGAAATATGTTTGTTGTATTTATATTAATTTGTTGTATTTATACTAATTGTATATGTGAAATACGTTTCCTATGGGTCAATGTGTTGTCCAGATCGCGAAAGATAAATCGGCTCTGGGAGAACAGCTAAGATGATAGGATAAGCCAGAACGAACGACGATCTTCAGAAATTCAAAAATTTTCATTGTTCCAAATATTTATATATTTATATTTTATTTATTTTTAATTTTTTTCTTTTCTTCTTGGCTAGTTCAAAATGTGGGATCGACTTCGAGATCGGTTATCACATACCAAATACCGGTTAATTATCATTATTAACAGATCGACAATTCAACTAAATTTTCTCATCAGCTGAGCTGGGTCTGATCCACAGCCACTTGTGTGGTTGCCTGGATCCAGATCAGGGTTGTATGGGGGACATGTATCTCCCGGATCACTTGCAAATTGATCTTCCATTATTAGCATCCAAAAATAATTTATCCTTTAACAACTAATCGAATACCCTCACCGCATTTCCCATAATTTTTCATTATTCCTTTTTCTTTTAATTTTCCTTATCTTTCTCCTTTCCTCTTCTTCTCCTCCTTCTCTTTTACCTTCTTTTCCTCTCGCTCTTTCTTTTTCCTGTTTCTAACAAAACTGAAAGCAAAATGGGATTGTGACTGGGAGGTGTCGTTGCACACGCGGTCATTACGATCTCTTTGATAACTATTATTCGGAAGTCCGATATAAAGCATTTTAAAACAGAAGTTTAAAATCAGCTAGAAATAATACTAATGGAATGTTTAAATAATTGATTTACTATCTTTTCTATTATTACACCTCCCATTCATGATTCACCTCATCGCCCCACCATCAATTCACTTTCATATTATCATTATTATTATATATTTTTTTTGCTTCAACTAACCTAATGTAAGGCTAATGTAATTGCTTCATACTGCATAGGATAAACTATCATTAGTCTAAATTACTATAACCTCTCTGTAATGCACAATTTATGGACAAATAATCATGCGAACCCTACTTAGAGTCACTATATTAGTCTGGTTAACATTTGAAGTGCCTATTCATTACAGCACACTATTTCGTGTTGTGGATAGACCATAATTATTATCGTTATGCATAACAAAAAAGCTGTTTTTATCAGACTAATCAAATCACTAAATCGTGCGATATTTACGGTAATTAAAGTTTCCGAAATTAAGTAGTCGATATAGAATTAAGGTTGACCAAAATTAAAGGATATTGATGGATTATTTTCATTATGTTCTAACTCAAAATGATACATTAATTAAACAAAAAAATGGAAGGATATTTTTACCTTGAAAAGGAAATGAGACAGCATGTAAACGAACAAAGCAACGTAATATTTTCCTATATGCTGTAATATTTCATTTATAGTCAAGGTTTTGAATTTTCTAAAATAATTGTAAATTGTAATTATCCTCGATTTTTCTGTTATTAAAACGAAGTTAGCAAGTTTTCCACCGATTTGTAATAGTCATAGTATCCTAACTGAGATTTAAATCATTTCAAGAAAAGCTATGGTTCTCAATGACCTCTGGTGGTCCTTTTTGGAATGATAATTTTGTTCAAGTGTAGCGCTACCTGGGATCGTCAGATCACAGGCAGCTATCAAATACGAAGGAAAACGATTATCTTTGGTGTCAAAATTGAATATGTTTCAACCTAATCGGCTTCTAAATTAAGTGTTGATATTGTATTTGTTAAATTGTGAATATGTGAGTTTATTGCTGTAAAAGCTTTGGTTTATAACTGGAATACCTACTGTAAGTAAATTATTTTCTTGGAAATTCTCTTGGCAAGTTAGTACGCCATTTAACATTGTGGTTGTTTCTATGCTGGTATCGCTGGTCGATATTTGAATGATAATGAGTTTTATAGTTAAATTCTCAATTTTGTGATCTAATTTAAATTCATTTTGTGTTTTTTTTGTATTCTCAAAATTTGGCAACTAATTATATTGTTTACAGACATAAAGTTGATAATATCCGATTTAACTCTATTATTTGACTAATTTAGAGCTTAGTTTACCTGGTGTGCTATGAGAGTATTTTTACTAGTAGCTATTGGATTTAATAAGTTCCCACTTTTGTTCAGTTACTTGAATTATACCAATATAACCATAATTTATTTTTTTAGTGGGGGAATTAAATTCTCCTTCCTGCCAGCGTGCACGTTTAAGTTGTCTTTGCGGAGGCAGGTGCGCGTGTAACGTGTTAATATCCTTCCAAAATAATTGTAGTACTAATATAAATATATATTTAGAAACAGGATATACGTTACAATGCGTAGAATATATTTTCAAACTTCAGTAGAACAGTGTTAAAAATCAAGGCTGTTGAACTGAAGTTTTATCGGGAGTATCCATTTGGCATTTCTCGTGCCACTAACCAGTTCAAAATAAACTATCATATAAATATCCGATGCCTTAGTTTCATCTCGAGTTGAAATATACTACGTCTTACTTCTTGAATATATTAAAATGTGTGAACTTGTTATTGTCTTATAGATGTCTGGAGGGATCTAAAAAGGTGATAGTAATAGTATTTGTCTTCGACTCAAACAGCGTACTTGGAAACAAACCATAACTTTTAATAAACCACTGATTGAAATATCTGTTATATACACACTGAGAAATCCATCGCTAGAATATCTACAAACACACGCTCACTTCCTGATCGATGGTATTAATAGCTGTTCACACTGTGAATACGTGAAGTTGAACAAGCAAGATAGGTGCCTGAAAAGTAAGTCTGAAGATGTAAATTATTATAATATTCAACACCATAAGATTGGGTATATACACTTCTTGCAAAACTTGGTTAGTGGTACATTCGTTATTTCTGCCTAAGAGCTAGAACTTTCAAGTTATAAACGATTATAAAAAATATTATCAAAATTTATTAACATTGCTAAATTTTCAGGCCGGAGAACTGAAAGATTTTCAGTGAACCAACTATCCAAGTCTCTTGAACAAAATTCTAAGATATATATAATAAAATTATACAAAATTATAAGAGATAATTCTTCATTCATTAAGTCTGTCCTCCTAGATGTGACTTTTAACCAAAGAGTACGTCGTCTATATACCAGGATTTTCCATTTTAGAGAGATGATTCATTTCTCTCAGAAAAAGATAAGATTTACACCTTAGATGGATACATGTGAAACACTATTGGGGAATGGTGTCTTTTATCAAGACAGACTTTTAATTTTGTACAGGTATGCATTTATCGCAATACATATTAAAATTACTTATATAACATTAAATTAATGTGTGATGTGGATATGAGAAATGTACACTACAAGCGATGATTGGAGAAAACTTCACAAAGTGTGTTATGGTTTATATGTGAGTCATACCTTAGAGATAAACTAACTAACCGTATGAACTGTGGAACCCGTAGGTTCAATACCGCATTCACAAGAGCTCTCTACTGACATCTGTCATCAGCCAACTGGATCCATTTTCTACATTGTATTTCTATTTCAGCGACATTTATCTGATTATTGTCCCCCCATCTGCACCTAGATCTTTCTAATGGTTGTCTTCTAATTGGTCTTCCTGTTCAGACGTTAAACGCGTTCCTACTTTCTTCCATCCTTGCTACATGACTTGCCCACCTGAGCCTCTTAGACTTGATGAGCTAACAATGTTTTGTAAACCGTAAAAGTTATGTAGTTCTCCGTTATGAAGATGCCGCCATTCTCCATTCCCGTTCATATTGAGTCTAAATATTCCTCTCATGATCTTGTTTTCAAATACTTTCAGTCTACGTTCTTTCCTCAGAGTAAGCGACCATGCTTCCCAATCATACAGAACAACAAGCATGATTATAATTTTATATATTTTAAGCTTCATATTCCTCGGCAGAATGCGCGACGACAAGACATTTTGAACTGAATAGTAATACGAATTCCCTTGCTTTAGTCGACATTTTATTTCTTCGTGAATATGGTTTTCGTTTGATAAATTTGATCCTTGAATCCTTGATAATATCGATAGTTTAACGCGTCCATAATTTGCCGTATTAGTATCTGACGAACTTTAGTTTTCTCTACATTTACTTCTATATCCATGTCGCTGCAGGCGTGTAATAAGACCTCTGCTTTTCTTTCTATTGTTCACCTTTCATCCCTTATTAATTTATCACCATCAGTATACTTCTTAATCTGTTGAACACCATTTGACTTTATTTTCTGGTTGCTATCTTTGAATTCCCTTATAACGTACTTCAGGACAAAAATGAATAACAATGGCGACAACGTATCTCCTAGTTTCAGGTCATTCTCGATGTGAAAGCTCGTGGAGAAAAATTTCCCTACCCGAATTTTATTTTGGGATTCATTTCAATATATCTTAATTAATCTAATTAGCTTTCCCGGTATTCCAAATTCTGTAAGAATGTTCTACAATGTTTCTCTCCTAACTGAGTCGTAAGCCTTTCTAAAATCAATTAATAATTTATGTACCGGTGTGTTCTACTTCCACTTCTTGTCAAGTATTGGTTGAACGGTAAATATTTGGTCGATAGTTGTTCGTAGTCATCTAAATGCGCGCTGATAATCTCCAATAATTTCATCTGCGTATTGGATAAATCTTACTAATAGAATGTTTGAAAGGATTTTATACGATATTGACATAAGAGAAATGCCTCAATAATTATTACAATCTCCTTTGTCACCTTTCTCGTGAGTGGGAACAATGATTGATTCTTTCCACTCTTGTGGTAATGCCTACTTTTACCTGATAAGGAGAAACATTTTGTGCATCTTGTTCCACAAATTTTTACCTCCAGCTAATCACTCAGGAGGGTTATCGTCTACACCCGGAGATTTGTGTTTCTTTAATTTCTTTATATGAATTACTACTTCTTTTTCGGTTATTTTCTAGAATATACGGTTCGGCGATGTGCGTTTCTCTTTCTCTACGCACATTAGTTTGTGGCTGCGTGTTAAGCAAATCGTTAAATAAATCTTTCCATCTATTTAAGACACCACCTGTATGAGGGAAAACTGTTCCGTCGGCTTTATTTAATATATAAGCACGAGATTGATAGGCTTACTTAAATTCATTGGTCCCCTTATACAAGTCCCAAAATCCCCTTATACAAGCCCCAAATGTTGTTCTTATTATTATCTTCAAGTTTCTTAATTTTAGCTTTGAAAAAGTATTCTATCATTTCTTTGTTCTAAAAGGTTTGGAAATTTCCCCCTGATATTAACGAAATTTTGTGAAGTTATTTCATTTGGATTTTATAGTCAACGCAATTTAGCCAGTTTTCTCTTCTCTGCTAGTTAATTTGTTCCTGGTTTAACCATGGTTTGTCCCTACTGTCAACCTGTGTTGCCACTCCTTTAAAACCTGAGTGGAATGTAGCCTTAATTTTGGTACAACAAATTTGAACGAACCCAGATTGGTGACATTAGCTTAAGGTACATCCTAATTTACCTTATATTGCTAATGTTTTTAGAACGCACCTATAATGTGCTTAGGACATAGAGCTTGGGGTTTCTCCACCACTGTTTTTGAGACAGCAAAACAGAACCCTAGAGTTAAATAAAAGAAACTTATTATCACAAGGGATGACATGTATTCTGTTTAAAAATTTAGTGTGTAAAGTGTGGTTTGTGTAGCGAAATACAAGTTATGTAAATTTACGTGGGTGATCCATTCTCAATGTATAAGTAGGAAAGGTTAACTGGCTCATACCTACCTGGTTGATGACTTTTAAAGTCCAATTTTCGAAAAATCCACTCTGCGTAATGCCGCTGTCTTTGGAGTATTTCAGAACGAAATACAGTTTATTAATTGTAGGCGACACTATTATTAAATTATTCTTGGAGTTCCAATATCTCGCTAATTGTTTGACAATAACTGTTATCGCTGTTCAGTCTCCTGACTGTTGACTGTCTATGAACTCCTCACGACTCACTCCTTCACTCCTCACTGCCTTTTGACCAGAAAGACTGGATTATTTATATAACCAACCATGCGTGCATTGCAGTAGAAGACTTTCAAAATTCGGGTCAAAGTCATACCCGTGCATATGAGATTATTCTGAAGTAACTTGCGTTAACCAATTCCTTTTAAAATGGAGCGTCATGTCAGCACTCTGCATTTACATAACTTACATAACGCTGTCCGATGCAATGTATTGCTGTTAAACATGAAATTACAAAAATGCTTACAATCACATAGACAATATACATCATTTACATTCGCAGACTATGAACTCAGACATCACATTACACATTCCATAACAAGACCTCTTACAATGTAAAATTAAAATGAACAATGTTTTAAATTAATAAAATGAATTATTAACATCCCTTTACACTATGTATTTCTGCGAGTCCCAATTTTTCTTTTGCTGAGATGTTAATGTTATCTCTGGCTTAATCCAAGTATCCTCAACACCTGTGCACTCCGAATATTCTAAAACTGAGAATGTATGCGAAACCCCAATCTGGTATTCCTCTTTTACCTGACTCTCTTGTGATTTCTTTAAGTTAAATCTCTTTGTGTTCAGACATTCAATATTTCCTTTATTCAATGATAATCTCTCTTTCTCTATCTCTTATTATCGCTGCTATCAGGTAGTGATCAATGTCACAATCAGCTGCTCTAAACGATCGAATCAGATAGAAGGTAAACGCATCTAAAAATAGAAGGCGCTCATCACTAATCTTCGGTGTAATCTCACTTTCGTTCAAGCACTTGTCACAACATTAGGTAAGGCCTTCCACACAGAAAGTAGCACCGCGCTCTCATAGCCACTGTTGAAATGAAATGAAATCTTTTGTTTTACGACTCACGGTTATACCGGTTAGGCTAAAGGAGACGGTGATGATGAGAAATGAATGAAATGGTGGAATGAAGAAAGTGGGAAGAAACGGGTGAACCCTGAGAAAACCCAGGAGCATGGTGTTTGTCCACAATCAAGTCCACATGGCGGGAGCTGGGATTGAACCAGGGACCCCAATCACCGAAGGTGAACGCTATGCCACTAGGCCACCGCACCCCCTCGTAGCCACTGTTCTCATGATCGGTTTCAAAATCACATTTTAGATAATGGTGGCCGACCATGTTCTTCTGTGTAACACTGAAACGGTGGAAGTCAGCGGTGGCCAGGTCAAGACTGAGCATGGATGCTCTAGTCGTTCTTAGCATAAAAGATGAATATACTCAACAGTTTCTTTATGCCAAATGAGGTCTCGCATTATCTTCTAGAAGAATAACACCACAACGAAAGAGACCAGGACGCTTTCGGCTCATGACATTCTACAGCTTGAGAGTACATTTCTTCATTCCCTACTTCTGACTGTTCTAAATAATCGATCACTAGCACATATGAGTATACAGTGTACAAAGTTTCCTCGACGAAACAAGCAGTTTGAATTTCATCATTCATGATTAAGATGCACTCTTTCATCCCATGTATGTCTGATTAATTGATGGAGTGATCAGGTGCATTATTGCTTTAACAGTAGTCACTACCCGGTAGAGAAAATTGTTCCCTCCCACCACTTAATGGCGCTGAATAATTAATGGCGTCGCCATTCTTCTTGTCATATGATCCTGAATAGTGCCTATGGCACTTAATTTTCACACAATTGTGTACACTTAACTATATTAACCAGAATATTCTGCATAACATCATATGGTAGTTACAGCTCAGTTGATATTAAGAGTAATATTCTTTTCCTTTCTATATGAATAAACTCATCCACATGAACATACTTAATTTTAGTGATTGAGGTACGGGATCTACCGCATTATCCGGTGTTTTAATTAGCAATACTATTCCACATCTTTCTTTGAAGGCACGACACAATATCCGCAATTAAGATTTCACCTCCACAATCTG
Source organism: Thermobia domestica (assembly GCF_964235325.1). Lineage (NCBI taxonomy): Eukaryota > Metazoa > Arthropoda > Insecta > Zygentoma > Lepismatidae > Thermobia > Thermobia domestica. Next base: position 25,042,150 of record NC_137454.1, on the reverse strand, counting down.
GCTATGAAAGTCACCAAATATTGTGTTTCCTACCTACAGGAACCGCAACACTGATCTTACTTCTATTCTTCTAGACGAGTCAACATCTTAAATTATCCATTTATCGGACATGCATGAACAGAATTCAAAGTCTTCAAAACTGTACCAAAACGAACATGTTATTTATTTGCAAATACACTTTCGTTAAGTTATAGTATTATTTCTTACTGCTTTCCTCGGATCTCCTCCCGTATAACGACTTTCATGGAAATAAATTTTGAGAAGCAAGCTATTACAGTATATTCCGATAATTTTAATTCTGATCCTAGCACGTAACTTGATATGCAATGACCAATTGTTCTTATGCCTTTGATTTGTCTGCTAGTATTAATTAATAGCTTATTTTGCTTAAAATCTGATTAAATTTGCAAGTAAATACTAATGAGATATAAATTTATTCTAAACTGGAATTAAACCATTGCTAAAATAGTTCACTGCTTGTATCAAAATTTTACATTTTCTGATGTATCAATGAAGACATTGGAAATCTTCTTGTGTTAATGTAACTAAACTGGCCAATAAGCTTCATAAATGCATATTCAAATTATTTTTACGTAGAAGGAACAAAAGTTTACATTGAAACAAAAACGTAGGAACTTAACTTTCCTAGGTACAACAAGTCATTATATTTTATATACAATGATTTTATGAATCATCTGATATACTTCTGTTTTGAAACGCAGAGAAAATTAATTTTCAAAGGTATATATTCTTATTCGATTTGTTTCTTATTCACAGATTGAATTAAAATTTCGATTACTGCACAACCAAAGCCAAACATGGATCCAATAAACAAAATACTGAAAGCTAATACCACATCATTCAGTGATAATGCATTCTTATTAGAACAGTATTCTGTACAAGTGTTACTTATTTCTCTCATCTGATCTGAAAACCACTTGGTTATCAACCCTGATTCCTTCATTCTCCTTATAACTGTACTAAAACTCTCGACGTAAGGAGACCCTTTAGGAAAACCGATTGAACGCATTAAAGTACCTAATGATTCTGGTATTATATGAAAATATTCCCGACATGCTGGACATGGATGAACATTTCTAGAGTAGTATTCCAGATTAGGTTTCGTAGTAATCACAGCAACTTCTTCTCCTTCTATAATTTCATTCATCATCTTACCGTAGTTTCTATCATATTGGTATTTTTGGTATAATTTCCATAAAATCTTATTTGAGCTATCTTCTAGTAAAGACCTATAATATGTTTTACCTTTTGGGATCAATGGTGATTCTGCTAAAGTTTTCAAGGTATTTATATTAGGATAATAGTTTGGCGTTGTTAAAACACTTACGATAGAACCTGTATACACTGAAACAAAGACTAGAGAAAAATAAATCCATGTATAATGTAAAATTCGTAATGCATTATTCTTCGGAGCTCTGACAGACACTTGACACAGAACTGAAAACAATCTGAAAGTTAATGAAATGAAATCAGAGATATCATCAGCAAACGTATACATTTCCATTAGCTTGTAAGCGATAATTACGATAAGCAGCATCACAGCTGTTAATATGAAAATGTATTTATCATAGATGCTTATTAGAGACTTCCAAGACGGAATCTGTTGACTTTTGGGTACAAGAATAACGCAAGGTTCTATACTAAAATATTCTGAGAATTCTATAACTTGCCATCTTTTTCGATTCACAAGTAAACTGGCGTAAGCAAGATCCACACTTTTTCTTTGTAAATCTCCTATAACTCCAGACCAACTACCATTTGGAGATCTTTCACCAAACTTTCCATGTACTTTTACATATGTTGATGTATAGTTCATGTATTTACATAGAGCTTCAAATACCTGGAATACATATCCTTTCTGCACGTACGTATTTTCGATTTTCATTAAATAAAAACCTGGCAAACCAGAAGATTGCACTGTAGCCACTCTAAGATTTATTGCATGGAGATTTTTTGACTTTGTAAGCAAGTACACTTCTCTGAAGAGATATCTTGTTTCATTTAAATTCTCCAACGTTAGATTTTTATCGTAATATTCAAGCATGGAATTATAAACCTTAGCAGAAACTGAAACATTTTTTAGTGTATTAGTACCAGGTTTAATATCTAAATTTTGCTTAATATATATAAGCAGAAAATTCGTGATGGGTTTGTGTTTCCTCGCAATGAAGATGTCATTTAAAATGGTTTCATTTGTGCACGGCATCGAAGAGGCATAAATCACAAGGAACCGTAACTTGCTGTTCCAACATAATATGTCACAGTCTTCAATTAACTCACGGAAGTGATTTAAGTCTTCAATCAGAAATATTGTGAAATCATTTTCTCTGGAATTCTGAATGGTCTTCAGCGTAGTATTGTCCTTAATAACATTGAAACCAAAATTCATTATTGGTAGATGATTCGCTTCCACTATTTCTAGGGTTCGCAATATACACAAAGTATCATTTTCCTGTGATATGAGTATGAGGCGATGTATCTCTAAGAAATCTGTAGTAATAAGGTCCATAATTGTACTCACAATTATCGCAGTACTAGTACAATCGACATAATTTTCTAGTGGCAAATCATACGCACTCACCCAACAACAAATAAACGAGAACGGAATCAAAACTGAAATATCAATATATGGTATTGCAATATTCATTTTGTTTAGTGTTCCAGACCCACAATCTTCTTATCCTCTGCAATCTTCATTTTGAAATTTGTTGCTGGAAGAAACAAGCAGTAATAATTATTTATTTCATTTAAATTATTAGTCTTTCTACATGAAATGAAATTCATAAAATGCATTACTCTTAATTATCTATGGAAACAATGTACTGGATCTGCATAAATAAAGAAGCTGATTCTCAATTCAATTATGCGTTATTTTTAGTGTAGCCATGTAATTGCTATTATGTATTATTATTTAGTGTAACACGTTGAAATATTTACAGTAACAGTTAGTTAACCTTGCCTCATTAAAAAGAGGTATTTTGCTTACCATTCGCGGTCAGCCATTCTGATTACTATTTTTCCACCTTCAGCCTCAGTTTTGAATGTAATGTAACGAATACAATGATTACCTAGATAGAGAGACCTAGCTATCGTATAGAATTCTTCTTTTTGCCTTATTGATATCGACGATGTGGCGTGGTATGGACTCCAAAAAACATTGAAAAGGTTGAGGTGTTATTCTGATTCACGGTTGCTGTACAGCAATCCGTAATTTACAAACGTTTTTGGGAACATTATGCAGGACACATCCCTCTTGACACCATTCCAGTTGGGCTCAATGGGATTATGTTTGGGGCTCCTCGGGAGGTCAGGCAACTATCTTAACCTATGTGGGTGCTCATCAAACCAGTCAGTCACGACTAGGGAGCGAAAGGCTGGAACATTATGTTACTTTAGATACAAGGCGCCTATAGTTATTGCAGACGAACAAAGAGGTGAAAGTGATCTGCAAGCAGGTAACTGTAACCTTTGCTGGTGAGGGATGATGTCAAATGTTCCAGGAGTTCCATATTGTCCCACATGAACAGTTTTGATACGCGGAATACCACAACAATTGTCTTCAAGTGTATCCTGTTGGCAAGAATAATCTCTTGTGCCATGTGGTTGATATAACAGTCGTTTCCAGCCATCAGCATTTTGCATTTTGTATTGTGACGCGTTATGACAAGTAATGCCTTTGTAGATGATTAGTTCTGTTCTCATGGGGTAAAGATGGCTCTGTATGGTAGATTGTTGTTCAATAATGAATGGATGGATAATGTGCTCCATTGTTGCCCGTCTATCCTCTTTCACAATCTGAGTTAGGCGTCATACACAACGACAATTCGACAATTGATACTGGCGGAAGTGGCTTTGCCCAAATGTTCATACTGACTGACGGTGCCGTTTGGGAAGCTCTGTGCCTTCACGACTTCAAATATTGAGTGGCCATTATTTTTGTCCCCAACTATCTGTCGGCAATCAAATACGCTGAGGTCTAATGTTTTACCCGTCCTGTAATCCACTGTTGCTTATACAGCCATGTGACATGTGAAGTCATCATTACCACATGTCACGTCCTTCTATTATATTCACCTGGAGAACCTCAGCGCTATTTTCCCAGAACAGCAGCTGTCTCTAACTCAATTGTTCGTGAGTGTATTTTTATTACCTGTAGCTCTGTGAGGAGTGTTATATGTGTTTTCTCTGTACAAAAACTTTTGTTCATCTAAGTTCATATGCACTACATTGTAATTGAGAAATAAGTTATTGATTTCACTACATATACTTTCAAATTTATTGGCATTTTTTTCTATTTACTTTAGGAACATACAGTTAGGATGTTTTATAAACCATTACACTCTTGTTCACTGGTGTGTGCACCGACATACCTAAACTTTGCCTACCTATATATAAGCTGACTATCATATGTTTTCTGTCGCAACGTTTAAGGCGAAAATTAAACTGACTACATAAATAACTGTCACTGTGAGCTATCTAAAAATGTAGGAAGAAGTAACATTTTAGGACTGCAAATAATTGGTTATCATCCAATGAAGATTTAGTATCCAGTGCATAAGAGAATAGTGATACGTTATGCATCTCTTGAGTAATGTTCTATTCGAATACAGTGGCAACAAGGGTCGGTTTAGGGTACACAATGTGATGCATGCACACTCATGTCCAAAATGATTGTCGCATATCTATAACTGTCTTCTTTTAAGAATATAATTTGATAATGATTTTGCAGGGTACTTTTAATACTGATAGTATGTGTATAATCGGGAAATGTATATTTGTGGTAAATTTCGTAGCAAAAGAATTATAAATACGAAAATTAGAACGAGTAAAACAAAACGTTGGACAATACATTTTTATTTTCGTTTTGTTGTTTTTATTTCTGCTCTTTTGACATGAAATTTGCCACATACATGTGTTTGCCGATTGTACACATACTAACATTGTACGAAATACCGGATGAATTCGTTATCAAATTATATTCCTACAACAACATATTTATAGACATGCGACAATAATTTTGGACATGAGTGTACATACATCGGCTGTTTCGGTGCAGATAAAGACAAATGTTGCAACTGTTGCCGGTAGACGATACAACGATGTATTTAACTTGCACAACTTATTTAATATATTTCAATTCTTTCTGCGCTCCACAATATTACTTTTCACCAATATGTATTTATGTTTTTCAATTGCACCGCGTATAGGAATGTGTTTTATTATTTCAAGTCAACAAATATTAGGCCAACTACTTACAGAAAATGGGAGATTAAAATTAAACTTTCAGTATTTTTTGCACTTTTCGTTGCTTGTGTTTGGTCTTCCCTACTGGCGTGCTAAATAAATGAGAGATGGTTGGGAGTGACCTATTAACATTTAGAGTTAAATGTTGTAATATCATATGTGTGTACTTTGGGCTATGCAAAAATGAGTTTTCTATTTCCTACAAAATTATGTGGTACAGCTCAAAAAAAATGCAATATAGTAAAAAGTAAATTAACTGAACTCCAAGTTTTGAGAACTCGTGATTATTTATTCTTTCTGTCTCAATATAGAATAAAGATTTTATTTTAGTTTGGTGCTAAAGCTGTGGTTGATCAGTGTATAACGGACACAATGTTGATCATACCTTATCTTACGTACTTTAATATTATTTGCACGGTAGTAATCATGCCTACAAAAGATAGTTCGAAAAGTTGTAAGGTTTCTAGCTCAATACTCACCATGTTTGCAAGAGAGTATGTCCATTATCTTTCTTTTTCACCTTCTTAAGTAGTTCGTGCACTAGTTTATGTGGTTATAGTGACAACTTTATATATTCAAGTTTCAAAGAAACGCAAGTGGTATAACACCCAGAGTTTTGTATTCGGACAGTTAGATAGTTTTCTAACTTCCAGTCACATCTTAAGAATTTGCTTATGAATTCTTCTGACTTTTAACTCGTGCATTCCTTCTTTACCGCAGGAAACGTCGAATATTGACTAAAGTTTACGATATTGTAGAAGCCACACACATGACGTCCCAGAAGGTAAACTCAGGCTACAAAGAGACTTGTCAAATGTGATAAAGGAAATTAAAGAAAAAGGTATATCAGTTATCGTTGCTGCGTCAACAAATGTCTCAATCAATATGCTTACTTATTGCTTAATATTCAGTGTGTACAAAATGTTTTATCTTCATGACTACTATGCAAACAAGTAATAAAGCACAAACATTTATAAATGAAGAAGGATATCAGGTAATTAATTACAAATGTATATTTCCTTATAAATACAAAGGACGGAAAATTTATCTTGATACACCCTTATACATTTTAAAACAAGAGGCAAAAAAAAAAAACAGCGAAATTTTAAACCATAGAAATATCACTAGCGGGGCACTATTTGACATATTCTATGATACAACCAGATTAACAATGTTACCAACGCAACGTAATACTATAGTGTTTTTTTTAAATAATAGTACGTCACATTATTGCAATTTTAAATCTATATGTTAAACTGAAACTTATAATATCATATTTGTTTTTGAATGTTCCAAAATAAGAACGCTATAGTATCACAAACATCCAAAATTTGGTTACCTTTACAGCAGTAAATAACGTGAGATGGATACGATTAGGCATACCCGAAGTGCATAAGTGTCTAATACTGTGATGATAACGTGGTGGATTTTGTATGAACAGTAACAAATTTGTAAGGAGTTAAAATTCGTACATTTTCAAAACCCTTTATTTCGATTAGGAATTAGATTTCTGAAGTTTTGGCATTTACACACATATTGCAATGTTATTCCGTCACGTATAAGGGATGGCGTCCCTCAATGATTACATTGATCGAGGATTGGGGGGGAACAAAATAAATCAGAAGAAAGGATGACCTGTGACGATGATGTTAGGTAAATCCAATTATTTTTAGATCTGCTTAATACGGGTAGAACAAAAGTATTTTTCCACAATACTTCGTCAATATAAAATACTGTTTAAATTGCGAAGAACATTTTGCTAAATAAACTGGGAGAATATTAAGAAAAGAGAGAGAATACTGTATACTTCAATTGATTTGCTGAACGGTTATTTTCACGTTACTGTAGTTTATTTTTCTGAATGCATATGCTAACAATAATTAACACAACCTCACGTGACAAATTTGACAGTATTTTCCAGTCACTGTATACTCAGTGCGTATGGGATGTTTTGTCCGATATGACGTGAACTTAAGTACTCTACAGATATACGTATGTGTTGTTTTCCATACAGGACAAAATTTTACGTTACACAAATTCATCAGTACTTCGCTCTCAGTTACCCACTACGCAGCGCGCTGGGGTGGTTCTTCTATGTCTAGCTAAGTGAGTTTAAGTGATTTCAATGGGCACAAGGTCGGTGTTCTTTACGGCTTTATGTATAATTTACCGCGAAGAGGACGACCTTGAACTATACGAAAATGGGAACACTGAATTTCTTGCGCAGGGTTGTGTATCTAACCGAAAGAAGTCTACCAGAAAGTGAGCACGTGACCTGGAAGAATTTGAAGATGAAACTTTACCGGTCAAATCTGCTGCACGCGTTGGAAAAATGTGATCCGTACCGATATGTTGAATTCTGTGAGAGGTTACTAATTCGGAATGAAGCTAACAGACTTCTGGAAACAAATTGTGTGTACAAATTGTAGGAATCATATTTTTAATTTTTCCTGTAGTTTTATTTTTCTACTATTACTATATTTTGTTGCAAATTCTGTATATTAACAGTAATTATTTTAACATTTTAACATGTTTTCTTTTACGTGAATTAGTTAGTTGTGTCGTTATATAACTAGATTGTGTGTGGGAGAGGTGGTGATAGTGATACAATTTGTTACCCATTGGAATGACCATATTTAGGGAAATTCTTTAAATACAGTATATCAATTTGCATTATTGTATTATTGTTATGGTATTTTTACTATTTCAATTAATTAATTATAAAAAAATATTTTGGCCATTATTCACTCAGAAGCTTTCATGATTATTAAAATTGGCTGATTATTTTCATAATTTTGTATATGCTTACTTTAATGTAACGTTGCCATAAAAACAGTCTTGTAAACTCCTGATTTGTAGAACGTCTGGAATTGAGACTAAGGAGTTTTTATTGATTTTAAATCGATGCCAGCCGTACATAATATCCGTTCCTAGAGAGATTTCGTAACTTTACCGGAAATGTTACTCTTACGGTATATATATTTATTGCTATAAATAACAATTATAGTTTAATAGATCTTTAACTTATTAAAAATCATTCTTTGCTGGTGTTCAAAGAAATAATTTGAACAAATATTTTGACTTTATTACCCTCTTAATTTGGTTCAGGTTCATCATATATGCATGGACGGAATGAGCTGGTGCATTGTTTGCAAACAGCATATCCCTTTTGTAACCAAATTACGATGTTTCTTTTTCAATGTCTCTCGTAACTTGGTCAGGAGATGGAAATAATAGGTACTAGTAATAATTTGACCCTGCGGTAAGTGATCTGTGATAATGACCCTTTCACAATCCCAGAAAACGGAATACATCACCTTTGCGGCAGACTTATGTACACGCGTTTTTCTAGGGGAATGCAGTAGGAGTGTTTCCGTTGTTTACTTATTTCCTTTATTGTTTCGTCACAAAGGAAGCTCAACTTTCATCCATTGTCATTAGTCTGTCGAAAATATCCTCTTCATTCATCTCAAAGCGATGCAAAATTTCTCTTCCAGCGTCCTCGCGATTTCTTTTCTGGAAATGTACGAGCAGTCGTGACACTCACCGTGCTGAAACTCTCTGATGATGCAGCTGTTTGTGAATCATATTCTAGGCACACCCATAACTCATATTTATTGCACTTTCGGTGTTATCCTCCCATCTTCCGTTATGATCTCAACTTTCTCCACAAAGCGATATCGTGAGTGAAACATGGTCTTCCAGATCTAGAGGCGTCCGCGGTGGGCATGTGTCCAGTTTGGAATTGCCGTTTGCACTTAAATACTATCTCATAGAATGAGTGTTCGTCCCACTGGACATCTTTTATCTCTTCGTGGATATGTTTTGCTGATTTACCCTGAAGGTATAGGAACATACTGAGCTCTGTGTCTCAAGCTTATCAATCATCACACCTTCAATGATTTACCTGCTAAAGAAGAAGAAGAAAGAAAGAAAGATTTATTCCAACGAGTACAGAATTTGCATTGTTAACATACCTATATATAACTATAAAATGGATATTCGAGGGGTTTACTAGTTCATCAGCTTCTAGATGATTGCACGAAGTTTGTAGTAATGAGTGACAGTATAAAGTAATCATTATTATTACGAATTTCAGATTTATGAGTTTGAAGAAATTTAACAATGTTCTTCATCAGGACATGGCTAATGCTGATGATATAAATATGTGTATAACAGGAAATGATAGGAAAATAATACAAATCAACGCAGATGTATTAAACGTTTGTAGGGATATAAGTTTAGAAGTAAATGCAGAGAAAGTTCACCGGGATCGTAATAATACAAATTAGATACTTTCGAATAATTAGGGTAATGTCAACAGATCAAAAGCATATTCACGAGGAAATTAAAAGTAGATCGAAAGCAGGAAATTCGTGTTATTATTCATTCATTTGTCCGCCCCGAATTTTGTCGAAGAATTCGGAACTTAACAAATATAAAATGTTAATCACGCCTGTTGTCCTGTGTGGTTGAGAAACATCGTCGCTAACTCTGAGGAAAGAATGCAGAGTGGAGGTATTTGAGAATAAAATCCTGAGACACATATTCGGACCTAAGAGGAAGGGGAATGACGTGAACTTCATAACGAATAGTTTACCAAACAATGTTAGGCTCAACAAGTGTAGGAGTCTCAGCTGGCAGGTCATGTAGCCGGAATGGAAGTAACTAGGAAAGCTTTCAAAGTTTTAACTGGAAATTCATTCGGAAAACTACAATTAGGAAGACCTAGACGGAGATGGCAGGACAATATTAAGATGGATCTCGCAGAAGTAGGAATACAAAGTAGAAACTGGATCTAGTTGGCTAAGGATAGAAGTCAGTGGAGAGCTTTTGTGAACTCGACATGTAACTTCCTTAATTCATCTGCTATAAAATTAGTTAGTATGTATGTTACTCAACACCATAACTTTGACCGAAAGCAAATTATTGAATATTTTTTGTTGCAATAGATAGGTAGATTGGTTATCTCGTGCGATTTCATTACACCGACCGTATATACCGTCCGTAAAATTTCATTACTGTTCTTTTTTGGGACGTGGCATCGCAGCAATCACTATACCGGAGATCGGCAGCTTTCCGCTCGACCTAGCTTTTAAAGTAGTTATACTTTCTATAGACAGACTTAGGATCCTATTTGTGTACCACTTGAATCTTAGAACCGTTGTCCTCCATTATGAATAAAAATAATTTTAATATTCTACATATAATTGCAGGAATAAATTAAAATAACAACTACGTTTAAACTCCGCATACTGTGATCATCTATTGAAGAATGAGTGTGATAGGTTCCAGTGAGAAACTTGATGAGGCTTGGTATTGAATATTCTGCACAGGAGTATAAAGTTTTAAAAGTGTGGGTGTGGCGAACAATGGAGAGAATTAGCTGGGTGAAACGGAAAACAAATGAAAATTGTTAGAAATAATGGAGGATAAAATAATTTTAGATGTAATTAAAACGAGAGCGAGAAACTCATTCGAACATTGAATGTGGAAGAACTGTATCATGAGAGACAGTTTAGAAGTTATGGTGGCAGGAAGGAGAAGAGGGCGAAAGAAGCTACAGTTGATGGACGGTACCAAAATAGCAAAATCGTACAAGGCACAAAAGAATTAGCTGAAGACCTTGGTAATTTTCACTCGCGACAAGTGACTTGTCAACAATGGCACAATAGTGATGATGATATATTTTTCGTCAGTTTAATAAGATCTATTAATTCTTATCTCCTTTATCTTATTATTACTTTCTTTTCCGTTATTAGGTTAACCCTGGTAGGACCAAAGTGAGCTACAAAATGCCACGCTTTTGAAATTTGTGATTCTAATTTTGAATATGTATGATCCTATATATGTATGATGTTTTGTGTTATAAGTTTCTACAATAATTCTTTTCAGGGCGGATTTTTTCTTTGTTGTAAGGTTTGGTTCTTCGAAGATCTTCTATTTTATAAAATGTCAATATATTTTATTATTATCTACTTGTATTGTTAACTGATATACATATTTTCATTTCTTTTTTTTTCACACAAATATTCTTTATCGAAAGACAGAGCTTGCGAAAAGTAGATGTGTTAGTATTCCCTCTACGGTGCAATGAACTTTTCTACGAAACCAAAATATCAAAAAGCAAAATTGCGTTTCTCCTTAAATTAGTGTAAGATATGAGACCGTTGGCTCGATTCTGGGTAGGAAAACATTGAACCCCCGAAAGTATTTAAGATTAAGCTTTAGCTGTAGGTCTCGTCCATGTGACCTCTTGCTGACAAAGGATCTAAATGCAAAACAAACAAAAATCCATATCTAAAATTCTACTGCATTCAATGAAACATAACGTGATGTTAATATATTTTTGAAATATATTACCTAACACCACGAACTCCTTCAATTAATAAAAATGTTAATAACAATGGCAAAGGAATATTTTGCAATTTCACTTCAACGTAGAGATAGCTGCATCTGGGCTCAAATTTCTTAATTAATTTCTATAGAGGTGCTCTTACTTTCGGATTAGGTGGAAAAAGTCCCTGTATATTAGGTATTTCGGAGGGAAGAAATCTTCACTATATTTGCACGTAGAATTCTACCATGTTTCGAAGTATTTTTCGATGACGATAATGTATTAAAATAAATTTTCTTGTGCACAATGTTAGTATTTTGTTCTTCCATTAGCTACGTATTTCACTAAAATTTATGAAATATGCTTCACCGTTGATTAAATAATACAGTATTTACGTTAAGTGTTAAATATAATTAAACTAAATATTGTTGATACCTTTATGGTTAGAAACAACAGTATTTCCAGTTGTTTGTTTCAGACTTCTGCAACTGTTTTCAGACTGCTAGAGAAATTATGTGTGAGGATCCAGCTTAATATGATCATGCTAATTTTAATGGTTACCTGAAAAAGAGCGGTTTACATGAATTAGTACTAGATGCTCTTTCCAGTAACTTATCAAAGCAATATACTCTTCTTTGAAGAATTTTCTTATTACCTTCTTCATCGTTAAATGTTTGTGTGTGAACAAAAACAAGGAATACATTACGCTTACTTACTAAAAAAAAAAAAAAAAAAAAAAAAAACATTAAGCACTGTTTGCATACCTTGTCCGTTTTTCTCCTTAAGTTGTTTTCAAATTAGATTATTATATTCAAACGTTTCACCATTTTATTTTATATGTATGCATTAAGTTCCATTAAATATAGTGCAACGAGAAAATTTACTTTGCATGCATCAAAACATGAATGGATCGGATCTAAATGGATTCTTAATGGAGTATTCAGTTGATTACAATCACCGGATACGATCTTTCAAAGATACGGTTCTATATATTTTTTTTTAAAAAAAAAAAACTATATTCTATTACACAATATACGAGGGGATTTCATAAAGTTTTCATTATCATAGTAAAAAAATCAGGATACAGGAATTGTTGTGATTTATATTTGTTAACTTCTCCACATTTCTTGCAGCGTTCTTTTACTTTACGAATACCGTCATTGTAGAAGTCTGCACATTCTGCTTTAGACAACTCTTCCACCTCATGAAGGACGTCATCCTTGTTGTCAAAATGGCGACCAAGCAACGGATTTTTCATTTAAGGAAATGAGAGAAAGCCACTGGTGCTAGGTCGGGAGAATAAAGCGGATGTTGCAATGTTTGGCAGCCACATGCCCTTGCTTTGTCAAACTGTTTATATGGGTCAGGTATATATTTGAAGATTTGTGAATCATCGTTGATCTTCTGATTGATTGGAACTTGCCCATTGTATGCCTTCGTTGTTGGCAGTAGTACGTTTGTGATATTACTATTCAGTAATCGAAACATATCAGTTCTTAGTCCATTGATAAACGCATGAGCGTGCACATAACCTGGAGATTCTGCTTTATAAACAAAGTGTCTGTATTTACTTATTTGGAATTTCACTGTTTTGTCCACAATGCTACCTGAAGTTTTCTTGTAAAACTGTTGCCATCAATGTTTAGAGTCTAAGATTTCTTCATTGACAATCGCGTAAACGTGAAATGGAGTATCAGTCCTTCTTGCATTTGAAATCATGTGGTTGCACTGTGTTGGTAAATGCGATCGTGTCGTTTGAGTTGTCGTTTGATTAAAGCGAAATTTTGGTCACATGGTAAACAAAACTGTGACCTTTAACAGGAAAATATTGCTGTATAGTAATGAAAGACTTTGACACGGTCAGGCTGAAAAGCATTCTTGTCATCGTATGATTGTGATTTTGACCGCCACATGCATCACTGAAAACATGTAAGTCTGTCACTGATTGAGGCAAAAGATTTTCTATATAATGGGAAAAATCGTGCACACTTGATCAGGTCCTTTGCAACCTTGGACCTCATGATAAGTGTAGAAGACAGATTGGTTTGTAGAAAGATTGTGAATACCAAAAACTTAATGCAATACTTTTACCAAATAAAACATTTCTTGTACGGGGTTGAAAAGTAAATGTAGATTTTGCATGTAATCAAATGCTAAACCGACAATATTTGCGTTTTCTTTGCTGAGTTCTTTGATTTCGTTCATCTTTCTGTAGAATTTACTGGCCTTTCGCTTGTGAACAATGAGCTCGGCCACAGCACATCGTTTTGCCATGTCATTCGAAAAAGGTGATTTGACTTTAGTATTCAACGATTCACAAGTTGAACATATGTGACCTACCAAATTTGAAGCCATAGTTATTGTTGTAATATCTAAGATAATATTCATATTTCGCGGTATCTTTCCATTAAGGGTACTTCTCCAGAAACATTTCATGCATCTTCTTTACTGTTAAGGTGCTATCTAGGTACGTTACAGATTTACCCGTGTAACGTGCTATTTTCGTTGGGTACTTTTGAATGTGTTCATCGATATGTGCTATTGCGTCCGGTGGCAGCAAATTATCTCTGTTGTTGTGTTTATTACGCTTGTCTTTTGGAGGTTGGTAAGCAAAGTTGTGAGGCGGAAAACAGCTTTGTTACTGACAGTATATAAGCAAAGGAACGTCTTACGGCAGACGGTCGGTCCGTGCCTTTGATTACAAAATACTTGAATGAAGCATGCTTTTTCTTTTTTACTATTTGCATTTGTTTTTGGCCTTTGTACATCAAACCGCTCGATATTACCCATGAGAAACGTGTTTAGTTCACTTTTTGTTCTATTTGCATATAAAGAAACTAGGACGTTGTCCTTCTCTTCTTTGGAAAACGTGCTGCAACATTTCTTGTGACACGTATCCTCATCCGCAATAAATTGTTCGCATATACTGTAACTTCCACATTTTCATTAATAACTCGCTTTTCTGACTATATTATCGCTTCTTTGTGCTTTCCTTAACAAAGCAGTTTAATAATGCATAATTAATTATTATTTTAGAGAAAAATAAAGCAAAATAAGATAATTATAAGCAAAAAACCTTTAATCTTATGAAACCTTAGTGTGTCAAATAATTACACGAAGAATATCCCGTGGGAGTTGATTTTAACATCTCTTTCAGCATCGAGGCTATATGAGACGTTTACCTACTGATTAGCGTGAAATCCGAACCACATGAGCTCACACCGGGAATCGAACCGGGTCTCTTACGTCAAAGGTGCGTATGCTAACCGCTTAGCTACGAAGGAACTCGGTATGAAACTAGAATTATTCCACACATTACCCCATATTATTTCACCGAAAGATTTCTGTTTTATGATCAGTTAAAATAGTATTTCTGGACACCGTAGCGAAAAATGTATTTGCTTTTTCAAATAGTGTACGAAAAATACAAAGAATAAACACAGTGGAAACGAAACCAAGAAATGAATTCAAAGTAAAGTGCTTTGCCTCTCTCGAATAAATCACTCAATGTATTACAAGTGCATATCTCGTGCATTTCCAGTAGAATTATTAAAACGCGCTGGCTTTATAACTTGGCTGTGTGGTCTAGTAGCTAGCATGTGTGTCTGTGGTGTACAGGGTACCGGGTTTGATTCCCGGTGGGAGAACTTTTGGAATTTTGAATGTTCTAGACGTGCCTGTGTTTGTGTCCTTATCATTCAAGGTTACTGTAAAACGTGTATAACCGAGTAGGAAATATACAGAAATTACTGATAAGGGGAAAGTAGACTTTGGTAAGTGAACTTCGGGGCCGCCTTTCGCGACGTAAATTTAGAAGAAAATAAGTGGGTTTAGCAAGGCGCTTGAAATTACAGTAATGATTGACGGTTCGGTTCCCAGTCCGGTTTTCTTTCAATATAAGGATATTTAATTTTTTCTAAATACAACGTTACATTTTTAACATTTGAATTGGTTATAAAAACAAAATCAGATAAACTGTCAGCTTTCAAACCTCTGTCACTTTTATTCACCATCTGTTTGTATACGAAGATGACGCTATGGAAATGCTAGCACTACCAAAGTTCAAATAGATTCCTAAGTTAATATCAAATTGAAAACACACGCCCAAAATGAGAATATATGTTTCTGCTTTATATGTATAGTACAATTATACCAAACAAAATCCGCTATCCCCATTCCCTTTGGCGATAGGGTTAACTTTAAAATTTTAAAGTGGGACCCCCATTTCTTATTGGACATTTCGATTCTCCAGAAAAAAGTGACTGATTTCACCCAGAATTCAAAACAATTCCTTCACGGATGACACTTTAATCAATACGGGAAAAGGAGGGGTAGCAAAACGTTATGAATATGTTTTTTTGTCAGATCCGTGCTCTGTGGTCATACAGTTAGCATACTGGACTGCACAGTCAGAGATCCTGATTACAATTCCTAGTAACCCTAGGGGAACACCAAATGAGTACATAACAAGTAGTGACTATTTTCATGAATATATGCATCATATAAAAATCGCTTAAAGTTTGATACTAAGATATTATTATTATTATTATTATTATTATTATTATTATTATTATTATTATTATTATGTTACATATTACTTGAGGTTATAATTAGGAAGACCTAGGCGCAGATGGGAGGACAATATTAAGATGGATCTCGCAGAAATAGGAATACAAAGTAGAAACTGGATCCAGTTAGCTAAGGATAGAAGTCAGTGGAGAGCTTTTGTGAATGCGGCATTGAACCTCCGGGTTCCATAGGCCATAGAATTAGTTAGTTAGTTAGGAGGGTAAGTGTGCCTAAAGTCAGCCGTCTCCAGTAGTCAGCCATTTTTGAGTGAAAAGCATATTAAATAAACATACAGTAGCTTGTTATCAAACAAATAATCAACTACAACTTAAATCAGAGCTCCAGTATTCAACCTCATTTGTTCTGGCCTGGTGTGACTCCTCGTGGCAGAAAAGAAAAATTATCATTTGAGGTCTGCTGATGCAAGTGAGCAAAGTGCGCATTTTGTTAATAAACAAAATAAGGAAGAAGCTTTACTTCAAAGTTAAGTTAAAATTATATTATTGTAAAATAGTACGAGTTATTGCTTTCTTCTATGCATGAATGTATCGTAGCTTATTAAAAATTCGTGGTTTATGATACAAAACAAGATATTGCGTAGAAATAAGGGGGGCTGACTACAAGTTGCATTTTTGATAACGTTTTCCGGTAGTCAGCCATTAGGGGCTGACTACTGGAAATGACTCTTCACTTCAATTTCCAATGGTCAGCCCCCATTACTTTCAACGGACGACTACTGGATACATATACTCCAGTAGTCATCCACTTATCATTCATTCAATTTAAATGACACATGACATACAACTAAGACACTTAACTAATACGTAGAAGACTTTTCTAACGATTTAATGAAAAAGTAACTGTTATGATGTCACTAATTGCATCATACAAGTATAATACAGTTATAAAGTACGGGACAAAATTAAACGATCGAAAATGCCATTAAAACTTATGACGATGTTGGTCGTTTATTTTTGTCCCGTACTTTAATATCAGTCTGGTATTGTAACCATTTCAATTCTTGTATTTTTCTAGAACTGTGGGAAAAAAAGGTTAAGGATTTATGGCTGGTCTGAATTATTTCTCTAAAATTTAAAAAGGACAGGTAATGAGTATTTATTTTACCCTAATCAAGGGCGCCGATTTCCCTGTAAATTTGGGGGTCATTCGGATGCGGAAGCTTAGGATTTTAAGACAAATTGCATTCAAATTATGCCAAATATTGTGTATTCATAAATACAATAGGGGGCCCACATAAGCTTTGGGGGCCCGGGCCCCCGGCCCTAGCAGGATCGACGCCCTTGACCCTGATCATAGCTTAGTCTGTTAATCTAAGGTAGCTATGAGGAAGTAAGGGTTATCAATATCTAATTGATTAATTTTTTTAAATTGCTCCGCACAATGTCGCGTTTCTGCACGTTTTTAATTCCAAGGCTGCAATTGCTCTTCAACTATAATTATTATTATTATTATTATTATTATTATTATTATTATTATTATTATTATTATTATTATTATTATTATTATTATTATTATTATTATTATCTGTTCTTATCTGCTCTGTTCCTAGAGTTGCCTGATTGCCGAAACAATACAGAATAATCATAAATATTTACATTCTAACTCACTGTGAGCGTGAGGAAAATATGTCTAACAGTTTAAGAACGCGTGATTTAGCGTTTTTTTCAACCAGTCCAAAGACATCTACTGGAATAGACTCAGTGTCAGATGTTTTTGCAATCAGGTGCGTTGAGGATACTCTATCGAAAGAGTCTTCTTATTCTACACTAATGAACACATATAAGGCTATTGTTCTGTCCGAAGAGTATCGATCTGCTATCAGTAGATACTTGCTAGTGAAATGTTCGATATCTTAGTCCTGGAACATACCAAATTTTAGCAATTGGCCGTCTAGAGCCTACCAATATATCTTCGATATCAGAAATAGACGTTACGTCTGACTCAAACCAGGAAAACAACATATCCGTTATGGCATCTTGTACTGAAGCGAGGCAAGGTGAAAAGTCTGCTTCTGTTTCTACAGTCAGTAGAGCCAGAAATAACTCCATATGATCTCAGAAGAAATTCAAAGAAAACCTTCGTAAAATACTTCCATATCATCTGGCTTTGATTAGCATCTTTTCTGACTAGCTCCAATCAAAAACAAAACTACCAAACATGTGCCCAGAGAAAAAGTTCAAAGTGCAGTATCCTCCCAAGCATGGAGAAATTATCAGATGGTAAAGAATGAAAAGAAAAGAAAACTGGAAGAGGAACGTCTAAAATGAAAAAGGGACAGAATACAAAAGAAAGGAAAAATTTTAAGTCAAACAAAAAGAAAAGGACTGCCAAGACAAGTAGCACTAGTAGTTAAAAAGACGAGACGCAAGAAGTTGTTGAAATGCCGTTTAAGGCCTGAAGAAGAATTCATAAGTGATATTGAGAACGATACACTTAAATATATTGGGTGTCACTTTTGTGATCACTGGTACCACTTAAAATGCATGTGCCTCAGTGAATTATCGTACGAGGAACCTGCTAAACAAGTGCTTATGTGTCCTGAATGTGCTTAATGAACTTCATATTAAAGGGTTAATGTCATAGCTAAATATAAATATCAATGTAAATATAAATGTAAATATAAATAGGCCTATATATTAGTTTTAAATAGGCTAGTCTAGGCCGAGGCACATTTTTCTTAGTGTATGGTAAATATCATACAAGAAGTCTTTTTTCCTGTATCGCAATATATTTTCCACCAGGCCTGCTTCTAGCCACAGAGGTTTGGGGGGGGGGCATAGATATGTTAGGCAGTAGCGTACCCAGGAATTTATTTCGGGGGGGGGTCCAAACTAAATATGAAGGTATTTTATATTAAATTAGTTCAGGATCACTCAGTATTATGTTTTTAAGTGTTAGAGTGTTACAAAATCCAACACTATTCAGTGCCTTATTAAACAACTTATTTTTTTAAAAAAAGTCTTGAATGTGTATTCACGGATACAATAAGAATAAAAATCACTATTAGAAACAAACATTTGCAGTAAAAGGAAAAGCAGAAACTATTTGTGTAATAAAAATGTATATCTTTGTCAAAATATTTGTGACTTGGTGTAATCTATATTCACGTAACATTCCTCCACTAAAAACATGCTACCGAGTGATCCTGAAATGGACACCAGTAAAAAATTTTGGTCTAGTCTATATTCACATAACAAAAGGAAAAAGAAACTAAAAATCAACTCAACACTACTTTTATACCACCAATAGCAGCAAGGGGCAGACGATACTATCCCGAAAAAATGCATATATTCTTTGACCCGCATTGCAAAGCATCGGAAAATTTGCAACATCAATTACAAAAGCTTGAAGAGAAAGAATCTTTATGGACAATAAGTTTCTTACATACAATATTCAATTATAAAATGCCTACAACTTACCTTTCTTATTTAATTTATGGGGCGCGATGGTTCACTGGTAGAGCGCTTACCTTTGGTGCATGCGGTCTCTGGTTTTATTCCGTCCAAGTAAGCTTGTGGTAGACAACATTATGTCCGTGACTTTTCTCAAAGCATTTCCTTTTCCTTCCACTTTCTTATTCCACCAATTCTTATATCATTTTTCTTACTTTAATTATCTTTTCCCTTAGCCTAAAATAGCAGGATTCTAGAACACTGGTCCGTATACCAATTGAGTGGTGATGAAGAAAGCAATCAACCTGGTTAACCTGCCTTCACTCGCTATCGCTTGCTCGACATTACTATATGAATTGTGTATTGAGATTTGATAAAGAAAAGAACCAAACTGGTTACTAATCCAAATTCTCCTCTATGTGAGGACCAGCAATCTAGAACCTTCCCGCCTAAAGGGCGTAATAGTGGGATGTTAAATATTTCATTTCATTTTCTAATTTAATTTAGCTCTTCCACATAATATCTTATCTGAAATAATAATAAGATATTATCAAGTGCTCGCAAAGCTGGGAGCGATCTCGGAATCTACCGTAATGTGCGGTAATCTTATTAAATATGTTTCACTACTAGATCAGTTGTTGAATGTTTCATAATGCTATACTAAATTCCATAAACATTCAAGCGAAATAAGTAAAATTGATGAGATTTACAATTTAAACTGCACAGTATTGCAAAGCTGGCGGTGTAAATATTTACTCCATTACGCAAACTCTGTTTCAAATACAACCATTATTATACAGTTCATTTTCATAAACTTGTTTTTATAGCAACTATATCACTTCCTATTTAAATTCAATTTCTAGATAATTTTGTGTTACATATCAGCTGATACTCATGCTATAAACTATACAATAAGTTAACATTCTATGTAAATAAATAAGAAATGTATAATGTTATAGATTCTGGAATTGCAATTTAATTCAATTTTAAACTGTATACATTTTCTATATGATTCTTTAATTTACTTTATAAAAATCCAGATTA
Source organism: Thermobia domestica (assembly GCF_964235325.1). Lineage (NCBI taxonomy): Eukaryota > Metazoa > Arthropoda > Insecta > Zygentoma > Lepismatidae > Thermobia > Thermobia domestica. Next base: position 25,021,522 of record NC_137454.1, on the reverse strand, counting down.
TAATTTACACTAACTGTTTTAATTAAAAATACAAGCTTATACAGGGTGCGGGGAAAGTCCCGGAACGGTTCAATATCTCGCGAAATATACAGATCAGCAAAACAAAAATAACACGTGTTAAACAGTTTTGAAAAATCTATCCAATGATACCAAACGCAACCCTCCATTCCCACAGGGAGTAACTTTAAAATTTTAAATGGAAATCCCCATATTTTGTTGCACATTTGAATTCTTCAAAATAAGTAACAGTGATTTGACCCAAAATTGAAAACAGTGCCTTCACGGATAGCACGTGAATCGACACATAAAAAATGGACTGCGGCATGAAAGGTCGTGATTTCGATTCCCACGCAGAGTAAAATTTTTATGTGATTTTTTTAACCCACATAACGAATTCATACATTTTAACTTCCATAAAATAATGCATTTGTCCATATTTATTAATTTGCAAGAAACTACTAGTGCTGTTGAATTTTTGTGACATTTGCGGTTTTCGGTTTTTGAGAAAACCGGTTTTCTGAAAACCGAAAAGCGCAAATGCGGTTTTCAAAACCGAAACCGCAAATGCGGTTTTCAAAAAACGAAACCGCAAAAGCGGTTTTCAAAACCGACATTTCGGTTCTATGAAATTTCACTTTTTTCAAAAACCGGTTTTCGGTTTTTTCAAAAACCGATTTCGACAGCACTAGAAAATACAAATGGTGACAAAAATGGCTTATTTTTGTTGTAAATAACCCTACTACTAAGAACTACTTCATAAAGCTACTTTGCAAAACAATTATCGATATTGTATTCCATGTAACTTCATCTTCGCACACACTGTTTTCCATTTTTGATCAAATCACTATCACTTTTTCTGGAGAATCCAAATATGAAATAAGAAATAGGGGTTCCCATTTAAAAGTTTAAAGTTTTCCCCCGTAGTCCCCAAGGAGGTAGGGATAGGTGATTGTGTTTTCTATCATTGGATAGCTTCTTTAAAACTATTTAACATGTGTTATTTTTGTTTTGGTGATATTTATACTTCGCGAGATATTGGACCGTTCCGGGAATTTTTCCGCACCCTGTATACAGTATTTTATCTCTCTCTTTCGCACTCTCACTCTCTATATTACAACTGAGTGTTGCAATAGGTATCAAGAACATGAATAATTTTCATTTTGGACGTATGGTTTAAGGTTGGTATTAAGATCACAAACCTGTTCTCATTATAACGGATGTGGTATTAACGTTAATAAGGATCGTTAACGTTCCACATTTTAGTGTCTTCGTATATAGCCTAATTGATGAACATAGTGAATAAATGTGACTGAGCTTTGAAAAGTGATTGTTCATCTGGTCTTGTGTTTTTAAGCACTTCAAACTAGACATTTATATTTTAAAAAATATTTCACTATATTGAAAAAAAAGCGTTCCGCACTCAGGCTCGAACTGCCACCCTTCGGTTCTAGAATTTCAACAGCATTGCTAAACCCGCTTGGCCACGCAGGCATGTTACGAAATAACGCATTCTGATATTAGAAATAGAATCGCTCCAAGCGCAGGTTTACACTTGGAGTTTTAAATAGCCATTTTCTGTTTTTTTTCTGTAATTTCAACTGAAGATATTGATTGATTTCCCATATTGGAACTTCACGTGAAGTGTGAATTGTATGTTCATCTCAAAAATACATTATTTTCTGTTCCTTCAATTTTACATATTTGTGAGTGCTCCTAATACCTGTGCACTGTATGGAGTGAATTTCCCTCGGGATATTCTTCGCGTAATTATCTGATAGACTAAAGTTTCATAACAATCACAGTTTTTTGCTTATAATTTTCTTATTTTGCTTTATTTTTTCACAAAAATCATAAATAATTATTCATTACTACACTGCTTTGTTAAGGAAAGCACAAAGTAGCGATTGTAACTTTACTAAAATTGAAATCTAAAACCATAATATCTGATAATATTCCATAAATATCCTAAAGTATAATATGACATCCCATAAGATCCTATAACAATATATTAAGAAAACTGAGTTATTAATGAAAATGTGGAAGTTACAGTATATGCGAACTTTTTTTTTTGCGGATGACGATACAATTTGAACCACTTGTCTTAGCAGGAATAATCTTACATTTACTATTTACATACTCGTGTCCTTTCATCCTTCCTGTTTTCTTATTCCTTTTACATAGTTAACAGTATTTCTAACCCCTTTTCCTCGTTTCAATGGGCCTGGGCTAATTTCATCATTACTCGACATTGCCACACACAATCCACACACTATCACTACAATTCTACACACACAAGTCTCGTGAATGAGGACTAAGCCTAGGCACAAGCCGCGTAATACTGTTGGTCAAAGCTCACACCACAAATTGCATTCCACTGAACAAACCTAACAGACAAACTGAAGTATCGTAATGGCAGAAGAGAGCTCTAGCCGCTGTCTACTTACACACAGTCTCACAGTTGTGGTGGTGTCCTGCAGTGACTGGAAGAAGGAAATAAGTAACATGGTTATTCCTTTTTTTCTAATCAGCGAGAAATTTCGCCTTCTATATTGTTGCCCAAATATTTCTATTTTCTACTCAACGATGTAACTATCTTGAAGGAACACATCTGCTATCTCAGTTTAAAATCGTAAAAAAATTGTACTTATTCCCTTTTTTCAATCAGTGGTTCAATTTATGGGCAAATAATCATGTGACTGCTACTTATAGGTTTCACTGTATTAGTCTGATTAATATTTAAAGTGTCTATTTACTACACTACTCAGTACACTATTTCGTGTTGTGGATAGTATCATAATTATTACCGACATACATAACAAAATCCTCTTCATGTCAGATCGATCAGATTACTAAACCATACGATATATACGGTATTTACGGTAAAGTTTCCAAAATTAAGTAAACAATATAGAATTAAGATTTATCAAAATTAAAAGAGGTTGATACATTACCTTCTTTGGCATTTTAACGAAAAATTATACATTAATTATACAGAAGAAATGTAAAGATATTATAATATCTTGGAAACAAAAGCAGACATCATGTAAACTTGCTATGCGACGCAATAGTTTTCTAAATATGTACAATATATCTTCAAACTTAAATATAACAGCATTGTGAACTGACATTATTTTTGAGAGTAGCCCTCATAAATTCCTCGCGTCATATGTGAATAATTACTTTTACTCTAATCTTATGATTTGTCTGGTTGAACTAAACTATCATATACACATGCTATGATTTAGCTTCATCTTGAGTTGAAATATACTATTTCTTACTTTTTGAATATATTGAAATGCGTAAATGCGTTAGTGTCTTATACATGTCTGGCGAGATCTAAAATGTCGAAATAACATTGGTTGTCTTCGACTCATACGGTATACTTTAAAACAGGCCGTATAATTAACCGCTGACTGAAATATCAGATACATACTACTGAGAAAAGCATTGCTAGAATGCCCATAAACAAACCCTTGCTTCCTGGTCTATTATAATAGTAACTACTGACAATGCAAGAACTCCTTGCTGTCTACCAAACAAAGTCGGTGTCCAAAAGCTAAATATGAGACTGAAAATTATTATGAAGAGAAATTCCAACATTGTAAGATGATACAAATACACTTCATTCAAAATCTGGTTAGTGGTACATTTGTTATTTGTGCCAAAAGGGCTGGAACTTTCAACTTGAGACGATTATAAAAATATTATCAAAATTGATTCTTGTTGCTAAATTTTCAGGGCTGAGAACTGACAGATTTTGGGAGAAACAACTATCCAGGTCCTTTGAACAAAGATTTGAAGATAGACAATCAAATGAAGCAAAATGACATGAGTTAAATGTGTATTCATTAAGACAGTCCTCCCAGATGTGATTTTTAACCAAAGGATATGTGATCCACATTTGGCCAGGACTTTCCATCTTAGAGAGATGATTAATTTGTCTCAGAAGTAGATCAGTTTTACACCTTAGATGAATACATATTACATTTGTCAAACATTATGGGGAGTGGTGTCTTGCACCGAGGCAGACCTCTAACTTCCTTACAAATATGCATTTATCACAATACACATTGGTATTACTCGCCAGTTGCACAGAAATTCGTGTCAAGTGCTGTTATCCACTGTGAGGTAGCGGTTTCAACATCACGTGTTAAATAATGATGGCCGGACATATTCTGCTTTAGAGCAGAGAAAAGAAAAAGTCATTGGGTGCTAGGTCAAGGATAAACAGGAGTGCTGTAGACATTCCATCATAAACGATGAATACATTCAACAGTATTGTGCCAATTGTTGTCTCGCATTATTATCCAGAAAAGTCACACCAAGGAAACTTTTGCCTGACAGCATCCAACAACTTAAGAATACATTTCAGCATTCACGATTCTATGCTGGGCACGATTCTCCCTTTTCAAAATAATCGATAACTATTACATTTGATTTCCTGGACATAGCATTTTGGATTTCTTCTCCCATGCAAAAGATGCAAACTTCCATTCCATGGATGCCTGCTTCCTTGATCGAGGGAACAGATGCAGTATTGCTTTCTCACCAGTCACTACCCGGCGGATTCAACGTCGACATTCTTCTTGGCTTATGATTCTCGGACAGTGCTTCTGGCACCAATTTTTCACAAACTTTTCTATACCTAAGAATATTAACCACAATGTTCTGCAGAACACCATATGGGAGTCCCAGCACAATTGATATTAAGCGTTTTATTATCCTTCTGTTTACAAGAATACATTCATCTTCACAAGCACATTTTACGCCAAGTGATTGAGCTACCGTGACTACCACTGTGTCCAGGAGTGCTAATTATTAATAAGATTGGTCTGTCCTTCTTTGAAGGCACGACACCAGTTCATTACATGTTGCCTTAGAGTTAAGCCCCCCCCCCCCAATACAACTCCATAATCTGGCTATGAATATCAGTATATTTGTGTTTCCTGCCTAGAGGAACAGCACCACAGACTTCACTACTATTCTTTTTGGTCAAAATTCCAGACGTGTCTCCCTATTAAATGTCCCTTTATAGAGTATCCATGAACAGAATCAGAAGTCCTCAAACCTGCAACTACACAACCGCAAACCACCAACAAAACAAACATATTATTTAACTACAAATACAGTTTCGTTAAGTTACAGTGAATAACAAAAGTTGTATGGTTCGTAAGGTTTTCTTCGATATTCTTCGTATAATGACTTTCATGGGAAGTAAAGTTCTCCAAAGCAAGGCACTATATTCCAAAAATTCTAATTGTGGTCCTAATATGTAATTTAAAATGCAAAATACCAACGGTTGTTACGTAATTGATTTGTATGTTTATGTTAAGCAGTAAGTTACTGTTTATAAAAACTAACACACATTCTAAATAAATTGTAACGAGCTATCAGATTACTGTAAACTGATATTAAAGAATACCGAAAAATAATTCATTACTTCAACCATTAATATAAAACATAAATAGAAATTTTACATTTTCTGATGTATCAATAAAATGTTGAATACATTATTCTATTAGCATTACGGAACTGACTATTCAACTTTATAAATGCATATTCAGAATATTCTAACATAAGTGTATAAAGGTACTATTCACATTTGAATCAAAATCTTATGTTCACACGGGGAACAAATTAATATTTTTATATGGAACGATTCGATGCGTTATCTGAGACACATCTGTTTCGATGCACATGTAAATGAATTTGAAAAAGTACATATCGTCACTCGATTCGTTTCTTATTCACAGATTGAATTAAAATTTCGATTACTAGAGAACCAAATCCAAATGTGGTACCAATGAACAAAATGCTGAAAGCTAATACCATATCATCCAGTGACAATACCTTATTATTAGAACAGTACTCAGTACAAGTGTTACTTATTTCTCTCATTTGATCTGAAAACCATTTGACTATCAACCCTGATTCCTTCATTCTTCTTATAACTGTACTAAAATTCTCGACGTAAGGTGACCCTTTAGGAAAACCGATCGAACGCATTACAGTACCTATTGATTCTGGTATTATATGAAAATATTCCCGACATGCTGGGCACGGATGGGCTTTTCTAGAGTAGTATTCCAGAATAGGTTTCGTAGCGATCAAAGCAATTTGATTTCCTTCAATAACTTCATTCATCACTTTCTCGTAGTTTCCAACATATTGGTACCTTTGGTATAAATTCCACAAAATCTTATTTGAACTGTCTTCCAGTAATGATTTATAATATGTTTTACCTCTTGGACACAGTGGTGATTCTGCTAAAGTTTTCAATGTATTAATATTAGGATAATAGTTTGGCGTTGTTAAGACACTTACTATAGAACCTGTGTACACTGACGCAAAGACTAGCGAAAAGTAAATCCATGTATAATACAAAATTCGTAATGCATTGTTCTTCGGAGCTCTGACAGACACTTGACAGAGAATTGAGAACAATCTAAAAGTTAATGAAGTTAAATCAGAGTTATCACCAGCAGGGACATACATTTCGATTAGCTTATAGGCTACAATTACGATAAGGAGCATCACGACTGTTAATGTAAAAATGTATTCGTCATAGATGCTTATTAGTGACTTCCAAGACGGAATCTGTTGACTTTTGGGTACAAGAATAGCGCAAGGTTCTATATTAAAATATTCTGAGAATTCAGTGACCTGCCATCTTTTTCGATTGACAAGTAAACCTGCGTAAGCAAGATCTACACTTTTTCTTTGTAAATCTCCTATAACTCCGGACCAACTACCATTTGGAAATCTTTTACCAAAATTCTCCAAATCATTTACTTTTGCATATTTTGGTGTGTAGTTCATGTGTTTACTTAGAGTTTCAAGTATCTGGAATATATATCCTCTCTGCAAATGTGTATTTTCGACTTTCTTTAGATAGTAACCTGGTAAACCCGAAGATAGGACCACGGTCACTTTAAGATTTATTCCATACAGATTTGTTGACCTTGTAGGTGAGTATACATCTTTGAACAAATATTTTACTTGATTTAAATTCTCCAATGTTAGATATTTATCATAATATTGATGCATGTTATTATAAACCACAGCAGAAACTGAAACATTTCTTGCTATATTGATACTGCATTTAAAAAATGAATTAAGCTTAATGTGTATGAACAGAAAATTTGTGATGTGTTTGTGTTTCTTTGAAAGAAAAATGTCATTTAGAATGTATTCATTTGTGTATGGCGTCGAAGAGGCATAAATCACAAGAAATCGTAACTTATTGTTCCAGCAAAGTATGTCACAATCTTCAATCAATTCACAGAAGTGACTTAAGTCTTCAAAAAGAAATATCGTAAAATCATTTTCTCTAGAATTCTGAATGGTGTTCAACTTAGTATTGTTTTTAATGTCACTGAAATTAAAATTTTCGATTGGCAGATGTAATTTTCCCACTATTTCTAGGAACTGTAAAGTACATAACGTATCATTTGTTTGTGATATGAGCGTGAGACGATGTGTCACTAACTTCATAATTTCTGTGGTAATAAACTTCATAATTTTGCTCACAATTGTCGTAGTACCAGTACAATCCACATATTTTGCTATTGGCAAATCATACGCACTCGTCCAGCAACAAATAAATGACAAGGAAATCAAGAATGAAATATAAATAATTGACATTGCAAAAGTCATATTATTTGGTGTTCCAGACCCACAATCTTCATATCCTCTGCAGGTTTCATCCTGAAATTTGGTACTGGAAAAAATAAGTAATAATAATGATTTATTTTATTAAAATTACTGGTTTCTCTGAAAGTAAAATGAAATTCATAAAATTCATTAATCTTCGTTATCTGCAGAGGCAATGTACTGCCTCTGCATAAATAAAATACTAATCCTAAAAATTGTTTTGAATTACGCATTATTATTCAGTGTTCCCAGTTATTGATTTGGACAATGGAAGAGATGACCAACTTTACATGAAACATGTTCATTGAGTATGAATATATTACACTTTGTAGCATGTTTTAATTATATGAGAATCTGCTAGTTATGATGGGTGAGGGAATGTGTCAACATTTTGAATTTTAAGTGCGGGCTGAGGTAGTTTATCATTCGTATTTCTTCTTTTATATTAAATATTTAAAATTAATTCGTATTTACTAGTAAGCACTGTACGATAGGAAATTTGTTTTCTTGCAAATACTAAATATATATTTGTTTGATATATGTAATCAACCAGTTTTATTATAGATTGGACACGCATCATTACATTGGCTAACATATTACGTAAATGTAGTTTCACAACATGCCATATAAGCCAAGTTATTATGCAATAGTATTACTCAAAGTTTGCAAACAAAGAAAACTAACCTTCTCCCTTAGCTTCAGTTCATAATCGTCGATCATAAAATTAATAACCCAGCTTTCCCCCTGAAATTATAGGTTTAGGGATAACGTTATTAAAGGCAAGATTAGATGTTTCTTCGTTTGCCTTCTCGTGATAATGACAAGCCCCTCGTAGCAGTGAGAATATTTTATTTTGTGATAGTCCTTATGTACTCGTAATTTTCACTTAACAGTGTTTCTGATGATAAGAAAAGTTGATTCAGTTTCTAATTCTATTTCTAACTTTGAAAATTAAACTAAATTTAATGCATCAAAGATATATTTTTAAAAAATTGTTGATAGATTATAATATTAAGTGATACCTATGGTTATAGTATTATTCTGAGTTACACTACTTCGGACCAATGTAACTCTTTTGAATTTTTTCGTGGTTCGAATTTCAGCAACTGTGAGTCTACATATCTGGGCTCTGAAAAGGGACGTTAACCTTCTACTGAATGAATAAAATAAATGAAGGTAAAAACATACATCGTGTTATAACTGTAAACAGGTATTTATTTTAATCAAAACTTAATTATTTAAATTATTTAAAGAAAAAGTTATTTAATCTTGCCTTATTAACGAGAGGTATTTTGCTTAAATTCCGTGGCCAGGCACCCTGATTACTATTTTTCCACCTTCTGCCTCGGTTTTACATGTAATGCGCTGAGGTGATATATATAATATCGAGACCGCTCTACAGAGCTATAGATCTTAGAAGGCATATAGGTAGCCTTCTCATGACTATATAGGTAGCGAATGTGCCTTTCTTGCAGGAGATTTTGATTGGATTCCCAGCAGAAGCTCATGTAGTTCTGATCCCAGACAATGGCTTGAGACTGCAGAGTATTGATTAGCACCCTATGGTGGTTCAGTGTCCAATACATTAGAGAGTGGTGATGCAGTATATATCTCTTGTGAAATGTTCTATTTCAATACAGCGGCGACAGGAAGTGGCATAGTGCATATCTTGTGAAGCTTAAACACACCCCATGTAATGATGCAGATGTTTCTTGTGACTGCTGCCAGTACAAGTACACCGATGTATTCAAATTACACAACTTATTTAAGATATTTCAATTCTTTTTACATTCCATGAGATGAGTTTTCACAAACATTGAGTTATGATTTTCGAACTCATTACTAACTTTTTACATTATGGGAAGTAAAGTGATTCGAGATTTTATACCATATATATATTCAGTGTTTAGTCATACTATCACTAGGTACCTTCGGTTTGTCAGTTTTGGGGTCAGTTTTGCACTCTGCTTCGAAAACGTGTGATTCTTTAAGTATATAAACATAAAAGATCTCTGCAAATCAATATATTTTATAAAGCGCCTCTTGTTTGTTAAAGTACAGCTACATTTTCATAGTAGACATGATAGATAGTTTCCATTCTCCAACAAGTAATAAGCATAAAGTAATATTCGAAGGATAGTTTCATGAGTCAAGTAAATAATTTCAAATACACCTTAAAACAATGTTCTTTTCATGTATTAGTGATTGTCTCAGTTGTTATTTTTCTTCCAAAGTTCCTGTGGTTTTACGTAATGACTATATAATGTGTCATATTTATAAGAGAAATACCAATCAATGGCTGGCATGTTGAGTACCTACCTTAAGTACCTACTTCCAATATACTACCATATACATTATTAGACATCCACCTAAGTACATGTTCCAATATATTCAGGGTCGGTTTAAAGTTCTTAGAATTATTCAGCTAACTGTGGAAATAAATTGAAGCCATACCTAGTTATTTGAGTTGATTATTTGTTATCAGAACACGATCATATGGAATCGGCAGCTAGTGTGGTGAGATATTCATGATACGATGTTATTCACAGACTTTACAAAATAAGTGGCAGATGGTTGTCAATGACCTATTAACAACTAGGGATGACCACATTTTGCGGGAAAACGGAAAATATATTTTCCGGAAACCGGAAAATTAAAAACGGAAGAGAAAATTTTCCGGAAAACGAAAAACTGAAAATTTACGTGAAAACAAGGGCATAAAATTGTACCATTGGAGTAGATATTAGTAGTATATACACCAACTTGGCATAAACATAATTCAACACAATAGGAAACATACTGTAGGTGGACCTGTGTCCCAAACATCCAGGTTCGTCAGTATTGTATTTTTCCTGCATAATTATACAACTATTTGTTTAATTTCAACTAAATTTAGTACATACATGATTTATGATTAATATTTTCAGATTGGGTACATTTTTAAAGATCTCTCGTTACCAAAATTTCAAATTGGACGACACGTTACTTTTAGACTGCTTTTAATTATCTGCAAATTATACCTTCGTAACTCTTATGAGTACACTATTTTCTTATTTTCATATATAAGTTCAAAAATTACTAGTTTTATATAATACAATAAAAGTTTTCTTCATTGAGTATTCTGTTCATAATGAACCATAGTTTTACTAAAACTAACATATTCAGAACTAGTTTAGTTCTTGTTTTATTACTATTCAGTCTCAAGGTCTCACAAGACTAAACTTTTATTAAGTTTAGAGTGTTGCACTATCACTGAACGTCTTGCTGTTGCAATTAATGCTTAGGACTAATGGTTGTATGAACCTGTGTACACTTGAACATCACAGATTTAGAATAAGTGTTTAGTGTATTATCCATATTAATATAATGAATGAGTCGAATGACAATGGAAAACTTCCAAAATTCATGACTCCCAATTAAAGAATTTAGCAAATGGAATTAAGACTTGAGGAGCAACAGTATAAAAAAAAGAAATACTGAAACGTTATAAAGTGTACTTAAGAGCTCACAAAACTGACTGAAGCAATCATGTCTCCTTGGAAATCAGGAAGATCGACAATTTTATACTATCATCGTTTGCCCAGTTCATTGCACACTGTAGTTCTACTATTCATCTCTTAGTATAGAGTTTGGCATAACACGAACGCCAACAGTCCGAAACCCTGATCGCCGGCAAGCAAGACATCTCACGTATTTCCAACTCTAGATATTAGTAACTAGAGATATTAGTAGTAGATATTTCCAACTCTAAGAACGATCGATATTAGTGCTGAATTCATAATTTTCGAATCTCTGAGATGAATAGTGACAGTTTACATAAAGTTCAAATTTATACCTGGAGTGGAAATAGGAGGTGTGAGCTTCTAAAAGTAATTGAAAATGATTAATATTAATTTCAAATTCATAGTTTTCATAGACGCTAAGATGAATTGTAGCACTCTCGGTACTATTGAAGAAGAAGAAGAAGAAGAAGAAAAAGTGTGAAGGTCTCTTTTGAGTTTAATCAATTTGAACTCATACACTAAAAAAAAAAAACTAGGCTATTCGTCATCCAAACTGTAGGTGAGAGTATAGAGTTTTTTAAAATGTGTTTTAAAAACATAACATTTCAACATGGTTTAGAAGCACAATGATAATGGCGCGCGCGAGAGAAATTTCCAGTGTTTTTCCAATATACGTATTCTTAAACTTTTATAAGGATTTTTGTAATAATTTACTTACAATTTTAATTTGTTCTGTCTATATTTATTTATTATATTGCAAGTACACATAACTTTGTAAACCCATGAACTTCAAGAGTAGGCCTATACTTCGGGCTGCGCTGGTTCATTTGCAAAGCACTCACCTTCGGTACATGGGATTCCCGGTTCGATTCCTGCTCGTATCATGGAGGCATTGTGGGGTACAAACAACGTGTGTATGGGTTTTCTTGTTGTTCTCCCGTTACCTCCCATTTTCTTCATCCCACAAATCACTCCATTATCGTTCGTCAGGCTGAGTCAATGAGTCAAAGTTGCCGAAGGTACATTAAGTTCAAATAGAAAACTATATTCAATAGAAGTGAATAATATAAAGTAACATAAGATAGAGACATAAATGGAAATAGCAGTCTGACCCAAAGTTGTCTGAAAACAGTTTCAAGCTTCTCTTTACTTTCACCATACCACTCTTACCACATTGTTCTTCCAGAGGAAGATAATATAGCTATAACAGTCTATTTCTTTCGTCAGCTGATTAGCAACAAATTAAGGAATGAACTAAATGTTTGCGTTTGGTCCAGGAAAATACCTTTGTTATATATATATATATATATATATATATATATATATATATATATAAACAAAATAGGATGATTTGAAGAGGACATGGTATTTAGGGAAAAGGGAAGGGCGGAACGACAAGGGTAAAAAATGAAGACATACAATCCGAAAGCAGGGCGTCTGGTAACCTGCGTCAACGCTTGGCTCACCCGCGACTACCTGCGTGAGAAAATGTACTGCAACCAACGACGGGTTAAGAAAATAATAAAAAATAATAAAAGCGAAATACGGAAAATGAGACTTCCGGAAACCGGAAAATCATTTTTCCGGAAATGGCCATCCCTATTAACAACCCATTAGAAATAAGCATTAAAGGTGTTAATATTAATGCGTGTACTTTGCGCTATGTAAACAAGATGACTCTATTTCCCATGGAATTATGTGATATGCTTCTAAAATCTGCAATGTAGTAAAATGTAAATTGATTGAACCCTAAATCCTAAAGAGTTTCTTTAATTAAGGGATTTATGGTTATAAAGTCTTTCCGTCCCAATACGGAATAAAGTTTAACTTTATATTTTAGTTTAACGTCAAGATTATTGTCCAAGGCTAAAGGAAACTCTCATGATACTATTATAACGAAATTGTGGATTGAATAAAGGAGGAGAAAGTGAGAAAATCCACGCACACATTTTCAAGTTTGGATACACATTATCTTATATATTTAAGTATTATTTGTACGGTAGTAATCATGCAAGTTTCTGTGCCTTGTAGTCTACAAAAACATATTTTGTTCTAAAAGTTGTAAGGTTTTTGGCTCAATACTCACCAAGATTTCAAGAGAATATGTCCGTTATCTTTCGTTTTGATCTTCTTACCTTGTTCTTGTACTTGTTTCCTTCTTATAATTACTATTGCTTATATTCAAGTTTCAAAGAAACGCAAAAAGTGCAGTACTCAATGTTTGATATTTGGACACTGTTAGATAATTTTGTAAGTTCTAGTCACATCATAAGAATTACTTATGAATTCTTCTGGCTTTCAACTCGTGTGTTCTCGTTTACTAGTATTCCAACCTATAATATTGACTAAAGTGTACGAAATGAATTGTTTATTTTTAAGTAGAAAACACGCCTGGCACCCCAGGAGAGATGTAGGTAAACTCATACTACAAACAAACGTGTCAAATATGACCAACGAAACTAAAAAAAAACAATACAATTATCACTGCTACAATCAACAAATACCATAATCAATACGGTTACTTAAAGCGTAATGTTCAGTGTGTTCTAAAATGTTTTATCTTCATGACTACTGTGTAAACAGGTACTATCAGACAAACGTTTGTAAATGAAGAGGGATATCAGATTATTTATGTTATATATTTATATTTCCTTAACAACATCCAAAAACATTTCCGTGAAGAGTATAAAATTCCCACAACGTGACGTTCATAAATACGCATGCAATTCACTAGATAAGAAATACATAATCAAATTGATCATGTTTTGGTAGATAGAAGAAAACAGTTTATCACGATTGATCTTTGGTCGTTCAGAGAAGCAGATTATGACACTGACCGCTATTTGGTAGCAGCGATAATAAGAGAGAGACTATCGTTGAATAAATAAAATATTTAACATCTGAAAACGGAGCGGTTTAATTTAAATAAATTAGACCATTGCATCACAAGGGGCAAATGTCGTGGCGAATAGATCCTCGGTTTTGGAAGGTTAGGAGTGCACTAACGTAGAGCATAGTTGAGCTGAAATTAGAGAAAGCATTAAAATTTCACCAAAAGATATATTGGGGCACCAGGAAAACAAAGAAATAAACCATGGTTCAACCAGGAATGCACTAGATTAGAGGAGATTAGAAAACAGGCGAAACTGCGTTAACTACAAAATCCGAACGATGCAACTACACAAAATTCAGTTAACATCAAACGGAAAACTTCCAAACTGTTAGGAACAAAGAAATATGATTTTTTGAAAACTAAAATTAATGATCTTGAAGATAATAGTAAAAACAGAAACATTCGGGACATGTATAAGGGCATCAACGAATTTAAGAAAGGCTTTCAACTTCGCTATTACATATTAAAGAAGACGATAGAACAATTCTCACTGATACATATAGCATTTTGAATAGATGATAAGATTACTCTGACGATTTGCTTAATACGCAGCCAGAAACTAATATTCGTGAAAAAAGTTGATTTTGAGTTTAACGTTATTTCCAGCAGCGAGGCTATATGAGATGGGATATACTGTTTAACGTGGAATCTAAGCCACATAGTTGGTGAGTACTTCAGATTATATTCCCGTACCACACTGCCTCTATAAAAATTGTTGCAAAAGTACCGCAGGATTCTGAAACATGTATTTTTGTTGAATATTTTGTCACCACTTATAATGTTTTACTCTCTTTCTTTTTGTTTCGTACAGTCTCATACTTCTTTCATGTTGTTATCACTTATCTCTGCTATATAATTTTATTTACAACTTCAGTCCCTCTTGACTGTGTGCTTCAGACTTTTCATTTCCTTTCCCCACCAAGCTACAAATTGAACTTATTTGAATCTCAGATTCTATATACCGATCAATGCAGGGATGCCATACTTACAGGGAGGTGTGCAAAGATGTTCGTTGACTGAAATTTAGTTTCTTAGTTAGTTGACGTCATTTTGAATACCGAAGATACATGGATCTACAGCTTAAAGTGAAATTCGAATTGTCATAATAGTTCAAATTTCAAGTTTCTTCGACTGTAAATTCATCCCATGAACCTGTTCACCAAAGGTATGCATCGTAGCAACTATGAGGGCTGCAAAGTAAAACAATCACAAGGTATATTCTCATCTTACCTAGTTTGAGCTAAGAAACTTTCTTCTTACAAAAAGGTTAACCCCATCTACTGTATATTCATATATTCCAAAGAATATTATCTAATACTGACAAGCAAGTACAATTTGTCAGGTTTTCTAGGTAACTTCAGGTCGATTGTTACTTCATCATTTCACATATACTAATATCAATCATTTCATATTTGTTTATTTTTCTTTTCTTTTCTTTGTTTTGATAGACTTTCTAAACATTATACCGGTTATGTGAAGATCAATTTTAATGTCAATAATAATCATGAATAACATTGTTTATACTTAAAAATCATAGGATATAAGTAGCAATAAAAATAAAAAGCAAAGTAATGAAGGTTAATGTTCCATCGATTTGTACTTCCATTATCAAAGAACATATGTTTATGTCTTTAACACTAGAAGCATCAGAGAGGCATTTCGACCCGTCTGGACGATTAATTTGTTTTAATGTCTAAAGTTATGAAAATGTGGCCAATAGACATCAAGACCTTTTATCATTTTACCAATACACTGACTTAATCATATTTTGACACTTCAGAATATTTATATATACATATATATACATAAATACATATATATATATATATATATATATATATATATATATATATATATATATATATATATATATATATATATATATATATATATATATATATATATATATATATACAGCACGTTTTTTACATGGGTCATTTTGTCCCTCATGCCAACAATGCGGATTTTTGACAATTGCAAACATTATGGGTTTTATGCAGAGTCGTTTTGACGTATGATTAGCGTCATACTAAAGGCCCGGCTACTGCAGGAAACATATGTTAGACGAACACTTTAGTATGTCACTAATCGCTCATCAGAACGAGTCTGCATAAGGCTCCACGATACTCACATATTGAATGTTTAGTTTGAAAGTCACATGTGACAACTTTTTAACATCCCCACATACTTACTCAACCAAGGAGCCTAGCCCCTCTTGTGTTAGTTACTGTGCCAGCGAGGACCAAGTATTGCAAAAGGTACTTGTGAGCAAAGTACACTTACGGACTTAGAGGATTGACGAAGGTTATCATTTTCGGAGGGCAAGCTTGCTTTTTGAACATCGTTCAATTATCTTTCTTTTCGCTTCCATCTTCGTTTGGGCTTCGGCCCTAGGCTCGTTACTCATCATGACTGACCTTATCAACGCTTCCCGACCACTGTATCTCGATCAACAACTTCCTGTTAATGTCGGACCAAATGGACGTCAGAGAACTCAACCCTGGATTGTTACCGGAAAGCCACCATCAGAACTCAACATCTCTGCTTCTCCTAGTTACGCTGACTGTATTAGTAAAGGACATAGCATTCGCTCTCGGTCTCTCTCGGATGGAGAACAATCTCTGGATCAAAAGGGAAAACACGTTAATCTTATAATTGATCAGAGTAGCAGTTCTATCATGGATTGGGCATCAAATTCAGTCGATACTTCTAACACACGAAACCCACCAGAACCCGTATATAACTTTCTGTTAACAGATAATGACCAGAAATATGATACCATTCGCGCAGTTGTATAGCAGCTAGTTAAATATGTACCTCGTCCTCAGATACGTGAAATAGTCAAAACTCGTAGAGGCGTAGAGCAATCCAAACTTTGTACCGCATGTACGTAACAAGGCCACTTTTGAAATATTTTGGCCAAACGCTAAACTGACAGCACTAACTCCTATAACACGCAAAACTCCTCCTCCTCCTAGACGATCGCGAATGCTCTCAGTAGTTATACGCGGACTGGAACCAGAGCTCACCGATGAGGAAATTTGTGAGGAATTACATCAGGAAAGATTCCCTGTAAAACGATGTATCAGGATAAGGAACAACAGTGGTGCCACTTATCTTGTTAGGGTACTAAGAGATCAGCCACAATTGATAGACCAATTGTTATCCACGGGGGCTTACATTTATCGACAACGTTATACGGCCGAACCCTCTTGAACATATCCTCCTCTACCGTTACGATGCGAGATATGTCAACTGTATAATGAACATCTCACATCCGAATGTACTAACGATATTAAATGTGGCTATTGTTCATTACAAGATTCTACCAAGGATTGCCCTAATCAAAAGGCACCACCACAATGCAGTATATGTCCTGAGAAACATCCAACTTACAGCTACAGAACTTGTTGCACCCATAAGGTCTGCTGACCGTCCCACTCCACCTGCTAATTCTTTACTTCATCCTGTTACTGTCGAAGATCTGCTCCGCTTTCTCACAATTAGTTTACAGAACATCCATCCTTTTCTTCGCACTCACATTCTCAACCAAATCATTCACGCAGCTAAAGTCTTGTTTAATCCTCAGCTACATGCTACCTATTCTGGACCAACAGTCAATTTTCAAATTCAACCTCTTGAAGTCTACGTGTAATAGGGCTGCTAGTATTTCTACAATTTCGGTATTTTCGTGATGGCTTAAAACTTATTATTTATGAACATCCGTTCTCTGTTGATACATCAAGTGCTGTTTACGCAGTTATTACAGGAACAAAATATCTCAGTTTTGCGCTCAATGAAACTTACCTGGCTCCTTATCTACCTGGTTCCTTATACTTAAATATAATTTACTACACCATAATGCTCCGTCCGGACCACGCCTATATGGGGGTACAGCTCTACGCATTAGCAACCGTACACCGTACTGCACTGTTACAATAACTCAAGATTTCAATCTGCCTGAATACAATATAGCAACTATTTATTTTCGCGGTCGCATAATCACATTTGCTACAATCTATGTAGCTTAGGAAAGATAATCAATTACGATTTCTTTCGCTTCATTGATACACAATCTAGACTTATATTATCATGGCTGACTTAAATTTCCATAGTCGAACACAATGAGACAGGCAGCTCTTTCATTGGGGAATTTCACAATTTGCCACAGCCTACGAGACCAGCTAGCAACACGACTCCTGACGTAGTAATAACCTCGTCTTCTTTATCTCCTCTTATCAACATTACAGTACTGGACTCAATCGGCAGTGGTCATGTTCCTATGAAGCTGGAATTATAGTGTACAGTAAAATCAACAAATCCCTTACCAGCTAGGAAAGTTTATCTATAACATAAGGCTAATTGGGATCAATATCGATCTACCATCGATGATACCATTACCGCATTCACTGTACCTACTTCGCAACATAGTCTTGATCACGTCATCATGAAACTTACTGACGCAGATCAAGGTGCAGCGGAAACGTCTCGCACGTGCTAACCTCTTATTCACAACAATCAAGCTCTTTGCTGCATTTTTTCAAGATATCTTCACTCCGCTTCCTGGAAGGCACACACCGCAACGCCTTCAATGTTCGATCACGCTGATCCGACATCTGTTCATTTACAACCATCTGACCAGCATGTTCTGGAACCTAATAATCCACTAACTCAGGCTATAAACCCAGATGACATCAGACCTACTTTAGCAACTAAACGCAATACGGCGCCTCGATTCGACTCCATTACATATGTTCTCATCAAACATGCACCTCCTTTATTCATTCTCATTCTCAGTTATATTTCTACGTTCATCCTTCGAACTGGATTCTTTCCGCTCGATTGGAAATAATCCAAAGTTCTTTTATTTCCTAATCCAAAGAAACCACCATCTGATGTCCAGTCGTATCGTCCAATCCATTTAACAAGTTGTCTTTGCAAAGTATTCCAACGTATGCTCGTTCGACAGCTTCACGAACACCTCCTTACATACAATCTTCTGCCAATCTATCAAGCTGGTTTCCGACCGTGTTTCAGCACACTAGATCAATTATTATGACTTACCACTGACATTCATGATCAATACAATAAGGGATTTCCTTCTTGTTTGGTTACATTTGATTTGAAAAGGCATTAGATAAAGTCTGGCATCCTGGCTTGATATACAAATTACATAATTATGTGCTACCCATATCTTATATAAGCTTAATCAATGCCTTCTTAACCGGACGTATTGCATACATTTCTATTAACAACCCTCTATCACTCCCAATTTTCTTACACTCTGGCGTACCTCGAGGTTCTTCTTTGTCTTTATTGATGTAACTACTTTACGTTTATATTTTTGCAATTTTGTACCCCTAAAGGGGAACGAGGTGGATCACCCAAATTTATAGTGATACATACTAGGGTTCTATCCTATTATACCAAATGTTTAAATTTGACAATTTCCAAAATTGAAGGGGTGGGCCAAGGTACCCCTTCCAGATTTTTAAAAGGGTGCATCAATATACCCATGTCTTATGAAAGGAATGGACCCCTGTATACGCCCATATAACTATATAAGGTAATAACACCTCATCAAAGAGGATAAATTAAGTCAAAACCCTCGAAATTTAACTTTTTGGCAATTTTTTACTCATGAAAGGAAATGAGATAGACCCTCAATACTGATAGAAGTACACACTATGGTCCTAGGCTATCATACCCAATTTTTAGATTGGGCAATTTCCAAAATTTAGAGGGGTTTTCCTAAGTACCCCTAGGTCCTTGACCCCGAGCCAAGGTCATTGACCCTTGACCTATGATGTCACTAATATTTTTGCTGACTCGACGCAATATAACGGGGCCACTACTAGTGATGAACAGACGTGTATAAATGAAAGTAGGTAATATTTTTGCGACATTAATGCTCTTATTGGACATAATGCGGTCACAGTGCACCGCATATGGGTCGATTGCTCCACGAAAGTATTACACAGCTATTCGTCGGTATCTAACAATCTCGTCATACCACGTGCTTCGAGGGAAGACAGCCTCTATTTATGGCATTGACAGATTTCACATCCACATCTTCCACACTGCCCCAAGGGATGGAGGTTGCTACACAGTGCCTGGTGTCGTCGTGAACGGTTTTACGTCCGCTGGCAGCACGGGTCATATTTGCACGGTGTCTATTGCTAAACAGCATAAGCATGAAAGAATACAAAGGTGTCGCAAAAGTCGCACATGGAGAAGGGAATGGATGGATATCCTCTCTCCAGGCGAATTGCATACTGTCTGCAGTATCATGAATAGCGCATCAGTACCTGGTGCTCCTAATAAACAATCGAAGAAATAGTTCTCGTATTCCGACAGAACTGACCTAGAAAAATGCTTGTGTAAATGAAAAAGGCAGGGCAAAGGTGTTTAATGAATATTTTGCTAGTAGATTTGAATTATCCAATCGCACATTCCTTTCCTTCCCCTACCCTCTTTAACCTGTTCGTTCTCAGTCTTTGTCTTCTATCAGTACCACACCGACCAAAGTACTTTCCCTTCTCTTGAGATTGCCCAGCAGCGCGCCTTAGGGTCAGACATTATCTAAACTTGCTTCCTACTCAGTGTTGCCCGTTTGCTTTCTCAACCCCTTCCAGATTTACTAAATGGCTGTTTTTTAGAGGGCCACGGTGGCTCAGTAGTAGAGAGTTCACCTTTGGTGTTTATGGTCACGGGTTCGATCCCAGCCCTTGGCAAGTTGTGGTGAACATTGTGGTGGACAAACACCGTGTGCGTGGGTTTCCTCGGGGTTCTCCCGTTTTCTCCCACTTTCTTAATTCCACCGTTTCATTTATTCTAATCATCACAGACTTCTTTAGTCTAACCGGCATAACCGTGGGAAGTAAAACTCAAAGATTTCATTTTTAAATCGCTGTTTTGCAGAAGGTGTTTTCCTATCTTTTTGAAGAGAGCTAATATCACTCCTATTCATAAGTGTGGTAAAAATAAAAATGATGTGTTCTCCTATCGACCTATTTCTTTATTATCACCTCTCTCACTTGTTTGTGAAAAGATAATTAGAAACAGGTTCTTTCAATTTGTTGCTCCATTTATAAACTCCTCATAACACGACTTTTTGCCAAAATAGTTGTCTTACAAATTTATATGTTCTTCTGTCCGATGCTGTGGATAGCATCTAAGAAAATTCTCAACACAACATTTTGTATTTCGACCTATCTAAGGCTTTCGATTCTCTTTCATACCATCTTCTTATATACAAACTCAGTTCTATATTCAATATACATGGAAAATTACTTAGTCTTCTGGATACCTGTCTCAGTGATAGGACGCAACGAGTTTCAGTTTCAAGTTATTTTTCTGACTTCATTCCCGTAACTTCTGGAATTCCTCAAGGCAGGGTTCTGGGTCCATTTCTATTTCTATTATATATGGGCGATCTGCCTTCTTTGTTCACAAACAGGTCTACGAACATTCTTCTATTCGCTGATGATTGGAAACTCTACAGACAAGTTCAATCTGAGTAAGATGCTCTTGCTCTTCAACATGATGCTTCAATAATTCTCAACTGGGATAACTCTTGGAAACTTAGCTTAAATAGCGGAAAATGTGCTTCTCTTACGATTTCTCCAAAAAACGAACATATAAACCACATTTACAAAATTGGTCATAAGAATATAAATCTTGTCTCCTCTTTCAAAGATCTTGGGGTTATCATTGATAGTAAGCTTACTTTTGCGGATTATATAAACACAATATCTTGTACTGCTATGAGAAAACTGGGACTCCTTTATCGCTTCACTGAGATAAAAATCCTAATTCCTTAAACTTCTTCTATAAGTCATACGTTACTCCCACTATTGAGTACTGTTCTCCTATCTGATCTATGGCCTGCCCTACTCATTTAAAAAAATAAATTTCGAAATTAATTTCCTTTTAGCCGTTGTATCCTACCGAGTACCTCACCTCCGAACACTTCCAAAAAATGACGTTCTAAAATACCTCAATATTAAACATCCACTAGTGAGAAACAAAATTTCAGACCTAATATTTTTGCAAAAAATTGTAAATGGCCATATATCATGTGAACACTTACAGGGTCAGATCAATTTTCGCGTACCCGCTAGAACAACACGGTCTAATGATCTCTTTTAATATTATCCAAAGGTCCGTTCTAAACCGAAGTGTCAGTACTTACAATTAGTTGCCGGAAAGTGTAGACGCTTTTTCAAATGAGTATACTTTGAGATCATCTATAAATAAGCTATTTTGATAATGTTACTGTTGTGCTTTACCACTTGAGCTCAAATATTATGTTATCAAAATGTTAAAATGTTTCAGTGTAAAATGACCTAATGGTATATCTCAAACTTATTATAAATAAATAAATAAAACAGACTGGAAAATGTTTGCGTTTTGCTTTGCACGTTAGTCTGGCACCGTGTGTTACGGTATCGTTCCCGTTAGTCCCTTCAACGCACGGAACTGTCAACGTTATAACGACAACGTGGTGGATATGATTGTGGTCCTTTTATTGTATGTCCTGCCGGCTACTGAATTCCAGCTGATTGCGTGCGCACATATGTTTTACGTACTGTAGTGCACTTCCAGGCTGGATGCAATGTTTCTCTGCTTTCCTGGCAGAGAGTTTCACCAATTTCTGTACTATTCAATAGTCTCGATCGGTGATTGTACATTGTTTCTCAAATCTGGAAACCCAGGAAGCTAAAGTTGATGAGATGTGGTATCTTACCTTGCGACATCCAAGAAGGATATCCAATTCAGAATGAAAAAGGTTTATGGGAAATCTAAGTTCACCCATCTCATCTAGTCTTACATGAAATTTTGTTTAACTAGCTAACAATTTTTGTGAAACATTAACTGTCCGATTGTGGTAGGTAAGTGGTTATATTGCATTGAAGTTCCAGTCCGGGCTTTAATCTTGGGAGGTCCGAATTGCTTTTAACACCTCGCAGTTGTAATATTAATCCATATTCAGTCCAATGGCATATTCTGTGGAGACAGTAAGATACTATAAAATGACATGAATGAAGAGAAAATGGAGATAGATCAATGAATGAGACAAAGATTTACGAACCCATTTCTATCACTTCTGATGGATTTGAAGTTTTCAGTTCATTTCAACAACTTTTCTCAACTCATATATCATCAGTGTTTTTTGTGTTTTCTTTTCACATCGAATATGTAATGAAGCAACATGTTATGCAGTACAAGTTACAATGTCACTGACACATGTTTCTCGTCGGATAGCACGCTATAAACAAAAAAATCCATGTTAGAATTGGTAAATAGTTTATGGGTCTTCCACTGAACAGTATATATTTGTTTGGGAGAAATTGTTCTTTTGTGTTGGGTTACATCTTTCCAGGCTTTGACACTGGCAAGTGTGCTGCATAGAAATTAATGGAATCGCAGCAGCTATGGGCTCCATATTCCTTTGCTGGTGACTGTGCAACAAATAGACATTGTTTAGTTAAAGTTTGACTCAAGTGATAAGACAAATAACGAGGTGTATTCTGATTACCTATGAAAAATATCTATACGTTATGCGTAATAGGGAGTTTATTTGTTTTGGATTTAATTACAATGTGTTTTATTTACAATCCTAATAATACATTTGGGGCGCTCAGTACACAAGGAATTCAACTCCATTTTCGGTCTTTTTCCACACACAAGTTTTTCATATTAAAGATGTCTATATGAATTTCGATTCAGTCCAAAAAGAATTATATCAGAATATTGTAAATAACTTACATTAAAAAAATAGTGTCCACTTTTTCCACGTATTTAAATGAAGCGTGTAATCCTATGTCTTTTTTATTCACAATTTTCTCTCTCTTCCCATTAATTTGTGGACTTTAATCCCTGTGCTCTGAATACCCCATTTGTAGACTATGTAACTCAACATTCCACTGTCAGATCATCATTTCTTTAGGTCATGACATATACATAGTGAAAAAACTTAATATTAAAACAATATATCCTAATTAGGTGTTGTTTATCATGTGTATCATTTTCAACTCTATCTAAAGTAACTCCTATTTTAGATAGCTTCAAACGGACAGTCAACATTCACCACTTCCGAAGACATACATGCAACTCCCACTTACTACTAATACATAACATACTATTACACTAACTATATTCATAACTAAAAGTATTATACAAAATCCATACAATTAGCACCATCTCAGGTCTCCTGATTTTGCACAGATCAGAAAAGATATTGAGATTCAAGTCATTATAAGTATTGCTGAATTCACACACTGGAACTAGCATAATCGTACACTTCAATTTGCGAAGCTCTTAGGAATAATATACATAACTGTTTTTCTTTCACAGTTTCTTTCATTCGTCTACACTCAAAACTAAATCTATGGGATATATTTCAAGAAATGGAGTCAAGATAACTTATTACTAAAGTATAAACAAGTATAAGTGCTTTTTATTTTTGGTTCGTGAATAATGGCGCTAGAAATATAATCACCTCAGTATCGCGTAATTTGATAAATTAACTAATAGCTTTATTTGGCATGATTTATAAATTGAATTTCAACTTCGAATCTAAATTTTAAGTTAGACATTGCAGAAGCGTCTGTAGAGCGTAAAATAAAATGACCTCATTGAAATTTTAGATATCATACTGAAAAGTAATTGATATGATAAATGATGTCCGGAATGTTAAATATTTTTAAGTGTTGAAGGTGGCACATGCAACCCATTGTAAAGTGGAGTCCAAATCACTCTTTAGGTTTGCATCTTGAGCACTGGGATTATGCATGTAAGCAATTCGACCATGAAGGGCGAAACCACTGTTGTTCTCGTTATAGCATCAATTTTAAAAGATGAGAGAAGAAATATGTCAGGCTAATATGTAGAGTGCGACAAAATTCAAGAGGGGATGTGTACCCATGTTTAATGCAATATTTTATGACTGATTATACTGCAATAAAAATATTTTTTTTACAAGTTTAATGGTACAGTGATCACTTTTGACGTGAACAGACTTTGGAAGAGAAGGCTGAAATTCAGTTCAAATGTAAAAGAGACTCCGTAGATTTTATATTTGAAAAGCAAATTGTCCTAAAAAGGATGTAATATAGCCAAAAGCACGAGACAGTAACATTAATGTCAATCCAAAATCAATGACAAACAAATAATTCCTCCACTTATCTCAAAAACCAAACGAGAGAGATGACTGAAAATCACCTTAAATATAGAAGAGACTATACATTCAAAAAATAAATTCTCCTTAACTGGATGGAACATAGTCAAAACAGTCACGAAGCATGAACATTAAAGTCAATGGAAAATCACTAAAAAATTAAGCAGTCTACATATCTGAAAATCTATAAGGAGATGGTTAATTGAAAGCTTATATCAAAGACATAACGAAGAACTTAAAAACTATGTATAGCACGTAAGGTAAATAAGGATAGAACATTGTCATAAGTCTAGTTGTTTAAGAAAAATCAATAATAATAATAAAGTACATGCTACTTCATCTAATTACACAGGGCGCCCCACACAAAGGTTACGCTCTTGAATTATCTCATATTTTGATTTAAATCTCCAGACTCGATTTAGCACGTAACGTGACTTTTTATGTAATCACGTGACAAAGTTTTATGGTAAACCGGATAGGCTCTTTGTAATTCTAACAAAAGGAATAAAGTATCAATTATACCGAACTTCATGACGATATTGCAACTATCTTTTTGGAATTCGTTGTGTTGATAACGCATACATCTGAAATATAGATACGAGTATCTCCATATTGGTACAGAGATTAGCCTCCTTTCCTCCTCTTCAGCTGAAATGGCTTGTTTCAAATTTTTTGAGCTGGGCTTTCCAAAATAATGTTTGTCATACTATTGGCGAATTGTATTCAAGAAACGACGCACATGCCGTGTCACACGAGAATTAAAATAGTATTCAGGTGTATAGTGATAATAGTCAGGAGTTGTCCAAATTTCCCTGTACTGCTCTATTGTTAACATGGAGCGTAAAGAAGTAAAGAAATTACTTTCAATGTGTTCAGCTGCATAGTGTGCAGGAGTCTTACCATCTCGATCCCTAACACTAAAAGTTTCGAAACGTTGGTTAATATCTAATGCTTTTATATATGGTAATAAAAGGTTCAAAGTATTAAATTGAGCTACCACATGAACTATGGTTATATAATTATCGTTCTTGAATGGAAACGTCAAAATCTGTACAATTTGATTATTGTCCTCTGTACTCATCATCAAAACATCCAACATTTCTTTATTATTGTTCTTCACAACCAAATATATTGGACTATCAATGATCCATTCATTTCCAAAGATTACATCTAATAACCTATTATGATCGACATATTTTACATATTTTAATAAACTATTAACAATTTCTCCATGACCACGTTCGACAGACAGTCTGAAAAGTCTATTTATATCACTAATGTAGAGATTCAAATTAGTCATATTCAAATTACCTTCTACACTTTTCAATAATAATTTTGTTATTTCTACCCTATTCTCCAGTAAAGTCAACTGCATTGGTAAAAATTCAAATGGATAGACCAAATTAAATAAACGTTGTTTATGATCGTCACGAAAATTCAAGTTCGCCAAAGCATAATGATTTGATAGCTTACAATCAAGAAATGCTCTTGTGTTTTCATAATTTTCACGAAGTACTCTATTGACTAGAAAATCCCAGATATAATCTGTAGAAGAGGAATATTTCAACTGATCATACAAAAACTCTGCAGCAAAATATTCAGCGAAAGTAAGATGAACGAATCTCGGTTTGAGATCAACAATTTGTACAACAATCCCTGTCTTTTCCACTCCTTCCTTTACCTTTTGTAAGAGAGAAGTTAAATACCTTTTATCTCGGTCACCAAGTATTTTTTGTAGATCACACTCTTTAAATATTGCATACGCAG
This sequence comes from Thermobia domestica, assembly GCF_964235325.1. NCBI lineage: Eukaryota > Metazoa > Arthropoda > Insecta > Zygentoma > Lepismatidae > Thermobia > Thermobia domestica. Next base: position 24,994,524 of record NC_137454.1, on the reverse strand, counting down.
CTAAAATTTTATGATTCTCTAAAAATTCCTTACGATGGTTTTCAATCATTTGTCTCATATCCGGATCATCCGTTTGCACACCAGGTTTCTTCTCCCCAAAGCGAATTTCATAAAATTTGATATTAATGAAACTCTCATATAGTTGACTTAAATTAAAGTTGTTACTAAAGTCTTTTATAAATGTCTGAGAACGCTCAGAATTTCCGGAGTCACAAAATTCTTTTAATGAATCTTGGGAAACTTTAGCAACCATGTATATATGTAAAGGTACACTCATTAATTCGTTACCTCGATTAGAAATTAATTGAGAAAGTATATTTAACAATGTTCTACTAAACTCACAAAGTCTCTTCTCATCTTTCTTTTTCAGGTGTAAGCTGCTTTTCCAAATTGATTCTAAAATTTTTCTTTGATCGTGTTGAGGGAAGTTCTTCAGTGAATAAGAAAATGTTCCTAGAGCATTTTCTAGTTCATTTAGAATATTATATGGGCGTGTTGTGACCCATATTTTTCCTTTGTTAGCACTTTTTAGAGCGGTCAGCAATGCAATAACTTCGTTCTTATAGTCAGGAATAACCTCATCAAGTCCGTCAAATAGAAAAATAATTTTGCCTTTGTTATAACATCTATTAAACACTTCTATTTCCAACAAATTTAGTTCCTCAACATTTCTTCCGCAACCGTCCAAAGTTATTTCTTCATCCTTGACTCTTATAGCACTGAGAATGCTTTCTACCGCGCATATATTTTCCTTTCCATGTGGTTTCTTTAAGTTAAAAACTTGAAAACCGGCAATTTTGTAGAGGAATGCAATAACATTTTCTTCGGTAAGTTCCCTTCTTTCTTTTAGTTCGTTCAATTCTCTGAAATAATCCAAAAAGTTGCATCTTACAATCCACATAGAAGGATAACGTCTTTTATTCTCTATCGACAAATGAGTCAGAAAGGTAGATTTTCCCACACCAGGGTCACCAGCGATAATAACTATATCATCGGGAATATCATGAAAAGATTCTGGCCACAATGAGTAAAAGCTATCATCAGACTTATCGACATATTTTTGTATTTTTTCTATGCTACCTTGAGACTTTTGCCACAGTGCAATTTTTTTCTTTTCCTCTCTGTAGCAATGAATATTATGTTGTAGCGCTATATTTTCCTCCTCGTCTCTGAACCAATGAACATTGTGTTGTTTATATTTTTTACACAGCTGTTTAAAACACTCGTAGCTGCTGGAAATTAGCACAATATCCTGCTTCACACGTGATTTTATAATTTCGTTATTGTAGGTCACAACCAAATTGGCTTTCTTCTCTAATCCTCTCTTTTCCCTAATTTCATCTTTCAGTTTTATACACCGGTTTACATTTCTATTCATATAATATACCTTTACATCATCATATTTTGCATTTGTAAGTGGATTTCCTATTTGTACTTTCTCATTATTAACAAGTTTTGACAATATTTCTGAATCTATTAGGTGTTTTAATCTGTCGCCTATTATTGTACACAAATTTACTTCAATTCCTTGAAATATAACTTTTCCTCTTTTTATTATCTTTCTCCGTGACTTTGGGGTTAAGTCAAAGAGAGTATTTCTGTTATCTCTTTTCTCCAGATATTCGTCTGTTCCAGAGAATTGAAATTTCATTGAAAGATAATTGTTTTCTGCACAGACAAAAATTATCTTCTTGTTACTTTTACGCTGTATTATCCCATACAGTTGGTTAACTAAAACTGTAAGACTTTCCTTGACTTCTGTGCATTCAATTACTAATAAATCTTTGTTTCCTTCAAATGTCTGTATTAAACGATCTTGAAGTCGCAAAATAGAGTCTACATGCATAAAAATGTTATTTTCTCTGTATTCAGGAATGGCCTGTACTAATTGATAGAGTTTAATGACACTTAATAATGTTTGACTAGTAATAACATTAAGAATCCGTTTGCTGGATATTACAGGGAAGAGAAATTTTTCTTTTATGTCCTTACAAGCTTCTTCATTAAATTCAATACCGCATTCCTCAACTTTAGACCTATACTCCAAAAGAATACCAGTTAACTCTAATTCACTCAACTTTTGCTTTGCATTTTCAAAGAAACTTCTTCCGTCTTCATATGAGATAAATTCTTCCCCTTTTCCTGTCAACCAATCCACCATTTTCACATATAGTTCATTATATACATATTCCTTTGTAGCTAAATTGAACTCTTTACTTATTTCGCTCTCAATAACTCTGCCTAATTGCTCTTCATTCGGCTGATTTACTGCAAATACTAAATGGTTAAGGAAATCTTTTATATCTTCATCACAGAAGGCGTTGTCAGGCCAACCAATAGTGTTTCCATTTCCGAATTCTTCTGACAGTCTGAAACTAATATTGTAGACTCTATTGCAATGAAGTATTTTATTTATTTGTTCCAAACTTAATCCAACTTTTGAACACTCTTGTTCAAAGATATTTCGGAAACATTTGCATGTTTCTGATATATTTTTGCAATTTAGAAAATTATCATGAAATGTTTTATTCTTTACATCAATTACTTCTTCTGCCAGTAAAATATGATAACCCTTGTAAGGATCGGTGTTATGATGAATACAAATACCATTTAACACGTCGTGGGCCAAACTCTTGGCTATCTGAGAAGAATCTTGTGGCCAGTGCTGCTCTGGGTCTTTTATTCCTTTACCGAATTCCCTGCTTAAATTGAAGGATATGTTTCTTCCACTTATCACAGAGTTAATATCTTCTAAATTTAAATAGCCTTTCGATTGTCTCTCTATTTCTCTCTTCAACCTTTCCCTGAACTTTGCAGTTACATCAGTTAATTTAGATCCATTAACAAATGCATCAAAAAGCTTCCCATTTTTAACATCAATTACCTCCTGTGCTAATATAGTGTGATACAAACTGAAAGTATCATCTGTTTCATTTATTTGCTTACATTTTAATAAGCACTCAGTTACACTCTTCGCTAATCTGGTTAAATTATAGTCTTCAAGCTGTGGTTTTAATAATTTAACTATTTTCTCGCCGAAACGATATCGCAGAGGTACTTTCTCAAGAAGTTGACTATCTATATCTAGAATATTGTCTTTTTCTTCTATTTTCTCCACTACGTCTTCAATTCTTACATTCTCGATTTTATGTTTATTTCGCAAATCAAAGTTTATATTGGTGCAAAGGATGATATCTTTAATAACTCCATTCTTGAATATTTCTTCTTTTTTGCAGTCTTGATACGAAAAGAAATATTTTACTAAGCTGTACTCTCCATCACTTTCGGTTAACAGGTGTTCAAACGTGATCTTCTTTCCTTCATCGACCTTATGTTTAGCTTGTAGAAGACGGTATTCCTTGCTGCCATCTTCTTTCGTGATTTCGAAACATAAATCATCAAACTTCTTAGCTTCCTTCATTTCTGAACTCAAGCTGAAAGAATATTGATTATCCAGCCCACGCTTCAAAAACAGCATTAATAATTTCATTTGATAAAGTTCACCGTGGAGGCCTGGCAAACCTCGTCGTTTCGGACTCTCTACTTTCATCTCATTAGATTTTAATGAATTTTCTTTTAACTCTTTAAAATCATTCATAGTATTGTTTCGATTTTCATTTATTGTGGGGTGAAGAGTTTGAGAAAGAGACATGTCGGTATGAAATTGTCCTTCTATATTGTTCTTTTCACTTGCTTGGATATGTGATTCCAAGATATGGACAATGCGTTCACACCTGAGTCGTTTAGCGATACTTAACGGGGTCTCATTATCGTAATTTCTGATACCAATGTCTGCTTTATTATGTAAAAGCAATTCTATGTAATCTGCAGAACATTTAGTGACAGCAATGTGTAATGGCGTATTTCCCTGATTATTTTTCCAGTTGATATTAGTTTTCCACTTTGGAAGCAGTAATTCTTCAACTATATTTCTCTTTCGTCTTTCAACAGCATAGTGTAAAGGAGAATTATCTTTATTGTTTCTATCGATAATATCAGTGTTTACTCCATCTTGTAGAAGTTCTCGCACTTTATTAATCTTTCCTTTCCTTATTGCACGAAATAACTCTGCATTTCCTACTCTTTCGTGATCGCTATCAAAACTACATTCACTTTGTGATTGACTTGAGTTTTTGCGTAGTAAATTCATTGAAGTACAAGTCAAGCAAATATGCCCTTTCCCCATCGCAAACGCACGATATGATAACTTTATTTCACCAAATAAAAATTAACTTTTACCCACTTATGAACAGTTTGTGGAAGAGTGTTACAGCTTTCATTCCAAAAACTAAAAAGACAACGTTAATTTATGATTCTGCATGAAAGGTAGTAAACACAAGTCATTGACCATTACTGGAAATCTGAAGAGCATAAAGCTCACTAATGTAACACTAATAATAATCTCACACAGATATACACATACACAAACATGAGAGAAAAAACATCTAAAAATAGTAAATTGAAATACCCAAGATGGAGTTGTGTAGCTTGTTTGCAATTACTTTCGTGCCATTTTTGTGTTATTTAGAAATATAAAAATGCTTCATGCTTACATATTTAAAAATGTATCATAAAACACTATTCGCTTCTTATTTTAATAAATATAAACAAGTTTTCTTATAGTCGTTGATTCAAATCGGCATTAAAACATTTTAGTTATTGTCTTCCTTTGAACAATTTTAAAACACTGCATTAAACACTATAAAAGAAATCTCCAATGTACGCACCACACTCGGTGAAGATAGGTACAATCACAAGTTATACTTTGATACACATCTCACATTTGTCTTTGGATGATCTTAGCGCGTAGATTAAAAAAAAAAGTAACATTTCCTCACCTAGAGAAAAATAGGCTACTTCGAACAGTGTTCGCAAATGATTCTCTCAGACCACGCATACAGTTTTCGAATTGATGACAGTTTGGTCAAATCTTAGTCTCTTGAATCACTTTTTCCCATTATCCTCTGTGATGTTCTTCGGATTAAGATTAATGAGTTGCCTGAAACGAGACATACATCAGATAAAATGATTACTTTATCAATCATTATATCTTTAAAAAAATAGTTGAAATACCCCTTCTTCGGATGGGAATAATGGGTTTATGAAAAGATGTTGAACCCATACCGATATTTCGTATTACGTATTTCACATTATGTACTCAGTTATAAATACAAAGACAAGAAACGCTCGTCTACATAAAGATAGAAACACCCCAAACATATGCAGTAATGATTAAGCATGCATTTCTTTCTCTGGCAGTCGTTGCTCTCCCTATACCTTCAACATCCCGAATTGAATTTGTATTTTTAATTGAATGACAAAGGCTATTTTTTAAGTAAGGCTCGATTGTCAATATAAACAAAACTAGTAAAAATACTGTCATACATTTTTTCTTTTTTGCTCTGTATACACTAAGCTATTATTCTACATAGTTACTATATTTGTTTAAACATTTGTTACAGCGTTTGACAAACTTGTTTATGCCCACGGACTACCGAGCCAAGTTCGCTCCTCCTATCTGCATAGCTGAAGGAGCATGATATCTTAATTACATCAACTGTTTTATTTCTTCAGAAATCAAATGATTGAAATACTGTAAATTAAATGAAAACAGTATAAAAGTTTAGTATATCATTAGAGCTAAATTTTATTTATATTTGGCTTGTTTTAAACTAAGTCAAGTTGAGCTGTCCCCGGCGTTCGAAAATGCATATCTGTTCTGTTCGTGGTGTACATGTCACGCGATCGCATAATATCACAAATACCTAATACCCTGGAACCATCTGTCCTGCTTATGTCTGAGGAGCCGTGAAAAAGTAGTTGCACTATAGAAAACATGGACAAAGGTGGAGGGTTGCATTACGATCCGATTTCTTCATTATCTAGGAACTAGGCGCGCTGAAATCCGTCGACAGTTGCAATGCGTGTATGGAACACAGTCGCGTCACCAAGATGTGTAAGTAATACAAATTATTTAAAGAAGAATTGGTCCATTTGTACGACAAATCACATGGGAATGATGAAGTGGTGCTGGTTGAGGGATTGATCAGGAATTTTCGAATAATCACACCGTAGAATGTAACAAAGAAAGTAAAAGTTTCCATAGAACGCTCCTATTACGTAATGTATGAAGCATTCCGCTACGAGAAAAAAGTGTTCAACATGGGCATCAAATGTTCTGTTTGGAAACAAAATCTTCACGTGAAAATCTCACCGATACCCAGTGTTATCATGTAGAGGAGAATACGTTCTAGAAACGCACCGCTATGTTCGGAGAGACAATGGTGCACCCCACGATCTCATTCAGGTGCCGCTTGCCTTTGGTATGAAAACATCCATAGTCGTCTCCATCGAAGAATTTGAAGAGAATCCCAACACAAAATTACAGTAAGATTCTGATGGGATTATAGAGGTCTACTCCTAATCGATTTTTTGAAAGGTGACGAACCTGTGATTATCAACAGGTATTGTCACACCTTCATTGCATTACGTAATACATTTGAAGGAAGCGATAAGGAATACTCTGGGACAGTGTTATTTTTACACTACATTGCTTGTCCACACATGGCATCACCAAGGAGTGGCTACAGCGTTACACCTGTGAGATACGGGACAACCCACCCTAAGGTCCTAACTTACTCCTGCTGACTTTCGTTTGTTTAGTATATTAAAGTGAGAATTTGGATGAGTACAACCTGCAAATCGGAGTTGTGTTATGTTCCTGAAACATAGGTCAATAGTTTTGTCCTCCAGTTTTTCCACCACAATGGAACCTTGGGATTCATAGCGCGATAGCCGTCGAGATGATTATATCAGTTATTAACAATCATGTTATTCCAATATATTAGTTTGTTCCTCTGTGTACAATACTAACCTGTTTTTTCAAACAAATCAAATATTTACCTGAAAACACAAATTTGTTGTTTAATACTTAATATATGACCTACTTAATAAATCAGATATTTAGTACTATACAGTTCGAATGCTTAGCTAATATGTCGGGAGATTGTTGTATAATTTTGTAACAACCACGATAGAACAATGATTTCTACAATAGTCTCGTACCTATAGTAACGATGGTGAAATACTTCCTTCAGGATGATTACAATAAATTGCCAAACCTTGCAGAAGTTTCTTCTTAGACCTTTTAAGACTTAAATGTTCGTACTTAGCTACTTATGAACTGAAACTGATAGTTTACAAAGTTGTGTGACACAAAAGTAAACTAGAGAATAATCCAGATAAGATTATTCTCTTTAAGTGACTGTGAATGTTAACAGAAACTATACAATGTTATCAAGATTGAACATTATTACTTTTTACAAAACAATACATTAATGTTCTTTTTCTACAAACCGAATTAAGTGTTTACTAATTTCAAGTATTATTATGCAACTGCAAGAATAAGTTTAATAATTCTGACTTGTTTCCCTGTTTTTTTATCTTTTTGTTACATAAATAAAAGTGCTTTAGTGTTCTTATATAAATAAGCAATCTTATTAAATAATAGGAAAATAGGTCATAGAACACGTAGTTGTAGAACCATATGTAGGAGTATTATCCTATGTTTTGTGTTGAATGTAATGTGCTTCAAAAGCTACGTTTTTCTCTGCTACGTTCAACCCTCCAAACCAGGAGTAGTCCAAACCTTAGATTTTATATTCCACGTCCACTTTCATCTCTCTCTACTGAAGACAAAAGAGGTTGATTCCTGACTATCACTATGTGTTTGAATATTGATACCATAGAGCAAATTCCACAAAGGTGAGAAATGGCTTTTTGCTATGGATTGGAAATCTAAAGTATATATTTCATCACATATCTTAGTATTGAAAACTTAAATTGTAAAAGTCAACTACAGCTTCGGATTCAATTTTCAACTATGTTATAGGTATACTTGCATTGCACTTTAATTTTCTCAGGCGCTATAGGTTGTTCTCATTCTTCTATTACTCCGTCGGCCTCCCTCACATGTAAATTCCTCACTATCACTCGACCTCATTTTCAATTGATCCTCCAAATTACGATCTTTGTCCTTAATCTATCTTACTTCATTCTACTTTATCTTCAGATAATTCCTTCACTCTTACTCGTCCTGATTCATACTTATTCCCTCCGTCTCGCACTGATAATTACTTCAATCTCTTTCTCTTTAGATTGATGTGATGTTAGAGGTTATATTACCATATTTATCTCTCTCTGCTTTTTGTATAAACAATCTTATGTATTGTGTTTATGTTTGATCTGTTTTCTATAAAGTATGAGTTAAATAGAGTATGAATATGAAGGGGATTTTGCACGAAAATTATTAAAGTAGTTAAGATAATGCATATAAAAGTATCGTGTAAATTACAGTAAGCACTGGCCTGCGAAATATAACTTTTTTCTTCGACAAAAGCTTGAAGAGGTGATTTAACCTAATTTAGGTGTGCTGAGTTCAAATATTGAAACGGTTTTTGCCTATCTCGTACAGTTGTTTTGCTATTTGTAATCGAAAATTTTTATGTTGTTGTAATATCGATAGAAAGCACCATCATAGAAAATATGTGTAGTTTGAACGGGACATGATCAAATTGCAACGAATATACAAAACACTACTCTATGTAACAGGTTTATTAGTAAAAGGTATAAATCTCACCACTGAACACTATATTATTGCCTATCACACACAGTTTGCTACTATATGAAATCAATTTTTCATACCTTTTTTAATTTCAACATAAAGTTCACCAGAATAGACAGTATTGCAATGTGAATAGAGCATGATCAAATTGTAACCAATATACAAAGAAGCCCTACTTAATGTAACATGTTCAATGCTAGAATGTACGAATCTCACTACAAGAACACTATTTTTTTCTGCGCTTTGATATGAATGAACGCTGTGTTGATTTGCGTTTGTGTTCCTGAGTAGGGTTATCTCGCACTAGACAACAACAGTAATCTGACATCATGGAGACGTCCCATCGCATCTGGCATCTTCGTTCCATTTCTTTTATATCTTGAGGGAACCACTCGCTATGTTCCTCGCTGAATGTTCCTAAATTTGCAAAAAATAGTCCAGATGACTGTGCAGGAAATGTAATTTTAAGCTCTTGTGGCAACCTAATTTCTGGAAGTTGTACAGCATGGTCTCTACAATTTGTTGGTAGTTGTCATCTTACCCAGGAATTTGCTGGAAATATCCATGAATGATTTCCATGCTTAAAACTGTGTTTCGTTCATCGTCGTAGTGAAAGTAGAATTCTTCATAAGCTTCCGAATTTGGGGGCCGTCAAAAACTCCTTCCTTAATTTTGGCATCCGACAGTTTTGGAAATTTCTGACAGTGGTACCGAAAGCAGGCACTACTTCTATCCAAACTCTTAACATACTGCTTCATAATTCCCAATTGTATATGTATAGGGAGCAATAACACATTTTGAAGATCAATTAATGGACGAGTTACAATGATTTTTGCTTTTGGTATGAACTGTTTCCTCTTGGGCCACTCACAAACAAACCAATGTCTATCCTTGTCCCGAGAGAACCACTCATACAGAAAACACGGGAACTTTGTGTAACCTGCTTGTCCCAATATGATACAGCACACTTTTAAATCACAGCACAGTAACCATCTGTGATCATTGTATTTCAGTTTCTGCAAAACCATAGATAAATTGTGATAGTTTTCACAAAGAGATGATGAATAGGCGACTGACACTGAAGCAAGTTTATTCCCATTGTACAGAAGAACACCTTTGAGATTTCTTTGACTCGAATCAATAAATAGACGCCAGTGCTTTGCTTGATAAACTATTCCAAGACGACGAATCAAGCCCGGGATATCACAGCAAAATACAAGTTCTTCTACTTGAACAAAAAACTGCCTGAAAGCTGCCTTCCGATTTATTTAACAAAATGAATTTATCCCAGGAAGTAAAAGGCTTCTCTTTTATAATCTTGATCCTAAAAGTTCAGTCTTTTCTTTAGTGAGGCCTAGGTCACGCAGCAAATTATTTAAGTCACACTGATTATAAAGACGTGGAGTTTTATCTTCAACATCCGGTATAATGTTATCATCATCATTATCCTCCGCACTTGAAGATGACGAAGACACACTCTCTGGTAACTGTATTGGTGGTATTGAGACCAGAATATTTGGTCCATGTGGTACGTGGGTTATGGCTGATGGAATGCTTGTATACACAATGTGCATTTTCTTTTTCGTATTGAAACCGGACACTTTACATACACAAAAATAACAGTCGTCAACATGATTTCTTTGTTCCCGCCAAACCATTGGGATTTCGAATGGCATTGATATCAACAATCTTTTGTACCATTGCCGCAGGTTTTCTTCACACGTTTTACAATATGATGTGCGAAATTCTTGTCCTGATTACCTAACTTAATGTTAAAATATGCCAAATACAAGATTTTATAAATGGCGTAATATTTCGCTTTTGGCTTTTAATTGTTTAATGGCCATATATCTAACAGAAAAGTTTTGATTGTTCAGACATTATCGCCTGCAAATATCACTGCCACTTGCCATTTTTAACACAAACTCACTCACGGATCGACTTCAAGTGCACATTGTAACTTGTAGACAAAGGCGTGACACACGTTCCCAGAATCCCCCTCTCAGACAAAAGCACTTGGCGTATTGACCTTGTCTGGCACTGCGCATGCGCGAACTACAACTGTTATATTTGTTATTCAGATGTTACTTGATAATTACCTAATCCCCTCCAAAACAGCCATACCTGCATTCCATACACCCAATTCAAACCTTATTTACAAAAACGTATCTCCATTAGTATAAACATGAGAATGGCTAGTGACCAAGGTTGGCAAAAAACGTGTTTTTTTATTGAAAAAACAAAAAAGTTTTTTTGGTTAAACCAGTTTTTTGGTTTAAATAATTTACTGTATGTATTTATATTAGATATGGACAGAAAATAGTTTGTTTCGTCTTAGTGTTATTAAGCAACAACAAGGTTATGTTGGAAGGGGTCACATAAGCTTAAAGCGTAATCCAAACCGCTTCTCGGCTTCATTCAAGAAAAATTGTCCATTTCGACACGAAACCGGGACTAATTGGTCACAAATGCGATTGCCGACTCACACACGAAGGACTCTTGATAAAAATACGTTGTACTGATCTTTACATAGGCCTAGTTGTTATTATAATTGTCAAGAGTCATTTAAGAAGGACAAAAAGATAAACAGTTATACAAGCAAAAACATTATAGAATTATATATAAATCGGGAAACTCCCGCCCTACCCATTGGGAAAATCCTGTTATTACTTTAAATGTATTTGTATATAAAATTTTAAGGTCAACGTATCATAATCACTATGCTAAAACTGAGGTATTAAATTACAACTTAGGTATGTAGATATTCAATAAAATTAAAGTCAAATCCAAGCTGATGTTGGAAGCTGCGTAGGCAGTTGATAAATTTGGCAATTACTATCAATATATTTAAGCAACCTTGGTTTTTTTTATAAAACAACAGGCATTGAGGCAAGTAGAAATATATAATTTGGTTTCGTTTCGTTTAGGCTTAACATCCTATTGAAATACCAAGGTAATCACGGAGAAGACTTTCGCTTAAAGGGACACCTCGAATCACTACTTGGTTTACACTTGAAAGATGGGTTGTGGTTCGATCGAGAATTGAGCACGGGACCCCTTTATTAAAAGGTGAAAAGTACATAAACGTAATGCAGATTGTTTCATATGTGGAGACGTCACCATGAAGTTCACAAGATTTAAAGCATTTTTCGTTCTTTTTTGTTTGGTTTAAACCAGTTTTTTTTTTTTTTTTGAAAAAAAAACAGCCGGTTTAAACCACCTTGGTTTAAACCAGCCAACCCTGCTTGTGACAAAGCTGTACGTGATACGAAACAACTGGTATTATTATTATTATTATTTTAGGTAAGCACACTAAATCTAACGAATATCACATAAAATTACTTTTGCCGGAAAATCTTCGCAAGCTGATGAGCTTCATAATTGGATTATTTCATACAATATATGCTAGTTGACAAAATTGATAAGATAAAGTGGATAGAAATTAAAGATTTAGATTTATGTTCCACAAAATAAACAAGAATTTTAGGAATGATCAAAAATGAATGAAAAGAATGCGACCTTGCCCAAGAAATTTAGGAATAATCCAAAAAATGCATAAAAAGATTGCAATATTGGCCAACAGTTAGATTTTGGATGAGATGTCATAAGTATTTTGAACGGCCCCTAAATTGAGTTTTCTTATTTTCTTCGGAATAAGCAGATCATACAGGTTTAAGTGATAGTTTGTATTTTGCTTCACTATACGTAGTTCTCCAGATATAAGGCCTCAAAGAAAATTTCTAATTTAAATATATTGTCTCTCTTGATCCCCTCCCCCCCAAAAAAAACATAAAATATTTGAAAGAAAAAATGTATTTTCCTCCCATAAAAATCAATTTATTCGTTTAGAAATTAATTTTTCTGTCGAAGCGAAAGGATCATGTAGTAATTTCATTATTAATATTTCCTATCGTGTTAATGCTTTTATTATCTAATTTTTTTTTTTGCCAATTTCGTACATTAATAATATTTTTTAAAATTCTTCCAAGCTTTTGTTTACGTCCATCAGTTAGTTAGGTAGTTATTCAATTAACTTGTATGAAGGGTGTAGTGATGTAGTGTAGTGCTAATAATCAAGTTTGTTAGCACTTGCACCTTAATAGACAGCAAAACTGAAATTTATTATTGCAAAAGACCACGACAGAGCTCCTCTTCTTGCACGGAGAAAAAGGACTGAAACACACACAAAAAGTTATAATAATAAAAACAATTTAAAAAATCTGGGTTTATACGTTTGTCTTAATTTAGTTCCCTGTTCAGATCTTGTCTTAATGTTTACAAGTTTCAATACGATAGAACAGTTTTAATGCACCTCCTAGATCCATATATATATATATATATTTCGTCAAGGTTAAGGTTAGCTAATTTCGTACGATATACATTCTGTTTAGTTCATCCAGTATCATAGTACAAGTACGTTCCAAAATTTCAGATTTCCTGTTACATAAGATAAAGGACTATTCCAATTATATTGACTTTACTTTTAAACAATAACACATTATTAAGTTGGCCAAATTAAACTTTCTTGACAATTTAGTATTACATTTCAAAATTAATTTTAAGCTTGTATGACATCACTCATATAGAAAGGAGATGGCCTGCTGACATACAATAATGATCAAAATAAAAAAAGAACTATTACAAACTTTAACATCATAAACATTACGTTGCTTCACAATTTTACAAATAAAAACATTGAAATAAAATAAAAGTAAAATGAAATGAATAATGTAGTGTAATATATTTTTCTGTATGATGTTTACTTTCCTTTGGACTATGGACTATGTAAATGTATCACTGATTGGTGGTCGCGAACCTACTGGGCCCGGTGCAGGTATGCTACCAACAATCACCGATCCATTCACCAACCCAGTGTCTCCGGAAAATAGAACTCAAATTTGCCCAAAGAATATGTTTTCAGGTCCTCTTCTATCTTAACTCGCAGCTTGGCATCCAGGCCTGTAGTCCGTCATCCACGACCCTTCGAGTAAAAGGTCGCGAAGTACAAACTACCGACACAGGAAGTCGACCTCCCAGTGGAGTAGACAATGAGGACTATGGAAATCTTAAAATTAGTCTGTAATGGCCCTACCAGACAAAATAAAATACTTTCAGTATAATCCCAAACTGAATTTAGCGCAACGGAAAAAAAATCAAATTTTGGAAAAGGAAAATGATTGAAAGAATGAATTTTCCTCAGAATTCGTTTTTTTTCGTTTCCGGTCGCACTAAGAAAACACATCTTTTGTTTTCTCCACAGCTGTATCATTCAAAATTTCTAGAGAGTGTATTGTTCATGTACTGCTCTGAACCTTATTAATATTTCATACACATTGTGCATTACTCTATTCTCAACTGCTTAAATTTTAGTAAAATGTTTCTCTGTTTGAAAGAAAAATCAAATATTCTATCCACGGCTCATACACTTTATTTCTATAATCAATAGAAATTTCCATAACATAAAGTTTGCAGGAAAATATGTTTTTAAAAAATCATAAATCAGCATTACCATCAGAATTCAACTTCACAAATTACTATTAAAATTTCTTTGGTTTCAACAGTCTCATTCAATATAGCTTGTTTACACTTTGAAATTTATTTTTTTTTTTAAATTTAATCAGCATATATTAGTATTATAAGTTGGCAATGATAATAGTAAGAATAAATAACTGAAAATAAAATCATACCGAGGTTGCAACACTTCAATAGTATGTAATTCACAATATATTTTCTTTCTTATTTTCTGTTCAGCTATTTCTATGCATTTTACCTCTTTTCTTTTGTTGATGTCAGTTCTACATGGTGATGACCGGTCAGAGGATTTTACGCCTTTCTTAGCTACCTCATTTTCATAACACGGTCTTCCCAATCTACCATGTTACAACTTATACTGACATTTCTTTCAGAAAATGTTACTCAAGATAAAAGAGATATCTTACATCTAACCTAACATACCTAACCTATCTTAACCTAAACTAACCTACCTTAACTAAACTAACTTAACCTACAGACAATCACAAATACACTGACATTTTCATTTTATGATAGCACAATATCTTGTATTTCTCAAGGACGTTTAGTTATCAGATTATTCATTTGATTGTTATTAATGTTTCTAATTTGAAATTTCCAAAATTATTCCATAAATACTATAAACTTAAGATGGGTATCAGAATATAGAATGGATATTATACTAGAATACTATCGAATACTAGTATATACTATACTAGAACAGTAGATTCGAACTATTGATGAAAATCTCGCATTACCGGTACTAAAGAAAATGCACTCATATTGTCTACTTGAGCCGGGAAGATTCTAAAATGAAGTGGTTATACTTCTTGCATATAAGCAAAGAAACGAAAGTTAAATACATACAGGTTTGTACATACATTTGTTATTCTTATGACAATCGCTGCTGACGCTATGACAATCAACCCCCCCCCCATTGAATGTGATATGACATTCACATTATGAATCTGTATATGGATAATTCCGGGGGAAACTACTGAGCTTAGTGCAACATTATTACGTTAAATTCTTCCGAAACGAACACCATTTTTCACTGTCAAAACACCACAATTTTGAAGTTTTAAGTGTCAGAAGGAAATTTTGGTTGGACTACCTCTACTTCACTTACTTGTTTAATTCTCCCTTTAAAAAAATTATTCAGTTGGTACCTCTCCTATCAGTCACTGCAGGTGCTTCTTAAATAAAGAAACTACACCACCATTATTAACTAAATGGCTACTTCGGTATACAGAAAACAGATTTTCTGCCTTTGCTTCCATGCCATACAATTCGGATATGCGCAAGATGGCTTACCTCAACCAATCGCGTTCTGATGTGGACAGGACTTGCTTGAACTCAGGAAAACCAATGTCCGTTGAGCAACGCAACGTTATTTAATGTTCTACTGTAGCCATTTGTGTCTGTGACAGTCCAAAATATAATTTTGAGTTGAGTTGATTTTGAGTTTAACGTCCCGTTCAGCAGCGAGGCTATATGAGACGTGGACCTACTGATTAACGTGGAATCCGAACTACATGAGCTCCCGCCGGGAATCGAACCCGGGCCTCCCACGCCAAAGGCGCGTATGCTAACCGCTTAGCCACGGAGGAGCTCAAAATATAATTTTACTCCTTGACACTAGTTCTCAAAACCATTTCTTTTTCAGATGATAATAACTTCACGTCTAACTTCTAGCACTGCTTCCGGTAAAGACAATAATAATAGGAAGAAGATTCCTAATTGGATATTATCGATGACGTAACTATAGGACGCTAGTTTTTCTACTAGACATCAAAAGAACCGCACAATCTCAAAGGCAGCTGTGATTGCGGATGATCCAATGATAGATAATTCTGACTGAAACAAAGAGATGTATCAAGAAGACATTATGGTTTACTTTTCTGAACTAAAATTTTTTGAAGAATATACGAAATAAAATTTTTGATTTTCTTTGGAAGATGCCTTACTTCAAGATATCATTGGAAATGAACTAAAATCCCACTAAAACTACCAAATCTACTCTTATTTCCTAAATTATGCAATATTTTCGATTAAATAAGCGAGATTCTGAAATGATAATACTACATATATACTGTATATATTTTATGGAACATAAATGAATATTATTGTTTGAGGCAACATTTATGCAAATATTGCGACGTACTCCTCTAATTCTACGATAAATTGAGGAATATATTTTTGAAATCCATACTAACCGCAATACAGGATGTTCCAAATTCTCGGACCATGTTACATAATACTAAAGTATAAGGTAACATCAAATTTAAATACAATTTTAACCCAAAAGCTTTTTTAATGGCGGAGCACCCTATGAAAGTAGCAACAGTGAAGATAGAGAATGGCCGGGCTCACAGAAACACACTTAAGGAATCAAATTTAATTCCCTTTCGAGCGGGAAACCTGTCCGTCTCAGGCATTTCACATCTCTGAACACACATATTCTTCAAGTACTTAAGTATTTTTGCCCATAGTCCCTTAAATTTCAATTCCCTAGTCTGAATTTTTATCACACAAAATTTTCAACTATTAATTATGTCTGACGATTAGTATTTTCTTACGCTATGTGTACGAGTTGACAAGCTTAATGTAATTCCATTATCGAAGGCATGTACGTTAATAATGTGTCAGCAGGAGAGAAAAGAGAACAAATGATCCAAACATCACCCCAGATTTATCCCTCTATATGTTGAAATTTCCAGGAGAGTCCTAACAACACCAAACAACAGGGCCAACTTCGGAACCTTGTACCAAAACAACTATCGACAACACTAAAAGTAACCTAACCATTGTATATAACAAAAGAAAGAAAATAATTAATATAAAAAAGGCATGAATTTGATATGGACAGGTGTTTAGCCTATCAGTAAATTCGGCGTTTTAAATTCTGACGAAGTAAGTAAATTGGAAGTGAAGGGAGAGGAAGGACGAGTTCCATCACCCAGGCGACTGAGGACCCATGTCTGACTGGATTTTAGCTACTTTAAGCGATCATACTTTTAGGTTCAATTATTTACAGGCAACAAAAACCCTTTTTACTTCAAACATTGTAACTTAACAATAAACAGGTCTGATTACATTAGATTTTATCCCCTTTTTTCTTTACTTGTGAACTTCAGAAACTGAAATTTTAACGAAGGTTTGCATTTCTAATTTTGAAAATTTTATAACAATTTATAGAATGTAACGTGGCAGTTAATCCTAATCAAAATTTAACCATCAACAGTTAATTTCTCCTAAACACCTTCTTTCGCCTGGAACCTTCCGAGTTACATGGGCTCCTTAGCCTCATTGCCTGATTTTCTAAATATCTTTCAGTCGCATTACAAATTGAAGGGAGACTGATATTACCTTGAGATCCTGGGTGCTCCGGAATCGAACTGGGAAACTTACTAGTCCTTTAGAAGATCCATTCCACCACCGGGGAAATCTCACTCATATGCAGCAAGAAGAGCTCCGTGGCAGATATTTCACAAGAAATCTATCTTCACATAACAACAATTCAGTGGCCATTACTCCCTTCTCTCACTTTAAGATTAGTTGATGCACTACATGCCAATTGGCGTGTATCCTACTTTAGTTAATATTATTTTTCAGCACCCACAAACTACAGTTTTTTTTCACACGCCATCTTTTCTCTTAAAGTATATTCCACTATATTCCCTTTGTTCCCGGCTAAAAATAGCTTCTCTTTACTATCCTTTTATCCCGATTGGTGCAACAATACCTAAAGAATAAATTTGAAAGCTTTTAATATACGGTACTCTATTTTATTTTATGTCAACTATTCTACATCTTTCTATGCTAACATACTTATTATAATATCTAGAATTGTTGGAAAGAAAATATGTATTTTTCTCTTATCTACGATTAATACTACTTATCATTAAATTTTTAATTTGGTTGTTTTCATGCTTCATTTTTTCTCCCCTAGATGGCAGTACCATCGTAATCTGCAAGGACTATAAACAAACTCTCGAAGTGCTAAGGGTCACCTCGAAGAAGGGCGCCATTTTGGGTTCTCAAATTAACCCATTAATGCCGATACAAAAAAGTTAATATTTGGTTGAAATTTAATTTATTCCTTCGATTTTGTGTTCCAATAAATGCATTACAAGTAATTCTGACTTTAGAAAATGTTCATAATATGTCCAAAATACAGTGAACAGGTCTGGCAGGATTTCGTACCACCCAGCAAATGTATGAACTATATTTCTTTATAGGACTTACTAGGATTTTGTAGGTTTTGTACTATAAAATGTTTTTGATAAAACATTTTTGCACAGTCTTTGCTTTGTTATACGCAGTCTTTACTGAGTACGAATTTGTATTCACTGTATACTAAGTAAACGGCCAAGTGCATTTACACCCCTTTCGCGTTGATAAATCGACTTAGGTTCACACAAATTCTAGTTTTCGAGTTTTCTTCTCACTGCAAGTTCACAAAACACGATACGGCTTGGAACAGTCAGGATGGAGTGTAACAACACATCTCTCACATCCGTTCTTTTACTACACAGTCTACATCTTGCATTTTTCTGACTGCTTTTGACAGTCCAGTGGTCCACAGGATCATATCTCATAGCAGTGTGAACTTTCTTAGACGATCCGAGGGGTCTGGAGATCGATGTCGGCGTTCCATGCTGCAATGCAAGCTGCTGGTCTACTTGCCTAATGAAGTCGAGAAGCGAGATATTGTCTCTAGTGCGATATATTCGCCAGGCATTGACAGCTGAGACGACCATCATGCAAAGAACTACCACTACCATTTCTTTGACCGAATTCCCACTCTATAACACGCTTGAAACTGATCACTTCAATCCACTCCCCCCATATGTTTATTGTATATTGTTACTTGCTGTGGAACAGGAATCTCTATTTTCTTCTTATCCTTTTGCTCCACCTGGAAACTTTCGCTAATGGATTTGTTCTGATTTTGTTACTCGCGACGTTCACTGTTTTGTTGTTCCATTTCACCTCAACTATATTTTCAGTACATACTGACGCTTCATATCATTTCTCCTCTTCTCCATTTCTTTCTTTGAAGCCAAAGGGGCTGATTCCAAACGGTTCTCCCTTATTGTGCCTGTACCAGCAATGCTTTTAACTGATAATGCTTTTAGCAATGGAATACTAGTAAAGAACTTGTCGAACACAACATGCTGCCCTGCTCTTACATCACATTAGTCAAGAAGACCCAATACAACGTACCCTCCTTGTCCCAATCCTTTATTCGTCAATTTAGTGTCATTGCCGCAATAAGGTTCTGCATGCAATATATATCCATCAGATGTCGCAAATCACCAGAGCTTATATCCAAAACTTTTAGGCATACCGCGAATATACTGCTTTGTAGAATGATGGCCATAATATGGGAGCATACTTCTATCAATACTAAGATATTCTAGCATTTCTAGTATTTTGAAATTATTATTCATGTGATCTAAAATTGGCCTCACTTTGTAATAGCGATCTTCAGTCATTTTCATATTGTCAGCGAAATACAAGCAACGCATTAAATGATCAAATGTATCCCGTCGCATAGTTTGAGATATAAGTACATTGTGTAAATCTTTAGTATCACTCCAGTAAAGTCGTCGATTTCGCACTTTGCATTATCCGGATACGAGGAGAATAGCAATAGAAGATAAAATGTTGTCCTTTGTTATTGAATCAGTGCTGAGATTTTTTTTGTAACGCGTACACTTTGCTTTTCTCAACTATTAAATTTATAAAATCATTTGACATCATCAACTGAAAGTAATCAACATGTGTTTGCATACTTGCTTCCAAATAATCCAGTATATTGGGGAAAACTTAGGAGAGAAATCTGGCACTTCATTTCCCACTAAAAGTTCAGAAGACGTCCACTGTCGATTAGGTCGACGACATTTACGCTTAACCCTGTCACCGGATGAACTTGGCTCTTCAGCATCTGTGGATCCTGATTCTTGCTTCTCATCGCTTGTATTTTGAATCTCTCCTTCTGTTTGTAAAACATGTCTCGGTAGGTGTTCAGGCAATTCTTCATTTTCATCATCTGTTTTATCTGAGTCTTCGTGAGTGTCCCCTTCAGGGTCCTATGCAGGAGGTAGGATAGCGATGTTACACTAAGGGGTATCGTTATCAGAATCTTCCATTAACATGTCGTAGATGTCGTTGAGTGAGAGTCTGGAAGGAATGAAAGATAAAATCAATACAAAGTTACGTTAACACATAGAAATAATTGAATCACAAGATGCAAATAGGTGAGATTTATCAAAAGGTAAAATGCAAGAAAAGAAGAAGAAAACTTTGCATGAAACACTAAAACCTGAACGTTGGTGCCACTTTAACACGAACCAAGCACTTTTTACGGTCTTTTCTCACCCAGAAAGTGCATCATACGACCCATGTTGAGACACTTTCTGTATTTACTCCTACAGACTTCTTTACTTGTCAATTTTGCAAAAAAAGAAAGAAAAAAGTGTAATATAACACATTTTTGCATTTGACAATTCAATTGAGAATTTAGACTATGACTTTTTCTTTTGGCGAGAAAGAAATAAAATCTGTATGATTACTCACACGAATGAGATTTTTAAATTTTAGATGAATGAAGAGATATAAAAGAGATATATTTCGTCGTTTTTATATGACATTTTTACTGCTACATTGCTTTTCTCATTTCTTTACACCCTAGTAATAGGAGGTCGCCTTTCTCTCCAGTATCGATCTCCATATTTCAACCAAATACTGGCTAGACAGGGAAGTTATCCTATTTGTATAATAGAAGCAAGGGATATATTTTGACAAGAGGTGATTTTCTTGCCATTCCCTACCCCGTTAATTTGAAACCTAAATTTATGTTTCAAACTCATTAGCAACGGAACTAAGATTTTCATAGATCAGTAACTTCACGGACAGTAAATCGTTTTGAACGGATGCTTCTATTTATAAAAATATACTTCAGAGAATTTCCTCAAACCTTGAACAATTCCTACAGTGATAGAGGACTCAATAACAGTTAGAAAACTCTTTCTCACACTTCCTTTTATGATAGTTTTGAGCTAGAATGTATGCGAACCTAACACTCAGTTTCACGAACTGAATATCCGCGGAATCCGCAAATACACGAACCTCAGTTTGAGAAACACTGAGCTAGAATATCAAAATTACTATAGGCCTACTTCAAGCAAACGTTTCTTTAAATAACTTGAAAAAGAAGAGAGTACCATATAAAGAATAGCATGAAATTTTGAAACAATAGCTTAGAATTTGGAAGAAATCTAAAAAGTCATTGTCATATATGCCGACTGGCAGAATTTCCTGCCACACTATTGTAACTAGAACAAATACATAAAACCCTTATTTATTCACTTACTTTTTCAACATCCACACCTTCTTTGATCTTTCGTAAATAAAATGTATGCTTTATATTACAGTAAGGAACACAAATTTGTCTCTACTTACGTTTTCTTTGAAGTGCGCTAACCCATTTCTTCTACTCTGTTTGCGCAATAAAATGTTTCCTCTCACACTTCAATATACCACTTCAATTGACAGCTCAAAACTACACAAACTGAAAGAAAAAATATCCAACAATAACCGCTGCAACTGACCGCCAGAACGGTCCACTAGTTTAGGAGGGGTGGTAGGTAAATCGACTGGCAGGAGATCCTGCCATCGGCATTGATGGGTTAACTCAATCTTTTGCTATTTTTAATCATTATGCATGAGTGGAAAATACCGTCGTAGACAGGAAAAGAAGGTTAACAAATAAAAAAATGAGATTGGAAAAGCATTGCTAAAAAGAAAAAGAAGAAGAAACAGATGTTGGAATCTTTTATACAGTCGTAGATAAAGCTTGAAGCAGGAAGCATTTTTGCCGATCCCAAACGTTTCAGCATTCTTGCCAATTTGATGTCGATAACATAATCCAAACAACCCCTGCGGAGCTTCTAACCCGTTCCTACTACTACTACTACATTAGCTGTGGATCTATATAGTACAAGGGCAAACGTACTACTACTACTACTACATTTGCTGTGGATCTATATAGTACAAGGGCAAACTTATTTTAATGAAAGAAGTTTAATGAAAATTTTAAAACAATGATCGTTAAATCACTTTTTGAATATTATTTTTAATCTTATTTTAACGAAAGAAGTGTTATAAACATTTTTAAAAGTAGTAAAAAAACTGTCCGTAGGCAGGATTCGAACCCTCGCCAAAAACATTTTCGTTACTAGCATGTTACGCTAGACCACTCGGCTACCAGAGCCGACAACAATTATCGTTTACTTTGTGCTATATATAGATCATGTCTTGTGATATCGCATCTGTATCGACCAATCAGATCAGAGGATATGCTGAAACGTTTGGGATCCGCAAATATGCAAGCAGGAAGTCTTAGAAAAGGATAAAGATAAATGTAAGAGGAAAATATTGTTGACACCGAAGATGAAGAAAGTAAGTAGTAGGGCCTACCTCCTCCTTGTTGATTACACGAAATGTATACAAAGTAATCGTTGTTAATGTACGACAAAAGTACGATAAGTATGTTATTGTTTGTTCAATATAATTTCAATTATGTTTCGTGTATTACTACCGTTAATCATATATTTTTTCTGTGTTATTTACCCTGACCAACATGAAATGCTGATCTAATGCCAAAGACAAAAATACTATAGCCGATCTCCATAGCTGCTACACGTCAGACTGGATAATGCGAGACCCTGTTGAACTTATCTTCCTAACGGAAGTGCACGTAAATTTTTCCAACCATCCTTTTGTTTGTCAGAATTTTACTTTTTTCGAGTTTATAGATGTTATTGATATTAGACTTAATATTTTCATTCTATTATTGCTGAATTTATTCAAACTGTTTTTCTTATTTATTTTGTGACCTAGAGCTCTTTCGAGGCTATGAGGATAGCATACACAACATGGGCGTGGGACATGTAGATTTGACTTCCAGTGGGAGCTCACCTGGATCTGATCCTACGTTGACTTGTGGGTACATGTCTCATATAGCCTCGCTGCCTAACGGGAAGATTATCTCAAATCAAATTATTTTGTGAACTTGTCTTCAGTTTTATGGTATCTACATCTACCAAATCCTATTTTATTTACTTGATTCGTAAATTTCATATTTTCTATTTCCGAAATGAAAAAAATGTTCATTTTTATATTAATATCCATGTCTGTGCTACGTTTCTTTTCCTGTTCACTATTGAATATTGTTAAAAAGTTTAAAGGCATATTTTTGGATCTGGGGGGCTAAATTTTTTTGAGATAATATATACCTTACTTTCTTCGTATATTTTCTGCATTTTTTGTTGATTGATATTAGGTTAGGTTATACTTGAATAGATTAGGCTAGGTTAGGTGAGGTTATTTTTGATTAGGTTAGGTTAGGCTATACTAGATTAGATTAGGCTAGGTTAGCTTACTTTCGGTTAGGTTAGGTTATTTCTTATTGCCCCCCAGTTTCAAAATTATCCCAGTTTAAATTCGAGAATGCTTATTCTTCAAACTAAATTACATCAATCATAGGATCATATATAAGTAAATTAACTATTATAACCGTAGTTATATCCAGATCTTTTATTTTTTCCATTGCTATTTTCACCCATTTCTACTTAGAGCACAAGAAGATTAGTACAGTTGGACCTGATATCAAATATGATACTGAAAGTCTTAATATCAGTTTCGATTTTTACACTATTGTTTCATTCCGAAAATTGTTAATACGCTCTTGTTCAAATTACTTCATTAAATGTTTACTGTTGAAAGCTTATATGAATATTCTAACTGTTGCAGCAATATATTTCTATCATGAGTGAACATAATCTTAAGTACACTTATCTCTACTGTGTGCTTCTGGTGTAAAGCATCATGAACATTAGCCAATGCTGCCCGATATTTCGCCTGGTGTTGCCGGATTGCCCTTTTTATCTCTCTATTCCTCCAGAAGCAGTGCCCGATATATATACCGCAAGACCTCGCCGTGCGGGGGCCCCGAACCATAAGGGGTCCAAGGGTTTTCAAAGGTCCCACTGCACCTTGCTTGCAAATACTACTTTTTAAAACACTTGAAAAAGAATGATATGTTCACAATAGCTTAATTACTTGCACCAAATAACGAGCTACAAGGACTAACAACGCCACACGAGATGTCTCTTACTTTCGAAGGCCTAGGTTCTGGAAAGACTTTTTGATAATACGCTTACATTAGCTGAAAATATATTAGAATTTAGAGGCAGTAAAGAGCATGATGGAAGCTACGTTGAAGTTTATTTATTTATTTTTTTTTTTGTCTCTCGTACAGTTCTTAGCTAAATATGATTCTTAGTACAGTTCTTAGCTAAATACAATGGCACGGGTAGTCAGTCTACCCAAAGGCTAGATATCTCAGCCATGATCTTCAAAATCAAATCATCGAATCCTATCTTCAAACTTAAAAGCTTATTTGTTGAAGGAAATTAAAAGTGACATTTTTGTCATTAATGATTGATACAACTCAAGATTTATCAAAAAAGATCAAATGAGTTTCATTATTCGCTACATAAATTTTATAGAAGTAAACGATAGCTTTGAAAATGAAGTTTCTAGACAGGTCGAGATTGAATAACTGATTTTAGAATTTTTACATGTAAGAAATGCAACTGAATCCGGAGTTGCAACTCTGGTGTTAAGACATTCGGAGACATTGAGCTTGTCTGTGATAAAATGCAGAGGGCAGGGATATGATGGCGCTGCTGTGATGAGTGGTCCTTACTCAGGTGTTCAGAAGAGACTTCAAGATATTGAGGAACGAACTATATACAGGGTGTTCAGAAAGTAACTATGCAGTTAATAACTTGTCGTATTTTATTTTCCATAAACCACTTTAAAGAACTGAAATTACTCGAAGCTAAACTTAAATGTCATTGAAGTTATAAGAGATGCTCGAAGTGATCCCCTTGCAATTCAAGACACAGTTGCACACGTTTCTGTATGTTCTTGAAGACGTTGTGCAGAACATCCGGAGTGACGTTCCGAATGTGACGTATCAGTGCAGCTTGGAGTACTTGTATAATGTAGGATTGCCTTCATAGGCCTTTCCCTTCAACGTACGGTACCCCATAAAAAGTAATCCGGTGGAGTCAAGTCGGTGAGGCTAGAGTCCTTGAGATATGATACGGTCACCGAAGATGTCCTGTAAAAATACCATCGCCTTGTGGGTGGTATGTGCAGTCGCCCCGTTCTGTTGGAACCAGGCATTCCCAATTTCATCCTCATTCAATTCACCTAGGAAGGGCTCCAGAATGCAGGTGCAGTATCGTTCTGCATTTATGGTGTCCTGATGAAGATGGGCCCAATGATGCGTTTACGAGTCACGGCGCACCAAACACCAACGTTTTGATCATGCAGTGAGGACTCATGAAATTCATGCGGATTTTCCGTACTCCACACATAACTATTCTGGCTATTCACGTAACCGGAGAGGTGAAATCATGCCTCATCCGTAAAAAAAAACGTTTTATCAAGAATCCCCTCGCCATTGTCCTGCAGGAAAGACAGGGACCAGTTGCAGAAGTTCATACGCACTGGGGGAACGGTGTCTCTTAGTTCATGCACGAACGAAATTTTGTACGGATACATGGACAGTGACTTCCGGAGAATCTTTTGAACCGAACCCACGGACACGTGGGCCTGCTGAGCTAGTCGTCTAACCGTTTTCTTTGGACTGTGCAGCATCACGTCTTGCTGCTCCGCCACCTTCTCTGCGGATGTGGCTGTGGATGGCCTATCTGATTTTGGAGTATTATGAATTCTTCCGGTCTTTCGAAACTTGGTTATGAGGTTCCGTACCGCATTGCGGTTAGGTCTCTTCACTCCAGGGAACTGCTGCAAATGCAGCTTCTACTGCTGAGGTAAACTATCTCCATTGCCGAACACATGCTCCACAAGAAGCACTTTTTGTTTAATCGTCAGCATAATGACCTGGATCACGATGATGTCACACAAGACGTTAGGCTTCAATCAAACCGAACCTTTGAACAAACACAAATACCTCGTCAAATTTGGTTCAAATATGTTAAACAATGGAAAATGTTGTATTACTAATTAATAATCATATGTCATTACTTAGCACACCACAACATGGCACTGCATAGTTACTTTCTGAACACCCGGTATATTCACTGCCCGGTACATAACCTAACTCTTTTCATTAATGACGCTGCCAAAGGTGTAAAAGAAGTTACCAGTTACTTCAGAACGCTCCAGGATTTGTATACCTTTTTTTGGTCAAAGTATAAATAGATCACTTAATATTCTGTCGTTATTAACAGGATAATCAGATGTCACTTTTTGAGAGCTCAATCTTCCTAGATGGGCCCCACGATTTCAGTCCATTGTAGCTATCAGGTTGAAGTATGCTGGTGAAATGAAAACTCTCGGAAAACTTGCACTGACAAGTAAGAAGGCTAGCAACGCATCAGAAGCAGATATATTGGCGAAAGTAATGGATTCCTTCGATTTTGTGTTTCTCACAGTGGTGTTAGAGACGGTCTTTTCCGCTCTAAAAAGGATCGTAGGAAATTTAAGGACCCAAAATGGCGCCCTTCTTCGAGTTCAACCTAAAGCAACATTGAAGGACTAGCTCGGGAGAGTAATGCTCCCGGAAGTAGAAACGAGAAACACGTTTCTGATTGGTTGGCGTTATCCACTTCTTGCTAAGTTGCATTCAAATATGAGACAACAAACGATTGCTGTTGTCGGCCTCAGTGGCCGAGTGGGCTAGAGCTATGTGCTAGTAATAAAGTACTCTTTTGGCGCGAGTTCAAACCCCGTCCAAGGAAAATTTTTTTAACATTTTTTTACATTTTCATAACACTTATTAAATTAAAATAATATGAAAATAATACTTTAGAAAGTTATTTATTTATTTTTATGCAGGTAAGTAGTTGTAGTACTTATGCCCTTGTACTCCATGATATAGGGTCATTTTGTTCCCCTTGTACTTCATGATATCAATTTTGTGACCCTAAAACAACTGGCTAGGATAGCGCGTAAAACAGCTGTCTAGAGTAGCGCGCGGAAAAACGTACTTCCGGGAGTATTACTCTCCCGAGCGGGTCGTAACATTGAGAGTTTGCTTATAGTCTTCGCAGATTGCGTTGGTACTGCCCCCTAGGGGAAAAAATTAAAAAGTGAAGCAAGAGGACAATCAAAATAGACTTTTAATGACAGGAAGTATTAACCGTAGGTAAGAGAAAAATATACTTTATTTCTTTGCAACAAAATTAGATTAGATAACAAGTTAATTATAGCACAGAAAGGTGTACAATAGTTAACGTAAAATAAAGTAACGATTAATAAAATTTAAAAGTTATCCGGTAGTAATCATTGCACCAATCGGATTAAAAAAGGCGAATTGAAGCTATTTTTCGCCGGGAACCAAGATTTTATTTCATTTTATTTTATTTTTTTATTTATTTATTTATTTTTTTTTGCGTGTGATAAGTTAACATGTCGAAGAGTACGGACCCAGTTTATGGGTGCAGTGAGTAAATTGACTGAAATCGACGGACGCCGTTAAGTCCCAGAACTCAGTATGTGAACAATAGTTAGTGAAATATAAAAGCGGCCAGCGAGTGAGAAGTGAAGGCTGATAAACTGCTATGGAGTAATTAAAAGATGTAGAGTAAAAGATTAAGTGAAGTAAACGAACTCCTATTCCCTACAACTATGCACGTGTATCGCCCATGATGGAGTTTGTTGTCCAGAGGAATGGTGAGATTCAGGCCTGAGATACTCATTCAGGTAACACTAGTCTCTTGTTTTAAATTGGGATGCAGCTACCTTAGATATTTTGAGAAGCAGACTTCGAAGTTAAAAATTCTAGGTGACTCGGAAGGTTCCAGGCGTAGGAATTTCTTTTAGGAGAAAGTTACTATGGTTGGTTAAATTTTTCTTTCAAGCCGAATCCATTGGCGGCTAAATTTTATAAACTGTTATAAAATCCCTCAAAATCGGAACTATGAACTTCTAAAATTTTCAGTTTTCGGAATATTTATATTTAAGTAAAGGAGGCAAAGGTTAATGTAATTAGGCCTGCTTATTGTAAATTACTTCTACAATGGTTAATGTAAGAATAGTTAAGTTTCTTTCAAATAATGGAACCTAAAAACAAGATCACTTAAAGTAGCTAATTTCCAGTCAAGCATGGGTCCTCAGTCGCCTGAGTGATAGAATTCGTTCTTCCTCTCCCTTTACTTCCACTGCCACTTGCCTCTCTCAGAACTTAAAATGATGAATTTACGTATATTTTAGCACATTTCCATGTAAAATCCCTGTTTAAATTTCTTTGTTTTTATGTGAGTTTATTTTCTCTGTTTGTTAGTTATAGTGGTTAGGTTAGTTTTAGTATTGTTAACGACTGCGTAAAAAGTATTAAAGTTGGTTTCTTGTTTAATACTATTAGGAACCTCCTAGTAATTTCCACATATAGAAGGATAAATCCGGGGTGATGTTTAGTTCGTTAACTGCTCTCTCTACCCTGGTGACATGTTATTAACATAAAGGCTTTTAGTAAGAGAATTACATGAAGCTTGTCCACTCGCCCTGTAGCGTAAAGAAATTATAAATTGGCAGATATACTCAGTAGTTGAAAATTGTATTATAACTGAGTGAAACTGGAGAAGTTGCAATTTAATGTGCCAGGGGAGAAAATAGTTAAATATCTGAAGAATATGTGTATTCAGAGACGTGTTGCGCCTGAGACGAACAGGTTGCCCGCTCGTAGGAGAATTATATTTCATTTCTTCAGTGTGTTTTTGTAGGCCCGGCCATTCTCTATCTCCACCATTCATAGGGTGCTCCGCCATTAAGAATTGTATTTTGTCCTATGTAACTCGAAATATTTAAAATTTTAAGAATGTACTTGCGCTAAGAATCGGATTAATTAAACAGAGTTCATATTGTACAAAACTAACTAACTCGAACCTAAACAAAATTATTCTTTGGAAATTTAAGAGGTGCATTAAAATTTGTTGTGTTGTGTGGAAATTTTTGTGAAAAGGCAGACTGGTGAAGATAAAATCGGAACTGAGAACTAAAATTAAGACGAAATTTGAAACCTATTTTTTTAATTACCACTTTCAATGTGTGCTTCAGTCTTTTTCCTCCCCGAGCGGGAAGGGAGCTCTGTCGTTGTAGTTTCTATATTATTTTTCTCGCTTTTGTGACAACAAATTTTAGTTTATCCTGTATTAAGTAATAGTCATTGCGTTATGAGATCAGAATAACCCTTAGTTACAAGTTGGATTAATAATATTTGGCAAGTGGTCTTTAGATTGAAAGAGATAAACATGAAATCTATTATTAACAGTTACAGTGCTTCTCGCAGTGGTATCCAACAGGAGAAAGATCCTGATTCATTGATAGTTTTATTTACCTTTTTTTCTTTCTTGTTTTTAGTTCTTCCTTTCTTCATTATTGCAGATGACATTATATTTTCTTTCATTCAAATACAATTAAAGCTATGGTTGGATAGTCTGGAGTACCTTCACTACCCAGGAGTGTATCCAACCTTGGCCAAATTTTGGGGAAAGGAAGAAAGCGAATTAGCTGTTACACGTTGTCAAAAATATTTTCAATACTACTAACCGTATTGAACCGTACCGGAACCGGAACTTCTTCAAACTAAACAATTTGACGTTAAGAAAGTTTTACGCACTCTTGAAGAAATCCGAGAGGAATTGAAGTAAATGAGAGAAGTGGAAAGTCAACCCTATGTAGAAGAAAAGTGTAGAAGAGTAGAAGTGTAGAAGAAAAGACAACCCAAACTGAAAAATAAACAATTTGATGAATTTGTAGATCATTGGTCTTCGGACACATAAGCTTGCTTCAGGGTTAATGTTTACAATAGCTTTCTCGGTATCGCGGACAATGAAATAGAGATCCGTTTTACATTGTTACAGACAATTTTTCATGAATTTTCAATCATATTCCCGAAAGTACTTGTGAACCTTTCAGATGAAGAAATTTTAGTTAAGGCTGAAAAACTACAAAAGAAGTACCATCAAGATATTGGTCAAACGCTAACATTGGAATTAATTTCTCTTCGTACTGGACTTAAAAACCATGGCGCTAATACTATACGTTGAGTTTAATACTATTACCCCAAGTTATCCTGAAGTTTTGAGTACTCTTGCTTTATTCCTGACTTTACCCTGACTGTGGCTTCCACTGAAAGATCATTCTCAGTCTTAAATAGGATGAAGAGCTATTTAAGGTGTTCAATGACACAGGAGAGAATAAGCAACTTGGGAATATTGTCAATCAACCATTAAAGGGCTCGGCTCCGACTATTGGCTAGAGAGATCTTATGCGGGAATTTGCGGAGATGAAGTCGAGGAGGAAGGATTTCCTCTAAAACGTATTTGACTCTCTATTCCATAGCAAATAGAACACTAAGAACATTTCATTAAAACGTACTATTAAAAAAGTATTGAATATAGAGGGACCCTCTCAAATTTCCTTGCAGGGGTGGGGGCGAAATCTCTAGACCAGGTACTGTCCAGCAGCCCAGATACTGATGAATTCTTTTTATGGTAGAAGAGAAATTACGTTCCTACTCATCTAACCCCTTTCTTTCCTTATCAGGATTCATAACAAATAATATACCCTAGGACTTCGTATAGGTCTCACAAAAACAATCCATCTGATTCCTAAACAACTCCTGGGGGGCGCGGTGGCTCAGTGGTAGAGCGTTCACCTCTGGTGCTTGGGTCCCGGGTTCGATCGCAGCCTCCGCCAAGTGAACTTTGTGGTGGACAAACATCGTGCTCGTGGGTTTTCTCGGGGTTCTCCCGTTTCCTCCCACTTTCTTCATTCCACCATTTTCACTCATCTCTCATCATCACCGTCTCCTTTAAAATAACCGGCATAACCGTGGGACGTAAAACTTAAAGATTTCATTTCATTTTTCATTTTTTCCTAAGCAACTCGATATGATCGAGTTTATTTTGGGTTACGATAATTTATGACACCATTCAGACGCCTGGTGTTTTTGAATCTCTGTTAGAAGAGAAAAGAGGGAATAAGTAGTCGCACATATGTAAGGTAGTGAAACGTGAAGGAAAAAAAATATAAACAGAAAACATACTGCGTTTCTTCTGCCGAATAAGGAAGAACATGTCTTGCAGTGAATTTCAAAACAATATCACGAACTTCCCACACTTTCTGTTCTTACGATGCTAGGCATATTATATATGTGAATCAGATTGCAAAGAGACTTGATATTATTTAACTCGCTCGCTTACTATTCTCAGGGGTGTGTAGCCACGGGGAAAACGAGGCCCTGTCTTCCCAAACTATTTCCAGCCCCGAAATGAGATTCGCCTGGTATATGTTTAATAAACTTATTTAATAGATAATGCAAATGAGTGACGTTTATAATAATATATGAAAATTTAAAAAAAATCAAACATCATCACTACGGTTTCTACACCTAATTAAAACATCTAAAATTAATCAGATGCTTTATATTCTCATTTCCCTAACTGGGCGCACATCGTGTAAATTTATTACAATATTATTGCATAATAATGTCTGAGTTGATGTTTCTTCAAGTTTTTCATTTACTATTTTAACCAACATAAGGGGTAGTCCACATACTACGTAACGCGGCAAAGGGTGAAGGGGTTTCGGCCTTGTGTTAGAAAGTGTGAAAAGGGGGATGAGGGATGTTAGATCTTCGTTACGTAACGCATGTTTTTTGCTGTAATTTTTAGTTTTATTCTCAGATTTATATGCAATCTTTTAAACAAATAAGTATTATTCAGTTCTTTTCTTCTTTTATAAATAAATTAGCAGAATACCCGTTCTTCGCAGGGAAGAATGCCTTTCATTTTGGACATAAAGAGCACCAAAAGCTTCACCAATTAACTTATGGACCCCAAAAACTATGAATTCGACATTAATATCGGTCATTTTTCAATTATTTTTACATGTCATCAACCTCCCTTTGGAGTATTAATGGAGAGTGAATTTGGATTTAAACAGGAGACTAGTGTTACCTGAATGAGTATTTCAGGCCTGAAATACTCATTCAGGTAACACTAGTCTCTTGTTTTAAATTGGGATGCAGCTACCTTAGATATTTTGAGAAGCAGACTTCGAAGTTAAAAATTCTAGGTGACTCGGAAGGTTCCAGGCGTAGGAATTTCTTTTAGGAGAAAGTTACTATGGTTGGTTAAATTTTTCTTTCAAGCCGAATCCATTGGCGGCTAAATTTTATAAACTGTTATAAAATCCCTCAAAATCGGAACTATGAACTTCTAAAATTTTCAGTTTTCGGAATATTTATATTTAAGTAAAGGAGGCAAAGGTTAATGTAATTAGGCCTGCTTATTGTAAATTACTTCTACAATGGTTAATGTAAGAATAGTTAAGTTTCTTTCAAATAATGGAACCTAAAAACAAGATCACTTAAAGTAGCTAATTTCCAGTCAAGCATGGGTCCTCAGTCGCCTGAGTGATAGAATTCGTTCTTCCTCTCCCTTTACTTCCACTGCCACTTGCCTCTCTCAGAACTTAAAATGATGAATTTACGTATATTTTAGCACATTTCCATGTAAAATCCCTGTTTAAATTTCTTTGTTTTTATGTGAGTTTATTTTCTCTGTTTGTTAGTTATAGTGGTTAGGTTAGTTTTAGTATTGTTAACGACTGCGTAAAAAGTATTAAAGTTGGTTTCTTGTTTAATACTATTAGGAACCTCCTAGTAATTTCCACATATAGAAGGATAAATCCGGGGTGATGTTTAGTTCGTTAACTGCTCTCTCTACCCTGGTGACATGTTATTAACATAAAGGCTTTTAGTAAGAGAATTACATGAAGCTTGTCCACTCGCCCTGTAGCGTAAAGAAATTATAAATTGGCAGATATACTCAGTAGTTGAAAATTGTATTATAACTGAGTGAAACTGGAGAAGTTGCAATTTAATGTGCCAGGGGAGAAAATAGTTAAATATCTGAAGAATGTGTGTATTCAGAGACGTGTTGCGCCTGAGACGAACAAGTTGCCCGCTCGTATAAGAATTATATTTCATTTCTTCAGTGTGTTTTTGTAGGCCCGGCTATTCTCTATCTCCACCATTCATAGGGTGCTCCGCCATTAAGAAAGCTGTTGGGTGAAAATTTATTTAAATTTGTGAACCAAGCTAATATGCATGATGTGAAAGCTTGTAATAGATTTTTTAAATCCTTATTATATGTCAGCAAGCCAAGGAAATGTTACCACCCCCTTTCTCTTTGAGTGATGTAATAAAAGCTTAAAATCAATTCTGAAATTTAACAGTAAACTGTGACAAAGTTTAATTTGGGGAACACAATGCTTCGTTATTATTTATAACTCAAGTCGATATAATTGGAATTGTATTTTGTCCTATGTAACTCGAAATATTTAAAATTTTAAGAATGTACTTGCGCTAAGAATCGGATTAATTAAACAGAGTTCATATTGTACAAAACTAACTAACTCGAACCTAAACAAAATTATTCTTTGGAAATTTAAGAGGTGCATTAAAATTTGTTGTGTTGTGTGGAAATTTTTGTGAAAAGGCAGACTGGTGAAGATAAAATCGGAACTGAGAACTAAAATTAAGACGAAATTTGAAACCTATTTTTTTAATTACCACTTTCAATGTGTGCTTCAGTCTTTTTCCTCCCCGAGCGGGAAGGGAGCTCTGTCGTTGTACTTTCTATATTATTTTTCTCGCTTTTGTGACAACAAATTTTAGTTTATCCTGTATTAAGTAATAGTCATTGCGTTATGAGATTAGAATAACCCTTAGTTACAAGTTGGATTAATAATATTTGGCAAGTGGTCTTTAGATTGAAAGAGATAAACATGAAATCTATTATTAACAGTTATTACCAGTGCTTCTCGCAGTGGTATCCAACAGGAGAAAGATCCTGATTCATTGATAGTTTTATTTACCTTTTTTTCTTTCTTGTTTTCTAGTTCTTCCTTTCTTCATTTTTGCAGATGTCATTATATTTTCTTTCATTCAAATACAATTAAAGTTATGGTTGGATAGTCTGGAGTACCTTCACTACCCAGGAGTGTATCCAACCTTGGCCAAATTTTGGGGAAAGGAAGAAAGCGAATTAGCTGTTACACGTTGTCAAAAATATTTTCAATACTACTAACCGTATTGAACCGTACCGGAACCGGAACTTCTTCAAACTAAACAATTTGACGTTAAGAAAGTTTTACGCACTCTTGAAGAAATCCGAGAGGAATTAAAGTAAATGAGAGAAGTGGAAAATCAACCCTGTGTCCGTAGAAGAAAAGGCAACCCAAACTGAAAAAAAAAAAAAAAACACTGATGAATTTGTAGATCATCGGTCTTCGGACACATAAGCTTGCTTCAGGGTTAATGTTTACAATAGCTTTCTCGATATCGCGTACAATGAAATAGAGATCCGTTTTACATTGTAACAGACAATTTTTCATGAATTTTCAATCATATTCCCGAAAGTACTTGTGAACCTTTCAGATGAAGAAATTTTAGTTAAGGCTGAAAAACTACAAAAGAAGTACCATCAAGATATTGGTCAAACGCTACCATTGGAATTAATTTCTCTTCGTACTGGACTTAAAAACCATGGCGCTAATACTATACGTTGAGTTTAATACTATTACCCAAAGTTATTCTGAAGTTTTGAGTACTCTTGCTTTATTCCTGACTTTACCGGTGACTGTGGCTTCCACTGAAAGATCATTCTCAGTCTTAAATAGGATGAAGAGCTATTTAAGGTGTTCAATGACACAAGAGAGAATAAGCAACTTGGGAATATTGGCAATCAACCATTAAAGGGCTCCCACTATTGGCTAGAGAGATCTTATACTGGAGTTTGCGGAGATGAAGTCGAGGAGGAAGGATTTCTTCTAAAACGTAAGTATTTGAATCTCTATTCCATAGCAAATAGAACACTAAGAACATTTTGTTAAAATGTAGTATTAAAAAAGTATTGAATATAGAGGGACCCTCTCAAATTTCCTTGCAGGTGTGGGGGCGAAATATCTAGGCCAGGTACTGTCCAGCAGCCCAGATACTGATGAATTCTGTTTATGGTAGAAGAGAAATTATGTTCCTACTCATCTAACCCCTTTGTTTCCTTATCAGCTTTCATAACAAATAATATACCCTAGGACTTCGTATAGGTTTCACAAAAACAATCCATCTGATTCCTAAGCAACTCGATATGATCGAGTTTATTTCGGGTTACGATAATATATGACACCATTCAGACGCCTGGTGTGTTTGAATCTCTGTTAGAAGAGAAAAGAGGGAATAAGTGGTCGCACATATGTAAAATAGTGAAACGTGAAGGAAAAAGATATAAACAGAAAACATACTGCGTTTCTTCTGTCGAATAAGGAAGAACATGTCTTGCAGTGAATTTCAAAACAACATTACGAACTTCCCACCCTTTCTGTTCTTACGGTGCTAGGTATATTATATATGTGAATCAGATTGCAAAGAGACTTGATATTATTTAATTCGCTCGCTTACTATTCTCAGGGGTGTAGCCACGGGGAAAACGAGGCCCTGTCTT
Source organism: Thermobia domestica (assembly GCF_964235325.1). Taxonomy (NCBI): domain Eukaryota; kingdom Metazoa; phylum Arthropoda; class Insecta; order Zygentoma; family Lepismatidae; genus Thermobia; species Thermobia domestica. The sequence goes on along the minus strand of NC_137454.1, from coordinate 24,958,770 downwards.
CCCAAACTATTTCCAGCCCCGAAATGAGATTCGCCTGGTATATGTTTAATAAACTTATTTAATAGATAATGCAAATGAGTGACGTTTATAATATTATATGAAAATTTAAAAAAAAATCAAACATCATCACTACGGTTTCTACACCTAATTAAAACATCTAAAATTAATCACATGCTTTTTATTCTCAATTCCCTAACTGGGCGCACATCGTGTAAATGTATTACAAAATTATTGCATAATAATGTCTGAGTTGATATTTCTTCAAGTTTTTCATTTACTATTTTAACCCACATAAGGGGTAGTCCACATACTACGTAACGCGGCAAAGGGGGGAAGGGGTTCGGCCTTGCGTTACGAAGTGTGACAATGGGGAGGAGGGATGTTAGGTCTTCGTTACATAACGCATGTTTTTTGGCTGTAATTTTTATGTTTATTCTCAGATTTATGTGCTATCTTTTAAACAAATAAATGTATTCAGTTCTTTCTTTTTTTTATAAATAAATTAGCTGAATACCCGTTGTTCGCAGGGAAGAATACCTTTCATTTTGATCATAAAGAGTACCAAACCTTTCATCAATCAACTTACAGACCCCAAAAACTATGAACTCGACACTAATATCGGTCAATTTTCAATTATTTTTACTTGTCACCATCCTCTCTCAGGAGTATTAATGGGGGAGTGAATTTGGATTTAAACAGCATCGAAAGTGTCACTGTTCAATTGTGTGACCCTGAAAGTTGTGAATATTACACTAATATTGGTCATTTTCGAATTTCACCTCTCCCCTTCTCCCAAGTTGCGGGAATGAATTTGGATTTAAACTGTATCGGAAGCGTCACTATTTATCTCAGTGACCACGAAAACTAGGGATTTGACACTAACAGGAGGTTATTTTGGATCATTTTTATATATTTCCCTCTCCCTCAAGTTACAGTTTTAAAATGAAATGATAGAAAACATCCCATGCCTGAACTTCATCTATGTTGAAAATTTGATCGAGTTCGGTCGGATGGTTCAAGAATTATTAGGTTGCAGACATAGCCAATTTCATTTTTATATAGTATGTAAATAAATACTTCTTTTGTTTTGGAAAATTGCGAACTATAGCCTATATAAATTAAATCATACTGAAGTGATTTGAAGATACACTGGACACCTGCATGGCTGGTGACGAACCCTGCGTGTCGGTTATCTAAAGGATGGGAAGAATCTCAATGGGAAAACAACAGTATGCAGTTTCCAAGAATTAGGACTGCTTAATGAAGCAGCGTTATGGAGTTATATTATTACTATTCTACCATTTTCTAATACTTTGATTTATTGGCGAGAACACCACAAATATATTCAGAATACAAGCATTTTGTAATAAAAAGTTCTACAAATAAAAATTGTTTTTTATTGCATAATCCATAAAATAAGAAAAATGGTGAGAAAACAAAAATCAAAGTGTTACGTAACGAAGAGGAGAGGGTGGCGAAGTGTGATAAGGGGTGGGAGGGGTAAAAATTTGTTAAAATTAGCGTTAAGTAATAAATGGCCGGCCCCTAAACACAAAGTCAGATAAAGAGACTGCCATAAACAGCATTTGTTTTCTTATTAATAAGTTATTGGTTCATCACTTACAATTCGGTTTTTAACTTCAACACTGTCAAGATCCGTCTTTTGATAAGGTGGCACCTTGAAAATATAATATGTGTATAGTATGTATGTATGTATGGTGAATTAAAATGCTTTCATGTCCTGATGGAGGTCGTTTGTTCTTCTTTTAATATGTGAAAAGCTTGCCTTCCCTACAAAGTAATGTTCCCCTAGAACAACCTGCTGGCTACACTCCTGATTATCGTGTACGAAAAGCTGAGTTCTGTTCTGTTCTGTTCTTTAATAATATTAAGTGTTGTTTTAAAAAGAAAAATGTTGGAGACTTTTTACCCACAACCCAAATTAAATAAAATCTTTCAGTTTTCCGTCACGGTTATGACGGCTAGAGTAAAAGAAACGGTGATTATGAGAGATGAATGCAATGTTGGGATGAAGAAACTAGGAGGAAACGGGAAAATCCCGATAAAGCCCACAAGCATGGTGTTTGTCCACCACAAACGCACGCTTCGCATGAGCTAGGATCAGGAACCCCACATACCAAAGGTGAGCGCTGTACCACTGAGCCACCGTGCCCCGCATGGAGAAAAGAGTTTTACTTCAGACCAATATAAACATGAAAAGAATGAAATATTTCAGTTCATCGTCCCACGATTATGACTTTTACGATATGAAACACAATGATTAGGGCAAATGTATGATGTTGAAAAAATGATGAAATGGGAATGTGTGAGGAAACGGAAGTGCCTGAGAAAACCTACGTACACGCTGTTGTCCACCACAACTTACTCGAGAGTGATCGAACTAAAGACCCCAAGAGCAAAGACAACATTACTTTAGCATCGAGGCTTCGAACCCAGGCCTCGCATGTAAAATAATCATTGTACGTTACATCAGTATTTTATAATCTTATTGACTTCCCTGAAAGACACAAATTTTCATACAGCTGAATAGCAAGTACGCAGCATGTTCAATCAGGAAGACTGTGTCTTGCATTTTTAAAAAAATACATTCGTTAGCTAAGGCAAGAAAGACATCTAACATCGATTGCTTATAGTGTTTTAGTGTACGAACTTTGAACTATGTTCCCACCAGTTTCGAGTTTCAGTTCCATTCCTCTTCAGCTAAGACGTAACCTTTACTCCTCTCACTCCGTTCCCACCTCTCTATACGGGTCTGTCTTCGAGGATTTCTTCAGTGTTCGCATCGCTCGTCAGGGATAGTGTTTCAAGTCTTGGGTCGTCGGTGAGGGACATATGAACAGTTTAAAATTACCTTTTTCTACTTTACAATGCCCTCATAAGTTGACCAATCATCGCTATACAGAGCCTTCATTTCGTCAGGAATTTGTCTGGCATTATTATCCTTCAAATGAATGAAGAATGCACACGGCAAGCTTCAATCGTATCCATCTTTCACTTTGGTCACTTTCGGCACACTTGTGCAAACACCAACAATCATTAGGAGCTAATTTCCTTCACATTATGCACATAAGAACCATATATAACACTGAAAAATTTCATCACCATCTTAATATCCATCTTAATATCCATCACCATCTTCCTGGTGATAATTAATACTTTACGATACCCTCTCGTATTTCCTGTATTCTGATTTTCCAGAGAGGTAAGAGATATGCTGTTATACCTTGCACTTTGAACAGGACCATAAAGAACCATTTCTATCGAATTTACATTAATTAAATAAAAATAAACTAGCTAAGCTCATTATATAACACAGAACAGTGGAATTATGTTTACGCTATTCAAGTGGTTGTCAACTTGGAGTGTGCGTCCCACCGTTCAGGGATACTCATACTATAACGAAAATTACCCTTTCTCTGTTTCGTTATCCATACAAACAATGAACGACTTACGGTGTTGATTGTCAGATGTCTGAATTCGTATCATTGGCTATGAGGATCTTGACTATCATATCTGTCAGGAACCTCCTTGAAAAAAGTGGGTTGCTTGCTCTTTATTATTGTAGTCCTTCGTAGTGCGGCACTTATCCAAGCATTGACCCCTCAATATATCAATTGCGTTTCCCTTGCGACTTCCCTCAGATAGATAGTGGTTTAAGATCTCTGTAGCAGGGATCATTTTCGAAGGTAAACAGGGAGGTGATACTCCACATCGGTGAGTTCCATGGTGGTCTATGAAGATCCAATAAGCTATCCTGTGTTATTGGTATGCTCCAGTGCCGTATGATCGGCACTCAACTTCTGAAAACTTATAGCAATTTTGCGTTCTTTGTGCTATGAAGGTTCCTTATTATCTCTTCCAATTTTGAAAATTAGGAAGATCTGCCTAACACTACTCTATCAGTAGCCTGTCAGTATACGTAATGCCTATTAGTAGTAAAACCACTGTGGCTATTCTTTGTGTCGAGTTCACTTCATAAGAGTCCATGATTCAACTAATAGGCTGCATAGTCCACTGTGGTACTGGTGACTAATTCCACATAGACAGGCATTATATCGAGTCAACATCTCCTCTATATCTGTTTCAGCTCATTATTCGAGCTAGCTTAATGGTACCTGTATCAATAGGAACCCTCTTATGTTCCGTAACGTCAATTCGATGGATCATAATGTTCCGTTTCAGCAATGAAATTAGAATCCGATTTAAATAACGCATTCAATATAGCTCCAGATATTGCTCTAGAGTGCTAATGTAATATCAGTTTAGAATTCCTGGTAGTGAAATTTTGGATACTTATACCTGATGGTTGCATATACTGTACTTAAACTTAAATCTAAATTCGTTATTAAAAGAGTTCGAATAGTGACTCTGATGTTCTTGGAGAAACAGTAGGGCCTAATCTTTTCGATAGATATGTTGTTAATCAACATAGAGCCAACAATGGCCGTATTTAGTGATATAGAATGTATAATATCAACATGTCAACATCTATGATTAGAGATAGAAAAAGTCTAACTCTTTTATTGTATTTATAAAGGACATTTTACACATTACTAATAAATAAGTGTTAATGTTTCGATAAAGAATTTGTATTTTTTTATATTTTATTGCCATCTGTGCATTTCTCGAAACTTTTAATGTAGTTTCGTATTTCATGCATGTTTACGCGATTTTGAACTCACGAAATGAAATAGGCCGGTTTTACATGAGTAATAAGTACACTTCTCTGAGGCTTTTAGTGAGAGGCCGATTGTTCTATATGATAAGGTCGAATATTCTCTTGAGATTTAGCCGATTTTAGACTTTAACAAAAAGCGAAATGAGAAGCCTAAGACACATTTGAACAAAATCGAAAAGTTCAGCCAACAGACAATATAAGCACATTTCAGTATAACAGATTGTTTTATAAGCATCCTAGTGAAAACCTGGAGTATTTTGCATGATTTTTCGAATCTTCCAATAGTTTCGTGAACTCTCTCGGACTTTGATTTTTTTTCGTAAGAATTGTTACAGAAAGAGTAGAAAAGAAAGAAGTGTATGTTTCTGGAATTGGCATAATAGAGAGTTATGACTTGAATAGCATAGATACGAAGATCCGTAGTTTTTACGTATAATTTAAGCTCTTCTTACATTTTTCGTCATATTAACACTTGATTTATAAGATCATTGAAATTTATAATAAATCGAAAAATTGGCTCGGACACAAAAGAGAAACATATATCATACAAGATTCAGTTTTATAAGCAATATCGTGAAAACTAACCGTTTCTAGGACAAAATATTGATTTTGTTTTACAATTTCAACATATTAACTTTGGACTTAACAAACAAGAGCTATGTCCTGAACAACAAAGTAAAGACACCCACTAAAGGTAATTCATGTCAGTAAGAACACGAAGAGTAGTTTCATCAGTTTCGTTACGGAAATCAGGAGTCTGTACGTCAAGTTGACATCTTCCAGTTAGCAGTTAGAAAGAACTTTGTGTTGTTTTCGTATTCTTTCCGTCTCCAACACTCGGCTAGAAGTAAGAGAGGAAATGTAGTAAATAAGAATATCAGTTATATCATACTGGAAACATGGTAATTTTAAATGTTTCAGAAAGATTCGAACAAGCGAAGTTTTGTACTTGTTTGGCGTTGTGCTAATTTTAGTCTTACCTCATAAGTAGTGGAAAAAGTGGTAAAGTCCAAAACCAAGGAAAAGTGGAAAAAATGGAAAATTGAAAGAAACGAGAAATTCGAACTAAATTTAATAATACTTATTACTATATTAATTATTTAGAGAAGGCCCGATTTCAATGAGTCAATTTTAGGACTTTAGGGGTTTCAACCAAACTTAATCTTAGAATGTACATGGTCCTTGCGGCAAAACGTAACGTCCTAAAATCCTACAATGTTTATCTATAAATAGAGTAGTTTGTGCACGTCCAAGAGGACAGAAAGTACTCTCGATGGAAAGAGAATGAACTTTAATTTTAGCGCAAAAAGAGTCATGTTGGTACGACTGATAGTTAAGTAGTGGCGGGTTGTTTTCTATAGGTGATCCTGTGTACATTTACCACCCAACAGCAATAAAGTGTGGAGTAGAGTGAATTTTGGTGATAACTGGGACACAGAAAAGTGTTTTGGAACAATCATGTCAATGTGTAAATATATTACTGTAAGTTTGCTTTAAAAAGACTGGATATCTATTATCTGTATGACACCTACAATTCACTTTTGCAATCAATACATTGAAATATATCTAGTATTGTGTTAACACTAAACCTACTCTTATATTGTTTATTGTATATTTTAAAATGCGTACTGTTGGAAGGGTTCCGTCCTTTCGGAAGGACAATCTCATATTTTTTTCCGTTGAGGAGGTGTGTCCTGCCGGCAGGACGGCGGCTCGTGTAAAGAAGTCCTTTTGGAAGAGCCTCCCGCCAGGACACTGGATTCTCGCAGGATGACTAGTGAACGAGAAATAGGGTTACTATGATGAGAGTAGTAATCAAGTTTATTTTAGAAATTAAAAGTAGAATTATAGGTTATATGGCGAAACCCCAACTTCGTATAATAGATTTATACATTTTTCGACTTGTTATGTTTTTCCCAAACAGGTTAAAAACAGAAGAGAATGAAAGCTTAACTCTAACCTGAAAAGTAATATTAATGACTGCTAGCTTCTCTTATCAGTTAGTAAAAGGAATACATTTATAACGTAATTTATAGAAACCTTGATCTCTCTCAAAAATAAATGTATCATTTTTCACAAATTAGTTAAGTGGATGGAACTTAGGCTCTGAACGAACAAGTGGAATGAGAAATTGGATAAATGAACCTCTTCATGTTCATACCCATGTTACTAAAGTAGTACCACAGTAACATTTTAGTATTAAAGTGTAATAACATCATAAAGTATTTCAAGCAAACCCGAGCTTTCTACGTTAAATCTGATTTTTTCGATACTTTATCTCATATTTGGAAAAGCTTAATTTCGGAGCGAATAATTAGTCATATGTTAACGAGAAAGGTCGGCTGGGAATGATTTCAATGTTATTTCTGATAAAACTGTAACTTGTTAATTACTAGGGTGAAAGCCCGAACTTTTTATTAACAATTTTAGAATATTCCATTCCGTTTACTTAATGTTGAAAAACTTAGTCCGAAAGTTATCAGGCACCCACACGAAGGACTGAAGTAATGTATTGGTGGAATTCTACTTCAAATTTAGAATAAGTAAGATTTCTATAGTAGAATATCGAAAGTTTCATTTTTTGTGATAGTTTCGAAATTGTTTTCATATTCAATTTATTTTAATAAAATCCTAGGCCTTGAGCGAGTCGATTATTTTTAGACATTACACTGAAGGTGAACTACAAGACATTACAACAAGTATTAAAAGAACAGCACAAGTTTATAAATTCTTTAAGTAGAAGAAATTATGACTTTGTAAATTGCACAGATTTGAACTTAGACTGGAAAATTAAGACTGCAGAGGTAATCTTAAGGAGCTTAAACCACAGTACAGGGTCAACAATGATACTGCATAGCACCTATTGATAGACAAGCGATTGTTGTATAAAACCGACAAAGTTAAAATGACTTTTTGATTATTTTTACTCATACCTGGTAGTGACTTAGGGTGTTCAATAGGAAGGTCGTTTTATAGTAAGTCAACAGACAGTGTGGTCAGATAGACTGGCCATTCATAAGGAAATAAGTAAATAACTGAATAAATAAATAAATAAAATGACAATTCATTTCATAGGGTGGAGAACAGAATAATGCCGTGTCCTAAGGAAAAGCAATAACCTTGCCCCCCCCCCCCATCTCCGATAATAATAAATCCATCTGGGAAAAGAAGTCTCTATTTTAAAGACATAAAAATAGTGTAAATACTGATGGTGAGCTTGATTAGTTGAATTAGCCTTTTGGATGTCAGATTCTGAGAAGATGATCAGCTGAATCAATGAAATCAACAGGAGAATTCTTATCTGTAGGCAAGATCCTTCTGGAAACGAAGAATTTTGTATCGTCAGGCCAAATAAAGAAGAGGTTATCCGTAGTTCTGGACTCTGAGTGGACTTCAACCAGTACGAATGTCTCAGGACGACCTATTTCCACTCTGACTTCTTTCCGCTAATGGGACGGTGTAGTGCGAGCTTAAATATTGTTAAATAAATAAGTTCATAATCATAAAGGAAGTATCGTGACGGAATTATTCGCAGGAAAATGATGCATTCAATGGCTTCACCAATTCTATAAGAGAAATTACCATAAAAGAGTATTTAACTGTAGACCATTATTGTTAGAATTACACAATAGCTGCAGTCGACATGATACAAAGTAAATAACATCGAGCGACTGGTTAGTAAGAAACAGTGATGAAGGCGATTATATGTAAGTAACTTAACCTGAAATGAGTAAAAGCATGTGAGTACTAACGTCTATTACCAGAATAAGTTGAGACGAATAGTATGTCTCAGCGGAGTACTGAGAGTACCTGTTGGGTGAATAAAAAAGGGGAAAGAGAACTGAAAGGTATTTGAATGAGGTCAAGGATTTTAGCTGAGAGGCGGACGAGCAAGTTATCTGATGAGTAAGGCACACACACATCCATATATCTATGCATATATTTATACACATGAGTATGGTATATATGATACTCAGGTTCCACTGAATTATTTTTGAAGAAAAAAGAGATGATTTTTTATCATATTTAAGACAGAACAACACTGAAATATTTTCTAGTATGCATTAATCAGCAATAAAATATGATAAAATATATGATTTGAATTCTGATATTGCAGAATCAGGCGAATACAAAAGGTTTAAATTAAGATTATTTTCTTATATTCAAATTCAGGTTACTTGTTGATTTCTTTTTAAGATACAGAAATGGACTGAAAATTTAACTTGTAATGACGTTACATGAAACGATAATTTTATGAAAATACCTAAATAAAAGTGCAACTAACGAGATTAATATCGCGTTGGAAAACCCTTCAACCTTAGATGCGAAAGGTGGCGTTTGCACCTGCGACATTAGCAAGTGGAATATTATATAATTCTGCGTATTATTCAGTTCTCTGAGAGAGGATGAAAATGGAAATCTATGCCAGATTTTCGTCTGCAATACGGACTACAGAGTTTCAATTATGTTGAGAACTGGTGATTGGATGGATCAGGGGAGGTGTGTAAATTCAACCCGATGTTTTCAGAACCTGCTGCAACGATTCCAGCTATGGGTAAGTGTAAATCATAATAAGCATCACCGGACCGGAAATAACATCTGAAGCGTAGGATGCAAATCTCCCCTAAAATAGCGTCATAATCACGGGCAGGAACGCGATCAGTAGTCATTAGCACATAACGCATTGCAAACCAGAATATTCCCACATAACATACGGATGCCCAGGGGACGTCAGAGACTGATCCGCAATGGACAACCGGACATCCCGGGATCATCCGAATTTTTTCCCGTTACATCCATAAGACCTCCGTGGGATATCCAGACGTCCTCTAATATCTCGGAAAACGGGATATTCAATGGGACCTAAGAGGATGTCCACTGGAAATGCGTAGATAATGTGGTCCTAGTTATTTCCGACATGGGATTTCCGAGGGATATTCTGTTCCATCCGGGACGTCCCGTGGGCATCCTACGAGGAAATCCATGCGATGTCAATTCATTGTCCCGATAATCCAGGAAATGTATGGGATAATTGGAATCAAAATGGGACGTCCTTGGAAGATCGTGTGCTATGTGGGTTGCTGCCTACAGCATCACAGAACCTCCACTTCACGGATAGACAAAGATACTATGATACATGCAGTTCTTTAGATGTTGGGCACACACAAACATGCCTATAGTGTGAAATAAAGTGAACAATGACTCAGACGACAATATCGCAGGTTCCCAGTTATTGGGCCATGATGCATGTTCGTAGCACAATTAGCGTTACGCTAAAGGCTTATGGCCTCTTATAAGCGGGTTTGTCCTTGCTACGTCATGTAACTCTTACCGGACTGTGATTGTCACTACAAGGCATGAAAAATGTTAGTTGAGTTTCAACGACAGTTACACACAGTCGCACAATTGTGAGTAACAATACGTTTCAGTTCTAGCAGGATCTGTCACTAACGTTTTCTTTCCACTACTGTTTCTCTTTACGTAACGGTTTTACGTACATTTTCCAGGCCATGATCACCTCGGGTAATGTCTCTCGCGACATATTCAACGTACTTGGAACTATCGTGGTGCTTTCGCCACCTAACCGAGCACCGAAAGTTGCCCTCTTTACAAAACAGAGAGATCGATCATTTACACGACGCCTCCATCTGCTGAATTCACTGCACACTATTATTCTACAACTTCTCACGTAGTAGGATAAATCCATATCAAATCAACTAATTCTGGTTGCTAACACGTTTTTTTTTTGTTTTTTTTTTTTGTAGTTTATGCACACATGGTTGTACTATTTTTAGAGATTTGAAAACAAGCAATTTTATTTTTAAAAGAGACCATCTTGTATAGTTGCGTAAAGGCTATTATAGAGTCCACAGATGTTTTCGGTAAGCGATGTATCTCAAAGGGTAGATAATGATATACTGTTTGCTAGTAAAGTAGACTGCTTCCTGTAATAAATAATGATCATGTGTGCATCAGATTTTCCGATACAATTTTTGATTTACATCGCGTTTATAAGATTTTGTAAACCTCTTCGCTGGGTCAAAATAAAAATTTTAAACACGCCTTATCTCATGTGTTTGGTATTCGTGAAGTATGCTATTTTTGTTCTTAGTGGTATGGCTTTAAACAGCATCAACGGTATCACTGTTTGTCTCAGTGACCCCAAAACTATTAGTTCGGCACTAATGTCGGTCATTTTCGATATATTTCTCTCTCTCTCTCTTTCAGCCCCAAGTCGCGTCCTGAATTTAGATATCTTGCGGGAACTACCTTTGTCACATATTGAATCTGATTACTGGGTAGTACTGGCCACGACATTTAACTAAATTTAACTAAAAATATATATATTTATTAGTGATTGTGGTTGGTATCCGCACAGCGATACAATTCAAGTACTATTGCAAAAATTACATTCAATCTGATGTTATTTTCTCTGCTACAATACTGATTTGTTGGAGCTTATACGTCCTGGTTGCGTCTAGTAAAGCGCTAATACTTCAGAACCATTATTTCAATACAAACATACATGGATATCTATCTATTGTGTTAAAAAATATTAATTAATCTAACTGTATAAACTTGGTGTTACAATTCAGTATAAGATAGTAAACACATTCAGTAAGATACACAGTGTCGATTTATGCAGTTGGATAAAAATTATATAAACTCACTAACTAATAGTCATAGATCGTTTGAAATGACACAAAATTCAAACTCACCTTGTTATCTTAATATATATATATATTGCTATATATTAAGATATAAGATATACATTTTAATATATTAAGATATATTATACAGATATCTTAATATATACCTTCACCTAGTTGTAATTCCACAGTTTACGCATAGATGGTACTATTAAGCGTACCGGTACTCCTGTTACTCATTTTCATTTTCAATTGCAGAACTATTTTTTTCACAGAAAATAAAGAAAATCATATATTTTTAGTGGTGCAGGATATTCAACAATGTCGCCAATCTTGGCTTATAGTTGTCGGATTGTGTTTGTGGCGTCCATTTCTCGCACAGTTTTCTATACTTAAAGATGTTACGCACAATGTTCGGCACAACCCATATTTCAGTCCCAGCCCAGTTCTTCATTTGTCCACATGAATACTCACAAGGAAATTTCGCATCAGTGATTTAGTTACTATGTCTACCGCTGTGTCTAGACTTCTCATTAATAATATTGGTTACCACATCGTTACATGTTGCCTTGAAATTAAGCCCTCCAATACAACTTCACAATCTTCCTATGAATATTAGCAGGAGTGTTTCCTGCCCAGAAGGAATACCATCACTTACTTCACTACTATTCTTGATCAATATTCCAGACAGGCCACCGTTTTAAATGTTCCTTTATAGGGAGTGATTATACAGAATTCGAAGTCCTCAAACCAGCAATAAAATAAAAACATCTTATTTACCTACATTTTCGTTAAGTTTTAAGGAATAACAAAAGTTGCATGCTTTGTTAAGTTTTCTTCCGATCATCCCTCGCGTAAGGACGTTCTTGAAAGTAAAGTTTCGGAAAGGAAGGTACTATATTCCGGTTTTGATTGAAATATGTAATTTCATATGTAAATGACTTGATAGATAATTGACTTGTATGTTTATATTAAACAGTAACTTACTGGTTTCAAAAACTAACAAACCTTGCAAATAAATTGTAATGAGATTCAAAATTATTGTAAACTGATATTAAACAATACCTAAAATAATTCATTACTTGAACCATTAACATAAACACAAATAGAAATTTTACATTTCTTGATACACCAATAAAATATTAGATATCTTATTGTATTAGCGTAACTGAATCAACCATGAAACCTCATAAATGATATTTCAAATTATTTTCACGTAGAAGGATAAAAACAATAGTTTACATTTGAAACGGAAACGTAACAACTTAACTTCCTAGGGATATCAAATTATTATATTTTATGTGCAACGATTTGATGAATAATCTGATATACTTCACTTTTGATACACGGAGAAAATGAATTTTAAAACATGTATATCCTCATTCGATTCGTTTTTTATTCACACATTGAATTAAAGTTTCGATTACTGCACAGCAAAATGCGAACGTCGAACCAATAAACAAAATACTGAAAGCTAATACCATATCATCCAGTGATAATACCTTATTATTAGAACAGTATTCTGTACAAGTGTTACTTATTTCTCTCATTTGATCTGAAAACCATTTGGTTATCAACCCTGATTCCTTCATTCTCCTTATAACTGTACTAAAACTCTCGACGTAAGGAGATCCTTTAGGAAAACCGATCGAACGCATTAAAGTACCTAATGATTCTGGTAATATATGAAAATGTTCCCGACATGCTCGGCACGGATGCACTTTTCTCATGTAGTATTCCAGATTTGGTTTCGTAGTAATCAAAGCAACTTGATATCCTTCTATAATTTCATTTATAACTTTCACGTAGCTTCCATCGTATTTGTATCTTTGGTATAAGTTCCATAAAATCTTATTTGAGCTATCTTCTAGTAATGACCTATAATATGTTTTACCTTTTGGACGCAATGGTGATTCTGCTAAAGTTTTCAATGTATTTATATTAGGATAATGGTTTGGCGTTGTTAAAACACTTACGATAGAACCTGTATATACTGAAACAAAAACTAGAGAAAAATAAATCCATGTATAATGTAAAATTCGTAATGCATTGTTCTTCGGAGCCCTGACAGACACTTGACAAAGAATTGAAAACAATCTAAAAGTTAATGAAGCTAAATCAGAGTTATCACCAGCAAAGGCATACATTTCCATTAATTTATAAGCAACAATTACGACCAGGAGCATCACAACTGTTAATATGAAAATGTATTTGTCATAGATGCTTATTAGAGACTTCCAAGCCGGAATCTGTTGACTTTTGGGTACGAGAATAGCGCAAGGTTCTATACTAAAATATTCTGAGAATTCAGTGACTTTCCATCTTTTTCGATTTATAAGTAAACTGGCGTAAGCAAGATCCACACTTTTTCTTTGTAAATCTCCTATAACACCGGACCAACTACCATTTGGAGATCTTTTACCAAAATTCTCCAAGTCATTTACTTTCACATATCTTGTTGTGTAGTTCATGTGTTTACTTAGAGCATCAAATATCTGGAACACATATCCTCTCTGCAAATGTGTATGTTTGGTTTTCATTAGATAGTAACCTGGTAAACCCGAAGATAGCACCGTGGTTACCCTAAGATTTATTCCGTAAAGGTTTGTTGATTTTGTAGGTGAGTATACCTCTTTGAACAGATAGTTTACTTGATTTAAATTCTCCAATGTTAGATTTTTATCATAATGTTGGTGCATGCTATTATAAACCAAAACAGAAACTGAAACATTTTTTACTATATTAATACCTTCTTTAATAACTGAATGTTGTTCAATGCATATTAACAGAAAGTTTGTGATGTGTTTGTGTTTCGTGTCAGGGAAAATGTCATTTAGAATGTATTTATTTGTATATGGCATCGAAGAGATGTAAATCACAAGAAATCGTACCTTATTGTTCCAGCAAAATAAGTCACAATCCGCAATCAATTCACAGAAGCGACTTACGTCTTCAATAAGAAATATCGTAAAATCATTCTCTCTAGAATTCTGAATGGTTTTCAACGTAGTGTTGTCCTTAATAACACTGAAATCAAAATTTACTATTGGTAGATGAAACTTTTCCACTATTTTCAGGAACTGCAATGTACACAACGTATCATTTGCTTGCGATATAAACATGAGACGATATATCTCTAACTTCATAATTTCTGTGGTAATAATCTTCATAATTTTACTCACAACTGTCGCAGCAGTAGTACAATCCACATATTTTTCTACTGGCAAATTATATGCACTCACCCAACAATAAATAAATGACAACGAAACCAACAATGAAATACAAATATAAGACATTGCAGTAGTCATTCGTTTTGTTGTTCCAGACCCACAATCTTCTTAACCTTTGCAGATTTTATCCTGAAATTTGATACTGCAAGAAAGAAATATTAATGTTAATGATTTGGTTCCTTTAAATTACTATTTTCCGTAAAAGTATAATGAAATTCATAAAATGCAATAATCTTCGTTATCTACAGAGACAATATACTTGCTTTACATGAATACAATACTAATACTAAATATTGTATTGAATATTTGAAATAAATAAAACCAACCTTCTCCCTTAGCTCCAGTTTATAATCGTGGGGCATAAAAATAATAATCCAACTTTCCCCCCTGAAATTAAAGGTTTACATGTGACGTTATTGAAGTCAAGAGCAGATGTTTGTTCTTCTGCCCCTTCGTGATAATAACAAGTTCCTCGTATCAGTAAGAATATTCTACTTTTTTGGTAACCTACACATATTCCTAAGGTCCTCTTAACAGTGTTTCTGATTATAAGAAAAGTTGATTCAATTTTTAATTCTACTTCTAACTTTTAACAAAAAATAAACTAAATTTAATGCATCAAAGATATAATTTCTAAAAATTGTTGATTGATTATAATATTAAGTGATATTTTTCCTTATGGTATTTTATAAAGTTGCACTACTTTGGAGCAATGTAACTCATTTGAATCAGTTTGTGGTTCGGATTTCAGCAACTGTAAGTTTACATCCCTTAAACTTTCGGCGCTCAAAAGGGACGTTAAACTCCAACTAAACTAATAAAATAAATGTAGTTAAATACATACATTGGGTCACAACAGCTTTCTCGTGGTTATATGGGTCGTGGAAAGCTACCTACCTACGTGCCTTTCTTGCAGGAGAATTGGGTTGGATTCCCAGCCTAAGCGCACGTAGTTCGGATCTCACTATAAGCTATAGATCCACTCCCTTATACACTGGTTTCACGTACTTTCACATATTTTCTCTTAATATCTTTACTTTGCTCATCTTTGTTCTATTTTTTGATATTACGCAAACGACATACAATATATTAGCTCAAGTGGTTCGATTTCTGCTGCCAACAATCCTGACAGGTTTTCCAGGGTTTTCCTCAGTAATACCAAACAAATACCGGGATGGTACCTACTAAACAGGTCCTGGCCACTACCTTCCCAAATCCTTTCCATTGTTGTTGTTAAATATCCAGTATAAAATGCGGCTCTGAGCTGTATCTGGTGATTGGTAAATAAATAAATAAATCAATAACAAAGAATCACGAAGGACAGCTGAAAATTGCATATGGTCTTTAGTGGAACTCGTAACGATTCATTGACTACAATTCAGATCTCAACAGGGATCAGAGTAAACGAGTGACAGAGGGCTTACGCCTGATACAAGGATCCCTATTTATATATACACTCTACCAGAAATTATCCATCTCCATGATTCAAAAGGAGAATATCTAAAAAAAAGTCTCATTTTAAGACTACATACAATTGCTTAGCATCCGATGGTAATTGAGTGTCCAATACCTTAGAGGATGATGATGCCAAATGCATCTCTTGTGAAATATTATATTGGAATGCAGCAGTGACACGAATTGACTTAGTGCATAACTTGTGAAGCATGGACACACATCGCCTGTAATGGTGCAGATATTGCTTGCGACCTTTGCCGGTACACGGTACACCGGTGCATTCAAATTGCAAAATTTATGTCGGATATTTTAATTCTTCCTACATTCCATGATATGAGGTTTGACAAACATTTATTTTTGTTTTCTAAATTGTCCATGTAAACTAATATGTGTGATTATTTCAATTCTATAGGTATTAGGCCAACTACATATAGAAACTAAGAGCTTGAAAAGATTATAGTATGCGGAATAAAATCATTCAAGATATATTAGTACTTTCAGTATTTTGTCAAAACATCCACTAGGTATCTTAAATTTGTTAATTTTGGGTTCTGCTTGGTAAACGTGTGATTCTTTAAGCATATGAACATAAAAGATATCTGCACATCAATATAATTTATAAAGCGCCTTTTGTTTGTTAAAGTACACCTACATTTTCATTATTGGTACGTTATTGCTACAAACATTATTGGTACTTTTCATTCCTCTCTTTCTCCAAGTAAATATGCAAAAACGAATATTATTCAGAACAATAGTTTAATAAGTGGAGTAAGTATTTTCAAATTTACGTTAAATCAATCTTCCTTCCCTGTCTTAACGACTTTGTTAGTTCCTTTTTCTTCCACAGTGTACTGCCTCCCTGTGTTTCTAGGTAATAACTACATAATGTGTCATATTTATGAGGTAAATGCCAATCAAGCTATCATGTAGAGTACCTACATTACTTCTAATATACTATGACATTCGTTTTTAGAGATCTACCTTACTACACTTTACAATATTCAGAGACTGTGTAAGTTTCTTAGGTTTATTCTTCCTACTGTGGAAATAGTTTTAAAGTCGCACCTAGTTACTTGAGTTCATTAATTATTATCACAAGACGATCGTACCTCTTGTACAAGGATAGGTTCTAGTAGGGTATCGGCAACTAGTGTGGTGAAATATTCATAATGTAATTCATTCACTGATGTACGAAATAAATTGTAGATGCAGTGCCGGAATTAGATTTGATGGGGCCCTAAGCTATTAAAAGTAATAGGGTCCTTTATATATATATATATATATTTGAGCGACAAAATGTTTGGGGTTTGAATATATGTTTTATGCTAATTTATGAAATAATAGATACCTAAGTATGTTTATTAACTTTACATATTGATCAACTTACAACATTTACAACACATGGCAAAAGTCCTTAAAAACAAAATATAGACTCATAATCTAGTCTCTGGAAGTTTGCTATAACATGAAGTAATAAGAGGTGTCAATATATTACGCAAACTGCTAATAGTTATACAGAGCAAGTCAAAATATTGGCCCGATTTCAGAAAGTTATTCTATAAAATCTAATAACCATATGTTATTGTGAGATATGATCTTCGAAAGGTTAACTCGTAAAGCTTAGTTTCCACCCATTGTTTCCACTTTCTTCCGCTACGGGTCAGCATCGAGCAGTTAAGGAAAATGGCGTTGAATGGAAAACAGATATCTTTCTGTGTGCTTCATTATCATGTAAACAAATCTATGATTAATGTGCACATGGATTGATTCCATGTGATTTCTTCAGGTGGAGTTTTGTAAAAATTATGTTTACGTACAATCACTTCCAACAACATTGAAAGACCTGCGTGTCCGCACCACAGCAGCCATTGCTGTTGTTGACCGCAATATGCTGGGAAAGGTTTGGCGGGAGGGAGACTATCGGCTTGATGTGTGTCATGTTACGGGAGGTGCTCACATAGAGCATTTGTGAATACTTTCCTAGAAAACTTTGACAGTTTCTCTTTCTTAGTATATGTTTCATAATAACATATGTTGGTTATATTTCACGCAATAAATTTCTTAAATCATGTCCATCATTTTGACTTTCCCTGTATACAGTATAGACTGTATATAATAAAATTGTATTTAATGGAATGTATTTATATAATATTAATATCATCATAGTGATTCACACTGTTCATTGAGACAGCATACTCTTATAGAGCCCCAAATAAAGGCCGAATCTATAAATAGTCGCAAAGCGAAAGCAAATGGTTGCGTCATAGTAACGATATATCATGCAAAATAATATTGTCTAGCCCACTCTGTTTCCACTTTTCGATTACTTTTGTCTATTTTGAAGATATTACAGAAAAACTGTATAATTACTTATGGTTTAATTCCTTCCCAATTAGCCTCTTGCAGATCTTCTCTTCTTCCTTCTGCTCCAACTATGATCAGAGTTACACTCCATGCTTCTATAAGTGGAGGTCACAACATTTCCAATTTCATGTTTTTCTATTCATTTATTTGGGTAAAATTTCAAACGTAAAATATCACCCGGGGTTAGAAAGTATTGTCTGAAGCTCAACTCCGCTTTCAATCTATCTTGTGAGTTTTACCAGGTCACGTTGCGAGATTTACACAGGGCAAAATGGAATGCAACCCCTGGAGATTACACGAGGTATAGTACGACGCAAAAGGCACTGTAAATCATCAAAAATCCTTGGAAAATGTCACTGTTAGACTAAAATGATTAAAAAGTTTATAAATATTATATGTAGCTTCTTTTTAGTGCGATGTGACAAGATTTAGATACTTTGCCTTGCCATGTAGTAACTAGTGCCGATAGGCCTAACAAAAATCAGACTGATGCATAATAAATTACACAAGATAAATTCACTTCTGCAGTTCTGAACACAATACAGATATAAAATACAGTGCGTTGTTAATATGTAAAAGCGAACGACTCATATGCCTAAAACGAATGATTCATGCTCCTCTTATTTCCTTTAGTGAAACTTTATTGTCACTCTATAGATCACTAAGAGCTCCTTCATGGCTAAGCGGTTAGCGTACGCGCCTTTGGGAGACCCGGGTTCGATTCCCGGCGGGAGCTCATGTGGTTCGGATTCCACGTTAATCAGTAGGTCCACGTCTCATATAGCCTCGCTGCTGAACGGGACGTAAAACTCAAAGTCAACTCAACTCTATAGATCAATATGGAAATGAGTAGCAAGGATAGTAACTCTGACAATTATGAAAATACTCCTTGAAACTACTTCTAATACGTACAGTGAAATATGTACGTGAACCTAGCAGAACACATTTTCTGAAATCGAAAATAACCAATGTAGATCGTTTGTTCATGATTGTTCACATAAAATTTTTGTTTGTTCACGGTTTATAAACAATTTATACGAAAAAACAAAAACGGCATGTGCGTGAACCTGGTAGAACCCATTTTCGGAAATCGAAAATAAACCATGCAGATCGTTTGTTCATCATTTGTTTACGATTGTTCACATAAAATTTCCTTTTGTTCACGATCTTTAAACAAACAAAAGAAAATTTTACGGAAACAATCCCGAATAAACGATGAACAAACGATCTGCATGGTTTAATTTCTATTACCCATATTTTTCAGGTACGTGAAGTTGGGAACGCGTATATATATATATTGTTTATAAATCGTGAACAAACGAAACTTTTATGACAACAATCGTGAACAAACAATGAACAAACGATCTCCATGATTTATTTTCTATTTCCCATAATGGGGCTGGGAAACAAGTGCCCCATTACACGCAGTGCTATGAAACAGGGCCTCATTATGAACGGAGCTATAGAACAGAGCTCCCATTACAAGCGGGGCTGGGAAAGGGGTGTCCAATTATAAGCGTGGCTGGCTAACAAGGGTTCTATTTCAAACAGATTTCGGAAACAGAGCCCCATTATAAGCGATGCCCTCATTACTTACTTCATAAGAATCTAATGCAACAATACAAAATACCGTTGTTGTATGTGCGTTTTCTTGTTATTGTTTTCTTGTTATTGTTATTATTTACCTTCTGTTATTATTTGAAAATTATATTACAGATAGTTTTTGTCTTAAAACTTTTGGGAAGGGGCCCAAGAGAATGGGGCCCTAATCTTGTACGTAAATTCGGCACTGTGTGGATGGTTTTCAATGACCTATAACAACCCATTAAAAATTAGATTAAAGGTTTTAATATCAATGCGTGTATTTTGGGCTATGTAAACAAGATGACTCTATTTCTCATGGAATTATGCGATATGCTTTTAAAATTTGCCATGTAGTAAATTGTAAATTGACTGAACCTTATGTGATGACATGTTTTTTCTATTTTTTTTATTTTTTACTGAATTCTTGGTTGTATATTATTTCCGTCCCAATAGAGAACAAATATTTTATTTTAATTTAACGACAAATTATGGTCCAAGTTTAAGGGAGACAGATATGATAACATTATAACGAAATGGTGCATTGAAAAAAGCGGGAAGAAATTAGAAGAATATTGCACACATGATCAAACTTGGACAGAGGTTATCTCATACACTTCAGTATTATTAGTGCGGTACTAATAATGCTTCTTTCTATGTCTTTGTGTAATCTATAAAAGACATAGTTTCTTCGAAAAGGTGTTTCTGGCTCAATACTCACCAAGGTTTCAAGAGAATATGTCCGATATCTTTCTTTTTGATCTTCTTAATTGTTTTGTTCTTGTTTTCTTGTTATAATTACAATTGCATATACTCAAGTTTCGAAGAAACGCAAAAAGTGTAGAACTCAGCGTTTGATATTTGGGCAGAGTTAGACAATTTTCAATTTTCTACCTTCTAGTCACACCATCAGAAGTACTTTTGAACTCTTCTGGCTTCCAACTCTACATTCCTCATTTCTCGTAACAATCTAGTTTAGGATATTGACTAAAGTCTAGGAAAGGAATTATTTTTTTTAGGTAGAAAACACGCATGGCATCCCAGGAGAGATGTAGGTAAACTCAAACTACAAAGAAATGTGTCAAATAGGATCAAGGAAACTATATATATATATATATATATATATATATATATATATATATATATATATATATATATGACAATTATCGCCGCTACATCAACAAATATCACAATCAATATGCTCAATTAAAGCTTAATGTTCAGTGTGTTCTAAAATGTTTTCTCCATATAACTACTGCGCAAACAAGTAATATCAGACAAACATTTGTAAATGAAGAAGAATGTCAGGTTATTTATGTTATATATATTTCCTTAGCAACACCGGAAAACATTATAGTGAAGACCACAAAATTCCCACTTCGTAACTTGATAAATACACATTGACCTCAACAGATGGAAAAACACATAATCAAATTGATCATGTTTTAATAGAGAGAAGAAGACAGTGTGGCATGATTAATGTTTGATCGTTTAGAAGAGCAAACTATGACACTGATCACTATCTGGTAGAGGTGCTAATAATAGAGACTACTTTAAATAAAGGAAAAATTTAACATCTGAAAACGGCGAGGTTTAATTTAAAGAAATTAGAGAATAGCAAAGCAAGAGGTAAATTTCGGCTCAAATAGATTCTCGGTTTGGGAAGGTTTGGAGTGGACTAATATGGAGGACACTTGGCCTGAAATTAGGGATAGAATTACAATTTCAGGAAAGGAACAATTCTGGCAATCGGGAAACCTAGGATTAAGCCATGGTTCAACCGGAAATGCACTAGACTAGCGGAGAAGAGAAAACACGCGAAACTGCGTTGGCTACAAAACCCGAACAATACAAGTACACAAAATTCCGTTGACATCACACAGGAAACTTCCAAAATGTTTAGAACAAAGAAACATAATTTTTTGAAAACTAAAATTAATGATCTTGAAGATAATAGGAAAAACGAAAAACGTTCGGGACATGTACAAGGTCATCAACGAATTTAAGAAAGTTTATCAACCCTGCTATTATATAATAAAAAAGACGACAGAACAATTCTCACTGATAGAGATAGCATCTTAAATAAATTGTAAGATTGCTTTGACGATATGCTTAACAGGCAGCCAAAACTAATATTCGTGAAAAAAAGTTGAGTTGAGTTGATTTTGAGCTTAACGTCCTTTACAGCAGCGCAGCTATATGAGACGGGACCGACTGATTAAGCTATATGAGACAGGAATCCAAACCACATGAGCTCCCGCCGGGAATCGAACCCGGGTCTCCCACGCCAAAGTTGTGGAAAAAGAGTAATGTGCAGAGCAGAAATGTATATTCCAGAGCCTAGCCAAACTGAAGTAGAAATCGCTATAAAGAAATTATGGAAACACAAATCTTCAGGTGTAGACGACATTGCGACTGAATTAATTTTAGCTGGAAGGAAAATATTGTGGAAAAAGACAGACATACTCGTTCTCCTTATCTGGAAAAGGGAAGAATTGCCACAAGATTGGAAGAAATCAATCATTGTTCCAATTCAGAAGAAAGGCGACAAAACTGACTTTAATAATTGAATCAGTGAGTAGAAAAAGGAGAATATTCCCCAACACTTTACTTTTGAAAAACGAAAAGTAAAACTGCTTACCGGAAATACCATTGCTTACGTAAAAATATTTGTATGGGAGATTTGTAGCGTATGTTAAGACCTTTCATTTCCCAAAATTCCAAAAACGTAATAGGATTGGATATTTAGTTATAGAGAAAGTGTTATCGTGGAATGATATCCTTTATTTTTGGAATGTTCTTCTTTTTCTACTCACCGATTCAATTATAAAAGCATTTCTCTTCTGTCAACATGCTATAAAATCCATTCAAACATTCCATTAGCAAGATGACTCCATACGCAGATGAAATTATTGGAGATTATCAGTGCGGATTTATGCAAAATAGGACAACTATTGAACAGCTATTTACCATTTGATTAATACTCGAAAAGAAATGGGAATACAATACTCCGCTTCTTCAATTATTTATTGGTTTTTGAAAGGCTTACAACTCGATTAGGAGAGAAACAGTGTACAACATTCTTACAGAATTTGGAATACTCAAAAAAGGTAGTTAAATTAATTAAGATATGTTTAAATGAATCTCAAAGTAAAGTCCGCATAGGAAAATTGTTGTCACAATCTTCCACGTTCAGAATGGTCTGAAACAATG
Source organism: Thermobia domestica (assembly GCF_964235325.1). Taxonomy (NCBI): domain Eukaryota; kingdom Metazoa; phylum Arthropoda; class Insecta; order Zygentoma; family Lepismatidae; genus Thermobia; species Thermobia domestica. The sequence goes on along the minus strand of NC_137454.1, from coordinate 24,935,578 downwards.
AGATGCGTTGACGCCATTGTTATTCAACTTCGTTCTGACAAGGAAAGAGAGGGAGATTATATATCGAAGTGGAAGGTGACTTATAAGCCAATCGAAAGTACTAATATGACATCTATTACGAAACTGTAATAAAAATTTTCCGAATGCATATCCTGTGAGAGTTATATGAATATACAAAGTGTCCAGAAAGTCCGTTTTCACACCTAGAAATCGCAAACAGTGAGACAGATGCCAAAACAGGGAAACACGTCTTTGATCGTTTTAAGAGTACAACGTATCAAAGCAAAAAGTGTGTCCCAGGGCCCCCAGTAGGGTTCCAGGCTGGGTCCAACTCAAAAATTGCAAATGGAAAGGATTTCAAGTAGCATATCGTTGGAAATCAGTTGGGAAATGAAAGAAGACAGAACAGGTCTCGACTCTCTAAAATTACCCTGTGCAAAATGGCGGCTGGTTAAAATGTCAGCAAAAACATCATTGTAAGGTTTATGACCACCTCAAAAAAAAAAAAAAAAAAAAAAAAGAAACAAACAAACTTTGAGATGTCAAAACAGGAAAGCTGGTGTGTCATCATTTCAAAAGTACAATGATTCAAGGGTACGCTACAGAGTCCCAGGCGGGGTTCTACTCAAAGTTTTCTAATGGTAATGGAGGTCAAGCAGCATATCTCTGGAAAGCTGTTGTTAAATGAAAGCAGATGGAACAAGTCTGGACACTCTACGACAACACTGTGGGAACATCTTGCGTTTTAGTTCTTCTTTCTGTAGTTGGGTTTTAGTTTGTTTTCACTTGTACTAAACGGAAAGAATAGAAATGCTCCTACTGTCTGATTCTGCTCTTTGGGCCCAGTAATATCTAAATAAATAAATAAATAAATATAATAAAAGAAAAGATAATTAAGAAATAAAGAAAAGGAAAGAAATAACATTTGACATTTTTAGTATAGAACTGGCTAGTTAACATATAATTTACAATACTGGTATTTATGTTCGTTGTCTGGAATATCAATTATAAAAGGATTCAAGCAAAACATTGTCTTTAACCAGGAACAGCGAATACATGCAAATGCCTCACCATGTCAACAAGTGCCGATTTCAAAATGGAAAGCGAATGCGCTCGGAGAATCGAAATGAGGAAGCCCATTTTGACGGACCGCCATTTTGCGTAGGGCGGTTTCAGAGATTCGAGACTTGTTCCGTCTTCTTTCATTTCCTAACAGCTTTCCCACGATATGCTACTTGACCTCACTTGCCAATTGAACATTTTGAGTAGGACCCCGTCTCGGACTCTGTGGAGGACCTTGCGACAAATATTTTTACTTTCAATCATTGTACTTTTGAAATGATGAGACACGTGTTTTCCTGTTTTGACCTCTGTCTAATCGTTTCAGTTTTTTGCGGGATGGCCATAAATTATACAATGACGTTTTTGCTGAAATTTTGACCAGCCGCCATTTTGCACAGGGTAATTTTAGATAGTCGAGACCTGTTCCATCTTCTTTCATTTCCCAACAGATTTCCAACGATATGCTACTTGACTCCTTACCATTTGCAATTTTTCAGTTGGACCCGGCCTGGAACCCTGCAGGTGGCACTGGGACAACACTTTTTGCTTTAATACGTTGTACTTTTAAAATGATCAAAGACGTGTTTCCCTGTTCCGGCATCTGTCTGACCGTTTGCGATTTCTAGGGGTGGCACCGGACTTTCTGGACACCCTGTATATCATAAAACTCACACACTATATGCATTCGGAAGATTTTTATTACAGTTTCGTAATAGGTGTCATTAGTGCTGTCGAGTGGTATACAAACCCTTTTCCACTTCGATATATAATCTCGCTCTCTTCCCTTGTGATATAGGCTAGAGGGAAAATCAAATAAACAACAGTGCCTAGTGTTGAAGAGTATTGGCACGGTTATGGCGTATGCGTATATTATAAATTTAATAGAACATTATAGAAGAACAATAGAAAGAAATGCAGAGGTTTCACTAAACGCTTGCAGGGATATTTGAAGTAAATGCAGAAAAAACAAAATACATGGAAGCTCGCTGGGAACGTAATAATGCAAATTTATTTATTTATTTATTTATTTGCTTTGTTTTCTCACTTATATTTATATATATATTTCTATAATTATCATGTTTATATTTATGTTGTGTTCAATTATACTGGTTATTATGTTACTGCTCTTATGTTATTAAAACTACACCTACCATTCAAGTATGATTATGATCGAAAAGATCATAATATCCTAGTTCTAGGAATAAATAAATAAATAAATTACTCTTAGTCCCCCCATGAATTACTTCTTTACCATAATACATTCACTTCTCCCACCTAAGAGAGGGTGTAGCTCTCTAAAAGGGAGTTAGCGTATGGCTAGCACTTCAAAAAAATAGGTTTTGAGATATAGCACTAGGCCATTTTACACTGAAATATTTTAACAATTATGTAACATAACAATAGAATAACAATTTGAAATCAAGATAGTACAGTACAATGGCAACATTACAAAGAAAGTTTATCTATAGATGATCTGAAGGTATGCTCATTTGACAAAACGTCTACACTTTCTGGTAACTTATTATACGTGCTAACAATTCGGTTTAGAAGGGACCTTTGGACAATATTAACTCTCGCAGCTCGTGTTGTTCTAGCGGGTACGCAAAAATTGATCTGACTTAATAACTGTTCACATAATATATGGCCATTTACAATTTTATGTAAAAATATTAGGTCAGAAATTTTGTTTCTCACTAGGGGAGGTTTGATATTGAGAAATATTAAAATATCATTTTTTGGAAGTGTTCGAAGGTGAGGTAATCGGTAGGATACAATGGCTAAAAAGAAATCAATTACAGAATTTAATTTTTTCAGATGAGTAGGGCAGGCCATAGACCAGATAGAACAGTACTCAATAGTGGGAGCAACATATGACTTATAGAATAAGCTTAAGGAACTATGTTTTTTTATGTCAGTGAAGCGATAAAGGAGTCCTAGTTTTCTCATAGCAGTATAAGATATTGTGCTTATATGATAAGCACAAGTAAGCTTACTGTCAATGATAACACCAGGATCTCTGAAAGAGGTGACAGGATTTATGTTCTGATGACCAATTTTGTAGATGTGGTTTATAGGGTTCTTTTTTTTTTTTTTTTTAGAGAAATTGTAAGAGAAGCAAATTTTTTGATGTTTAAATTAAGTTTCCAAGCGTTACACCAGTTGAGAAGAATAGAGGCATCATCCTGAAGAGCAAGAGTATCGTACTCTGATTTAACTTGTCTGTAGAGTTTGCAATCATCAGCAAATAGAAGCATTTTGGTAGAGCTGTTTGTGAACAAAGAAGGCAAATCGTTCATGTATAATAAAAATAGAAGTGGACCCAGAACACTGCCTTGAGGAGCTCCTGAAGTTACGGGAATAAAGTCAGAAAAGTAACCTGAAACTGAAAGTCGTTGTGTCCTATTACTGAGATATGTTTTTAGAAGACTATGTAATTTACCATGTATATTGAATCTAGAACTTAGTTTGTATAGAAGAATATAGTGTGGAAGAGAATTGAAAGCCTTAGACAGGTCCAAATACAAAATGTCGAGTTCCGAATTTTCTGAGATGCTGTCCACAGCATCGGACAGAAGAACTGATAAATTAGTAAGACAAGATCTTCCTGGCAAAAAGCCGTGTTGAGAGGAGTTTATAAATGGAAGAACAAATTGAAAAAGCCTATTTTTGATTATCTTTTCACAAACAAGTGAGAGTGGAGATAACAAGGAAATAGGTCGATAGGAGGACACATCATTTTTATTTTTACCAGACTTATGAACAGGAGTGATATTAGCTCCCTTCCAACTGGTGGGAAAGACACCCTCAGTAAAACCGAAAGGGGTTGAGAAAAAGAACTGGCAACACTGCGTAGGAAGCAAGTATAGATATCTGGCCCTAAGGCGCGCTGTTGGGGCAATGACAAGAGAAGAGAGAGTACTTCATTCGGTGTGGTACTGATAGAAGACAAAGACTCAGAACAAACAGGTTGAAGAGGTTAGGGGAAGGAAGGAGAGTTGGGAGGGGATGAAGCAAAGCTGCTAAAAAAATATTCAATAAATACCTTTGCCCTGTCTTCTTCATTGACACAAGCATTTTTGTAGATCAGTTCTGTCGGAATGCGAGAACTATTTGTTTGATTGTTTATTAGGATCCAGAAACGCTTAGGGTTTTTATGTGTATCAATTGTGAGGTGATCAATGTACTCCTCATACTTTCTTTTCATAAGATATTTACTACGTCTTCTAATATCTGTAAGTATACTCACTGGGAAAATCCTTCCATAGCTTCCATGCACTTTTTTGTTGCGAAGTATGCACTTTAGTTCTTCATCAAACCACGGGGGAAACTTTGAAGAAGGTCTTGTGTCAAACTAAATACTTTCAAATATCTAGGATCATACTAGATCATTGGTGTCCCCATTAATAGACCAAGCCATATCCACGAAGAAATTAAATGCCGACTAAAAGCAGGGAATTCGTGTATTTATTTAGTTCAAAATCTCTTGTTGTCGCGAATTCTGTCGAGGAATTTGAAGCTTAAAATACCGTACAGGGTGTATCAAAAAGATTCATCCACTTTGGCAAGTCTGTATTTCTGAAACTAATAAACATATACAAATAGTTTTTTGTTTTGCATGACAGTGAAACTCAAAAAAGTTTTTATTGCACGTGTTCATAGGTGTTCAATGTGCCCCCCCCCCCCGTGAGATGCACGGCATGTGTCCATAAGGTATTCAAATTCGTCCCAAACTGCAGCTAGTATGTCTTCAGTTACAGCTTCCACAGCTGCTGTTATGCGATGTCGCAGTTCATTCAATGTGCTTGGTAACGGAGGCAGATAAACGGAGTCTTTTATAAACCCCCAGAAGAAATAATCACATACAGTAAGGTCAGGTGACCTTGGAGGCCAGTGAAGTAACGCTGCATCATTTGGTACAGTGCGACCGATCCATCGTTGTGGAATAGTTCGATTTAAAAATCCCCGCACTTTCCAATGCCAGTGTGGCGGTGCCCCGTCCTGTTGGTAGATGAAATCATCGAATCAGTCTCCAACTGTGGGAAAAGGTAGTACTCAAGCATATCAAGGTAGGTTATCCCCGTCACAGTGTTCTGGGTAAACAAAAATGGACCGTACACCTTTTTTCGGGAAACTGCACAAAACACATTAACTTTTGTTGAGTCCCTCTAATGTTGTACAACTTCATGTGAGTGTTCCGTTCCCCATATTCGCACATTATGGCGGTTCACATTTCCATTCAAATGTCATGTTGCCTCGTCACTAAACACTAAGTGTTGAACAAAACTGTCGTCCTCTGCAATCTTGCCAAGAATGAAATTACAAAACTCCATACGTCGTTCTTTGTCACCTTCACAAAGAGCTTGCAGTAGCTAAATTCTGTATGTTTTCATGTGTAAACGACGACGCAACACACGCCAGACGGACATCGAGGGCATGTTGAACTGTCGAGTTGCACGACGAACGGATTTCTGTGGACTGCGTGTAAAACATTGACGGACGCGCTCCACGTCTGTTTCGGACACTCGAGGACGTCCCGGTGATTTTCCCTTACACAAACAACCTGTTGTTCGGAGATGATCATGCCATCGTCTAATGCTCTGTGCAGTAGGAGGATCCACACCATACTTAATACAAAAGTCACGCTCAACAGTTATCACTAACTTGCACTCCGCAAAACGTAGTACACAAAACGTTTTCTGTTGTCCAGATGCCATTTTAACCAAAACCGTAGTGGGCGTTCACTCAAGCACACTGCTGCTACCTAGCGGAAACCACGTACAACTAGAGATGTTCCTCTTTCCAGCAGTACGTTGTTCACTCACATCTTTGAAAAGACAGAATAGATATTATTGTTTAAAACCGGGTGATTCTTTTTGATACACGCTGTATATAAAACGATAATCACGCCTGTTGTGCTGTATGGTTTCAAAACATGGTCGCAACTAAATAATCTCACACACACAGGAACACAAATAGCAAAACAAATGAAAGCAGAGTTTATGCTAGCATGGAGTTCGCTTAATTGCTTTCTTTCACCATGAGAACTGAAAGTTAATGGATCGTTACACCACGAACGAGTATTTTGTCACCACTTCTGATCTTTTACTCTGTCTCTATTTGTTTCGTACAGTCTTTCGTATTTCTTTCATGTTGTTGAGACTTATCTCCATTATATATAATTTATATTTACAACTTGACTCTCTCTTGACTGTGCTTTAGAAGACTTTTTTATTTCCTTTTCCCACCAAGCTACAGATTTAACTTATCTGATATTCTACATACCGGTCAATGCAGGGATGCCGTACTTACAGGTAGGTGTGGAAAGAAGACGTTGGTTGGCTGAAATTTAGTTTCTTAGTTAGTTGACGTCGTTTTGAGTACAGTAGTTACTCGTACCTGATACATGGACCTACAATTGAAGGTGGAATCCGAACTACTGTAATGCGTTAAGTTTCTTCGACGATGAATTGATCCATGAACCAGTGCATGAAAGGCACGCACTGTAGCAACAATGAAGGCTGCAAAAGATAATGATCGCAATGTATATTGCCATCTTACCTAGTTTGAGCGAAGAAACTTCCTTACTTCAAAAAGGTAAACTTCTTCTACTATATTTTCATATATTGAAAAGTATATTATCTAAGGCTGACAAGCACGTGCAATTTGACAGGTTTCCTAGGTAACTTCACGTCAATTGTTATTTCATCATTTCACATATACTAATATCAATCATTTTGTATTTGTTTATTTTTTCTTTTTATTCCCTTGTTTTGATAGGCCACGAAACAAGATATATGACTTTCTACACAATTTACTCGTTATGTGGAAAACAATTTTATGTCAATAATAGTCACAAATTACATTAGTTATACTTTAAAACCATGGAACATAAATATCAATAAAAATGGAAAGCAAAGTAATGAACGTTACTTTTCCATTAATTTGAAGTTCCAATATTAACGAAAACATGTTTATGAGAAATAGACTATTTATTTCAACATTTTGCTTCAGTGCTGTTAGTTTTTATATTTCACCGAGTACTTGTAGTTTTTATATTTCATGGGCAACTTTTAATACATAGCTCGCCATTAAAAATTGCAACACCATCAAGGAGTGCGTAAGAATTCGAAATTTGTAGAATATGTAAGACACTAATTGATTAGCACGACACCACTGTGAATCAGCATAGGCGATAGGTACATCATCTAGTGACAGCAAGCTTAGTTCGGCAAGAGAGTTACAGTTCAGTGTTAGACAAAGATTGTTATAGGGTAAATGTGTTCATATGGTCAAACAATTTCTTGTCATCAAACCTAAAAAGTACTCCACGAGCTTTCGGCCTTTGATTACAAACAAATAGAGATGTATAAATGAGTATAGCTAATACTTTTGCGACATTAGTACCCTTATTGGACAGAATGTGGCCACATTGCAGCGCATATGGGCTCGATTGCTCCACCAAAGTATTACACAATGATTCGCTGGAATCTAACAACTTCGCTATACCACGTGTTCCGAGAGATCCCGGCCTCCGTTCATGGAATTGGCAGATACGATATCCACATCCCTCACACTGCCGGAAGGGATGAAGCTTGCTACACAGTACCTGGTGTCCCCATGAACGGTTTTACGTCGTCTGGCAGTATGGGTCATATTTGCACGGTGTCAATTGCTGAACAGAATAGGTATCTGTGAATACAATGGTGTTGCAAACGTCACACATGGAGAAGGGAATGGTAGGATATCCTCTCTTCAGGCGATCGAATTCTGTCTGCAGTATAACGCGTCAGTTCCTCGTGCTCCTAATAAACAATCGAAGAAATAGTTCTCGTATTCTGACAGAACTGATCTATAAAAATTATTGTGTAAATGAAAAAGACAGGGCAAAGGTGTTTAATGAATATTTTGCTAGTAGCTTTGCTTCAACCCACACCTCCCTTCCTTCCCCTACAATCTTCAACCTGTTTGTTCTGAGTCTGTGTCTTCTATCAGTACCACACCGACCGAAGTACTTTCCCTAGACTTGACATAGCCCCAGCAGCGCGCCTTAGTGCGAGATAATATCTACACATGCTTCCTACGCAGTGTTGCCAGTTCGATTTTCAACCCCTTTCGGATTTCTTAAATCGCTGTTTTGCAGAAGGTGCCTTTCCCACCGGTTGGAAGAGAGTTAATATCATTCAAATTCATAAGTCTGGTAAAAATAACAATGTACGTTCTCCTGTCGACCTTTTTCTTTATTATCACCTCTCTCACTTGTTTGTGTAAAGATAATCGAAAACAGAATCTTTAAATTTGTTCCTCCATTTATAAGCTCCTCACAACATGGCTTTTAGCCGGGAAAATCTTGTTTTACAAATTTATCTGTTCTTCTGTCCTATGCTGTGGACAGCATCTCAGAAAATTCTCAATTCGACATTTTGTATTTGGACCTACTTCCACATCCCTCGAAGCTAAGGCTTTCGATTCTCTTCCACACCATCTTCTTATATACAAACTCAGTGCTAGATTCCATATACATGACAAATTACTTAGTCGTCTGGATACCTACCTTAGCAATAGGACACAATGAGTTTCAGTATCAAATTATTTTTCTGATTTTATTCCCGCAGATTCGAGAATTTCTTAAGGTAGTGTTCTGGGTCCACTTCTATTCATATTATACATGGACGGTCTGCCTTCTTTGTTCACAAACAGCTCTAGAACATTCTTCTATTCGCTGATGATTGCAAACACAAACAGACAAGTTCAATCCGAGTAGGATGTCTTGCTCTTCAACATGATGCTTCAATTCTTCTCAACTGGTATACCACTTAGAAACTTAGCTTAAACATAAAAAAATGTGCTTCTCTTACGATTTCTCTAAAAAAGGAACATATAAACCACATTTACAAAATTGGTTATTAGAACATAAATCCTGTCTCCTCTTTCAGAGATCTTGGTTCTTTCATTGACAGTAAGCTTACTTTTGCGGATCATATAAACACAATATCTTCTACTGCTGTGAAAAAACTGGAACTCTTTTATCGCATCACTGACATAAAAAATCCTAATTCCTTAAGTTTTTTCTATAAGTCATACGCTACTCCCACTATTGAGTACTGTTCTCCTACCTCTTAAAACTTCCAGAAAATGACGTTCTAAAATCCCTCAATATCAAACCTCCCCTAGCGAGAAACAAATTTTCAGATCTAATATTTTTGCAAAAAATTATAAATGGCTATACATCATGTGAACAGTGATTAAGTAAGAACTGCATATAGTGTAACCAAACCCACCTATCAGTTAACTCAGTATAATATGCTTATTCCGTAGAAAATACGAAAACTCGAAGCAAGATGTCTCAGCTCTTGTTTGTATATAAGACTGCACGTTTCTCATGTATATCATAGTGTCTGATGAAGCCAAAATGTTAGTTGGCGAAACTGTAACACGTATGTAGTTTTTTATGTGTAAGAATATATTGTTTTGCTCAGCAAAGAGTTTGTTTGTGTTTACGAAAACTCGATTTAAAGGCTGTTCAAAAATTTTGTGGCCCCTGAACAAAGATCCAATATATTTCAATCAAAAATTTTGTTGTATGCCTTATATCTGAAGAATTACATACAGTGTAACCAAACCCAAACTATCACTTAACTCAGATTGATGTACTTATTCCGTAGAAAATTCAAAAACTCTATACAGGGACCGTTCAAAAATTCCGTGGTCCCTGATCCACGATCCGCGATTGTGGCCACGATCGCAATCTCTTCACGCATTTTTTGATCATTCCTAAAATTTTTGGTCAAGATTGCAATCTTTTGATCTATTTTTTGGGGATCATTCCTAAAAGTATCTTGTTATGTGTAATTAAATATAAGATAATTAAGTATAAGGTAATATTTAATATTTTATCTTTATGTGTAATTAAATATAAGGTAATTATTTAAGTAATTATTCAAGAAAGAAAATGTGACAAAGAATTTCGGAAATGCAACTTCTGAGTAGATGATTCAGTTTGTATACTCAGTAAAGGCACATATTTAAATGTTGGCTCAGGATCATAAAGCCATAGGTAACTATTTAAGTGAAGAAAAATATTTAGAATAATCTTCCTTTTTCTTAGCTTATTTAACTATAAACTGAATGCCTATTGTTGTTACTGAACTCATGTTAAATTATGTTATCATGTAATAGTTACTAATGCTAATTCTCGCTTCACATATTCCATTATCATTGATTTGCCATAGAGAAATGGTTTCCAACCTTCTTTAAAGTGACGTATTGTTCATAAACTTTGAATATTTCACACATTATTTTTTCCGCTCTTTGGTCAGACATATTTTTAGTCTGACTTATTATGTGATTTGAATGTGCACCAATGAATTCTCAAATTATCATCACCATTGTTATTATTATTATTATTATTATTATTATTATTATTATTATTATTATTATTATTATTATTATTATAGTGCTGCAAATGGCCTTAAGCAAAAATACACAAAAAATAAATAGTTTTGGATTAAGTATTGGTGGCTTCCTCTACGCTGATACAGACTGTTACTGCACTGTTTGTTGAACTCAAAATAGCACATGTTAACATTTAACTTTTTAATACTCTTGCAGATCCCTAGCTCTGAAACTATTCACTTCTCCCCACAGGTCCATATGAACATTTTCTCTTATTTTGATGTAAAAAATTATCCTTCACAGTTTGTGTGTATAGTTCATAAACTCCTTCTATGTAATGTGAAATGGGATACAATTGTCTCCTTGCTCCATTTAAATGCTCACGCGAGCATAATTCAAGCGCCAGTTCTAGTAAAGAGTTATTAGTTGAAATGAGTTGGTGTCGAGAGTTATACAGAAGAGTGTATGTAGTTTATTTTCGCAAATTTACCTGCAGATGGGAGGGAAAGCTTATTTAGTATGGGTCACTGCACTGAATATCCCAGGAATAATGAATGTTCAATTCCATACTCGAAAGTTGGAAATTATGACATACCATTGTCTTCCCTCGAAACGCTTATATATATACAGCGCTCATATTTATCTTCATACCACCATGTGCATGTACTGAGATTGATGTATTGTTACCAACCCAACGTAAAGTTATGTTCTTGCAAAATGACTCTACATCATCTTATTACATATTTCAAATCTACATGTAAAACTAAAATTTAATACTACACTTGTCATTGAGTGTTGCAAACGAAGGACGCTAAAATACAGAAAACATACAAGAACCATATTTTGCAATGTTCTGTAATGCACACCCAAGGCACCTTAATGTCAGATACTACGGTCATCAAATAACATGTTCCTATCAAGTAGAAACAAAGCTACAAGAAATTGAAGATTTGACTTTCTCAAACGACTTTATTTCGAAGAAGTATGTGGAAACATGTAGAAAAGGAATAATCTTAATATATTTCTTTGAATTAAGTTTAATTTCAACATGCTTATTTACAATCTTCATATCAATACATTGATATAGAACGTATCTCACACGGTATAGCTTTAGTTACAATGGAATTTATTTACAACCTTCATGTTAATACGTTGGTATAAAACGTATCACACATTTTATACATTTAACTACAATACATTTTATTTGCAATCTTACTATTATTACATTGGTATAGTACGTATCTCATATTGTATAGGTTTATTTAAAATGAACTTTATTTACAATCTTCATATCCATACATTGATATAAAACGTCTCTCACACTGTATAGGTTTAGTTATAATGAAATTTATTTACAATTTTCATATCAATACATTGGTATGGAACGTATCTCACATTTTAAAGGTTTAGTTATAATAAACTTTATTTACAATCTCACTATCATCACATTGATATAGTACGTATCTCACATTGTATAGGTTTACTTAAAATGAAATTTATTTACAATCTTCATATCCATACATTGATATAAAACGTCTCTCACACTGTATAGGTTTAGTTATAATGAAATTTATTTACAATTTTCATATCAATACATTGGTATGGAACGTATCTCACATTTTAAAGGTTTAGTTATAATAAACTTTATTTACAATCTCACTATCATTACATTGATATAGTACGTATCTCACATTGTATAGGTTTACTTAAAATGAAATTTATTTACAATCTTCATATCAATACATTGATATAAAACGTATCTCACACTGTATAGGTTTAGTTACAAAGGAATTTATTTACAATATTCATGTCAAAACCTTGGTAGAACGCATCTCACAGTGTAGAGGTTCAGTTTACAATGGAATTTACTTACAATCTTCATATCAATACATTGGTATAGAATATATTTCACATTTTATAGGTTTAGTTCCAGTAAACTTTATTTACAATCTCACTATCATTACATTGGTATAGTACGTATCTCACATTGTATAAGTTTACTTAAAATTAACTTCATTTACAATCTTCATATCAATACATTGACATAGAACGTATCTCAGTGTATAGGTTTAGTTACAATGGAATTTATTTACAATCTTAATAGCCATTTTTTGGTATGTTACGAATCAAATTGTATATTCCACTTTCTGATCTTACCTCAAATTCTCTTGATCGTGAGGTACTCATAATCACATGTGCTGTTTAAACTTGGTATTAATAGTTACCAATTAGGTTACCAACTACTTACCAATTAGGTTACAATATATAATATGTATTATTTCATCTTCTAAAGGTAGATCCACAATAAGTTTAGTTTCAAACTGCAGTCAGAACTCAATTTTCACCACTTCTAAAAGTATATGTATTAAATTTACAATAGTATTCTGGAAGAGTTATAACGAACTACATTGTTTGACAAGATGTACTGTATAAAATTAATAACATTAACACTACACGGGGCCTATACCTTCCAACAGGGCAGAATATTATTCAGGGTTAAAACATGATCATTATTAATTTCACACACAACAGTTTCTATAATTGCACATTACAATTTATTCATGTTACAGAGTTCTTAGGAATATCGCACTCGCCTCTTTCTTTTCTGAGCTTCTTTCATTTGTTTCCAACCAATATTAAATTAATGTGTTATATATTAAATGAATTTCTATATCTTAATACATTTAATCAATATGTACTGACTAGTGATCATGGTTTGAAATTTTTATTCATAAACAGCAAATGTTTGTAAGCATAGAACAACGTTGAAATAACATGAGTAATTATGATAATTGAATTTCAACTACCAAACTGTATTTCTTTTCCTTAAAAAGCAACAGCCAAAAACGATATATTGATATTTTAGAAATTGTACGCATTTGAAAAAGAAAGCTAATATCTGTTGGATTTTTACTTCTGTTTTGATCGCTGATAGGTACGGAAGCTACAAAAGGAAAAGGAATTAGGTTAACCTTAGAAATTCAAATGGTTGTTCCTCGACCCAAAAATAGAGAGTTTGTTTGAAAAAATCCAATAAAATGTTATACGTCAGTTCTTGTTTTTAGTTATATGCTAGTTATCGCTATTTAGACAATTTGCCATAATGACATTAAAAAATTAGTTCATTAGTAGGTTAGTTAGAAATAGGGCACTTAGTCCGAGGAGTCGTCTCGAGGAACTACCTTCAAGAATTTTATTTGAAGATCATAAGCGATTTTATTTTAGTATCAGACATTATCTGGCCAGAATATCAAAGGTAATTATAATTTCCATGTTTCCGAACTAAATAAGGTATCTATCTCTCCACGCTGGCCAACCAGGTAATAGTTTTGTACTATTGGCGGCAGATATGTCTGTTTTATACACTTTTTGTCAGTGTTCACTTAAAGATTAATCACTATATTATATTAATTGTTCACTTAAACAGTAGCGTATACAGGGATTTATTTCGGGAGAGGTTCAAACTCAATGTGAGGATATTTTATATTAAAATTCCTAAAATTGCCCCTAAACTTAGGCTAAATTTACACAAATTCGAAATTTTGGGGGTGTCCGGACCCCCAGGACCTATCCCCTGCGTACGTCTCTGCACTTAAAGATTAATCACTATATTCTATACTTAGATTTTCATCTGTTACATCATTATTATTTTATTTATTCATTTTCACCATTTACACGGATCTCACTTTTATTTGCTATAATTTTTCCACGTTTTAATTACACATTTTCACTAATTTCTTATTTTGTTTTCTATTTTCCACTCATAATCGCAAAACCAAACACTATCGGTTGTACTATATAGTACTGTAACTCAAACAAAGTACAATTAGTAGATAAACTCTAAGCCTTATAGCGAAAGTATTCATCCAGTTCTTGATTATTTTGTTTATGGAGTAACGACTCCATCATTCTTCATGAACTTACATTACATCGCATAGGTACGCATCAATGTGCATAGGGGTATAATAAACGTTCCAAGAACAGGTTTCATTTCCATCGTTTACGTTTTATTCAAACCGCATGTGATAAAATTAAACATTTTGGATTTCAATGTTGATTACCATTAAAATTGAACAATAATACATAGCGACAAGGGATTTTTAAAAATTGATTCATCGTCTCAAGGGAACATAAAATCACTACCCATAACTGTCTATCAATACCAGAAGTGGTTGAAATTTACTAGTATTTCCAGTTACGATACTTGTTTCCTTAGAGAGAAAACGGAAATGAAATTTCGAAAAAAATGATTCTTGAATCCATTCAGCGTCAAATGAATGAATCTCGTCTCGACTTTTATTTATCTCATAAAACCAGAAGTGGTGAAAGCTCTACGAATTTTTTATTTAGATCCAGTACCGCTAGAATATGTTTCATTTCTGATTTTATTCCTTTATTGCACCCGGATGTGATAGACATCAATTATCATCTCTGATTTTAACATAAAGCTTCATACAGCCAAAACAGTAACAGCTAGCGAGTAAAGGCTCTTTGATAGATCCAGCGCCCAAGGAACAGGTCCTGTCTTTGATCATATTCCTGTATTGTAACCTGTAGCTATGAATGTACTAGTTCCAGTATTGAATTCGGATAGCTTGGAAATCTACCTTAGTTTCAAACTCTGAAACGAAACTCATTTGTCTTACTATGTACTTACTACTCATGTTCGTACCCGACACAAGAATCCTTACCAAGTATTGAGTCCAGGACTAGGCGTGTTAGTTACTTTGCACGAGGAGTAACGAAACTAATATTTCCTTTTTGTTATAAGTATAAGTAAGGTTAAAAGATGGAAATACTTTCGGAGTAAACATGTCGAGTTAAGTTACGCAGATGCGTTCAGTGACGACGCCAGAGGATGACTTGGGGTAAACGCCTGACAGTGTTGAAATCTGGCTCCCAGGTCATGATGAGTGTAAGGAAAGTCAAATAATATAAATTGAGCATTTTCGGTTAAAGTAAGAATCAGAAAAAAGTTGATCTCAAATATACATGTTTGCCCCTTCGCTTATATATTTAAAATTCTAATGAGAGATAACTCTATTCCCCATCACCATGCAAACAAGTCGTGACTTTGGGTTCTTACTTTACAATTATATTATTACTATTATTGATTCTTGTCGCGGGTATTCTCGAAATAACTAATTACTACCGAACATTGGTTTATACCGAATTATTTAATATTTAGAATAATTCCGAATCTAGGATTGAACCCTACCCATGGCTGAGAGACACACATGGATGACAACCATGTATCAGCTATCCGTTATGTTGACTCTATATGTAGGTCATATCTGCATATCTGCCACACAACGAACAGGCGTAGTAGTCCATAAGACTGCGGGTGACAGGAAAAGAATAATTAACGAGCACTGTGAAAAACACTAAACACTCTACCCCTCAACATGACCAAATAGAAAGGAAACATTGCGCAACGGAATTATTATTATAGACCAAAAATCCTGGAATAAATTTTAGAAATGCTTCCAGGTTCTTGTCAAAGAGAACCTTCCCCCATCCCACAGAGACTTGAATCCATTTATATGAACTCACTGTAGCATCGAAGCGCATACATATAGATTCCACTGTATTTCAACATTGCAGTCTAAATTAGTCAAGAATGTATTAAATGATAACAGTCATACTGGTTTCAAAATTAGATTGCTTTTAAAGGTCGAAGATTATCGTACAATCAATTAACATGTGTGTACGTATGATATCGTATGTACACGGAAAGAAACAAACTGTCGCCTAGTCTTTCAATGTCTTCTCAAGATTTTCCTGTACTTTATATTGGTACAGCTTTATATAATTCAGATCAATAACAATTTGAATTAAATATTACGCAGAGCTTCTCACTACAAAATTAATTCCTTTGGTCATTTTAAATAATCTGACCAAAAATCTAAGTTACAGAATTGTATACCCATGCAAGTAATACATACACGTGCAACTTGACGTAAGATGAACAGTAATTAGTACTTGTGGCGAGTTTCACTTACAACTACTTATAGAGAAAAATAGATGGTTACTTGTAATTCACCATTATGTAGTTCATGTACTCCCTAAAGTCTCTCTAAGAGCTATGCATATAAGCTGGAATGCATCATCTTGCCAATATGTTTATTTTTGTAGACATTCATGTCTCAAACTATCTAGCATATTACTTAATTTATCAAAATGTGCACTGATTCACCTTTTAGACAGTGGGCGGTAGTTCCTGAAGGCCACACGTACATACAAATTGAACAAGCATTAGGATAATGTATATAAGAGTAAAATACCCTGATTGGCATGAGAATGTACAAAATTATTAATAAAACACAAAGAACTCCCTATACGCACCAACCACAAACATATACTCACTCACATGTACAAGCATGCATTGCTATCTGAAGAAATTTAAACTAAATTCTAATCTTGGCATGCCAATATGCTAAAACTGTATGTGCCGAAACTAAAGAAATTTGTAGCATAATATTGACTTGTTTGCCGAGTGTTTATTTGAAATCTCTATATTGTAATTTTGAATTAGCCGCCAAATTTGTGAGTGGAGACATTGAGGCTTATAAACTGAATAGAAAATGAGAGACTAGATCATGGCGATTAACACTGACATTAATTGAATATCATATTAGAGAGAGAAACTACGTAAATTGCCCAAACTAGTATTCAAACTGTACATGCTAGGGCACTGAAAATTTAATTACGAGCTATATTTATTCTTAATTACACTTCTAAAAATCTATCGAACACTGAAGAGGAAAATGTCAGCAGTATCTGCCGTCTAGCCACATACATTTTTTTCTAACTTCTGTCTTAAGCAGACCTCATAACGCTCGTTCATCACCATCAGAAATTGTTCCACTTTTAATGTTTCTAGTTCAACAATAGACTCCCTATTTCACGACACATCCATTTCCATCATATGCACACACCTGTTCACAAAAAGCTTGAAACTCGTTCAGAAACTAAGTCCGAAAAAGTGACCCTAGATCCGCCAAAATTCCCGCAGATCTATACACAGGGAATTGCATTTTCCCTCCGTTCTTTATATAGACATTGGGTGCAAACCGTACTGTCATCCAAGCGATGTGAAAATGTAAAAATAAAATCAAACTACTTATTTCTGAGATTAATATTGATTGCACACTTCATGCACAGTTCCAATATGCAAACACAATCAGTATCTTAAGTAGAAATTACTGAAAAAGACCGAAAATGACTATTTAAAACTTCAAGTGTCAACCTGCGCTTGGAGCGATACAATTATCAATATTATAACGCATTTCCTTCTAAGTGCTTCCGTAGCCAAGCGGGTTAGTAAGGCTGATTGAAATTTCTGAAACGAAGGGAGACGGTTCGAGCCTCCGTGTGGAAAGTTCGTTTCTATTTCTTCCTTTTTTTAAATATATGGGAACATTGTTATAAATATAAATTTCTACTTTGAAGTGCTTGGAAAAACAATCAGACGAACTGTCACTTTTCAAATATCTCTTACATTTACTAGCCCGCCATTTCCATAATTTATGTATGAAAACTTTAACACAGGTGTCAAAAATGTAAATTATTCATGTTCCTGATATATATTATTTTAATTTCAATATATATTTAAATGTTATAAATACTTACATGTTAGATAATAGAATTGAGGATTATGCTTTATAAAACTGAAGCTAACTGACAATATTTCAGTACTTCAGAAGAAATTTAAAATTTACTTTTTAAATTTGTAGTTATAATATATTATTGTGTATACTTCGGTTGATTAAAGTCTCATGTGCAGTAGTAGCAAATTTTTGATACAACATGGTCACCTAATCATATTTTTTCCAGGTTCCATTGATTTCATAGTATATATATATATATACTGTATATATATATCCATTCAATTTCAATATTAATGCGGCACATTGATGTGAAGAAAGATTTTTGAGAAGGGGCGAATCCAAGATTTCTATGAGAGATATAGGTCTGAGAAAAAGATTACGAATTTGTTTTTATATTTCCTCACTAAATGCAGATATCATTTTGAGAACCAATTTATCATATTTATCACTCATTGCGAAATTTTACTATGGAATATGAAACCTTTAACATAAAACTTCGACAATTGGAGATAAATTAAATTTGTAAGGAAACAAATCGAAATTTCAGCTGAGGTAAATAATATTGTAAAAGAATAAAATATTTTTCCTTGAGGGCGCCTCCCGCGCCTCATTCCTGAATCCTAAGAGTAAGCTTTATCTTTACACTTTATTTATACTTTATTATTTGCTTATTTCAAAACAAAGATGTTGATTTTCGCGTCTTTAGTTACCACTTTATTTATTATTTACAGTTTTGTTATGTAATTTTGATGACGTTATCTCTTGATGATAGAGGGCGGGAAAAGTTTGTGTCCCGAAAGTTTTAGATTCAAACATTCATATACTAACTGCATGCCAAATAGAATATTGGTAGCCACTCCTGAAATATTTTTTTCGCTTTCCCCAAGTGTTCTACCCCACTATTTCGAACTGCTAGAAGCATTACGTATAGGTTGACTGGTATCTTTCCTCAGTAAAGGTACATATTTGTAAGTAAAAACTAAATCAAAATTTTTAATATAAGTGGTTGCTTTCGTCAGAATGTATTTTTACGTATTTAACCCTTTAATGAGCAAACACTGATAGCATTACCATTAAAATATTTAGTTTGCTTTTATGATTGAACCATTCCTTCCTGATCGTAATTTCGTAATTTTTAAAGTACTTTTGTGCTTTAGTTACAATATATAGGATGTTTATATCAAAGCAAAATTGTCATAAAATAGGTTTTATGTGTAGCTACTGAGCAGCATTGCCCTATTATGGTCAAATATCATAAGAATACTGGCAGTAATTAGCAGCAGTTTCGTTGAAATATTTTTCCTACAGAGTAAGAAACAACAAATAGAAAGAATAAAAGAACTTTCGCGGAACTTAGAAGATATAGCTTCTAGAATACTAAATTTGACTGTCTTCTGTTGACGAAAATTAGAAATATCTTAACAAACGATACACAAATCATGTATATGAATATTGCATGAATGCAATAATGCCAATTAAATGATCACTGAAGTTATAATTCGTGCAGATAATGCAACAGAATACGATGTTGTTTGGGAGCAACAGTGCCAAATAAAGGGTTAAATAATTATTCAAGTAATGAAATGTGACATTGAATTTCGGAAATGCAACTTCAGAGTGACTTATATCTTCAGTAGAAGGACATAAATTTGTTAGAAGTAAGATTTGAAGCTTTCCTGGCGGCGTATATGATAAAGTTCTTCTCGGGCAATCAGCCAGGTGAAAACTGGTGGATAGGCCAACGTTTCGAGAACTGTCATCGTTCTCATCATCAGGGCAATTATGTAGAGATAAGCGGATGTAAGTAATATATACTCTGGACTGGCGAAAATGCTGGTTCCTGATTGGCTGAAAATGCTGTTTCCTGATTGGCTGATTCAATCTGAAAAACTTGAGCTGTGATTGGCTGGCTAAGTTCCCTAGTCCGTGGTACTGAATGGCTTAGGGTTATCTGAATGTTTGTGTGTCGTTTTCTTTGCTGTGGTACTGATGACCGGGTTCCACAGGGGGCTGAGTTGAAATCCAGTGTCTCTATTAACGTTGTTCGGTTCATGAACTATGGCAAGAGATTCAGCTACTATCCTGGTCCAGTAATTGGTGCTCTTGGTAATGATGGATGTGTCCTTAAATAAAACTTTATGGCCTTCTGTTAAACTGTGTTCAGCTAAACCTGATTTTTCTGGATGGAATAATCTAATGTAATTTTCATGTTCTCTGCAACGTTGTTCAATGGTGCGTCCTGTTTGTCCTATATAAGCCTTTCCGCATTCACAGGGTATACGATACACGCCTGTTGTCTTCAAGCCCAAGTCATCTTTGATCGGGCGAAGTAAGTATCTGATTTTTGGTGGCGGGTTGTGTATGGTCTTAATGTTGTGTTTTCTCAAAATCCGGGAGATCTTGTCCAGTGTATGGTAAAACTGCTATACTCAATGGTTCTTCAGTTTCTTCTTTGGATTTCCTCTGTTCAGAAAAGGTCCTTTTTCAGGGCCAAACTGATGTCATGCTTCTTGTAATTATTCTGGAGTAGCGTCTTCTTGAGATGATCCAGTTCCCGAGGGAGGGATTCTTCGTCTGAGATGTCTTTCGCTCTATGTGCTAGTGTGCTAATGACGGTGTTTCGCTGAGACTTATGATGAAAACTGTTGCCATTGAGATAGAGGTCAGTGTGAGTAGGTTTCCTGTAGACGCTATGGCCGAGACTAGCATTGGGCTTCCGGCGGATGAGAATGTCCAGGAATGGCAAGCATCCGTCCTTTTCAATCTCCATTGTGAACTTGATGTTACTATGTTGTTTATTAAGACATTCTAGGAACAAATGCAGTGTCTTCTCCCCGTAAGGCCAGATGGCAAACGTATCATCTACGAATCTATAAAAACATGACGGCTTGAAAGGTGTCAGTTCTAATGCCTTTTGTTAAAAATCTTCCATAAAGAAATTCGCAACTGCTGGTGAAAGTGGTGATCCCATAGCGACTCCATCCGTCTGTTCATAGTACTGTCCATCACATAGAAAGTATGTTGAAGTTAGGGTGATTCTGAATAATTCCACAATTTCCGGTGTGAAGTGTTCGCTAAGTAGAAGTAACGTATCTTGAAGTGGAACCTTGGTGAACAATGAAACCACATCGAAGCTGACTAGAAGGTCTCCTGGAGCTGTGCGTATTGTTTTTAGTATATTCACGAAGTCGGATGAATTTTTCACATGATGCTCACACTGTCCTACTAATGGCTGAAGCAGAGAGGTGAGATACTTGGCTAGGCGGTAAGTTGGACCCCCAATGGCACTGACGATGGGTCTCATCGGGATGTCAGGCTTATGTATTTTTGGCAGGCCATAAAGTCGGGGTGGCTGACTACCGTGTGGCGTGATTTCCTTGCGGGTTTCATCTGGTAAACTGGCTTTCTTCAAAAGAGCAGCTACTTTCCAAAGAATAAAGAACAACTCTCAAAAATCTTCGCCAAGACACCAACACCACCATATTACCAGCAGACAAAGGCAATGCAACTGTACTTATGCCTACAGAAGTCTACAAGAACAAGATGTTGGAGCTACTCAATGACACGGCCTACAGACGCCTTAAGAGGGACCCTACACCTGCAGTCGAACGGATTGAATCAGCCAATCAGGAAACAGCATTTTCAGCCAATCAGGAACCAGCATTTTCGCCAGTCCAGAGTATATATTACTTACATCCGCTGATCTCTACATAATTGCCCTGATGATGAGAACGATGACAGTTCTCGAAACGTTGGCCTATCCACCAGTTTTCACCTGGCTGATTGCCCGAGAAGAACTTTATCATAAATTTGTTAGTTTGGGCTCAGGATCATAAGGCGAGAGGTAACCATTTAGGCGAAAAACAATTTATGAATAATCTTCCTTTTACTTAGTTTCCTTAAATACGAGTATGATTCTAATGAAAACCTTAAAAATGCTATAAAATGCTGAAAGGTTATGTGATGGAATTGGTATTTGGCAATTCCTTTGAGCTTCACAAAATGCTCAACAGGTAGCAGAGTGATCTACAACACAGGAGACCGCAACAGCATTAGTACGAAGCAGTGTTCGTAGTTTGAGGGAAATTTCCCTAATCTAGGGAGGGAAGTAGGTAAATTTAGCAAAAAGGGAATTTTTCGATAAAACGTGAAAAATCCAGAAAAATTTTCTAGCGAACTGATCAATAGACTCCGGATTTTTGCATGTTTGCTTGTTTTTGCCTGATGTGACATTGATATGCTCTTTAAGCAGAAATCCGTTTCAGGTCTTTTGGGGTAAAATAGCAGAGTTTTATAATACATTTATTTGCATATTTCGGAGGTTAGTGCATGTTTATGTCGTTACTGCATATAAATGCATATGTAAAGGAACGATTAAGTTGATAATTTTTAACGTCCAACAACTTTCCTCATACATGGAATTTCAAATTTCTAATCTAAATTAGACTCAAGAACTTAAAATAGTTGATTGTTATCGGTTTACAATATCTTCCAAGGTCATGTGAAAGGAGAATAACAAAAGGGTGAGTGATTCAACCTCTCGGCAATGATGCGTGACTGTCATCTTTTTGGAAGAAGATATAAATAACTGTGTCAAATCACCTACAACAAAATTTCCACGTCATCCATCTCAGAAGTTAAAGTTGCTACTGTTGTATGTGTGTGTGTGTGTGTGTGTGTATGTGGATTTGAAATTGTGTGGTCTTGTGGCAGTATAACAATGCCAAAAGAAAAATCTGGGTCCATTTAGTTGTAGTGCGACATGTTCAAATTTGAATTTTAACAAGCTCAGAATTTTCTCCAATTTTTGTCCAACCAAGAAAGAAATTTGTACTATCCAAATAAACGAGGAAGGGCCATTCCAAAATTTTTCCTCATCGATCGCCTGTAGTGCGGCATCTTAAAACTTGAATTTTAACTACTTCAGAATTGTATCGAATTTTTTGTCCTTTTTTGTCCACCCAAGAAAAAAAATGTACCATTGAAATAAACGGGGGAGGACCATTTCAAAATTCCGGCCAGTTCAATCACCTGTAGAATGACATCTTAAAATTCGAATTTTAATTAGCTCAGAATTGAGTCGAATTTTTACACATTTTCGTACCACCAAGAATAAATTCTGTACCATTGAAACAAACCAGGGCCAATCATTTAAAATTTGGCCACTGAAATTACCTGTAGTGAGACATATTCAAATTCGAATTTCAGCTATCTTGATGGTACAAAAATCTACAAAAAAAAGAAAGTTCTAAATTAGGTAGAATTCGAATTTAAGATGTCACACTGCTGGTGATAGAAGTGGCCAAAGTTTTGAAGTGGCCCTCTTTTGTTAATGTCAATGGTACAATTTTTTATGGTACAAAAATGTAAGGAAATTGGGCAAAATTCTGAGCTTGTTAAAATTCAAATTTGAAAATGTCGCACTACAGGTGATCGAAGTGGCTGAAATTTTGAAATGGCCCTCCCTCGTTTGTTCGAATGGTACCATTTCTTTTCTTGGGTGGACCAACATAGAAAAAATTATGAGCTAGTTAAAATTCAAATTTGAAGATGTCGCACTACAGGTGATCGAAGTGGCCGAAAATTTAAGTGGCTCTCCCTCGTTTATTTGAATAGTACAATGTTTTCCTTGGATGGACAAAAATGGACAAAATTCTAAGCTAGTTAAAATTTAAATTTGAAAATGTCGCACTACATGTGATCGAAGTATACAGGTACAACGATACACACTTCTCCCTCATGCCTATCCTATCTATCAATTCAAAACTTGGTACACTCATTTCTTATCCCCTATGTTCGTTGTTAGCTAGTTAAAATTCATTTTGAAGATATCTCACTGCAGGTGATCGAAGAGGTCGAAACTTTTAAATGACTTTACTTTGTTAATTTAAATGGTACAATTTATTTTCTTGGGTGGACAAGATTCCTGAGCTAGTTAAAATTCAAATTTGATTATATCGCAGTAGAAGTGAAATAGTGTCGAAATTTGTAAATGTCCCTCCTCTAATAATTTGAATGGTATATTTTTTTCTTGGGTGGACAAAAATTGAAAAAAATTGGATAACGGTGCCGCACTACAACTAAATGGGCCCGAAAAATCTTCTAGAAATTATCTTCTGAAGCAATGGATTGATGTTGAGAGACGTTAACAATTCAAGATCAAAATATATTTTGGAAAGTATATGCTAAACAAGTAATACTTTCAAAGTAAGGAAGCTTGTTTTCAGAAAAGGTATTTCTATTTTGTTCGACAGCAAAAGATCAAGCTTCAGCAACACTTTTTTTTTGGCCTTCTTATATTTTCATAACAGTTTCAAGTCTGGTAAGAAGTTTATGCAACTATGAAACAGCCTATATGTAGCTTTCTTTTTGCATACTTGACAGAGTTCATCCCAGAGAAACCGTTGAAAATTGTATTTCGAGAAGAAATGAACAACCTTTTTTTTTTAGAAATGAGCTCTAAATATGAGAGTATTTAAATATAAGCTTGTGTTGCTTTCATACACACCTCTGTCTCTCGAAACGTAAATTCCCTACTAAGTTTTCTGTTATGTTTTCGATAACTTTACCTTCTTCCCATTTATTCCTTGCTCAAATCACTTTATTCCATTTAAAGTATCAATATTATACATTGTAAATTATTGCTGTTTGAGACTGACAATGTTACGGTAGAAGAAAATTGGATACAAAAAGTAATTTCAAGTGGATTTATTTTCTTTTAAACAAGAACATAAGGGTTTTTAATATATGCTTTTAATACAGTAAAGTGCCTTCAACAGGCACCTTATTACACGGAAATATTTCACGATCCCATGAATTTAAAGGTAAAATAAAATGTGTTAAATTCTCTTGATTAGGCGGAACTTGTGTTGCGAACAGCGGATGTTAGAATGTTAAGATACACTTTTTAGCGGAAATTTTGAAGTTCCGTAATGCAGTGTTTAAAAATGTTTTAGACATTCTGTGAGAGGTTAGGTATATGAACTACGTTGTCTATAAAGGGCTTCGTTTACTTGTTACCCTACAAATTTACTCTTTAGCCCACCACCATGTAAGGTCCTAGATACCGTGCGAGTTTTTGAACGAAGTGCAATTTACATAGTTATCTCCAAATACGAATAATGCTCTAGAAACAGGAACAAGGGGCATAATATACACAATCGATCAAAAGGGAGCCAAACGTAGAGGGAGGAACGCTAAAAAGGGCATAGCATCTACTTTTTGTCTTGGCCTTTGAAACTGTATGTAGGCCATTTTTTTGTTTAATGTAAGTTTTATGTGTATTAATTCGTAGCATAAATACATAATATAACAGAATACGTTAGGCCTATTCTATTTTATCTCAGTATGTCCATTAGCCTATATGTATGTACTTTATTTATTTTGCTAAGCTTAGAGCTATCTTGGTTAACTTTGAAAACTTTAACGGAAATATTTGCGAGTCCTGTTCAATTTCGCTAAAAAGGTTTTATTATGTGCTTATGCCAGAAATGTTTATTTACTTCTCTGAGTATATTTATTCTTTGTTCACAGATACTTGGCCCATTATTTGTAAAACAATGGCGGATCCAGGATATGATCAAGGGAGGGGCTAAACCATAGTTTGCACCTTTATCCAATGTAAAGCAGGATTGAGATACATTTTATCCAGTTTATACCTGAGCGTCAAGGGGGTCCCGTCTGTGTATATAAGTATATGCATTTTAATTTCACATACCAACTGTGAGCTGTTTGATCCCAAAGAAACCAAATTTATTTAAGAAGCCTTGGACGCTTGCGGAGCTAAAAACATTAAAAGCGACCTTGCGTTATCATATTCATTTCAGTTCATAACGAGATTAGAAGAGCGATGATTGGAACTTTGCAGCGTATTTGAGCTGTTTGATTCATTAACGAAGCAGACTCCTTCAAGACCAATCACATTCAATAGACGCGAAAAATTCTGGCATAAAATTATTGTCTAATGTGAATAAAGTATTCCTGGGAACAACGACGCACGAACTTCGATTTAACAGCAAATAACATTGCTTCTTTGAAATACTGTCCCTTAACGACCTGTGCAACGGAGGAACAATTTTGATGTACAGTAATGTTTTAATTGATAAATGCAAATTTTCATCAGAAAACACCGAAAACTACATAGTTGTATATTGTAGCATGAATGCATCATAGTTATACACAAATATATGTAATTCAAGTAATACAGTTTTTTCCTCTAAAGATAAAATTCCTCATTTAGCTTTGAATTCCTGCATATTTACAATTTTTAGTGCATATTTGCATATTTTCGTGATTTTAGCGCATATTTGCATCCATATTTTGCCGGTTTTTTAAGTGTATATCGATCCGAAGTCTACTGATCAAAACCAATGCTTAACTTTCTCTTTGCTCTTCAGAAATAAACCAACACAATAGCAATAGGTTGTGGGTACTGAAAGGAGAAATACTTGCACCCATTGTTCGCTGGAAGGGGGCACGGTGACTTAGTGGTAGAGCGCTTAACTCTGGTGCGTGGAGACGTTGGTTTCATCCCCAACTAAGTAAGGTTGTGGTAAATAACATCGTTCTGTGGATTTTCTCGAGGTTCTCCCGTTTCTTCCCACTTTCTTATTCTTCCATCATTATTTGCTTGCTTTAATCACCGTCTCCTTTAGCCTCAAGAGCATAAACATGGGACGTTAAACTGAAAGATTTCGTTTCGTTTCATTTTATTGGCTGGGTGTATTTGTGTGTATACTTTTCTAAAGAAAGAAAGTGAATGAAAAGTAAACCAAGAAATAGAAGAAAAAAGCAAATGAATAAAACAAATGTGGTTGGTAGTTCATTTAATGTAGCTAAATCAATCTTATTACACAACTTCTATCATAAGAATTGAACACTCACCAAACTGGGAAAAATTTAATAGTAAAAAGGAAAATTTTATGTCATTCGAGGAAAATTTTCTTAAAGAAACCTACCAACCCTGATACGAAGGTGACCATGAATGTCCTAATGCCGAAGGTGACCGCGCCAATTATTAACACCCTCTGCATAGGCTATATCCTGATTCCTGGTTGAAAATTTCCCAGGATTTTGAGGTAATGTAAAACGTGATACGGTTATTCTCTTTGCTTCATTAAAATGCTCCGGCGAATATTGTTTTAGCGCCAGGTCCAGTAAAATTGAGTTATCAGTAGAATTGAATTTGTGTCAAGACTTACACAGAAGAATGTAGGTAGTTTCATTTCGTAAATTTACCTGCAGGTGGCAGGGGAAGACTATTTGGTATGTGCGATGCGGTCTAATTGCCCAGGTATATTGAATCTTCATTACCAGTTTACTCGAAAGGCCGCAGCCTACTTTTTCTTCAACTACGCGCACCAAATATCCTGAAACCAACGCCTGCGCTGCAGTTTCTAGATTTACATAAAGGGGCTTTCTTGGCTCCTGAATTTCTTCTAATATTACCAGAACCGAACATGGTAATTCAGGTATTGGCGACATTATATTATTCGAATTCAGATTGATGGATTCTGAGGTAGAATCACAGTCTTTTTTGGAAGCAATATTTGCATCTTTTGATGCCAGCATAAGTCCAGATCTTACAATTCTTTTTATGGCATTTTTTGCTGTTCTGGCATCAGTCATGTCATTGCTTCCACCCCCCATTCATACAGCACTAAACAACGCTTTTATGGGATCACTAGAAAACCTTCTCGTCAACACGTCGTAAAAGCAGTTGTCTAAGAGATGAGCGATGCATGACACAGTGGATTGCGTAGTGAAGATTAAAGCTTCAAAGGTTTCTTTTGTTAGTCCCTTGAGATTGTTTCTCTTAGATTCGTCTTGAATTTCCTTTAAATACGCACAAAATTCTTCATTTAGCCATTTGAGGCGGTGATCGGCAACTGAATAAAACTCCATAGCGTTTTCATGGTTGTGTCTTACATGTTTCTTTGTGTCACTGACATCATGCACGGTGAAAAACATACATACGTTCTTCATGAATTTGACTGTGGAAGCTGCTTCGGAAAAATTGATTTGTGTGTTGAAGAGCAGGTTATTATCCATGATGTACTGTATTGTGGAAGTGACAGAAGAAGAAAAAAGTTGTACGGCATGCAGTACATTCATTTTCTAGAAGGAATTTGGATCAAGGTGTTTTTTGCTTAAATGACGAACCGGTTTGATAGCCAAATCCTTCTGTAGCCGATAGATCTCCTTCACATATTTTGAGCTAATAACCCCTTCTTTATCTGCCATATCATCCTCCAAAAACTGTGATCTCAAATTTTTTATGAGGTGACAATAATCAAAACTCAGGTACAGTTTTTGATCTGGATCACAAGGATGTACGACCCCTGTTCGCAAACTTCCTTCCCCAAATTTCTTAAACATAGAAACACTTGTCCTGTGATTGTCTGTCACAAGCCGATTGAATTAGGTACGTCAAAGAATTTACCTACTTTATAAATTATTCAGTTTCAGATACTTTGGGAGTGGTTCCGGCGAATGTTCATAATGGAACTGATTCAATAAAAACCATAGAACAGCATCTTAATGTCAAACTTAATGAGAATATTGAATTGGATTATTCATACCTTGTCAGTATGGAACGTCTTTGTAGAACATGAAACTTTCTCCTGAGAAACCAAAAGATCGAACATCAAGACTGGTAGATCCAAAATTCAAATCAATGATCTGGTTTTTGTGAGGTTGCACCTACAAAGTGATGCGTCATTGAATAAAATTTATAAGTTCAGCAATTTATATGCTGGACCTTATTTATGTATTATACAAGTTAACCCTAAGATTTTCGAATTAAAAGATGTCAAGACGGTTAATTTTTGGGTTTACAAAATATTGACGAACTAAAGTTATGGCGTCCGTCAAAGCATACCAAAAGTAAATGGATGAAATTAGTTGAAACGTTAGTTACTACAGAAGTTCTATATAAGATTAATATAGATAATGTCGAAGTTTTAGAATACTCCTTAGTGTAATCAATTCTTTATTGTGTGAATTTTCAGTGATATTAATTACTTTTTGTTTCGTTTCACTTTGAATATTGTTATAATTTCATTGTAATTTTTCTTTGTTCATATTCTATGGAATTACATCTATGCATCAATACAAATATTATATCAAATTTATGCTAACCATGCCGGAATAAATGAAATAGATTATGTAGTATTTCAGCTTATGCCAATTTTTATTGCTAATATGTATAAATGGCATTGAGTTAAAGAGTCTATTTAGGACCTAAAATAACCAATAAATTTTCCACATTTTTTGAATAAGTCCTTGTCGATACTCTTATTGAATTAAAATAAAATTATTATTGAAGAAATGTAAGAATGACATTGAGATAAAATGAAAATAATATTTATTATTTTATGAATTGTATTCTTGTACATAGAAAGGCTATTAAAAAAGTAAAGCAAATGTTATGTGAAATGTTTAACGGTCCATGATCCTTTCTTTACTTCTGATCAATTTAAAGATGTCCTGGAGTTCGGGAGCCATTATACAACGATAATGTATATTTCTTATGTACTTTTAAGTATCATTTTTATTTACGGGCAAAAGAAGCTATTTAAAAGTCACAAGCTATTAAGAAGAAGAAGACATTGCAAAAAAATCATTTAAATATTTTGTATTATATTGAGATCTTTCTTGTTGTCGCTGCTATGACAACTTATTTATTTGGTTGACATGGTAATGTAGAATAATATTGAACGAAGAACCATATTGTTATAATTGGATGTATGTTATTTTAATATGATAAATAAGGTTTATGTTGAAAAATATATATAATCTAAAAGTGCATAACTGTGGTACGATTCATTTGTATTCTCGTGGACTACAAATGTTAAAAGAATATTTGAATCAGGGATGGTAACGAAGAGAAATTAAAGTTACAAACCGCTGACGGATAAAATCCAAAATATTCATAACCGTTGCAATTGGTATTTATACACACTCGTTTTCAATGGTGGTTTTCAGCTCATTATCGTAACTGGTGTTCTGCTATCAACATTGTGCTTTTCATGTACCACCACAGGAAAAAATCCATACAGGTCAAATCCGATGAGCGTGAAGGGTACTTGATACTGCCTCTTGGGGCCGCGGTGGCTCAATAGTACAGCGTTCACCTCTGGCGCACAGGGTCCCGGATTCAAACCCTGCTCCCGCCAAGTGAACTTTGCGGTGGAACACAGAATGTGCGTGGGTTTCCTCGGGATTCTCTCCTTTCCTCCCACTTTCTTCATTTCATCATTTCATTTATTTCTCATCAACACCGTCTCCTTTAGCCTAGCCGGCATAAAAGTGGGACGTAAAACTCAAAATTTTTATTTCATTTTTCGATACTGCCTCTTCTTTCAATCCATCTATTCGGTAGATGTTCATCAACGTAGGCTCTCGCAATAATAGCGGAGAGGTGCTCCATACTGCTGGAAATATCGCTTTTAACAGTTATGATTTGTTAAAAAGTGTAACATTTAAATGTAAAATGCGAAACATTTTAAACACTGTATATATTTGCTTGGGTCCTTGCAAATACTCAGAGGGAGATATTGTTTGACATATCCTGTAATACCACGAGGTTAACAGTGTTATCAATCCAACACAAGGTTATATTTTTTTTTCAAATGACTCTTCATCACATTATTACATGTTTCAAATCTACATGTAAAACTAAATTTTAAATATCATACTGTTATTCAGTGTTGCAAACGAAGTACACAACGCAATCAGAAAATTTAAGGAAGAACCAAATTTTGCAGTGTTCTTCAACAGTAATAACGCAAGTGAGACGGACGTGGTCATGCACTGTAAAAGTCTCACAATATCGAATACTACGGTCATCATATGACGTATTTCAAACAAGTAGAAACAAACCTACAACGAATTGAAAATTTTACTTCTTTTAAACGACTTAGTTTCGAAGAAGTGTTTGGAAAGATCTGCAAAAGGAATAATCATAATAGATTTCTTTGCACTAAGTTCAATTTAAACGTGCTTTATTTACAATTTTAATAACAATATATTGGTATAGTACGTATCTCACATTTTATATTTTTAGTTACAATACACTTTATTTACAATCTTAATATCAATACATTGATATAGTACGTATCTCACATTTTATTTACAATACACTTTATTTACAATCTTAATATCAATACATTGGTATATTACCTATCTCAAATTTTATAGGTTTATTTACAGTACACTTTATTTACAATCTTAATATCAATACATTGGTATATTACGTGTCTCACATTTTATTTACAATACACTTTATTTACAATCTTAATATCAATGCATTGGTATATTACCTATCTCAGATTTTATAGGTTTATTTACAATACACTTTATTTACAATCTTAATATCAATACATTGATATAGTGCGTATCTCACATTTTATTTACAATACACTTTATTTACAATCTTAATATCAATACATTGGTATATTACGTATCTCACATTGTATAGGTTTAGTTACAGTGGAATTTATTTAAAATTTTAATAGTCATTTATGGGTGTATTGCGAATCTCAAATTCTATATTCCACTTTCTGATCTTACCTCAAATTCTCTTGATCCTGTAGAACTCATAACCACAGGTGCTGTTTAAACTTGGTATTAATAGTTACCAATTAAGTTCCAACTAGTTATCAATTTATAGTATGTATTATTTCCACATATTCTTAAGGTATCTCCACAATAACCTTAGGTAGTTTCAAACTCACAATCAGAATTAAATTTTTACCACCTCTAAATGTACGTGCATAAAAATAACTCTTGTACTTTTTAAGAGTTGTAACGAAATACATTGTTGACAAGATGTATGAAATTGATAACAGTAACATTTCACTTGGCCCATATTTTGCTCCAGGGCAGAATATTCAACAGGATTAAGACATTATCATTGCGCAATTTAACACATAATAGGTTTCATAACTGCATACTACAATTTATTCTAGTTGCAATGTTCTTAGGATATTCTTCACGCCTCTTCCTCTTCTGAGTTTCTTTCATTTGTTTCCACTCAAGATTAAATTAATATAACATATGCTAGGAATGGCCCAAAACTCCTGTTCCGCGAAGAGCCGGTTCTTGGAGATCCAGTTTTCAAAACCGGTTCCAGACCTGGTTCCGAAAAACCCGGTTCCGGAACCGGATCTTATAGAACAGCATCCGTTCTGATCCGAAAACCGGTTTCAAGAGGAACCGGTTCTGGACATCCTTAGTATATGTTTATAAAATGATAATCTTAAATCTTAATAATATTAATCTATATGTACTGACTAGTGTTCATGGTTTGAAATTTTTACTTATAAACGGCAAATGTTTGTAAGTATAGAACAACGACGAAATGACATTAGTAATTACGAAAATTGAATTCCAACTACCAAACTTTTTTCTTTTGCTTAAAAAGAAAGAACAGCCAAAACGGTATATTGAAATATTAGAAATTGAATGCATTGAAAAAGAAAGCTAATATCTGTTGGATTTTTACTTCTCTGTCGATCGCTGATGGGTACGTAACGTACATAACAAAAGGAATTGTGTTAACCTTAGGAACTCTAATCGAGACTTCTCGAACCCACAATGTAGTTTTGGTTTGAAACAAACCAACAAAATATTATGTGTCGGTTCTTATTTTTAGTTCTATTAGTTACAATGACTTCGACAATTTGTCATTGTGATATAAGAAATAGTTCATTAGTAGTTTAGAAAAGAGGGTAGTGGGTCTTAGGAGCCAGCTATTGAGACCACCTGCAATAATGCTATTTGCAGATCATAAAATTTTATCACCGGATTATTGCCTGGCCAGAATATCAAAGTTAATTATATTTCCTATATCTCGCAACTACATAAAGTAAGTATCTGACCACACTCGCCAACTAGGTAATAGTTTTGTACAATTGACAGCAGGTGTCTTATTTTTTACATTTTCTTATGAGCTCGATATCAACAGAGAATACAGTAACTGCTTGTAGAGAAAACAAAATAAGTCATGTAATTTACATACGATATTACGTGTGAACTTGGGGCTAACAAAATAACTTTATCACGCAACTGATTTAATATCTTATATTTCAACGATTTACTCCAAAATGGGATAGACTTGAAATACAAAAGACGTGAGTCAAAGGTTAACACAGTCATTATGTTGAAGTACCGGATCCTCTTTTACAATCCAAACTCTGCTATACATAAATATAGAACGGCTATGTCCGGCCTCTGTCCGTCCGCCCGTTTGTTTACAGGTATCAGAACAAAGCCGTAAAAGCTATCAAGAAGTGTATTCCCTTTTCTTGGAATAGATGCAGTGCATCAAGAAAAGCATCCATCCTTTCCGTTTATGGTCTATTCAAACAGGAAGTGGTTTAAATTACACATTTTCGGTGTCAGAGTATATATCACTACAAGGAAACGGTAATTAATATATGCTATCAAGCTTCTTTCTGCAACCGTCTCAGTGATTAAAGAGAACATTTTGTTTCACTCAGTTTTTTCATTTCACTTCATTTCATTTTTTCACTCAGTTTTCACCCTCTATTCAAAACAGAAGTGGTAGATATCAACGCTTCTCGGTCTTGACGTTGATTCTTAAAGAGTTAAAACAGAAAAACCTACCGAGAAGCGTCTTTTGAAATATATTCAGCGTCCCAAGAATAGATTCCGTCCCCTTCGCTAACCCACTATCCAAACCGAAACTGATAGAAATCACGGATTTCCTGCTTCAACGTTGATCCTTATACAACGCTATTCTACAAGTCAA
The DNA here is from genome assembly GCF_964235325.1 of Thermobia domestica. Classification (NCBI taxonomy): domain Eukaryota; kingdom Metazoa; phylum Arthropoda; class Insecta; order Zygentoma; family Lepismatidae; genus Thermobia; species Thermobia domestica. The sequence continues at coordinate 24,901,738 of NC_137454.1, read as the reverse complement.
AGTAAAGCGAAAATGTTACATAAAGCTATACCCTCAGGGAGCTTCTTCAGTCGCAATGGCGACTTAAAATTTTCATGATTTGGCAACGTTGTAGATTAACTTGGAACCAGTAGCAGTCTCTGAATCCATCAAACAGCTACATCGATGTTTATGCTAGTAGATGGTGCTGGTGTCAACATCTACCGACTTTCACTACCATTTGGAAAGAATAGATATGACTATTTGATGGATTAGCCGATCTACTCTATGGTTCTTTATCTGCGACGTTGCCACATAGTGCAATTCGAGTGTCCAAACGAGAGGTCAAAAGGCATACAAATATATATATATTTTGCTTTATTTTGACTTGCATAATAGTGCTTTGTAGTGGGTACCATTTTTTAGAACACTCGAAATATTTAAACGTACCCATTAATTATTTTTATGGTTTCAATTATTTTTATGAACTTTAAATATTTTACTCGCAATTATTTCTTTTTTAGTTACTGAATTTTTATAATGAACAAACTCCATGGCTCTGGATAAGTAGAGTAACAAATAAAACACAGTTCTGACCAGAGCAGAATGAAATATACTGTATTAAAAACTATACTTACAATGTGTTACAGTTTCAAGGACCTAACGTCCTCTTCATCAGACACAAACACTCTGAGAGTGTTTGTGTCTGATGAAGAGGACGTTAGGTCCTTGAAACTGTAACACATTGTAAGTATAGTTTTTAATACAGTATATTTCATTCTGCTCTGGTCAGAACTGTGTTTTATTTGAATTTTTATGTTTTTATTTTATTTTATTTATAATATATAATTTTTTCCACCGTCCAAATCAGGAACACATATATGAAAACAAACCAAGCGAAACAAAAACAATAAATAAATAAATTTAATAAAAGTGTTTCCTTGTTTTTAGTCTTTTGTTTTCAGCGATATTTCTCAGTTTTGCCCTTTTCTAGTAACGTTTGTGGTTTTACCTTATCATCCTTTTTGTTTCTCGCTTTGGTTCTCACCTTTCAGATATTTCTCCTAGTGGTTTCTCTTCATGATTTTTCACTGTGCTTTCTTTCTTTATATATGGGCATTTCCATACACATTCTTTAAACCTCAGTTCCTTTTCGGTTTTCACCTGTTTCTCCTTAGCTACACTGCTTTTAAAACATATTTGCACTATTGGTTTTTCAGTTAAACATTAATCACTATATTTTACACTTAGGTTTCACGTTTTATAATAGTTATTATAATTTTCTTTTATTCATTTTTATCATTTACACTCTTTTCACTTTTATTTGCTATGCTTTTCCCACGTTTTACTTTGACATTTTCACTAATTTCTCGTTTTATTTTGGTTTTTTAAGTAATTATTGGAAATACATGCAAACCTCTTTCTATTTTCCACACAAATGCAAAAGCAAGCGCAACTAATTCTACTACACAATACTGCAACTCAAACAAACTACTATTACTAGACAAACACTAACACTTATAGAGAAAGTATTCATCCAATTTTTGATTATGTTTATGAAGTCCATCATTCTCTATAAACGCAAAGAATCGGTTAAGAACACATAATTCTCCAGAAACGTTCTAATAATAGGATCCATTTCCTTCCTTTACTCTTTATTCAAACTAGATGTGATATAATTAACCATTTCCAGTTTCAATGTTCATTACCATTGAAAAGAAACGGTAATAGATAGCGACGAGTGATTTTTAACAATCTATTCACAGGGTCAAAACTGAACGTACATTCACCACCCGCAACTTTATACCAATACCAGAGGTGGCTGAAATTAACGAGTATTTCCGGTTTTAATACTTATTCCCTTAGAGTGAAAACGGAAAGAAATTTCGGAAAGTGGTTCTTGAACCGATTCAACGTCACAAGAATGAATTTTGTCTCGACTTTTATTTATCTGATAAAACCGGAAGTGGTGAAAATTGTACGATTTTTGATTTTGACCCTAATCGAACAATGGATAAAACGTAAATATATATATATTGCAATAAGCAGATTTTTAACTTAGATTCAGTGCCGCTAGAATTTGTTTCATCTCTGATTTTATTCCATTATTGCAATTGGGTGTGATAGACAAATTTATCACCTCTGGTTTCACTATAAAGCTTCATACAGCCAAAACAGTAAGAACTACTGTAGCGAGTAAAGGCTCTTTGATAGATTCAGTGTCCGAATAACAGGTCCTATCTTTGATCATATTCCTTTATTTCAACTTGTAATTACGAATGTACTATCTCAAGGTTGAGTATTGAATTCGCAACTTACTAATCATGTTCGTAACCGTTTTAATTATCTTTACCAAGTATTGAATCCAGGACTAGACGTGTTAGTTACTTTGCCTCGGAGTGTAACAAAATTAGTCTTTCCTTGTTGTAATACGTAGAAGCATGATTAAAAGATGTAAATACTTTCGGAGTATACATATCGAGTTAAGGTACGCAGATGCGTTCATTGACGACGCCAGAGGGTGACTTAGGGTTAGCACCTGGCCTCCTGGTGCTGAAGCCTGGCCTCCAAGTCATGATGATTGAAAGATAAATAATATAATTTGCGCATTTTCGGTTAAAATAAGAAACAAGGAAAGAAATTGCTCTGAAAAATACGTTTGGCCCTTCGCTTCCTTCAGAAAAAAAAATTAAGTTGCGTTCATCCTTAGTGCAATATGTTAAGTTTGAATATATGACTTAAACCACAATTATAAGTATATAATAAAATCGATAGTATTAAACTTTATGCTTAGTTCTTAAGTAAATTTAAAAATAAGTAGAGATAGTCGAACCTTCCTTTGAAAATCATTGGATGGATAACACTTGATACTGAAACAGGTATATTTGTTTGTTACAAAGATATTGGTTTGCTATTACCTTCTTGGCTTAAAATTGCAAAATTTTGCATTACAATTGTCAAATTTTGCATTTGTAGGGCGAGGTTTTTGGTAATACTTGTGTTTTACTTTCGAGAGATTACCTATATCAGTTAGCAAATTTCTGCGATCACGTAAATAATCTTTTGGTGTCATCCCTTTGTAATCACGAGTAGTGCAAATGTCATTATAGAACTTTTCAAAACTCGAGCGTAAATAAATAAAAAAGTTGGGTACTTTTTTAATGCCTGCGTGATGTGCTGGTATTCTATCATAAACGTCTCTTACTCTAAATATGTCCATACGTTGTTTCATATCTAATGTTTCTATATATGGTAACAAAAGATGCAGTTTATCACTTCCAGCTGCAGCATGAACTAATGTTTCATCAAATTCATTACAAGGAAATAACATAACCCGTACAATTTGATTGTTGTCTCCTGCAATTGTTTTCATCAAAAAATCAAATATTTCCTTCTTATCTTCAACAAGAGCATCATATATTGGACTGTTAACTTTACTGTCGCGAGTACACCTCTTGTAAGTCTGCCTGCGATAGAAAACCCTTACTACATAAACCGAATTACAGATTAAATCAAGTAATTGTTCTTGATCCAAAAGTTTTATACAGTGTAATATAATCTTAGCACTCTCTCTATGCTCATCTCTGTATAATACACCATAGCAACAAGTACTGCGTATTATCATAACAATTTCATTCAAATTAGTTTTATTTAGATTACCTTCTACACTTTTCAGTAAAAATTTTGATGTTTCTACAAAATCTTCGTGTACAGCGAGCACCGCGGATCTAAACTGTTGGTTCAACAGCAAAATAAATAAACGCTCCTTATAACAGTCATGAGAACTTAACTTCGCTAAAGCACAATCTGTTGACAATTTGCAATTAAAAAAGAATGCCACGTTTTCGTAGTTTTCAACAAGTACTCCATTGACTAAAAAATCCCATATATCATCTGTAGAAGACGAAGATTTTAACTTATCCGTCAAAAGCTCACAAGCAAAATATTCAGCAAAAGTAAGATGAACGAATTTAGGTTTGTGATCAACAATCTGTACAACAATGCCTGTCTTTTCCTCTCCTTTCTTTACCATTTTTAATAGTTTATTCAAATCATCTGTAAAATGTTCACCTAACAACCTTTGAAGATCATCTTCTTTAAATATTGTATACGCAGCCAACATTTTATGATTTTCTAGAAACAGTTTGCGCTTGTTTTCAATCATTTCATTCACTTCCGGGTCATCATTCTGCATACCAGGTTTCTTTTCTCCAAAGCGAATTTCATAAAATTTGATATTAATAAATTCCTCATAAAGTTTACCTAAATTAAAGTCCTTACTTAAGTTCTCTATACATTTTCGAGACAGTTCATAATTTCCAGAATCACAAAACTCTTTCAATGTATTCTGGAAAACTTTAGCAATCATGTGCAAATGCAAAGGAATGCTCATTATTTCCTTAGCACGATTAGCTAATAATGATCGAGAAATGATGTTTAACAGTGTTTCCCTAAACTCCGTAAGTCGTTCCTTATCTCTTTCTTTAAGCCATAAGGACCTTTCCCAAATTGATTCTAAAATTCTGATTTGATTGTCTCGCGAAAATGGTTCCAGTGAATATGCAAATGTACATAAATTATTTTCTAGTTCATTTATAAAATTATAAGGGCGTGAAGTTACCCATATCCTTCCTTTGTTAGCTCTTTTTAGAAATACCAGTAACCCAATTACTTCCTTCTTATAATAGGGACTAACCTCATCAAATCCATCAAACAGAAAAACTATGTTACCCTCGTTATAGCACTTATTGAAGACTTCAATTTCCAGCAAATCTGTGCCTTTAATGTTTCCTCCGCAATAATCGAAATGTATTTCTTTATCCTTTATTCTTATGCTATCCAGAATTATATTAACCTCGCAAGCATTCTTTTTCCTTTCTCCTACTGATTCTTGTTGTTGTTTTAGAAATACGTGAAAGTGTGCCATTTTATAGAGGAATTTAACGAAATCTAATTCGCTAAGTTTCTTTCTTTGTTTTAGTTCCTTTAATTCACTTGAATAATCTAACAAGTTACATCTTACAATCCAAAAACAGGGGAAACGCTTCTTATTCTCTATTGATAAGTGAGTCAGAAAGGTTGACTTTCCCATTCCTGGATCCGCTGTGATAATTACTCTATCCTCGGAAATATCATGAAATGTGTCTGGTTGCAACGAACAAATATGTTCGTCAGGCTTATTTACATATTCTTGTATTTTTTCTAAATTTCCTTGGGATTCTTGCCAAACTGCTACTTTATCCTTATCCCCTCTGAACCAATGAATATTACGTTCTTGATATTTGTTACAAAGGTCTTTAAAAGTTTCGTCTCTATTGGAAATTAACACAATATCTTGATCTGGATATGATTCATTAATTTTACCGTCGTAAGTAACAATCAAATTTCCGTTTCTTCCCTTTTTTCTAATTGTATCTTTTAGTTTTATGCAACGGTTTACATTTCTATTGACGTAATAGGTTTTTACGTCCTCATATTTTGCATTTGAAAGTGGTTTTCCTATTTGTATCTTCTCATTAGTAACAAGTTTACACAGCACTTCTGAATCTATTAGATATTTTAATTTGTCGTCTATTAGTGTACCTAAATTTATTTCAACTCCTTGAAATACAACTTTCCCTGTTTCTAGTACTTTACTCTGTGATGTTGGGGTTAAATTGGTCAGAGTAAGTTTGTTATCAACTATATCTACACACTTATCTTTTGTAGAAAATTCGAATTTCTTATCTAGATTTTGGTTTTGTCTGCCGATAAGGATTATTTTCTTTTGACTTTTACGATGTATTATTTTATCCAGTTCGTTAAACAATTGTGTTATATTTTCGTTTATTTCTCCACATTCAATTATTAACAAATCTTTGTTACCTTCGAATGCCTTTATTACTCGATTATGGAGACGCAGAACGGTTTCTAAGTGCATTAAAATACATTTGTCTCTGTATTCTGGCATGCACTGTACTATCTGGTTAAGTTTAATAACACTTAGTGGCGAATGATTAGCAATAACGTGGAGAACCTGCTTTGAGTTTTCGGAAGTGAAAAATTTATCTTTTATTTCCTTATAACAGTCATCGTCAAATTCGAGGCAAAATTCTTCAACTTTAGACCTGTAATCTAAAATAAGACCTGTTAATTCTAATTCACTTAATCTTTGCTTTGCACTTTCAAAGAAACTTCTTCCATCGTCATATGAGATGAATTCTTCCCCTTTCCCAGTTAACCAATTTATCAGTTTCACGTAGAGTTCATTATATACATAATCACTGATAGGAAAATTGAATTCCCTACCTATTTCGTCCTCAATAGCCTGACCCAATTCTTCTTCATTCGGCTGGTTTACTGCAAACACTAAATGGTCAAGAAAATCTTTCACATCTTCATCACAGATATGCCAACCAGAATTGTCGCCTTTTCCAAATTCTTCTGACAATATGAAAGTGATATTCTTTTTGTTTCTATTGTAATCAGCTATTTTATTTATATTTCCTAAACTTATTCCAATTCTTGAACATTCTTCTTCTAAAGTTTTTCGAAAGCACATAGCTTTTTCAGATATATTCTCAGCACTTATAAAATTATCACGAAATTTCCTCTTTCTTACATCAATTATTTCCTCTGCTAGTAAAGTATGACAATCATTGTAATCATTACTATTATGATCAACACATTTACCATTTAAGATGTCGTGGGCGAAGCACTTAGCTAAGTGAGAAACATCTTCCGGCCAATGCTGCTCAGTACTTCGTTTTCTTCCACCAAATCCTCTGCTTAAGGAGAAGGCTATATTCCTACCAATAATCATGGAGTTAATAACTTCTAAATTTAAATCTCCTTTCGATTGTCTCTCTATTTCTTTATTCAGTTTTTCTCTGAATTTTTCAGTTTCTTCCGTTACAGCAGTTCCGTTAACAAATTCATTGAAAAACTTCCCATTTTCAACATCAATTACTTCCTGTGCTAATACAATGTGGTAGAAGCTGAAAACCTCGTCTATCGCACTCATTTTTTTACATTTTAATAAACACTCAGTTACTTTTCTTGCCAGTCTGGTTAGGTTATAGTCTTCGAGTTGTGGTTTTAATAACTTAATTATTTTCTCTCCAAAACGATAACGGAGGGGTTCCCTCTTGTGAAATTTTCTATCTATATGTAGAATATTGTCTTTTTCTTCTATTTTCTCCACTACATCTTTAATGCTTTCACCCTCTGTCTTGTTATGCAAATCCAAGTCTATATTGGTGCAAATCGTGACATCTTTGATAACCCCATCCTTGAATATTTCTTCCTTTTTACAGTCTTGATACGAAAAGAAATATTTCACTAAGCTGTAATCAGCATCACTTTCAGTTAACAGATGATCTAATGTAATCTTCTTTGTTTCATCATCCTTATGCTTAGCTTGCATAAGACGATATTCCTTTGTACCATCTGGATTTGTAATTTCAAAAAATAAATCATCGAACTTCTTTGCTTCCTTCTTTTCTGAGCTTAAGCGAAAAGAATACCCATTATGCACACCACGCACAAGAAACAACATTAATAACTTCATTTGGTATATTTCCCCATGAAGGCCTTGCAGTGCTCCTCTTGTCGGTTTTTGATTTTTATTCTGATCAAGTTTCGAAGAAATTTGTTTCTTCTGCTGACAGGCGTCGATATTATCTTCTAGGTTTGCTTCACTTGTGGTTTGAGAATTTTGAGGGAGGATTGGATCAATTTTAGGTTGTTCTGCATTGTTCTCCACACTTAATTGGTTAAATAATTCGAAAATATGCACAATGTGTTTACAATCCAGTCGTTTAGCTATATTTAATGGAGTCTCACTCTTGCAGTTTTTTATATTAACCTCTGCTCCTTTATTTAAAAGCAATTCTACGAAATCTGCAAAACATTTAGTGACTGCAATGTGTAAAGGCGTATTACCCTGATTATTTTTAAAGTTGACGTTTGTCTTCCACTTTGGAAGCAGTAACTCTTCAACTATATATTTCTTCTCTCTTTCAACAGCGTAATGTAAAGGAGAATTGTCTTTATTGTTTCTGTCGATAATATCAGTCTTTACTCCATCTTGTAGAAGAGCTCTAACTTTACCAATTTCACCGTTTCTTATTGCAGTAAATAACTCCCTATTTTTTGATCGCTCTTCGTCGCTATCAGATCCGCTTCTGCTTTGTAAATTGCTCATTTCAAAGATATTTCAATAAAGCTATTTCTATTTTACAAAGCAGAAATCAACTTCTGGTCAGTTTTGTAGAATTTCAAGTACGAATTATAGCTTTCTTCATAAATTGTTAGAAATTGAAATCAACTCTAATTTTATGAGTTCACAGAGAACTCTAAACTGTTTAAATGTATGAAATATTTAGCTCATAACAATTCATAAATGACAAATATATGAAGTCTTAAAAAGATCAAAAGTCTTAAAAATTCAGTGACGTAAATGTTTAACATATGTACAAACTTGAGAGAAGCCAATTTGAAACAAACAGGAATTCGAATGTAAGAAGTAGGGCTGTATTTCCACTAACTCTTGGTCTAAGTACTGTTTCGTTAATACAACGAACATTCCTCTGCAAACAAAAATTGCTAATTTATAATATTATGTGTATCAATTCTATTTATAAAAACATTGGTTAGTATTGGAATATACGTCAGCTGTTTACTCAAACAGACATTAAAGGATTTAATTACTACCTTCCACTACAAAAATTTATCAACACTGCACGAAGAAAAAAGTTATCACATTAATAATATAGATAGGTACAATCACATGGTACAATATTTCTGAATTTTTTTAAAGATGGTGTTATTAAGTTACATTCTATCTAATTTATCAACAGCTTCAGATATAAAAATACTATGGTTCTTCACACCATGTTGATGAGTGGTCCCTTGAGAGTTAATTAACGGCCTACCACTTCACGATGTAGTATTGAATCCTATATTCTTGAGTAACCTTCTTCTACAGTTTATATCTTCCATTTTCTCCAAATCTAGTTTAAAGAGTTGTCTGGAACGAGTAATGAAAAATATAACATAATGTTAAGAACTCGTACTATTTTCCTTTATTTAAATTATTATTATTCTCTAAATGTTTTGAATTTGTTTCGCAAGACTACAGCTAATGAACCTTAGTAACAAGGAACCTCAAAATTAACCTATTTTCATTGATCATATTGAACATTTATATAAAACGCGAAAATTAGGAGCTGAAGATAATGTTTATTCTTTTGCTATTATACATTTTATTCACTCAAGTTTTCTGCTGACAAGATACCCAGTGAGAAATGTTAGTCAGACGAACACAAACCATATTCTTAGTATTCTCTTGTGGTCACGTAAAAATTTTAAAATTTATCAATGGTTTGTTAATTCGGTCACCAAGCTTCATTTTGTGCAATAAGTAAACAAGTCGGATTTTTCTTTATTTCCGAAATGAATGACAGTTGTAATAATATTATTAGTAAGAATAATAAAAAATAAAAGAATAACTAAGAAAATAACCATAAAGGAAAGAGTTAAATATATATAAATAAAGAATGTAAGATATATATATGCAATGTTTTCTTTTATGCTTATAAATGAAGAAAATGTGAAATATACTGTGATGAAATACATTGCATCTTACGTTATTCCAAACACAAAAATCATGGAGCTGCCGGTTTCTAACACTTCCGACTTTCCCTCCGAAGCATTGAATGTCCATTGTTGTCAAGGTTTACCTTCTTCCTACATTTGACCCTGAATGAATGCCTTGTACACCTATTGAAAATTAACGTAATATGCACTTTTGAATTGTGTATGCGTAGCTTCCTTTACGCTAATAAGCAGGGCCCGGATCTTGTTGACAAGTCAACTTTTTTCTGTTACGCACAGGACAAGGCATGTTCAAATAAAAACGTTATCCATGAACTCTAGGTTCTAAAAATACATTTTGTAAGGTCAACTTTTGGTCACTTTTTGTCGTTTTGAAGTTTCAGGTCATTTTTTAATATTTTGAGGTAACTTTTAGGTCACTTATGATCTTTCTTTCTTTTCTTTTTCTTCTACATAAGGAAATCTTAAAATGAACACTGTTTACGGATGTGAAAAAGACGAAGTTAAATAATCTCTCTTCATGCTTTCTGACTATTGGGATGGAAAAATTGCATTCTTAACAAACTAATGAAAACTAAGCTGTAGTTGGTTGACGAAAGGTGGAGGTTGGTAGCTGGCTTAACAGATATTTTTGGGTTGTTGACTACAAAGGATATGATCACGTGAATAAATAAAAATGGATTAGAAGACGTACAAAGATTTTAAACAGGGTTTTTATCTATTATTCTCGTGCAGTCTAAAGTTGCGAACTTTTATTGTCTAAGAGTGCTTCCTAGTGTCAACTCGGGAGTGAATTGATGCTTTCAGTAGAATACGTACAAGGCCGTACAATGGACTGATCAATGGACTGCAACTAACTGAAACAAAACTTTTTGAATATGAGTGAGAAACGTTAATTAAAATACAATGCATATTTTAAAAATGTCAATGTGTTTAACGAAATAAACGTTTAAAAAACGCAAGTTTTAAGGTCAATTTTTGTAAATTTTAGGGCCATTTTACAGGAATTTTAGTGTCATTTTATAGGTCACTTTCTAGAAAATTTTAGGTCAACAAGATCCGGGCCCTGCTAATAAGGATCAGCATTCACAATTTCTGGAACTCGAAATAGGGCCTGTTGAAGTTTGGCTTTTTCGCGATTTTGGATAGCCCTAGCTCTGAAACTACGCACTTTTCGCCAAAGGTCCATACGAACATTTTCTATCATTTTGATGTGAGGAATCACCTCTTACAGTTTGTCGGTATAGTTCACTAACACCCTATATATATATATATATATATATATATATATATATATATATATATATATATATATATATATATATATATATATATATATATATATATATATATATAAATGTCCATATGAACATAGGGCGAAAGACACGTTGCTTCCAAGTTACGGGATGCCGAAATCGAGAAAATTGTAACTTTGAGGCTGTCTAGCTCGAAACTATGAGACATATCAAAGGTGGTTAAACAAGTATTAGAGGAACTAGCACACTGTCTATCTAAACAACCATGCTTGAGAGCTGGGAGGTGTCGGCGCAACGGATTTTATAGAGGAAGCTGCCGTATAAGTTCCGCTCTTCCTCTTCTCTCTCTCTAAAATCATATACGCCGGTTCAACCCAACTCTCAAACATGGTTATTTAGACAGTGTACTAGTTCCTCTAATACTTGTTTAACTGTTCATTCATTTCTCATCATCACCGTCTCATTTAGTCTAACCGGCATAACTGTGGGATGTAAAACTGAAAGATTTCATTTCATTTTCATTTCGATATCTCAAACCGTTCGTAGATATGATGAATATTGCTGAAATTTGTAACACTGCTTAAATCGTATAATTGCGAGAACTTGTAATTACTGCTACTAAAAGCTATTGCTATAATGTTATAGAAGGGACGGGAAACAAAATCATTTTAAATATTTTCCACAAACAGGCATTTTCAGCAGGATAGAACAAATAGGTGTAACACAACCTTGTGAACACATTAACTTCCGTCACTGGGAATGGATTTCAATGATACTTTGCTGATACATTAAGTGCGTTAATACCACGGTCCAGTCCGATGATAGGTGTCATAGGTGCAAGGATTAGCTAACCCCCTTACCATATATAGGCGACAATGATTATGGAGCTAAAAAGACAGAACAAAGACCACTCGCAAGATTTTGCCCAATTGAACACAAACAAAAGCGGGCCTAATTGCTGAACCTTGCATAGATTTTGAGATTTAACATGAATCATATCGAAACATTTATATTTTTCCGGCCTATGACCATCGTCACGCACCTTTTTCTTCTCCATTTTACCATGTTCTTACTTTTTTCTCCATGTAACAACAGTCATGATTTTTTTGAATAGTTTATTCACATACTTTGTGGCCTAAGCAGCAATTTTTAGCACTTTGTCTTCATGAGATATTACGCCCCAAAACATGGCATCAAAATCACAAACTTCTTCTTTCGGACCCCCATAAATCTACGGTGAGAGTAGTATCATAGCTGCAGATATTTTTGCAGACTCTTTATATGCAATAGTATTCAGCACAAAACTTATGAACCCCTACTTTATGCCATTCCAAATTAGAGCCCCTTCAAAAGTGTAACTTTCTATACTTTTTTCTAGTGATTTCATGTATTGGTATGCAACCCTGCATATTTATTTAGAAGCAAGAGTATATGTTCTCCGTGTACCTCAGTTTCTCTTCTAAACATTCGTTTTCGTTTGGTGTTCGTCTGATTCGTACGTCCTCAGCAACTATAGTTTTCGTAAACTTTTGCAAAGGCAAAAATTGGCACTCCATTGATAAAAAAGATGACAGCCATTCAGGAACATTTGTATATACATACGACATCGTGAATGATCTTATTGACCTTCTCATACACAAGGATCATCACACTCCAATTTCTATAATTTTCGGAGATGATCGAGCAACAATTTTCGCCATTTTTCGGGCACTTCAGATAGATAGACCCTATTATTGACTGTTGTTATTCGAATTCTCGAAATAACTAATTACTACCAAAAATTGGTTTATACAAAAATATTTAACATTTAGAATAATTCAGAATCTAGTATGAGTAGATGTATAGTCGAACCCTACTCATGGCTGAGAGATACATAGATGCCAAACCATGTATCACCTTTCCATTATGGGGGCGCTGTGGCTCAGCGATAGAGCGTTCACCTTCGGTGCTTGGGGTCCCTGGTTCGATCCCAACTCGCGCCGTGTGGACATTGTGGTAGACAAACACAGTGCTCGTGGGTTTTCTCGGGATTCTCCTGTTTCCTCCCACTTTCCGTCTTCTGTAGCCTAACCGGCATATGCCTGGGACGTAAAACTTAAAGATTTCGTTTCATTTTCTTCAGCTTCAGACGGGGGAGACAGGAAAAGATTAATTAACGTGTACTGTGAACAACACTGAACAACTCTACAACTCAACATGACCAACTACGAAGAAAACATCCCGCACCGGAATTATTATTATAGACCAAAAATCCTGGAATAGATTTCAGGACATGCTTCCAGGTTCTTGCCAAGGACAACCTTATCTCATCCCACGGAGACTTCAATCCATTTATATGAATTCACTGTAGCACCGAAGCGCATGATTATAGATTCTACTGTATTTCAACATTACAGTCTAAATGAGTCTAGAATGTATTAAATGATAATAATAACATTGGTTTCAAAATAGGATTGCTTTTAATGGTCGAAGATTATCGTAGAATCAATTAGCATACGTCTACATAGGATATCGTATGTCCACGGAAAGGTAAAAAGCTGTCACCTAGTCTTTCAATATTTTCTCGAGACTTTCCTGTACCTTGGATTGGCACAGATTTGTATAATTTAGGTCAATAACATTTAAATTAAATATTTAGCACAGCTTCACAGTACAAAATTAATTCCATTGGTCATTTTAAATCAGCTGACTCAAACTCTAAATTAATGAATTATATACACATGCAACTTATACATACACATGCAACTTATAAACATTTGACGTAAGAAGAACAGTAATAAGTGCTTCCGGGAGTTTAATTTACAACTATTTATAGAGAAAAATAGATGGTTACTTTTCATTTCACCATTATGCAATTTATGGACTCCCTAATTTCTCTCTAAGAGCTATGCATATAAACTGGAATGCACCATCTTGCCAATATGCTTATTTTTCTAGACTTTCATGTCTCAAACTATCTAGCATATTAATTTATCAAAATGTGCACTGATTCTCAGTTTAGACAGTGGGCGCTAGTTTCTGAAGGGAACTTGCATAAGACCACACATACACACAAATTGAACAAGCATTAGGATAATGTGTGTGATAGTGAAATACATTGATGGGCATGAGAATGTACAAAATTATTAATAAAACAAGAAAATCCCTATACACACCAACCACAAACATGAACTCATTCACATATATAGACATGCATTATTATTAGAAGAAATTTAAACTAAATTCTAATCTTGGCATGTCAATATGCTAAAATTTAGAAACCGTGTCGAAACTCAATTCATCTGTACCATGATACTGGTTGGCAATACCATAATGTTTACTTCTTTGCCCAGTGTTTGCTTGAGATCTCTACACTGAAATTTTGAATTAGGAGCCAAACTTGTGAATGGAGAGAGGGAAACATAAAGTGGATAGAAAATGAGGGGCTAGATAGCGACGGTTAACACTGACATTAATTGAATATGCTATTAGAGAGAGAATGTTCGTAAATTGTCCAAACTTGTAGCCAAACTGCACATGGCAGTGCACCGAAAATTTAATTTCGATCCATGTTTATTCTTAATTATACTTCTAAAAATCAATCGAACGATGAAGAGGAAAATGTTAGCAGTATCTGCTGCTTATATTTTTTCCTAGCTTCTACGTTAGAAAAATTCGAATACGTACCTACATTGTTTCCATGTTTAGTTTCTATTGCTTAGTTTGTAGCCCCGTCAACGATGTTTATTCCACGTTTATTTATGAGTTCATTTAGAATTATTATTATTAGCATACCTTCTGTCCCCTTTCGAATTCTGAATATGCTCTCCGGTAATATTGCTAATGTGCAATTTCACATAACATACGGTAATTGTATTATTATTGGCCTAAATAAACAGTAGACATATTATGTAATTGTATGCCCGCAACAGAAAATATTAGTTGCCATGGTTACCCATATGGCATAATCTATCGTCAGAGCGTACCACAGACTGGTGTAAAACAGGCTACTTAAATTCACCTCACCTTACATTCACGCTTCTGAGTTCGGCGAAAAAAGTTTAAGTCACGAATTTATGTAGTCTATTTCCTGTGCTGTTAAATGAATGAATAACAATACTCAATTAGATGCTATATGCCCTTTGATCTCTCCAAGGCTTTTGATTCTGTCATTCACATTCATCTTCTCCACAGGCTTTCCAATAGGTTTAATATACATGACAAATTTCTCTCTTTAATCACCAGCTATATGAAGGGTCCTAAACAGAAAGTTGTTCTTTCAGGGGTGTCTTCTAACCCCAACCTGTGATCTTGGAAGTGCCACAGGGGAGTGTACGTGAGCCCCTGCTATTTGTCCTGTATATGGATGACCTCTACTCTCACTTATCTGCTCATCCTAGTGGCCTTCTACTATTTGCTGACGATTGTAAGTTATATCGAGAAATATCGTGTCTCCAAGACACGATTGCCCTTCAGGAAGACATAAATTATCTTATGGGCTGGTGTAAAATGTGGCACTTGAAACTTAACAGCAAGAAATGTGACAATGTTACCATTACAGTGAAAAAGGTCTCCTGTTCCCTACACATACCATATCTGAACGATTCCAATGCTGCACATTCTGCTAATCATAGTTATCTTGGTGTCATCTTTGATTCGA
This sequence comes from Thermobia domestica, assembly GCF_964235325.1. Classification (NCBI taxonomy): domain Eukaryota; kingdom Metazoa; phylum Arthropoda; class Insecta; order Zygentoma; family Lepismatidae; genus Thermobia; species Thermobia domestica. Next base: position 24,886,288 of record NC_137454.1, on the reverse strand, counting down.
AACACATTCTCTGACCACATCTCCTCAATACTTAAGAATTCCAATGTACTTGTTGGGGCTTCTTTATCGATTTACTACGCATTGTTTCATCATTAACAACTTTTTATAAAACTCTAATAGCGCTCAAGATCGAATACTGCTTTCCCATATGGAACATGGCCGCACCTACACATGTCTCTAGACTTCATTCTATTATTAATTTCTTTATTGCAATAGTACGCTTTCGTGTTCTCTTACTTCGAATATTACATAATCAGAAAGTCTTGCGATATCTTAATATCGAGACTCCGGGAGTACCCAGAAATAACTCTGACCTGAAATTTCTTCATAAAATACAGTAGTTAATGGAAACTTAAGATCGGAAACATTACTTCAGGAACTATCCTTGCGTGTCCCTCCCCGCGTAACCCGGAATACCCACCTATTCCATCTTGCCCGCCCTAGGATGGCAATGATACAGAGGTTTTTATTTTTATTTTTTTAGAAACTATCGAACTCTTATAATAATCTAAACATTGATATGGACATTTTTTCGAGCTACCCGGTGCTTGAAAGAGCAATTAAACGAGTTTTGGCGAAACGATATTACTTTTACACTATTTGCTGACAGTGTTTATTGTTGTTATTTTTTCTGTTTGTTAAAATTTCCCTGTGTAAAATGTCAAAATTATGCTGTATCTGGGATTTGTGCAATAAATAAACAAATAAATAAATACTCCAATAAAAATACAGTACATTTGAAACGAAATACAAATTACCGTTTAACATTTAACTTAAATCAATAGTCACAAGATCACAAATAGCCATTAAGGAAACGAAAGGTTTAGTTAAGCTAGCATGCCATTATTCAAAATAAATATGCATTTTTAGTTCCGAGCGACGATATGAAAAAGAAAGGACGGTAAATGTAAGAAAAGCCGTATTCAAGATTTCAAGAAATTTATATCAGTAATCATCTAATGGCTCCTACGTACCGACAAAGTGATTTCTTGATAGCTGCCTGTCCATTCGTCCAGATTTCATGTACAGTCGCCTAGAAGCCAGATCATTCAACGCATCTGAACTTTAAGTACTTTATAATACTCTCCAAGTTAATGATTTCGATTTCCTATCCACCAAATAAACAGGAATTTATTGGAAGCTGAAAATAAAAAAAAAAACAAAGTTATGTTTTCGGAAACCTCCATCGATTTTGTTTATGTTCACCAATAAATTATTCTTTCAATAGCAATTATATAGTATGTCGTTCTTAGGAAAAAAGTTTTGAAAGGGTAATTTACTTTTGGTAGTGAATTTTCTACGGACGATTTTATTAGAAGTGACAAAAGCAATTTTATTCATCTACTATTACTTAAAAGACTAGAAGTGACTAGCATACCATCTCGCCCAGGTACAAATTTTAATTTGAGTATAATATGTATTTTGTTATGATATCAAAAGATAAGGAAGAATTTCCTGAAAGATATATGCTAAAGTGTTAAATAAGGATTGAAATTTTGGCCAAAATTTAGTATCTCACGAATTTCTGGAATTAAAAAAATTAAATATAACATACAAACTCTTCATGAACTATAAGGAAATACGTGTTCGGCGTTTTCATAAATCCTGATCTTAATGGGCAGCTTGAGGAGTTTTCTATATGACTCAAATGTCCCTTCGTACATTCGAATATATGATTTTGCTTCAATTGGAGGTGTGAAATTCGGTGTATATGTACACTGTCAATTAAAAAAAATAGGAATATACCCTTTTTGAACATTTTCGAAAATTCATGTCGTAAGGGACAAATTGAGGGACATTTTTTAATATTTGAATTTCTCTTTCCTTATTCCAATATTCTTCTTTGACGATTTGCTGAACACGCAGCCAAAAACTAATGTGCGTGGAGAACAGGAGATACACACCGCAGAACCGTATATTCCAGAACCCAATCGAATAGAAGTAGAAGCCGCTATAAAGAAATTAAAGAAACACAAATCTCCGGGTGTAGATGAAATTCCGGCTGAGTTAATTTTAGCTGGAGGCGAAAAATTGTGGAACAAGATACACAAACTCATTCTTCTTATCTGGAACAAGGAAGAATTGCCACAAGAGTGGAAAGAATCAATCATTGTTCCAATTCACAAGAAAGGCGACAAAACTGACTGTAATAATTATCGAGCATTTCTCTTCTGTCAACATCTTATAAAATCCTTTCAAATATTCTATTAGCAAGATTGACCCCATACGCAGATGAAATTATTGGAGATTATCAGTGCGGATTTAGACGAAATCGATCAACTATCGACCAAATATTTACCATTCGCCAAATACTCGAAAAGAAGTGGGAATACAATACCCCGGTACATCAACTATTTATTGATTTTAGAAAGGCTTACGACTCGGTTAGGAGAGAAACATTATACAACGTTCTTACAGAACTTGGAATACCGAGAAAGCTAATTAGATTAATTAAGATATATTTAAGTGAATCCCAAAGTAAAGTCCGGGTAGGAAAATTTTTGTCCACGAGCTTTCACGTCCAAAATGGTCTGAAACAAGGAGATGCGTTGTCGCCATTATTATTTAACTTTGTGCTGGAATATGCCATAAGGAAAATCAAAGATAGCAACCAGGGCCTAGAGTTGAACGGAATTCACCAGGTTATGGCATATGCTGATGATGTAAATTTAATAGGGGATGATAGGAGAACAGTAGAAATAAATGCAGAGATCTTATTAAACGCTTGCAGGGACATGGGTTTGGAAGTAAATGCAGAGAAAACTAAATACTTGGAAGTGCGTCGGGACCGTAATACGGCAAATCGTGGAGGCGTTAAAATATTAAATAATACTTTTGATAAAGTGGATACTTTCAAATATTTAGGATCAATATTAACAGACGAAAATCGTATTCACGAAGAAATTAAATGTCGACTAAAAGCAGGGAATTCGTGTTACTATTCAATTCAAAATCTCTTGTCGTCGCGAATCCTGTCGAAGAATTTGAAGCTTAAAATATATAAAACGATAATCATGCCTGTTGTTCTGTATGGTTGCGAAACATGGTCTCTTACTCTAAGGGAAGAACATAGACTGAAAGTATTTGAAAATAGGATCCTGAGACGAATATTCGGACCCAAGAGGAACGAGAATGGGGAATGGCGGAAACTCCATAACGAGGAACTACATAGTTTATACGGTTTACCCAACATTGTTAGGGTCGTCAAGTCTAGGAGGCTTAGGTGGGCAGGTCATGTAGCTAGAATGGAAGAAATTAGAAACGCTTTCAAAGTCTTGACTGGAAGACCCATAGGAAAACGACCATTAGGAAGACCTAGGCGCAGATGGGAGGATAATATTAAGATTGATCTCGCAGAGATAGGAATACAAAGTAGGAACTGGATGCAATTAGCTAAGGATAGGAGTCAGTGGAGAGCTTTTGTGAACGCGGCACTGAACCTCCGGGTTCCATAGGCCATAGAGTTAGTTAGTTAGTTATTCCAATATACGTGGTAGATAATCTCTTCATTAAAAATAATGAAATGTGTGCTGCAAAGTTTTCGAAAATTTCGTTGTTGAAGTAAGAAACGGAGGAAATATCTACAGTATTTAAATATTCATTTTTTTATTTGTTACATGTTACTTCTACCGTGCGAAGAAGAGACACTTGTGCTAGTATTTCAGATTTAAGGGTTTACTTAACAAATTTATATTATTCCGTAAGGAATTTTTCATTTAAAAAAAGAACAAGGGGTAACTGACTTTTGAAGGATAGCTTTTTCGAACAATTTTCTTAGAAACAAATCAGACGATCTTATTCAAATTTCACAAATAAGTGTTTCATTAAGAATCCTATAATATGCCAAATATCATATACCATGAGAAAGAGGGTATGTTGCAGCAGACAGAAATGCTAGTAAATACACTATTTCTAATGACTAAGTTACATTATATATCGCAATTGTTCATTATTCAGCCAGAAAGGTCCAGAATCTGTACTCTCTGTTTGCTAGTCCATATCTCGTGACAAATTTGACTTGACGTAAAATTTTTGACACTGAGAGAGGGTTATGGTAGTTGTTTGGAATTACCACCAGCAGCTTCTATACAACGCTCATTGTAGCGAACTATATCTGTTAGTGCATCTGGCGTCATATCAGTACATGACTACGTTTTTTCACATCACCCGTCAATTGTTGTTGATTCTTGTCGATATACGTCATTCTTGACGATTCCCCTGAAGTCCAAAAGTTTCAGATCAGAAAACCGAGGTAAGTTCTCAACAGAATCTCTTCATGAATGTTCTCACACTTCCAGATCCATTTTAGTACAGCCTTACTTTCAACAAACGACGAGCGAACCTCACCCACTTTTGCTACTTATCCTTTCTGCTATACTGACTAATATGACTGGTTCATTCCACCACTAACCAACCGTATATGTGAGCCAGCTCCGCCTACCTCACACTATATTACGCATTAGATTAATACGCGGGAAACCCAGGTCCGATTCCTGGCGGGAGCTCAAGTGGTTCGAATTCCACGTTAATTAGTTGGTCCATGTCTCATATAGACTCGCTGCTGAACGGGACCTTAACCTGAAAATCAACTCAATGCATTAGATTAGTAAGCGCAAATCTTTTCGTTTGGAAATTATTTAATTACAAACAATGAGTACTTTTTTTTATTATTCTCCTGCATTTATACTCCCAAGTGGCGGTAAGAGAGAAGAAATTAACGTGTTCATTAAAAAAAATCGAATGTTGATATCAATGGATTTACCCGTTTCATTGTTTCTACATACTGAAAAACTAACTTTTTGTCTGTTTGTCCTGTTATCCGGTTATACTGGAGCCTAGAGGACATACTATTAAAAGAATCTATACTAAATTTTAACTTCAAGATTTTTATAAGGTTCACCAACTTTTTTCTCGAATTTTCTTCCAATAGAGGTACTTTACTGAGGATTAATAAAACTGTCATTTTGTCGAAAATGGCTCTAATAATTTTGTTTGTTCTTCATGTATATGATATTTTATAATGCGTTTGAGGAGACACCTTGGAGGAAGTTCTAGAGACTACTCGCAAGTTGTTTGAGAGGTTGAGAGACCGCGCTCTCAAACTGTCACTGGAGATCAAGTTAGAACACTATCTTTGAAATTGTTGGGAAACACCGTATCTCAACACGGGATTTCGATTTCTGATCGCATTACAGATTCTATCCGCAACTATAGAAGGCCGAAGACTCAGAAACAGTTGAAAAACGTCTCTGGTTTTTGGTTCCTTTGCTTGTTCCTACAAAAGGAGTACTCGACAATCGCCGATCATTTACAGAAACTGCTTAAGGATGTACCTAACATGTGGTCTGCCGCCCAACAGTAAGCATTCAACAGTACGAAAGATGCCGTTGTGTCCACTCCGACTTTGATGCGATTCCACCCTCTACGTCTTCTGTGATGCCAGCTTGCACAGCTTGAGCGGAGCAATCCTGCAACCTCAATCAGATGAGAAGGTTGCAGCATTGGTTCCCATCACTTTTTGGAGCAGAGCAGTTGTGCCCCATGAGAGACGCTATCATCTATTTTATCCGCCCTTATTTTTACCCTTAGGCGGTTTATGTATTTTAATGGGTCGCCATTTTTATCTGAAAACAGATTATCGCTCTCTCGTCTACCTTAGACTAAGAACGTAGCTAAGTTTGTTCGTGTTATTGCGGAGTTGAAACAATATCAGTATACTATTACGCACGTTCCTTGCAAGATGAACTCCCTTGTAGATATAATGTGAATTGTAAAAAAAAAAACCATTGTGGATGTAGAAAAGAATCTTCAGGATTCACGAGTGTCTTTTGTGCAGCCTAACGACACATTAAAGGAATAACAAGAGAAGAATTCTTACTTTAATCATATCATTCCCTTTCTTCAAGGGAACACTGATCAGGACTACGAGATTGCAAGGCAAGTGCTGTTTTTCGAGATTAAGGACGGCATTTTGCACAGTAAACATCGACTTCCATCTGGTGTGCAACTTCTATCTGTCATTGCAGTATCGCTACGAGACGAAGTATTTCTTTCTGCCCATGAATCTATGTTTTGGAAATCGTATTCTGGGTATGGCAAGACATATCAGATAGTTTTGAGGTTTGTTTATTCTCAGTTCATGAAGTAGATTATTTCGAATCGTTGCCCACGGTACTGTTCGGCACGGTAGTTTGTCAACGTTTTAAGGTGTCAGGAAAACCACCAAGATTTTTTCAAACTATGCCCTCGGTACCAACGTTCTTTGCATGATAGTTTTAGGATGTATTCGGATATGAATATTTTTCGGCATAAGTATTCAGCCATACCAGTTGATAATACCAAGTATATTGTGAGGGCTATTTTTGCAGGCCAGACAGCAGCTACGCTTTTGACTTTCATCACCATATATTCTTACTATTTGCTCTGTGCAAGGAAATTTTGACTGATAGCTTTGATGACTTTCATTGGATCGTCATTTCAAGAACTGTGTGAGCTTTCAGGAGTGAACATAAAGTTTGTTAATCTTATGTTTTGTTCATAAGTATTCAGCCAATAGGCTGTAGTGTAAGGCACCTACAAGCTCTTTTGAAACAGAAATTTGACTCCTCTGATCATGGAAGTTTGGTGGACCATGTTACTGCTATTACGTTTACTCATAACGTTACTGTTAATTTTTGGCTTAACTTACTCGCCATTCCAGTTGCACAAAGGGTTCGATCCGTATTTGGAACATCAGTCTATTGTCAATAGCTCATGTGTACATGTCTCTAATGAAGATCGCTTGGCAGCAGTGCACGAGAGAAAGTTCAGGGCATATTGTATGACCGTTTTCGTACATCTCAAAAATCATACAAACATCATACCGCAGTCACATACAATGTTGGAAAACGTTTGTGAATTTTTTATACTTTTAGATGTGGACATGCGAAAGTCTTTCTAGAACAAAATTTTGAACCTCGCATAATTGTTCGACAGGATAATGTGATTGCTTATTTTGTGAAGCATAAAACTCCAAAAGTGGGGGAGAGAAGATTGAATCTATTGTTGTCACTAGAATAAAACCATATCTTTTGCATGAGTTACCTCCCGATGATGATCTACAACAAGAAGACGTATCGTATATTCACCAACAAGATCCTTGTGTAGAGGAAAACCAATACTTCGACTTTCAACATTTAACACTAACGACACCATTAAATGAGCCTGTTCAACTCATGGAAGTGATTGACGTGATGGATTTACTTTTAGTTTCTGCTTTGACCACCAAGCATGGAGCTCGGAAGCTGCTATATAACTTTAATGGTGATATTAATAGTAAAGTCAGTATTTTTCATTGTAACATTCCTACGGTTAAGTGTGACATAGTCGTTAATGCCGTTAATGAGACGCTAACGCCCCTGTCAGATGTAAATGGAACAATCCATATGGCAGCTGGAGAATAACTCGCTGAAATGTGTAAAAAGAACTTGGTTCACTTAAACCAGGTGAAGCAAAAATATCGCTAGGATTTAATTTACCTACTACATGTTTTATTTACATGTTTTCCTAGGGATAACAACAACGTATCCTGAGGTAATGTTATTAGAATTGTGTACAGCATGCTATACGTTGCCGTACGTTGTTTTTTCCTTGTCGTAGTAATGGTCAATTCGGATTCGATAAGTTACATACTGTAAAAATAGCTTTATCTATTGTTCGAAACATGTTGGAGACTAATTTGAATGATTTTGAGAAAATTGTCAGTTTCTAGAACAAGGACAATGAACCAATATACGACAAAAATCTTTCCATGTGAACAAGTCTTCTCGAGCTAGCAGCCAGTTAAATGCTGTTATATTTTGCGACGTTTCGAGGGCTGACATTGTCCTCATCTTCAGGCGAATATGATGGGGCAATAGATTGTATGGAATATATATACTTCATGTATGTGTGATTGGACTCTTCTGTGTGGTGGTTGAAATGGAGGCTTCTGATTGGTGCTTGAAATGGTGGCTTCTGATTGGTGCTTCAAATAGCGGAATATGATTGGTGTCCATGTTTTACTCAGTTGGAATTCTGTGTCTCTGTTAAAGTTTTTTTTCTGTGATTGCAACATCTTCGTTCATCCTCCTGTATCAAACTCTTGAGCATTTTGCTGTTATTTTGGTATCTGTGAATAAAATCTTATGCTGCTGGTGTCCAGAGTTCCGATCAAGGACTCAATACTGCTTCTTGGGAAACACTTCCGGCCTGAGATATTAAATCTCTTTCAACATGTTCTTATTTCAACCTTCTTCCTATACCGTGCTCAGTACTATGAACAAACAGACGGCGTCGCTATGGGTTCTCCACTCTAACCTGTAGTAGCTTATTTTTATATGGAGCACTTTGAACAGGAAGCACTGAAGAAACCACCACTTGCACCCACACATTTCTATAGATATGTTGATGACACCTTCACTATCTGGCCACATGGACGAACTCTTTACAGGAATTCCTACAGCATCTCAATAACTAGCATCCGAATATTAAATTCACGATGGAAGTTGAGCAAGAAGGACGTCTACCATTTCTTGAAGCATATATATTCCATATAATCTACTGCCCCATTATATTCGCCTGAAGATGAGGACGATGTCAGCCCTCGAAACGTCGCAAAATATAACAGTATTTACGTGGCTGCTAGCCCGAGAAGACTTGTTCACAATACGTCACCAGGAAAGCTTCAATAGATATTTTTCCATGTATTTTCCTACTGAAGTGTAAGGTGAGGTTTGTAAAACAACTTACCATCTGAATATAAGTAGCTAAAGATACCAGAATGTCCATTCAGTTTTCTTCCTTATATGGAAAAGTCTAGTCCTGGTTTCCTACACAACTTATTTTACTTCAGTACGGATGTTGCAGAGTTTTTCTTCTTACCTGCAATAAAGATAAAATACCTTGATATAGACTTATTTTAGTTTTAACGATGAGAGATTGCTACCATCTAATCACAATATATTAGTTTTATTAATGATATGAAGTCCTATAACATAAGACTTTTGAAGTGACACTAGCATTTGGCCAATCCAAAATTGCAATATTGATATTTTTAATGAATATCAGTACAGACCATTCCGTTTATACTGAATCTGACTACTTTGTGCTCGCATAATCCTCATTTATCCACTTATCCTAGGATATATATATTGTTATGAACCTACGATTTCTTGTAAGCTTTATTTCCATAACATTTCTAATATGTACAATGTCTGTGCTGATTCAAGTATAAGGCATATTTTGAGGCATAAGGTATTGTTTATGTAGTAATAATTGCAACGTGTACGGTTTGCTTTACTTATAACTAGCATATATTACCCGCTTCGCTGAGTTGAAATGAAAATTCAAATGCACAACTCTGTCTCATGTGTATAGTACTCGTGAAATATGCTGTTTTCGTTTTAAATGGCATCGATTTAAGCAGTATCGGAAAGATCATTGATCATCTCGGCGACCCCAAAAACCATGTATTCGACACTAATATTGGGTATTTTCGATCATTTATATATATCCTTCGCACATGTTGCGGGCCATGGCATCGGAAGTGTCACCGTTCATCTCAGCGACCCCAAAAAATGTGGATTCAAAACTATTATAGGTCATTTTCGATCATTTTTAAATATCTTTTTCCTCCCCCTCCTCCAAGTTGCAGGGTTGAATTTGAATTTAAACGGGATCAAAAGTATCACTGTTCATCTAAGCGACCCAGGAAACTATAAATTCGACACTGATAGTGGCCATTTTCGATCACTTTTATATATCCCTTTTTCCCCTCCCCCAAGTGGAGGGGCTGATTTTCGATTTAAACCGGATCGGAAATGTCACTGTTCACATGAATGATCCCGAAAACTATGGATTAGACACTAATATTCCCTTCCACCGTGCTGCGGCACACGGCATCAGAATTGCCACTGTTAATCTCAGCTGCTGCTAAAACTATGGATTCGACACTAAAATTGGTCATTTTATATCATTTTTAAATGTTTATCCCCCTCCCCTACGTTGTACCCTCCCCCTTACAAATATCAGCTGAGCTAGGATTGAAACAGCATCAGAAGTGTCACTGTTTCTCTCATCGACCCCGAAAATTATGGACTCAACACTAATATCGGTCATTTTTGACCATTTTAAAATTTCTCTCCTCTCCCCATCCCCTTCGGTATATATAGCTCCCCCTCTTCCTTGCTGCTGCACAAACCATCAGAATTGTCACTGTTAATCTCAGCTACTCCTAAATCTAAGGATTCGACACTAATATTAGTCATTTTCGATCATTTTTAAATGTTTATCCTCTCCTCAACGTTGTGCCCTCTCCATCCCTAACTATCAGGGCTGAACTTGGATTCAAACAGCATCAGAAGCATCAGCATCACTGTTTCTCTCATCGACCCCGAAAACTATGGATTCAAAACTAATATCGGTCATTTTTGATCATTTTAATTTTTTTTCTCCCCCTCCCCTCCGTTGCATCGTCAAAATGAATAGCCTAAAGCAATCCATGCCCGTAAACTCATGGAATGTTGAAAAATTGATTTAGATTGGTCGGGTGGTTCAAGAGTGATGAAGTCACAAAGGCGGTCATTTTTATTTTATTTATTTATTTTTTTTTTTTACATGTATCTTCCAATTCCCTCTCCACTACGTTGGCTCGTCAAAGTGAAACAATAAAGAACACCCAAGACCCGACCCTCATATATGTTGGAAATTTGATCGTGATTGGTTTGGTGGTTGAAAAGTTATTAGGTTTTATTAGTTTTATTTATACGTCCCCCTCCCCTCCCCCCTCCTAGGATGTACCGTTAAAGTGAAATTACAAAAATGTTTCCAGATCCAAACCTGATATATCTTGAAAATTTTATTGATCGGTCTGATAGTTCAAGAGTTATTAACTTACAAAAATAGTCATTTTCAATCTTATATAAATTGATATTTTTATATCTCCCCCTCCTTCTTCATTCCCATGTTGCTCCGTAAAACTTTATTTATAAAAACGATTGCAGACCTAAACCTCATCTATGTTGAAAATTTGATCAAGATCGTGGGGAGGGGGATATATATTGCAAGGATCTCCATATCACAACAGACGCAGTGTAAGCTCATCACGTGCTAATGATTACAAACAATCTAGCAGACAACAGAAAGACACGGAAGACACCGAGGAACACCGAAAGCAGACGGACCTCACGGAAGGACCCGAGGAGGACAAATAAAAGGAGGACCATCGAGGGACCCAGCATCAGTCGACCAACTGATCGCCTAATTTTTACCTTCCTATGTCCCTGCGGACTAGGAGCATCTCTTCCTTCCCCTACGTCGCACTGGGCTAGGGATCCATCTTAAACTTATAATCCAAGTCTAACTAACAACATGCCAAAGTGTTCTGGAAACTGCCATGAGTGGAAGGGGCACCCAGCAAAACATTTAGTATTCCTTCACTTAGTCATTGAGGAAGAGACATTGAATTAAAGACACTTGTATTTATTATATTTTGTAATAAAACTTGGTGAAGGGGAAAAACACCCGGTCTATCATTTGACTCTATCAAACCATTACATGGTGTAGACACCTGAGTTTTGTACGAGGTGTTCTTTTTCTTAACTTTTTATCTAAACACTGACGGAGATAGTATCATAATTCATCTAAATTTGATAATATCCCTCCATCCCTCCCTCCCTCTTCATATATTTCCTGAGTGCGATTTATGCGGAAACTAGGTCAGGTAAACGGACGTACAGATCAGGAGAGAATAATATGAATATGACATAGGGTGCGTCGAGTTTATCCTTTAATATGCCACATTTAACGAACTATGCGGGACACGTGCACAAGGACCCGGACAGGTTTTTTATGCTTTTCGACCATATGGCAGCAATGCAGGCATGGTCACCGACTAAGAAAAAGGAAATTCTACCAATATGTTTACAAGACACGGCACTATATCTCGTATTACAGCTTAATAATCAAAATCAATTTGATACAATGACTTATGACAATCTAAAATCTAAGTTAGTAGCTTTATGTAGGCCAAAGGTCCAATCGTATGAAGCAGAACAGGAATTGTTAGAGGTACAACAGGGAATGGACGAGAAAATAGACTAATACTTTTTACGTAAACTTCGAGCAATAAGACAGTTGTTACCGGACTCGACTGAAGAACAAAAGATACACCATTTATCTTTAGGGTTGCAGAGGGATTTCCTTAATAAGATAGCATTAGAAAGGCTTGCAACAGTACAAGCGCTACAGTATAAAATTAAACACACTGGAAGCCGCTAATGACCTTGTAAGAAAAAGAGAACAGGCAGAGCTATCACAAAAATCACATGTTATACGGCCAGAATAATATACCTAACCCGCAGAATATATCCTATGGCTTACCAACCGAGCCAAAGGGAATATATCCTAAACAACAGTTATATAATCATACCTATCCCGTGCAGATGCAACCTGTTACACTACCAATGAGCACTTATATCCCTTTGGGGATCCCATGGTACAATTTGACCATGCGGGTGTTTCGTGGTACATTGCGTTATAACTCACCTATTTGAGCTTTTTCGTCCGGGTTTTTTTGTTTGTTTTTCAAGTCCAGAGACATTGTAGAACATGTTACGTATGGTTTCACACCTTCCTGCGTCCAGACATAGGAGGTGATGACGTTATAATTTTAAATATATATTTTCTTTTATATGTTTTCTTTTTCGCCTAAGTTCATTATTTTTTGGTGGGCTTATTTTTGCACGTAGAAGACTGAAATTTTGCACAAACATTCAGTCCACAGGGGGAATCCAGAGGAGCACAAAGTTGAAAAAGGGATATTTGTACCAAAAAATCCCTTTCTTCGGAATTTTCCCGCCTTAGATACATGATGGAGACATTTGAATGGTACCGCCTGAAAGGCAGTTCTATTCTGAAGAGAATGATGGGCGAAACATGACCCTAGGGTAATTAGGGAAGTGTCAGGGAATTTTTATCAAAATATACTTCTGTATAGGGGAATTTTGAACACTTTTGTTTTTTTTTTTTTTTTTGCGGGCTTACTTTTGCACCTAGAAGATTGAAATTCTGCACAACGATTTAGTCCACCGAGTAGTATTTAACAGATTTTTTTCATGTTTCAGTGTTAAAACAGGCTGGTACAGAAGGGCTAAAAGTTGAAAAAACGGATAATTTTACCAAAAAATCACTTTCACGGGATTTTCCCGCCTTAGATACATGATGGAGACATGTGAGTGGTAACGACTGAAAGGCAGTTCTATTCTGAAGAGAGTGATGTGCAAACCATGATCGTAGGGTAATTAGGGATGTCTCAGGGAATGTTTACAAACTATCCCTCTGTATAGGGAATATGGGACATTGTCGGTATATATTTTTTTGGCGGGCTTACTTTTGCACCTGGAAAATTGGAATTATGCATAAACATTCAGCCCACCTAGTAGTATTTATCAGATTTTTTCAGATCTCTGCGTTGAAACAGGGGGATCCAGGGGGGCTAAAAGTTGAACAAAGGGATATTTAGAACCAAAAAATAACTTTTTCGGGATTTTCACGCCTTAGATACACGATAGAGACACGTGAATGGTACTGCCTGAAAGGCAGTTCTATTCTGAAGAGAATGATTGGCGGATTATAGTCTTAAGGTAAATAGAGATGTCTCAGGATTTTTTACCTGAGATTATGGTGTTTTGTGGTAATTTGGGGCATTGTGGGGATTCTTGATAAATTTTCTCCCGCCCTTGGTATTCAAGATAGAAACTTGAAATTTGGCACACACATTCAGTATACCAAGTACTATTTATCAGACTTTTTTAGATCTCTACGTTCACAGAGGGCCGTTCCAGAGGGGTCCAAAGTGTGAAAAAAATCCCTCCGAAATTTTCCCTTTGACATTTTTCCCTCTCCTGGTATATGGTATGAGCATACAAGTGGTACCATTTGAAAGCCGGTTTCATTCTGAAGAGAATGAGGTATGAATCATGGTCCTAGAATAAATAGTGACGATGCAGTAGCTGCTTGACTGAAAGTAAAAAATACCCCCAAAACCCAGGTTACAGTAAGTGATATAATTGTATATCAACAACAAAGTTATCCTTCCATGGCAATTCCTCAACCCAACCTTCAAGAATTTCCAACCTCAAGTCAGGAACCTAAGACCGTTCCCCACCAAGAGCAAAATCCTCTACAAAGTGAACTGTCCACCTTGGCCTATAAAATGGCAGAATTGTCGCTGGTGATAACCCAGACTAATTACAAAAGCCAGACGAGAAATAGGAAACAGGAAAACAGGAGGAGAAAAAACAACAACGACAGGAAGAACAATCAACAGGCTACGGAAGACCAAATTTTGGTGTGCGCAATATGCCGGAAGCGAGGGCATGGGGCATCTATTTGCTACAAGCGTCAGAAAACGCATAAGGCAGCCCCTTGACAAGGCGGCCGACAGTTACCATCATACGGAACGAGGAAACTTAAGAGAAGCTGGCAAAGAAACTGCGAATTTCCTGTAATAAACGAACAATTAGGACAATTGGCAGAAAGACGGGAAAATATTGCATTAGAGAACGAAAATAACATGTCGCATTTAATAACTAAAACTAATTTAGGCCCTCAGAATGCGATAATTGATACAGGAAGTACGGTTTCCCTCTGACCAGCCCAGACCGTTCCCTCTGGGACAAGTCTAATTCCATTTCAGACAATAATAAAAGGAATTTCAGGCAATAACATTCATTTCAACTAAATAGCATTAATAAAATTTAAAAAAGGTCAGACAACATTCACTCATTACTTTAGAGTAATTGACAAGACAATGCCAATAATTATAGGAATCGACTTTCTCCAATGTTCGCATTCCACCATAGATTTAAACAAGAATATAATCTCATTTTTTAAACGACCGAGGAAACCGCAATTACCAGTTCAAAGCACAGAGAATACATTTTCAACGTTAACTACTCAGATAGTATCTCAGACGGACCACAATTTTTTATACGTTACTAAGCAAAAACATTTGCCTCCAAAATCGCATATACATGTGCAAGTAGCAGGAAAAAAATAGCTGACAGAGAATGTGTATATGTATCACTGCTTCCTGGATTACGTGAGAAATATAGGTTATATGCCCCCGATCAAAAGATAGAAAAAAGCAAAATGATAATTTTAATTTCTAATCCAAATGGCAAAAGTGTAACTATAAAGAAGAACACGCCAGTGGCGGCTCTTGAGGAATGGCATGAAATCTCTTTTAACTCCCTAGAAGAACCAGATTTTTTTGAAAAAACATATCAATTTAAGACAAAAGAGGAAACGGAAGAACGTTTAAAGTACACAAAAACACTTTTCAATAAAGAGCTCTTTGACGTTAATTTCGACCTGGGCAGAAAAAAAAGCAAGCAGTTTATGACTTATTTTTAAAACATAGAGACGTTTTTACATATGCACCTGAAGATATCGGATATTTCAGGAGATACGTTCATAAAATCAGAATTTCTAAGTCTGCCGTATTCCACAACCGCTCCCCACCTATCCCATTGAATATTAGGAATCAAGTAGATAGCAGATTCAAGACCTTATCAAGGCAAACATAATCAGGCCTACTGACAATAATGAATTCTCTTCTCCACTTCTTGTGCTCAAGAAGCCTAATACGAAGGAATTTCGAATAGTTCTCAATTTGCAGAAATGTAACAGTTATACCAAATATTTGTCGGTGCCATTTCAAGCAACAGAGGACGGTCTAAACTCTATAAAGGGGAAAACTGTCATAACAACTGTCGATCTTTCGAATTTGTACTTCCAAATCTTGTTGCATCCTAAGAGCCGTAAGTATATGACTTTCGAGCTCAATCATAATAGAAATCATACGAATTTTTGAGATGCACAATGGGGGCCAGACGAAGTTCCCAAAGTCTCAATGTGGCCACGAGAATGATTTTGGAGGAACTACCAGATAGAATTACAAATTTTGCCGACGATCTGGTTACTAGTTCATATAATTTTCCACAGCACTTGCAGGATTTAGAATTATTATTCCAGAAGCTTAGGAAACACGATTTTCGGGCATCACCCAAGAAGACACACATTGGCTATCAGGAACTTAACGTCTTACGACACCTTGTTAGAGGGGAATCCATTACAATATCTCAAAAATAGTTAAGAAGGTACGCAATTTTAAGAGACCGACTACAAAGCGGATTCTCAAAAGCTTTATCGATCTATGTTCATATCTTAGGGCCCACATTAAAGACTTTACGTTAAAAATTGAGCCTTTTCAGCAATTAGTAACACCCAAATCTAAATTTAAGTGGGCGGAAAATCACGATGTTTTATTTGAACAATTAAAGGAAGATATACTAAACGCTCCATCACTTGCTCACTTTGACGATTCGCTAGAAATCCGCGTCTATAGCGATAGTAGTTCTATGCAGGTAGCCAGAATATTGGCCTGTTATGACCCCAAAACTAACACTGACAAGGTTGTTGCTTATTGTTCCCGGAGGCTAACGAAGAGTGAAGAGAAAGCTAGCAAACGGCAAAAACAGTTGTACGCTTTCATATACACATTGCGCAAATTTCGCTACTTTTTACTAAATAGAAAATTTAACCTGTATGTAGACACAAAATGTATCGCGACGATGAACACCCAGCCGGACAAAGTCGGGAAGTACACAAGATATAAGCTATTTTTAGCTAATTATGATTTTGATGTACAATATATGCCTGGATCCAAACACCCAGAAGATATAATCAGTAGACTAGAACAGACCCAAGATATTAAGAAAGAAGGTGAAAAAGTTTCTACTTTGCATTCCTATTTTTGCGAGATGCATCTTAATATTGTCTTCCCATCTGCGCCTACGTCTTCCTAATAGTCGTTTTCCGATTGGTCTTACCGCTGACACTTTGAAAGTGTTCATACTTTCTTCCATCCTGGCTATATGTCCTGCCCACCTAAGCCTCCTAGACTTGATGACCCTAACAATGTTTGGTAAGCCGTATAATTTATGTAGTTCCTCGTTATGAAGTTTTCGCCATTCCCCATTCCCGTTCCTCTTGGATCCGAATATTCGTCTGAGGATTTTGTTCTCAAATACTTTCAGTCTATGTTCTTCCCTCAGAGTAAGCTACCATGTTTCGAAACCATACAGAACAACAGGCATGATTATCGTTTTGTATATTTTATGCTTCAAATTCCTCGACAGAATTCGCGACGACAAGAGATTTGGAACTGAATAATAACACGAATTCCCTGTTTTTAGTCGATATTTAATTTCTTCGTGAATATGATTTTCGTCTGTTAATATTGATACTAGATTTTTGAAAGTATCCACTTTTTCAAAAGTATTATTTAATATTTTAACGCATTCATAATTTGCCGTGTTAAGGTCCCGACGCACTTCCATGTATTTAGTTTTCTCCGCATTTCTTTCTATTGTTCTCATATCATCCCCTATTAAATTTACATCATCAGCGTACGCATAACCTGGTGAACTCCGCTCAACTCTAGGCCCTGTTTGCTATCTTTGATTTTCCTTATAGCGTATTCCAGGGCAAAGTTGAATAATAATGGCGACAACGCATCTCCTTGTTTCAGGCTATTCTCGACGTGAAAGCTCGTGGCCAAACATTTTCCTAACCGGACTTTACTTTGAGATTCACATAAACATGCCTTAATTAATCTAATTAACTTTTTCGATATTCCAAATTCTGTAAGAACGTTGTACAATATTTCTCTCCTAACTGAGTCGTAAGCCTTTTTAAAATCAATAAATAGTTGATATACCGGGCTACTGTATTCCCACTTCTTTTCGAGTATTTGTCGAATGGTAAATATTTGGTCGATAGTTGATCGATTTTGTCTCAACCCGCACTGATAATCTCCAATAATTTCATCTGCGTATGGGGTCAATCTTGCTAACAGAATGTTTGAAAGGATTTTATAGGATGTTAACACAAGAGAGATGCCTCGGTAATTATTGCAATCAGTTGTGTCGCCTTTCTTGTGGATTGGAACAATGATTGATTCTTTCTACACTTGTGGCAATTCTTCCTTGTTGTAGATAAGGAGGATGAGTTTGTGTATCTTGTTCCACAATTTTTCGCCTCCAAGTAAAATTAACTCAGCCGGAATTTCGTTTACACCCGGAGATTTGTGTTTCTTTAATTTCTTTATATCGATTTCTATTTCTATTTGGTTGGGTTTTGGAATATACTGTTCTGCGGTACGTATCTCCCTTTCACCCCACAAATTAGTTTTTGGCTGCGTGTTAAGCAAATCGTCAAAGAAATCTTTCCATCTATTTAAAATGCTATCTGTATCAGTGATAACTGTTAAATGAGCTTTCTTTAATATAAGCACTAGGTTGATAACCTTTCTTAAATTCGTTGATCCCTTTTTACATGTTCCGGATGTTTTTATTTTTACTATTATCTTCAAGTTCCTAAATTTTAGCTTTCAAAAAATCGCGTTTCATTGTTCTAAAAGTTTTAGAAGTTTCCAGCCTCATGTCTACGAAATTTTGTGTAGTTATTTCATTCGGATTTTGTAGCCAACGTAATTTTATCTGTTTTCTCTTCTCTGCTAGTTCGAACCATGGTTTGTTCCCACGAATTTCCACGTGTCCCAATTTTTCTTTTCAGAGAGGATGCTTCGTAAGCAAATAAAAGAATTCAATTGCTGGAATATTTTTTTTTCATAATCTTAAGGTTACATCT
The DNA here is from genome assembly GCF_964235325.1 of Thermobia domestica. Taxonomy (NCBI): domain Eukaryota; kingdom Metazoa; phylum Arthropoda; class Insecta; order Zygentoma; family Lepismatidae; genus Thermobia; species Thermobia domestica. The sequence continues at coordinate 24,867,553 of NC_137454.1, read as the reverse complement.
GTTAACTAAACGTGGCAGTCGTGGCAGGTGTTACATACAAAAGATACACCCCTCCTTAAAAAAGAAATCCAGGCGCGTGAGGTAGCGTGAATATGGTGGTCATAACACAGGCCCTTCTCCCTAATCCAAAGACATGGGAATGTTTCATTTAGGTTGTTCTGCATATTTCTGTAAGAATGTGCAGGTGGTCTGTCATGCTGGGATCATATCTGCTGTTTTATGTTCAACGGTATATGTTCTAACAATTTCGCGAGAACTTTACGTAAAAATAAAATATACGTGCTCCCACACATGCGGGTCGGTAATAAATAAGGTCCTAACACACTGGTAGCCAGCCTAAAAATGTAGCGGGGGGGGGGCGGTAGAAGTTAGTGGGGCCCTATCCAACCATATTATATTTCACTCCCATATTATAGTTCATTTGCAAGCTTACTATGAAAACTTTAGGGTTGGCAGTAAATATTTAGGGCGGCCCGGTCCCGTAGACAACCCCTGGATACGGACCTGGATCCTACCTCACATTAAATCTCTGCTGCTGATCGTTCACTAGAATTGCATATGGATTTTTCCGCCCTACACTACTGCTAGTTTCAGGATGGTCTCTAATCATTCCAAGTTCGCTGTCTTCAAATTCTACCGCCCACATCGTGCGGTTTCCTCCGATTGCACGTAGGGAAAATTGAAGAGCGAACATTGAGGCGTGGCGAAAATACAGGGAAAATTAGTCTCCTTTGAGAGCGACGCTCACGATATAAATGCCCCGCTTCTGGGCTACTTCCCCTTGCCGCTCCAAAAATGAGGTGCATATCTGCCAGCTCGTGGATAGGGTAATCTGCCATTGGGCAGGCATGTATAGATTAACACAATCAATTTTACTTCAATACCAACGTTTACACTTTTACACGACCGTGAATACCTAGATACAATCCTCTAAGGTTGAACATAACACTTCCTGCTCTGCAATACAGCAATTCCATACGTAACAGCAGAGCATCGGACTATGTATATCAGTCACAAGTTTGGTAGATGCCTATTACAACACAGCCACACTAATTGACGTCATTCCACAACAAAACTGCAAGAAATCCTTATGCGAGCCAATTGACACACAAGGGATGATAGTTCCGTAGTGTGCGACCGAAGTATTATGCCTTTAGTGAAAGTACTATAAGCTACGTATGTACTCCTACGTGTACGTAAAAGTGCCACGCTCGAAGGTACCTTAGAATGTCGAAAATAGATTTTCCTACATTTTTTTGATGTAATTCCAACGACCTTTCTTCTAGAAATCTTCTCCTGCAGTGACAAAATCAAAATGTGAGCTACACTAGGACGTGATTTTGGCATATTCACAATAGCAATGTAGTTTTTGGTAGCTCAGGGTTTAGGGGTGGTTTGCCAACTCCAAGGGAGGGGAAAAGCCCCTCGAAAGTATCTCTGGAACAAGATTCACCTAACGGGTAAATCAAGTATATTGTTCGAGCGCGTTTCTTTGTATAATTATGCAACGTGCACAACATTTCGTTTTTTGTCTATTTTTGTTACTTCCGTGCACAGAAATCATATATACTACGGAATTACATATTACGAGGAGTAAACCTTTTAATGCAGCTTAGTTATGACAAATATGTATTCAGGAAATATTTGGGAAGCCTTGTGTCGTGTGGAGAAGCCATTGTACACTCGTTCGTCACATATGATCTTTGCATTTTTGGATACTATATGTTTTGTTTGTTTACATGCTGCTTGATTGTCCTATGCACAGTCGTTTTAAGCCTAATCTGAATCAAAGTTATTTATTTATTTTCATTTTCACACACTCATAACTTGGACAGGAAGCCGTTCATTGATCATCCGTTACCATTAGCCTAGGAGATATAACTGTGATTAAAGACTTCTTTCCATTTAAATTCTTCTTCCGAGAGTTTATTCTGTACTGAGACAAAATAGGTCAATGACACATGTGTATCTCTCTTTCTTTCGAATCGTAAGTGTTCTTCTAACTTGAACGATGTACTATTGTTTCTGATTGTTGAAATCTTGATTTCAGGTTCATTTCTCGTATTCAACGTTTGATAAAATACTCAAAGGAATACTCCAGTTTTTTTTGGAAATCATCCTTGCACCCCCATTGCACTATATCCGGTTGTACACTAATTGAATTTACGACTAAAATGAATGGACATTCTCTTTTACCCGAATTCGATCCGACGTTTTGTTCTTGAGTTATAGTTGTTTTTACATTTTCCGACAAATTTTCAGGTAATTAAAGCACCGAAAGGAGGCATTTTTACACCCGGGTTGGTCTATACTTTTCGTTTTATCTCGGTGTCAGGAATCACCCCCCGACATTTGTTATATTAATTAAGTTACACCCTGTGTATATATACGGGTGCCATTTTATGTATTAAAACCACCCAATTTGTTTAGTAACGTAAACAGATAAACCATGAAAACGTCTTTACTAGAAAAACATTTTTAGTTCCTGTAATATTTTTTTCCAACAAAAGGAAGGTAAATATATATGCTACCAATAAATCAATATAATTATATTTTCGAAATACAACAGGCACTGGTCAGGAATCAACTCCCGACATTTGTTATATTAATTAAGTTACACCCTCTGTATATATACGGCTGCCATTTTATGTATTAAAACCACCCAGTTTGTTTAGTAACGTAATCGGATAAACCATGAAAACGTCTTTACTAGAGAAACATTTTTAGCTCTTGTAATATTTTTTCCAACAAAATGAATGTAAATATATAGGCTACCAACAAATCAATATAATTATATTTTAGAAATACAATAGGCACTGATTATTCGAACATTGTTCTAAAACACAGGGAGCAATCAAAATTGTAAATGAAAAGCTTTAAAAAACTTCAATTGTTTAAACTACCCTATATCGATTGTGCTTAGATTTTGAAAGTTTTTTAGTAATATTCTAAATGAGTAGCAGCACAGAAAAACTCGAGCATTATCTTACCAAATAGGCCCAAGATGTTAATTGCTTTACTGCATTATACACATTTTTTTGAATAGTGATTGTACTCTTTGCATGTTCTCTATAAATAGGAACTGTAATAATGCATAATACAAAACTGGTATACAGAAGAATTTAAAAATATTTGCAATATAATATCTCTTAAGCTGTCTTTTATAAGGGCGCACTATAGAGGAAGTGCGCCAAATGTGGAATACCACTTTGTTTTTTTTAACTATATATGGCACATGTGATGGTCGTTATTTCAAAAAAGAGGAAAATGGATGGAATGGAGTATATTTTATTATGTGTAGTAAAAGAAAGTGACATATTCTTGAAAATACCTGAACTATACTGAGATAAGCAAAACAATACAAATTTTTGGGTTTGCAAAAAGTGTCCCTAAAGTGGAATACATGATGTCATCTGAGTATATACCATATAATCAAATAATTATTTGCAGAAGTCACATAAGTACACGTCTTTTTCGCATCCAGAGCAATCAAGGTGACCGCAAGAATTACAGAGAATACACTGAATCCATTGTTCACCTCGAACATCGTCACTGAAACTTCCACCATAGAATATGCAGCACATATCCTCGTCGTCAGTTGGTTTGCTCACATTTGGAAATGATAAAACAGAATCGTCACTGTCGTCCATGAAGCGAATTGCATCACTAGAATCTGAAGAATCACTTGTAGCCTGATTGACTTTGTTCTTCGAAGAATGCACTTGCTTTGACATACCACTGCATGTAGGATTAGGTTCGACTGGAGCACTTTCATCCAAAACGCTATATTCTACTCTTTTCCGTGTTTTTGTTGTTCTTTTTGATCTGGTTAGCTGTTCTGCATATAGTCTCAAATAGTTTGCAATTATATTTACTATTATTATAAGAATAGTAAGAAAATATTACAAAATGATTATGAATCTTTCGTAGATTGGTAGTACGGTAAATAAGTTTTCTTTCTCAATAATACTTACAACTTGCACTATATTCTCATTTCAGTCTGGAAAACTAAATTATTCTAGTATATCCTCTCAATTTTATCATTAAATATTCATATTTTTGCAGTAAGAACTAAGAAGTATCATTATCACGGTTGCAAAATAAATCTGCTTTTAACAGAAATTATTCTAACTGATGCTGTACCCAATATGAAATACTTGTACCCAAAGTGGAATACTAGTATTCCACTTTAGGACCGGATGGCCATTTTTGATTTTCGAGGTATTACGACATGTACTGCAGATTGAGGATGTAATGATTACAACACATTTACCTTATCATCCCTCTACTTTATAATTACTACCAGAGGGAGTTGTTACAACATTATATACGACAATTTAACAATCAAATACATACCTGTGAAAAACTCCAATTTCGCAAAAACAATCATTCACAGCTCCACTACATCAACAACTGCATTCACGCGAAAATGTATGGAACCAAAGCATTACTTTCCCTTCCTTTGTGATGCCTGTTAGCAGGGTTGCCATCCTTCAATAGGAAAATATCGAGGTATTCCACTTTAAGTACATATTCCACATTTGGCGCACTTCCTCTTCCCTTCGCAGGTTCTTTACCAAGAGCCGCTATATGAACTTACTATACAGAACTGATATGCAAAACTAAAGAACAACTAAAGCCATTAATCTGTAATGTGATGTTTCGCACGGCGCTCTATGTGAAGGGCACGCTGTACCCTATATAGGGTTCGTTATCAACAGTAAAAGTATGTATTCATTGTACTGAACTGTGCCATATAGAAGCATAAATAAAACCGTTTATCTTTGATGTGGTTTAGGAAGGGCGCCTTATGTAAAGAGAGCATTGTAGGCCTACTTACCACAGGTTATTTACCAATCACAACTGTAAGAATTAATTTTATAGGATATCTATCTATCTATCTATCTATCTATCTATCTATCTATCTATCTATCTATCTATCTATATATATATATATATATATATATATATATATATATATATATATATATATATATATATATATATATACATATATATATATATATATAAACTTGTACTGTAAGTCGGGGTTACTTTGCACATCAGGGGTTACATTGCACATAATATGAGAAGAGCTTCACAGTCATCTGACGGTAAAATCATGAACGGTAAAGAGGAAGTTTCAACTTTTACCGTAAGATAGAACATCTAACTGTATTTGGTTATAATATTGGCGGTTAACTTCAGTTCTAATTACTCGGAGGGGTTTTTGTTGTAGAGGTATGGAAAGCAGTCACTGTAAAGGCCGTCAAAATTTGAAAGATATCACCTACAAGCAGGGTTGATAAAAACAGTTAAAAAAAAGAACAAAACATGTGTTTAAAACATGAAAAAGATGTTTAACATGTTTTAAACATGTTTTAAAACACACATAAAAACATGTTTTAAACATTTTGAACAGTTTAAAACATGATTTTAAACATATATTTCAAAATCGTGTACCAACTTATTTAAGATTTCTTGCCCATTATTAGCAACCAGTGATGTTATTCTAATTTTTTAACAACCGGTTCTGTATATATACATACATATCATTTATATATATATATATATACAGTGGCGGAACCAAGGAGGGGGCTATACGGGTTATAACCCCACTTTGACGCTCAGGTATACACTGGATAAAATGAGCTTCAATCCTGCTTTATACTAGATAAAGCGGCAAACTATGATTTAGCCCCTCCCTTGATCTATCCGGGATGCGCCACTGTATATATCTTTTGTAGTAAAAAGTAATCCATTATTTTGCCAATAGATGGCTTCAGTGATCTGTATCTCGCATTGTATAAGTCCGATCGGGTTCAACCAGATGACGTTCAAACGATGAGATTGCGTACTACAAACACTGTTCAGATAGTTGTGATGAGTTGGCTCAGTGTTATGTGAGCGCGAGTCAAAATGGACACTAGCAAAGAGAAAATAACGCTATATTTTACAGTTTTTCTTCGATAAAGGCGAAAACGCAAGCCAGGCGGCTGGAAATGTGAATATTGTTTATGGTCGTGATACTGTAACAGCCAATCACGCGCAATTTTGGTTTCGTCGATTCCGTTCCGGTAATTTTGACGTCAAAGATGCACCACGCACTGGAAGGCCAAGTGTCGAATATGTCGATAAAATCATGGACATTGTCGCGTCCGACCGTCATGTAGGCACTGTATTGATTGCCCAAGAGCTAAACATTGCACAAAAAACGGTGTGGAACCATTTGCATTAGGCTGGATACAAAAAGAAGCTTGATGCATGGGTGCCACACGAGTTAACGCAAAAAAAAAAAAAAAAAAAAACATGGACCGAATTTTCATCTGCGAATCGCAACAAAATCAACCCATTTCTGAAGCGGTTGGTGACTCGCGATGAAAAATGGATCACTTACAGCAACGTCACGCGAAAACGGTCGTCGTCGAAGCGCGGTGAGCCGGCGCAAACGGTATTCAAGCCTGGATTGACGACCAGGAATGTTTTGCTGTGTGTTTGTGGGATTGGCAGGGAGTTATCTACTATGAGCTGCTTCCCTACGACCAAGCCCTTAACTCGGAACTGTACTGTCAACAATTGGACCGTCTGAAGGCAGCAATCGCCAAGAAGCGGCCAACTTTGGCCAATAGGAGAGGCATTGTGTTCCACCAGGACAATCCAGGTCACACACATCGATAGTGACTCGTCAGAAGCTCCGGAAACTTGGTTGGGAGGTTCTTATGCATCCACCTTATAGTCCTGACCTGGCACCGAGTGATTAGCATCTGTTCCTGTCCATGGCGAACACGTTTGCTGGTGAAAAAGTCGCTTCATGAGAGGCTTGTGAAAATCGACTGTCTCAATTTTTTTGCCACTAGGAACAAGGGCTTCTATGAGAGAGGCATCATGATATTACCTTCCAAATGGCAACACGTTATCGAACAAAACGGCGCATATGTGACCTAAATCGGATCATTCTAACTATGGTAAGTCAAGCCTTCAATGTCATGCCAAAATAATGTATTACTTTTTACTACACCAGACATATACCGTATATATATATATATATATATATATATATATATATATATATATATATATATATGTGTGTGTGTGTGTGTGTGTGTGTGTGTGTGTGTGTGTGTGTGTGTCCGGTGTAGTAAAAAGTAGATGGAGATAGTAGATGGATAGGTAGATAAATAGATATAACTCTCTTAGGAAACAAATTACCCAACATAGATGGTTGTAAAATAGTATTGGAAAGACCTTAATATAGCAACGGATCAGCAAGTGTTGATAATATGTATGCGTTTCAAATATACGTAAATCACCCTCATCACTACACTCATGTGATCCCAGTTTTCATTCTTGATATCTGAACGTTTGAGATTAAGAAATAAACCGCTTATACTTTGTTCTATGGAATCATTTGTTTAAGAAGGCTTTAGCTGTGAGAGTTTTTAAAAACAAATATAGTTAAACTAAAATTTACTGTTCCTGGTTATAACTGGGTAAAATTTACTATTATGTATGGTTATAACAAACGGTTCTGCGAACTCGATATATTTAACAACCGGTTCTAGCGATCCGGACGGAACCGGCTGAATAGCACCACTGCTTGCAACCGACTTTTTCATTTATTTTATCCCGGTTAAGAGTAAATTGTGTTGGGTACAGAATATTTCAGTATAGTTTAGTAATTCTCAACTTAATTCATATCACGATCCCTTTATATTACACCCTCTTGCCAGAAACTCTCATAAGTAGTTACTTGGTTGTAATAAGCTTTTTAGGTAGATTTTAAAATCTATTTACTATGGAGATTTTACACAGTCTATCGATATACATAGTGGAATAAAAGTCCTCAGCACCCTTGTGTGTTGAGAACGGGTTGAGGGAGGAGGATGAAACTTGAAAGTGGTCTGATACATCAGATGGTGCGATGGCAAGTATCATTGCGGCCATCTTTGATTGCAATTCGAAATTTCAAATCCAAAGGGAGTCATTTTGCATGATTTAAGGCTAGAATTTTAACAGAAATACGCTTGTGCGGTTATTTATCCCTAAGACACGTTTCATGGAGGCGGCTGAGATTTCAGCTGCAAAATTTGATTAGTATTTCAGAACACTGATGTTAATAAAATTATTTTAAAATAATATATTTTCGAAAAGTAATATTTGAAGCACACTTCACGTTGTGTTAACTTCAGAGTATTTTCTGCAAGCGTATGTAATTGGTTGCTTTTTCTCAAGTCAATACTTTATTGAAGAAAATTAATGTTTGGGGCGTTCAGAGCACAATGGATCCAAGTCCATTTTTAATAAGGATCAGTTTTGCTCAGCAAATGAATTCTATTTTAAAACGTAATATCTTCGCAGTTAAGAATCCGAAATAAATGAAACTAAATCCATGTGAAATTGCGTGGGATAGTTTCATATGACTGCCACTAGACAGGGGCGTCAGTGGGGCAATAGGGCAGCCTACCATGAATCTCAGATTTTGGGGACAGTGAGGCAGTTTTAGAAACCTTTTGATAAGCAAAGTCCAACAGAACAAGTTTGGGGCTCTTACACCGAACAAATACGGATGGAATATAGATTATCAAAACTGGAAAGTTGCTTACATCCAATTTCCAGAATTTTAAGTAGGCCCGAAACTCGAAAGTAGAGAAACCTTTGGAATCCAGGCCAAAAAATTATACAAGAGAGCAATTTAGGCCTATAATTACTTACGGTCAATAGATATGGTGATCAAAGTCCGTATTTGTTCGGTATAAGGACTTCAATTTTTTTCTGTTGACTTTGCTCAGGAAATCTGCATTACGCTCCCAACATCTGAAATTCAAGGTAGGGGGTGGATGACTTCTACACGGATGCCCCTCTCCAGCGGAAATCATACAAAACACTAGATTGCACCTTGTCACGTAGTTTTTCTTTCTTTCATTTCGGATTCTTTCTTTCTCAAAAGTATGTATGTGGAAACTGAGAACCAACATGTACTGTGTCAACGAATGCCTGCGATACTTCGGAAGCACAATTTAGCAAAGAGCCCTTTATTTTCTGAATACAACACAAAATTTGTTTCCATGATAATTCTTTTATTTATTTTTTATTATCAGTTCTATAAGTAGTCTAACCTTCGACTACGACACTTTCTTGAAAGCTAAATGATAAGCATTTAAACAATACAAGAAACGTTAAAAACAAGGGGAAAAAGAAGCAAAATAAATTGTAGATCACCACTTTGACCTGTTGTAACCATAAGAAATCAAAACATTCACATGGAAAGAAAATAGTCTTTTGAATGAGAAGCACTCACAAGTAAAGGGTCCAAATGGATGAATCGAGTTGCGGGATGAAACTTAGTGCGCCTAATAGAGGATGTGAAAATATGTACTTGTGCAAAGTTATAGTGGCTGAGCGCCATAAGAAACGAAGGAAGAAGCGGTCAAATTTGGTGGGAGGAGGACTATGCTATGTTATTGAAATACATCAAATAAACTGTTGAATCGTGAAAACAGTGAAAGATAGTCAATGCAAATGGTGATAGTTTCCACATATTGGCAAAAGAAGAATGGGCAGAGTAGATCACGAAACTCCGCCATTTTGAAATCTGTGATATTTTTTGAAATGGAAAGGAAGTCATGTGATATATCAATTAAGGCCAGCATATTCTCAAAAAGTCAATTATGAACTTTAGTGATCGTTATATGCACTTATTTGGAACATTTAAGATCATCTTTATAGTTATTTACAAAAATCAAGGAGATTGATACTCGTATGTTGAACGTTTGGATTATCACGATAACACATGTCAGTTAAACATAGCCACAAGCCAAGAAATAATAATAATAATAATAATAATAATAATAATAATAATAATAATAATAATAATAATAATAATAATAATAATGTAACAATATACTACTTAAGTATCAAATTTCACTGTTAGTTTTCTTGCCTTGTGGATATGTTTAACTTACATGTGGTTAAGTGATAACCCAAACTTTCATCATACGAGTATCAATCTCCTAGATTTTCGTAAATAAAGATAAACTTAAATCTTCCAAACAAGTACAGATAGAGATCACTAATGTCCATAACCGACATTTCGAGAACATTCTGGCCCTAATTGGTATATCATATGACTACATTTTCATTTCAACAAATATCACAGATTTCAAGATGGCGGCGGAATTTCGTGATCTACTCTGCCCTTTCTTCGTTTACCAATATGTGAAACTACCACCGTTTCCGTTGTCTATCTTTCACTGTTTTCACGATCCAACAGTTTATTTGATGTATTTCAATAACATAGCATAGCCCTTCTCCCACCAACTTTGACCCCCTCCCCCTCTGTTTCTTATGGTGCTCACCCGCTATAACTTTGCACATATATTTATTTTCACATCCTCTATCAGGCACACTATGTCTCATCCCGCCACTCGATTCATCCATTTGGACTCTTTACTAGTCATGCCTGTAGCCAAACACCATAAAATTGCATACTTATTTATTATTTACAGAACCTGTAACAGCTATAGCTTCTTTTATACATAATATCCTGTATTGACAATATTACAGTACACAAATTCAAGATTAAGAACATTGATCATTAACATACAAAGATTTTAAAAAAACTGCGATGCAATACAATTGAGGTGCTTGGGGCAATAATGTGCTATGGTAAACGTAGATGAGGAACGTCATTGCACGTTGCATTTACACTATACAAAAGCTAATTAACTGAATGTTAGAGTGAGCACACGTTCCAGTAATCAGGATTGTTCCATTTGCAGAAAACAAAATATGCATTATAAACAGAATATTTTGACATAGACTTTTTGTCACAACAAAATACTCCAATTAACTTTTATTGTATAATGGCATATGTTCATTAAAATTGATTTATGTTTCTATCTAAATTTTTAAAAAAATACTATTTTCCTTCACATTCTCATTTGTAGAAGGCCAACTTGTTTGTTTGTTTGTTAAAATTTAGCCTCTTTTTTCAGTAGACCTACCTAAGCTATAAGAAACATGAAGCTTGCAGTTTAAAGTGGAATACGAACCACCACATTGCTCTCGATTTCAAGAATTCCACGGATATCAAACACCGAGATCACATTCAAACACGCGCGCTCTATTCACTAGGCTAGTGGTAAGGGCTATTTTATAGTACTTTTTTTTACAAATTACTAGTTTCTCGTAAGCCTTTATTGTAGCTTTTCGTTTGTATTAACTTCTAAGAATGATGAGATAAAAATACTGAGACGAAAGCACTTGCATTTATTATTAGAAAAACTTAAAAGAGAATATTATTATATATGTATAATAGAACGCATTTTTTTGTTGTTGTTGTTGTTTCATTTTTGTGTGCTTAATACGAGCTCTTCGCGATGTACTTTGTTTCATATTAATTAAAATGGAAGTATTTATTTTTTAAACATTAGAACAAAATTATATTACAGCAGCTTTAGATTATATCAATACAAAATAGAAGTATATGTTTTATTGAACGTTTGTACCCAATTTTTCTACCTTCCAAAATAATAGAGACATTACAGTTTATTTATATTCACAACTAACGTTGTGGACTATGATACTGTCGTTTGCAGGTGCACCTGATATTCTTGGATGCTTGTCGTGGTTGCAATAACATGGCATGGTTTCAAATTCTTGAAATGGGTAAAGGCAGTTGAAGATGTTTGGTGCATCTAGCAAAGAAACATAAAATGTTACACATAAATGCGTAGAATTTGTAAAGTTGAATTTAATTTAGTAATAATAATAGCGAGAATTTCACTGGTTTTGTGTCAGTTTGAAAATTCTCATCAGTGTGTCTTTTACTTTACTGAAAATTTTCATCAGGCCTGGAAGCACTTTTTAACCATTTTCTCTCTCTGGCAGATTTTTACAAAAATAAAATAAAATAAAAATTAAGAAATGTTTAAAACAAGTCTTAAAAATACACGTGTTTAAAACAAAATATTTAAAATGTATATAAAATTTGTTTTAAACAAAATCAATTGTTTAAAACAAGTTTTAATCATTTGTTTTAAACATTTTGTTTTAAACAAAACAATCCTACCTACAAGAATTTCCCTCAAAGTTAAAACAGTTTCGTAGAATACTACTGTGTATAATGGGACTTTGATGCAATAGTTGAAATTGAAATGTGAAACGTTTTAAAGTCATACAAAATGTAAAACTGGGAGAAGGCGGTTTCATCCTCTACTCGGGCTTACTTTGCGCCGGTCCAAATACCGCTTAAGATAGGAAATTACTACTAGCGGAACCTCCTGCATTCTAAATTTAGGTAAATTTCCTATTTATTAAGATGCTGGAATGAATTTCTTGTTTGAAAATAAATTATGAACAGTGGTGGATCCAGAAAAGTAGTTTGAGAGTGGTTTCACTCACAAAGACTTGGTTTCCTTAGAAATCACTACATTTGGGGGGGGGGGGGGCTTGAAGCTTATACGCATAGGAATGACTAACATTAGATTTTTAAAAAAAGAAATCATGCAATTTGGTGGGTTTCAGTCTGAAAGTCCCAAACCCTGTAAATCTTCCACTGATTACGGTTGGGATTATAATCTTGGACATAAGGAATAACCAAGGCAAATCAGTTCACGGTGATTTTATTTCTATTCCTGAGTTGGCATTTTTGTGGAACATGTGCTAAACTATTAGAATGTGGTTCCTGTGTCGTTATCAGAAAATACATAATTTTCTTTACAAATATTGGTAATTCATTCTAAGTATTGATACCGGTACCCTTATTCTAATATAAAGGGGCGCGGTGGCTCAGTGGTAGAGCGTTCACCTCTGGTGCTTGGGGTCTCGGGTTCGATCCCAGCCCCCGCCAAGTGAACTTTGTGGTGGACAAACACCGTGTGCGTGGGTTTTCTCGGGGTTCTCCCGTTTCCTCCCACTTTCTTCATTCCACCATTTCACTCATCTCTCATCTTCACCGTCTCCTTTAGCCTAACCGGCATAACCGTGGGACGTAAAACTCAAAGATTTCATTTCATTTCCTTATTCTAATATCAATATTTGTAGACTGGGTTCAGTTTTGTGTAGATAGTAAAATGTATAAATACTGAAGGAAAACATTGCACAGAAAGGTTTTGTTCGTATGTTGAACATACTTTTTTGAACGTTGTGTAAAGTAACCCCACCTATGGGGTTCCTTTGCAACAAAGTTTATATTTCAATAACTCTGGTCATTCTAAATGTTTACTAATGCACTTGCACAAATGTTTTCTAAATCATTACATTTGTAAGTTACATGCGATTTTCTTTAAAATTCCTTAAATCTTGTGCAAAGTACGGTAAGGACTTACGGTACCTTTATTTACAATATTATGTTTCGGAGGGGCAACCGGCTCATGTCCCTGTATTCCGGTGGGCCAACACGGGCCTGCCTATTTACGTATATAGTTTTATGCTTTAGGATATTTCAGTTATAACTACGTTTTTAAGCATACATATGTTACTTATACTGTAGGTACACTTATATTAAATATATATATTGTTTTACTTACCTGTTTTTTTTCTTTCTCTCTCTTTTATGCCACGTCTATGAAGCCACCAAATGTAAGACAGTATTGCGTTATCTCATAATTCCGATCCTGTGAATCAATGTTCGTAGGTTTCTTTAAAAACATTCCCTCGACTGACTCGAAATTTTCAACTTTCTTATCAAATTTTCCTTAGTTTGTTGAGTGTCCAATACCTCTGACAGAAGTTATGTGATAAGTAGTGATGAGCGCAAGAGTCTTGGTCTTGCAGTTTTTGCAAATGTCTTGCATGTAAGACCAAGACCAAGACCAGGAATCCCGATACAAAACCAAGACCAAGACCATACCTGCAAGACCAAGACTCTTGCGCAAGAGTCTTGCAGAAGTACCGGTACTAATTGAATTTTTTATAAATGTGGAAAGAAAGGGGAAAAATCACTATATCTTTCACTTGAATATGTTGGCTTCAGTAAAAATACCGCTGGAGTGAATGTATTCCCAGCAGCTTATGCAATCCGTGTGAGTCGATCTGACCCTGTAGCATATAGCTACACTATGTCGTTTTCTGAATCGGTGGTTCGCGTTATCTGTAGTTATACTCGTTTTCAAGCCACATAGGTGTCATCTTGCGCAATCTGAACTTTTTTGGTGGACAAACACCGTATGCGTGCATTTTCTTTTTTCTTTTTCTTTCTTTTTTTGTTTCCTCCTTTCTCCATTCCACCATTTCAGTCATTCCTCATCATTACTGTCTCTCTTAGCATTGGTGCATATAAGTGGGATGTTAAATTAGATATTTCATTTCATTTTAAAGCATTTTAGTGGTGTGCTTCTTTCAAAACTAAAGAGAAATGAAGTATTGAACATCGGTAATTCCGTACACGATAGTTGCTGACTGCATGGGTATTGCCTTGGCTCTGAGGCTAAAGCTTCTGTTGGAAATAAATGTGTACTCATAAAATGAAACTCGAAATAACATTTTCATGACATTGACAAAAACTCAGTGCATGTGACCGCAAGTTTGATTTCATGGGCGGATGCTTATACGTTGAATAGCTTTATCAATATAACTTCTAGCCTTCTTTGGAATACGGTACATTGAGGATTGAGCGATATAGCATTATATAACAATAAATAATCCATATTCACAAGTGAGAGTCATTTTGTATAGTTATTTCAAATAACTTGGAGTTTGATACCGTTTCTGTATTTCTACTATAAGTCAAAAGTATTTATATAAATTGAGTTCACACAAAAGACATAGACAGTTGAGTCGTTTTCAGTTTACACTCAAATTATTCTAAAATCTTAAGAGGTTTGATAATAATAATTATTATTTTAATTTCTCTCTTTTTTTGGTCAATACTGCTAAATATATCATCTTCATCATAAAAATATAAAAATATTACGAAGCGTTAGATTTATCTTATAGTAAAGCACGGATATCAATTTAAAAATAATAAAGGTGACCGCCTATGTTGTACACTATTATCATACTTACAGGGACGTAAATTATATTACATTTAGAAACATACATTGTATTTCCGTTACTATTCACGCATTGTAGAATTTGTTATGCCTTATATCCAGAGTAAAATTTACCTATGAAAAGCGTAATATTTCTTAAAGCAAGACTTGCAAGACGCTTGCATGCAAGACCAAGACCAAGACTAAGACTTTATGTGCAAGACCAAGACCATGACCAAGACCAGGGTCTTTCATTTGCTCATCACTAGTGATAAGATTAATTTAACTACATGAAAGGAACTACCAACCACATTTGTTTTATTCAATTGGTTTTTGCTTTTATTTTTTAGTTTACTTTTCATTGTTTTTTTTTTCAAAAGTATACACACAAATACACCCAGTCAGCAAAATAAAATGAAATGAAATATTTTTTTATATCTCACGATTATGCCCTTAGGCTAACGGAGACTAATGCTTAAAGCAAGTGAATGAAGATGGAAGAATGAGAAAATGGGAGGAAGACGACAATACGTCGAGAAAATCCACGGACATGACGTTGTTTACAACAAGCTTACTTGGCTGGGGATCCCCACGCATCAGAGGTCAGCGCTCTACCACTGAGCCACCCTATCAGCTATCCAGTCAGCAATGAATGCAAATTGTGCGACTTTCAGCTCACACAAACTATTGCTATCGTATTTGTTTATTTCTGAAGAACAAAGAAAAATTTAAGCATTTATATTGGCGAGTCAGTCAGCTAGAGAATTTCCCTGGAATTTTCACGTTTTATTGAAAAATTCAATTTTTCCCTTTTTGCTAAATTTAACAATGAAATTTCCCTCAAACTACGAACACTGCTGTGAATTTGGAAACATTCCTGCTAGTTCTTGGATTCGTAATCCAGTTCCAGCATCACCGCTTCTGCTCTGATTTGGAAGCCTGCCACTGGAGTGTGTATCTTATGGGGCGTTTACACTTGGTCGATTTAGTCGCACGACTAAATCGACTCGCTGCATTTGCCACTAAATCAAAGCAACTAGGCCGAATCAGATCGATGGATGTGTTCAATTATTTCAACCACAGAAAATAGAACGTCTTTCAATTCAGTTCCCAGTCGATTAGTCGCCTTCGATCAACAAGCGATTAAGTTGAAGTCCCGTTTACACGGTCGATTAAGTTGAAAGTGACGTCAATTCAACTGAGTCGAACGCAAATCGACTAAGTGTAAACGCCCCATTATCGCTCACTTGCCGTTTCCTCTTGATGTTGCTGTTGCCATCTGGAGTCTCCGCACGGAACTACAACGTCTTTATTGCATTCTTTGGTTTCGTTCCTTTCTAATATTGAATATTTAAGCAAGTGTACAAAGTGTATAGCCGGATAAGGGCGTAAAAAATGCCCTTACACAGATTGCTGTGATTTTTATACCAAAGATACCTCATATCCAAAGATAACTTTGATCAGAAAATAAACTTCAAATTCTTTCGAATTTAACGTTGGCAACTCATTGCCGACCTTAAGCCGACTGGAGTGATTGCTCCCAATCGGGCCCCGTGCCTAAGGAAGCCTTAGTGCGACTTCTTTGCATATCCTTTCTCTTATTATAGCAATATTAAAAATACAAAACCAGAGGACAAACGTTGCCCACTCCTGCGAAAAATCCCGTGCATGAATTTTATAAGGTAACCACCAGACCAGCAAGAGAGCGCAATATATATATATACAGGGTGTAACGGAAGGTAGTGCAAATACTGCAGTAGGTGATCGTATATGACTAGTACATGAAAAAGTTCATATGAACATATATCGCGAAACGCCTAGTTTTCGATTAAGTTGCACAAAAGGAGGAACAGCGAAAAACACCCCGTACGTAGTCGCCGATTTATTACTAGTAGTACCATTAACGCATACGAAAGTGTATTATGGAGGTCCGTAACGAAAGATAAAAATTAATTAATGGTGGGTTGGGGTTTTGACACATGGCGTAGCTTGAATAATGCGTCAAAACACTCCCGGTACATCTCGATTTCAGCTGAAAGCTTGGTTGAACTCAAGCGGTCAAATCGTATATAGAGAACCCGAAGTGTACGGGATTCTTTGCTGGGCCCGGCGTCCATCTTGTACCATCGAGACTCAGAAATGGTAGAGCATTAAAGTTAATCACTAAACTTGGCACCTACGAGAGGTGGGCAATCGAAACACTGGTATTTGAAGATTGCACCTTCTTCATACAGCATGTCTTCAACATAGGAACAAAATTGACCTCTTTCTGTAATTCATTTCCCAATGGCTTCTTCTCTACAAATTACATTCATCCCTTCGATTAAGTAGCTTTATTAAAGAAATTATAAAACAAAATACAAAAGTATGTTACAACTTACCAGTCGGCTAGGGCCGAGAATGACCCTCTCGATCTTAAATTTCCCATTTACTTATGACTAGTTTTTAATATAATTTTCGTGCTTGTCATGAGTTTCCCTAGAACACTAGAAATAATCACAGAACAAGCTGTTTAGCGTTTCCATTGAGCTTTGACCGAGAGGGCCGAGAATGATCCTCTCGATTTTAAATTTCCCGTTTACTTATGACTAGTGTTTAATATAATTTTCGTGCTGGTCATGAGTTTCCCTAGAACACTAGAAATAATCCCAGAACAAGCTGTTTAGCGTTTCCATTGAGCTTTGACCGAGAGGGCCGAGAATCATCTTCTCGATTTTAAATTTCCCGTTTACTTATGACTAGTTTTTAATATAATTTTCGTGCTGGTTATGAGTTTCCCTAGAACACTAGAAATAATCCCAGAACAAGCTGTTTAGCGTTTCCATTGAGCTTTGACCGAGAGGGCCGAGAATGATCCTCTCGATTTTAAATTTCCCGCTTACTTATGACTAGCTTTTAATATAATTTTCGTGCTGGTCATGAGTTTCCCTAGAACACTAGAAATAATCCCAGAACAAGCTGTTTAGCGTTTCCATTGAGCTTTGACCGAGAGGGCCGAGAATGATCCTCTCGATTTTAAATTTCCCGTTTACTTATGACTAGTTTTTAATATAATTTTCGTGCTGGTCATGAGTTTCCCTAGAACACTAGAAATAATTTCCATTGAGGTTTGACCGAGAGGGCCGAGAATGATCCTCTCGATTTTAAATTTCCCGTTTACTTATGACTAGTTTTTAATATAATTTTCGTGCTGGTCATGAGTTTCCCTAGAACACTAGAAATAATCACAGAACAAGCTGTTTAGCGTTTCCATTGAGCATTGACCGAGAGGGCCGAGAATGATCCTCTCGATTTTAAATTTCCCGTTTACTTATGACTAGCTTTTAATATAATTTTCGTGCTGGTCATGAGTTTCCCTAGAACATTAGAAATAATCCCAGAACAAGCTGTTTAGCGTTTCCATTGAGCTTTGACCGAGAGGGCTGAGAATGATCCTCTCGATTTTAAATTTCCCGTTTACTTATGACTAGTTTTTAATATAATTTTCGTGCTGGTTATGAGTTTCCCGAGAACACTAGAAATAATTTCCATTGAGGTTTGACCAAGAGGGCCGAGAATGATCCTCTTGATTTTAAATTTCCCGTTTACTTATGACTAGTTTTTAATATAATTTTCGTGCTGGTTATGAGTTTCCCTAGAACACTAGAAATAATCACAGAACAAGCTGTTTAGCGTTTCCATTGAGCTTTGACTGAGAGGGCCGAGAATAATCCTCTCGATTTTAAATTTCCCGTTTACTTATGACTAGCTTTTAATATAATTTTCGTGCTAGTCATGAGTTTTTTTAACACTAGAAATAATCCCAGAACAAGCTGTTTAGCGTTTCCATTGAGCTTTGACCGAGAGGGCCGAGAATGATCCTCTCGATTTTAAATTTCCCGCTTACTTATGACTAGCTTTTAATATAATTTTCGTGCTGGTCATGAGTTTCCCTAGAACACTAGAAATAATCCCAGAACAAGCTGTTTAGCGTTTCCATTGAGCTTTGACCGAGAGGGCCGAGAATGATCCTCTCGATTTTAAATTTCCCGTTTACTTATGACTAGTTTTTAATATAATTTTCGTGCTGGTCATGAGTTTCCCTAGAACACTAGAAATAATTTCCATTGATTTTTGACCGAGACGGCCGAGAATGATCCTCTCGATTTTAAATTTCCCGTTTACTTATGACTAGTTTTTAATATAATTTTCGTGCTGGTTATGAGTTCCCCTAGAACACTAGAAATAATCACAGAACAAGCTGTTTAGCGTTTCCATTGAACTTTGACCGAGAGGGCCGAGAATGATCCTCTCGATTTTAAATTTCCCGTTTACTTATGATTAGTTTTTAATATAATTTTCGTGCTGGTCATGAGTTTCCCTAGAACATTAGAAATAATCACAGAACAAGCTGTTTAGCGTTTCCATTGAGCTTTGACCGAGGTTTACAAAGCATTAAAAAAATTTAGAAAAAAGTTAATAATTATCGTGGGCTGTTTATGTTCCCAATAGTTTACTATTGATGAGAATTACCTTGGGATCAGTCGATCACGATCAGCCTCCTTGCGAAGGCTTCCTTAGTCACGCAAAACCTAAGTTTTTTAAGAAAACTGAAACAATTGAAATAAATCTGAAAGTGGACCAAATTTGCACGAAACAAGGGAGAAATTAGACGCTGTTCCAGCATAATTAATAGGTATATTGGTGTTAATAATACTAAGGCTTTCAACAAGAGACGAGTACGTTTCAACTCGTTCCGGGACCATCTCACTTAAAAATAATGAAAATTTACGAAGTTATTAAAATTATTCTTAAATTCTTGGATTTTTTCAGAAATCTAATTAACATCACATATTACGCTGAAATGGGGTTAGAACATGTGATTTAGCTAGTTTTTCTATATTATGACTCGTTTACTACAGCGATAAATCAGATTATATTTTTTGCCTAGCACAGTTTGAATCTAAGTATATTTCTATACTGTGCACAGCTAGGCTGGGTTCAGTTTATGCTTGTTGACACAATCGAGCAACACGGCCAAAATAATGGGGAAGAACTTTAGATTTGTTTGGTCTGGCAAGGGCAAGCAGAGATTAAGTTCGCTATTAAAATCGCTTAACTGTTAAAAATTCCTAACTCGGACAAAATTCACTTTAGAACTCCCGTTTTTTTGACGGAGGAGGAGGCTGCTTACTCTCCGCCTTGTTCCTAAGCTTTCGGACATGGGTGTATGTCGACTACCTTACTGCCTTTAACAACCGCGTGCTAACTTTTATTCTCCTTACATGTTTGCTAGTGTTCTACTCACCTTGTGGATTCTATCACAGAGTACTCTTCTAAACAACACGTGTTGAATTCAGATAGACACTGCGAGAAGGCTTCTGACTCGCGTTTATATACTCAGGAAGTAAGGTAGCCATAACCTTGGGTCGGCCCACAAAAGGAGGAATGGGATTTCTGTAACCTTGGACGCGCCTCTTTAGAGAAGATGGGAGAAGACACAAGAAGAGAGGGAGGAGATATTTTCGTATTTGTCTGAACACTGGAAATGGCATCTATTCCTGAATTCCTGCAAAATCCCAATTTTCCATCAACAAAGTTTTATATGAGAAAACAGAAGGAGTTTGTTGAAGAGAACAACAATTTACCGGAATGCATTAAAGTAGATTTAATGGGAGAGAATATTTTCCATATCGAGTAATTATCGTTCACAACAGCGTTTTTCTCCTTATTTCTATTAAACATCAGAGATCGCCGTTAATTATGCTTGCCATCACACACATACCAATCTCTCTTTACCTAACCCGTTCTCTATTTATCTCTTGTATTGCATTCATTACACTCCTAACGCAAAAACAGGGAACCCAGATTCCGACCAGTTTACGGCCTTTTACGGCTTCGCCAGTGACTTACATCGAACTTAGGATAGAACTTTCACACATTAGTTATGATGATGCATACAGTCGGCCAAGATTCCTGTTGCGTTCAGCCAACCAAGTACAACTCAATTAGTGTCATACTTCGTCCACCTATTGTTTATTACATAATCTTTCAATGTGTACCGAGCTCGACTGGGAGTCGAACCGCAACACATCTTATTCCTGTTCCAACCCAACAGAAAAACGCTTCTTTTCTATCATGGTGTTGCTGAGATCTTACAGCGACATAAAATCTATCCATATTATCTATTCATTATCATGTTTTTAATTTTTATTTTTAATTATGCTTTTTCTTTTCTTATAAGCACTGTTTAAACATAAAAAGAAATGAATTTTTCATCTGTCCGCGCTTCCTGTGCTAAACTCGACGACGATTTGCGGCAACACTCTATGTTACTGTTCATCATTTGTGCTTCCCTCAACTTGACTTATCTGGGGTATGTGTGTTTGTTGCCCGGTTACAAATCGAGCCAGGGCCGTACCTGAAAGCATAGGAGTCCAGAATTTGTATCTTAACAAGTATACAAATGCAGTGTAAAGGCTTCTGCCGGATTAGCCTAGATCCTGTGCTAAGCGCCGAGTAGCGAGACCCTGATTGCAGATCAATGTCCTGTGCAGTGGTCGCACAATGGTACATTTTCCTGAATTCCTGGCCAAAACCTTAAGATCACAATCGCTAATTTACCTTTCACTATTATTATAACTTGAAGAGGAAGGACGTGGCTTTCATCTCTTGCTTATCTTATCTCTTTACAGGAATATGCAGAGCCAGAACAATAATCTAAACATTCATTTCAGTCAGCATGAGATAATCTTATGAAATGTGTTTCTGAAATTTTATTTTTCTGAAGTTATAATATTATAAACATTAGTGTTGGAAAAGAAAACCAGAACATGGATTCAATTCCCGGAAATTTGTAGAATATCTTAGTATGATATTTATTGAGAATTACTATTAATATTTAAACAAAGAAAATAATTAAGCTATGTATATGTGTATTATTCATGTGTATTATTCAATGATGCATCTTGTTATTAATTTTCGCACAGCTTTAAAGTTACCGATTCTGCGCGACCCAGTAACACTGTGGCTCAAGTTTTATAGAGTTCAGTTGATTTTGACTTTAACGTCCCATTCAGCAGCGAGGCTATATAAGACGGGACCTACTGATTAACGTGGAATTCAAACCACATGAGCTCCCGCCGGGAATCGAACCGGGTCTCCCATCCCAAAGACGCACACAGGCGACTGCTTTAAAAGAAATGCGGAATATCAGAATAAAATATGTCATATTTGTAGTTTGGTATGGAGAAGAAACAAAGTTGTGAACCAAAGGTTTAAGAACAACTCAAGTTATTAATGTAAACTACGCCCAAGATTATTGACTTAAATCATCATAAAGGAAATACGAAAGACGTTTTGAAAAGAAGAAAAATAACATACAACAGCAATCGAAGACAAAGAAACCTAATGTAACCACACTAAAGACGAATAATTGACAGCGTAGAGATCGTGGCTCAATGGTCAAGGCGCTCGACCAGTAATCTCGGATCAAATCCCAGTCGGATGTTTCAATACATGAACTATCAAATCTTCAGGAAAAGTACTAGTAATAATAATAATAATAATAATAATAATAATAATAATAATAATAATAATAATAATAATAATAATAATAATAATAATAATAATAATATTAATAATAATCTTGTAGAAGATTAAAAATTAGAAACTTATTAATGCTCATGTCATACCGTAATATGTTTTGCAAATGTCACGTTTCTACATTACAAGCAGAGACGATATATGGCACAAAATATTACGTTTTTTTTATGTTGCCCACGAGAAGACGAATTTCTCATCTCGTTTCTAAAAGAAAACAAACAAAACCAGGATGAAAATTAACATTTTGGATTCGAGACGAGACAAGTCTAACTGAAATTATTGTCTCGCTTTAGAGATGAGAATCGAGATGAGGCGAAAAGTATTGTTAACATTTCTCGTCTTATCTCGATTCTCGAAATAGTGTATGTCCATGCTTTAAGAAACAATGGGGGAGGAGTGAGCGCAACAGTGGTCTAATTCACATTTTTTAAAATGGAGGAAAATCAAGTTTAACTTAAACACATGTGGTTTTTTGTACAATATATGTATATACAACGTATGACACATTCAACCACTTATGCTTGCTTTTGGTATATTGTACAGACAACCACATGTGTTTAAATTTAACTTGATTTTTCTCCATTTTAAAAAATGTGGGTTAGAGCACTGTTGCGCTAACCCGCTCAGTTGCTCTGTGGACTGAATGTTTTACGCTATTTTGTTACTTTGTATTTCAGAATTCATTGAGTTATGGTCTGGGTAGGTATTTTTGTAGCAAAGATTTTATAATTACCTCTGCATATCCAAGAAGTTAGTTTATTATATGCCTTACTCTTGAGTGATATACAGTAATTTTTTATTACAGTTATTTTCCGTAAAACGTACATTAGAATACTTTCTACATGAAATCTTAATGTAACGCTTCCCTTTAAAATTTGGGTAGTTGCAGAGGTGTGTCTTGGAGGTACGGAATCCTCTCACCGAAATCCCGGTTTTTCCGTAAGTTTTCCTAATTTTAAGGCGACTTTAAAACTATTATTATTATTATTATTATTATTATTATTATTATTATTATTATTATTATTATTATTATTATTATTAATGAAGTTTTATGAATTTAATCGTTCACCCTCTTCCACTCAGCTCCCTCCAAATGGGCATTATGCTGGACAAACGCCATATGCGTGTAAGTTTTCTCCGGATTACTTTTCTCCCATTTTCTTTATTCCAATGTTTCTTTCACTCTCATCATCGACGACTTATTGCTTAGGGCTTTTGCTAGTTCAGTAGCCCTACTTTCCACTGATATTTGCCTGGAAACTTTCGTTTAACATTTAGCTAGTTGTAGGGACGTACGTAGAGGGCATGTCCTGGTGGTTTAGACACTTGTTTCCAACCCCAACTATTTTGTAACTTTCGCTTAATGTTAGGGATGATTTTATAGATTTTAATACAATTTGCCCTCATACGGAACTTGTCTTCTATATTATTATTATTATTATTATTATTATTATTATTATTATTATTATTATTATTATTATTACTATTATTATTATTATTATTGCTAAGGATTTAAGACCTTAATGCTGCGTCCTATTCCAATGCAAATGAGCATTCTGAAGTTGATAGGAAAGAGGAAAAAAATTGATTTGGACGATCTTTAAGCATGAATTAATTGCCTTAGAAGAGATACTCTTTAAGATTTAGTATGAGGAATGAAAATAGGGGAAAAGCACTGTATGTCAGCCTCTGGACAATATGAAATTAGAAACTTCGGATGCCTTAACAGAAACTAAGTAATATTTGTCTTCCTTACGATACATAGTTACTACGATACATAGTTCTTTGCGTAAAAGACTTCGGATTATGTATGCGTTATATTGATATTTTAATACAATATACATACAAATCGAAAAAAGAATAGTTCCTATTCCTATTTACAGATTTTGGTTGAATGGATATACGGAGCGTGTTGAAAATGGCGAACTAAAATATTATTATTATTTCTAGTAATAGTGCAAAAAGTTAGAAACAAACAATTTCACAATGAAATAGTAACGTTTCAGGCATATTTATGATGTTAACTAGGCCCTAGGGATGACACTTTTGTATTCATGAATTGTTTGCTAAACATGTTACGTTCTTAAACAGTACGAATCAAAGTTGTAAACAGATTGTTAGTGTTTCCCCTGTGAAGAAAGTCGTTTTAACTCTAACTTGTAAGACCGAGAGAAATTGAGTATTTTTCATGTTATTACATATCAGAAGTATCAACATTGTAAATGATAAAAATTTCCTTAATAGCCTCCGACGGAATCGAACCCAGAACACCAAAATTACGAAACGAATGCTCAAGCCACCACTCTAAGACTACTCTGTTAAATAAGATTCAAGAAACACTCGTGTAATGCACATGTTTACGATTCCAATATTTTAACGATGAAACATACTGATTTCGTTCATCATAAAATAATATAGTCAGAAAGTTCAAATTTAAATTTAAAAAAATACATACAAACACGCATGAATATGAAAAAGGAGATGGTCTTAAGAGTAATTCGAAACGTTAACTAGAACCTGGTGCCTCAGATCACTTTTTTCTGATTCACTGAAAGTATCTCCGTAAATTGTCTCTGTTATGCTCGATTATACTCGCCTTACAGTTATTTCCAGGAACCTTGAACGACAGGGACACGAACACAGATGCATCGAGGACATTTAAAATTCCAAACGCACTGAACTATGTAATGGGTGCGTTACATGGTTCGTTCCCAAATCAAGTAAGCTTGAGACGGACAAGATCGTACTCGTGGGTTTTTTCGGGACACTTCCAGTTTCTCATTCCAGCAACTCCTCCATCAAAATTTACGTGCTTTAACCATAGTCTTCCTCACCCTAAGAGGCATAATCATAGGACATAAAATGCAAAGATTTCATTTCATTTTCAAACGGTTAACCCAAACCAATTTGAACCGGAAAAGTTGTATTTGCTATTGCTCATTAACGTGTTTTTACAAAAAATATATAGGAAAAAACAAAGAATCATAATTCCATTCAAAAGTGAAACAGCAGAGTCATAATAGTTTAAGCTAAGACGAAACCATTACATATGTTTCGGAACTTTTCCAAAATACACATAGATATTCTGAAAATCGGCAATTTAGTGTCTGTTTCGAACCGTAACTGAACTA
Organism: Thermobia domestica; assembly: GCF_964235325.1. Classification (NCBI taxonomy): domain Eukaryota; kingdom Metazoa; phylum Arthropoda; class Insecta; order Zygentoma; family Lepismatidae; genus Thermobia; species Thermobia domestica. The sequence continues at coordinate 24,841,866 of NC_137454.1, read as the reverse complement.
AATTGCGGTTCGATTTCTGAAAACAGGGACACATGTCTTTCAACCTTCAACCGAACTCAAACCAGTTAACCGGGGATTGGAACACGTCAAGTGACTAGCTTGTAGTTGATGTTATTATTGTCTTTCCGCCCGTATATATATATATATATATATATATATATATATATATATATATATATATATATATATATATATATATATATATGTGTGTGTGTGTGTGTGTGTGTGTGTTTATAGATTGTTTTAAAACAACAGTGTCACCTTTTCGGAGGTGATTCCTGACACCAAGATAAGACAAAAAGTATAGACCAACCTGGATATAGAAATGCTTTCTTTCGCAGTTATAGGCTGCTCAAAACATGAAAAAATGAACTTTAATAGCTCACAGCTCAAATCTATGGGACCTATCTTACTTAGGCCAAGACTTCACTTAAGAACTAGCACGTGTCCTATTCAAAAATAAATGTTTCAGAAATCGAAGATACTCACAAAACAATTTTATAGAGGGAGTTTGGCTATGGGAATATGATCTAAAGTACTCACCATCTACCTGTTATATATATATATATATATATATATATATATATATATATATATATATATATATATATATATATATATATATATCCTGTTTCATAATTCGTGTAATTTTCTACTGCACTGGAAGAAGATGAAGTTTTAACACTACTAATGTGAAATTTTTCATTCTTATTGAAAAATATATGAATTTTTCAGATTTTAACAGTAAATGAGAGAAAGTCATTCTTTAGCCCCTCTTTTGGGACGTAAACACAAAAGTTAATTTTCATTATGGGAGTTAGTATGTTAAATATTTGAAGCAATTTCCTCCTATGATTATTGGTAAGGAATTTGGGTCACATGAGTATTATTTCTACAAAATACAATTACACTCATCCGCAATGTTAGTATAGTAGTCTGGAACATTAGTTTTGGTAAGACTCCACTTTTGGGACGTAAGGGGCGTAAAATGATGGTGGGTGGAGAGTTCACAAAATCCTAAATTTTATTCTGGAAATGCCAGTGAGCCTCAGATTAGTCATAAATTTTACAGAATTAATATCGCGATGTTCCTCGCATGTGGCAGTGACTGATATGGGACTATAGGTCCCATCCAAAATTCACAAAAATTCGGCATAAATATCCTTAGTAGGGATATATGGGAAGAAACTTTTTATTTTTGTCAATTAATGTAAAATTGGCGTTCTTATAGTAAAAAGGGTATGCGCTTTTGAAATATGGATTGCTGTTTTACTAAGGCAGCAACTTAAGGGGCACAGGGAGCGAAGCATATGATAGTGAATCTTTATAAAAACTCCAAATTTATTTTGGAAAAGAGAGTGAGCGTCAAATTAATCACAAATGTCATAGAATTAATACTCCAATGCTCCTTGGTTGTGCCAGTAGCTAATGTAAGGCTACCGTCTCTCTTCTAAAAACACATACGGCATCATTCTTTAAAATAGTTTAATTATTGCAAGCATAATAATGAATAGAGTTAATATTGTCAATAACAGATATTGATCAAAAATAATCAATAAAGCTTGCCAAGAAGGAATGTCTGTAGACTTAGGCAACAACATAAAGGAACGATGGATATCGAAATAAATCGAAAATTCAAAAACTTTAATGTTTTGGTATTTCAATATTACAGTGCAATAAGCTAAATAAACTTCCTTTCTCACTACATCACCCCTAATACCCGTCCAACTTCCATTTGGTAACAACTGTCCATAATCTTTCCATGTATTCACTCTGCAAATGTCGATACTGAAATTTATGGCTTCACTTAAAATTTGGTATATTTTGGGTAAGTAACCTTGATGTAGATATCCATTTTTAGTTTCCCCAAATCTGAAAAGAGGTGGCGACGAAGTATACAAAGTACTTACTCGCAATATATGTTCATAGAGGTTTGATTTCTTATTTTTACAAGGGAAGTATCAATGAGCTCATATCGAAACCTACCGTAAAATTTCACTCAGAGGAAGGAAATCCCACAGAAAGACCACACACAAAAGAGCAGCTGCGTTTTTGAAGTGGAATTAATCAAACTGGCAGATTGAAATGTCACGTATCCATGTCGACAATTGCACAATATGTTCAGTACCACCCCTTGCAAACGGTCTGTTAATAATAAAAAGTCAATAACCACAATGTGAATACATACTATACCTAAGGAAATGTCGTACGCTAAGGTGAACTTTGACGGAGCCATCTTGAAATCCGCCATGTTGAATTCAGGTCAAGTTTTGTAAATAGGAATAGAGCAATATGATACATGATTCTGGACTAGAATTTAAGCAGAAAAACAATGGTAGCAATAGTTTTAAGATACGTGCAATTGGTAAAAAGTTACAGGCATATTTATTGTGTATGTTTCCATGTGCACAACTCCGAAATGAAGCAGCTGGCCAAAAATGAGTTTTCGCTATTGAAATCTAACTTCTACATGATAGTTCCACAATACATTTCAATGAGGGACGAAAGAAAAGTAGAAATGAGGCTCATCGATAGAATGAGAGAAACACAAATTCCGTTGACACCAGGCATAACGCATAAGCACTTTGTTCTCACACTGTCCTTCACATTCGAGTGTAGTGGTCTGGAAACAATATTGTACTAGCACTATGAGCGCAGGAGGCCGCTCTTGTGTGTACCCAGTTGCATACCATGAATATAAATCATGTCTGAACCACGGAGAGGAAAACTGGAAATGAATGCAATACTGCAGTTTCAGTATATTGTCTCTGTAGTAAACTTCAAAATGAGTATCGTCTCTCGAGATCAAAATTTTAGTCAATCGACGGTAAAGAGCCTTCCACTATCGAAAGAAAAACTTGTCCAATGGCTGGATTTTCCCTGTGGCACCGGGAGGTATCTGGAGAAGAGTAATAGTGCTATTTGGAGGAATGTCTTCAAGACAAACGGTAATACTGTAAGCTGTCCAAGAGTCTAGAAGCAGAGCAGACTGTTCTGCACAGAAAGGAAAAAACGCTTCTTTATACCAATATTTCAACTCTGATTTCCCCATTTTCCCAGATTTAGTGGCAGTGACAATGAAATTGTCAGCCTGAAACATTTGTTTGGAAACTCTGGGACCAAAGGTTCCACTTGGCTCTTGAAGCACAACAAATAATTTTGGAAGAAGAGAACCAATCATAGTAATAGTGGGCATTATTGTGTATGAATGCGTCAATGCATTAGTCGATTGAGAGACCGATTGTGTGAGTTTTTCTCCCATTAAAGACAACGTCAGTTTCGATCGCATTTCGTAGACAAAGCCACTTTGATCCGTGTTTTAAATCGAAGCAGGAGTATAGCTCACAAATTGTTTCCTGGCTGCCTCCACGAACTGTTGTGCGGCTCTGTCTATTTCTTCTTCATCATATGTGTAAGCGCGAGATATGAATTTTGTGATTGTCCTGCTTTTAATTCGGACATGTTTCTTGAAGCTGTTTAGTCATGCTTGAGATGCGCTGAACTTACACCTGCCAATTACTTGTTTCTTCGCAATATCCAAAGCCCACATTCGTAAGTTCAAATTTGCCGACTAATCTACAAGTGTGTAGCTTTGCTCAACAACACTTGGGACAAATTGGGAAAATATATGGGGTGTTTCCTATATTTTTTATTTTACAAATTATTGGAGAGCTGCTTCATTCGGGAGTTGTGCACATGGAAACATACACAATAAATATGCCTGTAACTTTTTACCAAATGCACGTATCTTAAAACTATTGCTACCATGGGTTTTCTGCTTAAATTCTAGTTCAAAATCCTATTCCTATTTACAAAACTTGACCTGAATTCAACATGGCGGATTTCAAGATGGCTGCCGTTAAGGTTCACCTTACCGTACGACTTCCCCTTAGGCATAGTATGTACCCACATTGTTGTTATTGACTTTTTATTATTAACAGACCGTTTACAAGGGGTGGTACTGAACGTATTGTGCAATTGTCAACATGGATATGCGACATTTCAATCTGCCAGTTTGGTTAATTCCACCTCAAAAACGCAGCTGCTTTTTTGTGTGTGGTCTTTCTGTGGGACTTCCTTCCTCTAAGTGAAATTTTACAGTAGGTTTTGATATGAACTCGTTGATACTTCCCTTGTTAGAATATGTTTCTTGCAGATCCTCTGTCTCTTTATGGATTTCTTCCTTTGTTAGGTTGTGCTGATAATATATCTGCCGAAATGGATGCCATGAAAGTAGGGAACATCTTTCAGTTTGATGGAGATCGATGGAGTTCATAAAGAGTAACACTGCTGTCCTTAGTATTTTCGTTCTTAAGTTGATTGGGAAAACGTAATTAAGAAATACTTTTGTATCCTGATGGAAGTTCGTCATATAAACTATAAGAGAATTTGAGTTTATATTGAAGTAAAACTGAAGATCACCTCCAACCAAAATATTCAATGTAGCATCATCAGGTTGGATCACATCATCTTCTTTTGGTATTAATATGCTCTTCGAAATTGTAATTTTCGTTATATTTGACAAATTTATATGTAATATAGGCATATGTCTAGTTGACAATTCTCGCTGAAGAGCAGAAATTAATATTTCGTCTTCATTATCTGTTTTAATTCAAGTAAAAAGTTAAGCGTCTAACACGCGGAAGAATTCCATGGTACGTAATATTCTGCTAACTTCCTATGTATTTTCAATATTATTAAGTTTGAGTTTCATGTTTTTAAATGGTTCGTTCAGCGTATGTGTTCCTGTCAATAAGTGTAAAAGTCACTCAAAGAACACAGTTATCATGCTTAAGTAGTATAAAATTACTGTACTGCTTCGTTACAAATGGTCAAAGACAGTTCGCAGTTTGAGAGCACTAAATGTATCCTCAGTAATCTGAAACATAAAAATAGTCAAAGCAATTAATTATAAAAATTACAATATGTATAGACATTTTTAAAAATATTTTCCTTTTCAACATTCACTTACACAGTGCGACAATCACGAAATGAAATTTGACTGTTTGCTGCAAAGTTAGTTTTGGAATGGAAGATGTTCAAAGTTGTGAATCTTACTTGTAAACTGTGGAATACGTAGAGAAGTTTCCATCTTGGTTGGTCATCAGTGTTGTGTGTTTTGTTGGTAAAAGCAAACTGGTGTTGTGATACTTTGTCACCGTTCCAACAATGGAACAAAGAGAGAATGTACTATTTCGGTGCATCTTAGAAAAAAACTAACAGAAAAATTTAAGGTGTTAGGAAATCATTTTCGGGGACATTTGCTTTTGCGTTTGTGTTTCGGAATTTCATACAAGCTTCATTGCTTGCAGAAAGTCTGCCAACTCAACCATCATGTTTCCCTTTCTATAAATCATGTTATTACACAAAGTAAGTCCAGCTTAATAAAATAAAACCCCAGATCAATGCACTTGGGATGTTATTCCATTCAGTTGAGGGTTTAGGGCGTTTTTCTGTTCAGTCGAATCACATCACTGCAATGGAAAACTATTGACAGAATGAAATTTTGTTCGATTTATTTGACCTTAGTCCTAAACAAAAAGAAATCAAAGTTAGTCAACACTCAGATATTTCATAACTACATAATTGTATTCTTTCGCCCGCTTTTTGAGGTCAGTGCGGCAATAAGGTTTTTATTTAGAGATTTGATTTCAATAAATATTATGCAAATCACAACAACCTTAACAATACACAAATTATAACAAAGTGGATTTTTAGTAAGTGATTGCACGAACTTTTTGATATCCCTCGTATTTATGCCACTGAATACAGACAATTACAACGGATGTTACAAGTAATTCCAATATAACGTGTTGGGTTACAACTATATTGCTCAATGCATAAACGTACAAAATTTGTTTGAAACTACATTGTTGTTAATATCCCTGCTATACGTCAGCGGCGAAAAGGACAGCATTGAGATAATACGACATAAGATTATGTTTTCAAAGCGTGGTGTGTTATTTCGACATATATTGTTATCTGAATTCGATGGGAAAATCATTGGTTATGCAGAGAAGGGGTGGATTACTGATTGTTGTCCATTTACGGAAAATATAGTGGAATCAATTTGTTTAGTATGACAACATATGTTCAACATTTACAGTTAGCCCTTTTAAGGTCTTATTCCCTCGAACCTAGTTTACATTTAATACATAAGGAATACTCAGTTCAAACCATTAACATTTTACATTTAGAGTTAACCCTGTTCTCTTAAACTGAGTTGCAAGTAGTTGAAGACTATGAGTCTTAGGAATCCTTGAAAACAAGTTTATGTTGCTTAACAATTAGTTTCAGCTACCTACAAATTTGGTATTACGTTAAACTTACAGTTAGAAGTTTTATATGATACATTTTTTATCGTCAAACATGGAAGTTAAGTGCATACTAACAATATGTAAAAAAAATTGTAGTTATCATAGAAAACTTTATTTTGCTTTAAATATATTACTGAAGTTACGTAGAATTGAAAGTGTGGTTTTCTTTACCTTATAATAAACAGTTGAGTGTTTTTAACATTTCCTCTGTGTTTATTACATTATAAATATTCAAAGTTAAGCATCTTTCAAGAATATATAAAGAAAAGGAGAAAAGTGGTAATTATTGAATATTCTGGAACCTACAACTGAAGCACCCCGCCAAACAACGATTTATGTCCCATTTTAGAGTTTTCGAGAAAAGACGAAAACAAAGCTTGTAGCATATGTCAGGAGTACAATAGGAGAAAATAAAACCAGGTGCAAACACATTGTAAATGGTTGAATAATATCTGATCTGATGAGTGACTATGTTCCTTAGGGAATCATTCCACTGGTAACACAAAATTATCCAAGATGCCTCATGTATTATTGTTCGGCGGGGTGTTTCACTTACATTCTTTCCGAAATTATCCTAATGTGGTATATCACTTTCTTACCTCATTAGTGTTGTCAACGGCTCGGCTCACGGCTTAGTCACCACTGAGCCGAGCCGAGAAGTGAGTCGAGCTAACAGCTCACCCAACCGAGCCGTTTTGAGTCGGAGGGTCAGTTGAGCCGGCTCGAGACCGATGGCTTAACTGAGCCGAGCCTATGGCACACCTGAGTCGAGCCGAACTGAGCCGATGGCTCTTCAAGCCGTGCCGACTCGAGCCGATGGCTCGCCTGAGACGAGCCGAACCGAGCCAATGGGTGTTTCCAATCGAGCTGTTGGCTTAGTTAAACCAAGCCGAGCTGAGCCGGTATCTCAGGGCTCGAGCCGAGCTGTTTGACATCACCATACCCCATGTACATCTTCTATGGTGACATATCACTATCTTACCCTAGCCTAAGAGTAACATCGTGCTATTCCACAGTTTTCTACGGTAACTTTACTTTTTAAAATATTAATTCAGTAACTTACGTTTAAATTCTTTCAAATTTCAACTTTGTTGGTATGAAAAATGTTGAACCTTTCTTTATAATATAATTTTCCGAGAAGAAAATGAAACCGCCATTTATGGATAGTTCGAAACATTAATTCTCGTTTCTCTGAAAACCACCCAAAGTGGCATTCAATTCTGATCTTCAATTGTTTCCATTAATATTTTTCTACATTTCAACTTTTTCCATTGGAGATCAGTTCCAGCACGCACAAAGCTTACAGTGTGTTTCAGATGTAAAGTGACACAGACTTCCCTTTACCTTCTCGCTCTTTCTCAAGCTGAGATTATGACACATAAATTTGCAACATTATTTACAATGTAACAATATTATTCTAGCAAAATCTAGAATTTTGACTGTGTATCCTAGAAGTATATATAGCAACTAAATTACTTACTTGTTAACTCACTTCAGTGGAGCTGCTAAAGGTTCGTCTTCCTCACTACTTTCACTATCGTCTATGTCAGTTAATATTTCGTTATTGTCTGAATCAGAGTCTTGTAAATTTACTATTATGGGTTCCAAAATTTCTTCACGTCCTATTTCTTTCATGAAGTCATCTTCTTGTAATTTGTCCGTATGTTGTACACAAGATTGCCAGCCGTTTCGCGTTATGCTATCAGTTTCTTCGTTTATCAGTCTTTTAACGTCTGTCAACTTGAATGTCTCATTTGTTGTTGCAACTCCTCTCTTTACTTGAGCCCATATAAGGTCAATCGGGTTGCTTTGACAGTGATAGGGTAGCCGTACTATCTCTTGTCCATTCTTGTTTTCCAGTTAGTCTAGTTCGAACATTTTAAATTGGTTTTTGAACGGCATTACGCGCTGCAACAGCTCAACCTTAGTTTCTGTTGCCGAAAACTCAACACCCTTTTGGTGTAAACATTCAACAATGGCATCTTTTCTAGTTGATGAACTTGAAATTTTATTTGTGACGACCGAACGATATCGGGCATTATCCATTATTATAATACTACCGTCCTCTAAATAATTTAGAAATCTGTTCAAAAACCAATTCTTAAATGTAGCACTTTCATTTCTTCGTGATAGTCGGAAGTTGATTTAAACCGAAATATCCACTTACTTTCAGGTATAATTCCAGATTTTGCAGATCCCACATGACAGACAACAAGTCTGCTTGCTTTTGCCGAAGGCACCTTTAATCCACTGGTTTTTGTGGAATCTTGCCAAACTGACTTATGTGAATGATTTTGATTTACCCAAGACTCGTCTAAGTAAAATATTGGTCTTCTGTCGCCAGAAGTCCGAATTTCATGCATTTTCCAAAATTCTAGTCTTGCCTCCACAATATTACTCCTCTCCATTAAAAACTTATGTCCATCGTTTGTTTTCTTATACCTGAAACCTAAAGCCCGGAGTATTCTGTAAGTGGATGTCTATAAAGGAAAGGGTCTTTTCTGGTAAGATAGTGAAATAGGCCCTTGATCCAAATTGGCTAAAAAGGTTACTTTGACCTAAAACTACTTTTAAAAAAATTGGCTTCTACCCCTCCCCTTACCGAATTATCGTATCATACATGCTCAAAATTTAATATTTTTTAATTTTGGTTGGGGCCGTCCAAAATTGTGAAAGTTTCAGATTGTAGATACTATCTAGATGTTAATGTGCAATTTTCTTTCAAAACCATCAATGCGTATTTTCTTTGTTTTTTCATGTTTAAAATTTCAGAAAATTGTAGAAAAAATTCGGGGGACACGTTCCTGATTTTTTGGTTAAAAACTTTGTTATACCCTTAGGCACAACATATATATTTTTTTCGGGGCCTGAAAGTGATGGCAACATTGTCGAAAAGAAATACAACTGAAAACAAACGTGTTTTTCGCACAGTTTGTCCACCATTTTAGGGTCATCAAGGTGAAGGCCTATTCAAACAATTCTTAGCCAAAGTTCACAATTTTCCTTTCTCTTGCGTCCCTTCTGCTTCTGTCGTTCTTTGGATGGTTCGATTGTGTCCATTTCAAAACAGAAACACCAAATATATCTCCGTTACAGTGCTTCCACTTCAACCGACTCTTGCAGTTACACATACCTCACGTCGGTTCCTCACATCTATTAGTGCCTGCTTGAATGGCCGCACACAGTGGCGCTCTCTACCGGCAGCGCTCTCTACCGCGAGCTGTGTGTAATTTCGTTTACAAGAGTCGGTTGAAGTGGAAGCACTGTAACGGAGATATATTTGGTGTTTCTATTCCGAAATGGACACAATCGAAGCATCCAAAGAACGACAGAAGCAGAAGGGACGCAAGAGAAAGGAAAATTGTGAACTTTGGCAAAGAATTGTTTGAATAGGCCTTCACCTTGATGACCCTAAAATGGTGGAAAAACTGTGCGAAAAACACGTTTGTTTTCAGTTTTCTTTTTGACAATGTTGCCATCACTTTCAGGCCCCGAAAAAAATATATATGTTGTTCCTAAGGGTATAGCAATTTTTTAAACCAAAACATCAGAAACGTTTGACATTTTCAACATGAAAAAATAAAGAAAATACGCATTGATGGTTTTGAAAAAAATTTCTCATTAACATCTAGATAGTACCGTATCTACAATCTGTGAAACTTTCAAAATTTGTGGACCACCTCCACCAAAATTTAAAAAATATTAAATTTTGAGCATTTGATATGATAATTCGGTAAGGGGAGGGGGTAACAAATTTTTTGAGGTAGTTTTAGATCAAGGGTAACCTTTTGGGTCAACAGCAATCCATTTTGGATCAAGGATCGATTTCACTATTTTACTAGGAAAGACCCTTTTACTCTTCAAAGCATTTGTGATTTTTTTGCAAAGTCGGAAAGTCGCCTTGGTCATAAAAGTCAAAAACAGTGCTGCGTACTTGTCAAAGTCATTAAGGTTTGTGAGCCTTTTGGGAGGTCATTTGTGTTTTCTAAGAGACAGAAAAACTGGAATATTACTGGGAGGCAGCTTTCTTGCCTCTACGCAGATTCGTGACGACACTGTGCCTCGATTTATGCCGCAAGCTTGTGTTGTTAGCTCGGTTCAGACGTGCAGAAAAATCTGTTGCGTTCCCATAACAGACTCGCAGCAGACTCGTGCGGGTGTCACAGATCAACCAGTTCAAACATGCAGAAAAGTCTGCTGCGAGCCCGCAATGAACTCAGGCAGGCGTCTCAGCCCAACCCCTTCACATAGACATAGAAAACAGCTCATTTTGTTCAGCTGCAGTTGAATGCGGATGGAAATTGAAAGAAAAAAAGTGCTGTTTTTCTATACTTAGCCAGTAAACTCCTAAGGAATAAACAGAGACGATACTAGATTCACCCGTACGTAAGTTCACGACTGCTTAAAGGTGCATTTTCTTCCTTTGATTTTCTTCCAGGTGCATTTTCTTCCGCGGTGGCTCAGTGGTAGAGCGTTCACCTCTTGTCCATGGGGTCCCGAGTTCAAACCCTGCTCCCGCCAAGTGAACTTTGTGGTGGACAATCGCCGTGTGCGTAGGTTTGCTCGTGGTTTTCCCGTTTCCTCCCACTTTCTTCATTCCACCATTTCATCCATTTCTGATAATCACCGTCGCCATTAGCCTAACCGGCATAATTGTGGGACGTAGAACTAAAAAAAAAAATCACTTCATTCCATTTTAAATTTGCACCTCGACGCCGCTGAGCTACATTTGGAGGCATTTTATTCAAAATTTGGTTGGGTTTCGCTGGGAAAGTTTGGTGGAAAGTGAAACATTCTGATTTAACAACTCAAAAAGCATAAAGTAAAACTACTTTCAGAGCGAAAGTAACTGACGCGAGTGATTTAGCGAAGCTGAGTTGATTTTGAGTTTAAAGTCCCGTTCAGCAGCAAGGCTATATGAGACGTGGACCTACTCATTAACGTAGACTCCGAACCACTTGAGCTCCCGCCGGGAATCGAACATGGGTCTGCCGCGTCAAAGGCGCGTGCGCTAACCTCTTAGCCACGAAGGAGCTCAGTGGTTTAGCGGAGTGGGTAACTTAAGTTATATGTAGCTCCTCGGCTCCGAAGTGAAAATTTAGAGGCGCGCTAGCATCCTCTCCATTCGTCGTACGTCAAAATTTCATAGGGTATGTCCATGGTAACTCATGTTACGTAATGGCGTATATTTTGAAGGATACTAACCACAATAAACTTAAAAGTGCCGTTTAAAAAAAACGGAAAGCTGTCATATTTATACAGATAATTACCAAATATCGTCATTTTATATGATACAGCAAACCTAGGACTAAAGAAAATACTATAGTAACTCACGTTACAAATGGGGGCGCGGTGGCTCAGTGGTAGAGTGTTCACCTCCGGTGCTTGGGGTCCCTGGTTCGATCCCAGCTCGCGCCGTGTGGACTTTGTGGAGGACAAACACCGTGCTCGTGGGTTTTCTCGGGGATCTCCAGTTTCCTGCCACTATCTTCATTCCACCATTTCATTCATTTCTCATCTTCACCGAATTTCTGGCGTTTTTTCGAAAAGAAGAAGAGAAGTATTTTTTTAAAAACAAAAACTATTCTTGGGGAGCTTTTTTCAAAACCTGGGCAGGTTGTGAAGAGAATGTTTGATGGGAACTTAAACATTCAAATTCAGTGACCGAAAAAACATAAAATAAGCGTATTTCCAGAATTACCATGAATTTTTCCAGGTAAAATCCTCTATTGCCTGCACTGTTATGTGACTATACACGGACGAAAGTTTGCGGACAGAATTTTGCCAATCTAAAGTTATCAGTTCCAAGTAAAGGCGCTCAAACGTATTTTTCGTAGGAGCATATTTGCATATTTTGGCATTTAAAAAGAATAATCGATTTATTGTTGATTTAATTTTCAAAATATAAAATGTTATTCAGTTCCAGTTTTAATAATTAAATTGAGATCTGAAAATTTCCTTGAAATGTTGTTCCTTCGTAAGAGTAAATATATCCATCCTTCGTAAGAGTAAATACTATATATATATCATACATATACAAACTTCCTAAATGTTGTATTATAATCATATATTAGCCAACATTAATAATGTTATTAATCTCTGTTATTTATAGGTAATAATTTTTGCCAAATAAAGACTTTAAATTGATAAGTTTATTTTATTTATTTATTTATTTATGTATTACTCTTTATTATCCCGACATTGCAAAAGCCGTGTTAGTTGGCTACTTTTTAATTTGATCATCGGCGATGTTTGTCCGCGATCTTTTCAACCAAGATTCAATTATATTACATATTAGATAATTTGGTATCAAACATATATTAATTCATTCTTTCATATATCTTGGAAGTGAATGCAAACTGATAGACTTACACTATTCCTAGAGACTTGGACGTTCTACAGTATCCATAATTGTAAGAAAGATTTGCAGCGCTATTTGGGACACTTTAAGAAAAGAATGCATTACCCAATTTACAGAAGAAACTTGGCTCGAGATTGCGAAGCGTTTCGAAGTACAGGCCAATTTTCCTAATTGCATTGGCGCAATAGAGGGAAAACATATTAGAATTGTAAAACCTGAAATGAGTAGATCCCTCTACTTCAACTATGAACATTATTATTCTGTGGTCTTGTTAGCTGTTGTTGACGCAAATTATCAATTTTCATACGTTGATATAGGGTCCTACGGTAAAAATTCTAACAGTTCAATTTCAAAATTCAACAAAGAACTAGTAAAGAACACACTCAATATTCCAAAAGGCAAACAACTTCCTGCAAATGATGGACCAACTATACCCTACGTATTTGTGGGTGACGAAGCATATGCACTGTCAAAAGATGTTCTTCGCCTCTACGCTGGAAAATTTTGAGTCAGAAAAATAGCGTGGTTAATTATAGATTAAGTGCCGCTTGTAGGTATGTTGAATGTACATTTGGCATTCTTTCAAATAAATGGAGGATTTTTCACAGACTTTGCTACGTACTTTGCTAAACTTATCACAAAGGCGTGTTGTTTACTTCATAATTATGTCCGTAGTAGAGATGGATACAAACTTGAAGATACTTTAACGATAGAAGGTTTTGAGGAAATCCCCAATACGTGTAGCACACCAAAAGGAGGCAATGCAGCAAACGAAAGCAGAAACAGGTGGGCTGATTACTTTGTAAGCGACATACGTAGGTAGAGTTCCATGGCAAGATAACTTTAAGTTGTTCCTTACGTAAGAAAACATTCAGTTATCTCTAGAATAGCAACAACGTGCACAATATTATCAATTGTACGAGAAACAAAAGTATTTCTGTTACATTTCGAGCATGCTTTTTATTTTTTAATCACATGAGTACCCTGATGTTCAACAATTTTTGTGTTAACTCTATTTTTTTTTAAAAAAAAAATAGTACATTAGCAAATAAAGACAACAATTGTCAGCCGAAAAACGATGTTTTTTCTTTCTTTTCTGTTCTGCTATTATGTTGTTTTGTCCCTTTTGAGCACAGAGGCTGTATAATACGTGACCTCGACCTTAAGTATAATGCAACGTACGTTATAAACAGTCGGTTCATTCCAGAGTGAGTGACAAGAAATCTCATCAAAGAAACTGCATTAACAATAAAGGCTTGTTCTCCAAGCGTATTTGTTGTCTATTGTTATCACAAAAAAGTATTTATAGCCTCGCTGCTAGAAAGGGACGCTAAACGAAAATCAAATGTAAATACTACGTGAATATTAGATTTTTTACATTGAAAAGTAATAATAATACAAACCAATGCTGTATTTTTTCTTCTGTTTTCTTTTTTTCATTAAATTTCTCCCATAAGGTTTCACACACCTTATTCCATGCATCCCGTTTTTTATTTCTATCTCTATTCATTTCGCACTTTAAACTCCATATCTCGGGATATTTTTGTATTTCGTTAATGAATAGTTCTATATCCAGTTCTTCGCTTTCCATTTCTGCGGGCGCAAGAGTGTCTGCACGTGTGGGTTGACTCATTGCCAACAATCGTTTGCCGATCCGCTACAACCTGTGCGGACTCGCTGCGACCCAGCAGTCCCCGCAACCCAATTTTTGCCCGCTGCGGGTCCGCAGCAGAGTCGCGCGGAAAAGTTTGAACGTGTGGCATGCATGATAAGAACCAATGTATTTCTGGCTCGCGCGAGTCCGCAACAGAATTTTCTGCTGGGGGCCCCTCAGCATATTTTTCTGCATGTCTGAACCGAGACTTAGGCTTTGACACTTTTTGCAGTTAAGTTTCTCTCTTTCTTCTTTTGACGAGTATTTCTTTAAAAAATTGTAAACAAAAATAATTCTCCGAGCTTGGCTTCGAAGCACTTCTTTTGTAGAAAACCCCGCACTTGTACTCGATTTGCTTAATGACATTCTCAACTCTAGTTTTCGGAGAACAAACGAACTACCACGAAAGAAAACAACCCAGATACTGATGAATTATGTTTATGCTAGAAGAGAAGTTGCGTTCCTACACAACTAGCCCCTTTGTTTCCTTATCAGTCTTTATAACAAATAACACTCTTGGGCTTGGTCTAGGTCTCACAAAAACAATCCGTCTTATTCCTAAGCAACTTCAAATGCTCAAGTTCGTTTTGGATTACGATAATTTACGACACCATTCAGACACCTGGTGCTTTTGAATCCCTGCTGCAGGAGAAAAGATAAAATAAGTGTTCGCATATGTGTAACATAGTGAAACGTAAAGAGAAAAAAATAAACAAAACATGCTGCTTTTCTTTCTGTCGAATGAGGAAGAATCTATCTGGAAGTGAACTTCAAACCAATAGTACTAACTTCCCATACTTTTTCCTTACGATGCTAGGCGTATATATTATTTAATTCGCTCGCTTACTATTCTCAGGGGGGTAGCCATGGGGAAAAAGCGGGCCTTTGGAAAAAGCGAGGTTTTGGCAACGCGAGGTTTTGGCCCGGCGAGATTTTGTCCCACGAGGTTTTGGGCGGCGAGGTTTTGGCCACGCGAGGTTTTGGCCGGGCGAGATTTTGTCCCGCGAGGTTTTGGGCAGCGAGGTTTTGGCCACGCGAGATTTTGGGCGGTGAGGTTTTGGCCACGCGAGGTTTTGGCCGGCGAGATTTTGGGCGGCGATGTTTCGGCCGCGAGATTTTGTTCGGATCCCCCAGTACGCAATACCTGTGCAAGCTGCTGTCAATCATATGTGTATAGGATTTTCTTTATAAAAATCTATGTCATTTATTTAGGATTTTTCCGCTAGCTAACTTATTTTGTTTTTCGGGTTGTCACAATAAAGTTCCAACATATATATATAATAAAGTTCCAACAATAAAGTTCCAACGCCCAAGGTATGCAACAATAAGGTACTTCCGATGTGCATTATCCTGATCATCTCCGTTGTGCTATATGTGTGATAGGGGCTTCCAAATTTTGGATATTTGTAATACTATAACATCTTTAGTTTGCAACACTGAATAATAAATGTGGTATTTTATGTTTTTAGTTGACATGCTGATTTTATACATGTAATAATCTGACATAGTGCTTTTTGAAAAAAAAACATCATTTTATATTGGGTTGGCAACACTGTTGATCCGGTGATGTTACAAAACACCTAGTACGTTGTCTGCCTCCCTATAGTTTCTTAGTGCAAAACTTCACTTCTCAGCCTTTTACGATTTCCGAGATGTTTACTACTATCATTATAAATGGACTACCCTGCATATATTGGAAATTTAAAACTTAAAACTTTGTTAAAAATAAACAACATAGTTACAGTATTTCTTTTATTAAAGAAAATTTGTTATAATGTATTTGGAATATATACTATTACAAATACATTATATACTGATATTTGATGTTTTTAAATAGGGTCTACTTACATTCAGTTTACTTTACTGAAATGTGATCACATTTTTCGCTTGTATGTTAATTTCCTTTATGTCCTTGCCAATCATGTAAATATCTTACATTGTGTATGCCTTATAACATTTTCAACATAATTATTTAATTCAACAGCCGCAAAAACTTGAAAATCGACACCACGTTTGATGCCATATGGAAATTTGAACTGAAATTAGAGATGCAAAAAAGCCGGCTTTTTTGAATCGATGGTTTTTTGCACATATAAAGCCGGCTTTTTTGGAAAAAAACGAGAATTTTGGAAAGTTTGGCTTTTTACATTTTCATGATTTTTCTGTTTAAATAGCTTTCTTATAGTATACTCTAAGGTTAAATAAGATTCCATGACCTAAATGCCATATTTCGCTCTGGAATTCACCATCATGATGGATGAAGCACATGGTTTATGAATTAAAGTAAACATGAAGTACGTAGTATTTGAGGGCAATTTTAGAAGCTATTTAACTTTATTTTAACTTCTGAATTATCGACATTTTTTCTTCTCTAGATCATTTCTTTTTAGTCATCCGTGTTTCACTTCTTAGAGCTTAGTACTCTAGCTTCTAGCATATAATTAAACTTATGTTTTTCAATATATCCATCAGAACGTACGCTTTTCAATATATCTGTCAGTGCGTACTTCCACATTTCCGTTATACTGTAGATGTGCAATGATTTCATAATAATCTTCCGGACACAACCTTGAATACCATTTGATAGAAATAATCAATATCGGATTTAGGAAAATATTTTGGAGGGGTTTTTCTGAATAATGTTTGTTTTTTCTAAAAATTCCTATCTTTTATTTAAGAGGAGCTTAAGTTTATGAGTACAGGCATAACAAATATTTCGTTTCGTTTGTATATTCAGCTATAATCTTCCAGATACAAGCTTGAAGACCATTTTATACTGATAATCAGTGGCGGCTTTAGGAAAGTATTTTGGGAAAGGTTTTTCTTATTAATGCTTAGTTTTTCTAAAAATTCCTAATGTTATATTTGAGCACAGCTTGAAGTTTATAAGTAAAGGCAAAACTAATATTTAGTTTGTTTTAGAAATTCCGTAAATTTCTAACGGATTCAATTCGAAAGACATCCCCACTCGCAAATCCATCACTGCTGGTAATTAGTAATAACAAAGATTTAAAAACGATTAGAAAGGAAGTCGGCCAGGACTCACAATACACGCACTATCTCTACATTCACACATGGAATTAAGAAAAACTTTTGTCAGAATGGTCGAATGCGGTGTTGAATCCCGGACTTCACGATAGAAGCGCGAAAGCTAACCACTCACTCATGTTTGCTGTGCAGTTGTGCTTAACTTAAATGTATTCTCTCTCTCTCTCTCTCTCTCTCTCTCTCTCTCTCTCTCTCTCTCTCTCTCTCTCTCTCTCTCTTCTCTATGGCCACAAAAGCTCTCCATTGACTTCTGTCCTTATCCAATTCAATTCAGTTTCTACTCTGTATTCCTATTTTTGCTAGAGCCATCTTAATATTGTCCTCCCATTTGGGCCTAGGTTTTTCTAATGGACGTTTCCCGATTGGATTTCCTGTTAAAACTTTGAAAGCGTTCCTACTTTCTTCCATTCTGGCTACATGACCTGCCCACCTGAGCATCCTAGACTTGACGACTCTAACGTTGTTTGGTAAACCACAGAATTCGCGACGACAAAATATTTTGAACTGAATAATAACAAGAATTTCCTGGTTTCAGTCGACATTTAAGTTCTTTGTGGCTATGATTTTGGTCTGGTAATACTGATCCAAGATATTTGAAAGTATCCACTGTGTCGAAAGTATTAATTGATATTTTAACGCATTTATAATTTGCCGTATTACGATCCTTGTGAACTTCCTTGTATTTAGATTTCTCTGCATTTACTCATGTCCCTGCAAGCATTTAATAAGGCCTCTGCATTTCTTTCGATTGTTCTCCTATCAGATTTACATCATCAGCATACACCACAACCTGGTGAATATCATTCAACTCTAAGCCCTGGTTCCTATCTTTGATTTTTCTTGTAGCGTACTCCGGAACAAAGCTGAATAATAACGGCGATAACGCATATCCTTGTTTCAGGCCAATCTCGACGTGGAAGCTCGCATTTTTCTACTAGGACTTTACTCTGGGATTCATTTAAACACTTAATAAATCTAGCTTTTTCGGTATTCCAAATTCTGTAAGAATGCTGTACAATGTTTTCCTCCTAACCGAGTTGTAAGCCTTTCTAAAATCAATAAACAGTTGATGTACTGGGTAATATACGAGGTGTGACACAAAAGAAACGAGACTGGTCCAATAAATCATTGTACTTACAGAATCAGTTCTCTGTGACATTATCACCTTCAAAGTAGTCCCCTTCAGCATTCACTCACTTCTGCATTCGGGGCTGTCTTTGCTGGTAACAGTTCTGGAATGAGGTTTTTGGAAGGCCCTTCAGGATATTCTCCGGTTTTGCCTGAACCTCTTCAACTGAGGTAACATGGGTTCCCTTTAAGGAAGATTTAACTTTAGGAAATAAAAAAAGTCACATAGAGCCAAATCAGGTGAATAAAGAGGATGCCCCATCACAGAAATATTTTTGCTGGTCAGAAACTAATAGACAGACAGGGCCGTGTTGCATTGTCCTGGTGCAACAGCCATCCATCACTCCACAACTTTCACCTTTTTTCCTAATTTTTCAACGAAGTCTTTTTAGTACTTCATTGTAGTAGTGTTGATTAACAGTCTGACCATGGAAACCCACTCAGTCATTACAATTCCATTAATATCGAAGAGGACAATTAACATTGCCTTGAATTTTGATTTTGACATGCGTGCTTTTTGGGTCTTGGGAATCCTGGAGACTTCCACTGCATCGACTGGCACTTAATTTCCGGATCATAGGTAAAAACCCATGTCTCATCACGTGTTACAACTAATTCCAACAAATTTCTTAAGTTTCACAAGAAACTTGTTGATTCGCTGTCGTTTTCGGGTTTTACATTAGACATTTTTCCGGCAGAATGCAGTTGCACGTGTTCATTCAATGACGCAGTACTCCGTACTGGCGTGATCGATTAAGTCGAAACTGGCGGCATAGATAGAGGAGGTGTGTGGGATGACGTCAGCGAAACAGTTGTTGCCAACTCCACTCTGTTTTCAAGCTACACACTTAGTCTCGTTTCTTTTGTGTCACACCTCGTATATTCCCATTTCTTTTCGAGTATTTGTCGAATAGTAAATAACTGGTCAATTTCGACTAAATCCACACTGATAATCTCCAATAACTTCATCTGCGTATGGGGTCAATCTTATTAATAGAATGTTAAGAGAAATGCCTCAATAATTATTACAATCAATTTTGTCATCTTTCTTGTGAATTGGAACAGTGATTGATTCTTCCACTCTTTTTAAAAGTATTCCATAGTTTTTCTCTTTTGTAAAAAAAAGTTTCGTAACGATACGTTTAATTTTCTTGTTAAAAATTCAGAAAGCTTCAGGACTGGGTAAACCGTGATAGTGGTTATATAGCCTAGGAAACCATACGCTCAGATGAACTGTCTATTACGTATATGATCCATGAACAGAAAATTTGATACTTTCCCGATTCTGAACAAGCTTAACCCGTTTTTGCCCGAATTTTTTTACTTTCGAATTTTTTTGAAAATTTGTGTTTTTCTGAATGAGAGGCTTCTATTTGTACGATTAATATTAAATTCTGCCACTTTTCGTAATTAATTATGCTGTTTGGGCATGTTCCAATATTGGAACACCAGGAACGAACGGGACCAGTAATATTTGTTCCAATATTGGAACACCAGGAACGAACGGTACCAGTAAGATTTCTTCCTAAACTCTGACATTACTAACGAACGTGACAGTAATGTTTATTATATATGTTATTTATTCTACAAATAGAACACCACTCTATACCTCTACTTTTTCTAGATAGAAATTTCTTTATAAAATAACCGATCAATTTTCATATTTTTATTTTGCAAATATACTTTGTACGAATATTATAGTATGAAATACAGGACAAACAGTATAAAATATAAATGTTTACTACAGAATATGAATATAAATATTATTTAATAATTCTAAATTATGTATCCTATAGTTCTTCTAGGGAGGTATAAGAATAAAATATTAACACGTTAAATTTTCAGATATATGCAAAATCAATATAGATTGATATTTAGGACATAACGTTTGATTTTCTTCCCGACAGATCTGACCAATTCAACAACTAAAATTACATTTGAGTGTGGTAAGGTGTGAAGCTGGAGCTATCCAGTGATCCGAAATGTCATGTCTTATACCTCTACGGATGCGTGACAGAAATTCCTTGCTTGTTTTCGTCCTTCCGCATGAAGATGGTAGAGAACTATGTTTCTGCAAAATATTTCGATTATACTTCTTATGAAGCCGAGATAATCTAATGATGGGTTTGTTTCTGTTTTCCTGTAGAGTTGCCAAACATTGTGGAAAGGGATATCAGTACAGAACGCAAAAGGTCACCACCATTTTCTGGATCTGCTTGAAATTCTGTAATTTTCAATGTTTTCATTCATCCTATCCACTCTTCCCATGAACTTGTTATACTTTGAAACAGAATTAGGTTGTGGAACTGGTAATTTCTTCTCCCTAGCAAACCATCTCTTTGCAGGCTCCACAGCATTGCATGTAGTTACCAAATGAACTACGCGATTGTCATTCCATTCCACCATCATGCATTTGCTAGCTGCGTCGGGTTTGAAACAAATGCCCACACCTTCTTTCTTTTGTTCCTGTAGATCTTTCAGTGGGCAATTCTCTATTCGGTTCTTCATAATAGTTCCAGTGAAATCAATACCCAATTCGGCTAACTCACTTGCTAGTGAGTGATGAAAATAGTCTATCCGCGTATATATTGAAATGAATATCTTTTGTAAGTCAATTTGGCAACTGTATTACAACGTATTCTCCCAAGACAGTGTCTTTAGGTGCATTTACATTTCATCCAACGTATGGCTGAAATTGTACCAGGTATCCTCGAGGTTCACACATACACCACACAAATAAAAAATGAATTGTTACACAATAATAATCGGTTATAATAATAATAATAATAATAATAATAATAATAATAATAATAATAATAATAATAATAATAATAATAATAATAATCTCTTATGACTAAATGGTTAACGTTCTCGCATCTTGTCCAAGAGACCCAAATTTGATTCCCGGCAATTAAAAAATCATAGAACCATCAGGTATCTCTGTAGAATGTACAATCCTACTACAAAGGGAATTGAACCTCGGACTCAGTGCATCAAATACATGCGTGATACTCCAGCATACATCAATGCCCCATACCTTTTCAGAAAATAATTTATAATATTATATAGTGCAATAGTATAAAATTACAACCAAATAATATTATGAGCTATTTTCAATACTTTTATAATGATATGAGTGCTTGCACCACTAGAAACAAAGTAAATATAAACAGAGAAATCGTACGGAAAGCAAAAATCATTTATATTTTAATAAAAAAGTAATATACATTCCAAGTTGTGAGACAGGAATGAATTTTTACAATAATGAAAATAATGGACCCATTCGTTCCTGGTGTTCCATTATTGGAACATTGTACTTTAGATCATACTGTACAAGTTATAACTTTATAAATCTTTAATATGACTTGAAACAACTATTATTCAAAGTATCTGAGGCAATAAACGGACAAAATTATAAAAATAAAAGAATATTTTCTTACTTTCTTTCCTCCATGGTGTATGTAAAAATTTCTTTGACAATGACGTCACCACCGCGAGGGGCAAAATCTAATATAGCAGTAAACAAGTACATCACCTCTTCATTCCATCCCTTGTGAATGCAGTTGGCACGTTCTCAACTAATCGCGATACAATGTAGCCAGCTGAGCAGGTATTTGCGTCATCTTTAAAATTGTTCCAATATTGGAACACCGGGAAAAAACGGGTTAAGGAACAGTCAGTGCATTACAGAATTTGGAGCTTTACCGATTTTGCAGATCGGAAGCACCTCATAGGTGGTAACAGATTATTACGTATGTGATCAATCAGTGAAAAATTTGTTCGAAATATTCATACAATGTATATGAAAGTTAAAACTTAACTGAAAATTTTCAAGAATGCACAGAACCACCCGAAACGAAGCTCTTGATGTGCAGATTTCTCTCATGTTTTTCTTTATTTTGCTTCAAAAAAAAGGTGTGTGACATTTTGAAGTAAAAATACTATATACAATTTTGCTAGTTATTTGTGTATCATTTTTTAAAGTACTTATTGTATATAAGAGGTTAAAATATTATTACATATATTGGTTAATCCTTTGGAATTCATAATGTAAATATGTTAAGAATTTTAATTTTTTTCTTTTTTTTAAATTCTTGGTTTATTTTCGAGGTTTCATATTATTATCTGCATCAACCACTAATTAAATGAGTTTTTTGTTGTAGAGAAGCGAAACAAAATCTTCTTTATCAGTTTACAGCAAAATTTTCAAAAAAGCCCAAAATGTCCCAAGCAAAAAGCGAAGCAGAAAAAACCGAGTTTTTTTTCAAAAAAAGCCGTTTTTTTTCGAGCCCTTGCATCTCTAACTTAAATATGCCATTTGGACGACCATCTTGTCCGCCATCTTTGATTCCTGGTAACTCCAAGGCATTGACGGGAGACAAATGCTATTTTCTGTTAAAGCGAGTTCTAAGAATCATAAAAACAATGTTTGCCACTTGTAGCAAAGAAAAGCTTACGGGTTCACTTATTCATTCCACTACTGAATTGAACGCCGTGTGAAGCCAACTCAAGGCCATGTCGTTTCTAATCTGAAACACACTAATAATATACTGTCTGTTCCGTTTTCTTTAAATTAATGACGAGGTATTACAATTGTCACGCAAATCTGTACTTAGTCACTTAATGCATCACACTGGAAGGCCAAGGTGATTTCATTTTCTTTTTTTGCACTTTTTATCAAGGTCACACGTAAAGTTAACCACTATTTAAAAGCTGCCATGCAAAAACTATCTTCGTAGTAAATAAATTAGTCTCGTTTCCAAACCTCGTTAGTGTGTAGTATACAGTACACTAATCGAGATTGCAAAGAAAAATAGAGTTTCATTGGGTGGTGGATTGTTTTTAAAATTTAAATTCAGGTGAAATATAAATAATCATTGAAACGTAATAAATATTTTAGCATAATTTTTGTAATATTCACGTTCTAATATTCACATTCAAAATGAGAAATCACAATACACATAAATACAAAAACCAAGAAAATGGAAACAAAACAGGATGCTCACATTATATTTGAAGCGATTAGAGAATGAAAATGTTA
Source organism: Thermobia domestica (assembly GCF_964235325.1). Classification (NCBI taxonomy): domain Eukaryota; kingdom Metazoa; phylum Arthropoda; class Insecta; order Zygentoma; family Lepismatidae; genus Thermobia; species Thermobia domestica. The sequence continues at coordinate 24,818,317 of NC_137454.1, read as the reverse complement.
TGTTACATTTTTCGAAACATTGAATTTTGGCGGTTCATGAACGTGTTAGATGTTAGTCTTGCTAAGTAACACATCATAAAGAGCTCCTTCGTGGCTAAGCGCTTAGGTACGGAGATTGGCGTGGGAGCCCAGGGTTCGATTCCCGGCTGGAGCTCATGTGGTTCGGATTCCATGTTAATCAGCTGGTTCCGTCTCATACAGCCTTGGTGCTGAAAAGGACACTAAACTCAAAATCAACTCTACTCAATAATACATAATTTAGTGAGTTATCGTCTGAATGAAGATGTTTAGAAACAATGGAGGGGATATATTAACAGACAAAATTGTGAAAATCAATTTTCCCGCAATATATAATTTGTTACCTTCAGCCTCTAAGCGCTTCATTTTTTCTAAGCCTATATTACTGGACAGAGGCTTTGATTGCAGCTAGGACCTTTGTTGTTTTCAATGAATATTATTGAATCACAGTAAAATCAAATTTTGACCTCTCCTCACCAACTTATTTTTCATTCGAGACAAATTTGGGTAAATTTTATCGCCACAACTTGTTTCTAATACAACAAATTTTCTGATTAAATCGAAATGTGGTGCTACTATTCGCGAACAAAGTGAAAAAGGTAACATCCGATTGCTGCTGTTTCAACTTATCTTGCACTATTTTATATTCAAAGTACCTCTCGTATTGAAAGTTCCTACATAATCATGAGTATATTATTGAAATTTAAGTTTCCATACCAGAACCAAGAACTCGACTGTTAAAACCCAGAACTTTAACAACTGATTAAATTTTAATCCCATTCAAACACTGTAAGGGGGCGCCATGGGTCAGTGGTAGAGAACTTAGGCCTAACTCTGGTGAGTAGTGTCCTTAGTTCGATTCCCGACCAAGTAACTTTTGAGTGGACAAAATCATACCAGTAGGTTTTTGAGGGTATTCCCGTTTCCTCCCACTTTCTCATTCCACCAATTCTTCCATCATCATTCACTTCCTTTAATCATTGTCTCCTTTAGACTAAAGTGGCCCCGCGTAGCGTAGTCGCTAACGTTCTCGCCTTCGGTGTGAGCGGCCCCGGGTTCGATTCCCGGTGTGGGCACTCGGTCGAAACAGTGTACTAAAACGCTTTTTCAGGCCAGCCACCCTGAATGAGATTTTCCTGGGTTTTCCTCATTCACACCAGGCAAATGCCAGGGTGGTACCTAACTTATAGGTCCCAGGCCGCTTCCTTTCTTCCTTCCCTTTCCCCGGATTCTGTGCTCGCGGAGGGACGTCAGCCCTCAAAACGTGAAGGGCTAAATGGCCTTAGATGCCGAAAGCCCTGAAATCTAAATCCTAACCTAACCTAATCCTTTAGCCTAAAGGGCATAATCGTTAGATGTTAAAAATTCATATTCCAATAAAACACTGCATAAACAATAAAATGCTAAACCATCTTAAAGAACGCTCTCGCGATAACTACTTGACCTCGTAGGCTCATTGTACATTCATTATATGTTAATTGTCTTTCAGACATTGAACGAATGGTGACTTTCGCATTATCTAGGAATGTCACATAGTTCACAGCTTTCATTGGCTAGAGGCGTCGGCTAAGAGAGCAATTTGAGCACTAGAAATATTCCCCAAAGCATAACATTATTGTGCTGCCAAAATGTCTTGAGCCGTGGCAAAAATGCGAACTAAAGCTCACACACCCACGCGTTGAGGCAATAAACGTTCAGCTGCTGCTAAGCGACAGAAAGCGAGTGGAATTCCTTCATCCGATAGCAGCGCTTGCTACAGAAGACTAGGGATCAAGTGAATGTGGCATATATTTTGTAGTACTGTGTTCTTATACAGCTCTTTGAGCGTATCCTAGATATAAATAGAAAGCATCTCCATCTTTCTTCGTGACTTTAAGTGGTCTCATTCAAAAATAAACGAAATCTGGAACAATGATTCTCGTGGAGTATTGTACTGTATGAGACAAAAACATGAGCATTACGCTAAAGTGATGAAAAACGACTAGAAGCTTTCGAAATATGGTCGTGGATAAGAATGGTGAGTATTAGCTTGGTCGAGCGGAAAACGAATGAGACGATGTTAGAAATGTTGCTGAGAAAAGATCAATTATAGATATTATCGGAAAGAGGAAGAGAAATTGGTTGAGACGTTGGCTAACAAGAAACTGTATCATGAGGGACATGCTAGATGGTATGGTAGCAGGAAGGAGAGGTTGCGGAAATATGAGGATACAAATGATGGACAGTGTTAAAACAGAAAAATCGTACGTGAAGATGAAGACAAGTCATGCGTGAGCTGCTAATAATGGTAAAATACCTATCATGATCATCTTTACAATGGTCAGTGACTGTGCTGATTGGTTATAGTGTCAGCCATTAGGATGGTTGTTAACAAACCATGTACACGGTATATAAAGCTAGTCGCATATTAACCATAGGACAGGGCAATAATACCGATACAGGAAACTGAAAACAGGGATTCACCGCGTACTACTACATACTATTCTGTAATTCAATTCCAACCAATTCCTTGGAATAACTTAATTTCTCCAAGAATGGTGCTTACCGTTGTATTTGCCCGAGAGATCGAAATATATGTACATAGGAAGTATATATAGCAATAAGAACTTGTGTATTAATATAATACTAATTAATTCACTTGTGAAATTACCTGAAGTACCTGAAATTAATTAATTTATGAGTTGTTTGTATCCTTTCTATGACAATGTTTATCTATTAGAGAGGTCTTGATTCACCTTGACACTACAATGATTTATTTACCTCATCATCAGAGAATCTCGCATATTTTATTTTTCCAAAGGGAGAGTGCAAGAGACCAACCACAAGCGAAGTGGCGAATATTCACCTTGATGCACATATACATGTACAGTCACGAACATTAATAAATGGAGGCTGAAGCCATTATTTCTTATGGCTCCAACCTCCATTTATTAATGTTCGTGACTGTACTTTATTATTATGAAACGACTTGCGTAACTTTATTAACTGGAGTAAATATAATAAATACTGTGGTGTATGAGTAAGCAAATCTGTTATATTTTGACATACATTTCGAAGAACGGAACTCCATTCTAAAATCTAGGGAGTAAATATAGCATCTTGATCTTCCCTGCTGGGAGTGCCCATGGTCTAGATAATCAGTAAAAATAAAAATGTATATCTTAAAGTCTCTAGTTGGGTTAAAGTAATCCAATTCTACTATAGGTGACATCGTGAACTAATAAGATTTCAGCGAAAGAAATAATCTGCAAATTTCAAATCATGAAACAACTTATACATAAGACTTCATGGGGTCGCTTGAAACATTTTAGTTCTCCGTGTAATGACCCCGTGTATCGTGGGTTCCTGTCATCACGGCATAGCGCGTCCTCAGGTTGCGGATCGAGGAGAAGGGCTGTAGATATAGAGATTAGCTGCGAATATACTGAATAAGCAGTCGCGGACAGCCGACTAGGAGTGGTCCTCCAGCTTGGGGGTTCGGGTAGGGCTAACAACCTCATCCTGTGAAAAAAAGCACTTGTTCAGAAGTATTCACAAAAGCCTCGGACAAGAACTGATAACTTGGCACGACATCAGCAAAAGAAAATGGACATGAGATTTGGAACATGGAATATTAGGAGTCTTTATAGGGCAGGCGCGTTAAAATCCGTAACGAGTGAGTTAGAGAAATACAGGATGGACGTCGTAGGAGTTCAGGAAGTTAGGTGGGATGGAAATGGATATGTGAATTCCGGAAATTTTACGTTCTTTTACGGGGAAGGAAATAAAAATCACCAGTTAGGAACAGGGTTTTTCGTTCATAAACGTATATTAAAAGCAATCAAACGGGTTGAATTTTTTACTGACAGACTTTCTATTATTACTCTTAAGGGACGGTGGTGTGATATTATTGTTTTAAATGTACATGCTCCAACTGAAGATAAGGGTGACGATATAAAAGATACGTCGAAGTTTTTACGAAGAAGTGGAACGGATATTTGACCAACTTCCGCGATACCATATGAAAATTCTATTAGGGGATTTAAATGCGAAGGTAGGACGAGAGGATATTTTCAAACCGGTTATAGGGAACGAAAGTCTGCATAAGGAAAGTAATGACAACAGTGTTAGACTCATGAACTTTGCAACATCCAAAACCTAATCGTGAAGAGTACAAAATTCCCACATCGCGACGTTCATAAATACACTTGGACATCACCAGACGGGAAAATACATAATCAAATTTATCACGTTTTAGTAGATAGAAGAAGGCAATCTAGCATAATTGATGTCCGGTCGTTTAGAGGGGCTGATTGTGACAATGACCACTACCTGGTAGCGGCGATAATACGAGAGAGGTTATCGTTGAATAAAAGTAATATTCATTGTCCGAAAACGGAGAGATTCAATTTAAAGAAATTAGAACAGAGCCAGGTAAGAGAGAAATACCAGATTGAAGTTTCGAATAGATTCTCGGCTTTAGAAGATTCGGAGTGCACTAGTGTTGAGGATACCTGGATTGAAATTAGAGATAGCATTAAAATTTCCGCAAAAGAAAAATTGGGAACGCTGAAATACGTAGGAACAAACCATGGTTCCACCAGGAATGCATAAAACTAGCAGAGAAGAGAAAACAGGCAAAATTACGCTGGCTACAAAATCCGAATGAAATAACTACACAAAATTTTGCAGATATCAGGCGGAAAACTTCCAAAACTTTTAGAACAAAGAAACGCGATTTTCTGAAATCTAAAATTAAGGAACTTGAAGATAATAGTAAAAATAAAAACATCCGGGACATGTATAAGGGAATCAACGAATTTAAGAAAGGCTGTCAACCTCATGCTTATACATTAAAGATATCTGACGGTACAGTTCTCACTCACATGGATAGCATCTTAAATAGATGGAAAGATTTCTTTGACGATTTGCTTAACACGCAACCAAAAACTAGTGTCCGTGGAGAAAAGGAGATACACACCGCAGAACCGTATATTCCAGAACCCAACCGAACAGAAGTAGAAACCGCTATAAAGAAATTAAAGGAACACAAATCTCCGGGTGTAGATGAAATTCCGGCTGAGTTAATTGTAGCTGGAGGCGAAAAATTGTAGAACAAGATACACAAACTCATTCTCCTTATCTGGAACAAGGAAGAATTGCCACAAGAGTGGAAAGAATCAATCATTGTTCCAATTCACAAGAAAGGTGACAAAACTGACTGTAACAATTAAGGAGGCATTTCTCTTCTATCAACATCCTATAAAATCCTTTCAAATATCCTATTAACAAGAATGAGCCCATACGCAGATGAAAATATTGGAGATTATCAGTGCGGATTTAGACGAAATTGATCAATTATCGACCAAATATTTACCATTCGCCAAATACTCGAAAAAAAGTGGGAATACAATACCCCAGTGCATCAACTATTTATTGATTTTAGAAAGGCGTACGACTCGGTTAGGAGAGAAACATTATACAACGTTCTTACAAAACTTGCAATACCGAGAAAGCTAATTAGATTAAGTAAGATATGTTTAAATGAATCCCAATGTAATGTCCGGGTAGGACATTTTTTGTCCACGAGCTTTCACGTCGAAAATGGCCTGAAACAAGGAGATGGGTTTTCGCCATTATAATTTAACTTTGTTCTGGAATACGCTATAAGGAAAATCAAAGTTAGCCACCAGGGCCTAGAGTTGAACGGTATTCACCAGGCTATGGCATATGCTGATGATGTGAATTTAATAGGGGATGATAGGAGAACAATAGAAAGAAATGAAGAGATCTTATTAAACGCTTGCAGGAACATGGGTTTAGAAGTAAATGCAGAGAAAATAAATACATGGAAGTGCGTCGGGACCGTAATACAGCAAATTATAAATGCGTTAAAGTATTAAATAATACTTTTTATAAAGTGGATAGTTTCAAATATCTAGGATCAATATTAACAGACGAAAATCATATCCACGAAGAAATTAAATGTCGACTAAAAACAGGGAATTCGTGTTACTATTCGGTCCAAAATCTCTTGTCGTCGCGAATTCTGTCGAGGAATTTGAAGCTTAAAATATACAAAACGATAATCATGCCTGTTGTTTGTATGGTTGCGAAACATGGTCACTTACTCTGAGGGAAGAACATAGACTGAAAGTATTTGAGAAAAAGATCCTGAGACGAATATTCGGACCCAAGAGGAACGGGAATGGGGAATGGCGGAAACTTCATAACGAGGAATTACATAATTTATAGGGTTTACCCAACATTGTTAGGGTCGTCAAGTCTAGGAGGCTTAGGTGGGCGGGTCATGTAGCTAGAATGGAAGAAAGTAGAAACGCTTTCAAAGTCTTAACTGGAAGACCAATCGGAAAACGACCGTTAGGAAGACCTAGGCGCAGATGTGAGGACAATATTAAGATGGATCTCGTAGAGATTGGAATACAAAGTAGAAACTGGATGGAGTTAGCTAAGGATAGAAGTCAGTGGAGAGCTTTTGTGAACGCGGCATTGAACCTCCGGGTTCCATAGGCCATAGAGTTAGTTAGTTAGTTAGTTTAGTTATTTGAATGACCAAATTAATAACCCACATGCATTATCTTTTATAAGGTAATAGAGCTGCAATTACCGAGGCTCCGACTAAACGAATTCTGGGTTGAACAATGTGGTTCAAAAAGCAGGAAAAGGGAACGGGGAATAAATATAAGAGCGAACGACTCGCATTTTAATAGGCACCAGTGTTGCAAAAGCCCTGTGTGAGAGAAAACTAATAATTTTCACCTCCTACCAGAAGTTCCCTCTGCATCCGCTCCTGGTAGTATATGAGCAGAAGCCAAGGCGACGCGGCAATTGTTATGAATATAATAAAAGTAAGAACATAAATTAAGAATATTTGAACGTTCTGCCCTGGAATCACTAGCATGAAGCACTAGCACTAACTGCTGTTTTTGTATTAAAGTTAACTGATTAGGCGAACATTCCTCAGTAACTTTATACGACTATTTTACTTAATTACAATTTTTCCCACTACTTTTTCTACTTAATATGATAGGGACACGAAAATTCAAATATCGAGGACAGTTAAATTTTCGCATGTGCTCTCCCACTGGAAACTATGGAGCAGCTCTTATTGTAATATTCGGAAAATCTAATCACTCCTTCTCTAGTTTTTCACTATTATAAACTTTTGCACTCCACAAGGAGTAATGCAACAGTTCCGCAACTATTTGCACTGCTGTAAACAATCACCTTCGAAACTTCACAACTACATGATGTAATTTTATAAAGTACTATATTGTTAATATTTAACTTACTAATCTTTTTGTATCTTATTTCTTTAAGTTTCTATTTACACTAAAATGGTTGAACGTGCTGTACAGCAAATTATACAGGCTTACTTATTATACTGTAATTTAGCTGAGTAGCGTCATTTCAGATTTTCCCAGCAGGCCATGATTGAATATTGCAATACAGTTCTAAGTTTTTATTAGTATACTAGCTGAACCTGCGCTTTTTACACAGCGCATCATTCGCATATGAGCATAAATATCCTTTTCATTCCTCACATCTGTACATGTCCCTTTACAAACACAAGTGAAAAAAGTGTTGATTTAAAAAAATCGGCAAGGCGTATCATAAAGGGGACCTCAATATTGAACCTATATAGATTTGAGCCTACTTCCGGTTGGAGTTTCTAATTTATGCATGACCAGAGCTTCCTTTCTTCTTCCATGCAGTATGTAATAAGGAAATACATTACATACGCAATTAATTTAATCGCAGTTATATATGGTGTTCATTGGGCAAATTACTCCAAAAATAATGATTCATTTTACTGGTTAAACTGGAGAAATGGTTATCGTTCCTTTTTCATTATTATTTGGCCATGAAATAAATGCCTGAGACATATGCAACCCCTATATACAACAGCGTGGTGTTGGAATGTACAACGCGTAGGATATGGTGCTTTAGTTTTTTTTTTTTTAATTTCAACGCTTCCATGCGTACCCTAAAAAATGTAATAAAGAAATAACGGCCATGTTTTTAAAATATTCAATTAGAACTGGAAAATCTACGCAAGATTTCCAATCGATCAGTGGAAACATCATCTTTCTAGAGCCTGTAGTTTCCAAGATCTCATTGTCGAAAGGATTGGCCACGAACATATAGTTTAAAAGAACTCGGAAGATGGAAGCACAATTAATGTGCATTGATTTTAGAGAAGGCTTATTAAAATACAAAACCTTTGAACAACAATTTTATATCATAAACTTTATGAAAAAGATCAAGCTAACTGATTTATTTAAATTACTCGTAGTTAAAATGTTTGTCTCTGTTAAACGTGAAATCACACATAACCGCAAGTGAAAGCTTTGAAAGTCATAGTTATACGTTGGAGATCGGGCGCTTTTAACATACTTTCATCAAGTAGCCTAGCCTCTCTTGTGTTAGTTACTGTGCGAGCGAGGACCAAGTATTGCAAAACGTACTTGTGAGCATAGCACACTTACGCACTTAGAGGATCGACGGAAGTTCTCACTTTCGGAGGGCAAGCTTGCTTTTTGAACATCATTTAATCATCTTTCATTTCTCTTCCATCTTCATTTGGGCTTCGGCCCTAGGCTCCATTATCATCATGACGGACCTTAGCAATGCTTCCGGACAACTACATCTCGACCAACAAATTCCTATTAATATAGGACCAAACGGACGTCAGAAAACTCATCCACGTATTGTTACTGGCACCAAGGGAAACAATAATGCACAAACGGGAGACAACAGTGATACTGGGGACAGCTCACTTCGAGATCAACGAACTCGTTCTCGATCACCACACGGGCGTGACTCTATCTCTGAACCTCCGAAACGACCACGCACTAGTAATATCGACAACCAGCAAACAAATAACATGGATTGGGCTTCTACAACTAATGAATCAAATACCTCAGCAACCACTACTCAAGACGTGACTTATAACTTCTTACTAACCGATTTTGACACCAAATACGATTCGGTACGTGCCATTTTTCACCAATTAGTTAAATATGTACCAAGACCGGAGATCCGTGAAATAATCAAGACACGTAAAGGCATTATAATAAAATCAACTAGGTCTAATTTTGCGACGCATGTACGGAATAAGGCCACTTTCGAGATCTTTGGGCCAAAAGCAAACCTCTCCGCTTTAACTCCTACTACACGTAAGACACCTCCGCCTCCTAAACGTTCACCAATGCTATCGGTGGTAATACGCGGAGTAGAGCCAGACCTCACAGACGAAGAAATCTACGAAGAACTGCATCAAGAAGGGTTTCCTGTCAAACGATGCATCCGAATAAAGAATAATTTAGGACCAACCTATCTGGTACGTGTGCTTACCGACCAACCACAACTTATAGATCAACTCCTGTCTAAAGGAGCGTATATCTATCGCCGACGCTATAAGGTCGAGCCATCCCGTACACCGGCACCTCTTCCCTTGCGCTGTGAGCGATGCCAACAATATAATTCACATCCCACGTCGGAATGCACTAATACCATTAAATGTGGGTATTGTTCCATGCAACATCCTACCAGGGAATGCCCTAACCAAAAGGCACCACCGCAATGTAGTGCATGTCCTGAAAAACATCCGACATACAGCTATAAATGCAAAGCCAAACCACAACCTGAACCTTCAAAGCCGGAACTGGTTGCTCCTATTCGCTCTATTGATCCTCCGACTCCACCTGCCAACTCATTACTTCATCCAGTTACTGTTGAAGACTTACTACGCTTTCTGACCATTACTCTCCAAAATATCCATCCTTTTCTACGCACTCACATACTTACTCAAATCATTCACGCAGCTAAAATCCTGTTTAATATTCAGCTTCATGCCACCTATTCTGGCCCCACAGTACACTTTCAGATCCAACCCCTTGAAGTTTGTCTAATATGGCGAAATTCAGCTCTAAACTTTTCTGTGTATTTATTATGGCTTACAACTTACTCTTTATGAATATCCGCTCATTACTGACCCATCAAGTGCTTTTTACGCAGTTACTACAAGAAGAACGAATATCAGCTTTTGCATTGAACGAAACATATCTGGCTCCTTACCTGAATTGCTACATACCGAAATATACCATACTCCGTCACGATGCCCCTGCAGGACCACGTCTTTATGGTGGCACAGCTATCGGTATTTGCAATCGTCTGCCATATCGATCCGTAACAGCACCTCATAATATTACTCTTCCTGAATATAACATAACTACAATATACTTTCGAGGCCGTACTGTCACCTTTGCTACAATCTATTTTCGCCCCGGTAAACAACTCAATTATGACTTCTTTCGCTTCATTGACTCTCACTCTAAGCATTACATTATTATGGCAGACCTAAATTTTCATAGTCGTACCCAAAGAGACAAACAGCACTTCCTTGATTTTATTCAAAATACTACTACTGGTGAATTTCATATTCTACCTAAGCCAACACGACCAGCTAGTAACAGTACTCCTGATGTTGTCATTACCTCATCTTCTCTGACTCCGTTTATCACCATCACGATATTAGACTCCATAGGAAGTGATCATGTTCCTATTAAGTTAGAACTACGCTGCACAGCACAATCTTCATATTCATTGCCAACTAAGAAAATCTACTGTTATAATCAGGCTGATTGGGATCAATACCGCTCTGCACTTAACGATGCTATCATTCCGCTAACTGTACCTAATTCCCAAAATAACCTCGATTTAGTAGTCACTACACTAACTGAAGCAGTTCAACATGCGGCTGATCGCTCTATTCCTACTACTACCGCACATCTTCATAAACCCACATTACCGCCACGATACCTTTCATTAATAACTGCATCACGTAGAGCTTACCGAGAGTACCGAACGAGCGGCAACTTGGAAGCCCTTCGACTCCATCGTCAGTACCTACGCATAACACATAACTACATCGTTGCGTACAAGAAACGACAATGGATCCGTACATGTAATACTCTGGGTGCCGAAACTCATCCAAGCAAATATTGGCGAAAGTTTCGTCAACTTACTGGCACAACTTCATCCACGCCATATCCGCTTGTTCAAAACAATCAAGCTCTCACTACTGACTCAGAGAAGGCAAATTCGTTCGCCCTCTTTTTTCAAGATATCTTTACTCCGTTGCCTGGGTGGCACATGCCACAACGACTTCAAACAATCATCAACCGCCAAACTGATCCGACCTCAGCTCACTTACAACCGTCAGATAATCATATTCTTGAACCAAATAATCCACTTACGCAGTCTATAACACCAGACGATATCACTACAAGTCTAGAAAAGAAACGGAATACTGCACCTGGCTTTGATTGCATCACCTATGTACTGATCAAACATGCGCCTCCTTCTTTTCTTCTATTCCTCAGCCAACTTTACACTTTCATACTTCGTACTGGTTTCTTTCCACTTGATTGGAAATACTCGAAGGTTCTTCTATTTCCTAAGCCAAAGAAACCTCCGTCTGATGTTCAGTCGTATAGACCAATTCATTTAACTAGCTGCCTCTGTAAAATCCTGGAACGGATTCTTGTTCGCCGACTTCATGACCACATTCGACGTCACAATCTTTTGCCTATTCATCAAGCTGGTTTCCGGCCTCATTTTAGTACTATAGATCAGCTATTACGCCTTACCACGGCCGTTTATAACCAATATAACCGGGGTTTTCCTTCTTGTTTAGTAACATTTGATCTCGAGAAAGCGTTTGATAAAGTTTGGCATCCTGGGCTTATTTATAAACTGCATCACTATCTATTACCTATTTCCTACATACGCTTAGTCAATTCCTTCTTAACAGGACGTCTGGCATACATATCCATAAACAGCACTCTCTCTCATCCAATCTTCTTACACTCTGGAGTACCTCAAGGTTCGTCTTTGTCGCCTCTCCTCTATCTCTTATACGTTGCCGATCTCAGATTACCAGCCAATATCCAAATTTATCAGTTTGCAGACGATACAGCTTTTCTTTCAACAGCCCGTACTATTCAGCAAATTAATCGCCTTATGCAACCTGCTATTGATAGCTTTGTCGACTGGTGTAACATATGGAGACTGAGTATTAACTCTGCGAAGACACAATCAATTGTATTTTTACCACCAGGACGACGCTCCAGAGTGTACCGTAACCCGACTTTACTACGCCTTCATGTTGAGCATACACCAGTTCCGGTTCATTCGACTCTGACTTACCTTGGTATCGTCTTTGACAGTAAATTATCTTGGATCCCACATCTTAAGAAGGTTGTCGCTCAAGCCCAGAACAGACTCAATTTGCTTAAAAGGCTAGTTGGTACAAGTTGGGGCTTAAAACCATCTACGGTCCTCCATACCTACAAAGCCTTCATGCGAAGTACCTTAACATATGGCCACACGGCTTGGGTCTCTGCATCTGACAAATATTATCAAAAATTGTGTACCATGGAGAGACATGCCTTACGGTTAGCGTATAGAATCAGGTTACCAAGTCCAACTAGGCTCCTGTACGATCTTATCGATTTTCCGTCCTTACTCTCACACTTGGAGCAGCTTCGAACCCGATACATTACTACTCGGTTTGAGTTACACCATGTAATGCTACAGGACATTATACGCTACGATAGAGATAACGATGCACCACCACGATACATCGACTCTCCGCTGCAACACTATATGACATTATATCACCTCCAATTGGACCCTGCCACTAGAGACCCCGAGATCTTTGCCATATATCATCCACGTCATCTATCACCTCATGTTTATCCATCATACGCACAGTGATTACTAACTAATATGGGCCTCCCCTGTCTTCATCAGTTCCTGAGTGGCCCCAGGAACAGAAGATAACTGCATCTGTCCATTAACAAAACCTCGTGATGTGGCGTCTGTGCAATTCATTCATTATCATTTCCTCATATCGTCCTTTCAGTATATATATATATATATATATATATATATATATATATATATATATATATATATATATAATGTTTTCTATTTTGTTACCATTTTTTCCCTTTGTTAGCCTATATGCATATATATAATATTGTTCTACTTTTCACTTATTTACTCCTTGTGCACCTATCACCTTATATATTCATTTTGTGCACCTCTTACCTTTTGTTATTATTGTTATTGTTTAGTTATCGTTCGCTTGATTAACCATTATCAGTATTGAATGTATGTATAAATTATTTACTTATTAATGAATAAAGAAAAATCCCATAGACCCACTATAATATTATTGAGTCCAAAATGCATATGAATCACTTCCCCGAAGAAAGGGCAAAACCCTTTAACCGGGTAGACGGAAAAAAAAGGCGCTTTTAATGGCAATTGTAGTATTTTAATAGATAGGTAATTTATTAAAAAGCATGTGTTTATCAAACTCAGGGGGGTAATTGCCCCTTGCCCTTCTCAACTAGTACATATGATACATGCTTTTACTACAGTATGTGCGATACGTACTGCTCTTCATTTTGTTGGAAGTCTGTATTATGCGAGCCCCAATTATTTGAGGTTAGTTCGGCCCATATTACCTCGGATAATAACGACTCTACTTTAGCTGTTGGTTGCGGATTTGTATACTACGCAGTACACTTAAGAACTGTAATTTCTATATTCTGATATCTAAAGGAGATCTGATGGTAGTACGAGCTCCTTCATGGCTAAGCGGTTAGCGTACGCGCCTTTGGCGTTGGAGACCTGGGTTCGATTCCCGGCGGGAGCTCATGTGTTTCGGATTCCACGTTAACCATTAGGTCCACGTCTCATATAGCCACGCTGCTCAACGAAACGTTAAACTCAAAATCAACTTAACAGATGGTAGTAAAAATTTGTAGAAAGTCTTTCAGAACACAAGGTTATAAACAGAACACAATAATATCATTACCTTTGATCTTTCAATATTGTGATACTTTTAGATACATACACGAACTCACATAATTCGTAATTTACTTTGCTTTAAAGAATTTAACTTATTTAAGTCAAGTGAAACTTTGGTCAATAATTGTATAGATTGATTTACTTTCAGGATAAGAACTCAATGAATACCAAAGTTACAGATTTAATTATAATTGAATTCTTTGCTCAATAATGTATATCTATAAAGATTCGTGTTTTACACTCCCATGTTTTACATATACACACAATTAACAGTAAATCCCAATAAATAGAATACAAACCTCCGTCTTATACTTGTAGTATTCTCTTAACTTGTAGCGTTTTAAAGGAATATCTAACCCCTAATACAACCAACATTATAATGATCAGTACAAGCAATTATCATAGTCGATACGATGTTTATGGTCTTTGCAAAATGTTTTCCATTAAATAACATAAAAACTACGTTCACCATAGAGAATATTATCATGGCACAAAAGATAAGCCTAGCATGAAACAGTGAACGCAAAGAAACACATTAACTGCCTTCGAATAAGTGTAATATACTTCTTATTATGCAATATCTAGCACCACAAGTTTTAAAACAAGTCAATGTATACCACTACAAGTTCCTAACACGTTTGATACTACGATAATGGTTTCAGTAAAAATGGTTTCCGTGAAATGACATCGATAGTAGGGGAAAGTTGTACAAAATGGGGACCCTTATATATTTTAGTACATAAAACCAAAACTATCAATGATAAAATTGCTAGATGTAAATCAAAACATTCAGTGGAATGTTGGCTACCATGAAATAGGCCTTTTTGTATCATAAGAACGTTTATTTTAACAACCAAAAGGGAAATTGAGAAAGGATTAAAGTCTCCGTTTTGTACTACTAGTCGGGTAAAATGGGATTGCCTTTAAAAACTTACCAAATACTTTCAAAACTTACAAATATCTTGCTTAAAACATTTTACATCTTGTTTACAACTTGTTTATATCTTATACACAAATCTAGTTTACAAATATCTTGTTTATAATTAATCAAAAAAGAAATAAAAATGAGATTTTTGTACTAAATAAAACTAATTAGAAATAAAATAAATTTGTCTAGTAAGCAACAATTTAAACTTTACGTGTTACAAAAGTCCCAAACAGATATATCATCCTTTTCGTCCACGTTAGAACAGGCATCGTAAGCCCACCCATTGCAGCCAGAACACCTAATCCATCATTTTTTTGCTTTTGAATGACTATAGAGTCCGTTGCAAAAAAAAAAAAAAAAAAAACACAAGCCAAATCAGAATTCTCGTCCTCTTCCGACGATGAAGATAGTTTTGTTTCCGTCTTGAGTTTAATTTTCTTTGATTTCGGATCTTTAAGACTATAACCCTTATCAGACAAGATCTCACTTTTCATTCCAATACACTTGCTCACTTTTCGTTCTTTACTAGTAGATTCTAGGATTAGCCCTATTTAGCAAACTTTCTGTAGATTTTTCTTATTTTCTTCCTTTCGTTTTTCTTCTGCTTCTTATTCAACTTTGTATGGTGAGGAAGTGAGAACTACCGTCTTACCCCTTCTTTTATTATTTTTATGTTTCTTAACTCTGTTCAGCTCTTCAGGTGAAGATATGAGCAATTTTGATGAAATGCGAAAACTTGAAAAACTTTCCACCGGATCCCAATTAATCCCAGATTTGAAGGTTGAAAACGTTTAACATTTTTATGTTGGAGAAGTGGCAGCCGCATACTTGGAGTGTTGAGATAGTTCTGCAGCTGGTGGCAGGACACAAATGGGCACAGAGGTAGGAAGTTGAGAAAGCTCAGCAGTTGTTGTCGATCCGCATGGTCTTTCGACCTTCTCAGATAGAGTGAATAAGTGATCAGTAAATGCATCTCTGTTTAAGGGGTATATTCTAGTTTTCTTAAAGCAATTTACTGCCGTTTGCACTAAAGCTGTTTCACAAAAGCTACATTAGTAGTAGAGTATATATCGGTTCTAGCGCACCACCTAACCAACGAATTAGCCCAAATCTTTAAAAAAAAGTCTAGTTTACGCACACTTTTTGACTATCGTTTTCCCTCCAGGTGTTAGTTTAAGTATACATTTCCCCTCCCAGAACTTTTGACAAATATTATTTAACACAGAAGAATAGCATAATGTTAAAGTGAGATTGAGTTGGCTTTTATGACATTTAAAATCATAAAAACTTACATCTAGAACTTATATCTTATTGTGCTGTCTTTGATTGAAAAAATAGTTTTTGTTTGGTACAAATCGGTTCAGAAATAGCTGAATTATAAGTACTTAAAGTTTAGTATGTTGCATACAGTTGTTATAATGTATATATGTACTCTAGTTCTCATTGTACACACGCACACACATGATTTCGAGTTTACAAGCCAGTTTTAGTTGAGAGAAAAGTAATAGCATACATATACATGAGATTTATAGTCTTTCTTTCTTTTTCTTTCTTAGACGTGACTCACAATCTGGTTTCTCCGTTCCTTCTTTTCTCTTTCTTTCAACAGAGCTTCTAGCTAGTAGTCGCCAGATGCTGCTGTACTAATGACGTAATCTATCCTCGCTGGACAACGTCACACATACATACCCAAGCACTCTTTTCAACTTCGGCAGGTGGCGCTGTACCAATGACGTAATCTATCCTCGCTCGACAACGTCACACATGACGTCATTAAATCCGCAACAAAATATCTCTTGGTGGTATACAATCCTTTAGAGAGTTCACATAATCTAGAAAACAGGGTTGGAAACTAATTATTTTTTCATGTTTTTCCAGAATCGTTAAAATTGCGAATTAGGCTTTGAAACTATTACCAATGAATTGCCATCAAATAAGGTAAACATGATAATTTTTTGGACACGATAACCAATCCTGTCATCAATGGCGTATTCGAGGGATACTATTTTTTAAATCGCTGTAACGCCTTTATTTATTAACAGATTTTCAAAACTCAAACGAACATCGAATGTTATTTTTCTGATGTCTAATTTGTTGCCTACCTTTAAGGATACGATTTTAATTTTTAATAACTTTACTAATTTTTGCCACTTTTGAAAAATAAAAATTACTAGCATAATCTACGCAAAATTCTAAGACTTTTTTAAAGAATAACTTTTTCCTGAAAACTCAAAAATAAACCCGCAAAAAATTCCGGAAATTTTGAATTTGTTATAACTACGCCAAATATTAACCGATTTTCAAAATTCAAACGACAACCAATAGAGAAATAAATTTGCAATTTTGATTGTATTGTGGGTAGTATAACTCTAAGGATACTATTACAAAACTCAAATAAATCTCTTATTTATGTATAGAACTTTAAAAATCGAATAACATAGCGCTGTGTATGTCTAAAGATCTCAGTTTTTATAGTCTTGAAACCATAGAAACACTTATACACTTAGAACATATTTAAAATTACAAGTTTGGATACTGATAATGGAATCTTCTGCTAACCTCGTTTTCTATCGGAAACAATCGTTTCTTAAACTCTGTCCACTGATCATAATTCAAGCTGAATAGACAACCGTTAATATCAATAACTACTTGGACTTCGGTTTGCACATTTTTCACAATTATATTGAAATTATTAGTAAGTATAAACTTCTCTTGGGGATCCATACTAACCACTCCATTTTTTAATTTAGAAAAAAATTATCATTTTTGTTACTTCTTAGAATCATTTTTAAAGAACAGTTGATGTATTTTGTAACCATTAGAAAGATTCTTCATTCCATCATACCTCATAAACAGTTTCTTAGTTTTCATCTCTTTTAAAACTTGATCAGTATCATCATTATATCTCTGTGGCAATAAGGTTTTTTATTTCTCATTTAGATGTACTAATACCCTTTCCCCAGTGTATTTTGTTTGTATCAATTTCCATGAGGTTATTTTGTATGATTTTCCTTCTTCCAGATCTTGCAATTTAACAAGCTATAAAATGTTAATATTGTTTTTCTTGTTTAATTGTGAAGCCATTTCTCATTTATTGTATAAAACTTTTAAAAATTTGTTCCTTTTGTAGTGATGTTATCTCGTTATATATATAGTTAATTCTATCAACAATATCTTTTATATGTTCGTCTGTTAATTCTCCATTCATTACTTTAATAACATTAAGTTCATTCTTAAACATAGCAATTTGAGTAACCATATTCTTATAATACTCTTTCTTTGAGGCTATATTAAATCGTGTAGATAAGCCAGTGATAACGGCAGAAGCAGATGCAAATGCTATTGTAATAATCGAATAAACTGTAACATGAATAAATATATTTATAAACCCTGTAGAAGCAGAAAGCAGTATAGAAAATGCAATAAGAGTAACATAAATACATTTCAATCTCTTAAATTTCCTCTTATTTTTCGCTAGTAGGTTTGGAAGTGTTAATATTGTATCCTCAATTAATGCAAATAGATTCTCTCGTGGAATGTTATCTGGAATATTCATTTTATTAAATAAGTTTTTATGATCATTTTTAAATTATCGGTTTCATTAAATAAACAAAGTGCAACTTTCGTTCCTAGTAAACACAATTCATCATTCATCTTAGCTTAAACACAAGTGGAACGTTTCGTTCCTAGTAAACACAATTCATCATTCATCTTAGCTTAAACACAAGTGGAACAATTCGTTCCGTTTTGTACCTGCTTATCTTCTTGGTCTATATATAAGTTTTTTATGATATTACCATAAAAAACACTTACAAACTAAACATAATTGATGTATATCTTCTCGATTATTTTTTCTTTTTGAACATCATATTCAAGGTTTTTCTTCCCAATCATTACAGCATAACAAATCGTTTTATCTGGTGCATCGCTTTCAAAATTACCAGTTAATTTCAAATTGGTTCTATCATTTACAGTTACTGATTTATGCTTGCTTGTGTTAATCACAAACATCGGTCTATTTTCTAAAAACTCTTTAGGATAATAAAACATCTCATTGTTTCCAATTGTAACTTTCTTGTATATTGTATACATTTCGTAAGCTTTGAGATATTTATGCTTTTCAAAATCTAAGTTCAAAGATTCTAAAGGAAAAGACTCATTTCTAGAATTACGAAAATGGATGTTCTGTACTTTACAATGATCAAAATAGCTTGAATCTCTTTCTTGATTATCATTCCTATCAGTTCGGAAAAATGCAATTACAGTATTACGCATATCAAATTCTCTTGAGTAAAATTGTGTGGTTAGATCGAATTCTGAATATTTGCCTGTAACTGATTTTTGTAAACATTGATATGTGTTGAAGGAAATAAAAATCTTACCCTCTTTTAACATGTTAGTTCTTAGCAAGGTAGCGTAGTTAGGTTCATAATTGGCAATATGCATTCTCAACTCCATATTTGTAATCTTAACATTACCTGGATGTGGTTGATCATTCTCATCCTGCTTTTTAGTTTACAAATAGCAAATGCATTATCATCAGAACCACTTCATTTAAATCTATATTTCAATACTCCTTTCCACATAATATCTTTATAATCAGAACAAAATCCTAGTAAAAATCTTAGTAAAAATACTAATTCTTCATCTGTTCTTCGCCATGTAATTCCTTCCCATCCACATTCATCATAATGATTTGCTTCAGGTTTTGAAATCGTACATGTGTTTACAGCTGTCGAAGTTAAACCAGGATAATCTATAATATCTAATATTTGTCAATGTTTACTAACTTGTATTTGAGAAAACAGATGTGGGAAGAAGTTATTAACAAGTCTAATATTTTGACCAGCAGTATATGCTCCATTAGCATCTCTACCTCTAATTTCGAAAGTTACATAAATATCAGCATAATAAGGATGAACGAACCCATCCCCAACATCTATATCAAACTCAATAGATCTGTTTGGCTTATTTAAATTTTCGATTGTCTTTTGATTAGGTTTAAAAGATTGTAATTCATATGACTCTATTTTATCTATATATATTATTAAAAAAATATTGTTTTCGTTTTATGAATTCAACCCATAAAACAAACTTAAATATAACTTCTCCAAATATCTTTATTCCTATTCACCTGACTAATGATTTCTGGAAAACTATATCCATCTGTAAACATTTTTAATACTACAATACATAAATGCCCACAGATTACCTCGTTAAAATGTTGTATACGATTGGTACTGTACTTTATATTATAGCCAAGATATTTTACAAGTGTTTTGGTGGATTACCTCCGAATGAATCAAACACATACTTTCTATTTCTTTCTTTCCAATAACAAATCCAATGAGTTCCTATATTTTTAGACGTATCAAAGTTAACAATACCACACTCATTATTGTTTTGTTGTTTAGGTAATTCATCACTCATAAATACAGCTCTAAAGTTTTTTATCCTAAGCTGTTTAACAAGATGAATTAGATATATGTTACTTAAGGCTTTGATTTTTTTTTTTTTTTTACTGTTTTGGGCTTTAAGTTTTTTGGAAGCTTACAATCTTGCTTCTCTTCCATTGCTAAGTTATGTCTCTTTTGTTCTTCTAATTCTGCTTTATTCCTTTTCACATCTTCTACCGTTTTGACTACAGTAGCAACTCCAGCAGTAGCAGAACCAAGAGCACCTATTAAAGCTAGAATGGTTGGAATAGTAATTATAAAACCTCCATAGTGAACTTTATTATCATTTGCCCTTATTTCTTTGTTTATTTTCTTAACTTGTGGTATAGAAAGAGTTAAAGAAACACATTATCCTTTACTTAGTTTCGCTTCTTTTTTTTTGAATTGTTTCTTAGTTAAAATGTGATCAATATTTAATTGTTCCAGTTCTTCGTTAGGAATTTTAAATGTAAAAATGAAATTAAATGAAATCTTTCAGTTTTACGTCCCACGGTTATACCTGTTAGGCTAAAGGAGACGGTGATGATGATTAATGAATGAAATTGTGGAATGAAGAAAGTGGGAGGAAACGGGAGAACCCCGAGAAAACCCACGCACAAGGTGTTTGCCCACCACAAAGACCACTTGAATTTTAAATATAAAACTAGTCAACTTCATACTTATATATTTATTATAAAACTTTTAGTGTAAAATCCATAAAAATTAAACACAAATACTTATAAATCTAAACCAAATCTTACTTTTGTATTCATAGCCAACGCAGTTCCTAAAGCAGGTAATCGTTCTGTTAAGAAGATTACATCTTTAGCAAAAGCTCTTTCCCATGCTTTATTTTCTAGTTCTTTGTCTGCAATATGTCTAGAAGCTGTATCTTTATTATCTCTGTAGTAAATATCATGTTCTCTACAAGCTTCATCTAGCGGGTCAATACCTTTATCACCTCTTTCTAATCTTTCTTGAAGATTCGTAAAAGCCCCGCAAAATTCGTAGACTGGAATATGCAACTCTGGTATTCCCTTCATTTTTAAAATCCTATTCATTAATCCTTTTCCATGCTTCTCAATGTTCCAAAATTTTGGTGGTAACGTATTCAATATCCTTATCAAATAACCTATACACTTTGGATCATTAGGAATAAATTGTGTGAGTTTAGAATTAATCATATCTATAATGCCTACTTTCTCATCATTTCCAGCTTTTTCTTCTCCATCTATAACTATTAACCTATCTATTAATTTTCTCACATCATCTATCCATATATATTCTTTAGGTAATTCGTTGTATATTTTTATTCCTTCTCCAGACTTTGTTGTTTTCTTTCTTGGTGGTGTTGGTTCTAGTGTTGGTTTTATATATCTTTCCCAAATAGGTTTGATAATTTCTTTGTATTTTTTACTTCTACTAGATCGTTGTTTTCTTGTATTTGGATCATTGTCATGAAATACTACATTAGAATCAATAACTATTTGTGTATATTTTTCTAGATCATCTTCATTATAGTTTTTTTGGATTATGTTTTGTTAGTAATTCCCATAAACCTTCTTTTCCTGTATAATGTCGATTATTAATAACTAAATCATCACCATGAATTTTAACTTCCGTATCCCCAATCATATGTACGATTTTTCCACCATCATCATATGGTTGAATTCCAAAACTTTTATCATCTCTAGTTGCATAATCTCTCGAAGCAATCTTACCAAAATGGGTAGCTGGTAAAGATTCTATTCCTTATACTTTATACTTAATTTGCTTTTTCATATGTTTAATTTCCTCTGTTATAGGCGTATCACTTTCACTTATTGAACTCTCATACATAGGAGGTGTTACTAATAAGCGTGAATCTACTTTCGCGCTTTTATTTACAACTGGAACTAACTCTTGAATTAAATTTTTATTTTCCTCTGTTACTTTTGATATATTTTGTCCTAAGCCTTCAATTGCATCTATAACAGGTTGATCTTCTTCTTTATATTTTTCATATTTGCTTCGATTAGCTTGTTTAATTTCCTTAAATCTTTTAACAAGTTCTTCTTTTAACTTTATATATTTCTTAGCTTTAGCAGCATCTAACTGACTCATTTATTATATAAAGAAAAAATAAAAAAACGTAACCTAAGGTAATACAACATACACGTTTAGATACGTTCAATCACGTTTCACTCCAGTCTATACTTTTAAAAAGTCTTTAATTATATTTCTGTATTTACCATTACTCGTTTTCCTAGTCATATCTATTGTTAAGAAACCATGCTCCTTTTCCCAACACTTATTGCATAAAGATTGTAATTTTTCAAACGACATATCTGATCCAACAAATTCATCATATATGTGTTTTAAATTTGTGTTATCCTGTCTAAAGATACAAAGAAAATTTAAGTTGTCTCTTATTAGTTGTTTTGGTACTTTAGAATATGTTTGTCCAAGATAGAAACAGTTTAAACCTTTATGTCTACCTCGAGTAAAATATTCTCTAACATGGTTTTGTTGTTCTTAAATGAAATCATCAAACACTACCACAGAATCGTTCTCACACTCATCTAACGGAATAATCTCTTCGTTGTTTCCTTTTACTATTGCAATTGTCTTATTAATATCTCGTTCTATGTCTTGGAAAAGTTTTATTAGCTGTTGGTATTTAGATTGATGTAAACTTTTAGAACAGATATAAACATTTGTATATTTAAGCCAATCCGGTGCTAGTAAAAAGTTATCAATCATTAGTGTTGTTTTTACACAACCACTAGGTCCTACAATTAAACATCTTATATCATCAGGTAGCAATATACCATTCTTTTTCTTTTTTACAGTTTGGTCTGATAACCTTACTCGGATATCCCGTTTATTCATTTCAACTTTTATTATATAATAAATGAAAGTATTTAATTTAAACGGTTATTCACCTGTACTAAGCATGTACTTGCATTATCCATTTGAAAACGATTTGGAAGTAGCTGTTGCAGGATTTTATACAACATACTTAACACCAAACATTACAGAGAAAAATAATAAGTTGACAATTTGTAACAATCTTGCACTTACAAGGCAACTCATAGTTCAACCTGGCCAATATAATTTAAAAGAATTTGAAGAACATATGAAATCAAATCTTCCATACTCTGTTGATGATTTTAAAGATGATTTAAGAAATGATTCACCGAATTCACCGAAGACAGAAAGAAAAACAGAGTTAAAATATTTAAGACAAACAACAAAAGAACACTTCTAAACAATATATATATTGTTTCTCCATTTGAAGTGCATTTACCTGCAGATATAAAGTTTCATTAAATGTTTGAAATAACAATGCATACACTATAAATCTATCTTTCTACATAAGTATGATCGTAAACGTTTCATCATGATAAACCTATACCACGTGTACGAACAACATGGCTCAAATTAGTACAAGAAGTTTCAAGCAGCGTGCGAGAAGAAGTTGTTTACGTGGACAAAAAAAAATGATATTGAATATTACTTCGCATTAGGGAAGAGTCGTATATTTCTCATGCTAGTAAAGAAGATTTGTTGAAAGAAAAATTTAGGACGTGTGCAGCACCTTTCTAAACATTATCTGGCTTAGTACTGTACTTCACCCCGTCTCCTTTAGCCTAACCGGCATAATTGTGGGAAGTAAAACTTAAAGATTTCATTTTACTGTATTTCATAAATTTGATGTGTGTTTCTTGCTGAAAAGTGGCACTACGTTAAAAATAGCTATAATAATAAAGTAAATTCCTCATTGGACGATTCTTTTAAAGCTTATAAACGCCACGAGAAGTTATCCAAAAGTTCGTGCAATCACCCAGAAGGTGACGAACTACTAACCCCTTCCGACATCCATTTTATAGTTGGATTCTTGTATGTCTACCATGCAAATTTTAGACTCGTTTGAGTAACTCTTTATTTTTTATTTATTAATTATTTTTTTGCAGCTATATCACTGTAGGTGCGATCATTGACCGAGCTTCAAGCCCGGAGCGTCATTAAGTTCGCTCCAGGGAAAATCAGCAAAGAAGATTCACCAACAGATGAAAGAAGTAATTGGAATATAACGTTCTGGCTTAAAACTACATTGCTCAAAACATAAATGTAGAAAATTTGCTTCACATTACATTGGTGATCATATCAATCTTATGCATCAGCGGCGTCAAGTATGGACTTGAGACAATATGTCATTATATAGTGGTTTCATAAACATGGTGCACCATTTTTTGCGTAATGTACATGTTTCTGACCCATACTGTACAATACTGTACACGAAACCTTTTATGAGTCTTTTTCTCTATTCTTTATTCAAGGTCCCAAAAAATATACTTCTTCCTCCTAAAGGTTTCTTTCGCTATTCCCTTCTTGCTTTCAGTTGACATTCGCACTTCATATTACCACTAATAATACTACCCAGGTGTATAATATTACTTATATATTTCTAAATTAGAGTTTGCAGGTGCAAAATTAAGCTGAGACCCGTTTCCAGCGGATCGAAAAATTTAACAAACACAGTTTCGTACAGAAGAAATTTGACTTATCTCAGTAGTCAAAAGAAGCATTTTGCTTTCCTGTGGTGTGCGCGAAATTGAAGAAGAGAAACTAATGTTACTGTTCGAAAATATATAGCTTGTTAGCTTTGAAGTAAATAGAGCTTCTTCAATATTCAGAGATTCTCTCTAAATTTTGTTAATACATGAACAGAGTATTATGTCGAAGTTTCCCTCGTATATTCGGAATATCAGCAATTTTGGAAAGCTTCTTCTGTACGTAGAATCATGTAAAAAGAGAGGATATTCTTATTTCATCATATATTGAAATTTTCGTCAACTGAAATTATGCAATTAAAGGTAAAATATTTAACTTTGCCCTATAATAAATCACTTAGACGAAATATTAAGTATATATTACCTGGCAATATATTTATTACATTTTTACTTATAATTGAGTCTAGTTTCTTAATACCTATTTCTTAAGTAGTAAACCTAGGTATAACTGGTTACTGGAATCTTTGAACACTCTGAAACATTTATAATAAAACAAAACCTTTCTATGATATTTACATACCTATACCAGTGATGGTGAAATTCTTACTTCAGGGTGATTTCAGTAGAGTTGCAAATTTTCCGTAAGATTTAAACATTGCAAGTAGCTTCTTTTGAACTGCTAATGAGAGAGACGGAGAGACGATAGAAATACTAATATTCTCTATGTAAACCAAGATAAGAGGAATATGTCACAGATAAAGCTGGAATATCATGAAACATGAATGCTATCTGTAGTAAACACTTATATGTTGCAGACGTAATATATATATATATATATATATATATATATATATATATATATATATATATATATATATATATATATATATATATATATATATATATATAGATAGATAGATAGATAGATAGATGAATGGATACGAGATAGATAGATAAATAGATCTTTAAAAAACATGAATTCGTTTAGAATTTATGTCTTACCTTCTGGGAACAAATATAATAATTTTCGGTATTGTGTTTCATATTATTTTATTTATTGTTTTCTTTCTCCTATTAAAGAATCTGTTATTGTTAAGTACAAGGGAGGCTAGAAAGATTTTGTTCTTATCGTCGTCTTCTTGTTGTTCCCCTTAACCATACGCTGGTGGTAAACTGGAAAGTTTTAAACTTTTCTTACCCTTGGGAGAGCTGTTTTTTACTTTGATAAGGTCTCTTCTCGCAACTACATCTAAATATTTTATCACGGTCTCCCTCTTCTTCGGTTACTGCACAACCAAAGCTTAGTGTGGAACCAATAAATAAAATACAGAAACTTAACCTCATATCATCCAATGTAAACACTTTCTTATTAGAACAATATTCAGTACAAGAGTTACGTACATCTGTCATTTGATCTGAAATCCACTTGAATATCAATCCAGATTCCTTTATTCTACTTATAACTCTATTAAACCTCTCTACGTAAGGAGATCCTTTAGGAAAACCGATCGAGCGCATTATAGTACTTTTGATACTGGTATTACATGGAAATATTCTCGACATGCTGGGCAAGGTTGTAGTTTTCTAGTGTAATATTCAAGAGTGGTCTTGAGAGAAATCATTGCAACATGCTTTCCTTCTATAATTGCATTCACAATTTGTTCATTGTTTTCATCATATTCAAATATTTGGAATAAATTCCACAAAATGTCATTTGAGCTATCTTCTAATAATGGCCTAAAATATAGATTACCTTTAAGATGAAGTTGGATTCCACTAATGTCTTCAAACTATTTATATTAGGATTGTAACTTGGTATTGTAAACCTGTTGCCAAATTGCCTCAAACCATTAGTTTTCACTATTTTGGTGTGTAGTTCATGTATTTACTTAGGCCTTCAAAAATACTGAATACATATCCTCTCTTCTTACGTTTGGTTTTCATCAAATAAAAGCCTGGTAAACTCGCAGCTCGCAGCGTAGTCACTCGAAGACTAATACCGTTCAATTTCGTTGACTTCCCAAATGAATACATTTGTTTTAACATATATCTTATTTCATTTGTTGTCTCCGGTGTTATATTATTACCGTAATGTTGAAAGAAAATATTATAAACTATAGCAGAAACACAAATGGCTTTTGTTTTATCTCTAGGAGTTTCAATATCTGCATTTAGTTTAATGTTTATTAACAGAATGTTTGTGATGAATTTGTGTTTCATCGCTAGAAAAATACCATTTAGAATCTTTTCATCTTTGTACCTCATTAGAGAGGTGTAAATCACAAGAAAACGTAACTCATTATTGCAGCATAATGTGTGAGAATCTTCTATAAATTTGTAAAAGTTCTTTAGGTCTTCAATGTGAAAAATATCATAAAGTCACCCTCTTTAGTATTCTGAACAGTTCTTAACATATTATTCTTCTTAATAACATTGAGATCAAAATGTATTATCGGTAAATAAAATAGCTCCACCATTTATTTTGTATGTAAGGGGTACAATGTATTATTTATTTGAGATATTAGTATGAAGGACTGAGTGTCTGAGAAGTCTGTAGTTATAAACTTGATAACTGTACTCGTAATTGTCTCTATACCAGTGCAATTCTGGCTTTCATGGAATGACAATAGAGAGACATTCGAACAACTAACAAATGCAATCAAAGTGATGAAGGTACTGTATAACATTGAACATTGAAGTTTTCTAAAAATTTCAAACACAGAAATATCCTTGTCCTCTGCAGATTTCATCATGAACTTGAGCACTGAAAAAGGAAAAAATATTTAAGATTACCTTTTTTAAAATTTACTGATATTTTTAATAGTGATATGAGATGCGTAAAATGCAATTCATCTTTGTTATTTACAGAGGAAAAAGTTTCAACTCTGTATGATTAAACACTTAAAGTATCAATATTCTACTGCATTTATTATCACACAATTATTATTTATGTGGCTATATATTGATTTTGAAATTGTAATTAATTTACTGACCATCAGTAACTAATACATCTCGTACCATATTTTAACTAAATAAAGATGTTTTTGTGCTAAAGCGTATGTCAATTTCCAATTTTTACAACTCAGGCTGGGATATTATATTATCATTTTGCAATTCAATGTTCATTTTCAGGATTTTGAGTATTTAAAATTTATTATTTTATATTCATAATAATTACTGTGGGAAATATTTGCTTTAAAGTGTTCGTATGATTGAAGTGTTTATAGATTTGAGACTGACTTGAACATTTTAGTCAGACTTTATTCCATTTTTATTTTGTTTTCGCTCATTTTTGATTTATGTCTCATTTTTGTCGTACTTAAGTCTTTTATTTAAGTGAAATTCTGAAGTTCGGGATTTGGTTTATGGATTCTACTTTTAAATGTATTTACATTGTTATCTTTCTGTGTTTTTGACCTTAAATTTAAAACCATAGGAATGCCAAACTTTCTAATTTTTAGCAGAACAATACAGAACAGAACTTTTCCTAACAAGCTTTATGTGATATGTGCTTAGACTTTGAGTTACTACATTTATTTTGTGCGGACATGAACTGCATTCTTGTTTTACTAATGTAAATAATCCAGTTTTTCGTGATTGTATCAAAATTAATACCGATGTTGGAAAATAGACATCAAGAAATATGCCTAGACGCAAAGTTAATCTTTTACAATTAAATGTACTACTTTACCCTCTCAAAAAAGGAACTTGCGAAGTGCTATAAGGAAATAATGTTAATACAGGTCCAGATTGACGGCCTCAGAGCCTGTTAATACTTAAAAAAATGGCGCCCTCATATACATGCAATTGATGAATATATACAATAATAAACCATTAAATAAAATTTAGTTTTTCGAAACTAAATAAAACTCACAGTAAGATGGAAAAATAGTATTTATTTTTGTATATTTCTTATTTGTTGATATTTAACATGTTTTATACTTTTTTCTTTTATTAATTGGAAAGGTATTGACCAGATTTTCAATCATTACTATTGTTAAATCATTAAGCAAGTTCAATGAAAGCTTAAAAAAGACATTCAAGATTTCAAATTGACAAGTCCAAAGAAACGTTGTTCAAGACACTTGAACAATAGTCTCGAACAAATTTGAAGCCTTTTGTACAATGTTATACAAGTGTTGATCATATTTTACAAACGTGTTAATAGGTGGCAGTTCAAAACAAACTATCGAAAATATGCAAATACGTGAAAGCAAAACTACGTATTGAAACGAAATGAAATTTTTCAGTTTTACGTCTCACGCATATGCCGGCTAGGCTAAAAGAAACGCTGATTATGAGAAATGATTGAAATGGTGGAATGAAGAAAGTGGGAGGAAACGATAGAATCCCAAGAAAACACATGCACAAGGCGTTTTTCAACCACAAAACTCACTTGGCGCGAGTGGAGATCGAACCAAGGACTCATTCACAAAAAAATGCTCTACCACTGACCCACCGCTTCCCTTTTTATTGCCATTTTTATTGCAGATTTCATGTTAAACTAGGGATTCTAGGGTGAAAAATAAAAGAAATATTTCTCATTTTCTTGCATGTGTTTAAGTCAAAAATTGCTGTTTTCCATTTTTTACAATTAGATAGGAAACTTGAAATCAGTTTGACACGTTTCAAACCAAGGCATTAAGTTTACCACATACCATTTGATTTTCCTTCTTCAATGTTAGGATTGTATGTGAAGTATTAAAGATACCAGTCTATACGTCTGAGGAAATTTAAATGATTTCGATATTTCTCCACTGTTAAGGTACAATAGCTCAGTGATCGGTCGCACACCTCTGGGAGAAAGAGTCTCTGGTACGATGTGGAGAGCAACGGGTTCATAAATCTTCTTAAAATGCTATCGTTCCTTGCCATGTTCCCATTTCACTAATTTCTTCATAATAACTTATTCTCATTATTCGTTTTTCTTCATTAAGCTACATGTCGTGGGACGTAAAACTAAATTATTACTCTTTTTTATTATTATTTTATTTTTCATATCCTCCTTGTGTTCTTACCTAATTTAAGTGATGAAAATTTCTTCCTGCAAAAGTGGTAACTACCTAGGTATTATCATATCCAGGAGTATATGAATCAAATGGTTGTACGACTAAGTTTTATTTCTTTGGTTGCCGCAGCGAATCGCACGTTTCTAATGATTTTATTGATTTACCTACATTGATATTGAATTCAGTGTGCGTGTATTATCTTTGTTTTTTATGTTTTTTTTTGTTAACATATGTTACGTACATGAGACTAACCAATATCGACCTTTAAGCTTATGTGGGAAAAATAAGCTTATCAATATATAATTATCAGCGATATATATCACCTATTTTCTAAATCCATGAAAAACGTCAGTCTCATTAAAAATCTGTACACATTGAAGCGCGGAGAACAATGATTCGATCTGTAGTTCCAAGTGTAGCAAAGGAGACATACACTTAACATTTTGTTTCATAGTTTACCTTGTGTCCAATGTCGTCAATGTATTAATTTTGTGGCAAAACTTATTATTTTCACCTAGTATTCAGCCAATGTAAAAGTAGTTTAGTTATTACGTGTAACCAGTACCCTACAGCCTTCACTTGCTGTTTACTATAAGTTAAAATCCTGTTTAATTAAAATTCTAAGTGTTTACACTTAACAACTTTAATTATTTATGTATTTATCGAGCTTATGTTAGACAGTGGCATCTATTAACGTCACTGTTTATCATAGGGAATTAGCGTGACGCACATGCTGACAGACTGAAACGTTTCTCTATTAGTATAACCTAATTCTGCACGGTTGCCACTTTCAATCAATTTCTTCTAAACAGTTATTAGCTTTCTTGTACATGTGAGACCTCTTTAAGACTATCACTAATAATAAACTACAATCAGTAAATGCTAATTCTTCTCCTTGTAGTGGAATTAACTCCATTCTCGCACCTCAGCCTATCCTATGGATTTTTATTTTCTTCCGAAAAAATTCAGTCTTCCTATAATAAATTTCTACCCTGAACTCGGAACAAAATAAAAAAAGGGTTGATATTTGAAACAGAATTAAGTGAAATATTTCAATTTAACATTACACGATTATACCCATTAGGCTAAGGGAGACGGATGATTAAGGCAAGTGAATGATAATAGAAGACTCAGTAGAATGAGAATGTAGAATGATATCGGAAAAAATGAAATAAAAAGTTTGAGGTTTATATCCCACAGTTATATCCGTTAGGCTAAAGAAGACAGTGATTATGAGAAATGAATGAAATGATGGAATGAAGAAACTGGGAGGAAACGGGAGAACCCCGACAAAAGCCACGAGCACGGTGTTTGTCCACCACAAAGTCCACATGATGCAAGCTGGGACCGAACCAGGGACCCAAAGCACCGGAGGTGAACGCTCTACCGCTGAGACACCGGAATGAAATGGGAGTTTCGCGAGGAAATCCAGGATACGATATTGTCCATCAAAAATTTACTTTTCCGGAAATCGAACCGGGAACCCCAGGTACAAGAGATAGACGCTCTATCACTGAGTCACAGTGCCCATTCTTCAGAAAGTCTCCTTTTGAAACTACTACCGCGACGTTTATGATTAGCCTGTCTCTCGGATATCATAACAATGCCGTGACGAAGATTTCTTTCCAAACAAATATTTCCACTTGGCTTTCAACTGTCAATTCAATCGTTTTGTTTTAATTAAAACTAATAAATATGGAAGGGTTTTAAGCAGTATGTTGCATTAGGGAGAAGTCTTCATTCAAATTTAAGGAAGGCCATAAAATACGATTAAAACTGTCACCTAGTTTTTTTTTTTTTTTAAGATAGCGCTTCTTATTTTAGACATTCAATATGATGGCTATGGGCTGGGTGATACGAAGAAAGATTCCACACTTACAACACTTTTTATACAGAATATACTGCAGTAAGCATTCAGCTTAACTATAATTTATATCAAAAACTATAGGTTTTTAGATACTTTTGAGATCATCTGTTGGCAACACTACTTGTTTACTACATCAACCGATAATGAATTTCATTGCCTGCTGAACGACTTCATCGCGTAAACAGAACTTAATAACAAACAAGCATCTC
Source organism: Thermobia domestica (assembly GCF_964235325.1). Classification (NCBI taxonomy): domain Eukaryota; kingdom Metazoa; phylum Arthropoda; class Insecta; order Zygentoma; family Lepismatidae; genus Thermobia; species Thermobia domestica. Next base: position 24,786,468 of record NC_137454.1, on the reverse strand, counting down.
GGAGTAAAGTGCAGAAATATAGAACAAATTGTGTCAAAATCATATTTCATAATTTTAAAAAAAATATCTTAAGTTCGCATGTAAACTTTTATTTTGTAACTCCATGCGATGACCGTATCTAGAGTACAGATATCTCGTGATCAATCATTCTTACCGGTTTTCTTCCAGGGTTTTTCCTTACCGTAGTGGTCCGTCTAAATAGAGACACTGGCAGAAATTTGACATCTTCTATCATAGTTGTCGATATAGTTAAGATTAGTTTATTGTTAAGAGTTCAGTGTAAATTAGACTAGCAAGTTTGTATCCAAAGTTTGTGAGTTAATTTAGTAAATCTGTGAGATAATTTATTCATCAAAATACTTACATGTGATTTATTAAACTTCCAACTATTGTATGCTATGCACAATTGTCGAAAGTCTTATGGAAGTTTTTATCATTACGTCCTTCTGTCGAGAGGTATCAGATCAAAACGGCATAAGATATCGAGTTCCGTTATTTTGCAATCGATTTATCGTCCTAAGAATAGATTCCATCATATACGATGCCTTTCTATTCAAATCGGAATACGTTCAAATTAGTCATGTTCGACTTGAAGGTTTATCGCCATAAAACGGAAATGGTAAAGGTAGCGAGAAGCGGTAGCCATCCAAACAATTTAACGTCTCAAGGTCATTATGTCCCGAATACTCTATAGAAGCCAGAAGTGATTTAAAATTACTGCTGATTTCCACAGAGAAAAAAAACGGTAAAATATATCGAGATGTAGTTCTTTACAATCGATTTACTGTCCCATAAATAGATTCCATCTTCTTCCTTAATCATCTATTGAAACTGGAAGTGGTCCAAATTAACGATTTCCGGTTTCAACCCTTACGGTCGTAGAACAAAAGTAATAAGGCATAGCGAACAATGGCTTTTTGATACGGATCCATCGTCCGAGAAACAGTTTCTATTTGTTATCTTATTACTTTATTTCAACCAATAGTTACAGATGTACTACTTCAAGTTTGAGTATTGAATTCTTATAGTTTGGATGTCTACCTTAATTTCATATTGGGAAACAAAACTCACTTGTTTTCTTAAGGATATGCTAAAGCAAAATACAGTAATGGTAAATGAGAGGCTTTCCCATGTGGTGTGTCACGCGAACGCAGTCCTGCATTGGGGTTTCTTTCACCGTAGGGAAACACAGAGTTTGGCGTCCTTTCAATGTATACATGTTGCAATTTTAGGCGCACCAGGCACATGCTACGATTGCTCTCCTCTAGTTGTGGCCCTACACGAGTGTTCCTTCCAGTCATGGGTGAAACTTAAGATATTACCTAGATAAAAATAACTTTTATGCATCTAGAAAGCCTCTAAGTATTTACTCCACATTTTATTTTTACCACGAAGCCTTTAGTAATAAGAACAAATCAGTTTTGAGAGCGAATTTACCCGAGGGAGTCTACAATAGCAGCAACTTAACTGTTTTTTTGTTAACTGGAGAGATGGATACTTGAAACAATAAATTATAACTTTATCTTATCTTCTTGGTAAAAATTAAATTGTGCAAAAAATTTTAGAAAATTGCAAGCACCGCATGTATACATAATAAATCATTGCAAGGTATAGTACAGTTTTTTTTCTCTCAATATTATGATATGTACACAACATGGTAATAAACATTACATTATTATGACATCATGGATTTATAATTTATTATTAAGTGACAATCTGGAAAAAATATTTTGTTATTGACCTTCCAATGAATTTTGATCACATATCACTATTAGATCATTGGATTATACAATTACTGATTTCATTCGTTGAAGAAACAACAAAATCACTAATGCATTAGTGAAGTTTGGAGAACGTTATGCTCTCAGGAAACTGGAACTGTGTGTTTAACACAAGTTGTTGGAGGAACTGGATCTTACATTTTACATTTTACTTGAAAGTGTTCAAAACCTAATTGTTCAATGTATCAAGTAAGATTATATATTAGATATTACTCGTAACTCTAATACGTAAAGATACAAATCAATATGTATTTGGTTTCTTAGTCGCAAATTGAAGTAAGATTCCGATTACTACACAAGTGATGCTAATCTTGGAGCCTATAATCAGAATACTCAAACTAAACCGCATATCATTTAATGTTAACACTTCATTAGTAGATCAGTTTATAGAACAAATATTAGTTATTCTTCTCATTTCTTTCGAAGTTTTTTGGATATCAACCCAGATTCACTCATTCTTCGTATAAACATGTTAAAATGCTGAACATAAACCAAGCTCTTTTGAAGCTCATATACGAACAAATAGGGAAATTTTTAACGGGTAACTATGTTATTGTACACTCAGTGATAAATGTAGTTGAGCCGCTGATTGTTGTAACTCCGTTAGATCAGGTCCAGTTCTTTTTCTGCTATCACAAAAACCTTTAAAAGAGGTAACCCAATGTCTACGTAACTATTCAAGCAGTTGGTAAACCTGTGAAGCACTGAAATAGGTTTTTGCCATGCAATTGATGAACGAAAACATTCTCAATTTTAAGATTTGTCTGTATTGTTTGCAACATGATATCCAATGAGTATCATATATCAAAGACATCAGAATCCGTTGTGTGTATAATGTGTTATTTCTCAACATACTGCATATGAAGAAAGAAAAACAATTCTGATTATGGGTTAAATAAACTGAAAGTATCAAATATGGAACAAGTTAAGGCAATGAGTTTGTAAATCTCAATATCGATCCATAGTCCAAATTCAATTCTCCGCCTGCGGCCGCGGGGTCTCAGTGGTAGAGCGTTCACCTCTGGTGTTTGGGGTCCCGGGTTCGATCCCAGATCCTACCAAGTGAACTTTGTGGTGGGCAAACACCGTTAGATTGTTATTTCTCGGGGTTCTCCCGTTTCCTCTCACTTTCTTCATTCCACCATTTCATTCATTACTCATCATCGTCGTCTCCTTTAGCCTAACCGGCATAATCGTGAGACGTAATACTCAAATATTCCATTTCATATTTTCAATTCTGTGCCATTCTTCTCAGTCCATCATCTCTTTTATTCTGCCCAGAAGAATATTTTTACCTTATCATACAGAGCATGGATTAAAAAGTCAAGAAATGATAAATTAATTCTCTTTCTACATACTTTTAGTTAATGTGAAGAGCCAATACACAAAATAGCAGTTGCAAATATTGGTCAAAAACTAATATGCAATCTACTATAGCTCTCTAATAGGAACCATTCGTGAAATGAAATTTTGTAAATAGAAGTGTTAATTCTTTACCACCTAACCCATACATAACTTTTGCTTCATGTTGATCGAAGTAAGCCACCGCGGATGATCTACGTGTCACGCTATTACGCCAATGTGCAGTGATTGAATTTGGGGACAATTCTGGAATATGTTTCCAGTCGACACGGACAACACAACTAATGGAAGTAATATGTGCCTTCGGAGTGGTGATTGGAACATCTGGGACTAGTCAGGGTCAGGTAGACCGTCAACTGTCACTATCGACTAAAACGCATTATTCATTGACACACTCATTCAAAACAACAAATGTATGACAACAACAGCCAATAGAATTGATGTATTCAGGATCTCCACATCGAAAGAAGCCGAGACTCGTCAGGACGTACAATAAATTAATGGGATATTCTTTTCCAACTGGAAAGAGTGATTTTAATAGTATTTCTCAAGCGTAGAAAGACAATTACCAAAGAATAATATTGTTCGTACTTGGACGAGCTGCAGCGTACCTTATGTTAGGAGCATAGAGGCCAGAGTTACACGCAAGGGACATCAAGTTGCAACACGATAACACAACCCGAATGCACCAAACATGATAGTGCAGAAGATCAGTAAAGGCGGAATGAACAGCGATGTCATAATCCTCATAAAATCCCCACTTAGAATTATTCAATTTCAATTTGTTTGGATAGCTGAAGGCTCTGTATCTCTGCATATAACAACTCGCTAATTCCATGTGTACAAAGTGAACTTCAAGTATTTCGAATGTGCATTCGTATAACGGAAACAGAGGTAATTGTAGAGGAATGTAGCAAACGAATCATATATTGAGTGATTTGTAAAGACGAGTGTATCCACTTACAAAATTTCATTTCTCCAGCGCTCACAATTAACTGAACTACACTGAATTGTCTGTTACTCTTGAACAACCCTCGTATATGAGTAATGCAAAATATTACACGTATACTGTGAGTTTATACATCTGAGCTACATGATACTGAAAGTTAAAAATATAGTTCTCTACTTCAAAAAGACCAATAAGATCTGTAAATTCTCATAAGACACGCGGATTTATTTCAGTTCCCCTTCTTAAATACACGTACGTTTTCTTGTACAGTAGTGCAATATATTGTATTGAAATAACATCAAGTATTATATACACAAGATTTCCCCCTCTAAGAATTCGGATCGCTATACCTTATAGGTTAAAATTCTGCTTAATTAACTCTTGTTGCATTGTTTACATTTAAACTTTTTTTTAGTTTGCCTAACAAATAACTTATTATTACATTAATATTAATGTTCAAATCAATATGGCTGTGGCCCATGTCTTTATAACAATCAAGAACGAAACGATCATGTTGCGTATTATTACTACCCATTTTCAAGTAATTTCGTTCAAGCTACACACTTTAAGCTGCAATCAAATCGTCACAATATTTTACTCAATGAGGGACGTCCACAGAAGGAGGTTTTCCCCCTAAATTTTCGATACAGTTCTTCCAAACACAAGGGTCATTCTAGGTTGACCGGGAATTTTATTTCTTCAGAGGAAACAGATTGCACAAGAAACATCAAACTATGTCAGCTTTTCAAAGTATTCTCCGTGCGTGTCGAGGCACCGTTGCCATCGTTGTGGCAGCTCCCTGGTCCTATGACGTAGAAATAACTTGGTTGTTGAAGTAGCCACTGGAGAACACGGTTCCGCAGTACTTCATCTGTCTAGAATTTCTTCCCTCCCAGATGGTCTTTAATAAGTGCAACGTGATGATGAATTGCAACAATTCATCCTTCGGCTCGAAACCGATTCAGAAGCTGTTCACAGACAGTCATGCGTGTCCACTTCTGATCAAATGTCAGCTTTCGGGGAAACGTAACTGGTCGTGAATGATTGTCTCAACATTCCCGACACTGATATTCACCTCGGCAGCAATATCCCGTACTGTTACTCTCTGGTTCTCAAGAATCATTTGCTCAACACTTGCGATATTCATTGGTGTGACTGCAGTTGGGCGAATGTGTCCATGCCCTTCATTTGTCACCAGCTCCCGGCCTTCGCGAAACTGTTCACACCATTCGTACACTCTTCTCCGTGACACCGTTTGCTCACCATACTGTGCTTTCAATCTTCTGAAAATCTCAAATGGTTTAACTTTCTCCTACACAAGAAATTTGATTACACACCGCTGCTCCACATCCACAGACACACTCTTTGCTGCCATGTTCGCTGTAACTGCTGCGCATGCGCCAAATACGTCATGCCGGGCGCTACTTATTCGAGAAGGAATACATTACGTCACCCACAAGTTTCTTTATAATCCGACAATTCATCGATTATTTACGTACGAAAATCCCAATCAACCTTGAACGACCCTTGTACATGTCAAAACATACTAAGTTGTCCTCACATACTATAGTACGCCTACTTATTTTTCTTATAATAAAAAATACTATATTACTATATTTACTATAGTTAATAAGAATGTGTGCATGAATAATTGTTCTTTATGATGTTTATACGCACACATGCATCAAAGTTTGTGTATTCAAGACTGTGTGTGTGTGTGTTTTACTGTGGATACATACAAGTATAAATGCTCAAAATTCTATATCGTTACGGCTGTTGCCATGACCGCACAGAGCGGGTGGCAAAGAGGGCGGTTGTCCACTAGATATTCGAAGGGTTGTTTAATTCTGACAAATACATTTCAAAACGTACTCCTTCGGTCTCACATACCATAGTACTTATAGTACTCTAGTACTATATTTACTGTAGTACTATAAGAATACAGAATTCTGTATGTGTATTGGTGTTTCCCCCTTTCAACGGTCTTTTGCACCCATTAAAAAAATTCTGTAAGCTTCCCTGGCCATTTCTCTACTTGGAAATAATTAAATTGATGTAGTGCATGCTTCAAGTTGCAATTAATTATTCATAATAATTTTAATTCTGTAGGTCTGTAAATTACTAATCATCTATTGGCAACAGTCAAATAAGCAGAACGCTACTATTAACTATTAGGTATTAAGGTTATTGTCAAACTGAGACGTTTCCTCTTACAGTACGGGCTTGATAATTTCCAGTTACAATAATGAAGTAGTCTCTTCATTATAAAATATATTACGTTTGCTTGTATTTGTACTTACCTCACAAAATCACATCACTTTTTGTACACTTTAAAGAACATTTATTTCTATCACTGTTGATCTACATCGTTAAATTTTATTCCATTCACTAATATGGTGCAGATCATGAGATATTGTTTTGCGATGGAGAATAAGTTTGTCCCAAAAAGTACCACATTCTTCTATTGAATACTGCGTCATAATATGGTTTATTCAGATCTTAATTATTTAACTTACTTAAGAAATACATTACATAACGGTTCCTTTAATCAATAGTTGAAGGAAAGAAATCTCAGAGGCATTCACTTGAAAAATCGTATAAAGTGTACGAGTAAATCTTCAAATACTTAAAGTCACTATCACGGCCGGATCCAGGATTCTCTGAGGGGGAGTGCACAAATAACTACCAGTTCATTTGAATTAAATTTGAGTTTTTTAAATGCCTTTATGCATCTGTGATGTGAATGAGGAATTCCTTTGGAAATGTTAAGTGTCTGCTCTCGATGAATTCTTTTCCTTCAACCTTCAGAAAGTTGACATAAACTATTGATTTTGCAAAACTCACTGCTAGCTTCTCACTTTAAGTAGTGTATATTTACAACGAAGGGGTGTGCACGTGCACCTTTGCATCTCCCTAAATCCGGCCCTGGTCACTATTAATTCCTCGTTCAATCGCAGTATTCTAGTATTCACAACACTTTCTCTTTTTCTCCCTCGCAACATTTCGTTTCATCAGCCATTTCTCTTCTAATAATACTTAATTTATTATTGCATAAAATAAATGGCCATGTAGTTTTAAGACACAACACGTTATGCACATTACATGGGCTATTATTAATTGTAACTTTTTTAAAATGTCAACCCATGTACTAATGTGACTGCTTTTTACTGATGGTACCATTGTAAAAGTTGAGTAAAGTTTCTCCTCAGCTCTCTATACGAAGAAGTTACTTTTGCAATAGAGGTCCTATTACTGAAAATGTACATATGATATTGTCACAATATATGAGTACTCTCACCACCTTTAAGGTTAAGAAATGAAACAAAGCATACAGTAATAATAAACTTACATACTATGATCTACATGCCTAATAGAGGATGAAAGTGGCCAATCGCAATGAGATTATGGATTTCTAAATTAATACTAATTGCTCATTTTTTGTGGTGCATATGATTAACTAACTAACTCTATGGCCTATGGAACCCGGAGGTTCAATGCCGCGTTCACAAAAGCTCTCCACCGACCTCTATCCTTAGCTAACTGCATTCAGTTTCTACTTTGTATGGTGCATATGATACAGTTTAGAAATAAATTTTAAAGGGGTAAATGTACATTTTTTGTGAAGTGGGAACAAGCATATTGCTAAACACCTTTCTGCGTGTAGCACTCCCATCAGCTTCAGTCTGGAAGAGACAGGACCAAAGAGAAAAGAACAAAATCAGGGATTGAATCCCTTGCTATACAAATCAGAGGGAATATATAGGGAGCAGAATATCTGCTATCTATCTGAGCAACAATATGCGAGAAAACTTCATAATCCAGCTCTTAAATATATCTATCTATCCATATATCTATCTGTATATCTATATATCTATACCTGCAGTGGGTTGATATTGTACAGAGGGTTGATTAATTCGTGAGTCAATTTCATTTGTTCACTGTGCAAAAGTGGTATGAGGTAAAGCCGTGCAATTTGGTGTAACTTTAGGCAAAGGACATAAGTTTTGTTTCGTCATGGAAGCATGTCACTTGTACTAAAGATTGAAGAGATATACGGTCAAAGTTCTAATTTCGATTTTCTTTTTTCCTTATGGGATTGCAATGGTAAACTCTGGAGGAGCCTGGAAAAACGTAAATCGAAGCGATAACAAAGAAAGAGCTGTATGGTATGATTCTATGTCGCAAGCCGACCGAATATGCGTCAATTAAGTGTCATGGTCAGAGGTCACTGTCAGATCAAGGTCACAGATCACCTTGAAAACCCATTTGACATGATGAGGTACGGACATTGCGTTGTTTTCAGAGTATTCAAATGGGTTCTTAAGATGACCTGTGACCTTGATATATATATGGATTAATATTAAATATACTTACAAATAATAACACAGAATTTCAATATAAATTTTTATTAACAGTAAGTTTTACAAAAATATGTGAGTAATATGTAAAATGTGCTACGTTCTTCAGTCGTTGCGACCCACAGATTGTCAAACAAAAAATTATCGTATGAATCTTTGGTGTAATGAAGCTTGAAATTTCCTTAAGCACAAATCCAACTTTCAATTTCAATTGTAACACGTCTCTGTCCTAATCAAATCCGACATAATAAAGCAAGTCCAGTGGGGATACGGACAAAATCTCGCGGCCGAAACATCGCCACCCAAAATCTCGACGGCCAAAACCTCGCCTGGCCAAAACCTAGCCTCCCAAAACCTCGCGGCCCAAAATCCCGCCGGGCTGAAACCTCGCCTGGCCAAAACCTCGCCGCCCAAAACCTCGCGGGACAAAATCTCGCCGGGTGAAAACCTCGCGGGACAAAATCTCGCCGGGTCAAAACCTCGCGTTACCAAAACTTCGCCGGCCAAAATCTCGCCGGGCCAAATCTTCGCCACCCAAAACATCGCGTGGCCAAAACCTCGCCGTCAAAACCTCGTGGGCCAAAATCCCGCCTGCAGCTTAATCAAAAATTCAGTGTAGTATAACAATATCTGCTGCTTTTCTTATAAGTAAAAAGAAAAAAGGAAGGAAGAGCTTAGTGTGGTGAGAGTAGAGGTGCCGAATTCTACTTCGCCCCGGGCGCCGAAATTTCTAGCTACGGCTCTGTATATATATATATATATATATATATTCCACTCCCCCTCTCTTTTGTTGTGCCGACAAAGTGAAATTATAAAAGACATCCTAGGCTCGAACTTCATCTATCTTGAAAATTTGATTGAGATCGGTAGGATGGCTCAAGAGGTATAATGTAACATAGTGACTTAAATTTTATATATATAGATTTCCAAAGCATGCATTAGAATTTTTCTTGTCATTATTTTAATGTAATTATGTGTTATTACTAAATATATACATATAGTAATATATAGAACATTGTACATTGAAGAAATCGTCGTGAAGAGGTTTTATCCTGACGACATTTCTTCCCAGGCGACACTACGTCTCGCTTAATTTAGACCAGGCGAGATTCTGTGTCGCGAGATCATTACAATGAGGTTTTGGTCAGGCGAGATTTTGGGTATGGCGATATTTTGGGGTGCTAGGTTTTGGAAGACGAGGTTTTGGCAAGGCGAGGTTTTGGACCGGCGAGAGTTTGGCCCGCGAGGTTTTGGGTGGCGAGGTTTTGGCCAGGCGAGGTTTTGGCCTCGCGAGATTTTGGCCCGTGACGTTTTGGGCGGCGAGGTTTTGGAAAGACGGGGTTTTGGCCAGGCGAGACTTTGGCCCGCGAGGTTTTGGGCGGCGAGGTTTTAGGCCGCGAGGTTTTGGGAGGCGAGGTTTTGGCCAGGCGAGATTTTGGTCCGCGAGGTTGTCGCCGCGAGGTTCTGGCCGCGAGGTTTTGTACCCAAACCAGTCCAGTGGCGTCACAAGTTTAATCAGTGATTAATAGTTTAATAAATTTAATGACTGATGAAACCATCTGACTTTCACAGTTCTTTGAAATAGCAGCAAATTACATTCATATTATTTTTATATTAAATTCTGAAATATAATAACAAACGAATATAATTAATTCGGGAAAATCCCGAGCTTTGGGACCTGACAATTTTAATTAACTATTCTATATTCTAAATTTTCAATCATTACACTATCGTGACTTCACAAGGATAATGCTTTCTCAACTCTACTTGGCTTCGCGAAGACTCGGCAATCTCTGATCCGCGACATATTAAGACCAAAAGAAAAAAATCAGCAAGGTAATCCTTTGTTAAAGTAAATCGAGACTAATAAAAATATTGATAATTCACAAATCTTATATACAAAAGTGAAACTACCAATCGTCAATTGACGAAGCAATGTTGCAAACACGAAAAAGTAACCATCAAACCTGTCTGAATTAACCATGAAATCGTGAAGTGAGAAACTATTATATAAAGATAACCAAGAAAGTTCTGCCGTTTTTTCACCCACCACCTTCGGACATCGATATGTCACCTAAGACGTACCTGGAAGATCGAAAATAGTCCCCGTCAGCATCGACGACCTTATGCCAACGTTCTCGAAGGCCATGGATTCCATCGCGATAGAACTTGTTGGACCTTGAAGGTATCAAGTGCATTTTGCAATTCTACTAAGGATTTGAACTGGCGTCATATAAGATGATTGTCCAAGAATTGGAGCAAGTGATTATCGGACGATGCAATGTCTGGAGAGTACGACGGATGCAATACTGTTTTCCATCCAAGAAGTAAAATGCTGTCCCGGGGAATCTTACCCACGTAGGGATTAGCGTTGTCATGTAACAGGAGAACCCCTTTGCGATTCAGAAGTGCTGACAACAAAGTTTTTCTTGAACACGGCTCAACTAGTCCAGTCAAATTAGCAAAAAGTAAGGAACAAATTAGTAACAAGCTGAAAATTGGTACAGATGTTGGGAATGACCTTCGCCGCCATATTGGAAAATGGCCACTGGAAGTATCAATGAAAATACCCAGATAAAAGTAGCAATATCTTTCCTATGGTTGAACATAGAGATAAATTTAGTGTCTTTTCATAGAATATGGATAACACAATATTTCTAAACGGAAACAATTTTTCATAATAAGCATCCTTTTAAAAATATTTAGCTCTAAATTATAAAATTCTGATTTAAAAATTTATTGAACTTTGGAAGTAATTATTAACAAGTTGAAATTTTACATAGATGTTGGAAAAGATTATTTAAATGACATACTAAAATCCCACAACTTCTTCGTTCGCCATATTGGAAAATGTCGAAAGTAATTGAATGATAATGTTTTGTTAAGTGAAATACAAAGTGTGGACCGGGCTAAATATTTCAGGAACTGTAAATGCAGCCGTTTCGAAGTCAATTGGAATCAATTATGGTGCGAGGGGAAAATATTATGACGTGTTTAGGATTGTTCTCCGTCATCTTGGTGACCGCCATCTTCGAATCAACTTGTTTATTTTAAATAGCAACATGTTCGTGTGACATATTAAACAACATCCTCGTTCGAAGAGAAACCCAATGATAAGGTAATTTTTCCAAAACCTGCAACAGTTTTGAAGTTGTGGATAGATTTAGGATATGTTATATGTGAATTCTGTGAAATGTGCTGTGCGAAGTTTTGAATTGAAGGATAAAGTAAAAAAAAACAAGCTTTGTAACATCTAACATTACATATTGTTTAATAACCAGGAAAAGAGAGAGCTAACACACATGAGACAATTATAAAGACATGACATGTTCAGAATGCCCACCGTTCTGTTCTATGCATATCTTTAACCGTGAGATCCAGTGCTTGTGCACTCTGCGAAGCATATAGTTGGTGATATTCGTTCACAGACAGTAATGATTCTCCTTTTCAGGTAGCTAATGCCAATAACTTTACGCTGGTAGACAATAGCTTTAAGTGCCCCCCAAAGATAGAAATCCAACGGAGGTAGGTCGGACCTTGCTGCCCACTCAACTTGTCCATATTGACCTATCTAGCAAACGGAAAGTGTTCATTGAGCCATCGGTTACATTACGACCATATTGCGGTGCCCCATCTTGTTGCCAATATTGATGAAATTACCCTTTCTCTCCCAAAAAAGTGGCCTACAAGTGTTTAAAGGATATCTTAATATTGTGCATCATCCAAGGTCCTATCAATGAAAATAGGTCCAATAGGTCCCATCAATAAAAACAGGTCCAATAAGTTTTTCGCCCCATTTTCCACACCACACCCTTATCTTACCTGCACCTTACATCTTTGGTGTGTCTATCTAATTAAGATTTGTATTAGCTCTGTACCGAACATTCTGCCCGATACCAATAAATCGTGCGGTAAAGCTTTTTTTTTAAAAAAAAATCTGCAACGGTTTGGAAGTTGTGAATGAATTTAGTCTAGAAAATGTTATCATTTAGACAAATTTTGTTATGTCTGGAACATTGTATTGACGGGAACCGACCTCGTTTTCTTTTTTCTTGTAGGTAGGACAGGATGCTAACTCGAGAGGAAGGAATCGAAATTTACCTTTTGGCTGGAGGATCCAGTTCAGAAATAACATCCGTCTTCAAAGAGCAACATCGTGCAGACAGTGCTGTACGAAAACGAATCCGCAAATTTATGTTGATTATTTACCTCGGTCAAGACGACCATGAAATGAAACTGATCCAGACACATCAGCAGCTGTGTTGTGTGTATTGGTGAAAAGCAATACGAAGAGTGTGCGACGTCTATCAAATGAACATAATGTAAGTGTCAAACGTTTTCAAAGAATATTAAAAAGGGAACAGTGGCACCCTTAAAAATTAAAGTTGAAACGAAAACTGCCAGAGGATAAATTAGATAGACCAATGGAGTTTTGTGAGTAGCCGTTGGCTCAGATAGCTCGTGACCGAGTGTTTCCTCATAACATTGTTTTAGTGATAAGGTAAATTTCTACGTAACAGGTGAGATTAACAAACAAAATGTCCAGTACTGGGCTAATACAAATCTTAACTGGATAAATGCATCAAAGATGCAAGATGCAGGTAAGTTAATTGTGTGGTGTGGAGTATGGGGCGAAAACTTATTGGACCTATTTTTATTGATGGGACCTTGGATGATGCACAATATTGAGATATCCTTAAAAACACTGTTATGCCACTTTTGTTGGAAGAGGAAGGGTCATTTCATCAAATGGCAACAAGATGGGGCAGCGCATTGTGGTCGTAATGTAACCGATGGCTCAATGAACACTTTCCCGTTCGATGGATAGGTCACCATGGACAAGCTGAGTGTCCAGCAAGGTCCTCCGACCTACCTCCATTAGGTTTCTATCTTTGGGGGCACTTTAAAGCTATTGTCTACCAGTGTAAAGTCATTGGAATTGGCTACCTGAAAAGGAGAATCATTACTGTCTGTGAACGAATATCACCAACTATGCTTCGCAGAGTGCACAACCACTAGGTCTCACGGTTAAGGACATGCATAGAACAGAACGGTGGGCATTTTGAGCATGTCATGTGTTTGTAATTGTCTCATGTGTGTTAGCTCTCTCTTTTCCTGGTTATTAAAGAATACGTAATGTGAGATGATACAAAGCATGCTTTTTACTTTATCTTTATCCTTCAATTCGAAACTTCGCACAGCACATTTCACAGAATTCACATATAACATATCCTAAATATATTCACAACTTCAAAGCTGTTGCAGCTTTTGGAAAAATTACCTTATCATTAGGTTTCTCTTCGAACGAGGATGTTGTTTAATATGTCACATGACCATATGCTTTTTAAAATAAACAAGTTGATTCGAAGATGGCGGCCACCAATATGGCGGAGGACAATCCTAAACACGTTACAATGTTTCCTTCCATCGCACCATTATTGATTCCAATTGCATTCGAATCGACTGCATTTACAGTTTCTCAAATATTTAGCCCAGTCCAGATTTTGCATTTCACTTAACAAAATATTATCTTTCAATAACTTCGGATATTTGGACAGTTTCGAATATGGCGAACGAAAAAGTTGTGGGATTTTAGTATGACATTTAAATAATCTTTACCAACATCTATGTAAAATTTTAACTTGCTAATAATTACTTCATAAGTTCAATAAATTTTAAATCAGTTTGAGGGTAGTTTTCAGAATTTTATAATTTAGAGCTAAATATTTTTAAAAGTATGCGTATTGTGAAATATTGTTTTAACTAAAAATAGTGTGTTATCTATGTTCTATTAAACGACATTAAGTTTATCTCTTTATGTTCAACCATACCAAAGATGTTGCTATTTTTATCTGGGTATTGTTCATTTGACACTTCCAGCGGCCATTTTCCAAATTGGCGGCGAAGGTCACCTGGAATTTCAGGCGACTTTTAGTATGTTGTTTAGAACATCATTACCAACATCTGTATCAGTTTTCAGCTTGTTACTAATTTGTTGATGATGACGAGCTATGGAATTTCGTACAGGACCCACTTGTCATCACATGTCAACACTCTGTCCAGAAATGGCTTCTTCCTCAAATGAGACAGCAAAGAAACACAGGTGTCTTCTCGCGTTGTCTTCTGGCAAAGCGTCAAATCATGTGGGAAACATCGACTCAACTTGTAGTGCTTCCAAAGTGGATGGAGGTTCTGCCGACTTTTTCTCCACTCACACTGAATTGTAATCCTAGTTCCTCGCATGTCTGGCCACTGTTCGCCTCAATTGCTGCCTTAAGATCTTCATTTTGCTCATACGCTGGTCTTCCGGTATGTGGTGTATCTTCCAGTGTTTCATCACCGTCCTTAAACTTGTTAAACCACCGCTGCATTGTCCGCATATTCACGACACTCTCACCAAAGGCCTGGCATATTTTCAGCCCCGATGGAGCGGCGTTTGATCCCAATTTGAACTCGTACAGCATACACACTCTTATGACGTTCTATGGAAGTCCCATGTTCACTCTGTCCTTATGCAAGTTCACAGTGTAACTGAACTGCCACAATAAGATAGTATGTTTGATATACCTACACCAACAACCTACACCTATACCATATCTCCATTCGCATTCAACTCGCCGTTTGACAGAACGTTCTTGGTTTCCCTCATAATTAACTCCAATGTTCAAAAATAGCACCATCGCTATCCCTTCTAAAAAATAATAACTTACAATCACCTTTATTAATTCACACAATTCACCAAGCCTTAGGTTACATGACTGAGCAATACCATTAGCTTTACTTTATTTTGTCTCTTCCTTCTTTCTTTTCTTTTAATATCGAAGCAAAAGTTAAAATATTGAATAGCACCATTAAAATCCCTCAATCCACTCCAAATACTTTCACTTGGTTTTAGAACTAAGACATTGACTTCAATTCAAAACCAAGAAGAAAGAAATTAGCGAGCTAGATTTAAACAAGGTTATTTTGATCCCACTAACTCGTGCACAAACATACTGTTACCTCGTCCATACAGAAGACCTTCCTCTACCAAGCACGTTCAACAAACAAGTCCTCCAGATGCTCCAAGGACAATACATACGAAGATCTGTAAACGGTACTGCAACAACTTGCATGCGAGTGACGTCAAATTACAGCGAGGCAATAGTTGATAAATCTTATCCTTTCTTTCTTTCGCAAAAACCTTAAAAAGCAGTCCAGCAAGCTATGACATTATGTGAATATTTTACAATGTTATTTTCTTTCGATTCATGTTACAATCTTCTGACATACAATCTCTATACAAAAGAGTGTAAAATATTGAACAAGGATATCAGCTTGAATTTTAATAACGCTGATTATTAAAAAGATATTCATATACATCGGCGATCTTACACAGCAACTTATACCCACGAACGAAACTGTTACATGAGTTTTCAATCAAACACACAAAGAAATAACAACTTTTAATGTCGCAATAGTACTTCGAAAATATTATTATTTCAGGTTAATTGCACTGACTCTTCAATATAACGTTTATAATAACAGGTACCTTGAATAATTCAACCAGCCAAGTGGTAGTGACTAACTGGAATGCTTCTCTATATGATTCATCTGACATGCTTTTGTTTCTCTAACAACGTGAACGGAATTTCTAAAGATGTATCTTCTTAATTATTTTATCTCTTATTTACAAATTGAATCAAAATTTCGATTACTGCACAACCAAAGCTAAGCGTGGATCCAATAAATAAAATACAGAAACTTAACCTCATATCATCCAATGTAAACACTTTGGTACTAGAACAGTATTCAGTACAAGAGGTACGTGCATCTCGCATTTGGTCTGAAGTCCATTTGGATATCAATCCACATTCCTTCATTCTCCTTATAACTCTATTAAAACTCTCGACGTAAGGTGATCCTTTAGGAAAACCAATCGAGACCATTAAAGTACCTAATGACTCTGGTATTATATGGAAATACTCCCGCTATGCTGGGCAAGGTTGCATTTTGCTAGTGTAATATTCAAGACCAGATTTAGCAGAAATCACAGCAACATGCTTCCCTTCTACAATTCCATTTACCATTTTCTCATAGTTTCCATCGTACTCAAATTTATGGTATAAATTCCACAGAATTTCATTTGAACTATCTTCTAATAATGACCTAAAGTATGCATTTCCTTTAAGAGGAAGTTCAGAATCTGCTAATGTCTTCAAGCTATTTATATTAGGATTGTAACTTGGTATTGTTAAAACTCCTACGATAAATTCCCTATATGCTGAAGCTATGACAAAGGAAAAATATATCCATGTAAAGTATAGAATACGTAATGAGTTGTTCTTTGGTATCTTGACAGACAATTGACAGAACACTGTCAAAAATCTGAAAGTTAATAATGTTAAATCTTGGTTACCATTGGGAACTGCGTATGTTTTTATTAGCTTGTAAGCTATAATAACAATTGGGAACATCACACCTATTAACATGAACACGTATTGGTCGTAGATATTCATTAAAACCTTCCAAGAAGGAACGTGTTGACTTTTGGGTACAAGAATAACACATGAATATATGTTAACATATTCTGAGAAATCAATAACCTGCCATCTTTTATGATTCACAAGTAAACTGGCGTAAGCAAGATCCACACATTTACTCTCTAAATCTCCTATCACTCCGGACCAACTACCATTTGGAAATCTTTTGCCAAATTCCCCCAAATCATTAATCTTGATATATCTTGCTGTGTAGTTCATATATTTACTTAGAGCTTCAAATATCTTGAACATGTACCCTCGCTGTGAATATGTACGTTCGCCTTTCATTAAATAAAAATCTGGTAAAACAGTAGCTTGCAGCGTAGTCACTCGAAGATTAATACCGTTCAGATTCGTTGAATTCTGAAATAAGTATACTTGTTTTAACATATGTCTTATTTCATTAATAGTCTCCAGTGTTATGTTATTACCATAATGTTCAAAGAAGCTATGATAAACTGTAACACAAGCACAAAAGCTTTTTCTTGTGTTACTAGTAGTTTCGATATCTGCATTTTGTTTAATGTTTATTAACAAAATCTTTGTGATGAATTTATGTTTCATTGCACGAAAAATGTCATTTAAAATGTTTTCATCTTTCATTTGCATCAGAGAGTTGTAAATTACAAGAACACGTAACTTTTTATTCCAGTATAATGTGTAACCATCTTCTATCAATTCGTAGAAGTGCTTTAGGTCTTCAATAAGAAATATCATAAAGTCATTTTCTCTAGTATTCTGAACAGTTGTTAGCATATTATTATTCTTGATACTATTGAGATCAAAATGTAATGTTGGTAAATAAACATTTTCCATCATTTCTTTGGTATGAAAGGTGTACAATGTATTATTAATTTGAGATATGAGTATGAGGGAGTGAGCATCCGAGAAATCTGTGGCAATAAACTTGATAAGTGTGCTCGTAAATGTTTCTATACCAGTGCAATTCTGGCTTTCATGGAATGGCAATATATTCGCATTCGAACAATTAACAACTGAAATCAAAGTGATGAAAGTAATGTATAACATTGAAGATTGTAGTTTACTAAGAATTTCAAACACACAGGTATTCTTGTCCTCTGCAGACTTCATGATGATATTGGGTACTGAAAAAAGAAAAAATATTGAAGATTACTTTTTCTAATTTACTGATATTTTTAAAAGTGATATGAGATGTTTAAAATGCAATTTATCTTAGTTATTTACAGAGCAAAAGCTTTCCACTCTGCATGGTCAAACACTCGAATTGTCAATATTCTATTTAGCAGCACATAGTTATTTATTAATGTGATTACATATTGATTTTGAAAATGTAATTAATTTGTTGACCATCAATAAATAATACATTTTCATACCAGGGTTTAATTAAATAGTAGTGTTCTTTTGTGACAACCTGTAAGAGGCTATAAAAATTTCCAACATTTACAACACAGACTGGAATAGTGTGTCATTTTGCATTTTGCATTTCGCTATTCATTTTCAGGATTATATATATAGTCTTTCATTCCCTTCCGTAGAGTTGCGGGCCGCAGAAGGTTACGCATTCTCTCTCGCCAGAGGAGTAAAAGACTATAGATACGATAAAAGATAGGTGGAAGTCAGGATACAATTAATAAGGTATGTGTTTAGGATTCAGCCTTTATAGTGAGCGTAGGGGAAAAATATGGTAGGGATAGCGAAAGTCGAAAAGTGTGGAGACGTATGAGCTGCCAAGAAAAGGGAGTTCAGGAAGGATATATGTATGGATGGCGATGATATATGCTGCGGTCGGGGTTATAATCAGCTGTGTGAGCCACTCCTTCATAGATATCCAGTAGATGATCCACAGTTGGATATGTACGGCGAGGAATGATAGGAGTCTCGTCCAGAAGTTTCGCAATGAGTGGATGATGAGGTAGAATGTGCTGCATGATGTAGCGGGTTCTGAGGTGGTAGATGTGATGGAGAAGAAACGGCATTGAAGTTTGCTGATATACTAATGTAGTTGGTGTTCATGCAGGTAGTGAGTAGGCGATGCGGATGGCTCGGCTATCCAAGACCTGGAGGCGATCATAGTAGAGTTTATTGGCTGATAGCCAGGCGAGGTGGCCGTAGATGATTACGGGACGAACGAGCATCTTATAGGTATAGAGGAGGGGGCGGAATTTAAGTCCAAATAGTGCCCTTTAAATGACTCAGGAGATATAAGCGCTTGCGGACCTTTTGCTCCAAAGTCTGTAACTGGAATCTCCAGGTCAAATAGCTGTCGAAATGCATGCAGAAGTATTTCAGGCTATTGCTGAGAGGTATAGTTGAGCCCTTGATGGTGATGCGTAGACGGTCAGGATTACGTGAATGACAGTATTTATGTTTATTAGGCCCGAAGAGCGTCATTTGGGTTTTAGTCGGTTGATCTTTACTTTCCACTTTAAGCATCATGCTAGTAGAGTATTTATGGCAGTTTGTAATTGTATGGAGATACGGTCCACCGATGATCCGAAGGCAAGATAGGCGGTGTCATCTGCATATTGTAGGGCATGCACCGGTGGTGGTGGTATAGGCATGTTAGAAACATATACGATATATTATGGGGGATAGAACTGACCCCTATGGTACCCCAGCTCTTAGTGGGAAGTTAGTGGACTGTACACCATTGATATGGATAAAGGCCTGCCTGTCAGATAAAAAATTGGCAATGAGACGGACGTATGGGAGAGGTAAGATCCGTTGAAGTTTATAGAGCAATCCTTCACGCCACACTGTGTCAAAAGCACGTTCAATATCAAATGAGATCAGGACCGCTGGAAGATGCTTGTTGTAATGGTTGATGATCAGTGAAAAAAGTTTGGGCAACTGGTCCGACGTGGCAAAAAATGGTCTAAAGCCGGCTTGTGAAAGCGGAAGGATGTTATGGTGTTGAATATAAACATGGAGCCGTTTCACTATGATGCGTTCGAAAGTTTTACTGCAAACTTTGGTGAGGCTGATGGGTCTGTAGGAGGTGACCTGGCTGGAATCTTTCCCATGATTTAGAAATAATATGATTTTGGCAAGTTTCCAGACAGGTGGAAAAAAGCCCGTGGTGAGTATGGCGGTGTATAGGAGAGCTAGCAATTTATGAAAGAGAGGCGGTGCCTGTGACAGCTGACGGTAGCTTATGGAGTTTACTCCCGGTGACGTGTTACGCCTATTGGACAGAACAGAAGTGATATCTGCAGCGGTAATAGATGTAAGGAGAGCGGTACTGACAGGAGGCTGGGGGCGAAAAGCGGTTTAAAAAGGTGCTGATGTGAGGTGCCTGCTTGAATGATATGTTGGTGAGTCGGATGAGTAAAGATCAGATCTATGTGCAGTGTGAAAATTGTTTTAAAATGAAAGCTTGGGCTGCAGCTGCATCCGTCACTGGAGCTATATTATTAACAACAAGTAGATGTTGCAGGCTATTGGTTTGGAAAGTGATTCTTTTAAATAGGGCCCAGAATTTAGTCGAATTTTCCTCGGTGCGGAGTTGATTGCAGCAGGCCCGCCACGTGAGGCATTTCTTGGCTATTACGAATGATTTGACCATGCGTTGGAATTGCTTGTGTAAGTGGATATAAAGTGGATCTCTGGTGCGTTTATATTCGGTAAGATATTCATGAGACCGAGCTAGAAGCGTACGGGCATATGGGGGCAGAGGGGGCTTGGATGGATTTGTCGTGTGTGTAGGGACAGCCTGGCCTGTGCCATGAATGAAAGCGTCAGTGAGCGTTGGATAATGGAGTCTGGTGTAGAGAGATCAGTGGAGGTACCGGCAAGTGTATCCGTGATAGATGATTGATATTTTTTCCAGTCAGCCCGACGGAAATTATATTTAGCAGACGGGGTGGTTGGAACAGTATCACGGCCAAGTTGAGTGATGGTAAGTAGGAGAGGAAGATGGTCACTGCCGATGGTCCACAAGACGTCAACTGTTGCTGATGGTAGCAGGTTGTGGGTGACAAGTACAACATCGAGCGTAGTGTCACTGACGGAACGAGTTGCTTGAGGTATGGGCGTGAAGGATGCTTTAGTCGTGAGCAGAAAATCTTCAAACCGTTGTTTTTGTTCTGTGGTGCGAGAAGAGTAATTAAGGTCAGCCAGAAGTACGTAGGTAGTGAAATGGGTGTCGAGATAAGTGAGAAAACGTTAAGGGAGTGGTTGTGTGGAGCGAACGTAAATGGTGGCAACGGTAATGATTCGATTGGAAACGTAGACGGTAGTAATGACGCTCTCCGGGTATAAATCAGCATTTAGAGGTGTAAAGGTATAGTAATGAGGAGCGGGCAGCCAGAGCAGCACCACCCCGAACAACAGTTTGCGAGAGATCTGAACGAAGCAGGTGATAATGGGGAAAATAGTATGGTTCATGGTGTTTTAGAAAGGTTTCATTCAGAAGAATACAGTCCGCTTGATGAGCTGTTGCCACCGTTTCAAGAAGAATTCGATTGTTTGTCAGCGAGCGGACGTTTAAAAAAGTAAATGTATCGGTCGTCTGCCTGTCTATCGGAGATTCATGATGGTGGGTCGGAATGAAAATGGAAATATGTTGATAAACCGGAATAAGTGACAGCCATATAGAGGTGGAATATATCCATGGCCGCTTTGGTAGCATGTGTGAGAATGGCTTCACGTTGATAAGGAAATGTATTCTGTAACACAAGTGTAACGAATTGAAGCACATTCTCGACTGTTGGGGGCGGTAAAAGGGAGGTTTGGGTACCTGTGGATATTTGAATAGCCGGATGGAGTCGGAGAGGTACAACTGTTTCCGGTTTATCAGGTAACAGTGTGACTTCTTCGTGCAGCGATACGAATACGTAGGGTGGGGGCCATCGCAGGTATTACAGGTGGCCGGCTGTTGGAGGTTGGGCAGCTTTTGACCTTGTGGAACCCCTTGCAGTGTGGACAGATCATAGGCAACGTTCACTTGTTGGTGGGGTGTGTGTTATAAGAGAGACAATTTTCACACCGCAACGGAACTGGTGGCGGAGTACGGGAAGGCTCCACTCGGTGGTGGCAACGATATATATAAACTCCGTTGCGGAGAATATTGTCAGTGAGATTTTGGTCCTCCGTGAGGACGCGTGCCATATACGTGGGCCCGTTAGCATTTTTAATTCGAATTGCACGTTTGGGATGAAGGCCTTCCTCCCTGAGAGCGTCCAAAATATCTTGCTCGGTGAGTGTGCGCTCAAGTCCACGTATCACGGCTAATAGAAGAACGGGTCGACAGGGTGGTGGTGGTGGTTTTGGAGTTGTGGACATCAAGAGTTGTATTTTGGCGTTGGGGCCAAACATTGCCGGTCCTACTCTATGGATTAGGTATTGGTATAACTGAGCGTTAGTAGATTTGGGAATGATGCCGTTCTGAGTTTTCATTAGTTTAACGCATGAGTTGTTGGTAGAATTATTTGATTGTTGAGTATGCCGGGTTGAGGTTGCTGAAGAGGATATTAAAGATTGTTGGATTGTCGGCACATACGTCCATGATATTTTCGACAGAGGAGGCTGGTGTAACTTGAATATAGTCGCTGAGGGATGCACCAGGAGTTGGTTTAGGAGGACTCTTGAGAACTTCAGTGTAAGACGGCTTCGGTGGAGAACAAGAACGGTCGCAATCAAGGGGGGCGAGCCCTCGGAGGATTGAGAGGAATTAGGGAGCTTAGTGCGATTCTAAGAGTGCGGAGCATCCCTGCGAGGTTCTCGTGGGGGTCCCATCACAGTTGAAGGAAGGCGTTGATGTTTGCCTTAATTAGAAGAAAAGTCCGGGATCTTGGGCATAGCGTCGTCTTAAGAATGACGTCGGAAAGGCAAAGCCTTTCGTCGGTCGAGAGTTGCCGGAAAAGAGGAGATAGACTATGACATGTGTAACTGATAGTAGAGAGATTGAGGCGTACCGCGAACACCGAAGTGTTGCGTCACCAACTAAAGTTAATAAGGATGCCTGGCGTATCGCCAACACCGAAGTGTAGCGCCTCGCTCAGGTTATGTGCGGACAGAACAACCGGTGTTAATAAGTAACATGTAACTACGCGCCGGAAATTTCGGTGCCCTAGCTAGAGACGAGAAAACTGTGCGGTTCGGGCCTTAGCCGATTTCGGCACTTGAAGAGCACCCTCCGCACTTGCAAAGAATTAAGTAAACCAACAATAACTATGCTGATTAATATGCTGATTCGACTCATGACCCTTCGCATAAAGTCGAAAAGCAGTATGTTTTTCAGGATTTTCAATATTTGAAATATATTGTTTTATAAACAAAATAATTACTGTGGGAAATATTTTCGTGATAGTGTTCGTATGATTATAGTGTTTACAGATTTAAGACTGACTTAGACATTTTAGAGTCAGGCTTTATTCTTCTTTTTTAATTTTGTTTTGCTGATTTAAATCTAACTTGTACACGTATCATAGCTGGCTTGTGCCTGTTATTTATCTGAAATTCTGAAGTTCGTGATTTGATTTATGTATTCTGTATTTAAGTTTATTTATATTGTTTTCTTTCTATGTTTTTGACGTTAAATTTAGAACCACAGGAATGCCAAGGTTTCTAACTTTTAGCAGATCAATTGCTTTCTGTAATTAGCTTTATAAAATATATGATTAGACTTTGAGTTAGGAAATTTATTTTGTACCAATACGATCTGTATTCTTGTTTTACTAATATAAATAATCTTTTCTTGTATCATTTTGTAATTTTAGCATACAGAATCACATTAACATACATGTTACCTATGTGATGTTCAGCTCGCGTTGTTCTTGGAGCTCTACTGCATCTGGGAAGAGTAGACTCTTACCTTGCTATGGCGTAAGGCTCTGTTTCTTCTGATCTTCAAACCAGAGAAAGCCACAATGAATGCTACCAACTACAGATCCATTCCTCTGACCAATTGCGTCTAAAAGCTGCTTCTTACAGTGTGCTGAACATGCAAATGATGTGTCTCGTATATAGAAAGCACATGTATTTTCTACAAAACTTCAGTTGTAGTATACACAAATTTTTCATGATTGTATCAAATTTACTACTGTAGTTGCAAAACAGACCTTAAGAAGTCTTCCTAGAGGCGGAGTCAATTTTTTACAGTTAAATATACTAGACACATAATCTCTACAAGAGAAAAGCTATTTCACCTTCTCAAAAAAGAAACTTGCGAAGTGTTATGAGGAAATAATATTAGAACAGAGCCAGACAAAGAACCTCAAAGGCTCTTGGCACTTAAAAGAAAATGACGTCCCCATGTAATTAATAATATACGGTATAGTATAATAAACCATTAATATTATATACAACAACGCTTCCGTGTGTTAAGCTACTGTCAGTTGGAAAGAGACGACATATGTTTTGCTTAGCAAACAAGAGTTCGTTTAATTTCAAGCGTGTTTGTTAGTTCTTGTAGTGATATTTGATACGAAGTAATACCTCAAAATTATCATTATGTGATTTATTCTAATAGAAGAGAAAACTCTTTGTAAAGATTTTTAAAAAAATCCAGTAGTTTAAACTTTTAACACATAGACCTAATAGGATATGTGGACAGTTAGCTGATGGCATTCAGAATAGAACTGTTTGGTGTTATACCGTAAACCGAAAAGACAAAACCGGGATATTACTGAACTTCCAATATTATCCGAGTATAATGACAACTGAATTTAAAAGTTCTCAGCACGTAGTTTTTTTTAAAAAAATAATCTTTACAAGTCGTTAATATCAGTGGTCAGTTGTGAATAATTCTACGAACAATGTTATAAAAGTATTTTAACGGTTCTTTAAGTTGAAACTTTAGAAGTAATTCCAGAACTTTGCCTTCGGAATATAGATTAATATTAAGTTTGACAAATATAAAATGAATTTTGTGGATTCGCCAGAATATTAATTCATATTTAGTTAAGTGGAGATAGAACATATGCTGTTTTATTCACAAAGACAATTATTAATGGTTATCGAAGCGGATCCATTAACTGTAGTTAACAGAACCGTTACCAACATTCCTATTTGTTAGCTAGTGCTTGAATCCAGCGGAAAGGAGATAAAATGATGTTATTAACGAAAACTGAGTTGGCTCGTTAATAAAATTTATTATTGTCTTGCGAGTGTGTATTCAGTGAGTCTGTTTTAAGAAAATCAGTGCTTGCGAATCTGTAAAATTTTTGTTTTAGTGCTTCATCAAAATTTTCTCAAAACGGATTTACATAACTTGGGAGTACCAGCGTTCTTGCACACTGGCCCTCCACGCTGGGGTAATTCTAACACATTAGTCCCGCCGGTAGTGTCGCCCACCAAAGTTTATGTGCTGCTGACGCCAATGACAATATTAGCGTTTCTTCCCTAGCTTTCTGTAGGTATTTTGAATTTAACATTATGTTGGGCCTTTATAATACATACCAGTTGATTTTGTAGCTACGCTGGAGAAGTTTTACTAAGTATTTTAACCTTTGTAGATCGAATGTAGGTTAGGAAGCTTATGTTCAAACGAGTACACTGCTGCGTAAGTATAAAATCGTCCCTAGTACTAAGATTTTTAAAATTTCATTTTTAATATGACGTAGGGATAACAGAAAGACACCCAAGAAAAACATTCTCCAACTGTTTTCAAAAGTTGTTGATCAATGCACGAAGCAATGGGTGCTTTTGATGTTTGGCATCGGTAACTCCATTTGAAAGAAAACACTATTTTTTGTTGCTCTTCTGTTAAATTTAATTGAGGAAGAATCATCAAAACAAACAAAAAATATTAAAAAACTGTGAAAAAATATAACAATGAAAATGTTATTTTTTCTCTTTACAGGATTTACCACCGATATCTACATTTGGCTCATGATACTGGTCAAGACTAGTACGTCATAAACATCGTAATTTTACTATTAAAATGAGTGGCTCACTATGAAAGAAAATTGTCTAGGATATTAATTTCCACAGTCGGAGCATTTCTACCCAATATATGAAACGAATATTTTATGTTTACACGTGTAATATCACTAATATCAAACCATTACGAGTGAATGCTATATCAAGTGTTTGTTGCACTGTTCTCGTATATGTGCAAAATCTCTGTCATTGACTTGCCTACTCTCTGTGGACGCACCAGAACGCTTGCCGCGGTTGCACTCCGGTTCTTACTTGATTAGATAACATTCGCGCTTTTAGTAGCCCTTAGCACATTTTTTGAGTGATTCAGTAGTCATTGCTATGACATACATGCGAATGTATATTTATATCTGTTAGAGGAAGTCTTCGTAAAGAGAATGTACCCTCGACTGCAACTTCTACATTTAAAAAGAACTTCTATGGCACTACGAGTGAATTTTGTGATGAAATAGCTCAGAAAGTCATTATTTAAAATAAGAATAGTCATAGCAATTTTCTGTATTAATTTGATGGGCTGTTCTTAACTTGTGCTATACTATCTTCACAAAGCCAGCCGACATTCCTGTATAATAAATTCTCAAATTAATATTTTCACCTATCATTGCTTCCTAATTTTAACAATTACCATGGATATACCGTACAAGTAATGCAAGTTTATAAATCATGTGGATATTTGCTCTTGTTTATTACTCTTTAGACATCATATAAACAGTAGAATAGTAGAAAAAGTATATTAATTTAACAACTGGCGCTCCGTCCCACAGCGGCATGTTGTTTTGTCTTGTTCTGCAATGAACTCGGATGCTAATTGGATATTGTAGACTCTTAAATTGGATTGTTTAAAACAGGATGGAAACTAAATCTCTTGCGCAGTACTCCTGAATTCAAAACAAAAATGTCAGCACTGACGTCATTTACATCAAATAGTTTTGAATATTCTTGAACGAGACTCTTGTTCACGCTTCGTTTGACCGCGTACAAACCGCTTTAGCTGCGTCAATACTGATATTTTTTCTACTTGCCAAGTAGGTAATGTTTCTAACGAAGTATGTGTGCGCATGCGCGTTTTTCACTGATGTTGTAGAGAAAGTTTACAAATTTCACAGACAGTATCAAAGTGACTATGAATTATACCTACTTTTTTTTGAGTATTTGTTAATTTAAAGTCACACGATTATGCACCGAGGCTAAGGCAGACGGTGACCATGAAATAGATGATAATGATAAAATTAAAATGTGGGAGGAAACCGGAGTACGATGCTTGTCTACCACAAACTCACTTGGCGCGGCCTGGGATCGAACCAGGAGTCCCACATACCAGAAGTGAAGACTCTACCAGTAAGACATCACGGTTTTATTATTTAGTCTATGTAGGGGATTTTTCCCCATTCGACTTCATAAACCTTGGCGGATGTCTGCATTTTTTGAGTGCGCTTGTTAATATTGTACATATCTGCATGTAATGTTTTCATTTAATGTACGGACGTTTTTTACAGATACTGATTCAGCAGCGAAATTGCAGTATCCCACTATATAGTGCATGAACTATGGTAAATTAGGCTTGGGTAAATTCGTTGTGTCAATACATTGTATTTGTCTGGCTCAGATTTACTAAAAGAGAAAAACGCGACTTTTCAAAATATCAAATAATATGATAATTCTGTTCTGAATTAATTATAACCTGAAGTCGTATTTTGAAAATGGAACGTACAGTTTCGTTTTGAAATTATAAATATATATATATATATATATATATATATATATATATATATATATATATATATATATATATATATATATATATATATATATATATATATATATATATATATATTGTTTATTTATGCAAAATGCCTTTTCTACTTGAACTGGCACTGAGATTGTACAGAGTAGTTTCTCGCATCTCAATCAAAGATTAAGGGATGGAGATCGTAAACTTTTTCGTAACCAATGTTTCTCGTTTGCTTTTGTACATTCTAAACGTAAAGCAAACATCACCACTATCAATTTCTGGAAAATAAAGAAAGAATTTGGTCCGTGGTCTAAATAGGTCGTTTCCAGTAATATTCAACAGATAATTCTAAATTCTCTTAGAGTATTATCTAATATCTTGAGGGAAAAAAAGAATCACGTTTTTTGAGTGGGTAAGCGAGTTGCGTTGTATGCATTAAAATTATTCTTTCTTTACATTTTTATTGCTGTAGTTTGCTAAAGTAGAGATTCTAGGGTGAAAATTGAAGTTTTTTTCTTGCGTGCATTTGGGACGTAAGTTGTTGTTAACCATTTTGTTTAAAATCTAGATGGAAAAGTAGATGTAAAGTTAACACATTCAAAACCAAGGCATTAAGTTTGGCATATACGATTTGATTTCCCTTTCTAAGAGTGAGGACTGCATACAGTGCCGTGTCGTGGAAATTCAGAGTCCGGAGCGAGAGTATATGAAGGCGCTCTTGTACATATGAGTGAGGTCATCAGACCTGGTGCGAAGCGTAAAAAAATTTTCGAAAAGTGAACCCTGCTTTTCCTTCATTTTAAACACTTTTTATTACTTTTTCCCTTCTATTTTATATATATCTTTTCTGTTTTCCTCCTGAATTTTCCGCACCATTACTCCGGCGCCCGGGGTCGTTGCCCCGCTCGATCCCCGCCCACGGCACGGTACTGACTGTATAGTCTGAGCAAATGATAACGATCGCGATATATCCCCTCTGTGATCAGTCGCACACCTCTTGTGTGAGGAATCTCTGGTACGATTCAGATAAAATCGAGTCCATGAGTTTTCTTGAAATGCTATTGTTCCCTGCCAAGTTCTCATTTCAATAAAAAAAAATATTTAATATAGCTCATTATCAGTATGCTACATGACGCTGACATAGAGCTATTTTTTCTTTGTTGTTTTCATATTCTTCTTGTATTCTTACCTAGTATAAGTGAAGAAAATGTCTTCCTGCAAAAGTAGTAACTACCTCCATACTCAGGAGTAGACGCTATGAACCATATGCTTCTTAGAAGTAAGAGTTATTTTCCCTAGTTCTCGCTGCGAAGTACTTGCTTATAATGATTTTCCTGTTTTACCTACATTATAATTGGTCATTCCGTATGCGTGTTTTTCTTTTGTTCGTTAATATAGGTTACATACATGAGGCCCATTAATATCAAACTTTTACCTCATATGAGAAATAATTATTAGTGTTATCAGGTTCTAAATCCATGGTATTACCAAGCACATTGAAAGTTCTACGTCACTGTTTCGATTTATTTTTCTAAATAAACGAACTGAGACATAATAACTAATACTTCATATCTTGAGTGCAGTGTTGTCAATGTACTCATTTAATTACTAAAAAGATCGTTTTCTCACCTGCTAATCAGTCACTGGAAAAGTAGTAGTAGTATTACGTATGACTGTATCCCGTAGGTTAAATTCTGCTAATTAGAAGATGTAATTGTTTCCATTTAACAACTTTATGTGAATCAGTTCATGCACAAAGGCTGCAGTCACCAGAATGGCGAAATTGAGTTAGGAGGTCTAATCACTGCGAAATTAAAATACCGCTAATTTTACACTAATTTTGTGATATCTTCTAATAGATAAAAGATAATCGAAATATGGAACAAGACTCTCCTAGACAATATTATTTTGCATGAGATACTGTTATCATGAGTCACCTAGTAGCTTTCCGTTTGCAGCCATTTATAAACACGAAAATGAATGCCGATTTTCTAAATGGCTGGAAATCGAAAGCAGATAAGTGAGTCGTGTGATAACGGTATATCATGTAAAATGCTATTGTCTAGGGCGCTCTTGTTCCGCTTTTCGATTATCTTTTATCTATTTGAAGATATCACATAATTACTGTAAAATAAGCGGTATTTTAATTTCACCGTGATGGGGCCTCTTAATATCAGATATTTTTCCAATTAGGTACACCTATGTTTCTATGCATAAAGAGCTTCAGTTTCATTGGACTAATATTTTATAAACACATGTCAACTTCGATTATTCTACGCAGCATGGGCTTGAGTCAGTGAATGAAGCCCTTTCTGCATGGAGACTTACTGTATATTTGCTTCATATGTTAGTGGCAATAGATATTGATTTCGTCCCATTCGATTCGTACACCTGCAATATCTGGAACCTGGCAATAAAACGTCTTAACACAGTTTTGTGTTTTAAAAAAGAGCTACAAATCAATAACAAAATAATATTAATGCATACAGGGATTCGTCTATAATTTACGTAAACTCCGCATCAAAAAAATTGCGACAGCTAACGCCGTGCAGATAGGCCACCCAATATACACATTCTTATCCCATAATCGTGTCTGGTAAACAGACCCCTTCTCTCTCCCCTCCCTTCTTCTCTCCCATAATAAAATTAGCTAACAATATGAACGCAATTCTAATGTCAAACTACACATGTATTAGTATTGATATAATGAAATAACAAAACGAGACGAATCAAGATTCATAAGTTAATTTAGGGAGAAACTGAAACATACACAATGAAAAATTGAAACCAATGGATGTCTATTACACAGAGGTTCAGAAATGAGGCAGAGAGACAGAGAGAGAAAGCTAGAGAAGAAGAAAAAGAAAAAGGAGAACAGATAAAAATGTGGAATTTTAAACTTAGTAAGGAAAGAACCATACATTATAAATTCCGTTACCAGAAATCCAACAGTAATATAGAAATAACGTTTGTTTTTATATATTTTTTCAGGACTATTCGAATATATAGAGGATGCTTGAAACATTCATTAAGTCACTTTCAAAAAGGATAACATACTTAATTTCCAGTAGAACTGTAGATCTCACAGACACATCTAAGATAACGTTAACAGTTTAACACATGCTTTGTTTTCGCGTGGTTCGGTTGTAAATTCGGTAGTGTTCATTGGACTACATTCTATGGACTACATTGGACTACATTCTATGTTCATTGGACTGATGCAAACTACATTCTAATAAACCCAGTAGGTAGCGTAGGTCATATCTTGCATTCCAAACTACTAATGCAAAATGAACAAAATAAAACGAAAACAAAAAGAAAGAAAGAAAGAAAGATAAAATTGAATGAGTGCTATTTTACTGGTAAATTTTCATCAGAAATATCCTATATTAAAAGGCAAACCGTATCATAATGAAAAGTTACAATGTTCAAATGGAAAATTGAATGTTCCTTATAGATGTAGCAGACCTTGCATGTTTCAAATTTCAATGTGCATAAATCACATTGAATTATAGGATGGAAACAAATTTGTGTCGAAGTAGTATAAATAAAATTTTGTTTTCAAATAACCAAATAGGTTGTCATTTTCTAGTCTTTTCCGAAGATTTATCTTTTCCGTACATCCAGCATCACTTTCATCTCTTGCGAATATAACGTTGTAATTTCCACAGATAGAATGAACATGCTAGTGCTCAAACGGATCATAGTGTCAGTCGGATGATGTTGGTTAGCTTATGGACCACCACTGGGTCGAGGATTCAAACCCGTAGTGACCCGGTAATTCGCCTAAGACTCGGTAACCCAGATGATAAAAAAGATATTTTGCTTATTCCGTTGCGTTTAAACAGTATTTCTTTTAGAGATGACCAGGACTGGAGATGTTATGCCCAGAGCACGAAAAACTCGACACTGAAGTTGCCAGTTAATTACATTCTCCAGACTAGGTCTATCGGTCTCTTGCTCCGTTTTAACTTTGGAACGTGCATACGCACATGAAGTGCATGTGTACGTGAGAGAGAGGGGGAAGAAGTGAAAGTGCAATGACAGAATAGGGAAACGTCAAAGAAGAGAGAGATACCAATATAAATATGAAACATACTTATCATTACAGTGTATGATGAAGAATGGAAACATTGTTTATTCGAATTCTCGCCAGTGATGCTTTGTAAGTTCTCCAATAGAAGATAAATCTCTGTTTGCAGCCATTATTTTATGCGAAAAAGCTATATGACCTGACGGGGAATCAAACCCAGATTTTCCGCTTGCTAGTCTGGTACTTTACCACGACACCACCGATTGCTTTACCCAAACTTTCTTGAACAAATGCTGTAATATTTCTTTCTGAGAACAATGACACGAAAAGTATTTTCTGCAGATTAATGAAGTGTTTCGAATGTCCTGGTAAATCCTTTGCCCTTTCCCAATCAACATTCGTAATTCGTCTCTATCATGATAAAGGTGTTTGCTTCCACGTTCTTAGGCATTGCATGTCGAATATGAGAAGTCGATTTTTCACTTTGTAAAAAGTTCAACTTTGGCGTGAACAAAACTTGAAACTACGCTAGACAGCTTTATTAATCGTAACTCCATTACGTTGCCGCTACACTGACATGCCACCTGAAAGTAGAAGCCAAATATTACTTGCTTTAGCCTTGTTCTTTGGAACGATCAAGCTTCTTCCTGTAAGGTTATTTGCACCTAAGTCCACAATGAAATTAATTTATTCGACGACCTAGGGAGAAATTAGTGCTCACTAATAAAGGAAACCATATTCAATCCAGGAAAAATACAGAAATAAAAACATATTATGCAGTAATTTCGCCATGCAAATTCAAAAGTACGCGAATAATAATAATAATAATAATAATAATAATAATAATTATTATTATTATTATTATTATTATTATTATTATTATTATTATTATTATTATTATTATTATTATTATTATTATTATAAAATTGAAAGTGACTGTGACTTATAGTCTCTTGAGCCACCCGACCGATCTCCATCAAATATTAAACATTGATAATGTTCGGACCTGTGAGTATTTTTATCTATTCGTTTTGATGATGTTACTTAGGGGAGGGGGAGGATGGAAAAATATAAAAAATAAAGAAAACTTAAAAAGTCTTGAATTAAACGACCAATGTGAATGAAATTTTCAACATAGATTACGTTTGTGCATGGATTGCTTTTAAGCATTTCATTTTGATTGTGGAATGTAGGGAAGGGGGAGGACGGAGAGATATACAAAAATCAATGTAAATAAAAATAAAACTAACTATATTAAAGAGTTAATAAGTCTTGAACCACAGGACAGATTATCATCAAATTTTCTACATGGATGAAGTTCGAGACTGGAGTGGTTTTCATCATATCACTTTGACGATACAACTTGGGGAGGGGATGGGAGGGGAAAGATATATAAAAATAAATAAAACTTAATAACTCTTGAACCACGCGACCTATCTCGATCAAATTTTTAACATAGATGAGGTTCGGGCCTGATATTGTTTTTATTATTTCACTTTCACGCTAGATCTTAGAGAAGTGAAATGGGCAAGGGAGATATATAAGCATAAATAAAATTTAATAAGTCTTGAACCACGCACCAATCTCATTTCCGTTTTCATTATCTTATAAACGACAACCACGACTGGGAGAGTTACACCTATTAATATGAAAACGTATTTGTCATAGATGTTCATTAAGGCCATCCAAGAAGGAATCTGTTGGCTTTTGGGTACAAGAATGACACATGGGTATATAGAAAAATATTCTGAAAATTCAATGACCTGCCATCTTTCGTGATTCACAAGTATGCAAGATCCACACGTTTTCGTTGTAAATCTCCTATCACTCCGGACCAACTACCATTTGGAAACCTGTTGCCCAATTGCCTCAAACCATTAATTTTCACGTATTTTGGGTTGTAGTTCATGTATTCACTTATTCCTTCAAAAATACTGATACATATCCTCTCTGTGAATATGTACGTTTGGTTTTCATCAAATAAAAGCAGCGTAGTCACTCGAAGACTAATACCGTTCAGTTTCGTTGACTTCCCAAATGAATACAATTGTTTTAACATATATCTTATTTAATTTGTCGTCTCCGGTGTTATATTACTACCGTAATGTTGAAAGAAAATCTTATAAACTATAGGAGAAACACAAATTGCTTTTGTTTTTTCTCTAGGAGTTTCAATATCTGCATTTAGTTTATTGTTTATTAACAGAAAATTTGTGATGAATTTGTGTTTCAACGCAAGAAAAAAAACACTTAGAATCTTTTCATCTTTGTAGCTTATTAGAGAGGTGTAAATCACAAGAAAACGTAACTCATTTTTGCAGCATACAGTGTGAAAATATTCCATACATTCGTAAAAGTTCTTTAGGTCTTCAATGAGAAATATAATAAAGTCACCCTCTTTAGTATTCTGAACAGTTCTTAACCTATTCTTTTTCTTAAGAACATTGAGATCAAATTGTATTTTTGGTAAATAAAATAGCTCCACCATTGCTTTTGTATGTAAGGAGTACAATGTATTATTTAGTTGAGATATGAGTGTGAAGGACTGAGTGTCTGAGAAGTCTGTAGTTATAAACTTGATAACTGTACTCGTAATTGTCTCTATACCAGTGCAATTCTGATCTTCATGGAATGGCAATAGAGAGACATTCGAACAACTAACAAATGCAATCAAAGTGATGAAGGTAATGTATAACATTGAACATTGAAGTTTTCTAAGAATTTCAAACACAGAAATATTCTTGTCCTCTGCAGATTTCATGATGAACTTGAGCACTGAAAAAGGAAAAAAATATTTAAGATTACCTTTTTTTAAATTTACTAATATTTTTAATAGTGATATGAGATGCGTAAAATGCAATTCATCTTTGTTATTTACAGAGGAAAAAGTTTCAACTCTGTATGATTAAACACTTAAAGTATCAATTTTCTACTGTATTTATTATCACACAATTATTATTTATGTGGCTATATATTGCTTTTTGTAATTAATTTACTGACCATCAGTAACTAATACATTCTCGTACCATGTTTTAATTAAATAAAGATGTTTTTGTGCTAAAGCGTATTACAATTTCCAATCTTTACAACTCAGGCTAGGATAGCATATTATCATTCTGCATTTCGATATTCATTTTCAGGATTTTGAATATTGAAAATTTATTATTATTTTATATTCATAGCAATTACTGTGGGAAATATTTGCTTGATAGTGTTCGTATGATTAAAGTGTTTACAGATTTGAGACTGACTTGAACATTTTAGTCAGACTTTACTCACTTTTTATTTTGTTTTTGCTGATTTATCTCTCTTTTTTGTTATACTTTAGTCTTTTATTTAAGTGAAATTCTGAAGTTCGCGATTTGGTTTATGGATTCTGCTTTTAAATGTATTTACAGTTATCTTTCTGTGTTTCTGATCTTAAATTTAAAACCATAGGAATGCCAAACTATAATTCTTAGCAGAACAATTACTTTTTCTAATAAGCTTTATGTAATATGTGCTTAGACTTTGAGTTACTGAATTTATTTTGTGCGGATATGAACTGCATTCTTGTTTTACTAATGTAAATAATCCAGTTTTTCGTGATTGTATCGAATTTAATACCGATGTTGCAAAATAGACTTCAAGAAGTCTCCCTAGACGCGAATTCAATCTTTTACAATTAAATGTACTACTTAACCCTCTCAAAAAGGAGTCTTGTGAAGTGCTATAAGGAAATAATATTAATACAGGTCCAGATTGACCGCCTCAGAGCCTGTTAGTACTTAAAAGAAAATGGTGCCCTCATATACATGCAATTGATGAATATATATACAATAACAAACCATTAAATAAAATTTAGTTTTTCGAAATTAAATAAAACTGACAGTAAGATGAAAAATAGTATTTAGTTTTGTATATTTCTTATTTGTTGATATTTGACATGTTTTATACTTTTTTTATTAAGTGCAAAGTTATTGACCAGATTTTCAATCATTACTATTGTTAAATCATAAGCAAGGTGAATGAAAGCTTAAGAAAATCCATTCAAGATTTCAAATTGACACGTCCAAACGAACGTTGTTCCAGACACTTGAACAATAGTCTCGAACGAATTTGAGGTCTTTTGTACACGGTTATACAAGTGTTCATCATATTTTATAAACTTGTTAATAGGTGGCAGTTCAAAACAAGCTATCGAAAATATGCAAATGTGTGGAAGCAAAACTACGTATTGAAATGAAATGAAATTTTTCAGTTTTACGTTCCACGCATATGCCTGCTAGGCTAAAGGAAACACTGATTATGAGAAATGAGTGAAATGGTGGAATGAAGAATGGGGGAGGAAACGATAGAACCCCAAGAAAACACATGCACAAGGTGTTTGTCAACCACAAAGCGGATATCGAACGAAGGACTCATTCACAAAAAATGGTCTACCACTGAGCCACCGCTTCCCTTTTTATTGCAGATTTTATGTTAAACTAGTGATTCTAAGGTGAAAAATAAAAGAAATATTTCTCATTTTCTTGCATGCGTCTGTCAAAAAATGCTGTTTTCCACTTTTTTTATTTATTTATTTATTTTTTTTTACTATTAGATAGGAAACTTAAAATCAGTTTTACACGTTTCAAACCAAGGCATGAGTTTGCCACATACGATTCGATTTTCCTTCTTCAATGTGAGGATTGTATGTGAAGTATTAAAGATACCACCCTATACGTCAGAGCAAATGTAAATGATTTCGATATATCTCCACTGTTGAGGTACAATAGCTCAGCGATCGGTCGCACACCTCTGGGAGAAGGAATTTCTGTTACGATGTGGAGAGCATCAGGTTCATAAATTTTCTTAAAATGCTATCGTTCCTTGCCATCTTCCCATTTCACTAATTGCTTCATAATAACTTATTCTCATTACTCGTTTTTCTTGATTAAGCTTCATATCGTGGGACGTAAAACTGAATTTCTCTTTTTCATTTCTCATATCCTTCCTGTTTTCTTACCTAGTTTAAATGATGAATATTTCTTCCTACAAAAGTAGTAACTACTATCATATCCAAGAGTATATGAACCAAATGGTCGTACGACTAAGTTTTATTTCTTTGGTTGCAGCAGCGAATCGCACGTTTCTAATGATTATATTGTTTTATCTACAATGATATTGAATTCCATGTGCGTGTATTATCTTTATTTTTTATTTTTATTTTATTTTTTATTTATTTATTTATTTATTTTTGTTAACATATGTTACGTACATGAGACAAACTAATATCGACCGTTAAGCCTATTTGGGGAAAGAAAGGGTATCAATATATAATTATCAGCGATATATATCACCTATTTTCTAAATCCATGAAACGTTGATCTCATTACGAAAATTGTACACATTGAGGGCGGAGAACATTGTTTCGATCTGTAGTTCCAAGCGTAGGAAAGGAAATCTAAACCTAATATTTTGTTTCATAGTTTACCTTGAGTCCAATGTTGTGAACGTATTCATTTTGTGGCTATACTTACTATTTTCACCTAGTAATCAGCCAAAGAAAAGTAGTTTGGATATTACATATAACCAGTACCCTACAGTGTTCACCTGCTGTTTACTATAAGTTAAAATCCGGTTTAATTGAAATTCTAATTGTTTACATTTAACAACTTTAATTATTTAATATTTATTGAGCTTCTTTCAGGCAGGCAAGCGATAGCGCAGGTAGTGACATGTATTAACGTCGCTGTTTATCATAAGGAGTTAGAGTGACGCACAGTCTCATGTACTGAGACGTTTCTCTATTAGTATCACCTAATTCTGTACTTTCGGTTGCCAATTTCGAGCAGTTTCTCCTGAACAGTAATTAGTTTTCTTGTACTCTTGGGACCTTTGTTAGACTATCACTAACAATGAACTACAATCAGAATATGCTACATCTTCTCCTTTCAGTGTAATTAACTCCAGTGTCACACTTTAGCCTATCCTAGGTATTTTGAATTGTTTTCAGTCTAACAAAAACTCAGAATTCCGAAAATTCAACCTTCCCATAATAAATTTCAACCCTGTACTCGTAACAAAATTAAAAGAAACAAAAACAAATTGATATTTGAAACAGAATTAAGTTAAATATTTTAATTTAACATTCCACGATTATGCCCGTTAGGTTACGGTAGAGGGATGATTAAGGCAAGTGAATGACGATGGAAGAATCAGTAGAATAAAATTTGGAATGAAATCAAAGTATCGCGAGGAAACCCAGGTCACGATATTGCCCATCATAAATTTACTTTACCGGAAATCGAACCAGGAACCACGCGTACAAGAGATAGACGCTCTGCTACTGAGCGACAGTACCCATTCTTCAGAAACTCGCCTTTTGAAACTACTACCACGATGTTTATGATTAGCCTGTCTCTCGGGGATCATAATAATGCCGTGACAAAGATTTGTTTCCAAACATTTCCACTGCCAACTCAATAGTTTTGTTTCAATTAAAACTAGTAAATGTGGAAGGGTTTTAAGCAGTATGTTGCATTAGATAGAAGTCCTGTTTCAAATTTAAGGAAGTCCATAAAATACGATTAAAACTATTACCTACTAAAACAAGATAGCGCTTCTTATTGGAGACATTCAATATGATGGCTATGGGTTGGGTGATGAGAAGAGAGATTCCACACTTGTAACACATTTTATACAGAATATACTCCAGTAAGCATTCGGCTTAAAGTTAGTGTAAAGCGACAAGTTTTGCCGATAGATGTCACTACAGTCTTCGTATCTCTCCCATGTATTTTTTTCCCTTTCACGAAAATCTACAATTTCTTTTATAAATTTCAACCTAGAGTGACTTCAAATTTTTAGATAAGGAACTTGATAATCTATTAAAAGGAACAATCCGTGCCGATTTTTATTTGAAATTTTCTTCATTGTTGAAACAGTTCCATTGTTAAAGGTTTGGATATCCATTATCAACAATTAAGCCATTTCAACAATGAAGAAAATTCTAAATAAGAAATCGGCAAGGATTATTGCCTTCGATAGAATATGAAGTTCCTTTCCTAAAAATTTGAAGTATGTAGGTTGAAATTTGTAAGAGAAATCGTGAATTTTCGTGAAAGATAAAAAATACATGGGGGGATACGAAGACTGTAGTGCCATCTATTGGCAAAACTTGTCCCTTTAAACCAACCTTATCCATAATTTACATCAAAAACTGTAAGTTTTTAGATACTTTTGAGATCATCTGTTGGCAACACTACTTGTTTACTACATCAACCGATAATTAATTTCATTACGTGCTGAACGACTTCATCGCGTTTACAGAACTTCATAACAAACTAGCATCTCGAAGCAAAGTTTAGAAATATAGTAAAAACTGTGTCAAAATTATATTTCATAATAAAAAGAAATAAAGTTGCCATGTAAACTTTTATTTTGTAACTCTATGCGATGACCGTATCTAGAATACAGATATCTCGTGATCAATCATTCTTATCGGTTTTCTTCCAGGGTTTTTCCTTACCGTAGTGGTCCGTCTAAATGGAGACACTGGCAGGCATCTAACATCTTCTGACCTAGGGATTATCGGCGTAGGTGATGAAGTACGTCATTATAACAAAGCTTTGCTACTTCTTTGCTTTTGTGTAAATTTTTATACGCTTTTTATGAACCGTAACACCTTCCAGTCCTGTAAGTTGTCATTCCTTTCCTTCTTTGACTTTAATCTTCTAAATTTGAGTCCCTTTAGTTACTAATACACGTAACACTCACTGAGAAGTTTCTCATAAATAAAACATCTTTTAGCTGACGATATCTTGAACAAAAATGATCCAATAGACCTTATTACTTATCATTAGACATACCTGCAATTAATGAAAAATATATTAATTTATATTTTATAAGAAAAATCGCTAAAACGAAATAGTATCAGAAAATGTTAATTAAGATTCTGCTACAAAGCGATGCTGAAAAATAAATGCGTAATTAGCCACGCCTGTAGCATCTAAACGGTGCATCCTACAGAAAATATGAAGAGAACATTTCTTGTAGAGAATTTAATGTAGATTATTTTTTGTAACAACATGTTTTGCTCTAAAATGCATTCCATGCGAGATATTTACAAACAAAAACTTTTTGGAGCCATTTGTCCAAGATGGCGGCCAAATCCAGGGTGGTAGAAGGGTGCAAAATTAGTATGTTGTTACGGACACTTTTATAAAGAAAACAAAATTTGTTGCAGTTTTCCACCATTGCTTCCTTATTCGACCCTAAATCATCCCTTATTGACTGGCCTATCAGTCGACAGGTATCAGGGCAAAACGGCATAAGATATCGAGTTCCGTTATTTTGCAATCGATTTATCGTCCTAAGAATATATTCCATCATATACGATACCTTTCTATTCAAATCCGAATACGTTCAATTCGAATTAGTCATGTTCGACTTGAAGGTGTATCGCCATAAAACGAAAATGGTAAAAATAGCGAGAAGCTGTATCCTTCCAAACGATTTAACGTTTCAAGGTCATTATGTTCAGAATACTCTATAGAAGCCAGAAGTGATTTAAAATTACTACAGATTTCCACAGAGAAAAAACGGTAAAATATATCGAGATGTAGTTCTTTACAATCGATTTACTGTCCAAGAAATAGATTCCATCTTCTTTCTTAATCATCTATTGAAACTGGAAGTGGTCCAAATTAACGATTTCCGGTTTCAACCCTAACGGTTGTGGAACAAAGCCTCTAGAAAGCCTCTAAGTATAAAATGTTTACTGCACATTTTATTTTTACCACGAAGCCTTTAGTAATAAGAACAAATCAGTTTTTATAGCGAATTTACCACAGGGAGTCTACAATAGCAGCAACTTAACTGTTTTTCGTTAACTGGAGAGACGAATATTTGAAACAATAAATTATAACTTTACCCTATCTTCTTGGTAAAAATTGAATTGTGCAAAAAATTTTTAGAAAATTGCAAGCAACGCATGTATACATAATAAATCATTGCAAGGTAGAGTGCGATTTTTTCTCTCAATATTATGATACGTACACCACACGGTAATAAACATGACATCATGGATTTATAATTTATTATTAAGTGACAATCTGGAAAAAATATTTTTTTATAGACCTTCAAATGAATTTTGAACACATATCACTATTAGATCATTGGATTATACAATTACTGATTTCATTCGTTGAAGAAACAACAAAATCACTAATGCATTAGTGAAGTTTGGAGAACGTTATGCTCTCAGGAAACTGGAACTGTGTATTTAACACAAGTTGTTGGAGGAACTGGATCTTACATTTTACATTTTACTTGAAAGTGTTCAAAGCCTAACTGTTCAATATATCAAGTAAGATTATATATTAGCTATTACTCGTAACTCTAATATGTAAAGATAATATGTTTCCGTTTTAATTAGTAATCTAAATTGAATGTTTGTATACAAATTAATATTTATTTTGTTTCTTAGTCGCTAATTGAAGTAAGATTCCGATTATTGCTCAAGTGATGCTTATCTTGGAGCCTATAACTAGAATACTCAAACTAAACCGCATATAATTTAATGTTAACACTTCATTAGTAGATCAGTTTATAGAACAAATGTTAGTTATTCTTCTTATTTGTTTTGATTTTTTTTTTTTTTTTTGGGATATCAGCTCAGATTCACTCATTCTTCGTATAAACATGTTAAAATGCTGAACATAAACCAAGCTCTTTTGAAGCTTGTATACGAACAAATAGGGAAGTTTTTAACTGGTAACTATGTTATTGTACAGTCAGTGACAAATGTACTTGAGTCCCTGAGTGTTGTAACTCCATTAGATCAGGTCAAGTACTTTTCCTGCTATCACAAAAACCTGGAAAGAGTCAACCCAATGTCTACGTAACTATTCAAGCAGTTGGTAAATCTGTGAAGCACTGAAATAGGTTTTGCTATGCAATTGATGAATGAAAAAAAATCTCAATTTTAAGATTTGTCTCTATTGTTTGCAACATGATATCCAATATATCAAACACATCAGAATCCGTTG
Organism: Thermobia domestica; assembly: GCF_964235325.1. NCBI lineage: Eukaryota > Metazoa > Arthropoda > Insecta > Zygentoma > Lepismatidae > Thermobia > Thermobia domestica. Next base: position 24,744,853 of record NC_137454.1, on the reverse strand, counting down.
TGTGTATAATGTGTTATTACTCCACGTACTGCATATGAAGAAAGAAAAAATTCTGATTATGGATTAAATAAACTGAAAATATCAAATATGGAACAAGTTAAGGCAATGAGTTTGTAAATCTCAATATCGATCCATAGTCCAAATTCTATTCTCCGCCTGGGGACGCGGTGTCTCAGTGGTAGAGCGTTCACCTCTGGTGCTTGGGGTCCCGGGTTCGATCCCAGCCCCCGCCAAGTGAACTTTGTGGTGGACAAACACCGTGCTCGTGGGTTTTCTCGGGGTTCTCCCGTTTCCTTCCAATTTCTTCATTCCACCGTTTCACTCATCTTTCATCATCACCGTCTCCTTTAGCCTAACCGGCATAACCGTGGGACGTAAAACTCAAAGATTTCATTTCATTTTTTTCTTTCTTTTCTTTTAATATCGAAGCAAAAATTAAAATATTGAATAGCACCATTAAAATCCCTCAATCCACTCCAAATACTTTCCCTTGGTTTTAGAACTAAGACATGGACTTCAATTCAAAACCAAGAAGAAAGAAATTAGCGAGCTGGATTTAAACAAGCTTATTTTGATCCGACTAACACTTGCACAAACATACTGTTAACTCGTCCATACAGAAGACCTTCCTCTACCAAGCACGTTCAACAAACAAGTCCTCCAGATGCTCCAAGGACAATACACACGAAGATCTGGAAACGGTACTGCAACAACTTGCATGCAAGAGACGTCAAATTACAGCGAGGCAAGTTGATAAATGTTTTTCTTTCTTTCTTTTGGAAAAACCTTAAAAAGCAGTCCAGCAACCTATGACATTATGTGAATACCTTACAATGTTATTTTCTTTCGATTCATGTTACAATCTTCTGACACACAATCTCTATACAAAAGAACGTAAAATATTGAATAACGATATCAGCTTGAATCTTAATAACGCTGATTAACAAGATATTCATATACGTCGGCAATCTTACACAGCAACTTATACCCCTTGAACGAAGCTGTTACATGAATTTACAATCTAAAACACAAAGAAATAACAACTTTCAATGTCGCAATAGTACTTCGAAAATATTATTTCAGGTTAATTGCACTGACTGTTCAATATAACGTATATAATAACAGGTATCTTGAATAATTCAACCAACCAAGTGGTAGTGACTAACTGGAATGTTTCTCTATATGATTCATCTGACATGCTTTTGTTTCTCTAACAGCGTGAACGGAATTTCTAAAGATGTATTTCCTTAATTATTTTGTCTCTTATTTACAAATTGAATCAAAATTTCGATTACTACACAACCCAAGCTAAGTGTGGATCCAATAAATAAAATACAGAAACTTAACCTCATATCATCCAACGTAAACACTTTGTTATGAGAACAATATTCAGTACAAGAGTTACGTGCATCTCGCATTTGATCTGAAGTCCACTTGGATATCAATCCACATTCCTTCATTCTCCTTATAATTCTATTAAAACTCTCGATGTAAGGAGATCCTTTAGGAAAACCGATCGAGACCATTAAAGTACCTAATGACTCTGGTATTATATGGAAATACTCCCGACATGCTGGGCAAGGTTGCATTTTGCTAGTGTAATATTCAAGACCAGATTTGGCAGAAATCACAGCAACATGCTTCCCTTCTACAATTCCATTTACCATTTTCTCATAGTTTCCATCGTACTCAAATTTATGGTATAAATTCCACAGAATTTCATTTGAACTATCTTCTAATAATGACCTAAAGTATGCATTTCCTTTAAGAGGAAGTTCAGAATCTGCTAATGTCTTCAAGCTATTTATATTAGGATTGTAACTTGGTATTGTTAAAACACCTACGATAAATTCCCTATATGCTGAAGCTATGACAAAGGAAAAATATATCCATGTAAAGTATAGAATACGTAATGAGTTGTTCTTTGGTATCTTGACAGACAATTGACAGAACACTGTCAAAAATCTGAAAGTTAATAATGTTAAATCTTGGTTACCATTGGGAACTGCGTATGTTTTTATTAGCTTGTAAGCTATAATAACAATTGGGAACATCACACCTATTAACATGAACACGTATTGGTCGTAGATATTCATTAAAGCCTTCCAAGAAGGAACGTGTCGACTTTTGGGTACAAGAATAACACATGAATATATGTTAACATATTCTGAGAAATCAATAACCTGCCATCTTTTATGATTCACAAGTAAACTGGCGTAAGCAAGATCCACACGTTTACTTTCTAAATCTCCTATCACTCCGGACCAACTACCATTTGGAAATCTTTTGCCAAATTCCCCCAAATCATGAATCTTGATATATCTTGCTGTGTAGTTCATATATTTACTTAGAGCTTCAAATATCTTGAACATGTACCCTCGCTGTGAATATGTACGTTCGCCTTTCATTAAATAAAAATCTGGTAAAACAGTAGCTTGCAGCGTAGTCACTCGAAGATTAATACCGTTCAGCTTCGTTGAATTCTGAAATAAGTATACTTGTTTTAACATATATCTTACTTCATTAATAGTCTCTTGTGTTATGTTATTACCATAATGTTCAAAGAAGCTATTATAAACTGTAACACAAGCACAAAAGTTTTTTCTTGCGTTACTAGTAGTTTCGATACCTGCATTTTGTTTAATGTTTATTAACAAGATCTTTGTGATGAATTTATGTTTCATTGCACGAAAAATGTCATTTAAAATGTTTTCATCTTTCATTTGCATCAGAGAGTTGTAAATCACAAGAACACGTAACTTATTATTCCAGTATAATGTGTAACCATCTTCTATCAATTCGTAGAAGTGCTTTAGGTCTTCAATAAGAAATATCATAAAGTCATTTCCTCTAGTATTCTGAACAGTTGTTAGCATATTATTATTCTTGATACTATTGAGATCAAAATGTAATGTTGGTAAATAAAAACTTTCCATCATTTCTTTGGTATGTAAGGTGTACAATGTATTATTTATTTGAGATATGAGTATGAGGGAGTGAGCATCCGAGAAATCTGTGGCAATAAACTTGATAATTGTGCTCGTAAATGTTTCTATACCAGTGCAATTCTGGCTTTCATGGAATGGCAATATATTTGCATTCGAATAAATAACAAATGAAATCAAAGTGATGAAAGTATTGTATAACATTGAAGATTGTAGTTTACTAAGAATTTCAAACACACAGGTATTCTTGTCCTCTGCAGACTTCATGATGATATTGGGTACTGAAAAAAGAAAAAAAAATATTTAAGATTACTTTTTCTAATTTACTGATATTTTTAAAAGTGATATGAGATGTTTAAAATGCAATTGATCTTAGTTATTTACAGAGCAAAAGCTTTCCACTGTGTATGGTCAAACACTCGAATTGTCAATATTCTATTTAGCAGCACATAGTTATTATTAATGTGATTACATATTGATTTTGAAAATGTAATTAATTTGTTGACCATCAATAAATAATACATTTTCATACCAGGGTTTAATTAAATAGTAGTGTTCTTTTGTGACAACCTGTAAGAGGCTACAAAAATTTCCAATATTTACAACACAGACTGGAATAGTGTGTCATTTTGCATTTTGCATTTCGCTATTCATTCAGAGGGGCGGGCCGCAGAAGGTTACGCATTCTCTCTGGCCAGAGGAGTAAAAGACTATAGATACGATAAAAGATAGGTGGAAGTCAGGATACAATTAATAAGGTATGTGTTTAGGATTCAGCCTTTATAGTGAGCGTAGGGGAAAAATATGGTAGGGATAGCGAAGGTCGAAAAGTGTGGAGACGTATGAGCTGCCAAGAAAAGGGAGTTCAGGAAGGATATATGTTTGGATGGCGATGATATATGCTGCGGTCGGGGTTATAGTTAGCTGTGTGAGCCACTCCTTCATAGATTTCCAGTAGATGATCCACAGTTGGATATGTACGGCGAGGAATGATAGGAGTCTCGTCCAGAAGTTTCGCAATGATTGGATGATGATGTAGAATGTGCTGCATGATGTAGCGGGTTCTGAGGTGGTAGATGTGATAGAGAAGAAACGGCATTGAAGTTTGCTGATATATTAATGTAGTTGGTGTTCGTGCAGGTAGTGAGTAGGCGATGCGGATGGCTCGGCTTTCCAAGACCTGGAGGCGATCATAGTAGAGTTTATTGGCTGATAGCCAGGCGAGGTGGCCGTAGATGATTACGGGACGAACGAGCATCTTATAGGTATAGAGGAGGGGGCGGAATTTAAGTCCAAATAGTGCCCTTTAAATGACTCAGGAGATATAAGCGCTTGCGGACCTTTTGCTCCAAAGTCTGTAACTGGAATCTCCAGGTCAAATAGCTGTCGAAATGCATGCAGAAGTATTTCAGGCTATTGCTGAGAGGTATAGTTGAGCCCATGATGGTGATGCGTAGACGGTCAGGATTACGTGAATGACAGTATTTATGTTTATTAGGCCCGAAGAGCGTCATTTGGGTTTTAGTCGGTTGATCTTTACTTTCCACTTTAAGCATCATGCTAGTAGAGTATTTATGGCAGTTTGTAATTGTATGGAGATACGGTCCACCGATGATCCGAAGGCAAGATAGGCGCTGTCAACTGCATATTGTAGGGCATGCACCGGTGGTGGTGGTATAGGCATGTTGGAAACATATACGATATATTAGGGAGGATAGAACTGACCCCTATGGTACCCCAGCTCTTGGTGGGAAGTTAGTGGACTGTACACTATTGATATGGATAAAGGCCTGCCTGTCAGATAAAAAATTGGCAATGAGACGGACGTATGGGAGAGGTAAGATCCGTTGAAGTTTATAGAGCAATCCTTCATGCCACACTGTGTCAAAAGCACGTTCAATATCAAATGAGATCAGGACCGCTGGAAGATGCTTGTTGTAATGGTTGATGATCAGTGAAAAAAGTTTGGGCAACTGGTCCGACGTGGCAAAAAATGGTCTAAAGCCGGCTTGTGAAAGCGGAAGGATGTTATGGTGTTGAATATAAACATGTAGCCGTTTCACTATGATGCGTTCGAAAGTTTTACTGCAAACTTTGGTGAGGCTGATGGGTCTGTAGGAGGTGATCTGGCTGGGATCTTTCCCAGGATTTAGAAATAATATGATTTTGGCAAGTTTCCAGACAGGTGGAAAAAAGCCCGTGGTGAGTATGGCGGTGTATAGGAAAGCTAGCAATTTATGAAAGAGAGGCAGTGCCTGTGACAGCTGACGGTAGCTTATGGAGTTTACTCCCGGTGACGTGTTACGCCTATTGGACAGAACAGAAGTGATATCTGCAGCGGTAATAGATGTAAGGAGAGCGGTGCTGACAGGAGGCTGGGGGCGAAAAGCGGTTCAAAGAGGTGCTGATGTGAGGTGCCTGCTTGAATGATGTGTTGGTGAGTCGGATGAGTAAAGATCAGATCTATGTGCAGTGTGAAAACTGTTTTAAAATGAAAGCTTGGGCTGTAGCTGCATCCGTCACTGGAGCTATATTATTAACAACAAGTAGATGTTGCAGGCTATTGGTTTGGAAAGTGATTCTTTTAAATAGGGCCCATAATTTAGTCGGATTTTCCTCGGTGTGGAGTTGATTGCAGCAGACCCGCCACGTGAGGCATTTCTTGGCTATTACGAATGATTTGACCATGCTTGTGTAAGTGGATATAAAGTGGATCTCTGGTGCGTTTATATTCGGTAAGATAGGCATGAGACCGAGCTAGAAGCGTACGGGCATATGGGGGCAGAAGGGGCTTGGATGGATTTGTCGTGTGTGTAGGGACAGCCTGGCCTGTGCCATGAATGAAAGCGTCAGTGAGCGTTGGATAATGGAGTCTGGTGTAGAGAGATCAGTGGAGGTACCGGCAAGTGTATCCGTGATAGATGATTGATATTTTTTCCAGTCAGCCCGACGGAAATTATATTTAGCAGACGGGTTGAGCTGTTGCCACCGTTTCAAGAAGAATTCGATTGTTTGTCAGCGAGCGGACGTTTAAAAAAGTAAATGTATCGGTCGTCTGCCTGTCTATCGGAGATTCATGATGGTGGGTCGGAATGAAAATGGAAATATGTTGATAAACCGGAATAAGTGACAGCCATATAGAGGTGGAATATATCCATGGCCGCTTTGGTAGCATGTGTGAGAATGGCTTCACGTTGATAAGGAAATGTATTCTGTAACACAAGTGTAACGAATTGAAGCACATTCTCGACTGTTGGGGGCGGTAAAAGGGAGGTTTGGGTACCTGTGGATATTTGAATAGCCGGATGGAGTTGGAGAGGTACAACTGTTTCCGGTTTATAAGGTAACAATGTGACTTCTTCGTGCAGCGATACGAATACGTAGGGTGGGGGCCATCGCAGGTATTACAGGTGGCCGGCTGTTGGAGGTTGGGCAGCTTTTGACCTTGTGGAACCCCTTGCAGTGTGGACAGATCATAGGCAACGTGCACTTGTTGGTGGGGTGTGTGTTATAAGAGAGACAATTTCCACACCGCAACGGAACTGGTGGCGGAGTACGGGAAGGCTCCACTCGGTGGTGGCAACTATATATATAAACTCCGTTGCGGAGAATATTGTCAGTGAGATTTTGGTCCACCGTGAGGACGCGTGCCATATACGTGGGCCCGTTAGCATTTTTAATTCGAATTCCACGTTTGGGATGAAGACCTTTTTCCTTGAGAGCGTCCAAAATATCTTGCTCGGTGAGTGTGCGCTCAAGTCCACGTATCACGGCTAATAGAAGAACGGGTCGACGAGGTGGTGGTGGTGGTTTTGGAGCTGTGGACATCAAGAGTTGTATTTTGGCGTTGGGGCCAAACATTGCCGGTCCTACTCTACGGATTAGGTATTGGTATAACTGAGCGTTAGTAGATTTGGGAATGATGCCGTTCTGAGTTTTCATTAGTTACTTTAAATCCAGCCTATTGCAGTAACGCATGAGTTGTTGGTAGAATTATTTGATTGTTGAGTATGCCGGGTTGAGGTTGCTGAAGACGATATTAAAGATTGTTGGATTGTCGGCACATACGTCCATGATATTTTCGACAGAGGAGGCTGGTGTAACTTGAATATAGTCGCTGAGGGATGCACCAGGAGTTGGTTTAGGAGGACTCTTGAGAACTTCAGTGTAAGACGGCTACGGTGGAGAACAAGAACGGTCGCAATCAAGGGGGGCGAGCCCTCGGAGGATTGAGAGGAATTAGGGAGCTTAGTGCGATTCTGAGAGCGCGGAGCATCCCTGCGAGGTTCTCGTGGGGGTCCCATCACAGTTGAAGGAAGGCGTTGATGTTTGCCTTAATTAGAAGAAAAGTCCGGGATCTTGGGCATAGCGTCGTCTTAAGAATGACGTCGGAAAGGTACAACGAGATACTTTGTATAAGTTGCTAATTACTTGTATTTTTGGGCAGAAAGTGCTTCTACAGAAGCACTATACCTGATATAATGTTAATTTAAAAATAACAAAAGAAGAATGTTTTTAATATATGTAAGAAAGATACATTATTGTATATTTGGTTGCTATGTAGTTGTTTATAGATACCTAACTAACATGTACTATTACAAGACAGCCTGTGTGCATATTCGTTCAAAGAGAATCAACGAATAAAATTATTTAAAACGCCTCATCGACTTGTAATTTCAATATAAAAGGTGAGAATACTAGTAAATATAATCACGGAAGATATTTTAAGGTATGATCAAGTATTGCCGATAAAGGATTTACTTATATTATTAGCCGAACCAGGGTTAACGACTACCATTGGTGAGTCGTTGTAAACATTTTGGTTTACCTCACCCGGGATTCTTGTAAATTCATATCCCGAAGTAAAGTAAGGGTGAATTTACTTCTGTAATAAGGTTAATGACTACAAACTTGACTAGACTTAGAAGTGGTAGAATAATCACAAGAAAAATGAACGGTGAGGCAATGGAGAAAGAAAGCGGTGACAGTGGTAATGACCAACAAAATGCAACACCAGGAATGACATTAGAAGACAGAATCCTACTAGCCTTACAGCGACATGAACAGCGATTGAAGCAAAAGTTGGCTCAGATGTTCAGCGAATTAAAGCAGACGATACAACAGAATTCCGAAGAATTAATTAGACGATTGGAGCAGAAGTCCGAGGAATCCAGCCGAAAGTATGAGGAAATTAGGACGCTACAGATTAAGGACAACGCATACCACAACAACATGGTTGGCAATAGATTGGAGTTTCCTTGTTCACAAGAGATGACCTCGCATTCACCTGTAGCAGATCAACGTGGAACTCACATTATCTCATCTTCAAGTAATACATCCGATGAGGACATTATTTTGGAAGAAATTCATCCGAGGAATACAAATGGGCGGAAAAGAGATGGTGGAACTACACATCACGCAGAAGGTAGGAATTGTCACTCAACACGAACACGGAATGGTGAAAAGAAGGTAAAGTTAAGTGTAAAGATGAGTGAAATACGTGCTATGAGTAAGTTCAGTGGTAAATGTAACGAAAATGCTACTTCTTTCCTAGAAAAATTTCAGGACGAGTGTAATATAATGTGTATAGATAGATCGCAATATATGAAACTAATCCCTCATTTATTACTCCCACCGAATCATCAAGCGGGAGTAGATAAAATTAAAAACAATTCAGATCATTTTGTACCTGTTCGGAATCTAAATATCCGTAATGTGAATGGTACGGAACACAACCTAAATCGAGTAAATTCAAGCAATCAGAACGAGCAAAATAGGCAAAGATATGTTGGGAATCCACCTAACCTAACCAATCGTGACAATAATTATGTCAGATCACTCAATCGAAGTAGACACAAAAACAGTCGAAATACATGGCGAAATTCTAGAAATGCTATGAATCCTATGTATAGGCATAATCGTAGTTCAAGAGATGGCACTTCTTATCAAAATCAAAATCATAACGCAATTCATGTACAAAATAGTGCGGAACCTAATCACGATTGTGCAGTACAATGTACTTTATTAGAATCATATGCGAGTACAAATTTAAACTAACTGCAGTTGATGAAGTAAGGGTTAAACCCATACCAGCTATAGATTCTTATGAACATTTATTTTCAAGTTTATGTGTTAGTATCAATAATAAAAACAATTCTTATGACTTTGATATACAAGCACTATACTTGATAGGAATAGTTAATGGACTCATAGATATTTTATCACATTTGTTTCAACAAATGATAATTTTTAAATGATTTTAATTCTTTCTTGTTAATGTGAAGAATTATAGTTCGATTCATAATTGATTAAAAGCAAAGGTTATTTATATTATATTGATTTGTGTTGAAACTTTGTTGTCAAAGATTATATTAAGTATAAGGTTCATTCTATTAAGCTAATTATCCGACGACTGTCTTCATGCGCCATCTTATATGTTATTCGAATAAGATTCTTCTATATTCTGACGCCTTATTGATACAATGTATACTGCAAAATATCATCTAAAGTAATTTCTATATAATGCGCCCTTGATCATTGTGATTCATGTTTTAAAATGTAATTATTTCCTACAATTTTGACTTCGTATCCTCCATTAATTATATTAGTAAGCGACGACGTTTTTAATAATAAAGGATAGATATTAATGAAATAAAAGATAAATGATAATGGAATAAAAGATTTATTATAAATGTATTTATGTGAAAGAAATTAAATAATGTTATATATACGAGGGTCGATCAAAATGTAAAGGACGTAATTACTGGAATATCGTTATTATAAACGGACCAGTGGTTCTTAAATATAAAAGCCAAGCTCGCTTGTAACTTTTATATTCAGTCCCATCGTCGGGCGACATTTTATACAACGAGATACTTTGTATAAGTTGCTAATTACTTGTATTTTTGGGCAGAAAGTGCTTCTACAGAAGCACTATACCTGATATAATGTTAATTTAAAAATAACAAAAGAAGAATGTTTTTAATATATGTAAGAAAGATACATTATTGTATATTTGGTTGCTATGTAGTTGTTTATAGATACCTAACTAACATGTACTATTACAAGACAGCCTGTGTGCATATTCGTTCAAAGAGAATCAACGAATAAAATTATTTAAAACGCCTCATCGACTTGTAATTTCAATATAAAAGGTGAGAATACTAGTAAATATAATCACGGAAGATATTTTAAGGTGTGATCAAGTATTGCCGATAAAGGATTTACTTATATTATTAGCCGAACCAGGGTTAACGACTACCATTGGTGAGTCGTTGTAAAGGCAAAGCCTTTCGTCGGTCAAGAGTTGCCGGAAAAGAGGAGATAGACTATGAGATGTGTAACTGATAGTAGAGAGATTGAGGCGTACCGCGAACACCGAAGTGTTGCGTCACCAACTAAAGTTAATAGAGATGCCTGGCGTATCGCCAACACCGAAGTGTAGCGCCTCGCTCAGGTTATGTGCGGACAGAACAACCGGTGTTAATAAGTAACATGTAACTACGCGCCGGAAATTTCGGTGCCCTAGCTAGAGACGAGAAAACTGTGCGGTTCAGGCCTTAGCCGATTTCGGCACTTGAAGAGCACCCTCCGCACTTGCAAAGAACTAAGTAAACCAACAATAACTATGCTGATTAATATCGATTCGACTCATGACCCTTCGCATAAAGTCGAAAAGCAGTATGTTTTTCAGGATTTTCAATATTTGAAATATATTGTTTTATAAACAAAATAATTACTGTGGGAAATATTTTCGTGATAGTGTTCGTATGATTATAGTGTTTACAGATTTAAGACTGACTTAGACATTTTAGAGTCAGGCTTTATTCCTTTTTTTAATTTTGTTTTGCTGATTTAAATCTAACTTGTACACGTATCATAGCTGGCTTGTGCGTGTTATTTATCTGAAATTCTGAAGTTCGTGATTTGATTTATGTATTCTGTATTTAAGTTTATTTATATTGTTTTCTTTCTATGTTTTTGACGTTACATTTAGAACCACAGGAATGCCAAGGTTTCTAACTTTTAGCAGATCAATTGCTTTCTGTAATTAGCTTTATAAAATATATGATTAGACTTTGAGTTAGGAAATTTATTTTGTACCAATACGATCTGTATTCTTGTTTTACTAATATAAATAATCTTTTCTTGTATCATTTTGTAATTTTAGCATACAGAATCACATTAACATACATGTTACCTATGTGATGTTCAGCTCGCGTTGTTCTTGGTGCTCTACTGCATCTGCGAAGAGTAGACTCTTACCTTGCTATGGAGTAAGGCTCTGTTTCTTCTGATCTTCAAACCAGAGAAAGCCACAATGAATGCTACTACTACAGATCCATTCCTCTGACCAATTGCGTCTAAAAGCTGCTTCTTGCAGTGTGCTGAACATGCAAATGATGTGTCTCGTATATAGAAAGCACATGTATTTTCTACAAAACTTCAGTTGTAGTATACACAAATTTTTCATGATTGTATCAAATTTACTACTGTAGTTGCAAAACAGAGCTTAAGAAGTCTTCCTAGAGGTGGAGTCAATTTTTTACAATTAAACATACTAGACACATAATCTCTACAAGAGAAAAGCTATTTCACCTTCTCAAAAAAGAAACTTGCGAAGTGTTATGAGGAAATAATATTAGAACAGAGCCAGACAAAGAACCTCAAAGGCTCTTGGCACTTAAAAGAAAATGACGTCCCCATGTAATTAATAATATACGGTATAGTATAATAAACCATTAATATTATATACAACAACGCTTCCGTGTGTTAAGCTACTGTCAGTTGGAAAGAGACGACATATGTTTTGCTTAGCAAACAAGAGTTCGTTTAATTTCAAGCGTGTTTGTTAGTTCTTGTAGTGATATTTGATACGAAGTAATACCTCAAAATTATCATTATGTGATTTATTCTAATAGAAGAGAAAACTCTTTGTAAAGATTTTTAAAAAAATCCAGTAGTTTAAACTTTTAACACATAGACCTAATAGGATATGTGGACAGTTAGCTGATGGCATTCAGAATAGAACTGTTTGGTGTTATACCGTAAACCGAAAAGACAAAACCGGGATATTACTGAACTTCCAATATTATCCGAGTATAATGACAACTGAATTTAAAAGTTCTCAGCACGTAGTTTTTTTAAAAAATAATCTTTACAAGTCGTTAATATCAGTGGTCAGTTGTGAATAATTCTACGAACAATGTTATAAAAGTATTTTAACGGTTCTTTAAGTTGAAACTTTAGAAGTAATTCCAGAACTTTGCCTTCGGAATATAGATTAATATTAAGTTTGACAAATATAAAATGAATTTTGTGGATTCGCCAGAATATTAATTCATATTTAGTTAAGTGGAGATAGAACATATGCTGTTTTATTCACAAAGACAATTATTAATGGTTATCGAAGCGGATCCATTAACTGTAGTTAACAGAACCGTTACCAACATTCCTATTTGTTAGCTAGTGCTTGAATCCAGCGGAAAGGATATAAAACGGTGTTATTAACGAAAACTGAGTTGGCTCGTTAATAAAATTTATTATCATCTTGCGAGTGTGTATTCAGTGAGTCTGCTTTAAGAAAATCAGTGCTTGCGAATTTGTAAAATTTTTGTTTTAGTGCTTCATCAAAATTTTCTCAAAACGGATTTACATAACTTGGGAGTACCAGCGTTCTTGCACACTGGCCCTCCACGCTGAGGTAATTCTAACACCTTAGTCCCGCCGGTAGTGTCGCCCACCAAAGTTTATGTGCTGCTCACGCCAATGACAATATTAGCGTTTCTTCCCTAGCTTTCTGTAGGTATTTTGAATTTAAAACATTATGTTGGGCCTTTATAATACATACCAGTTGATTTTGTAGCTACGCTAGAGAAGTTTTACTAAGTATTTAAACTCTTGTAGATTGAATGTAGGTTAGGAAGCTTATGTTAAAACGAGTACACTGCTGCTTAAGTATAAAATCGTCCCTAGTACTAACATTTTTAAAAATTCATTTTTAATATGACGTAGGGATAAGAGAAAGACACCCAAGAAAAAATTCTCCAACTGTTTCCAAAAGTTGTTGATCAATGCACGAAGCAATGGGTGCTTTTGATGTTTGACATCGGTAACTTCATTTGAAAGAAAACACTATTTTTTGTTGCTCTTCTGTTAAATTTAATTGAGGATGAATCATCAAAACAAAGAAAAACTATTTAAAAACTGTGAAAAAAATATAACAATGAAAATGTTATTTTTTCTCTTTACAGGATTTACCACCGATATCTACATTTGGCTCATGATACTGGTCAAGACTAGTACGTCATAAACATCGTAATTTTACTATTAAAATGAGTGGCTCACTATGAAAGAAAATTGTCTAGGATATTAATTTCCACAGTCGGAGCATTTCTACCCAATATATGAAACGAATATTTGATGTTTACACGTGTAATATCACTAGTATCAAACCATTACGAGTGAATGCTATATCAAGTGTTTGTTGCACTGTTCTCGTATATGTGCAAAATCTCTGTCACTGACTTGCCTACTCTCTGTGGACGCACCAGAACGCTTGCCGCGGTTGCACTCCGGTTCTTACTTGATTAGATAACATTCGCGCTTTTAGTAGCCCTTAGCACATTTTTTGAGTGATTCTGTAGTCATTGCTATGACATACATGCGAATGTATATTTATATCTGTTAGAGGAAGTCTTCGTAAAGAGAATCTGTACCCTCGACTGCAACTTCTACATTAAAAAAGAACTTCTATGGCACTACGAGTGAATTTTGTGATGAAATAGCTCAGAAAGTCATTATTTAAAATAAGAATAGTCATAGCAATTTTCTGTATTAATTTGATGGGCTGTTCTTAACTTGTGCTAGACTATCTTCACAAACCCAGCCGACATTCCTGTATAATAAATTCTCAAATTAATATTTTCACCTATCATTGCTTCCTAATTTTAACAATTACCATGGATATACCGTACAAGTAATGCAAGTTTATAAATCATGTGGATATTTGCTCTTGTTTATTACTCTTTAGACACCATATAAACAGTAGAATAGTAGAAAAAGTATATTAATTTAACAACTGGCGCTCCGTCCCACAGCGCCATGTTGTTTTGTCTTGTTCTGCAATGAACTCGGATGCTAATTGGATATTGCAGACTCTTAAATTGGATTTTTTAAAACAGGATGGAAACTAAATCTCTTGCGCAGTACTCCTGAATTCAAAACAAAAATGTCAGCACTGACGTCATTTACATCAAATAGTTTTGAATATTCTTGAACGAGACTCTTGTTCAAGCTTCGTTTGACCGCGTACAAACCGCTTTAGCTGCGTCAATACTGATATTATTTCTACTTGCCAAGTAGGTAATGTTTCTAACGAAGTATGTGTGCGCATGCGTTGTAGATGTTGTAGAGAAAGTTTACAAATTTCACAGACAGTATCAAAGTGACTATGAATTATACCTACTTTTTTGAGTATTTGTTAATTTAAAGTCACACGATTATGCACCGAGGCTAAGGCAGACGGTGACCATGAAATAGATGATAATAATAAAATTAAAATGTGGGAGGAAACCGGAGTACGATGCTTGTCTACCACAAACTCACTTGGCGCGGCCTGGGATCGAACCAGGAGTCCCACATACCAGAAGTGAAGACTCTACCAGTAAGACATCACGGTTTTATTATTTAGTCTATGTAGGGGATTTTTCCCCATTCGACTTCATAAACCTTGGCGGATGTCTGCATTTTTTGAGTGCGCTTGTTAATATTGTACATATCTGCGTGTAATGTTTTCATTTAATGTACGGACGTTTTTTACAGATATTGATTCAGCAGCGAAATTGCAGTATCCCACTATATAGTGCATGAACTATGGTAAATTAGGCTTGGGTAAATTCGTTGTGTCAATACATTGTATTTGTCTGGCTCAGATTTACTAAAAGAGAAAAACGCGACTTTTCAAAATATCAAATAATATGATAATTCTGTTCTGAATTAATTATAACCTGAAGTCGTATTTTGAAAATGGAACGTACAGTTTCGTTTTGAAATTATAAATATATATATATATATATATATATATATATATATATATATATATATATATATATATATATATATATATATATTGTTTATTTATGCAAAATGCCTTTTCTACTTGAACTGGCACTGAGATTGTACAGAGTAGTTTCTCGCATCTCAATCAAAGATTAAGGGATGGAGATCGTAAACTTTTTCGTAACCAATGTTTCTCGTTTGCTTTTGTACATTCTAAACGTAAAGCAAACATCACCACTATCAATTTCTGGAAAATAAAGAACGAATTTGGTCTGTGGTCTAAATAGGTCGTTTCCAGTAATATTCAACAGATACTTCTAAATTTTCTTAAAGTATTATCTAATATCTTGAGGGGAAAAAAAGAATCACGTTTTTTGAGTGGGTACGCGAGTAGCGTTGTATGCATTAACATTATTCTTTCTTTACATTTTTATTGCTGTCGTTTGCTAAAGTAGAGATTCTAGGGTGAAAATTGAAGTTTTTTTCTTGCGTGCATTTGGGACGTAAGTTGCTGTTAACCATTTTGTTTAAAATCTAGATTGGAAACTTGATGTAAAGTTAACACATTCAAAATCAAGGCATTAAGTTTGGCATATATGATTTGATTTCTCTTTCTAAGAGAGAGGACTGCATACAGTGCCGACTCGTGGAAAATGAGAGTCCGGAGCGAGAGTATACGACGGCGCTCCTGTACATAGTGAGGTCGTCAGACCAGCCGCGAAGCGTAAGAAAATTTTCAAAAAATGAACCCTACTTTTCCTTGATTTTGAGCACTTTTTATTACTTTTTCCCTTCCATTTTATATATATCTTTTCTGTTTTCCTCCTGAATTTTCCGCACCAATATTCCGGCGCCCGGGGTCGTTGCCCCACTCGATCCCCACCCATGGCATGGTACTGACTGTATAGTCTGAGCAAATTATAACGATCGCGATATATCCCCTCTGTGGCCAGTCGCACACCTCTTGTGTGAGGAATCTCTGGTACGATTCAGATAAAATCGAGTCCATAAGTTTTCTTGAAATGTTATTGTTCCCTGCCAAGTTCTCATTTCAATAAAAAAAATATTTAATATAGCTCATTATCAGTATGCTACATGACGCTGACATAGAGCTATTTTTTCTTTGTTGTTTTCATATTCTTCTTGTATTCTTACCTAGTATAAGTGAAGAAAATGTCTTCCTGCAAAAGTAGTAACTACCTCCATACTCAGGAGTAGACGCTATGAACCATATGCTTCTTAGAAGTAAGAGTTATTTTCCCTAGTTCTCGCTGCGAAGTCCTTGCTTATAATGATTTTCCTGTTTTACCTACATTATTATTGGTCATTCAGTGTGCGTGTTTTTCTTTTGTTCGTTAATATAGGTTACATACATGAGGCCCTTTAATATCAAACTTTTACCTCATATGAGAAATAATTATTAGTGTTATCAGGTTCTAAATCCATGTAATTACCAAGCACATTGAAAGTTCTACGTCACTGTTTCGATTTATTTTTCTAAATAAACGAACTGAGACATAATAACTAATACTTCATATCTTGAGTGCAGTGTTGTCAATGTACTCATTTAATTACTAAAAAGGTCCTTTTCTCACCTGCTAATCAGTCACTGGAAAAGTAGTAGTAGTATTACGTATGACTAGTAGCTGACGCTGTATCCCGTAGGTTAAATTCTGCTAATTAGAAGATGTAATTGTTTCCATTTAACAACTTTATGTGAATCAGTTCATGCACAAAGGCTTCAGTCACTAGAATGGCGAAATTGAGTTAGGAGGTCTAATCACTGCGAAATTAAAATACCGCTAATTTTACACTAATTTTGTGATATCTTCTAATAGATAAAAGATAATCGAAATATGGAACAAGACTGTCCTAGACAATATTATTTTGCATGAGATACCGTTATCATGAGTCACCTAGTAGCTTTCCGTTTGCAGCCATTTATAAACACGAAAATGAATGCCGATTTTCTAAATGGCTGGAAATCGAAAGCAGATAAGTGAGTCGTGTGATAACGGTATATCATGTAAAATGCTATTGTCTAGGGCGCTCTTGTTCCGCTTTTCGATTATCTTTTATCTATTTGAAGATATCACATAATTACTGTAAAATAAGCGGTATTTTAATTTCACCGTGATGGGGCCTCTTAATATCAGATATTTTTCCAATTAGGTACACCTATGTTTCTATGCATAAAGAGCTTCAGTTTCATTGGACTAATATTTTATAAACACATGTCAACTTCGATTATTCTACGCAGCATGGGCTTGAGTCAGTGAATGAAGCCCTTTCTGCATGGAGACTTACTGTATATTCGCTTCATATGTTAGTGGCAATAGATATTGATTTCGTCCCATTCGATTCGTACACCTGCAATATCTGGAACCTGGCAATAAAACGTCTTAACACAGTTTTGTGTTTTAAAAAAGAGCTACAAATCAATAACAAAATAATATTAATGCATACAGGGATTCGTCTATAATTTACGTAAACTCCGCATCAAAAAAATTCGACAGCTAACGCCGTGCAGCTAGGCCACCCAATATACACATTCTTATCCCATAATCGTGTCTGGTAAACAGACCCCCTCTCTCCCCTCCCTTCTTCTCTCCAATAATAAAATTAGCTAACAATATGAACGCAATTCTAATGTCAAACTACACATGTATTAGTATTGATATAATGAAATAACAAAACGAGACGAAACAAGATTCATAAGTTGATTTAGGGAGAAACTGAAACATACACAATGAAAAATTGAAACCAAGGGATGTCTATTACACAGAGGTTCAGAAATGAGGCAGAGAGACAGAGAGACAGAGAGAGAAAGCGAGAGAAGAAGAAAAAGAAAAAGGAGAACAGATAAAAATGTGGAATTTTAAACTTAGTAAGGAAAGAACCATACATTATAAATTCCGTTACCAGAAATCCAACAGTAATATAGAAATAACGTTTGTTTTTATATATTTTTCAGGACTATTCGAATATATAGAGGATGCTTGAAACATTCATTAAGTCACTTTCAAAAAGGATAACATACTTAATTTCCAGTAGAACTGTAGATCTCACAGACACATCTAAGATAACGTTAACAGTTTAACACATGCTTTGTTTTCGCGTGGTTCGGTTGTAAATTCGGTAGTGTTCATTAGACTACATTCCATGGACTACATTGGACTACATTCTATGTTCATTGGACTGATGCAAACTACATTCTAATAAACCCAGTAGGTAGCGTAGGTCATATCTTGCATTCCAAACTACCAATGCAAAATGAACAAAATAAAACGAAAAGAAAAAGAAAGAAAGAAAGAAAGATAAAATTGAATGAGTGCTATTTTACTGGTAAATTTTCATCGGAAATATCCTATATTAAAAGGCAAACCGTATCATAATGAAAAGTTACAATGTTCAAATGGAAAATTGAATGTTCCTTATAGATGTAGGAGACCTTGCATGTTTCAAATTTCAATGTGTATAAATCACATTGAATTATAAGATAGAAACAAATTTGTGTCGAACTAGTATAAATAAAATTCTGTTTTCAAATAACCAAAGAGGTTGCCATTTTCTAGTCTTTTCCGAAGATTTATCTGTTCCGTACATCCAGCATCACTTTCATCTCTTGCGAATATAACGTTGTAATTTCCACAGATAGAATGAACATGCTAGTGCTCAAACGGATCATAGTGTCAGTCGGATGATGTTGGTTAGCTTATGGACCACCACTGGGTCGAGGATTCAAACCCGTAGTGACCCGGTAATTCGCCTAAGACTCGGTAACCTAGATGATAAAAAAAAGATATTTTGCTTATTCCGTTGCGTTTAAACAGTATTTCTTTTAGAGATGACCAGGACTGGAGATGTTATGCCTAGAGCACGAAAAACTCGACACTGAAGTTGCCAGTTAATTACATTCTCCATACTAGGTCTATCGGTCTCTTGCTCCGTTTTAACTTTGGAACGTGCATACGCACATGAAGTGCATGTGTACGTGAGAGAAAGGGGGAAGAAGTGAAAGATGCAACGACAGAATAAGGAAACGTCAAAGAAGAGAGAGATACTAATATAAATATGAAACATACTTATCATTACAGTGTATGATGAAGAATGGAAACATTGTTTATTCGAATTCTCGCCAGTGAAGCTTTGTAAGTTCTCCAATAGAAGATAAATCTCTGTTTGCAGCCATTATTTTATGCGAAAAAGCTATATGACCTGACGGGGAATCAAACCCAGATTTCCGCTTGCTAGTCTGGTACTTTACCAGGACACCACCGATTGCTTTACCCAAACTTTCTTCAACAAATGCTGTAATATTTATTTCTGAGAACAATAACACGAAAAGTGTTTTCTGCAGATTAATAAAGTGTTTCGAATGTCCTGGTAAATCCTTTGCCCTTTCCCAATCAACATTCGTAATTCGTCTCTATCATGATAAAGGTGTTTGCTTCCACGTTCTTAGGCATTGCATGTCGAATATGAGAAGTCGATTTTTCACTATCACTTTGTAAAAAGTTCAACTTTGGCGTGAACAGGACTTGAAACTACGCTAGACAGCTTTATTAATCGTAACTCCATTACGTTGCCGCTACACTGACATGCCACCTGAAAGTAGAAGCCAATATTACTTACTTTAGCCTTGTTCTTTGGAACGATCAAGCTTCTTCCTGTAAGGTTATTTGCACCTAAGTCCACAATGAAATTAATTTATTCGACGACCTAGGGAGAAATTAGTGCTCACTAATAAAGGAAACCACATTCAATCCAGGAAAAATACAGAAATAAAAACATATTATGCAGTAATTTCGCCATGCAAATTCAAAAGTACGCGAATAATAATAATAATAATAATAATAATAATAATAATAATAATAATAATAATAATAATAATAATAATAATAATAATAATAGTAATAATAATAATAATTATTATTATTATTATAACCAATATTATAAAATTGAAAGTGACTGTGACTTATAGTCTCTTGAGCCACCCGACCGATCTCCATCAAATATTAAACATTGATAATGTTCGGACCTGTGAATATTTTTATCTATTCGTTTTGATGATGTTACTTAGGGGAGGGGGAGGATGGAAAAATATAAAAAATAAAGAAAACTTAATAAGTCTTGAATCAAACGACCAATGTGAATGAAATTTTCAACATAGATTACGTTTGTGCATGGATTGCTTTTAAGCATTTCATTTTGATTGTGGAATGTAGGGAAGGGGGAGGACGGACAGATATACAAAAATCAATGTAAATAAAAATAAAAGTAACTATATTAAAGAGTTAATAAGTCTTGAACCACAGGACGGATCATCATCAAATTTTCTACATGGATGAAGTTCGAGACTGGAGTGGTTTTCATCATATCACTTTGACGGTACAACTTGGGGAGGGGATGGGAGGGGAAAGATATATAAAAATAAATAAAACTTAATAACTCTTGAACCACGCGACCTATCTCGATCAAATTTTTAACATAGATGAGGTTCGGGCCTGATATTGTTTTTATTATTTCACTTTGACGCTAGAACTTAGAGAAGTAAAATGGGCAAGGGAGATATATAAGCATAAATAAAATTTAATAAGTCTTGAACCACGCACCAATCTCGATAAAATTTTCAACCTAGATGAAGTTCGAACCCAAGATGGTTTTCCTCATATCGTTTTGATGATGTAACTAAAGGAAGGGGGAAGAATAGCAACATTTAAAAGAGAACGAAAAATGACCGATATTAGTATCGAATCTATAATTTTTGGAGTCGCTGAGATGAACAGTGACACATCTGATGCCGTTTAAATCCAAATTAAGCCCGCAACATGGAAGAGGGGGGACATGTAAAAATGATCAAAATTACCAATATCATTGTGGAATTCATAGTTTTCCGGGTGGCTGAGATGAACAATGACACTGCTGATGCCGTGCTCCGGAACATGGGAAGGGGAGGGAATATATAAAACTCATCAAAAATTAGCGATATCAAAGAGCGCTTTACTAATACTAAACAGTGACTGAATAAAGAAGCATATTACTATTTTTTATCAATTTAGCCCAGCAAAACGACCAATTGACGATAATAATAATAATAATAATAATAATAATAATAATTATTATTATTATTATTATTATTATTATTATTATTATTATTATTATTATTATTATTATTATTATTATTATTATTATTATTATTATTATTATTGTACTTTTGAACTTGCACGGCGAAATTAATTCATAATATGTTTTTATTTCTGTAATTTTTCCTGCATTGTATGTTGTTTCCTTTATTAATGGGTACTAGTTTCTCTCTAGGTCGTCTAATAAATTAATTTCATTGTGTACTTAGGTGCAAATAAGCTTACAGGAAGAAGCTTGATCGTTCGAAAGATCAAGGCTAAAGTAAGTAATATTTGGCTTCTACTTTCAGGTGTCCTGGTAGTATACCGGTAACGTAATGGAGTTACGATTAATACAGCTGTCTAGCGTAGGTTCAACTCCTGTTCATGCCAAAGTTGAAATTTTTACAAAGTGATAGTGAAGAATCGACTTCTCATATTCGACATGCAATGCTTAAGAATGTGGAAGCAAACACCTTTTTCGAAACGATTTACGAATGTTGATTGGGAAAAGGCAAGGAATTTACCAGGACATTCGAAACACTTCATTAATCTGCAGAAAACACTTTTCGTGTTAATGTTCTCAGAAATAAATATTACAGCATTTTTTGAAGAAAGTTTGGGTAAAGCAATCGGGGGTGTAGCGGTAAAGTACCAGACTTGCAAGCGGAAAATCTGGGTTTGATTCCCCGTCAGGTCATATAACTTTTTCGCATAAAATAATGGCTGCAAACAGATTTATCTTCTGTTGGAGAACTTACAAAGCATCACTGGCGAGAATTCGAATAAACAATGTTTCCATTCTTCATCATACACGTTAATGATAAGTATGTTTCATATTTATATTGGTATCTCTCTGTCTCCTTCTTGACGTTTCCCTATCCTGTCGTTGCATCTTTCAATTCTTCCCCCTCTCTCTCACGTACACACGCACTTCATGTGCGTGTGCACGTTCCAAAGTTAAAACGGAGCAAGAGACCAATAGACCTGGTCTAGAGAATGTAATTAACTGGCAACTTCAGTGTCGAGTTTTTCGTGCTCTAGGCATAACATCTCCAGTCCTGGTCATCTCTAAAAGAAATACTGTTTAAACGCAACGGAATAAGCAAAATATCTTTTTTATCATCTGGGTTACCGAATCTCAGGCGAATTATCGAGTCACTACGGGTTTGAATTCTCGACCCAGTGGTGGTCCATAAGCTAACCAACATCATCCGACTGACACTATGATCCGTTTGAGCACTAGCGTGTTCATTCTATCTGTGGAAATTACAACGTTATATTCGCAAGAGATGTAAGTGATGCTGGATGTTCGGAACAGATAAATCTTCGGAAAAGACTAGAAAATGGCAACAACCTCTTTGGTTATTTGAAAACAAAATTTTATTTATACTAGTTCGACACAAATTTGTTTCCATCCTATAATTGAATGTGATTTATGCACGTTGAAATTTGAAACATGCAAGGTCTGCTTCATCTATAAGGAACATCCAATTTTCCATTTGAACATTTGTAACTTTTCATTATGATACGGTTTGCCTTTTAATATAGGATATTTCCGATGAAAATTTACCAGTAAAATAGCACTCATTCAATTTTATCTTTCTTTCTTTCTTTTTCTTTTCGTTTTTCTCTCTTTTTTTTTTTGTTCATTTTGCATTAGTAGTCTGGAATGGTACATATGACCTACGCTACCTACTGGGTTTATTAGAATGTAGTTTGCATCAGTACGTTAAATGAACACTACCGAATTTAGAACCGAACCACGCGAAAACAAAGCATGTGTTAAATTGTTGACGTTATCTTAGATGTGAGCTCTACAGTTCTACTGGAAATTGAGTATGTTATCCTTTTTGAAAGTGACTTAATGAATGTTTCAAGCATCCTCTATATATTCGAACAGTCCTGAAAAAAATATAAAAACAAACGTTAATTCTATATTACTGTTGGATTTCTGTAACGGAACTCTATAATGTTAGTTTGAAATTCTTGATTTTTATCTGTTCTCCCTTTTTTTCTTCTCTCTCTCTCTCTTTCTCTCTCTCTGTCTCATTTCTAAATTTATGTGTAATAGACATCCATTGGTTTCAATTTTTCATTTTGTGTGTTTCAGTTTCTCCCTAAATCAACTTATGAATCTTGTTTCGTCTCAGTTTTGTTATTTCATTTTATCGATACTAATACATGTGTAGTTTGACATTAGAATTGCGTTCATGTTCTCAGCTAATTTTAATATGGGAAAGAAGAAAGGAGGAGAGAGAGGAGGTCTGTAATTAATTAAATTCATTAAGTGTTCATACTACTGTACTACAAATACGGGTATATTTGATTACTTTTGTTTCTAGCATACGTGGATGCACGTGCAATATTGTATGTGTTTTATTTAACAATTTCATAACAAATGTTCACGCTACTACAAAGAGGTACAATTTGTTAATTTCATATCATGTTCATATTACTACTTTATATGTATATCACCATCTCATATTGCATTTTGCTGTTAAATCAGTGGATATACAAGTAATAATATTAGTTTTCTTCGTTAAAATATTCCCATTGCTCAAAAGACGTAATACGTACCGGTATTTCTGTAATATTTGTTACTAACCTATTTCTTTCAAATAAATGTACATACTGGTAACTATATGGGTGCTTTATTATTTAATTCGCTAACAACATCTTATAACAATACAAAGAGTGCACAAATATAAAAAAAATATGCTTTACTACAGCGAAAACATTTTTCTTTTTTGCTGCTAGAATCACAATTTTTCTCACTGTATAACGCTCCATAGCGACTGAAACTGCATTGTCTGAGCTGTCTGTAAACGGTAGAAGTCAGCACGGGACGGAATTTTTAGCCCGAGCTCGGCCCTAAATAAGCCCGATCTGATAATCAAATGAACCGGAAATAAGCCCGAATTATAGAAACTTAAAAATTTTTATTTACAGCAATTAGATGTTTAATTTTGTAGTTGTGCTTTAGAAGTTCTCCAGAAAGAACGGTCTAAGAAATATCGTTGTAATTATATTTACAAAGTTAGGCCTGGAAGGCTCGAGAAATATGGTTTTATATTTGAACTTTTATGTCCCGTATTTGAGTGATATATATTTTGTAGGCCTGAGTCCGGCCCGCGGGCCGGGTCTTGCTTAGGCTCGCTGGATCGGCCCGAGCCCGTACTGGCCTCTAGCCAACGGTCGCTCAAAATCGATACCCCTACTCATCCCGAGTACTAGCGGTTTAAAAAACATGCGTTTCCTGTGCTTGCTCCCTGTATAAAACTACGATAATTATATCTTGGAGAATTTATAACCAGAAGTCGTGGTTTGAAAACGAAACGAACAGTTTCTTTTTCAGATTTGAAATTTTTGTTGATTGATTCGACACTTTTCCAAAAGTATTGCCTCTCCATTTGAAATGACGTTGAGATTGTACAGAGTAGTTTCCAGTATCTCATTCTAAAATTAAGGGAAGAAGATGGTAGTTTTTTTTGTAACCATTGTTTCTTATTTACTTCTATAGACTGCATTCTAAATCTAAAGGAAGAAGCATTAGTATGTGTTTTTGAAATTGGAAGAAAGAAAGAAGGACTCTGGTGTGAGTAGACCGTTTGCAGTACTTTTCAACATAGAATTCTAAATGTTCTTAGAATATTATGTAATATTTTGAGAAAATGTAATCATATTTCGTGGGTTTAAAGTGTTAAACGGGTGGCATCCTATGCTTTAAGATTACATTTTTATTCCTATTTTTATGTTAAAGTAGGAATTCTGGAGTGAAAAATGAAACAAATATTTATTTTCTTGTGTGCACCTAAGTCAAAAATTAATGATTTCGATTTTTTTATAATCTAGATACAAAACTTGGAGTCAGTTTGACACTTCCAAACCAAACCATTAAATTTGGCACATGTGGTTTGATTTTTCGTTTTCAGTGAAAGGACTGTATGTGAAGTATAAAACGAGTTAAATACTTGGTAAGAATTACCGGTGCCATCCTATATGTATAATGAAATGATAATGATGATTCCTATATGTCTTATGATGATTTCGATATATCCCCATTGTAGTGGTACAGTAACTCAGTGGACGGTCGCACACCTCCGGTACGATGCTGAAAGCATAGAGTCCATGAGTTTTCTTGAAATAGTACCGTTCCCTGCCACTTTCTCACTTCACAAATCGTTCCGTACTTCTTCATTACTCATTTGTCTTCATTAAACTACATGCCATGGGACGTAAAGCTCAATTTAAAAAAAAAATATGCTCCTTGTATTCTTACCTGCAGTAAGTGAAGAAAATTCCTTTCTGTAAAGGTGTTAACTACCACTATTCCCAAGGAGTAACCTATATAGCTTTGAACCATATGACTGTATGAGTAAATGTTATTTCCCTTGTTTTCGCCGGCAAGGCCTCGTTTCTAATGATTTTACTGATTTATCTATAGAAATATTGAATATTGTGTGCGTGTACTTTTTTTTAATATACAGTAGGTTACATACATGAGATCCTCTGATATTGACCGTTAAGCCTATATAAGAACAAATAAGGTAACCAATGAATAAAATATCAGCTATATCAACTCTATCATCTATATATATGTAATGCCAGTATAATTACAAAAAAATACGTTGATGGGCGGAGCCATTGTTTCGATCTGTAGTTCCAACTAAAGCAAACGAAATATAAAACTAATAATTTGTTTCAAACTTTACATTGAGTCGAATGATATCAATGTATTCATTTAATTGCTAAAATACCTATTTTCACTTGCTAATCAACCAATGAAAAAAATACTTTACATATTACGTATAATTAGTACCTGCTGTCGTAGTATTGGTTAATTGGAACTCTAATTGTTTACATTTAAGAGTTTCTGTCAGCCAGGCTAGCCATACAGCAGGTAGTTGCATCTATTAGTATCTCTGATTATCATAAGAAGTTAGCATGAGTGAGACTTTTCCCTTCTAGTATCACTTAATCCTGCTTATACAATTGCCAATTTCGATAAATTTCTCCTAAACTGCTATTAGCTTTCAGGAGATCTATTTGGAAGTGAGACCTCATAAGAGCTAACAAAGTTTATTAATTCTAATTTAGTTTATCACTAATAATAAACTACAGTGACTATATGCTAATTCTTCTCCATGGAGATGTATTAACTACATTGTAGCATTTCTAGACGTAACCAATGTATTTTAAATTGTTTTCTGACTCACAATAAATCAGAGTTCCGGAAGTCCAGCGTTCCCTTAATAGCATTTCAACACTGTACTCGGATCATTTTTTTTTAAATGAAATGAAATGAAGTGAAATCTTTCAATTTATCGTCCCACGATTATGCCCTTTAGGCTAAAGGAAACGGATATGATATAGATCATCACAAATTTACTTGGCAAGACCCCACGGACCAGAGATAGGCGCTGCCACTAGGAATTACCACATATTTTCGAAAAAATACTTTTTCGAAAAATGACTTTGTCGAAAACGAAAAATGAAAAACGAAAATTTTTAACGAAAAATTTTTCGAAAAGCGAAAAATGGAAATTTTTCGGAAAACGAAAAAAAGTCGAAACAAAAGGAGAAAGTTTGGAGATGGAACACGAAGAGACAGATGTTCATGAAAAACGAAACTGAAGAGAAATTTGAAGTTGCGAAAGAGCAACATTTCCTTTCTTACCTGGTTTTAATCGAAATCTTAAACAAAAGAAAAGAAATGCATCATTACATACAGATAAGCTTTACTCCTGGACTGAAATTGAATAGTATATTTCGCTGATGCGGCGTGTTCTAATCGTAATAGCTATTTGAGACTGCTTTTAGTTAGCTACCTCGTACTCACCTTTGCTGATACGGTACGTGGTTTCATATTCGCTGTGACTGCACATTTTGGTAACAATAAAAAGTTGTTGTTTAGAAAAAGGACACGTGTCCTACGATATGAACACTTCTGATATGTTTATTGGCTTAGTGGGAGAAACATTAGTTCGTTACAAGGAATACCCAACCGACGTTTATTACATCAGTTACCAACGGAGAGCTTGTTTCGAACTGCAATAGTCTAATTGCTTCAGGATCTTGAGAAAACATCCGTACTATATAGAAAGAACTGCAAGAAGATATATTTTCGGGAAGTATTTACAATGGGAAAGTCGAATATATGCGAACATTTCACTCGTGAAAAGGGTGGCGTTTCTTCAAAATGCAATTACTGTTAACTATTATCCACAATCGAAATTCAACGACTGACTTGTCGTATCATTTAAGATCACGACACGTTGATGTTATACTGGAAACATCAAGATAGCAGTCACTGGAAGAGATTACTGAAGCCGAGGGAGATCCAGAGATTGAGCCACAAAAGAAACAGAGGTAAGTGATTGTACACATCTATTGGTGTCATTTGAAGCTTCTACCTCCCTCCCCGAGTTATATATCAGTGGCGTGGATAAGATTTATTTAGGGGGCACTCGTGTTTAACTCTCTTAGAGTAAAATAAAAAAATAACGTGACACGAACACACTAAGTAGACTATTAATCTCTACACTCTTGTAATATAGAACTTTTAGACTAATATAAAAAAGGCTGAAATTTTGTTCCAAACTAAGGATGCTACAGTATTGCGAACATCCACAAAGATCCAAATGTTTTAGGCCTCTATAACAGTAATAAATAATAACAAAAGTAACATGGACGGGGTATGAACATCCACAGTATATTAGTGTGACATACGGGGCTTCAAGTTTCGCCTATGCAAGATTCACCTAATACCTCCAAGCTATGCAAACGTCAATCAAAGTGACGACACTCAGTTAATTTTCTTATTAGGCGGAAGTTGAATTTTTAAAACAACTTGGTTTAGCTCGCATACGTTGGTAATCCTGCACCTCATTAATAGTTAACACTTTCTCTTGAAACTATTTTCGCGCTCTTATTAAAAAGTCCAGAATGTAGGGGAAAATTTTGACAACCCTAGCAAAAATTAGTAGCTTAACGAAACCTGCCGGATAGTTCCCTTTCATCAAGTATAGTAATATCCTAGATGTTTCCGAACATCTCTGTTGAGCTTTATCCAATGGCTGTCATTTCCAATTTGGACGCCACCGTCTGTAGAACAATAATCTTTTTCTTGATTTCTTACCTTAAGTTCAACTCTGCCTTCTTGGAACTCACAACAAAATATTTTGTAACTAAAATTTTCTTTGTTTGATGTATAATTCATCTCTATAGGTGAGTAGATATAAGTTACAAATGATAAAGTAAGTTTGTTTTCCTTAATCTTGTACCTGTTTTTCTTTCAGACGTATTTTTCTGATTTCTTTGTTTTTTATACATATAATATTTATATAAGCAAAAGAAATGAAGACAATATAGCAACATACTATAATTTCAATTGATGTGTGCAAAATATATATTTGAGAATAATGGGCATTATACGGATGGTTCTGTAAACTTAATTATCAAAGTGCATAGAAAAAACATTATGTAAGCAAAATTTAGTTTTTTGTAAACAATGGAAATCATTTATAGTAGCCTACATAAAAGATACAAAAATTAATTTATCCCTGCACGTTGCACTGTTGGAACATGCATGAAACGTTTGGGTTGGATTAGACTCACTGCTGCTTCAGATGAAAGAAGTCGTTGAAATTAACGAGTTTTAAGGAGAGTGTTTATATTTTAGTAATTTAGGTTTCATATAATAAACGCTGCTACTTTCAGAACAGGAAAAAAGTACCTTGCACTGAAAAACCAAAAAGAAGAAAGAATGAACTTCGACAGATTCATAAAAGTAACATATAACTCGAGAGTAGTTCAACACTAAGGGTCATGGGTGGAATTAGGAATTGTATCATGGGGGGCAGACCTTTTACCTGCTGGGGGCACGGTAAATACAAATGAGAATTGAAGGATCTTATAGCTGGAATTTTTGTTTTTAGTCAAAAAGTTGGGGGGCAATGCCCCCAATAGCTCCGACTATGATAACGCCTACATGTCACTTCCATCCAGTTGTTTTTTTGATTCCCAAAATTGATTTCCCTACAATTAATACACATATCTGAGTAAAACAATCTCGAACACGAACAGTTGTACCAAG
The DNA here is from genome assembly GCF_964235325.1 of Thermobia domestica. Classification (NCBI taxonomy): domain Eukaryota; kingdom Metazoa; phylum Arthropoda; class Insecta; order Zygentoma; family Lepismatidae; genus Thermobia; species Thermobia domestica. The sequence continues at coordinate 24,715,625 of NC_137454.1, read as the reverse complement.
TACGTGAAAGCTTTACATTTGCAAGACACAAGCGTATGACCAAACAAGTAATTGGGTCGCATTCTTCATTTTCTCCTCCGATCCCCAATCAATAGCTAGTCTTGCTCCTGCCAAGTTTGCTCCTGATGATATACCTTCAATATGTGTCGTCTGCTCACACTTGCTCTTATGGATAAAAGTGTGGATGAGTGACTGGTGTGAAATAAGTCTTCTATATGTGAAATATCGACAGAAAGCCAGTGCGTCACCATCATGCGATGCATAAAAGTGTGTTAGAAATGTTGTTCCACTTTTACTAATTCTTCTGGATTCGTAGTAGATTTGTTGAATATAGTCACAGCCTGTTGCAATTACCTGTCTATCTCTCGACTAGTTTCTAACAAACTTTCTTCCCTTTCTGAAACAAAGTCGTATCACTTCCTGGAATTCCATGTAAAAATAGTAGGGGGCGCGGTGGCTCAGTAGAGCGTTCATCTCCGGTGCTTGGGGTCCCTGGTTCGATCCCAGCTCGCGCCGTGTGGACTTTGTAGGGGACAAACACCGTGCTCGTGGGTTTTTTCGGGGTTTTTCCGTTTCCTCCCACTTTATTCATTCCACCATTTCACTCATCTCTCATCATCACCGTCTCCTTTAGTCTAACCGGCATAAACGTGGGACGTAAAACTTAAAGATTTCATTTCATGTAAAAATAGTATCATGCCATTCATATTTCCTCCTGTATTTCCATGTATTGAAACATTTTGGCTGGTTGATGAAATCTGCCTTATTTATGAAAGAGTTTTAAAAAATCAGAAAAACACGCTTGAAAGAAACACATATACAAGATTAAGCGAAACAAACCTACTCTATCACCCGTAACTATATCTACAGAGATGTATTATATATCAAACGAAAGGAAATTTTGTTTACAAAATATTAAGTTCCAATACCGTATAATTGAATCTAAGGTAAGAAATGAAGGAAAACATTATTTTTCTATAGACAGCTGCTGCCAATTTAGATATGGGAGACATATTATGTGAAGGTTAAGGTGGATATCTGGACACTTTTAGGATATCAATATACTTCATGGAAAGAAGTTGTACTGCACGTTTCATTAATTTACTTATTTTTTCCGGGTTCAGACACCTACTTACTGGACTTAAACGTTTGCACTTAATTAAACACTAACATTTCTAATGTCGATACGCGATGTCAAGCGAATATTATCTATTCATATTTTGAAATTGTGCTTGTACTGATTCTTGGTGCTTTCTTTAATTTTATTTATGGAATATGCAAACTCTCGAGGAATTTACGTTACTTCATTTTGTTTTTCGTAATATATTTTGTAACTTCATGCACTGTAAAAAATCGTTGTGTTAGTTCAACGACATGCCTATGTGTTAACACGATTGTGTTAAAATATAACACAAACGAGTGGTTAGAACAACTCACTCTCCATTTGGAGTTGTGTGTCAAATGCCGGTAGTTGAAATGACACACAACCTGTGTGTTAAATTAACACAAGTGTAGAATCTTCGGTGTTGTTTTCTGCGTGATTGCCAAATATGTTGGGCATCTAATTATAAAGGCTTATAAATTGAAGCTACAGGCAAACACAGTAGAAAGAAATACTTAAACAAATCGAGATATACGCAAAATTTCATCTCCTACATTTGATGCATTTATTGCTTCTTTTTCTAAGCGTACTAGAAGCAACAAACGCATCAACTTTATTAGATGGCAACTGGCGCCGATCATTTGAAAGTGAATATGGAAGAACTATAAAATAAAGTAAATAGACAGTCGTCATTTTGTTATAAAATTAGGTCTACATCATGGCGAGCAGATTTTATCTTATCCCGAACGGTTATCGTGGAATATACGCGGCTTAAAGGAGTTCTCTGATTAGCCAAATTCAAGAGAACTCAACAATTTATTCCTCTACAAGCGGCGTTTTCTTCATCGCCTCCGTGGCCAGGTCGGAAGAGCACGCGGCTACTAATCGAAAGGTTGGTGGTTTGGGCCCTCCACCGCCACTGGAGTAATTTTATTTACTTGTTTAAAGTGTTTTTTTTAGACACATTATAATGTAAACACATTACACATATCGGCGATTTGACATATTTTGAGGGAGTAATTTTGTGGTTCATTAACGCTTACGGCACGGCTCAACCCGGTTGTGTGTTAAAGACGTAACACACCCCCTGTGTTAACGCCAGCACCGCGGGGTATGTGTTGAACTAACACCGCATAGTGATAGTCACGCTGGAACCACTGCCTTGTGTTAAAATTGAGTTGAATTAACACAACCATTTTTACTGTGTGTAACATTTTCATATTTCGATGTGAAATATATGTATAATATTAAGACATACAGTGTAATTCTGCTTATACTGTTTTATTTTATTAAATTTTGAAACTACAAATTTTTGTGTAATTTCTTGTCAGTATTACCAACATAATTTTGCATTAGGCAAATCTTGAAAGGCGAAACTTGAATTCAAGATTCGCCTACACTTTCCCTCGAGTTAACATTTGTAAATTTTACTGCCAGAGGTTATTAGGCAAATCTTGAATAGGAGAAAGTTGAAGTCATACTGACATACTATGATTATGATATGATTTATTTCAAATAAATTGATACAGTTATCATCATAGGTATTCTGCCATTATTGGCAAGTTACTTCCCGCAACTGAGAAGCTTCCATGCTCCATCGTCTTCACGTAAAAGATTGAAAATTTGATTATTTCTTTTTTTTTTTTTTTTTTGGAAAGATTTTATTTCGAATAACTGCTTGGATGAGCAGAGCTGGATTTCCATGTTTTGCGCCCACCGGCCTTAGAGAAATCGCCGCCCCTAAGCACGCCAATCGCATCGCTCTCCAAAACTTCCATTGCCCTGGATCCATTTGTTAAAATATTACTTTTACGTTTAATAAATTATACTTATTACTATTACTAATTATTACTATTACTAGTTATTACCATTCTTATTTCTTATTACTCATTTTATGTAATATCCCGTATTTTACTTATGTAATATCTGGCCAGCATTTGGAGTAGATTCGTTAAAACTTACCCTGGCTTCTGCCTAACCTATTCAACATTAATGAGGCTGCGGTGGCTCAGTGGTAGAGCGTTCACTTCTGGTGCCTGGAGTCCCGGGTTCAGTCCCAGCTCCCGCCAAGTTAACCTTGTGGTGGACAAAAACCGTGCGCATGGGTTTCCTCGGCGTTCTCCCGTTTCCTCCCACTTTTTCATTCCTCCATTTCAGTTATTTCTCATCATCATCGTCTCCTTTAGCCTAGCCGGCATAAGCGTGGGACATAAAATTTAAAGATTTCATTTCATTCCTATTCAACATTACATGGTGTAAAAGACGGCAAAATATAAAACAATCTTAAATGATATAAAGAGTTATATTACTGTATCTAAAAGTTTACAAAAATATGTTTCTGTGCTTTTCTGTTTCAAAACTGTTTACGTCTTGCTTTGACATTGCCAAATCATTAATAACGTCATCAAAATCAAGTTCAACAGTCAAGTCATTTTCGAAGGCTAAAACAGCTAGACGAACCAGTCTCTTCTGAGAAAGAGTAGATCTCAAATAGTTTTTGATTCTTAACAGTGTGGAAAATGATCTTTCCGCCCTAGGGTTAGATGCTGATGTGTGTACACGAAAGTGAACTCACACTTCAATTTTTCATATCCTGCAACGCTAGACAACCAAAAATACTGTTGCGGTTCGCTCGTTGAGAAATACATAAGGCGTTCTTCAAGTGGAATAGTTTGTTCGAAACATGTCACTGTAGCAAACAGCAAAAAAAAGCCTCTGCGACGAAATAAATCAGATAGAATACGCTGTTTAGTATCTACAGAGCGATTGATATCATGAGAAAGTCACAAAGTGATCGTACTTAACCTTAGAAATACCGAGGAATAATCAGTGTTGGTCAAACACTCATTTTATTTTGCAGGTTATAGTATTTTGCAAAATCTCTGAATCTTTTATTATTCGTTTAACGTTACCTTCATTTTTGTTAGTTATCCCAGTTTTAATAACTCTAGTAAAACTTTATGAAAAAAACACATTAAAAATAGGTGTTTTTTTCACGAGAATATTTTTTCACGAGAATATTTTTCACGAGAATATTTTTCACGAGAATCTTTGTTTCACGAGAATATTTTTATGAGCAAAACCATCATAGTTTTAATTTTTTTAAACGTACTAGCTGAGCCTGCGCTCTCTACACAGCGCATCATTCGTTTATGAGCACGAATCTCCTTGTTATTCCTCACATCTGTACATGTCCCTTTGCAGACACAAGTGAAAGACGTCTTGATAAAAGTCGGCAAAAGATACCGGAAAGGGGAGACTGTTTTCGATTACGTTTTCAACATCTCGTACCTTTTGCAAGATTTGAGCCTACTCCCGTTGGAGTTTTTAATTCGTGTATGATCAGTGTTTTCTTTCTTCTTGCATACAGTATGTAATGATCAAACAATAAACTAACTAACTCTATGGTCTATGGAACCCGGAGATTCAATGCCGCGTTCACAAAAGCTCTCCACTGACTTCTATCCTTAGCCAATTGGATCCAGTTTCTACTTTGTATTCTTATTTTTGCGAGATTAATCTTAATATTGTCCTCCCATCTGCGCCAAGTTCTTCCTAATGTTCGTTTTCCGGCTGGTCTTCCAGTTAAGATTTTGAAAGCGTTCATTCTTTCTTCCATCCTGGCTACTTGACCTGCCCACCTGAACCTCCTAGATTTGATGACCCTAACAATGTTGGGTAAACCGTATAAATTATGTAGTTCCTCGTTATGAAGTTTCCGCCATTCTCTATTCCCGTTTCTCTTGGGTCCGAATATTCGTCTCTGAATCTTGTTTTCAAATACTTTCAATCTATGTTCTTCCTTCCGAGTAAGCGACCATGTTCCGCAATCCTACAGAACAAACGGCATGATTATCGTTTGATATATTTTAAAATAAGCTACTGCATTGCACATACCATCAATTATAATGTCAGTGATATATGGTGTTCATTAGGCAAAACACTCCAAACAATAAGGATTCAACTTAGTCTGGAGAAATGGTTATCCTTCGTTTTTCATTATAATTTGGCCATGGAGCAAACGCCTGAGAGATATACAGCCCCTATTATAACGATATTGTTATATCTATTCTTTGATCAACGCTCGTATTGTCGATGCCAATTCTTGGAATTAAAGCCTAGCCAGTCGGAATTCGCAGAAGAGCGAAACAGTGGAATTTTTCTACCCAGAAGGTGCCTCTTTCCTCAAGACATTTCAGCACCTCTCGCCGAACCGTATTTGGGAAGGTACTTGCTCGTTCCCTCACTCACACTAATGCAAAGTTCAATTCCCAAGCAACAACAGTAGATCATACATCATAATGTGCATTTTAGTTAATAATCCTTAATTATTTATATTATTAGATGCTTCAATATAATTAATGTACTCTCAATCAAGTGATAATTAATCAATTATTTCTTATTATCAAAGCAGTTATATAAAAAACTAAATGTTTTGTGCGAATTATTTTTAATGCCAATAATGTATCAATGAGCCTCCTTTGTGTCAACAAAGAGAGCAACCAGGACTTGGCGCGGAGAGTTCAACTCAAATTATGGAAGAGAATAGAGCACTCGACGAATGACTCCCACATCAATATAGCACTAAATACGAAATCAAAAGTTTTAGTACAATTTTGTGCTACGCTCATCAATAATGGTTTTACTAGTGTAAATGTATCTACCACGTAGGAGAAATCTCTGATTGGAAGGTGCGAGGAATATTTCTTCTATAGACGTGAAAAGAAGAACAAGTATTGTCTTCAAAATCTTTATGAAATTCGTTGAATTTCCGTAATCGTAATATCCGTGCATTCTCGTCGGCATCGTTTCGTGTGCGTCCGAATTGATTTCTAAGGGCAATAATTTTCGTAACAAAATTTCTTTTATGTGAAGTGTATAAATGTAATTATAATTACCTAAAGTTTAAAATATATATACATCAAATATATTTGTCCAGTATGATCATTTCAAATCTGGCAACGACGACTAAATAGTGTTCTTGTGTGTGTTTTCTTGTGGTATTTTCCATTGTGGAAAAGGACAAGTATTAATACGTAGCATGTGCATAATTTAATATTTATTAAATTACAGGTAAATCACATTGAAAGTGGCGCAGTGCAAAGGTATATTACTCTCTCTCTCTCTCTGCAACCATCCGGTGTAAGCAATGATTTTTATTTCCCCTATAAGTGTTCTTTTTGAAACCATTGGTGAAAAATGTACCATCGATATAGCTTTAATATGCTTGACTCGGGAATGATTGTGGGCACACGACTTAGCTTTCTCGTGGTTATATATTGCACCCGAACCTGATGACCGTGAGTGTACATTCTTCCGTATAATAATTGGAACTCGATCTCATCGTTATATGACCTTTCCTTATAATGAGGAATTGAACCCATAATACTCATAAAATGGCTATTTCCGAACAGGAACATGCTAGATTCGAACCGAGGACCATAAAATGTTTTTTTCCCAAACGAACCCTTGCACTCATACTATATACAATTATGTGGTATTGGAATGTATAATAGGTAGGATATGATGCTTTAGTTTTTTTAATTTCAACACTTCCAGTGCACCCGTAAAAATGTAATAAAGAAATAATGGCCATGTTTTTTTTAAATATTGAGTTAGAACTGAACAATCTACACAAAATTTGCAATCGATCAGTGGAAACGTCATTTTTCTAGAGCCTTCAGTTTCCGAGATCTCACTGTCGAAATGATTTGCCACAAACATATAAACGTGCACAAACGTATGGTTTAAAAAACTCCAAAGATGGCAGCACAATTCATTTGCATTTATTTTGGAGAAGATTTATTAAAATGCAAAGGCTTTGAACAATAATTTAAAAGGATAAATTTTACAGAAAAGATCTCTTTAAGTAATTTATATTACTTATATTATTTAAAGTACACATATTTTAAAATATTTTTCTTTGTTATAAACGTGAAATCAGAAATAAACGTAAATCAAAGGTGTGAAATCAAAAGTTGTAAGCGCTTTTGTCATACTTTTTCAGAGGTTTCGCCTCTAAAGCGCCACCTACCTAGAACGGTGACGATTTTTGTAGAAACCTTCCTACTCCTGATCCTGGACTTTTCTCCGCGTTTTTACAGGACACTGTTCATCAGACTTACCTCAGCCAAGGGTACAGTGTCACTGCATTAATAGGGGAACTGTCTTACCTGGACTACTATCCAAACGGGTAGTCCCACCTTGAGATCACTCACAGATCTCATCATATATACACTAATCTCGCTAGTCTTTTGTATTTGGGCAGTCACCCAACGGACGGTCTTTAAAGATGGCGGATTTACGCACCATCTCTGGCAAACGCACGAGCAATCGGCATACTTCTCTTCCTTCTGTCGTTGACGAACCTCCTGTGTGTCCCACGAAGGTGAGGCCACGGAAGGGATCGTGAAAGGCGCAGACAAGTGCCACAACTTCTCGCACACGCAGAAATTCTCATACTTCCGTTTCATCCGTACAATCCACGACTTCCGTTCGATCCAGATCACCTCAGTCTGAAGACAGCTATGCTGCACGTGTCCTGGATTCACCACCAAAAAAAATCATCACGAAGACTCTGGTACTGAAACTATGGAAATAGGAGCTTCCGAAACGTCAAATTCACCTGTTCCAACTTTTTCTATATTATTCCGTAATTAAGACAGCAAGTTTTCCAATGAGAAGTTTGGAACTTTGAAAATATCTACCACGTGCTGCTCTCAAAGCAATAGTTCATACCCGGAATGGGTACATTCTCAAAACAGCAGACCCTGTTCTTTATACCACAATTCGCAACAAGGTCCCAATAGATACTTTCGGGACAAACGCCGAAATCACTCGTCTGTCGGATACATCACGCAAACAACCACCTCCACCACGGCGGCCTTCACTTCTCTCTGTGGTTATCCACGGGGTAGATCCATCATACACAGGCGATGAAATCCTTGAGGAATTGAAACTTGATGGCTACTCTCAGCATCACGTTTGTATATTTCAAATCTCTCAGCATCACGTTTGCAACCATTTACGTACGTCCTGGTCACCCTCTTCCGACTCAGTTTGTTCAGTATATCTCAAACACATACCGTCTCTACGTATATCATGATGGCCGATTTCAATGTCCATAGTCGCTCACATCTGGATCCTGTCACTTTCGAAGCTTTTATAACCACAAGTACAACTGGAATCATACATCCTCTCCCAAAGCCTACTCGACCCATCTCCAACACAACGCCTGACATTGTCATCACCTCCGCAAATCTCTCCACCCATAGCCTCCTTTATTATCTTGATACAATAGGTAGCGATCATGCTCCTGTCCAATGTACGCTTCAACTACAAGCTACTTCATCACCTCGAACGCAGATGCCGTTCCGTACTTGTTACCGCTCCGATAAAGCAAACTGGACCCATTATCACAGTTACTCGACGCACCATACAGCACATCTAACATCACCCACTACCGAAAAGGAACTACTATTGATTCTATTACCACTTCCATTCAGGAAGCCAGTAAGGAAGTTCCATTCAGGAAGCCATCCATTATTATCGTTCTCGAGACAGGAACTAATCATAAACATCATGGTGGTAGTTACAAAAAAAGTTACTGAAGAATGGAACAAACACACAAGAGTGTTACCGCTTTGTAACACAGGTTTGGGAGTGTTTCTCAACTGAAGAATGAGCACAGTGGACACCTCAACGAAATACGACATGGCAACACATATTATTTCGAATGACAATTCGTTTCTAATTTTTCTCCGAGCACAGGGTTCAAATTTATTATGGGAACGCTGGACTTTGAAAACTCGATTTATTCTCAGGTCGAAAACGATACAAAATGCATAGCATAGGTTGAGATGCTACATTATAGTTAATCCCACTGCAACGAGAAGAATTAGCATATCATCACTGTAGTTTATTGTTAGTGATGGTCTTAAATAGGACTCACATGTACAAGAAAACTAGTAACTGGTTAGGAGAAACTGCACGACAATTGGCAACTGTGAGAGCAGAATTAGATGATACTAAAACGTCTCAGTCCATCAGCCTGTGCGTCACGCTAACTCCTTATAATAAACAATGGCGCTAATAAATGCCAGTAGTTGTACTATCGGTTGCCTACCTGACACAAAATCAATAAACACATAAATAGATAAAATTGTTAAATGCAAAGAGTTTAAACATATATGTTCGGTAATAATGATACGTAATAGGTAAACTACTGTTTCATTGGCTGATTATAATAATTGTAATTAGGTGAAAATAATAAGTTTAGCAATTAAACGAATACATTGACAACACTGGATTCAAGGGTTGAATTATTAGTTTTATGTATCCTTTCAAGTACTTGAAACTACAGATCGAAACAATAATCTACGCTCGTCTATATGCATAGTTTTGTACAGTGGCATTACATGGAGGTAGAAAATAGTTGAATATATGTACTAATTATTTATTTATAACCTTATTATTTCTCATATAAGCATAAAGCTTGATATTAAAGAGTCTCGTGTATATAACCGATATTAGAAAAAAAAGTAAAACACGCATACTGAATAGCCAATTGTAATGTAGGGAAAACAGGAAAATCATTACGAGCAAGGACTTCCCAGCGAGAACCAGAGAAAGAACACTTACCCTTACAACCGTTGGTTCATATACTCCTGGATATAGTGGTAACTACTATTTTTGCTGGAAGACATTTTCTTCACTAAATCTAGGTAAGAATACAAGGTGAATAATGAAAAATGAAGAAAAATGAAAGTTTTATGTCCTACGTCATGTAGTCTAATGAAGACGAATGAGTAATGGTAATGAATTATTATGAGACAACTAGTGAAATGAGAATGTGGTAGCATTTTAAGAAAACTCATGGACTCATATGTTATCCGCATCGTACTATAGATTCCTTACGCCAGAGGTGTGCGATGGACAACTGAGTTACTGTACCCCTACAGCAAGAATATATCGAAATTATTAGGTTATCTTTGCTCGGACGTATAGAATGGTATCCTGCAGTCGCCATTTGTCAGCCCTAAATGCTCAGGCAAAATGATAATTAACAGAATCGTTGGGAATGTTTGAACTAACAAGCCGCGTTCAGTGTTTTGAAATCAAATTCGGATATTTAACACGTCAGTACACGCCCCCCCAATTGTAACATGAGTACACGCCATGACGGCAATTTGCTCACGCAAGTTTTGATAGTTAATTTCAGTATTTTTACATTTTTATTGAGAGTGAAAGATTTATTCTATGAAATTTTGGCTTCTTAGCTTATTATAGACACTTTCAATACCTAAAAAAGATTAAGCGAAAGATTTTGAGAAAATTTTTGTTATGTTTTCACAGTTTTTGAATTTTCTATTACTACACGAAAACATGCCACGTTAGCATATTGCTGCACTCTTGGATTTACAGAGTAACGCCAGAACACGCGCTGTGAGCAAATTGCCGCATTAGCTATTTGGGCTATAGGAAATTTTCTCCGTCATATTGACACACGTTTTATTATTACAAATACAAAAAAAATGTACAAAAACATCATTAATGTACTAGAACAGTGATGTTATGAAACTAGTCCAGTGAAATTTAGAACGAATATTTACATGCCCCCTTCTCCGTCCTTATCGTTTACAGCTGGTCCTTGGCCACGATCAGTGCAGTTTGTACATGATGGTCTTATGTTCCTTGCATTTCGGAGTGTTGCAGTTGATGCATAAGATAGTAGTTCTCCTGTCTTTCTACGAGGGCAGATACCGCAAACTCTATTGTGACCTCGCTGATCAGGTGCTGCTTGACGTTCTTGTCTAATTGGCTGAAGTTGGAATATGTCAACTAGCCGGTCCTTTATTGATCTTGCGATTGGATAGTTTGCAGCTATTCTTCTTTGCGCATGATCCATAATAAGCTGTCGACCAAGTGATTTCAAGAAGTCCTTTCTTGCAGGCTTGTTGAGTTCATTATCTCCGATGTTGTTGGCTTTCCAAATAACAAACGAATTTATTCCACCAACATTCAATTCAAAGAAAAACATTGTTAGTGGCCAGCGATTTGATACACTCGATACTCTTTTCGCATGACGTCACTGACATCTACACCACATTTGTTTTTGTTGTAGAAGGTAACTGATGGTTTGCATGCATCACCTGTACTTTAACCAATCTCATCGTCCTCCTGCCATGTGGAAAGTAATACAATATACTTGTTCTTTGCAGCTTTGTGTGATACTAGTGCCACCTGTTGTTCTACTCTTCAAACAATACGTTTAAAGAATGAGCAAACGGCAATTAAAATACAACACTTAACACTAGAACACGCCCGTTAGCAGCCTGCTCACAACAATCTTTACGTGGCTACACGCGCCGTTAGCAATTTGCTCACTGTGACTAGTGATGGGTAAATTCCCGGGAAGATATTTTTCGGCAATATTCCCGGGAAGATTCCCAAAATGGGAATTTATCCGGGGATTTATGTACAATCAGAAAGAAAATTACACTCTATTACTATATTATGATTTCAAAGTTGAATTAATTTTTATATCACAGCATATTATTACTGTTGTCCACAGAGGATTCTTTAAAATCTATATATTCTGAACGGTACTATGTTACTTTATTAACACTTTATTATACGCGGTGGCTCAGTGGTAGAGCAATCACCTCCGGTGCTTGGGGTCCCTGGTTCAATCCTAGCTTGCGTCGTGTGGATTTTGTGGTGAACAAACACCGTGCGCGTGGGTTTTATAGGGGCTCTCCCGTTTCCTCCCACATTCCATCATTTCAATAATTTCTCATTATCACTTTCTCCTTTAGCCTAACCAGCATAATCGTGGGACGTAAAACTCAAAGATTTCATTTCATTTTTTAAAATTCGGTTTATACTTCACGTACAATCCTCACACTGAAAACTGAAAAATCAAATCGTATGTTCCAAACTCAGTGGCTTGCTTTTGAACGTTTCAAACTAACATTAAGTTTCCTATCACGATTTTAAAAATGTTAAACAGCAATTCATAACAGAGATGCACGCTAGAAAATTTTTAAAAAAATCCTTCACTATACAGCCTAGAAAACCTTATTCAACATTAAAAAAACGGCACTAAAATAAAAGGGAAGAATAATCTTAATGCGTAGAACAGTACTCGTTTACCCACTAAAGAAAAGTGAATTATTTTCTCTCAAAATATTAACTGATATTGTTAGAATATCTAGAATTTTGTGTTGAATAATACTATAAACGGTCTATTGAGATCACGGACCAAGTTCGTTCTATATTTTCCAAAAATATGTAGTGACAATTTTTACTTTACGTTTAGAACATATAATGTAAAAGTAAACGAGAAACATTGTTTACAATAGGTCCACGATCTTCTTCCCTTATCTTTGAATAAGATGCCGGAAAGTACTCAGTACCATCTCTACTACAAAGGCAACACTTTCGGAACAGTGTTGAATCAACAAAGAATTGCAATTTGAAAGAGAATGTGTGCATTCTATTTTTAAAACTCGACTACTGATTATAATTTATTATTGAAGTACTTAAAATTTTGAACAATTCGAGTTTCTCAATTTTTAGTAAAATTGAACCACAGGAATACAACAGATTTATTAACACAGCTGTCGACTAACTATTAAGCAAAATAAGCACGTACTTTGGATACTCAAGGGCACTACAGAAATTTATCCTATCCAAATTTACCATAGTCCATGGCCTATATTGTATCGTGGCGGACAAAAGTCCTTGACCAGGTAATGGCGACTGTTTTGAAACTAAATGCAGAGTATGAGAATAAAATCTGTCATATCTGTAATTCGCTTTGGAGAAGAAACAAAATTGTGAATCAAAGGCTTAGAACAACTCCAGTTATAAAGGTAACCAAGAAAGTTCTATTGCTTTTTCACCCACCACCTTCGAACATCAATATGTCTCCTTAGACGTGTCTGGAAGATCAAACATAGTCCCCATCAGCATTGACAACCTTTTGCCTTCGTTCTGGAAAGCCATGGATTCCATCGCGGTAGACCTTGATGGACCGTGAAGCGAAGAAGGTATCAAGTGCATTTTTGCACCTCTACTAGGAATTTGATCTGGCATCCTCTAAGGTAATATATTGTCCAAGGAATGGAATATTTGATAGTCGGATGGTGCAATGTCCGGGTAGTATTGGCGGATACAATAGCGTTTCCCATCTAAGGCGTAGAATGACGTCCCGGATCATCCTAATCACTTGGGGCTTTCCGTTGTCCTGTAACAGTAGGAATCATTTGCGATTCAGTAGTGGTGGCTCCAGAGTTTTGAGTTTGTCTTGATCATGGCTCAACTGCTGACAGTAGACTGCTGCATTGATGCTTTTACCAGCCGGTAGAAGTTTCCAATCCAAGATGCCGCGAGCTATCCAGCAAACAGACCGGAGAACCGTCTGATACAGTGCTCGTTTGGGCTGTTTTGGAACCGGTTCATAGGATACTAACCAATGACGAAGCCACCGTGCACCTTTATACAGGACTCACCTCTCATCACACGTCAACACATTGGCCAGAAATGTCTCCTTCCTCAGACGAGACAGCAATGAAACACAGTTGTCTGTTCGTGTTGCCTTCTGACCCAGCGTCACATCATGTGGAACCCATCGACCAAGTGCTTACCAACTTGATGGAGGTGCTGCCGAATGGTTTGTCTACTCACACTGAATTGTAGTCGCAGTTCTTCATATGCTTGGCGACTGTTTGTCTCACTTGCTGCATGAAGACCTTCATTTTTTTTTACATGTGTTTGTATTCCGGCACATGTTGCATCTTAGTAACCGTCTTTAAAATTGTTAAACCAGCGCTACACTGCCGTGTAGCCACGACACCATCACCAAAGACCTGTCATATCTTCCGCCCCGCTGCAGCGGCGTTTGATCCCAGTTTAAGCTCGTACAGCATTCATGCCTTATGACGCTCTGTGGAGGTCCCATATTCACTTTGTCCTCACGCAAGTTCACGGTCTAACTAAACTGCGAGAACCAGGTAGTATGTTGGATATACCCACAGCAACAACCGACCTACGCCTTATCTCCATTTGCATTCAACTCACGGTGTGAGGGCCAATTGAACACAGACTCCACCGAAAGCGACAAAACTGTTTGTAATCCTTATAATATCCACAGCATTTATATATTTGCCGTGCTCGTATGTCCATGGATGTTAAAATTAGAAAACAATCATAGATGAAAATATTAATTTGGGAATTTAGTATACATACATATCCGCTGGGTTTGTGGGGAAAGTCTGGCGCAAGGTAAGTACAGTCCATCAAATTAAAGAAGAAAATTGCTCTGACCCTTCTTACTTTAACATCTTAAGTGGTTTTGTACAGTATATGGGACATCGTACTTAGGTTTGCTTTAGGTACACTTATTGATTTGGTTGAGATAAAATTATAATTATTGGTCATCAATTTTTTGGATCCTTAAGGCACTTTATAATAAAAATTTTAAAAATATATACATGGACACTCATGTCCAAAATTATTGTCGCATGTTTATAAATGTTTTTGTACGAATATAATTTGATAAGCAAGTTTACCCATACGACTAGGTGGTTTAAGCATACGAAAAGTATTTGATTTAAGCTTTCCAGCTGTTTTGTCCTCGTGCCATGGAGCAGTTTCACTCGTCTCCAACATTTTAAATAACACAGTTGATGAAGTGAAAATTGTCCACTTGACAGAGGCACTAGAGATATGGAAAGACACTTATAACGTAATTCCAGAGACAAAAGGAGTACATAAGGAAATGGGATGACATATTATTAAATCAGATAAGAGAAAGGGAAATAGTTTCAGAAAATCCTATTGATACTGCCCGTCTTAAAGCGCTTCACAAGAAAGAGTCCGGAGCATGGTTGCAAGCTACACCCTCAAAAAAACATAGAAACATTTATGGAAAATAATATCTTTCAAATAAGTGTAGCTAGCCTTACGCCTTGGCATAAATATTTGTCATGAATTCACGTGTGTATGTCAGAATCAAATGGATGCAAAAGATCTTCATGCTTTGAGTTGCATTAGAAGCAGTGGGAAATTTTCACGCCACGGAGAATTAAACCAAATATTAAAGCGAACTCTTGCCAGCATAGACATTCCTAGCACTTTAGAACCAACAGGAATGTTACAGGATGATGGCAAAAGACCAGACGGAATTACTTTAATTCCCTGGAAAGAGGGCAAAGTCTAGTGTGGGATGTTACATGCGTAGACACTTTCGCACCCTAATACATAACATTAACCAGCGAGGAAGCAGGAAGTGCAGCCGAGGCAGCTAGTAAACGAAAGCATTCGAAATATTCCAAATTAAAAGATTATTCTTTCATTACTTTTGCTACTGAAACCATGGTTGTTTTTAGTAAAGAAACAAGTAATTTTTTGACGAATTTGGGGTAAGCTTTAATTAATAAATCAGGTGACCCTAGAAGCAAACATTTCCTGTTCCAACGGGTAAGCCTTGCCATTCAAAGAGGCAACGCAATAAGTGTTTTATATTCATTCCCATTCACACAAAAAATGGATATATATATATATATATATATATATATATATATATATATATATATATATATATATATATATATATATATATATATATATATATATATATATATATATATATGTTCGATTTACAAGTTGAAAAACACTAAACAACGATGAGTAAGGAAATTAACATTTGTGTGACATTCTATAGTGATTTTGTCATAAAAATGAAGATTCACTTATCAATGATATCGAAATCGATTATCGGTTATTGTTAAAATTTTAAAATTAATGTTTTTTAAAATTAATATAATCAAGAATATTATTGATAGTCTCTCGACTGCGGAATTCAAAGTGCTGTCACCTTCATCTCAGAACAAGGCCAAAAAGTCACTCACAAAATAAAAATATTATGTGGAACTTAAAAAAATATGTCAAATTAATGCTATGTAATGCTGTTGTACTATTATTGTATTTCATATGTACATTATTCTCAATAAAAAAATATAATTTACACATTTGATAAGAAATTCGCCTGGTATTTTTTATAATATTAGTATGTGTACAATCTGCAAAGAGATGTATGTGACAAATTTCATGTCAAAAGAACAGTAAATAAGAACAATAAAACGAAAATAAAATTTTCGTGTCCATTTAGCAACATGTTGTTTTACTCATTCTAATTTCCGTATTTATAATTCTTTTAATATGAAATTTACCACAAATATACATTTTCCGATTATACACGTGGAATCAGTATTAAAAGTACCCTGCAAAATCATTATCAAATTATGTTCTTACAAGAAGACAGTTATAGATATGCGACAATCATTTTCTACAACACGGGGGTGCGGTGGCTAAGAGGCAGAGCGTTCACCTCTGGTGCTGAGGGTACCGGGTTCGATCCCAGCCCCCGCCAAATGAACTTTGTGGTGGACAAACACCGTGCTCGTGGGTTTTCCCGGAGTTCTCCCGTTTCCTCCCACTTTCTTCATTCCACTATTTTCACTCATCTCTCATCATCACCGTCTCCTTTAGCCTAACCGGTATAACCGTGGGACGTAAAACTCAAAGATTTCATTTCATTTCATTTTCTACACGAGTGTATATATATTTTTCAAAATGTACATAATAATGTATATTTTCCCTGTCGAATTTGTATATAGTACACATATAAAAACCAATCTCAGAACAATGTACTAGATTTTCGAGTATGAAAAAGTGTACTATAGTAAGGTCTGTTTCGTGATTACGCACCATACGAAATCACTTTTGGTGGAATTCGTAGAAAGAATTTCTTTTTTGGTTTAGACACAAATGTATTTGGTATTTTCGACAAAGAAAGTGAGACCTGAGTTTTACGTATGTCTGATCTTTGCAAAGGATTGGTTCATCCCATCCATCATGAATAGGAAGATGGTCTACTTTGCCACTTTTACACCTCATCAGTAAACTTTGTGTTGGACAAACATCGTGTGGTGGGTTTTCTCGGGGTTCTCCCGTTTACTCCCACTTTTTGATTCGACTATTTCCTGCATTTTTCATCATTACTGTCTCCTTTAGCCTAGCCGGCATAATCGTGGGACGTAAAAATGAAAGATTTAATTTTTCATTTTTACCTGCGTTGCAACAAGAATCCAACAAAAAATACAGTGCAGGGAGTAGAACTTCTGTAGGTATAATGTACACTATACTGTACGTAGTTTTTCTCAAATATGTTTTAACGCAAATAAAAATAATATGAGTGTTATTTGGCATATAACATTTAAAATTGGTCTTCTGCAGTACACAAACGAGCAATTCTTTATTTTAATCATCCCTGTTTACTCAATAGAAACACAGTATTAAAACACAAGGAAAGCCAAATTTTCACAAAGCATAGACAGTACCACATTAGTGGTTCAACACTGTCTATGCACAATCTTCAATGAACACCGAACACAGCAATTAAATGAGCAAAACCGCATTTGAGTGACTGTAGGACGGTTTTCATTGTTAAAACAAATAGTTGAAAACTATGTACAGTCAACCACAAAAGTATCTCCTCCTAATTCCATTAATTCCATTACTTGGAGTCCAGGGAATTTGCAGTTGTGAGAACGCCAAGACAGATGCAACCCAACTTAAACGTAAGTTTTCTCGGCACTGACAGCAGTTGGTAGCCCTGATCCGGGTGTTTGTCCAGGTAAAATTGTAAAGTAGGTGATTAACGAAACAATCCTCCATTCTAAGATGAATCTATCGTTCGGATCGTGTTTTCCAAAGCACATCATATATTTATCTTAATATTGCTTTGTATGTAATGTATTATTTCCTTATATACTGTATGTTTAGAGAAATAAAAATACTGACCACGAATGAAACAGAAAATGCTTGAAAGTAATTGAAAATATCAAATCTAGAACAACTGCGGGAAATAAGTTAGTAAATGATTGCCTTCATTCAGAGACCTTCTCCAATTTTCCTCATCCCAACATCTTTTTCTTTCTGGAGGAGAGATCTTTCTTGTCACACTGAGTATGTATAGAAATTGAAACATTTGAAAAACTTTCAACCTGGCCGGGATTCGAACCCGGGACCGCGCAACAGAAGTTCAACACGCTAACCACTTACCTACCGCGTCACTTTACCTTTTATCTAAACTTTTAGCTAGTTAGAATCGTTGCATGTAAGAATATACAAACCACTAATGCTCGATGGGAACACGTTTATTATGAGTGCAACAATGACCTACTCGAGATTTCCTTCCTTAACTCAAAAGCAAGTTATATAGACCTTCGTCAATGAGAACATATCACGAAACGTTCTTCAAGTTGAGGCTACCTCATCGTTTTTAACTGCTCCCGATTTACATTACTACTATTCTTCCTCATCGTAACTTCTAATTTCCAAAGAAGAAGAGACGGTAGCATTTAGGCCAATCCCAAGAGTATTTGAGCGCTACCCTAGCCAGCTGTTTGAAGTTGATGTAAAATGTACAATAATATTTGAGCAAGAGAACAGAACTTAACCAACCCCGGCAGGGTTTCTAACCCGTTACTATTATTATTATTATTATTATTATTATTATTATTATTATTATTATTATTATTATCTTTACTGTGAATCCGTATAGTAAAACTGCAAGCTTATTTTAATGAAAAAAGTGTTATGAAAATTTAAAAAATTATTTGGCAAGGTTTGAACCCACGCAAAAAACTATTTCTATTACTAGAACGTTGCCCTAGAACACTCGAGCACGAGGGCCGAGAGCAGTTGGCCTTAATGTTTGCTATATGTAGCTCATGACTCTTGATGTCCTATCTGAATCGGCCAATAAGATCAGAGGATATCTGAAATTCTTGGAATCCCAGCACACCAATATCTGCGGGGTCTTTAGTTACGCCTCTGGGACGGTTCCATACACGACAAATTAACTAAGGGGACAATATTGACAAATTTGGGAATAATATACGAATATATATAATTTCTAGTGCCCCTAAGAGTATATATATTTTTTACTGAAATGGGCCCACGACTCATTATTATATTTTTGTTTACCTTTAGTGTGCTGTTCTGTTTATGTAATGTAGTGAACCTGTTTGATGCTTTACTTATAATTTCATTTTCGTATCGTATATAGAGTAAGACAATTTTGTCTTAAAATGGGAACGCCCTCAAACGGCGGGGAGCTTCCCTGGGGGGGGGCACAAGTTACTGCCCTGCGTCGTGGCAATCATTCTTTCTTAATTGGAAGGTATTGTTTATATAATTGATTTTGTAATTCTGTTATTCGTTTATTATTATTATTATTATTATTATTATTATTATTATTATTATTATTATTATTATTATTATTATTATTATTATTATTATTGCAAAGTCGAGATTGGCTACATATTTTATATTTTATGAATTTTCTGATTGGATTTCAAGTCTTTTTGCTCAATAATCAACGTACTCCACTTTAGGGGGTTTGGAGGAGGAAAATATTATCCTGTTGCTTTTCATTTCTTTACTTGCACGCTACACCATCATAAGAGAATAAGTGGATAAGTGATGAGATCAATGAACTTTGCGTATCAACAACATTTAAAGTATCAAATTGTCAGAAAAGTTATTACGTATTTCGGTAAAATATGACAAATGATGGTTTGTGGATATACTAGAGTTATTCGGATCATGCAATATTTTGCCATGAATAGCTAAGATATTGAGCGTTTTGTGTAGTAATATTGCTCTGTGTTTGGTTTGGTTTTACAGATTTGATCAGAGATGGCGTGGGTATCTGAAAACTTGACCCACCACCCACCGCGACCCACTCTGACCCACGATCCACCACCCACCTTGACCCACTCGACTCACTACCCACCATGACTCACTCCGACCCATCACCTACCATGATCCATTGACCCACCAAAACATATCGTCATCAACTCTGACATATGACCCACGTTCTCTTTTCTACAGACTAAGAGTTTATACTTGTAATAAAACCAGGTTGTCAAATTCTAACTAATCGGAGTTTGAACTTCTACGGTCAATCCCTCAAACACCGCTCTGTTACAATAATGATGGATCTGACCTTTACTATATAAGATGGTAAAGTGTTTGTCATGGGCAAAACTACGATGAATTTCAATCAAAATATCGTGGTCTAATTATTTCCTTGTTGAATTATCGATACTTTTCAGTGGAAAAACGGATGAAATTTGAAAGTCCCAAATAGAGATGCAAAAAAGCCGGCTTTCTGAATCGGTGTTTTTTTTTCACATAAAAAGCCGGCTTTTTAGGGGAAAAAACGAGAATTTTGGAAATATTGGCTTTTTTTCATTTTCATGATTTTTCTATTTAAATAGCTTTCTTATAGTATATTCTATAGTTAGATAAAAATTCCATGACGTGAATGCCATATTTCGCTCTAAAATTCACCATCAAGATGGATGGAGCACGTGTTTTACGGATTAAAGCTAACATGAAGAATGTAGTATTTGAGGGCAATTTTAGAGGCTATTTAACTTTATTTTAACTTTTGAGTTATCGACATTTTTTTCTTCTCGGGATCATTTCAGTTTGTCACCCGTGTTTCATTTCTAAGAGTTTAGTACTCTAGCTTCTAGCGCAAAAGTTAAACTTGCGTTTCTCTATATATCCGTCAAAGCGTACGTTTTTCAATATATCCGTCAAACCGTACTTCCACATTTCTGTTATACTGTAGCTGTGCAACGATTTAGCAATAATTTTCCGGATATAACCTTGAATATTAATTTATACAAATAATCAGTAGCGGAATTAGAAAAGTAATTTGGGAAGGGTTTCTCTGATTGTTTCGTTTTCTAAAATGTCCTAATTTTATTTGGGAGGAGCTTGAAGTTTATGAGTACAAGCGTAACTAATATTTCGTTTCGTTTATATATTATCAATAATCTTCCGGATACAACCTTGAAGATCATTTTATACTGAGAATCAGTGGCGGATGTAGAAAAGTATTTTGGGAGGTTTTTCTTATACTAATGTTTAGTTTTTCTAAACATTCGTAATTTTTAATTGACGTGAGCTTAAAGTTTATGAGTAAAGGCATGACTAATAGATATTTCGTTTGTTTTAGACATTCCGTAAATTTAGAAACAGGCTTCAGTCCGAAAGACCGCCCCCCTAACCTTCGCAAAACCGTAACTGCTGGTAATTAGTAATAACGATTTAAAAACAATAAAGAAGGAAGTCGGCCAAGTCACAGTACACGCACTATTTCTACTTCACAGATGGAATGAAGAAAACCTTTGTCAGAATGGTCGAATGCTGAGTTGAATCCCGGACTTCCCGATAGAAAGGCAAAAGCTCCACTCTATCATGTTTGTTGTGCAGTTGTATTTATCTTAACTTAAATATATTCCAGATTTTTTTTGGTGGTGGGGTGGGGAGAGTTCCATAATGATATGAAGGGTGTGAGCTAAGAACATGGTAACTAACAAATTTTCAATTGCTGAGTTATGCATCACCAGATAAACAGCAACGCATTCCGCTGAGTTTAATTATTCATGTATAGTGTTATGTGAAAAATCAGCTTTCCGACTTTCAAAATGGATTGTGCAGCAGATAATCTCTAATTTCTTAAAATATTAAAATTGTGGGTTACCATGTTCTTGCCTCACACTCTTCATATGTTGAATCCCTCTGTT
This sequence comes from Thermobia domestica, assembly GCF_964235325.1. Taxonomy (NCBI): domain Eukaryota; kingdom Metazoa; phylum Arthropoda; class Insecta; order Zygentoma; family Lepismatidae; genus Thermobia; species Thermobia domestica. The sequence goes on along the minus strand of NC_137454.1, from coordinate 24,693,848 downwards.
AAAAATTCAGAAACTTTGAGGACTGAGTAAACCGTGATGGTGGTTATATAAAACTGTAGAATTTCAAGAATATACAAAACCAAAAGCTCTAGATGTGCAGCCTTTAAGTGTATCATATAAATCTAAGTATTTTTCTTATGTTTTATTTTAATTTTATTTTGTTCCAAAAAGAGGGTATAGAATATTTTGAAAAATACTTTGCTAGTTATTTGTGTATTTTTAAAAGAAGTGTTTACTTTTAGGGTTGGCTGGTTTACTACCAATTTCTATCTTATCTGCGTTTGCCAAGGTGTATGAATATATTCTGCATAAGCGAATAATGGATCATGTTAAACCTGCATTATCTGTCAGTCAGCATGGATTTCTGAAGGGCAGATCTACTGTATCAAATCTAGCACTAATAGCAGACTACATTTCGAAGGAACTTGACAAGCAAGGACAAGTAGATGTCATATATACTGATTTTTCTAAAGCATTTGACGTCATTGACCATGACATTCTCTTAAACAAACTGGCATCCTTTAACTTCTCGAAATCAACTCTGCAATATTTTGCTTCCTACCTTCAAAATCGTAAGCAAACTGTATTGTATCGTAATCACAAATCTCAAATCTTTCATGCAACATCTGGAGTCCCTCAAGGCTCGAATCTGGGACCTCTACTTTTCATTTTGGCGGTAAATGATCTTCCTGAGTGCTTTCAGTTTTCTAAAAATCTACTCTTTGCTGATGACCTTAAAATATTCAACAGAATTGAAACAATTCAGGACTGTTTAGAACTTCAGAGTGACTTACAAAATCTTGAAATTTGGTGTAAAAACAATAAATTTAAGTTAAATGTTCGTAAATGCAGTTATTTAACATTCACTAGAAAAGAAAAATATATTCAATATAATTATTCAATATTAGGGGAAAAACTAAAAAAGCTTGATTTTATAAGGGATTTGGGAGTTATTTTTGACTCAAAATTAACCTTTATTCAACATATTGAAACTATTTGCAAAGAAGCCTACAAAAATCTTGGATATATTTATCGAGTCAGTAAAGATTTTCAAAATGATCAAACTTTAATTGTGCTGTATTATGCATACGTCAGGTCAAAATTAGAATATTGTAGTAATATATGGAACCCCAATATACAGAAATACTCATTCTTGATTGAGCGTACTCAAAATAAGTTTCTAAGGCTTCTTACCCTTAAGAAAACAAAATTCTATCCAAAATTTGAAAGCTACATTAACCTTGTTGAAAATTTTAATTTTGAAACATTAGAACTCAGGAGAAGAAATATTGATTTATTGTTTTTACACAAACTCTTTCATGGCAAAATAGACTGTCCTGATCTTAACGAAAAAATATGTATCCAAGTACCATCTATTAAATTGCGCACTGCTTCGAAAAATACATTTTTTTGTATGACAGCGAGAACAAACATTTTAAGCAGATCTCCTATATGGAGAGTTAGTGCAACCTACAACACGTTAGTTAAAGAAAATTTCAACCTGGATGTACTGGCAATGGATGTAAGTAGTTTTAAGAAGTCTATTAATTTTGTAAGACAAATGTAATTATGACCAATAGCTTTATTAACCTATATAATCTGTATAGCGATATACTATGTAACACTGTAATTAGGCCTGTGCCTGTTGTGTTATATGTCAATAAATCAAATCAATTAAATCAAACCACCTGTTTTTTTCTTTTTCTAAACCAAAAAATAAATAAAAAGAACGAAAAATGCGAATCGTGTGAACTTCATGCTGACGTTTCCCAACATCAAACAATCTGCATTAGTTTTATTTCCTTTTCATCTTTTAATCAAGGTGTCCCATGTTCAATTCTCGGTCGAACCACAACCCTTCTTTCATACGTAAACAAAGTAGCGGTTCGGATGTAACTTTAAGCGAAAGTCTTCTCCTTGATAACCTCGGTATTACGTAATGATGTTAAGCCTGAACATACGAAACGAAACCAAATTGTATATTTCTGAATGCCTGAATGCCTGTTGTTTTATAAAGAAGCCAAGGTTGCTTAAATATATTGACAGAAATTGGCAAAATTTATCGATTGCCTACGTAGCTTCCAACATTAGCTTGGATTGGACTTTCAATGATATGTATGTACGAAATTTGTAATTTAAGACCTCAGTTTTAGTGTACTGATTATGAATTTGACCTTTAAATTTTACATGCAAAGCAATAGCAGGATTTTTCCCTTATTGTTTTATATTTAGAATAATTACGGGATTTTCCCGATGGCTAGGGCGGGAGTTTCCCAATTTAAGAAATTTACTGACCGGACTTCTTTAAGCTTATGTGACCTCTTCCAGCATAACCCCTTTGTTGCATAATAACACCAAGACGAAACAAACTTATTACTGTCAATATGTAATATAAATACATAAAGCAATATCTAAACCCAAAAAACCTGGTTTAAACCAAAAAAGCCTAGTTTAAACTCCCCCCAAAAAACGGGTTTTTGGCATTTTCAAAAACAACCATGGTTCTTGCCAATCCGACTTACTTTTGTATGTAGGAGGTTAAAAAATCTTATTATATACATTGGTTAATCCTTTGGAATTCATAATGTAAATATGTTGAGAAGTAAAACTGTGTGAAATATCTTTTCGAAAGTCATGGTTTATTTTCGAGGTTTTATATTATTATCGGCATCAACCACTAATTAAATGACTTTTTGTGTTATAGAGAAGCAAAACAAAATCTGGTTTATCAATTTAAAGCAGAATTTTGCAAAAAGCCCAAAATTTCCCAAGCAAAAAAGCGAAGCAGAAAAGACCGAGTTTTTTTTCAAAAAAGCCGGTTTTTTTCCGAGCCCTTGCATCTCTAGTCCCAAATCAAGGTACGTAGCCCAACATACAAAAGCTTACATTAGATATTTTATGTCTATTTTTCTCAACTTTATGGGTTGATTGCCCTGTGCTCTAAGCGCTAAATATAATAAACAAGCTTCAGCGATTATTATAAAGTGCATGGTAAGCATATATGGATATATGATGCGAAGCACTGTATTTTTTGTTGAGTTGAGTTGATTTTGAGTTTAACGTCCCTTTCAGCAGTGAGGCTATTTGAAACATGGTCCTAATCCATGCCGTAAACGTCTCCAACACCTAGTGGCCCACTTGCGGGTAAACGTCAATCGTTAATATAACGACGAGTCGAAGGATTGCCGCTAGTGCCCCACTGCCGGTAGGGTCTCGTCGAGCCGAAACAGATATCTCGCGTCGGGGTGCGTAGCAGCGAAGTCTTCGTTTTAGTCCGCGCTCCTTCGATTCGTCGCGGAGAATCGCGAAGGGACGAACACAAACTATCGCCAGTCATGTGCATGCGGTTATTATTATATATTATTTTTTCCTGACGAATTGTTCCTAAAGTGAGCTCCAGGGGTCAAGAATAACCCTGCCTCAACATCATGAAGTGAAAAATCTTGAGTGCGATAATTGTATGAATTTAGATGGCAACTGTCGTCGATCATTATAAGGTCAGTATGGGAGAACTATGAAATAAAGTTTATAGACACGCGTCATTTTGTTATAAAATTACATGGGGAATGCATGTTACCTCGAACAGTTATCGTCTCATATATACGGTTAACAGAGCACTCTGGTTGACCAAATTAAAAAGATCTCAACGATTTATCCCTTTTCAAGCGACGTCTCCTTTATCGCCTCGATGGCGAAGTCGGAAGAACACCCGTCCAGTAATCATAAGTTTGGTGGTTCGAGCCCCTCTTGGGTACTTTTTTTGATACTTTTTAAAGTGTTTTTAGACTCACCTTAATGTAACCAAATCACACAGAAAGGCGGTTTAACATATTTTGGGGAAGTAATTTTGTGGTTCATTGGTGTTTTGTCGCATCAGAAGATGCTGTCTACGATACAGTGAGCAGAGAGGGTCGGTGGTTCAGAGTGCGTCATAGTGAGTTGTGGGTCACGGTGGGTGGTGCGTCGCAGTGGGTCTCGGAGGATGATGGGTCGCAGTGGGTCACATGCTGTTGACCCACTGACCCACTCATAAAACTCGATGAATTTGACCCACTCCAACTCTGGATTTGACACCAAATAGAAAATGGAAGACCAAAAATTGCATGTTCACCATATCTTTTGTTTTATTTCAGGCAAGGGAAGAAAGCGCGAATAGTGTTTGTGATTTTACTGTCCTCCATGTTTCAGTGTTTTTGTCCCTGATCTTAAAGAGTTAGTGGGAAAACTGTAAGTGTGAGTAAAACGCGTCAAAATAGGAAACAAGGTACCGAGGGATGTTCGTTAAATTAATTAACTTAAAAAATAATCCAGTGCCCTAAAACACCATAATCCAATCAATATAAGTATCTCTTTAATGCCGTGCCGTGAAAAATTAGGGCCTAAGGCGAGAACATATGGCAGCGCCTCCGTACATATGTGTTGTCAATTTAGAGTTGACTTCCCTGGACTATTCATTCTGCATAAAACTTTACTATTTTATCATGACTGAAATCAGAAAGTTTCAGCATTGGTATTACACTGGCATCGTAAAAGCCTGTAATTATTGAATTCATTGCACCTCATTTTTTTTCCTTCTCGCAGAACAGTAATGTCTTAGAGTGGTGGCTTAAGCGTTAGTTTCATAATGTTGGGGACACGAATTCGATTCCGGCTGTGACAATTCAGAAAATGTTCATAATCTACAAAACTGATACTTCTGATGTATACTAACATGAAAAATATTCAATTTCTCTGGGTCTAAGTGTTGAGACAACTTCCTTTACAGGTAAAATGCCAACAACACAAAATTACGTCATCCATATCAACCTTCGTAATTGTCTGGCAAGTAACGTGTTTGGACAAGAATTGATGAACACGTAAGGGCTAAACACATCCTTACTGCTGTAGTATGGGACAAAAATGAGTTCCAAGGAATTGTTCCTAGCTGTGCACAAATCGTAAATAGTGATCGAACTTTCAATAGGGTTCGCTAGTCACGACAATGATCCTATTTAAGATGTCACCTCACCTTTCTACTTAGAAGAAGGTCTAAACAAAATGCATTACTGTTATCAGCTAATAAATCTTTATATTCCATTTCTTGTTGTCATAAAATGATAATTCTATCTGCAAATCCATAAACTTCATAATATTATTGCGTTCATGTGTAAACCTTAGAAACATCTGACATACTCTATATCTTTTCTGTTCATATGAATACCTTCGACTATGTTACTTTTTCCATTGTGGTAATAATAATAATAATAATAATAATAATAATAATAATAATAATAATAATAATAATAATAAAAGATTAACTTAAATACAATACCTATTACATAAACATTATTTTCCCATTCAGGAAAAATACTAATTACCACGACGGGATTTGAACCGAAGTAGCAGCAATGGGAGTTTCCTGCTTTCACATCTTTTTAAAACAAATCGCCCCAACCGGAGTATTGCTAGCCACTGGCACTTCATGTCCTTTCGACGTATTTCAAACACTACAGGAACACGAACACAGAAATACTGAGGACAATTAAAATTCCGACCTTGCTCTTCAGAGGAATTCGAGCCCCTAGTGGATTGCGCCTCATGATCAGAAGCCAAATGACCGGGATCACTCGGCTAGTGTCACCCGTTCAATTTGCCACAAACTCCTCATATGAATATAAGAAAATAAACTAGTAGTTATGGAACATAAACATAGAACTGTGTATTTCTATACTGTTGATATAATTCAAAGAATGTGAAAATAACTTCAGTCGTCTTTTGTTCTCTGGAAATTAGAACTTATGGTAAAGACGAAATGTAATGTAAATCGGGACCATCCCTGCAACCAAGGACCAGCGCCGTAACTTAGATTCTTTTCTGAGGGGGACAAGCATTAATAAGCTTCTTTGGTCCCCCTAGAAAAAGTTGTTTTTCTAATTATTGGGCCCCCTCTCTCCAACTTTATCTTAATCTTTATGGCCCCCCGGAGCCTGTGGGCCCTCCCGCACAGCAAAATCTGCGGTTCTGTTAGTTAATCCCTGGGCCCATTCCATACATGACAAAATTATTAAGGGGACAATATTGATAAATCTCAAAGCCATACGAATAAATATTACTGAAATGGGTCCACGACTCATTTTTGTTCTATTTACCATTTGTATGCTGTTTTGTTTATGTAATGTAGCGACCCTACTTGATGCTTCATTTCTAATTTCATGTTCGTATCGTATATGGAGTAAGCAAATTTTGTCTCAAAATGGGCCCACTCGAACGGCGGGGAGCTTCTCTGGGGAACAGTTCCTCCCCCACAAGTTACGGCTCTACCGATGACGTAGGCTCAACTTGAAGAACATTTCGTGATATTTTCCTTATTGAGCAACGTCTATATAACTTACTTTTGAGTTAAACAAGGAAATCTTGAGTAAGTCATTAAGACACTCACACAAGTTTGTTATGTTTTCTTATTTATATTTTGTTTATATTTGTTTGTTTTTGTTATATTTGAGTATCTTGTTTATATTTTTCCATGAAACCATTTTAGCTAGGTATTAGGTTTGGTGGAAGGTTAAGTGGCGTGGTAGGTGAGTGATTAGCACATTCAACTTCTATTCGGTAGACCGGGTTCGAATCCCGGGCAGACTGGAACTTTTTCAAGTGTTCCTGTCTCAATTTCAATTTCAATACATACTCAGTGTGATAAGCAAGATCTTCTCTTCCCTAGAAAGAAAAAGATGTTGGAATAAGGAGAATTGGAGAAGGTCTGTCAATGGAGACAGTAATTTACAGTTATTTCCAGCAGTTGTTCTAGATTTGATATTTTCGTCTACATTCAAGCGTTTTCTGATTCATGTGTGACCAGTGTTTTTAATTCTTTGAATTACAGTATATAATCTATCAGAAAACGTTTGCTTATATGTTGAGTGTTCCACACTTCCATCGTAACCACATTTATATGTCACTGTGACAATTTTTGGTGATTCATGTCTGCCTTCCTGATCACCCCTTTTCGAACTTCGACGCTTTACTGTAAAGTGTCATAAACAAGACATTCAGCTCAAACATCTATTACTGATATTGAAAATTCATGAGAATAGCACCTTTTCCTTGCCTTTTTCAACACATTGTTCGGCGGGTAAATGTTTGCTTGACTGTTTTTTGAAACCCCATTGCATGACCATGTACGACGCTTTTGTGTATTTTATGTCAACATAAAGTGCCAACGCTACCTTTGGTGTGTAGGCAATTGGTACTGGAGGAGGATAAGAGAGTGTCCTTTTATCTTTGACTCCCTTCTTAGCAACCTGTCAATGTCATTCAATAACTGCGCTGCATTCCTTTTGCCTGATTTCTCCAGACTTACATTATAAAATCTTCATTGCTGGTTTTCTGTACGAGGTCAGATACCTTGTTCACTTTTGACTTACCATTCGATTGAAGTCCTCTCTGCCGCAAGGTCCTGGTACTGGCTCCACATGTGCTGGTTTACTTTCAATAGATAAATCGATGTTCTCGTCTAACCATTCTTTATGATGACGCTCAAACACCTGTGCAGTCCGATTTACTTTAGTCCATTTTTTACTGAATGTGCTACACTAAGTTCGTACATTTTGCTTTACTTTTTTACACTTCTCACTATTGCTATTCAAACCCAGTCCAATGTTTGGTAAGACATGATTGATCACAGCGGTACTTCGAACCGAAACTTCGTCTGCATTACGCTACACTTGAAATAACTCTCGCCTTTCATCGCCGTATTTGCTGCAAAAAAATAATATAAAATTAATATGCAGATCTTCGCAGCTAGTTTTCCCACTATTAACTCTTTATAGTATGTAAATCAAAACGAAATAAAAATGTAGATGCCATCTCCCTACGTCACTTACTGTACTGGATGTCTTCACACATTATATACAATAAATAAAAACACTTTTCTTTGAGCTCTATTTAGTTAAAGATGTATTTCAAACAGTTATAATTATAAAATTATACGACTACCAGTACGCAAAGAACTACTTAACTACCAAGTGCTTGACACATACCCAAAATATTCAAAATCTCAACCGAAGTGGCGAAGAAATGTTTTCGCAAGCACGGATATTTATAGCTTCGTTTGGACACAAAGACAAAATGTATATATGGCCCACATTTAATGACTCATACACTCCTCAGTAGGTGAGTTATCACATTGTTTTCAATCACATTGCGCGTACTCTTTATCTCCGATTCATTAAGTATTACCATTTTAGGCATAAATGTTGGTTGGATTTTTGAATTTTCAGCCACTAACATGGTATTTTTTCCCATTGTGCGTCGGAGTGTAAAGCATCGTGTATTCGCGTTCGAGCAGTTCTTTAGAAACAATGATTCTGTGGTCACAGTTCAACGTCATTTCCGTCGAAACTTTAATGTTGAACGTCGAGGTGCAGCTCCAGTACGAAACGCTATACTCCGATGAGTTGCAGCGTTCAGAAGTACTGGATCTGTAGTTAAAAAGAAACCACCTGACCTTCAGTTCCAACTCTAAAATCGTAGACAGTGTGAAAATGGCACTTCTTGCTAGTCCAAAACGATCCATTTGGCGACAAACTGTATCGCTGGGTACGTCACCTCGTTCGCTTTGTCGCATCTTACATGATGATCTCAAATTTTCTTTTCCTTGTGTACTTTGTGTACAACGTCAGTCGAAAACACGCATATACACATACTTCGAAAGCGGCAAGATCCCTCTGGTTTCGTGGATCAAGGGGTCAAGATCAACCATGAGGTGTACCGCCGCGACTTTCTCGAGACTGTGGTACTTCCAAGGACCAAGCGACAGTTTGGCAACGCAGAATGAACTTTCGCTCCAGCACGACTTCGCTCCAGCCCACAAAACAAAACAGACGAAAGACTGGTGCAGAACCAATTTTCCGGACTTCATCTTGTCTGCAGAATGGCCGCTCTGCTCCTCTGATCTCAACCCATAGACTACGGTGTATGATTGGTTTTGAAAGCCAGGGTATCTACTACACGCCACAAAAGTTTGAAGTCGCTGAATCAATCCCTGCCTCATGAGTGGAACCGAGTGTTGGCTGAGGACCCGCAGCCTATCGCCGAACATTTGAAAGCAACTTGGCCCTCTGTATCGCCACCAAGGGCACTTAGAAACCGGCTGAACATATTGTTAATAAATACCCGTGCTCTTGGTGTTAAGTCTTGTTTTGGTAAATAATTTCGGTTTAATAAATGTATGCAAACAAACATTCGTCCGTGTTATTCTTGTCACCCTGTATGCATATTGTAAGGATCAACACATCAGACAAAAGAACATGTTAATACAGCACTTGTTATTGATTACAAACAAAGAAGCAGACAAGAAGTCAACACGGAAGACACCGGAGGAAGCCGAAAGGAGACGAACCACACGAAAGGACCCGAAGAGGGCAAATAAAAGCGCAACTACCGAGGGACCTGTCATCAGTCGACCAACCGATCAACTAACCAACTCCTGCTCCGAAGTCACATTGGACAAGGGGCAAACCTTTCCTTAACTCGAGGTCGCATTGGACTGGGGATCCTCATTACCACCAAGCCTCACGAAGCTGCCTTAGGCTGAGAAGCTTTCCTTCAAGACTCATCAAAACCATGCAGGTGGCTTGGAGACTGCTTTGAGAGAATACGCGCCGTGCAAAACACCAATCTCCCTTCATCTGGTCAATAAGAAAAGACACTGTTTACTCCTTGTAATCAAAGACATTGTAATTAGCAATTTTATAATAAATTGGTGAAGGGGAAAAGACTAGCCCGGGCCGTTATTTTGTCTCTACCTATAAAATCATTGCAATATAGAATAATAAATTTTAAATATTCGTTTCCATTTCAAATTCTGTTTTCAAAATCAATATATACCTACATTAATAATAATCTGTGTTACTAAATAGAATATTGAGGATTTGAGTATTTCTTCATACAGAGTGGAAACCTCCCCTCCCTATAGATAACAAAGATAAATTGCACTTTTCGAATCTCATATTACTTTTTAAAATATTAATAAACTAAATGAGGTACTCTTGAATATTTTTTTTTTATTTTTTCAGTTCCCAGTTTCATGGTGGAGTCTGCAGAGGACAAGAATATATCTGTTTGAAACGCTTATGAAAATAATGTATTCAATGTTATACTTCTACATTACTTTTGTGACATTGATTCCATTTCCTGGTTCTTGGTCGAATGCGTATTTATCACCACTCCATGTAAACCAGAATTGCACTGGTATAGAGACAATTACGAGTACAGTTATCAGATTCATTGCCACAGATTTCCCAGACGTTCATTCTCTCATACTCACATTTCAACAAACTGATTCATTGTACCCCTTATGTACTAAAGAAAAGGTAAAGCTTTTCTATACACCAGTAATACATTTCGATCTCAGTGCTATTAAGGAGGATAGTATATGCAGAACTGTTCAGAATATTAGCAAGAGTGACTTTGTGATATTTCTTCTTCAAGACTTGAAGCACTTTTACGAATTGATAGAAGGTTGCCACACATTATGCTGGAATAATAAGTTACGTTTTCTTTTTATTTACACCTCTCTTATGTCACAGAAAGATAGAAACATTCTAAATGACATTTTCCTTGCAATGAAACACAAATTGATCACGAAGTTTTTGTTAATAAACATTAAACAAAATGCAAATATTGAAACTAATAGCGACATAACAAAAAACGTTTATAATATCTTCTTTCCGCACTGTGGTAATAATGTAACACTGCAAACTATAAATGAAACAAGATATATGTTAAAGCAAGTGTATTCATTTGAGAAGTCAACAAAACTGAACGGTATTAATCTTCGAGTGACTACGCTGCAAGCTTCGAGTTTACCAGGGTTTTATCTCATGAAAACTGAAAATATATATTCACAGAGAGGATATATGTTCAAGATTTTTGATGCTCTAAGTAAATACATGAACTACACAGCAACATACGTGAAGATTAATGATTTGAGGGAATTTGGGAAGAGATCTCCAAATGGTAGTTGGTCCGGAGTGATAGGAGATTTACAAAGTAAACGTGTGGATCTTGCATATGTCAGTTTATTTGTAAATCACAAAAGATGGCAGGTCACTGAATTCTCAGAATATTTTGCTATATATCCATGTGTCATTCTTGTACCCAAAAGTCAACAGATTCCTTCTTGGAAGGCCCTAATGAACATCTACGACAAATACGTGTTCATGTTAATAGGTGTGATGTTCCCAATTATAATTATAGCTTACAAGCTAATAAAAACATACGCAGTTCCCAATGGTAACCAAGATTTAACATTATTAACTTTCATATTGTTGTCAGTGTTCTGCCAATTGTCTGCCAAGATGCCAAAGAACAACTCATTACGTATTCTATACTTTACATGGATATATTTTTCCTTTGTCATAGCTTCAGCGTATAAGGAATTTATCGTAGGAGTTTTAACAATACCAAGTTACAGACCCAATATAAATAGTTTTTAGACATTTGCAGAATCAGAACTTTGTCTTAAAGGTGGTACTTACTTTAGGTCATTATTAGAAGATAGTTCAAATGAAATTCTGTGGAGCTTACACCAAAAATTTGAATATGATGGAAACTATGAAAAAAATGTGAATGCAATTATAGAAGGAAAGCATGTTGCAATGATTTCTCTCAAGACTACTCTTGAATATTACACTAGAAAACTACAACCTTGCCCAGCATGTCGAGAATATTTCCATATAATACCAGAATCAATATGTACTATAATGGTCTCGATCGGTTTTCCTAAAGAATCTCCTTACGTCGAGAGTTTTAATAGAGTTATAAGGAGCATGAAGGAATCTGGATTGATATCCAAGTGGATTTCAGATCAAATGAGAGATGTACGTAACTCTTGTACTGAATATTCTTCTAATAACAAAGTGTTTACATTGAATGATATGAGGTTAAGTTTCTCTATTTTATTTATTGGTTCCACACTAAGCTTTGGTTGTGCAGTAATCCAAATGTTGATTCAATTTGTAAATAAGAGACGAAATAATTGAAGAGATTAATCTCTAAAAGTTCCGTTCATGTTGTTGTAAAAAGAGACGCATGTCAGATGAATCATATAAGGAAACGTGTTTATCAATCACTACCTGTTGACTGGTTAATTTGACGTTTAGAGTCCGTTTCAGCACCGAGGCTATACGAGATGTAGACGTAAAGCTTGAATTACAACTTGAATTGCACGATCTGCCACTAGTAAGTTTTCTTATTGGATAGGGTCATTGCTTGCATTTTTAATTTATAAAGTGGAAACTCCTCAATGTACTTGGTAGTATGTACTTGGTTATGTTGAACGGTAAGTCCTGAACGGTTGCAATGAACCTGAAATAATACAATTTGCGAAGTATTATTGCGAGAAAAACTATTTTTTTTATGTTTCATATCAGGAAGAAAAAGAATTGTTTAGCAATATGTGTGTTCCTAATTTTCAAAAATGTATATTCATTTCTTTAGAATTCATTCCTAATGGCTATTTAGTATTAACTTACAAATCAATAATGTCATTATAATTGGCCACTTTCATCCTCTCTTAGGCGTGTTGATCATAGTTTATAAGTTAAATAGTATTACATAGATGGTTTCATTTATTTATCTCGAAGGCCATGAGAGCAACTATATATTATGACAATATCATATGTAAATTTTGAGTAATTGAACCTGTAGTAAAAAGTAACTTCTTCATATACAGAGTTGAGGTGAAACTTGACTTAACTCTTTGAATGCTGTTATCAATAAGAATCACTGACATTACTGCATGGGTTGACTATTTAAAAAAGTATAATTAATAATAGTCCATGTAATGTCTATAACGTGTTGTGTTTTAACGCCACATGGTCCATTATATTATGTAATAATAAATAAAGTGTGATTAGAAGAGAAATGGCTGATGAAGTGAAATATTTTGAGAGAGTAAAAAGAAAAATGCTTTGAAAATTAGAGTACTGCGACCCACTTTCGGATATTAATTAATAGTCACCTTTCGTATTTAAAGACTTCTTGGGACACTTTATACGATTTTTCAAAGGATTGTCCTCTGAGATTTCTTTTCTTCAAGTGTTGCTTGAAAGAGCCGTCATGTTCTGATTTTTTTAGGTGAATTAAATAATTAAGACATCAATACACCATACTATGACGCAGTGTACAATGGAGGAATGTGGGAGTTTCCAAGATAGACTTATTCTTCGACTCAAAGGAATAATCTAAGCCCTCCACCACATTACTGAGTGTAATAAAATTTAGATATAGATCAACAACGATTGAAATGAATGTGCTTAAAAGTGTACAAAATGTGACGTAGTTTCGTGCGGTAATTAATCATACCAGCAAACACAATATCATTTGTAATTTATTCATTTTGGAAAGACAGTTTACAAATGCCTAATTACACTTTTCCATTATTTACAGAAAATGTTTTTAGTAATTTTTAAACTTTTTGGGCCCCCCTTGGTCACTATTAATATAGGACAATAGAGAAGTGTTGCATTTGTATAAATTATAAATTACTTCTGATGCTTTACAAGTGTTTGTATATGCACCAGGGCGCGTATAAGGGGTTCTTGGCACAGGTGCACCATTGTTATTTTAAGAGGAGATGTGAAGCAATGGTAGAACCTACTTATGCAGATGATTGTAACTGCTAGAGAAGAATGGAAGATTGGATATTACGTCAGATCGATCAATGATGGGGAGAAATTATTGCCCTAAATTTTTTTTAATCTGCATTTTAAGACTTTTCAATATACTTGATCCGAGTGACACTTCTGGACTCTCTTTTATTGTCAGGGGAGGGGGCAGTACGTACATTTGAGTGGGCCCTTAGAAAGTACCTTTCTGGTGGACCCTTGGGTTGCAGTACGGCACTGCCTCCTATAAACGACTTAGAAAGAATAGGCTTACGATTTCGTGTGCAATCGTTTTCACTTACGCATAGTAAATCCTTGTGATAAAGTTTTTTTTTTTTATATATATATATATATAAACGGGAAGTATGATGACAAATTGTGTTGGTATTAACAAAGGATGTGTTAGGGAAAAAGATATTGCATTTCTTATATATACCGTTTCTGGAAAGAAAAGTGAAATATCGTTTAAACTTAATCTGCCTTTGTACTTCTGTGTGTATTTCTTGTAAAATACGTTTCAAATTATAAGACATTTTCAAAAAGCCTCGCCCAAAGGAAGTTACTCTCAAGAGTAAATTATTCCTTGTAGACTTTTCCATAATAAATAACTTACATCATATGTTAAAGTTGTTAGTGAAAAATGTGTTCATGAAATAGCAACAAAATAACATGAGTCATATTTCAAAAAAACACAAAAAAAACTTAGGGTAATCTAACCCTTATGAATTCTCTGATGGAATTGATATATGCAAAACATTATACAGTGAAACCTGTCTATGTTGGCCACCATTGGTTCCATCGAAAAGTGGCTAACTTAGACAGGTGGCCAACTTACAGAAAATAAGTGTGATTTGTATATTTTTAGAATAGGATTTCTAGTATTACTTGATTGTAAAATTTTAATAAGCAGTGGCACGACAGCTACTTATAAATAATGTATATAGAGTAATCATAAAAATATACAGTACTAGAAAATATTACTATAGTATGTTTAATATATGTGCATACTTTTCTCTTCCTGAAAACTAGTCTGGTACATTGGATTATTCGGATTGAAAACACAATAACACAAACAACCATGAAATACAAGTGTATATACGCAGCTTATTGAAATTGATATTATAGCAGACTGAGTTATTCAGATTGAAAGCAAGAAAAGCTAAGTTATAAATTGAGAAATTCATATGCAATTTATATGATTTCTTTTCAGTTGTTACTGAATGGTGGTTCATTCTAGATGTATTTGTTTGTTCTTTTTAGCAGATATGCACGTTCTAATATTGTAGTTAGCTACCTCTTGTTAATGAGCTAGAAATATTTCCCTCGGAGCAAAAGATGTTTTGAGAAAATCTTGAGGGAATTCATACCTCAAATCTCCGTTATCTTTTGACAAGCCGACAGGTGCCAATAGTTGACAATTGAGATGGTTAGTTTTAACCTTGAGAATTTTGCGGAATTACTAAAGCTCCCTACTGATGAGAGGAGCCGATATAGCTAATGGTTTTACCAAAAAAAGGACAGGGTAAACAAATACGTACAACCATTTCCTGTATTCCTGTACGTGCTTTTTCTTATTCACACTTTCCTTCACCACCCCTTTATCAAGGTAGTCTTCTTGCCATTGACTTCCAAGAGCAAATCACGGGAATCCTTGCTTCTTTTCTCCAGTCACAAATACAGAACATCTGCCTATTATATGGGAATACCAAAGAGTTAAGAAAAATAACAAAACGGTATTTTTCGTGGGCAAGATACGCAGGTAAATTTATCATTATCATCATAGGATAAACATTGCTTCAGTGTGGCCAACTTTCAAGATAGACAGGTGGCCAACTTAGAGAGTAGTAAGTAACGAATGTCTTATGGGAAAATGCGGGTTCAAGACGAACTAGGCCAAGATAAGCAGGGGGCCAACTTACAGAGGTGGCCAAGTTGACAGGTTTCACTGTACGAATATTAATGGAGTACTTATCAAACATGAACAAAATCGCACAAGCCGTTTTTATAAGGTAGTCTAAAAAAATTAGCCCAAAAAATAAACTACACTTTCAGAGTTTTTTCAGAATAAATAAGTTATGCAAGATTGTTAGCTTATTAATGGGATACTTGTTTATTAAATATGGAGAAAACTGTCCCAGTTGTTTTTTGAGAAATTGGAAAAAGAACTTACCCCCAAGAATAAACTAACCCTCGAACGTTTCTTTTAAGGACAAATAAGTTATGCCATATTGTCGCGTTATTAATGAAATATTTAATTACTTAACATGAGCAAAATTATGTGTGTCGTTTTTGCGAAAATCATCAAAAAATCCATCCTCAAGGATAAACTAACTCTTGTACTTTTTCAAGATAAACGTGTTATCCCATATTGTACGGTTATTAGTGAAATGTGTATTTATGAAAAAGTAAAACCAAGATGGCTTGAGCCATTTTTTTTAAAAAAAAACACCCAAAAAAACTTACCCGTTTGCGAGAAATTTATCATTTGATTTCGATATGTTTAACTGGTGGTCTGTAGGCAAATGTACATCAGGAGAAACGAACGAAGATACGAACAGATGTCGACAAATCATTTTTTCGGTATCTATAGCCATAAAACATTCAAATCTGTTGAAATCTCGAAATAATTTTTTCTATAGTCTTCTCTTCTGTCGTCATCCAAAAGTAAAAAGACATTTCTATAATACTCACGTTTCCCTTTGTTGAATAACAAAGTATCCAACTCAAGGATTCCTTTAAGCTGGAGATGCAAAACCCGGTGTAGCACCCACGAAAGACTGAAGTCCCAATTTTTACCCCGTCATAAATCATGGTTATAAAATGTCAATGCATACTGTGTTAAAACAGCAGATGGCTTTTTCAGACGAAGATGTTTGAGATACAGGTTTTGTAGTCATACATGGTTGTCAGTGCAAGGATCGCAGAGAGGAGGTACTTTGTCCAACCATAGAATATTTCTGTACCCCCAATAAAATAAGTAAAAAACACGGAGCAATAAAGCTACCACACGACTTGACCGCAAATTATCTTTGCTGCAGAAGGTACCGTAAGAGAGGAAAACTTGGCACGCGACACATTGAGTGACAGGTAATAAACTAACCGCTCAATGTGGAGAATTGATCCCTTGAAAATACTTCTAAATTTATCATTACATTTTCCTTTCTGTAAAATATTAATGCTTTCATATGATAAATAAAACTGTCACCCTTCATTCGGTCAGTCGTAAACCGATCAGTGTTGACAAATTATGTTCCAGACTGCGAATATTCTATTTGTATATATTAAGTTACTTTAAATGAAATTTCGTAATTTAATCAGGGGTGTCATTTATTTGTTCACTCCCCCCTAAGCCTAAGATGTATAATGAAATACTAATGGAAAACGTTCATTAGTAGATAACGTTAGTCCAGAGTCCCAACTGAAATCTGAAATGCTACGCCAGAGTATATTTCAACTAAATTCATTTTTTAGTCATTACGCAACACCAAGGTAATGAAGGACGGAACCCATTTTAACGTGGGCCTCGAACCGCGTCCGGGGATTGAACCAGCTGCAGTTGGCTGGTGTAGAGACAATCATATAAGATCAACCTTCTCAGAACTAGCTGTTTCACAGCACACTGTCTCACTTCTAGAGAGTTGGATTATAGGATCACGCAACTGTCCTGAGCAACTCAAACAACCTAAATTAAAAATATATCGAATACTTAAGTCTTTCAAAAATAAATAAATGAAAATGAAAATGAAATGAATCTGTAAGTTTTACGTACCACGTATTTTGCCGGTTAGGCTAAAGGAGGCGGTGATGATGAGATATGAGTGAAATGGTGGAATGAAGAAAGTGGAAGGAAAGGGGAGACCCCGAGAAAACCCACGAGCACGGTGTTTGTCCACCACAAAGTCCACACGGCGCGAGCTGGGATCGAAGTAGGGACCCCAAGCACTGGATTGCATAGAGGGAGCAGAGATGAGTAATGATACGTATAGGGTCTATATGCAGGGACATAGCAAGGCTGGTGCAATAGTAGGACGTAGGAAGTTTAAATCACTTATGTACTTCATTGTATTTAATATGTACAGAGATCGAATGAGTAATGACACCACTGGCGTAACTTCTGTGTGTACAGAGTGGACAAAGGCCACTGCCCCGAGGCCCGTACAGATGGTGAGGGGCCCCCAGGTAGGTAGGTACTCCTATTAAACAACTGGATCGCTTCTAACCTATACCTACCTACTAAGTTTCATTCAACTATGGGTCTTTATACGTAAAAATGGCCAAGTAGTTACAGCAGAACTTTTCTGCTATCTCCTACATTGTATATGTTATTCTTAGATTTTCTATCTTGTGTTCATATTCACAAGTGTTCGAACCGAGTTTATCCTATACTGTGGAGAGAATTAAACTACAGCCGGGGGAAATGTATTCATGGAAGGCGACAAAGTTGTAATTTCTTTATACTGTTTCTATACAATTTTCATATTAAAGACTGATGACATACTGAGTTAAGAAATATAATTAAGGGGAATTCATATAAACTGTAAAAGCACAGGCAGGTGATTAGAAAGATTCAAATAGTTCATAACGGATTAGAGTCGAATATGTCAAACAGGATGCGAAATCGTCCCAACCTAGGCGGGGGGAAATATTCTTCCTCAAATGTGAAAAAGGAAAATTAAATAAAATTTCACTTTTTCGGAGTTTCTAGTGGCGATAGGAAAATCCGCATCGCCCCGTGATTTCTCACCTTGATGTCAGCATAAGACTAATTGCTAATAACTACAAATTCCGTGATTTCTATGTGTACGACAATGGAGTTAACTGGATATTAACTTATTATGCCACAGTCATTTTCTAGCAACAGAAACTGCAAATACAGGGTGGCCCAAAAGTAGATATACATCCCATACTGATCAGCTCACTGTATTTTATATCATTTCTTATTATCAAACAGTTAGACCTAGTTTCTTTATTATGTTCTTAACTTTATTTACTTATAAGTTAAGCACGGAACAGGCAAAGCAAATAAATCCATAAATTAGAATGTTATACTTGATCAATGCAGGGGAGTACAGACCCGTATCCACGGGCGGCTAGGAGAGGCCACCTCCCTCCCTCGCCCCCCCTACATTTTTTTTGGCTGGCTACGGGCCTTGCGGTGTATATCTAATTTGGCAACCCTATATATAGCAGAAGCCTCTCTCCTGTTCTTCAGGAAAAAAAACTAAGGGAAGCAATGAAAAGTCTGTCTCTTTGTTTTTAATATTTTACGCTATTATACTCCAATTTAAGTTAGGTTGGGTTTCGGCTGACTTTTAGTACCCTCCCAGAAATGACCTAGTAATGATGGTACCTCTGAGTAGAACACTGCTATGGTGCTGCCAAAGTGTCTTGAGCCGTGGCAAAAATGCGAACTAAAGCTCACACCCACTCGCTGAGCCAATAAGGGTTCAGCTGTTGCTAAGCGAGAGGATGCAAGTGGAATTCCTTCAGCCGATAGCAGCGCTTGCAACAGAAGACTGGGCATCAAGTCAATGTGGCATATCTTTAGGAACAGATTCACATTTAGGCTAAAGCTCTGCTCGAGTCGAAACTCGAAGCGAATTCGAATCGAGTTTCGACTCGAGTCAAACGTAATTTTCTAGAGTCGAGTTCCGAGCTCAGTCACTGTTTTAAGGTCGAGTTTCGAGTCGAGTCGAATTTGATAAATGGCGCGCTCGTTTTAAGTCATTTCGAAATTATTGCTATTACACTGGAAAGCGAAAGCTATGAGAAATGTAAGAAGTAATGTGGAATGTTTTTAGTGTTGCTCACGAGACGGGCCACTGCTCGCAACTCGTCTCGTCTCGATTAATAAGATGACAATGGATTTTTATAGCAAAATAGCCTCAAATGTCCTGAGCGCCAATCCAAGTATATATCATAGTATTTACCACCAAGGCTGAGACCTGCACGGTCGAAGTTTTGAACCCAAGCAGAAGCTCAACCCGGGTATTGACTTGAACTGCCTCTGCTCGATTCAACAGCTCGAGCCGGCTGCTTGAGATGAGGCACAGACTCGGCTCAGGTGAGCCATTGTCTCGAGGCGGCTCGGTTGGGGAGCTATTGGATGAGCTCGATAGTGAATGAGCTCTGAGCCGAGCAGCTCGAGCCGTTGACAACCCTAAACCCAGGCCGAGCAGTTTTGAACATGTTTGGTCGGCGCCCTCTAACTTTTAACAATTTTTGGCTCGAGCCCGGATACTTGTTCCTCCGGAATTCAAACCCAGAACCTCGTGAACGATGTCCTTGCGTACTAGACTTCACGACTAGCGAGGTCAGCAGTGAACTAGTCTAACATTCATGTTTGTACACGGTGTAATAATAATAATAATAATAATAATAATAATAATAATAAGGAGAAGAAGAAGTTGTAGTATCATTGATAAAATTATATTGTCTATGCAGGATACTTCAAGAAAGTACTTGAAACTACGCACAGAATAATGGCTCGATTTGACTTGTTTGTGCTTGACTCGACTCGAAACTCGAGTCAAATTCGAGTCGAGTAAGAGGAAATTTTTCGAGCCGAGTTCTCGAGTTGAGCTCAAAGATGCCTCTTTCGAGTCGAGTCGAGTTTCAATGAAAACTCACTTGAACTCGCTCGTGCCCATCCGTATTTGCTGCGTTCTTATATATATATATATATATATATATATATATATATATATATATATATATATATATATATATACTGAGATAAATAAAACTATGTATACTAAATACGCAAGTCGAGTTCAATAGTTATTTAAAAGAAATATTCCATTATTATAGTGTTTATCTCAAAATCTGTATTTGTTAAATACAACCCTTAACATTGAGTTCTGATACCAGTAAGATTCCTTGCACTTTTCAAGTTGAGAGCCCACCACCTTTATTGTCTATGAGCCTCACCTGTTCTTGACACGCTACTGAATGACACGTATAAATTTCAGATAGTACAGGTAATTAAAGCGGTCTGGGCCAAAGTGTGTATGCTGCACTACAAACCAAGTCTTTAATTTATCCCTCTAATTTCTCTATACCTATTTCATTCGCTTTCCTCTTCTTCTCTTCTCTATTTTCGCACTCGTTATCACATTTCTCCTGGATGGCTCGTGCCCTACTAACCGTTTTTCCACATGCAATTAAAAGGTATGTATTCGCCTTTTTGTGTACTGTGTGTGTGTGGGTGAGTATGTGCTGAAATTGAATTTCAATGATACTTTGCTGATGCAATAAATGCCTAATACCGCGTTCCAGTTCGACGATGGGTGTCGTGAGTGCAAAGGGGGAGCTAACCCCCTTACCATATAAACGTGGCAATGATCATGAAGCTAGAAAGATGGAACAAACGTCACTCGCAAGCTTTTAGACAACTGAATACAAACAAAAGCGGGCCTAATTGCTGCATCATGCGTACTTTTTGAGATCTAGCATGAAACATATTCAAACATTTAAATTTTTCCGGGTTATGACCATCTTCGCACACGTGCTTTCTTCGCGTTTTTACCGTGTCCTCATTTTTTTCTGCATGTTATATCAGTCATGACTTTTTTTGCAATAGTTTATTCACGTACAGAATTACTTTGTTGCCTAAGAAGGAATTTTTAGCACTTTGCTCTCCTGAGATATTACGCCCCAAATATGGTCTCAAAATCACAAACTTCAATTATCGGATCCCCATAAATCTAAGGTGCCAGTAGTATCACAGCTGTGGATATTTCTGTAGACTCTTTACGTGCAATAGTGTTCATCACCAAACTTATGAACCCCCCCACTTTATGCCATTCCAAAATAGGGCCCCTTTAAAAGTGTAATTTTCAGTTGTTTTTCAGGCGATTTAATCTATTGGTTTGCAACTCTGCATATTTTACTTAGAATCAAAAGTTTATATTCTCAGCATACCTCAGTCTCTCCTGTAAACATTCATTTTTGTTTGTGTTCGTCTGATTCGTACGTCCTGAACAGCTGTAGTTTTCGTAAACGCTTGCAAATGCGTAAATTGCCACTCCACCGACAACAAAGATGGACACAATTCAGGAACACTTATTCATACGACAACGAGAATGATGTTACTGACCTTCTCATACACACGGTTCGTCACATTCAGATCTTTTTAATTTTCGGAGATGAACGAGCATCTATTTTCACCATCTTTGGACCACTTCAGATCGACTGACCCATATGAGTAGACCCTCTTGCAACTTTTAATCTAATAGGTAAAATACGTTAAAATTTAATCCTTTTCGTAGGGCCTCAGATAAGTGCCAAACAAAAGTCAGCGCGTGAACCATATATGGCTCACGGGTCCACGTTCAGTTTTAGTGTGAGCCATATATGGCATATGGAACCTAACGGAGCAGTTTAGTATGAGCCACATATGGTTCACATGGCGGTCAATGTACTAAGCAATATGTTGCGTTGAAGAGAATTCCAGTTTGAAATTTAAGGAAGGCTAAATGTACGATTAATGCTATTAACTACTAAAAAGAAGATATTATACGAGTGTTTTTTTGGAGACAGGTAATCTGACAGCCAAGAGGAAGGTTAGATCAAGAAACATTTCACAGCTGCTACTACACATTTTATACAGATTATTCTCCAGAAAGCATTTAGTTTAACCATAATTTATACCAATTTATATCAAAAACTAAATTTTTAGGTATTTGGTCTAGGAATTAATTCGTGCGGTTGGTACGCACACATTGAAGCTGTAGTACAAACACAAAATACATAAATACCTTAAGAAAAATATTGTCCATCGCTAGCCACCACTTTCGCCCATCTGTCAGACAATGTACGGATTCCGTGGCGAAAGAAGTCCTCATCCTTGGAAGCGATCCAGTCAGAGACCCATGTTTCGATATCTTCTGAAGAAGTAAACCGCTGTCCAATCAAATCGTTGTTCATACAATCGAACAAGGAGTAGTCCGAAGGAGCAACGTCTGGTGAATACGGCGGGTGGGGTAAAACTTCCCATCCGACATTTTCTAAATAGGTTTTGACCGGTTTTGCAACATGTGGGCGAGCGTTATCATGTTGAACAATAAGTTTATCATGTCTGTTCTCCCATTCTGGTCGTGTTCTGGCCAGAGCTTGCTTCAAACGCATTAATTGTCGTCGATAACGTTCTCCATTCATAGTTTCACCCGGTTGCAGCAGCTCATAGTACACCACACCTTTCATATCCCACCATATGCACAGCATAACCTTTGCACAGTGAATATCTCGTTTTGGTTGTGATGGACCTGGTTCACCTGGTTTCACCCAGGCCTTTTTTCGTTTAGGGTTCTCGTAATGGATCCACTTCTCATCACCCGTAATAATTCGATGCAGAAACCCCTTTCTGCTCTGTCGTTGAAGCAGCAATTCGCAAATGGTTTTTCGTCTTTCAACGTCTCTGTCTTTCAATTCATGTGGAACCCAATGTGACATCTTTTGAATCATTCCCATGGCTTTCAAGCGTTTGGAGACTGTTGTTTGATCAACGCCTAATGCTGCTGCAAGTTGTTCCTGCGTTGGACACGAATCCTGCTCGAGCAATGCTGTCAATTCTTCGTCTTGAATTTTTTTTGGCTGTCCAGCTCGCTCTTGGTCTGCCAAGCCGAAATCACCACTCTAAACCGTGCAAACCACTTCTGACACGTTCGCTCAGCTAGAGCATGGTCACCATACACTTCCACCAAAATACGATGACTTTCAGTCGCACTTTTCTGCATGTTAAAGTAATGCAGCAGGACACCCCGCAAAAACACTTTATCAGGCACAAATTGCGCCATGTTCACTTAACTACAAACTGGTGTTGTTGATGCTTTAATCCACTGCCCTATACTACGAACGATACGCAATGACAGGGGTTTGCAACACATGTGTGGATACACGGAACTGTGGGACGCTCCGTTCGTTGCGCCATCTCTTGTCCACCCGCACGAATTAATTCCTAGACCAAATACTTTTTGGGATCACCTGTTGACAACACTAGTTGTTTATTATATCAAGTGATAATCAACTTCATGGTGTGGTAGAACGGCTTCATCGCATTTACAGAACTTCATAACATATCAGCAAGTAGCAGTAAAGTAAAAAAAAAAATGAAGTTGTCACATAAACTTTTATTTTGAATCTCCGTGCGATGCCTCGTTTGTACCCTATCTGCAATAAAAAAAATAAAACGTGTGTCCTTGCTTTGAATTGAAACTTCCCGTCTCCAATCCCGTGATCAATGATTCTTACAAGTTTTCTTCAAGGGTTTTTCCTTAATTACTCGAGTCAAATACCGTAGTTGACCTCTGGCAGACATTCAACCTCTCCTTCTATTATTGTTGTCGATACAATTAAGATTAGTTAATTGTTAAGATTTCAGTGTAAATTAGACTTGCAAGTTTGCATCCAAACTTGTGAAGTTAATAAATAAATCTGTAATTATTTATTCATCAAAATACTTACATGCGAATTATTAAACTCTCAAACTATAGTATGCTATGCATACTTGTCGAAAGTCCTCTAGAACAGCTTTGTATGTGTGTCGGCAGCTACCAGAGGAATACGGTGTAAGATTTCGAGATCCGTTAAGTTAGCAATCAATTAATCGTCCCAAGAGTAGATTCAATCTCCTCCGTTAACTTTCTATTCAAACCGGAAGTGATTGAAATTAGAAATGTCCGATTGCAACCTTTATCGTCATAAAACAGAGACGGCAGAAGATAGCGAGAAGCGGTTTCTTCCCAACCATATAGCGCTTCAAGGTAATGCACCATGACCTGCTGAACACCTCGGGAAACGAAAGTGGTTCAAATTTACTACTGATCTAAACAGAGCAAAAACTGTAAGAGATATGGATACAGGGATGCCCACAAGGGGGAACATGACGCCAATGACGTTATTAAAATTTGGGGGGTTTAATGTAAAATAATTAAAATTACCTCATTTCACGCAGACAAAAAAAAGTAAAACCTAGTTACTCAGTTAATTATTTGAACGAATATGAGGACATTATTGATCAGTTTTACTTAACCAGTAAAGAAGGACAAAGGTTTTTGTTAACACATTAGACTCATTAAGTTCAATGTTTTTGTTATTCACTTTTGCTTGTGCTCTTTCATATAATTTTTACATCTTAAAATTTCTGACATTACGCATTTTTTCTGTATCTTTGAAATTAATTAATTTGTACTATTATAACACATATTTTAGTTTAAAAATGAAGTGTACCGCAATATCCTGGTAGTTCATTAAAATGTGTCGATAAAATAAACACATTTGAAAACACTGGCATTAGATATAATTATCTTTAAACACAATACTCTGTTCCACGAAATGCAGACCCATAAACTGTTTTCGAAGTAGTTAGCTTAATACCCTCTTTAGTGGGAAGCAAATATACTTAATTCAGTAAAGAAATCAGGAAGAGATATAAAAGGTGACCACTAGTCAAGTTTCCAACTTGAATCTGGTGATGCTGATTTCGTTACTACGGGCTTGCGTGCTAGAGCCTATCTTTAAAGTTTGTACTGACCAGACACATTCGGCATTGGAGTATACATCAATGTTAATTAATCATTTTCCATTTTTTACAATCCATTTTTTGAAATTACTTTTCTCTTAGTTAGATAAATAATTTGTAACTTAAATTGCTTTACTTCCATACTAGCTACAGCTCTAATGATTTGTACAGTAGCTTAGTTGGTGGAAATCATAGTGACTGGTGTGATAACTTGGATGTTTGAGGACTCTAGCGGAATATAGTTTTATCTCCGACTACGATTTGTGTGGGAGTTATGACCGATCGTGTGGGCGTTTTGACATTTCTTGAGTGTGGGGGTTTTGACCTAGACCCTTTTAAATGTATGACATGTTTTCTATTGATGCAATAGTGTTCACAAATTAAACATTACACACTACAAGTCTTGGTTTTACATTCTTAGATCGTTTTCTTTTTCGATTGCATTTGCCAAAAATACTGGAAACGAATAATGTAACACCAAAAATATTCTTATTAGTTTTATAAATGCCACACAAGAATAATACATTTAAAGATGGAAACTATATTGGATTTGCGGACGAACGAAATTCTTGCAAAACGAAGACGAGAGCCAAAGCACCCGCACGACACGATAGTTTTTCATAAAGTTTCTGTAGATGTATTAAAACTGAAAAGTCAGTAAATTAAAGGTAACATTGAAACGAATAATGTAAAACATTCAGAGATTTTACAAATATTGTAATCTATGAAATAAAACAAATGTGTGACCAATATTGACTTTCCCATGACATTGTAAGGTTAAATATCATCTGCTTGTGACTTTCTCTTTATATCAATCGCTCTGTAGATACTAAACGGTGTCTTCTACCCGATGTTTTATTCGTTGTAGAGGTTGGAATATTTTTCTCCTTTTTGCCGTTTGCTACACTGACATCTTTCGAACAAACTAGAGCACTTGTAGCACGCCTTACATAGCTCTCAACCAGCCAACCTTAACTGCATTGTTGGTTGTCTTACGGTGCAGGATATGAAAAATTAGAAGTGTGAATGCACTTTTACTCGTGTTTATACATGATACTGAAAGTTAAAAATACAGTTTG
Source organism: Thermobia domestica (assembly GCF_964235325.1). Classification (NCBI taxonomy): domain Eukaryota; kingdom Metazoa; phylum Arthropoda; class Insecta; order Zygentoma; family Lepismatidae; genus Thermobia; species Thermobia domestica. The sequence continues at coordinate 24,667,602 of NC_137454.1, read as the reverse complement.
TTTACTTTGTAAAGATCAATAAGATCCCTAAACTTTCATACAATACGCTTATTTACTTCAGTTGTTCTTATTAAATACACTTAAGTTTTCTGGTACAGAAGTACAATATGTTGCATTGAAATAACACCAACTTTATATAGACAAGATTTCCCTTCCCAATAATTCGGCTCGCTAGAACTTACAGATTAAAATTGTGACTAATTAACACTTGTTACACTTTTTACGTTTAAGATTTTTTTAGTTTACCTACCGACGAACTTACGATTACACAAATATTCCTGTTCAAATCAATATGGCCGTGCCCTTGTCTTAATAGGAAACAGGAAATATACATATTAGGTATTATCACAGCCCATTTTCAAGTAATTTATTCCAAGCTATACTATATTAAACTGTGAAACTTTATGAACATAAGTGTAATGATGCCTACCATAATGAACAAATGTATTCGTAAAGAAATAATATGACCATATGGTCACGTTAAATAAAAATCCTATTTATTATGTTCATATAAAAGAGGCAACCAAAAAGACAAAACAGAGTTAAAATTTTGTTTCTAGTATAAATATTGACATTGTAAAATATAACTGCAAAACTGCAAAGGTAAGAATAATACGATTTATGACTTAGGAGCTGACATTTCTGTGAAAGGGAAAATAATTCAAACTTCCAATTGGTGACACTAGAGGACTCTACACTAGAAGACGCTGGAAGTGCATTAGGGTTAAATTCATATGTCTGAAAGATAGTTAGAGCTAGAAGAATATTGTAACACTAAAGTAGTGGCACCTACAGTTTGAAATATAGAGCATTGCTTACTGTGACCATATGGTCACGCTAATACATAATGAGATATATTATTGTTGAATTTATTTGTATAATGGAGAATTATATATATATATATATATATATATATATATATATTATATTGTACATTGTACTGTGATTATGGAAGTGTATATGTAAGCAGAAAAGTTATTGCTCACGTTATTTTTACTTAGTAGTTTGTATAGAAGTTTCAATTGCAATGCTAAAAACACACGGTTAGAAATTGAAAATTATAAATGCAAAATCTGCCAAAAGTAGAGACTCTTCTACAGGGTGGGCGGGAAATAATTCCCTATTTTTAATATTTTCCCTCCTAAAATATTGTAGCTATAAACACAATTTTTTGCACACATGTAGTTTATTATATGCCATTATATTTCGAAAGGTTACAACCCAATGTGTGCTTCAGTATTTTCTAGACATTCTCTCAAACAAACATGTACGTTTGCTAAGACCTTCCTCAAGAGCTCAGCAGGAACACAACTCATGATCTCACGGATCTTATTCCCAAGTTCGCTAAGAGTTTGTGGTTTTGCTAGGATACACTTTTTCCTTAGCCCACCCCCATAAAAAGAAATCGCATGGAGAGAAGTCTTGTCTTCGCACTAGCCATTCTGTAGGACCACGGCGACTTATCAAGCGTCCTGCCAAGCGTCCATCAAGCCATAGTCTTGCAAGCAAGGTGTAATAAGTGGGAGCTGAATCTTGCATAAATAACAGATCATGTGACTCATGCCATTCAGAAATTGTAAGTCATACAAAATTTTCTAACATTTCCAGGATCGTTTAGTATTCATAGCGTCTCTTAACAGATAGGGTGAAATAATGAGGAAAGAAGATAATCCACTGTTACTTTCGTCTAGCCCTGCCCTTCTGCAACAGTCTGTTTGGGATCACCTTCTCCAAAATAATGGCTATAATTACGATTGATGAACACTCCTACATGAAACAGATTTTTCTTTTCAAGCAGGTATACATTATCTTCATGACATGAGACCATCATTTCACAAAATTCAACGTGTCTATCCCAATCATCTGAATATAACTTTCCGACATAATCAAACTCTGTAATGTGTGTTTGTGAAGAATTGCACGCACAGAATAGGGTGTAATGTCACTCTCTCTTCCAGCCCGCCTTGTTGATTTTGGAAAGCTTCTCTCGAATCTCTCTCCCACTGTGGCCGCTTTTCCTCTGAGTCTGAAGTCGAGGGCCTGCTTGTCTTAATCTCTACAACACTTCCAGTAGTAATTAATTCTCTGTACAATTTTTTATTGTTTCAGCATGCAGAACAAATTGTTTCCCATGTTGACTCCCCCACCACCGTTGGATCAGAATTACAGAGCGCTACACCTCAAATGTTGCTGCAATTTTGGCTCTCTTCTCAATACTCAATCGTCCTGGCATATCTGTGGCTTCAAAGGAATAACTAAAGCTTCACAGAATCTGGAGAAATAGGAAGAAATGGCATACTTTAATCTATAAAACAAGATAATGTTCATTGCTATCTACACATAACATGAATACAAATTCACAAACTAAAATAGGAAGTTACTTTCCACCACCCTGTACATTAAAGAATTTTAATTTACATTATTTGTCTCTCGGACGGAACCTACAGTTTAAAGTAGGATTGCTATAACAGTACTCTAAAGCATTGGATGATCTTTCATCGGGATCAAATCTATTATCTCCAGCATCCAAGTCACGTGATCTAGAGAGTAACTAAGAATTAATTTGTAATACATTGGTGATAATTTCTAATAAAAACGTGGAACATAGAAAAAGGGGAGAATGCATTATTGAATACTTTAACTGATTATGTAAACGACATGTAACGCTTGCGTACATGTGATTGGGAAAGCTACACATGACACCTACACTAATTGAAACAGAACTAGACCTTCATGACGCTCTAAGAACACCAGAATAAATCATCAATCATGAGGGAGGTTTCCCTAATGTTTGTTCCTTGGAATTACTTGTAAAATTTATACCAATAGAATATGTACAAATATGTTGCTTTTAACATTAATACATGAAGTTTAAACCGTTGCTCAAGCATTAACACTTTACACAACCAAACGAACAGAATGCATACATAAACAATAAACAAATAAATAGATTCGTTGCATATAAATTAGCGTTTCATGATATTAGGTATTGAAACAGTTAGATGCACAAATACAAAGACAGATTAAATTTAAACGAGATTTCACTTTTCTTTCAGAAACGGTATATGTGATAAAGGCGGTAGCTTTTTTTTCTAACAGACTTTTTGTTAATACCAAGACAATTTGCCGTCATGATTGACATTTATAAACATTTTTATCACTAGGATTTACTGTTTGTGCAATTGATTGCATACAATATCCTAATCCTATTTGTTCTAAGTCGTTTGTAGAAGGTCCAAACAAAAGTGAACCTCGTGCAGTCGTCCAATCTCTTGCTAGTAAGCGATGTTACATTGTAAAGAAGCAATAAGACGCGGAGGATTGGAATGTTTCTGAATTTCAACATCTCCTGCGTAATCCTGTGCCCCGATAAACACCACTTTCACGAAATACTATCTTCTCGTAGAAAGAAATTGCGTGCTACAGTGAATTTTAAACCTATGTTGGCGGTAGTTTTCTACTACATTCACCCCTAGTAGGAATGGGTATAATTGAGTAACCAGACGAAGACTGTTCTAGAAGAAGGCAACAGTTCTCCAGTATCCTAGTTGGAGGAAATCATAATTATTGGTATGACAACTTGGATGTTTGAGCAAACTGATAATCCAAGACCAACAGTTAGTACGCCTGTATAACACTGAAAGAGGGTTTTACTCTGCAAATGAAAAGAGAAAACAAAATTCTCTACTTTATGATTGATCTGCATTCTCCAACGAGTGCAACTGGTTGTGTGTATAATGTACTATTACGCTACATACTGCATATGAGAAGAACGGAAAAGCTCTGACTATACAGCTGTTCGAAGATTGTTTAAATACGCTGAAAATATGAAATGTGTTACAAGTTAACCCTTTGGGGATCCTATGGTACAATTTGTACCATATGCACTTTTCATGATACATTGCGTTATTTTTCTTCTATTTGAGCTTTTTCGTCCGGGTTTTTTTTGTTTTCCAAGTCCAGAGGCCTTGTAGAAGACATTACGTATGGTTTCAGACCGTCCTGCGTCCAGACATAGGAGGTGATGACGTCATAAGTCAAAAATTTATTTTCTCATTTTCTAAGCCTATGTTCAATATTTTTTGGCGGGCTTATTTTTCTACGTAAAAGATTGAAATTTTGCACAAACATTTAGTTCACCGAGTAGTATTTACCAGATTTTTTGTTCTGATGTCAGTGCCAAAACAGGGGGGAACCAGAGGGGAAAAGGGGTAAAAATAGGGATTTTTTACCCCAAAAATCCCGTTTCTCGTCATTTTCCCGCCTCACATACAAGATAGGACCACGTGAGTCATGCCGTCTGAAAGGCCGTTCTATTCTGAAGAGAATGACGGTCGAATTATTATTCTAGGGTAATTAGGGACGTCTCAGGGATTTTTTGAAAAATTTACTTCTATATAGAGAAATATGGGACATTGTCGGTATATATATTTTTTGGCGGGCTTATTTTTGAACGTAGAAGATTGAAATTTTGCACAAACATTCAGTCCACCAAGTACTATTTACCAGATTTTTTGTTCCGATGTCAGTGCTAAAACAGGGGGGAACCAGAGGGGCAAAGGGGAAAAAATAGGGATTTTTTACCCCAAAAATCCCGTTTTTCGTCATTTTCCCGCCAAAAAAACATGATAGGACCACGTGAGTCATACCGTCTGAAAGGCCGTTCCATTCTGAAGAGAACGACGGTCAAATTATTATTCTAGGGTAATTAGGGCCGTCTCAGTGAATTTTTATCCAAATATACTTCTGTATAGGGTAAAAGTGGGGCAAAGTAGGGACATTTTCTCTGGCAGGCCTATTTTTTCACGTAGAAGATTGAAATTTTGCACAAACATTCAGTCCACCGAGTAGTATTTACCGGAAGTTTTTTTCCGATTTCTGCGTAAAAACAGGGGGGGTCCAGAGGGACAAAGTTGAAAAAAGGGAAATTTTGCCCCCCAAAATCCCTTTTGTCAGGAATTTCCCACCTTAGATACATGATGGAGACATATGAATGGTACCACCTGAAAGACAGTTCTATTCTGAAGAGAATGATTGGCGGATTATAGTCCTAGGGTAATTAGGGATGTCTCAGAAATTTTTTTCCCTGAGATCATAGTGTTTTATGGTATTTTGGGGCACTGTGGGAATTTTTGATAAAAATTCTCCCGCCCTTACTATTCAAGATAGAAACTTGAAATTTGGGCCACACATTCAGTATACTAAGTACTATTTCTCAGATTTTTTTTAGATGGCTACGATCACACAGGGGGGGGTCCAGGGGGGCCAAAGTTCGAGAAAAAAATTTTTCCCTCCGAAATTTTCACTTTGACATTTTTTCCCCCGCTTCTGGTATATGGTATGAGCACGCAATGGTATCATTTGAAAGCCAGCTCTATTCTGAAGAGAATGAGGTATGAACCATGATCCTAGGATAAATAGTGACGATACAGTAGCTGCTTGACTGAAAGTCTAAAAAATAGCCCAAAAAGCCAGGATCCCCAAAGGGTTAAGGAACAAGCTTGTAAATCTTTGTCTCGATCCATGGACCTAATTGAATTTATTGTCATTCTCCCCGTTCAAACGTATATTTCGTTCTGCATAAAAGAATATTTAACTTATCATTCCGAATTTGGATTAAAAGGTCAAAAAATAAATCAACTCACGTTACACGTAATTTAATTAAACGTAAGAGTGAATACAGAAAATAGCAGTTACAAATATTGATCAAAAATAATGTGCAATCTACTTTAGTTCTCTAATAGGAACCACTCTGAAATAAAATTTTGTAGATACAAGCATTAGTGCTTTACCACCTAATTTATACATAACCTTTGTTTCATGTTGATCAAAGTAAGCCACCAGTCGATAGGAACAACACAATAAATGGATGTAATATGGGTCGATGGCTTAGGAACTTTCGGAGTGATGATTGTAACATGAAGAACTAGTCACAGTCAGGAGACACGGTCATGGTCAACAGTTACGACTCATGAAAGCGCATTAATCATTGAGTAACTCATTCAAAAGAGCAGATGTATAACCACAAGATAGATTATAGAGCACGCAAACGACCTGTGTTAAATTTTAAAGAGATAAGTACGCATTTTTTATGTGGGAAGAAGTGTATTGCTTAGCAACTTTTTGAGTTATGAAAATCAAACACAAGGAAAATTAGCTTTTAATATCGCAATAGTGCTTCGGATATATTATTTCAGATTCATTGCACTAAACGTCCAACATAACATATATAACACCAAGATCATTGAGGATCCACTTTTATGAAATGAAAAATATAAGCTCGGAACTTATCCAGTAAGCCAACTTACTAATCGTTTTTCTTTCTAGTGGGAGGTCGTGAGATTTGAATGACACGTTAAGATTTATATAAATGTCCTATAAAGCCTCAGTGGTGAAAGGGATGCTAAATATCAATTCAACCCAACTTGTAGTAACTACTTAGAACACCTCACTATATGTTTCATCTAATATGCCTTTCTTCCTACAAGGTAAACGGAAGTTCTAAAGATGAATCTCCTAATTTATTTCGTCTCTTGTTTACAAATTGAATCAATATTTCGACTACTACACAACCAAAACTTAGCATGGAACCAATAAATAGAATATAGAAACTTAACTTCATATCATCCAGAGTTAACATTTTGTTACTAGAACAGTATTCAGTGCAAGAGTTACGTACATCTCTCATTTGATCTGAAATCCACTTGGATATCAACCCAGATTCCTTCATTCTCCTTATAACTCTATTAAAACTCTCGACGTAAGGAGATCCTTTAGGAAAACCAATCGAGGCCATTAAAGTACCTAATGACTCTGGTATTATATGGAAATACTCCCGACATGCTGGGCAAGGGTGCATTTTTCTAGTGTAGTATTCAAGAGTAGTTTTGGTAGAAATCACTGCAACATGTTTCCCTTCTATAATTGCATTCACAATTTTCTCATAATTTCCATCATATTCATATTTTTGGTATAAATTCCACAGAATTTCATTTGAGCTATCTTGTAATAATGACCTAAAATAGGTATTTCCTTTAAGATGAAGTTCTGATTCTACTAACGTTATCAAGCTATTTACGTTAGGATTGTAACTTGGTATTGTTAAAAAACCTACGATAAATTCCCTATATGCCGAAGCTAACACGAAGGAAAAATATACCCATGTAAAATATAGAATTCGTAATGAGTTATTCTCGGGTATCTTCACAGACAATTGACAGAGAACTGACCACATTCTGAGAATTAATAATGTCAAATCTTTGTTACCATTGGGAACTTCATATGTTCTCATTAGCTTATAAGCTAAAACAACGACTGGGAACACCAAACCTATTAATATGAAAACGTATTTGTCATAGATTTTCATTAAAGCCTTCCAAGAAGGGATGTGTTGACTTTTGGGTACAAGAATGACACATGGATATATAGCAAAATATTCTGAAAATTCAATGACGTGCCATCTTGCATGATTCACAAGTAAACTGGCGTAAGCAAGATCCACACTTTTTGTTTGTAAATCTCCTATCACTCCGGACCAGCTACCATTTGGAAATCTTTTACCAAATTGCCTCAAATCATTAATCTTCACATATCTTGGTGTGTAGTTCATGTATTTACTCAGGGATTCAAAAATCTTGAACACATAACCTCTTTGTGAATACGTACGTTTGTTTTTTATGAAATAAAAGTCTGGCAAAATCGAAGCTTGCAATGTAGTCACTCGAAGATTAGAATTGTTCAGTTTTGTTGACTTTCTAAGTGAGTATACTTGTTTTAACATATATTTCACATCATTTATAGTTTCCAGTGTTATATTATTACCATAATGTTGAACAGAGATACTACAAAATTTAACAGAAACATAAATGGTTTTTGTTTTATCACTAATAGTTTCAATATCTGTATTTAGTTTAATGTTTATTAACAGAAAATCTGTGATAAATTTGTGTTTCATGGCAAGAAAAATGTCGCTTATAACCTTTTCATCTTTGTGTCTCATCAGAGAGGTGTAAATCACAAGAAAACGTAACTTGTTGTTCCAGCATAATATGTGGCAATCTTCTACCAGTTCGTAAAATTGTTTTAGGTCTTGAATAAGAAATATCGTAAAGTCACCTTCTGTAGAATTCTGAATAGTTCTCAACACACTGTTCTCCTTAATACCATTGAGATCAAAATGTATTGTTGGTAAATAAAATAGTTCTACCATTTCTTTGGTTTGTAATGTACACAATGTATCATTTAGTTGTGATATGAGTATGAAGGACTGGGCGTCTGAGAAGTCTGTGGTAATAAACTTGACAACTGTACTCATAATTGTGTCTATACCAGTGCAGTTCTGGTCTTCATGGAATGGCAATATATAGGCCTTCGCACAACTAAAGCACGGTATCAAAGTCACGAAAGGAATATAGAAGTACAACATTGAACATTCAAGTTTACTTATAGTTTCAAACGTACAGGTTTTCTTATCCTCTGCAGACTTCATCATGAAATTAGGTACTGGAAAAGAAAAAATAATTAAGATTACGGTACTTCATTTAATTTATTGGTATTTTAAAAAGTGACATGAGTTCTGCAAAATGAAATTTAACTTCCTTATAGCAAAAATTACCCACTCTGCATGAACAAATACCGAAATCCTCAATATTACATTCAGTAGCACGGAATTATTACTAATAATTGGCTATATATATATATATATATATATATATATATATATATATATATATATATATATATATATATATATCTTGTAGATACATATTAAAAGATTATAATATTTTATTAGGTGATTGGGATAATGATAATTTAAAAGTCAAACTTAAAGCTCAGAATATTACAACCATGTTGAATTGTGACATGTATGGCACGTGTTATTGTTTGTTATTGTCTATCTGTTTGTGTAAGTAATTGCACATGGTTATGTTTATGTTTTGTTACTCGTGAAATCCTGGCGAGACGCTAACTCGTAGGATTATGTAAATAGAAATTAAGAAAATGTATGTCAGCTTGAATTGTGTAATAAAACCATTTTTTAACATTGACACAATTCGGATATGGCATAATATTCAGATTCGCAGAGATTGATAGTCTGGGAATTCGGTCACAATGTAATACGGTCTGAAACGAATGTTTGACCAATAGCTGAGGTAAACAAAGTCGAATCACGAAATGACGAATTCCATCGTCTGCGGGAAGGAACAAAAACCCAGATCTGGATGGAATCAGAAAGAGTCGCGGATGAGACGCAGATCAGACGCCGATCATACGGAGATCAGAAGTGGATCAGAAGTCAATCTTAGTCTTGAGTTCCAAGTACTTGAACAACTATCTATTAATGGTTGGCCATTAGTCGGCTAACTGTGGAAGCCGAGTCGCCGAGTTCAACATCGTCCTGAGAGAGAGAGAGCCCAGCAGTGGATATTCGTCGTTCCAGCCTGAAGCCTGAATACCAAGGTATGTGTACCTCAGTTATGTGTGTTGCTCGCGATCGAAGCTCCACACATTTGACATACTGTGATCTGAACAATTAAGTCATATCCATTAAGTTCCACACACACACTTACACTATGACATTCACTGTTCAAATACATGAAGTTTCAATGAATTAAAGTGTTTCTGAGATATACTAGAATAACCCTCTCGCTAGAAATTCTATTTGTTCAATCCTACTCATTTCAGACAATGGGTAGCAGCAGCCTCTTTACGTCAACACGCAATTAACTCCAAATTTAATAGGCACGACGTGAGGAAGTTGTTAATATATATATATATATATATATATATTTGGTCTAGGAATTAATTCGTGCGGGTGGACAAGAGATGGCGCAACGAACGGAGCGTCCCACAGTTCCGTGTATCCACACATGTGTTGCAAACCCCTGTCATCGCGTATCGTTCGTAGTATAGGGCAGTGGATTAAAGCGTCAACAACACCAGTTTGTAGTTAAGTGAACATGGCGCAATTTGTGCCTGATAACGTGTTTTTGCGGGGTGTCCTGCTGCATTACTTTAACATGCAGAAAAGTGCGACTGAAAGTCATCGTATTTTGGTGGAAGTGTATGGTGACCATGCTCTAGCTGAGCGAACGTGTCAGAAGTGGTTTGCACGGTTTAGAAGTGATGATTTCGGCTTGGCAGACCAAGAGCGAGCTGGACAGCCAAAAAAATTTCAAGACGAAGAATTGACAGCATTGCTCGAGCAGGATTCGTGTCAAACACAGGAACAATTTGCAGTAGCATTAGGCGTTGATCAAACAACAGTCTCCAAACGCTTGAAAGCCATGGGAATGATTCAAAAGATGTCACATTGGGTTCCACATGAATTGAAAGACAGAGACGTTGAAAGACGAAAAACCATTTGCGAATTGCTGCTTCAACGACAGAGCAGAAAGGGGTTTCTGCATCGAATTATTACGGGTGATGAGAAGTGGATCCATTACGAGAACCCTAAACGAAAAAAGGCCTGGGTGAAACCAGGTGAACCAGGTTTATCACAACCAAAACGAGATATTCACTGTGCAAAGGTTATGCTGTGCATATGGTGGGATATGAAAGGTGTGGTGTACTATGAGCTGCTGCAACCGGGTGAAACTATGAATGGAGAACGTTATCGACGACAATTAATGCGTTTGAAGCAAGCTCTGGCCAGAACAGAACCAGAATGGGAGAACAGACATGATAAACTTATTGTTCAACATGATAACGCTCGCCCACATGTCGCAAAACCGGTCAAAACCTATTTAGAAAATGTCGGATGGGAAGTTTTACCTCACCCGCCGTATTCACCAGAGTTGCTCCTTCGGACTAAAACTTGTTCGATTGCATGAACAACGATTTGATTGGACAGCGGTTTACTTCTTCAGAAGATATCGAAACATGGGTCTCTGACTGGATCGCTTCCAAGGATGAGGACTTCTTTCGCCACGGAATCCGTACATTGCCTGACAGATGGGCGAAAGTGGTGGCTAGCGATGGACAATATTTTTCTTAAGGTATTTATGTATTTTGTGTTTGTACTACAGCTTCAATGTGTGCGTACCAACCGCACGAATTAATTCCTAGACCAAAATATATATATATATATATATATATATATATATATATATATATATATATATATATATATATATATATATATATATATATATATATATATATATATATATATATATATATAGAGAGAGAGAGAGAGAGAGAGAGAGAGAGAGAGAGAGAGATTTTAGAATCAACTCGTTCACCATCAATAAATAATGTATTCTCATAACTTTTTAAATAAATAAAAAATATTATTCTGGCAATGCGTGAGAGACGACGTCAATTCTCGATCTTTTAAAGATAATTTCAGATATTGTACCATTTTTTAAATTTCTTATTTTATATGCGCTAAAGTTTGAATGAACAATTTTTATATATTTAAGACTGACTTAAACCTTTTATTGTTGGACCTGGCTCTTTTCGTGTTGTTGAAGTCTGACTTGTTTCAGACGTGAGTCTGGTATTTGAGTGAAAATCTGAAGTTTTCCACTTGATTTATGTATTCTGCTTTTAAATTTATTTATGTAATGTACCACGTGCTTATGTATACAACCAATACCGTGTGCTCTTGTTTGTAAACATCACCACATGAATTTACTACACACCATGTGGAATTACTACGAGCAGCAGACGACAGACCACTGGCATCTCCTACGAAGCACATAACAACAGGGCAGAAGCAGCGCTACCGCCACTGTGGAGGCCTATAAAATCGGCAGTAACAAGCGGACCAGTAACAGTTCTCTTTGTCCTATTGCTTGCTTCGGAGCATTAGGAGAACCAATCCCCAAAGCCTCTAGTCTGCTTCGGGACTCTTGGCTATTCCTTTCGTCCTGGCTTAGACTGCTTCGGGGCTCTGTTGGGAATCCTATAGTTTCTTAACGTGCTTTGGGGGTCTGTGATTTCTAACCCCTTTACTGCTTGCTTCGGAGCATTAGGAGAACCAATCCCCAAAGCCTCTAGTCTGCTTCGGGACTCTTGGCTATTCCTTTCGTCCTGGCTTAGACTGCTTCGGGGCTCTGTTGGGAATCCTATAGTTTCTTAACGTGCTTTGGGGGTCTGTGATTTCTAACCCCTTTACTGCTTGCTTCGGAGCATTAGGAGAACCAATCCCCAAAGCCTCTAGTCTGCTTCGGGACTCTTGGCTATTCCTTTCGTCCTAGCTTAGACTGCTTCGGGGCTCTGTTGGGAATCCTATAGTTTCTTAACGTGCTTTGGGGGTCTGTGATTTCTAACCCCTTTACTGCTTGCTTCGGAGCATTAGGAGAACCAATCCCCAAAGCCTCTAGTCTGCTTCGGGACTCTTGGCTATTCCTTTCGTTCTGGCTTAGACTGCTTCGGGGCTCTGTTGGGAATCCTACAGTTTCTTAGCGTGCTTTGGGGGTCTGTGATTTCTAACCCCTTTACTGCTTGCTTCGGAGCATTGGGAGAACCAATCCCTAAGCTTCTAGTCTGCTTCGGGACTCTTGGCTATTCCTTTCGTCCTGGCTTAGACTGCTTCGGGGCTCTGTTGGGAATCCTATAGTTTCTTAACGTGCTTTGGGGGTCTGTGGTTTCTAACCCCTTTACTGCTTGCTTCGGAGCATTAGGAGAACCAATCCCCAAAGTCTCTAGTCTGCTTCGGGACTCTTGGCTATTCCTTTCGTTCTGGCTTAGACTGCTTCGGGGCTCTGTTGGGAATCCTACAGTTTCTTAGCGTGCTTTGGGGGTCTGTGATTTCTAACCCCTTTACTGCTTGCTTCGAAGCATTAGGAGAACCAATCCCTAAGCTTCTAGTCTGCTTCGGGACTCTTGGCTATTCCTTTCGTTCTGGCTTAGACTGCTTCGGGGCTCTGTTGGGAATCCTACAGTTTCTTAGCGTGCTTTGGGGGTCTGTGATTTCTAACCCCTTTACTGCTTGCTTCGGAGCATTAGGAGAACCAATCCCTAAGCTTCTAGTCTGCTTCGGGACTCTTGGCTATTCCTTTCGTCCTGGCTTAGACTGCTTCGGGGCTCTGTTGGGAATCCTATAGTTTCTTAACGTGCTTTGGGGGTCTGTGATTTCTAACCCCTTTACTGCTTGCTTCGGAGCATTAGGAGAACCAATCCCCAAAGCCTCTAGTCTGCTTCGGGACTCTTGGCTATTCCTTTCGTCCTGGCTTAGACTGCTTCGGGGCTCTGTTGGGAATCCTACAGTTTCTTAGCGTGCTTTGGGGAACTGTGATTTCTAACCCCTTTACTGCTTGCTTCGGAGCATTAGGAGAACCAATCCCTAAGCTTCTAGTCTGCTTCGGGACTCTTGGCTATTCCTTTCGTCCTGGCTTAGACTGCTTCGGGGCTCTGTTGGGAATCCTATAGTTTCTTAACGTGCTTTGGGGGTCTGTGATTTCTAACCCCTTTACTGCTTGCTTCGGAGCATTAGGAGAACCAATCCCCAAAGCCTCTAGTCTGCTTCGGGACTCTTGGCTATTCCTTTCGTCCTGGCTTAGACTGCTTCGGGGCTCTGTTGGGAATCCTACAGTTTCTTAACGTGCTTAGGGGGTCTGTGATTTCTAACCCCTTTACTGCTTGCTTCGGAGCATTAGGAGAACCAATCCCTAAGCTTCTAGTCTGCTTCGGGACTCTTGGCTATTCCTTTCGTCCTGGCTTAGACTGCTTCGGGGCTCTGTTGGGAATCCTATAGTTTCTTAACGTGCTTTGGGGGTCTGTGATTTCTAACCCCTTTACTGCTTGCTTCGGAGCATTAGGAGAACCAATCCCCAAAGCCTCTAGTCTGCTTCGGGACTCTTGGCTATTCCTTTCGTTCTGGCTTAGACTGCTTCGGGGCTCTGTTGGGAATCCTATAGTTTCTTAACGTGCTTTGGGGGTCTGTGATTTCTAACCCCTTTACTGCTTGCTTCGGAGCATTAGGAGAACCAATCCCCAAAGCCTCTAGTCTGCTTCGGGATTCTTGGCTATTCCTTTCGTCCTGGCTTAGACTGCTTCGGGGCTCTGTTGGGAATCCTATAGTTTCTTAACTTGCTTTGGGGGTCTGTGATTTCTAACCCCTTTACTGCTTGCTTCGGAGCATTAGGAGAACCAATCCCCAAGCCTCTAGTCTGCTTCGGGACTCTTGGCTATTCCTTTCGTCCTGGCTTAGACTGCTTCGGGGCTCTGTTGGGAATCCTATAGTTTCTTAACGTGCTTTGGGGGTCTGTGATTTCTAACCCCTTTACTGCTTGCTTCGGAGCATTAGGAGAACCAATCCCCAAAGCCTCTAGTCTGCTTCGGGACTCTTGGCTATTCCTTTCGTTCTGGCTTAGACTGCTTCGGGGCTCTGTTGGGAATCCTATAGTTTCTTAACGTGCTTTGGGGGTCTGTGATTTCCAACCCCCTTACTGTTTGCTTCGGAGCATTAGGAGAACCAATCCCCAAAGCCTCTAGTCTGCTTCGGGACTCTTGGCTATTCCTTTCGTTCTGGCTTAGACTGCTTCGGGGCTCTGTTGGGAATCCTACAATTTCTTAGCGTGCTTTGGGGATCTGTGATTTCTAACCCCTTTACTGCTTGCTTCGGAGCATTAGGAGAACCAATCCCTAAGCTTCTAGTCTGCTTCGGGACTCTTGGCTATTTCTTTCGTCCTGGCTTAGACTGCTTCGGGGCTCTGTTGGGAATCCTATAGTTTCTTAACGTGCTTTGGGGGTCTGTGATTTCAAACCCCTTTACTGCTTGCTTCGGAGCATTAGGAGAACCAATCCCCAAAGTCTCAAGTCTGCTTCGGGACTCTTAGCTATTCCTTTCGTTCTGGCTTAGACTGCTTCGGGGCTCTGTTGGGAATCCTACAGTTTCTTAGCGTGCTTTGGGGGTCTGTGATTTCTAACCCCTTTACTGCTTGCTTCGGAGCATTAGGAGAACCAATCCCCAAGCCTCTAGTCTGCTTCGGGACTCTTGGCTATTCCTTTCGTTCTGGCTTAGACTGCTTCGGGGCTCTGTTGGGAATCCTACAGTTTCTTAGCGTGCTTTGGAGTCTGTGATTTCTAACCCCTTTACTGCTTGCTTCGGAGCATTAGGAGAACCAATCCCTAAGCTTCTAGTCTGCTTCGGGACTCTTGGCTATTCCTTTCGTCCTGGCTTAGACTGCTTCGGGGCTCTGTTGGGAATCCTATAGTTTCTTAGCGTGCTTTGGGGGTCTGTGATTTCTAACCCCTTTACTGCTTGCTTCGGAGCATTAGGAGAACCAATCCCCAAAGCTTCTAGTCTGCTTCGGGACTCTTGGCTATTCCTTTCGTCCTGGCTTAGACTGCTTCGGGGCTCTGTTGGGAATCCTATAGTTTCTTAACGTGCTTTGGGGGTCTGTGATTTCTAACCCCTTTACTGCTTGCTTCGGAGCATTAGGAGAACCAATCCCCAAAGCCTCTAGTCTGCTTCGGGACTCTTGGCTATTCCTTTCATTCTGGCTTAGACTGCTTCGGGGCTCTGTTGGGAATCCTACAGTTTCTTAGCGTGCTTTGGGGGTCTGTGATTTCTAACCCCTTTACTGCTTGCTTCGGAGCATTAGGAGAACCAATCCCCAAGCCTCTAGTCTGCTTCGGGACTCTTGGCTATTCCTTTCGTTCTGGCTTAGACTGCTTCGGGGCTCTGTTGGGAATCCTACAGTTTCTTAGCGTGCTTTGGGGGTCTGTGATTTCTAACCCCTTTACTGCTTGCTTCGGAGCATTAGGAGAACCAATCCCCAAAGCCTCTAGTCTGCTTCGGGACTCTTGGCTATTCCTTTCGTCCTGGCTTAGACTGCTTCGGGGCTCTGTTGGGAATCCTACAGTTTCTTAACGTGCTTTGGGGGTCTGTGATTTCTAACCCCTTTACTGCTTGCTTCGGAGCATTAGGAGAACCAATCCCTAAGCTTCTAGTCTGCTTCGGGACTCTTGGCTATTCCTTTCGTCCTGGCTTAGACTGCTTCGGGGCTCTGTTGGGAATCCTATAGTTTCTTAACGTGCTTTGGGGGTCTGTGATTTCTAACCCCTTTACTGCTTGCTTCGGAGCATTAGGAGAACCAATCCCCAAAGCCTCTAGTCTGCTTCGGGACTCTTGGGTATTCCTTTCGTCCTGGCTTAGACTGCTTCGGGGCTCTGTTGGGAATCCTATAGTTTCTTAACGTGCTTTGGGGGTCTGTGATTTCTAACCCCTTTACTGCTTGCTTCGGAGCATTAGGAGAACCAATCCCCAAAGCCTCTAGTCTGCTTCGGGACTCTTGGCTATTCCTTTCGTCCTGGCTTAGACTGCTTCGGGGCTCTGTTGGGAATCCTACAGTTTCTTAGCGTGCTTTGGGGAACTGTGATTTCTAACCCCTTTACTGCTTGCTTCGGAGCATTAGGAGAACCAATCCCTAAGCTTCTAGTCTGCTTCGGGACTCTTGGCTATTCCTTTCGTCCTGGCTTAGACTGCTTTGGGGCTCTGTTGGGAATCCTATAGTTTCTTAACGTGCTTTGGGGGTCTGAGATTTCTAACCCCTTTACTGCTTGCTTCGGAGCATTAGGAGAACCAATCCCCAAAGCCTCTAGTCTGCTTCGGGACTCTTGGCTATTCCTTTCGTCCTGGCTTAGACTGCTTCGGGGCTCTGTTGGGAATCCTACAGTTTCTTAACGTGCTTTGGGGGTCTGTGATTTCTAATTCCTTTACTGCTTGCTTCGGAGCATTAGGAGAACCAATCCCTAAGCTTCTAGTCTCCTTCGGGACTCTTGGCTATTCCTTTCGTCCTGGCTTAGACTGCTTCGGGGCTCTGTTGGGAATCCTATAGTTTCTTAACGTGCTTTGGGGGTCTGTGATTTCTAACCCCTTTACTGCTTGCTTCGGAGCATTAGGAGAACCAATCCCCAAAGCCTCTAGTCTGCTTCGGGACTCTTGGCTATTCCTTTCGTCCTGGCTTAGACTGCTTCGGGGCTCTGTTGGGAATCCTATAGTTTCTTAGCGTGCTTTGGGGGTCTGTGATTTCTAACCCCTTTACTGCTTGCTTCGGAGCATTAGGAGAACCAATCCCCAAAGCCTCTAGTCTGCTTCGGGACTCTTGGCTATTCCTTTCGTCCTGGCTTAGACTGCTTCGGGGCTCTGTTGGGAATCCTACAGTTTCTTAACGTGCTTTGGGGGTCTGTGATTTCTAATTCCTTTACTGCTTGCTTCGGAGCATTAGGAGAACCAATCCCTAAGCTTCTAGTCTCCTTCGGGACTCTTGGCTATTCCTTTCGTCCTGGCTTAGACTGCTTCGGGGCTCTGTTGGGAATCCTATAGTTTCTTAACGTGCTTTGGGGGTCTGTGATTTCTAACCCCTTTACTGCTTGCTTCGGAGCATTAGGAGAACCAATCCCCAAAGCCTCTAGTCTGCTTCGGGACTCTTGGCTATTCCTTTCGTCCTGGCTTAGACTGCTTCGGGGCTCTGTTGGGAATCCTATAGTTTCTTAGCGTGCTTTGGGGGTCTGTGATTTCTAACCCCTTTACTGCTTCCTTCGGAGCATTAGGAGAACCAATCCCCAAAGCCTCTAGTCTGCTTCGGGACTCTTGGGTATTCCTTTCGTCCTGGCTTAGACTGCTTCGGGGCTCTGTTGGGAATCCTATAGTTTCTTAACGTGCTTTGGGGGTCTGTGATTTCTAACCCCTTTACTGCTTGCTTCGGAGCATTAGGAGAACCAATCCCCAAAGCCTCTAGTCTGCTTCGGGACTCTTGGCTATTCCTTTCGTCCTGGCTTAGACTGCTTCGGGGCTCTGTTGGGAATCCTACAGTTTCTTAGCGTGCTTTGGGGAACTGTGATTTCTAACCCCTTTACTGCTTGCTTCGGAGCATTAGGAGAACCAATCCCTAAGCTTCTAGTCTGCTTCGGGACTCTTGGCTATTCCTTTCGTCCTGGCTTAGACTGCTTCGGGGCTCTGTTGGGAATCCTATAGTTTCTTAACGTGCTTTGGGGGTCTGTGATTTCTAACCCCTTTACTGCTTGCTTCGGAGCATTAGGAGAACCAATCCCCAAAGCCTCTAGTCTGCTTCGGGACTCTTGGGTATTCCTTTCGTCCTGGCTTAGACTGCTTCGGGGCTCTGTTGGGAATCCTATAGTTTCTTAACGTGCTTTGGGGGTCTGTGATTTCTAACCCCTTTACTGCTTGCTTCGGAGCATTAGGAGAACCAATCCCCAAAGCCTCTAGTCTGCTTCGGGACTCTTGGCTATTCCTTTCGTCCTGGCTTAGACTGCTTCGGGGCTCTGTTGGGAATCCTACAGTTTCTTAGCGTGCTTTGGGGAACTGTGATTTCTAACCCCTTTACTGCTTGCTTCGGAGCATTAGGAGAACCAATCCCTAAGCTTCTAGTCTGCTTCGGGACTCTTGGCTATTCCTTTCGTCCTGGCTTAGACTGCTTCGGGGCTCTGTTGGGAATCCTATAGTTTCTTAACGTGCTTTGGGGGTCTGTGATTTCTAACCCCTTTACTGCTTGCTTCGGAGCATTAGGAGAACCAATCCCCAAAGCCTCTAGTCTGCTTCGGGACTCTTGGCTATTCCTTTCATTCTGGCTTAGACTGCTTCGGGGCTCTGTTGGGAATCCTACAGTTTCTTAGCGTGCTTTGGGGGTCTGTGATTTCTAACCCCTTTACTGCTTGCTTCGGAGCATTAGGAGAACCAATCCCCAAGCCTCTAGTCTGCTTCGGGACTCTTGGCTATTCCTTTCGTTCTGGCTTAGACTGCTTCGGGGCTCTGTTGGGAATCCTACAGTTTCTTAGCGTGCTTTGGGGGTCTGTGATTTCTAACCCCTTTACTGCTTGCTTCGGAGCATTAGGAGAACCAATCCCCAAAGCCTCTAGTCTGCTTCGGGACTCTTGGCTATTCCTTTCGTCCTGGCTTAGACTGCTTCGGGGCTCTGTTGGGAATCCTATAGTTTCTTAACGTGCTTTGGGGGTCTGTGATTTCTAACCCCTTTACTGCTTGCTTCGGAGCATTAGGAGAACCAATCCCCAAAGCCTCTAGTCTGCTTCGGGACTCTTGGGTATTCCTTTCGTCCTGGCTTAGACTGCTTCGGGGCTCTGTTGGGAATCCTATAGTTTCTTAACGTGCTTTGGGGGTCTGTGATTTCTAACCCCTTTACTGCTTGCTTCGGAGCATTAGGAGAACCAATCCCCAAAGCCTCTAGTCTGCTTCGGGACTCTTGGCTATTCCTTTCGTCCTGGCTTAGACTGCTTCGGGGCTCTGTTGGGAATCCTACAGTTTCTTAGCGTGCTTTGGGGAACTGTGATTTCTAACCCCTTTACTGCTTGCTTCGGAGCATTAGGAGAACCAATCCCTAAGCTTCTAGTCTGCTTCGGGACTCTTGGCTATTCCTTTCGTCCTGGCTTAGACTGCTTTGGGGCTCTGTTGGGAATCCTATAGTTTCTTAACGTGCTTTGGGGGTCTGTGATTTCTAACCCCTTTACTGCTTGCTTCGGAGCATTAGGAGAACCAATCCCCAAAGCCTCTAGTCTGCTTCGGGACTCTTGGCTATTCCTTTCGTCCTGGCTTAGACTGCTTCGGGGCTCTGTTGGGAATCCTACAGTTTCTTAACGTGCTTAGGGGGTCTGTGATTTCTAACCCCTTTACTGCTTGCTTCGGAGCATTAGGAGAACCAATCCCTAAGCTTCTAGTCTCCTTCGGGACTCTTGGCTATTCCTTTCGTCCTGGCTTAGACTGCTTCGGGGCTCTGTTGGGAATCCTATAGTTTCTTAACGTGCTTTGGGGGTCTGTGATTTCTAACCCCTTTACTGCTTGCTTCGGAGCATTAGGAGAACCAATCCCCAAAGCCTCTAGTCTGCTTCGGGACTCTTGGCTATTCCTTTCGTCCTGGCTTAGACTGCTTCGGGGCTCTGTTGGGAATCCTATAGTTTCTTAGCGTGCTTTGGGGGTCTGTGATTTCTAACCCCTTTACTGCTTGCTTCGGAGCATTAGGAGAACCAATCCCTAAGCTTCTAGTCTGCTTCGGGACTCTTGGCTATTCCTTTCGTCCTGGCTTAGACTGCTTCGGGGCTCTGTTGGGAATCCTATAGTTTCTTAACGTGCTTTGGGGGTCTGTGATTTCTAACCCCTTTACTGCTTGCTTCGGAGCATTAGGAGAACCAATCCCCAAAGCCTCTAGTCTGCTTCGGGACTCTTGGCTATTCCTTTCGTTCTGGCTTAGACTGCTTCGGGGCTCTGTTGGGAATCCTACAGTTTCTTAGCGTGCTTTGGGGGTCTGTGATTTCTAACCCCTTTACTGCTTGCTTCGGAGCATTAGGAGAACCAATCCCCAAAGCCTCTAGTCTGCTTCGGGACTCTTGGCTATTCCTTTCGTTCTGGCTTAGACTGCTTCGGGGCTCTGTTGGGAATCCTACAGTTTCTTAGCGTGCTTTGGGGGTCTGTGACTTCTAACCCCTTTACTGCTTGCTTCGGAGCATTAGGAGAACCAATCCCTAAGCTTCTAGTCTGCTTCGGGACTCTTGGCTATTCCTTTCGTCCTGGCTTAGACTGCTTCGGGGCTCTGTTGGGAATCCTATAGTTTCTTAACGTGCTTTGGGGGTCTGTGATTTCTAACCCCTTTACTGCTTGCTTCGGAGCATTAGGAGAACCAATCCCCAAAGCCTCTAGTCTGCTTCGGGACTCTTGGCTATTCCTTTCGTCCTGGCTTAGACTGCTTCGGGGCTCTGTTGGGAATCCTACAGTTTCTTAGCGTGCTTTGGGGAACTGTGATTTCTAACCCCTTTACTGCTTGCTTCGGAGCATTAGGAGAACCAATCCCTAAGCTTCTGGTCTGCTTCGGGACTCTTGGCTATTCCTTTCATTCTGGCTTAGACTGCTTCGGGGCTCTGTTGGGAATCCTATAGTTTCTTAACGTGCTTTGGGGGTCTGTGATTTCTAACCCCTTTACTGCTTGCTTCGGAGCATTAGGAGAACCAATCCCCAAAGCCTCTAGTCTGCTTCGGGACTCTTGGCTATTCCTTTCGTCCTGGCTTAGACTGCTTCGGGGCTCTGTTGGGAATCCTACAGTTTCTTAACGTGCTTTGGGGGTCTGTGATTTCTAACCCCTTTACTGCTTGCTTCGGAGCATTAGGAGAACCAATCCCTAAGCTTCTAGTCTGCTTCGGGACTCTTGGCTATTCCTTTCGTCCTGGCTTAGACTGCTTCGGGGCTCTGTTGGGAATCCTATAGTTTCTTAACGTGCTTTGGGGGTCTGTGATTTCTAACCCCTTTACTGCTTGCTTCGGAGCATTAGGAGAACCAATCCCCAAAGCCTCTAGTCTGCTTCGGGACTCTTGGGTATTCCTTTCGTCCTGGCTTAGACTGCTTCGGGGCTCTGTTGGGAATCCTATAGTTTCTTAACGTGCTTTGGGGGTCTGTGATTTCTAACCCCTTTACTGCTTGCTTCGGAGCATTAGGAGAACCAATCCCCAAAGCCTCTAGTCTGCTTCGGGACTCTTGGCTATTCCTTTCGTCCTGGCTTAGACTGCTTCGGGGCTCTGTTGGGAATCCTACAGTTTCTTAGCGTGCTTTGGGGAACTGTGATTTCTAACCCCTTTACTGCTTGCTTCGGAGCATTAGGAGAACCAATCCCTAAGCTTCTAGTCTGCTTCGGGACTCTTGGCTATTCCTTTCGTCCTGGCTTAGACTGCTTCGGGGCTCTGTTGGGAATCCTATAGTTTCTTAACGTGCTTTGGGGGTCTGTGATTTCTAACCCCTTTACTGCTTGCTTCGGAGCATTAGGAGAACCAATCCCCAATGCCTCTAGTCTGCTTCGGGACTCTTGGGTATTCCTTTCGTCCTGGCTTAGACTGCTTCGGGGCTCTGTTGGGAATCCTATAGTTTCTTAACGTGCTTTGGGGGTCTGTGATTTCTAACCCCTTTACTGCTTGCTTCGGAGCATTAGGAGAACCAATCCCCAAAGCCTCTAGTCTGCTTCGGGACTCTTGGCTATTCCTTTCGTCCTGGCTTAGACTGCTTCGGGGCTCTGTTGGGAATCCTACAGTTTCTTAGCGTGCTTTGGGGAACTGTGATTTCTAACCCCTTTACTGCTTGCTTCGGAGCATTAGGAGAACCAATCCCTAAGCTTCTAGTCTGCTTCGGGACTCTTGGCTATTCCTTTCGTCCTGGCTTAGACTGCTTCGGGGCTCTGTTGGGAATCCTATAGTTTCTTAACGTGCTTTGGGGGTCTGTGATTTCTAACCCCTTTACTGCTTGCTTCGGAGCATTACGAGAACCAATCCCCAAAGCCTCTAGTCTGCTTCGGGACTCTTGGCTATTCCTTTCATTCTGGCTTAGACTGCTTCGGGGCTCTGTTGGGAATCCTACAGTTTCTTAGCGTGCTTTGGGGGTCTGTGATTTCTAACCCCTTTACTGCTTGCTTCGGAGCATTAGGAGAACCAATCCCCAAGCCTCTAGTCTGCTTCGGGACTCTTGGCTATTCCTTTCGTTCTGGCTTAGACTGCTTCGGGGCTCTGTTGGGAATCCTACAGTTTCTTAGCGTGCTTTGGGGGTCTGTGATTTCTAACCCCTTTACTGCTTGCTTCGGAGCATTAGGAGAACCAATCCCCAAAGCTTCTAGTCTGCTTCGGGACTCTTGGCTATTCCTTTCGTCCTGGCTTAGACTGCTTCGGGGCTCTGTTGGGAATCCTACAGTTTCTTAACGTGCTTTGGGGGTCTGTGATTTCTAACCCCTTTACTGCTTGCTTCGGAGCATTAGGAGAACCAATCCCTAAGCTTCTAGTCTGCTTCGGGACTCTTGGCTATTCCTTTCGTCCTGGCTTAGACTGCTTCGGGGCTCTGTTGGGAATCCTATAGTTTCTTAACGTGCTTTGGGGGTCTGTGATTTCTAACCCCTTTACTGCTTGCTTCGGAGCATTAGGAGAACCAATCCCCAAAGCCTCTAGTCTGCTTCGGGACTCTTGGCTATTCCTTTCGTCCTGGCTTAGACTGCTTCGGGGCTCTGTTGGGAATCCTATAGTTTCTTAACGTGCTTTGGGGGTCTGTGATTTCTAACCCCTTTACTGCTTGCTTCGGAGCATTAGGAGAACCAATCCCCAAAGCCTCTAGTCTGCTTCGGGACTCTTGGGTATTCCTTTCGTCCTGGCTTAGACTGCTTCGGGGCCCTGTTGGGAATCCTATAGTTTCTTAACGTGCTTTGGGGGTCTGTGATTTCTAACCCCTTTACTGCTTGCTTCGGAGCATTAGGAGAACCAATCCCCAAAGCCTTTAGTCTGCTTCGGGACTCTTGGGTATTCCTTTCGTCCTGGCTTAGACTGCTTCGGGGCTCTGTTGGGAATCCTACAGTTTCTTAGCGTGCTTTGGGGAACTGTGATTTCTAACCCCTTTACTGCTTGCTTCGGAGCATTAGGAGAACCAATCCCTAAGCTTCTAGTCTGCTTCGGGACTCTTGGCTATTCCTTTCGTCCTGGCTTAGACTGCTTTGGGGCTCTGTTGGGAATCCTATAGTTTCTTAACGTGCTTTGGGGGTCTGTGATTTCTAACCCCTTTACTGCTTGCTTCGGAGCATTAGGAGAACCAATCCCCAAAGCCTCTAGTCTGCTTCGGGACTCTTGGCTATTCCTTTCGTCCTGGCTTAGACTGCTTCGGGGCTCTGTTGGGAATCCTACAGTTTCTTAACGTGCTTAGGGGGTCTGTGATTTCTAACCCCTTTACTGCTTGCTTCGGAGCATTAGGAGAACCAATCCCTAAGCTTCTAGTCTCCTTCGGGACTCTTGGCTATTCCTTTCGTCCTGGCTTAGACTGCTTCGGGGCTCTGTTGGGAATCCTATAGTTTCTTAACGTGCTTTGGGGGTCTGTGATTTCTAACCCCTTTACTGCTTGCTTCGGAGCATTAGGAGAACCAATCCCCAAAGCCTCTAGTCTGCTTCGGGACTCTTGGCTATTCCTTTCGTCCTGGCTTAGACTGCTTCGGGGCTCTGTTGGGAATCCTATAGTTTCTTAGCGTGCTTTGGGGGTCTGTGATTTCTAACCCCTTTACTGCTTGCTTCGGAGCATTAGGAGAACCAATCCCTAAGCTTCTAGTCTGCTTCGGGACTCTTGGCTATTCCTTTCGTCCTGGCTTAGACTGCTTCGGGGCTCTGTTGGGAATCCTATAGTTTCTTAACGTGCTTTGGGGGTCTGTGATTTCTAACCCCTTTACTGCTTGCTTCGGAGCATTAGGAGAACCAATCCCCAAAGCCTCTAGTCTGCTTCGGGACTCTTGGCTATTCCTTTCGTTCTGGCTTAGACTGCTTCGGGGCTCTGTTGGGAATCCTACAGTTTCTTAGCGTGCTTTGGGGGTCTGTGATTTCTAACCCCTTTACTGCTTGCTTCGGAGCATTAGGAGAACCAATCCCCAAAGCCTCTAGTCTGCTTCGGGACTCTTGGCTATTCCTTTCGTTCTGGCTTAGACTGCTTCGGGGCTCTGTTGGGAATCTTACAGTTTCTTAGCGTGCTTTGGGGGTCTGTGACTTCTAACCCCTTTACTGCTTGCTTCGGAGCATTAGGAGAACCAATCCCTAAGCTTCTAGTCTGCTTCGGGACTCTTGGCTATTCCTTTCGTCCTGGCTTAGACTGCTTCGGGGCTCTGTTGGGAATCCTATAGTTTCTTAACGTGCTTTGGGGGTCTGTGATTTCTAACCCCTTTACTGCTTGCTTCGGAGCATTAGGAGAACCAATCCCCAAAGCCTCTAGTCTGCTTCGGGACTCTTGGCTATTCCTTTCGTCCTGGCTTAGACTGCTTCGGGGCTCTGTTGGGAATCCTACAGTTTCTTAGCGTGCTTTGGGGAACTGTGATTTCTAACCCCTTTACTGCTTGCTTCGGAGCATTAGGAGAACCAATCCCTAAGCTTCTAGTCTGCTTCGGGACTCTTGGCTATTCCTTTCATTCTGGCTTAGACTGCTTCGGGGCTCTGTTGGGAATCCTATAGTTTCTTAACGTGCTTTGGGGGTCTGTGATTTCTAACCCCTTTACTGCTTGCTTCGGAGCATTAGGAGAACCAATCCCCAAAGCCTCTAGTCTGCTTCGGGACTCTTGGCTATTCCTTTCGTCCTGGCTTAGACTGCTTCGGGGCTCTGTTGGGAATCCTACAGTTTCTTAACGTGCTTTGTGGGTCTGTGATTTCTAACCCCTTTACTGCTTGCTTCGGAGCATTAGGAGAACCAATCCCTAAGCTTCTAGTCTGCTTCGGGACTCTTGGCTATTCCTTTCGTCCTGGCTTAGACTGCTTCGGGGCTCTGTTGGGAATCCTATAGTTTCTTAACGTGCTTTGGGGGTCTGTGATTTCTAACCCCTTTACTGCTTGCTTCGGAGCATTAGGAGAACCAATCCCCAAAGCCTCTAGTCTGCTTCGGGACTCTTGGCTATTCCTTTCGTCCTGGCTTAGACTGCTTCGGGCTCTGTTGGGAATCCTACAGTTTCTTAGCGTGCTTTGGGGAACTGTGATTTCTAACCCCTTTACTGCTTGCTTCGGAGCATTAGGAGAACCAATCCCTAAGCTTCTAGTCTGCTTCGGGACTCTTGGCTATTCCTTTCGTCCTGGCTTAGACTGCTTCGGGGCTCTGTTGGGAATCCTATAGTTTCTTAACGTGCTTTGAGGGTCTGTGATTTCTAACCCCTTTACTGCTTGCTTCGGAGCATTAGGAGAACCAATCCCCAAAGCCTCTAGTCTGCTTCGGGACTCTTGGCTATTCCTTTCGTCCTGGCTTAGACTGCTTCGGGGCTCTGTTGAGAATCCTACAGTTTCTTAACGTGCTTAGGGGGTCTGTGATTTCTAACCCCTTTACTGCTTGCTTCGGAGCATTAGGAGAACCAATCCCTAAGCTTCTAGTCTGCTTCGGGACTCTTGGCTATTCCTTTCGTCCTGGCTTAGACTGCTTCGGGGCTCTGTTGGGAATCCTATAGTTTCTTAACGTGCTTTGGGGGTCTGTGATTTCTAACCCCTTTACTGCTTGCTTCGGAGCATTAGGAGAACCAATCCCCAAAGCCTCTAGTCTGCTTCGGGACTCTTGGCTATTCCTTTCGTCCTGGCTTAGACTGCTTCGGGGCTCTGTTGGGAATCCTATAGTTTCTTAACGTGCTTTGGGGGTCTGTGATTTCTAACCCCTTTACTGCTTGCTTCGGAGCATTAGGAGAACCAATCCCCAAAGCCTCTAGTCTGCTTCGGGACTCTTGGCTATTCCTTTCGTCCTGGCTTAGACTGCTTCGGGGCTCTGTTGGGAATCCTATAGTTTCTTAACTTGCTTTGGGGGTCTGTGATTTCTAACCCCTTTACTGCTTGCTTCGGAGCATTAGGAGAACCAATCCCCAAGCCTCTAGTCTGCTTCGGGACTCTTGGCTATTCCTTTCGTCCTGGCTTAGACTGCTTCGGGGCTCTGTTGGGAATCCTATAGTTTCTTAACGTGCTTTGGGGGTCTGTGATTTCTAACCCCTTTACTGCTTGCTTCGGAGCATTAGGAGAACCAATCCCCAAAGCCTCTAGTCTGCTTCGGGACTCTTGGCTATTCCTTTCGTTCTGGCTTAGACTGCTTCGGGGCTCTGTTGGGAATCCTATAGTTTCTTAACGTGCTTTGGGGGTCTGTGATTTCTAACCCCTTTACTGCTTGCTTCGGAGCATTAGGAGAACCAATCCCCAAAGCCTCTAGTCTGCTTCGGGACTCTTGGCTATTCCTTTCGTTCTGGCTTAGAGTGCTTCGGGGCTCTGTTGGGAATCCTACAGTTTCTTAGCGTGCTTTGGGGGTCTGTGATTTCTAACCCCTTTACTGCTTGCTTCGGAGCATTAGGAGAACCAATCCCTAAGCTTCTAGTCTGCTTCGGGACTCTTGGCTATTCCTTTCGTCCTGGCTTAGACTGCTTCGGGGCTCTGTTGGGAATCCTATAGTTTCTTAACGTGCTTTGGGGGTCTGTGATTTCTAACCCCTTTACTGCTTGCTTCGGAGCATTAGGAGAACCAATCCCCAAAGCCTCTAGTCTGCTTCGGGACTCTTGGCTATTCCTTTCGTCCTGGCTTAGACTGCTTCGGGGCTCTGTTGGGAATCCTACAGTTTCTTAACGTGCTTTGGGGGTCTGTGATTTCTAACCCCTTTACTGCTTGCTTCGGAGCATTAGGAGAACCAATCCCTAAGCTTCTAGTCTGCTTCGGGACTCTTGGCTATTCCTTTCGTCCTGGCTTAGACTGCTTCGGGGCTCTGTTGGGAATCCTATAGTTTCTTAACGTGCTTTGGGGGTCTGTGATTTCTAACCCCTTTACTGCTTGCTTCGGAGCATTAGGAGAACCAATCCCCAAAGCCTCTAGTCTGCTTCGGGACTCTTGGCTATTCCTTTCGTCCTGGCTTAGACTGCTTCGGGGCTCTGTTGGGAATCCTATAGTTTCTTAGCGTGCTTTGGGGGTCTGTGATTTCTAACCCCTTTACTGCTTGCTTCGGAGCATTAGGAGAACCAATCCCCAAAGCCTCTAGTCTGCTTCGGGACTCTTGGCTATTCCTTTCGTCCTGGCTTAGACTGCTTCGGGGCTCTGTTGGGAATCCTATAGTTTCTTAACGTGCTTTGGGGGTCTGTGATTTCTAACCTCTTTACTCCTTGCTTCGGAGCATTAGGAGAACCAATCCCAAGCCTCTAGTCTGCTTCGGGACTCTTGGCTATTCCTTTCGTCCTGGCTTAGACTGCTTCGGGGCTCTGTTGGGAATCCTATAGTTTCTTAACGTGCTTTGAGGGTCTGTGATTTCTAACCCCTTTACTGCTTGCTTCGGAGCATTAGGAGAACCAATCCCCAAAGCCTCTAGTCTGCTTCGGGACTCTTGGCTATTCCTTTCGTCCTAGCTTAGACTGCTTCGGGGCTCTGTTGGGAATCCTATAGTTTGTTAACGTGCTTTGGGGGTCTGTGATTTCTAACCCCTTTACTGCTTGCTTCGGAGCATTAGGAGAACCAATCCCCAAAGCCTCTAGTCTGCTTCGGGACTCTTGGCTATTCCTTTCGTTCTGGCTTAGACTGCTTCGGGGCTCTGTTGGGAATCCTACAATTTCTTAGCGTGCTTTGGGGGTCTGTGATTTCTAACCCCTTTACTGCTTGCTTCGGAGCATTAGGAGAACCAATCCCTAAGCTTCTAGTCTGCTTCGGGACTCTTGGCTATTTCTTTCGTTCTGGCTTAGACTGCTTCGGGGCTCTGTTGGGAATCCTATAGTTTCTTAACGTGCTTTGGGGGTCTGTGATTTCTAACCCCTTTACTGCTTCCTTCGGAGCATTAGGAGAACCAATCCCCAAAGCCTCTAGTCTGCTTCGGGACTCTTGGCTATTCCTTTCGTTCTGGCTTAGACTGCTTCGGGGCTCTGTTGGGAATCCTACAGTTTCTTAGCGTGCTTTGGGGGTCTGTGATTTCTAACCCCTTTACTGCTTGCTTCGGAGCATTAGGAGAACCAATCCCTAAGCTTCTAGTCTGCTTCGGGACTCTTGGCTATTCCTTTCGTCGTGGCTTAGACTGCTTCGGGGCTCTGTTGGGAATCCTATAGTTTCTTAACGTGCTTTGGGGGTCTGTGATTTCTAACCCCTTTACTGCTTGCTTCGGAGCATTAGGAGAACCAATCCCCAAAGCCTCTAGTCTGCTTCGGGACTCTTGGCTATTCCTTTCGTCCTGGCTTAGACTGCTTCGGGGCTCTGTTGGGAATCCTACAGTTTCTTAACGTGCTTTGTGGGTCTGTGATTTCTAACCCCTTTACTGCTTGCTTCGGAGCATTAGGAGAACCAATCCCCAAGCCTCTAGTCTGCTTCGGGACTCTTGGCTATTCCTTTCGTCCTGGCTTAGACTGCTTCGGGGCTCTGTTGGGAATCCTACAGTTTCTTAGCGTGCTTTGGGGGTCTGTGATTTCTAACCCCTTTACTGCTTGCTTCGGAGTATTAGGAGAACCAATCCCCAAGCCTCTAGTCTGCTTCGGGACTCTTGGCTATTCCTTTCGTCCTGGCTTAGACTGCTTCGGGGCTCTGTTGGGAATCCTACAGTTTCTTAGCGTGCTTTGGGGGTCTGTGATTTCTAACCCCTTTACTGCTTGCTTCGGAGCATTAGGAGAACCAATCCCCAAGCCTCTAGTCTGCTTCGGGACTCTTGGCTATTCCTTTCGTCCTGGCTTAGACTGCTTCGGGGCTCTGTTGGGAATCCTATAGTTTCTTAACGTGCTTTGGGGGTCTGTGATTTCTAACCCCTTTACTGCTTGCTTCGGAGCATTAGGAGAACCAATCCCCAAAGCCTCTAGTCTGCTTCGGGACTCTTGGCTATTCCTTTCGTCCTGGCTTAGACTGCTTCGGGGCTCTGTTGGGAATCCTACAGTTTCTTAACGTGCTTTGGGAGTCTGTGATTTCTAACCCCTTTACTGCTTGCTTCGGAGCATTAGGAGAACCAATCCCCAAGCCTCTAGTCTGCTTCGGGACTCTTGGCTATTCCTTTCGTCCTGGCTTATACTGCTTCGGGGCTCTGTTGGGAATCCTACAGTTTCTTAGCGTGCTTTGGGGGTCTGTGATTTCTAACCCCTTTACTGCTTGCTTCGGAGCATTAGGAGAACCAATCCCTAAGCTTCTAGTCTGCTTCGGGACTCTTGGCTATTCCTTTCGTTCTGGCTTAGACTGCTTCGGGGCTCTGTTGGGAATCCTACAGTTTCTTAACATGGTTTGAGGGACTATAATTTCTAACTTCTTTACTGCTTGCTTCGGAGCATTAGGAGAACCAATCCCCAAAGCCTCCAGTCTGCTTCGGGTCTCTTGGCTATTCGTTTCGTCCTGGCCTAGGCTGCTTCGGGGCTCTGTTGCGAATCCCACAACATTTGCTTAGCCTGTTTCCGGGTTAAGTGCTCCTAATGCTCCGAAACAAGCAATAGGAGGGATACAAGAGAACTGGTACTGGTTTACTGATTGCTGTCGAATTTATGGGTCTCCATTGTGGCGGTGGCGCAGCTTCTCTTCTGTCATCATGTGACTTGAAGGAGTTACCAGTGGTGTGTCGTCTACTGATCGTAGCTGTCCCACGTGCTGTGTAGTAAATTTATGTAGTGATGGTTACAAACAAGACAACACGGTATTGTTTGTTAAGCACGTGGTACATTACAATATTGTTTCCTTTTTGAATTTAATTTTACGGATTGCTCTTAATCAGCGACGGAATTTCTTCACATAACCAGCCAATATTCCTGTATAATAAATCCTCCAGTTAATATTTACTGTTATGATTGCCTTTGTGATTTTAACAATAATCATGGGCATACAAGCACCACAAGTATATAAATCATGTGGATATTTTTTGTGTTTATTACGCTTTAAACATCATAGTAACATTGAAAAGACTCATAAACAAAATATTAATATAGCACCTGGCGCTTTGTCTCACGACGGCCTGTTGGTTTATGTTTCCCTACAAAGAACTTAGGCGTTGATTGGGTATTGTATGCTCTTGAATTGGATTATTTATAACATGATCGAAACAAAATCTCCTGAGCAGAACTCTTCAATTCAAGACGAAAATGTCGTCAGCACCGACAACATTGTCATCAAATAATCTTGAATAATTTTAAACAAAAATCTTGTTGAAGCTTTCTTTAACCGCGTACAAACCGCTTTACCTCCCTCATTACTGTTATTACTTTTATTTCTGTCAGGTGCCTTATGTTTCTAACGAAGTATATGTGTATGTGATTTCTACTGACAGATAGTAAACAAATGTTAAAGACAGCATACAAAGCTATCACTGCTTCATTTAGCACTCTTTAGCTTAACATCTCAAGTTTATGCACCCAGGGTAATGGAGACGGTGATGACGAAATGGATAATAATGATAGAATAAAGAAAATAGAAGGAGACTGGAAAACGATGTTTCTCCACCACAAACTCACTTAGCGCGGGATGGGTTCAAACAAGGTGTACCACGCACCAGAGGTGTATGTTCTACTACTGAGACACTACTGCCTTATTACTCAGGCTATGTAGCGGATTCTTTCCCTTTCGAGTTCAAATATCTTGGCGG
Source organism: Thermobia domestica (assembly GCF_964235325.1). Taxonomy (NCBI): domain Eukaryota; kingdom Metazoa; phylum Arthropoda; class Insecta; order Zygentoma; family Lepismatidae; genus Thermobia; species Thermobia domestica. Next base: position 24,636,611 of record NC_137454.1, on the reverse strand, counting down.
AGGTCTGCATTATCTGAGTGTTCTTGTTTATAATGTACGTATCAGTGATTAATGTTTTCGTTTAAAGTGCGGGTCTTTTTTGTGGATACTTGTTCAGTTGCATAGTTGCAGTATTACACTACACGTTCCATATACTACGTAAATTCGGCTATGGAAAATTTACGTGGTTTCCCTTTCCCTTGAAGCCCTAAGCTCGAGCGTATTTTGTTTAATGATTAATCCAACATTGTCTTAAAACACTGGATTTAACTCGTTGAGCTTTACTAACATTGATAGGAGGTATGGTGGTTCAGTAGCACAGTAAGTTTATGGCCAAGTAAGTTTGTGGTAGGCAACATCCTTTACGTGGATTATCTCGAGGTACTCGCGTTTTTCTCATATTCTCATTCACCAATTCTTCCATCATCATTTACAATTTAATTACGGTCTCCCTTAGCTTAAAAAGAATAATCGTGAAACGTTAAACGAAAAGATTTCATTTCGTTTTCAATTTTTTACTAAAATACTTTTCGGAAGATTAAATACTGCGATAATTATAAAATATTCTGAACAAACTATAACCAGAAGTCGTGTTTTGAAAATGGAATGCAAAGTTTATTTTTCTCAAATTGCAATTTTTCTTAATTGATTCCACACTTTACCTAAAGTGCTGCCTTTTGACTTAAAATTGTGTTGAGATTGAACAGAGTAGCTTGCTACATCTCATTCAAAGATTAAGGGAAGAACATCGTAATATTTTTTTAACCATTGTTTCTTATTTACTTCTATAGACCCTATCATCATCATCATCATAGGTATTTGCCCTTATCGGCAGCATCATTTGCCGCAGCTGAGAAGCTTCCCTATAGTGCATTCTAAACCTAAAGCAAAAACCATTAGAAATTCTTTTTGAGAATGGAAGCACGAATTCTGCCTGTAGTTTCAATACATAATACTTAGTACTATTCATCAGAGAATTCTAAATATTCTTATAATATTACCTAATATTTTGAGAACAAAAATAATGATATTTCTTGGGTTTAATGGGGTAAACGAGTACCGTCCTATGCTTTAAGATTATTCTTGCCTTACATTTTTATTGCACTTTATATGTTAAAGTAGGCATTCTCCTATGAAAACAAAAGAAATATTTCTTACTTTCTTGTGTACATCTGAGTCGAAAGTTGCTGATTTCCATTTTTCTAAATCTAGATAGGAAACTTGTGGTCCGATTTCAGAGAACACATTCCAAGCCAAGATATTAAGTTTTTTCACATACGATTTGATTTTCCTTTGTCAGTGTGAGGACTATACGTGAAGTATAAAACGAGTTAAATACCTGGTAAGAACTAATGGTATCATCCTACATGTCTGAACAAATGATAATGATTTCGAAATATCCCCATTTCGGGGGTACTACAGTGACTCAGTGATCGGTCGCACACTTCTGGTATAGGGAATCTCAAGTAGAATGCGGATAGCATCGACTCCGTCTGAAATGCTACCATTCCCTGCAATGTTTTCTTTTAATTTCTCATATTCTCCTTGTATTCTTACCTAGTTCAAGTGAAGAAAATTTCTTCCAGAAAAAGTAGTAACTACTATCATATGAAGGAGTGTATGAATCAATGGCAGTGCGAGTTGTTTATTTAGTTGTAATTTCCTTGGTTCTCGCTGAGAATCCCTCCCTCGTAATGATTTTACTGTTATTACTCTACTACTACAGTACTGCTGTACTGTTGCTGTGCTGATATTACAGTAATATTGAACTCTGTTTGCGTGTATTTTCTCTTTGCATTTTTAATATCTGTTATAGGCATGAGAACAAGAGACTTGATAATATCTACTGTTAAGCCTGTATAAGAGAAAATATGGTTATCTATAAGTAATTAGCAGCGATATCAACTATCTTGACAATCCACCAAATGTTTGTATAGTTTAAAAACTGTACACATTCAGGGGCGGAGAGCATTGTCTTGATCGGTAGTTCCATGTAAAACAAACAAAACATAAAACTAATAATTTGCTTCATAGTATACCCAGTGTTTGCAATGTATGCATTTTATAGCTAAACTTACTATTTTGACCTTCCAATCAGCCAATGAAATACTAGTTTATATTACGTATAATTGGTATCTGCCGTAAACTAGGGTGGCCACAAAGTCCTGTTACCGTTCGATAAATGATAATGTAAGTGTTCCACACTTTTATGAACAAGGAACAAAATCCGCCGCATGTGATGATATATGCAGATATTCTTTTTCGACGGTGTTGTGAATCACTAGCGATGCCTGGACATGTTGCAGAACTGGTTTGTTCCTCTCTTGGAGAAGCGCGGAATCAAAGAGACGTATTCGTTTCAGCTTAATGAGGCACCTGCCCATTATGCCCTCACCGTACGCGAATATTTTACTTAACTCTTTATTGGTCGTGGTAATCCGGATCTTCCCGCCCACACCTCATCACCTGTCATAATGTACTATGGGGTTCATAAAAAGCATCGTTGAACAAAACCGGTACGATACCACTGCCGAACTGACAGAAACTATGAACAAGCTTTCACTCAAGTTACTCCTGCAATGAGCCACAAAATGTCGCACAGTACCTGGTGTCGTATTATTCTTTGTCATAAGAATGACTATCGACAGACGGATCCTTTGGACACTTAATATTTCCCATCTCAATAAAACTTATTGTTGTTGATGTCATTCAGTTCTTTCCATATAGCTACTCAGGGCCGCCCACAGGGGGGATGTATGGCGCAAGCTGCGCCATTGAGAAAAATTTTGGGGGGGATTTTACTCTACTTTCAAACTAGCAATTTTACTGTCGGAATAGCATTAAAACACGATTTTGAGAAGCTAATTTTCAAAAATTCTCCGGGGTGAACCCCCGTACCCCCTGCTTCGATACTCGATGAATGAAGTACCGCGCAAGTAGCCGTATCAAAGGAAAGATTGGTTCGTTTTAAGAGAGAAGGGCCGCCCACAGGAGGGATCAATGGCGCAAGTTGTGCCATCGAGAAAAACAATTGGGGGGAAAAAAAAAAATTGGAGCTCCTCCGTGGCTAAGCGGTTAGCGTACGCGCCTTTGGCGCGGGAGACCCGGGTTCGATTCCCGGCGGGAGCTCATGTGGTTCGGATTCCACGTTAATCAGTAGGTCCACGTCTCAAATAGCCTCGCTGCTGAAAAGGGACGTTAAACTCAAAATCAACTCAATAAAAAAATTGGGGAAGAATTTTACTCTAATGTCGAATAAGTAATTTTGCTGTCGTCAGAATAACATTGGAACACGATGCGATTTTTTTTAAATCTCGAGAATGATTGATTGATTGATTGATTTTGAGTTTAACGTCCCGTTCAGCAGCGAGGCTATATGAGACGTGGACCTACTGATTAACGTGGAATCCGAACCACCTGAGCTCCCGCCGGGAATCGAACCCGGGTAATCTCGAGAATGAATCCCCCTACCTCCTGCTTAGAAACTCTATGAATGAAATACCGCGCAAGTTGCTATATGAAAGGATGGCGCCAAGTTCTGGTGAACAACAGTTACAAACACTCAAGGAATCACTTTCAAATTTAGATTTGAAACTTGCCTATGTTGTCTGTTGAAAATTATAAAGTAGTTTAACATAATTGTGAGCTAGTGGTAACCATACAGACAACAGCCAAGTTTCAAATCTAAATTTGAAGTAAGCCAGAGAGTGTTTGTAACTGTTGTCCACCATAACTTGACGCCTATTTTCGTGATTTCAATTCTTTTTAATGCCACTTGTACTTGGCTCTTTTACAGGAATGTTTTTCGTTGGATATCACTTCTTTTTGTAGGCTAATATCGAGGATAACATTTTCTTTTGGTATCAAACGCAATAACTTGTAACTTGAGTCTTACTTTTCATATACAAGGGAATTATATCAATATTTTGTAAAGAAAAAATAATACTACTAATTGTAAAAAAAAGAATACCTGTGCCATACACAGTGTGTAGAAGTTTTTATACCCTTCAATATCCTTATAGAACATATTTAGTATTGTACACTACCAAGACTACTAATAAAAGTAATGACATTTTTATAATTACTACTGCCCCTAATACTACTACAAGCATTCTATAATACTACTACAGGAAATAAAAGCAACAACAAAAATAACAATTACTAGTACTATAAAAACTACTGCTACACTGGGCAATTGCTTTTAGAGGAATTGAGTTTTGAGGAGGTAAGAGATTATTAGTTTTTGGGGGGGAGTGCGCCATCAGCTTTGGGGGGGATGGGCACCCCTGTAGCTACTTATAACTTTTAGTGGTTTATGTTCCTTATTTTCAGGGATAATGGACTTTGTGGTCACCCTGTAAGTTAAAATCGTGCTTAATTAAAGGATCTAATTGTTTACATTTAACAACTTTTAACTTTATCCATTTCTTTACTCTGGAATTATTGCTTAAATAATTAATCTTTTCTGACGATAGTATTTACTTTTTTTAAAAATTAAAATTAAAATTAGACGTAACAATTTCAATAACTTAACGTTATCTTCATCGGACGTTAACTGAAACTTTTTTTTCTTAATCCTTCTTACCTTCACTTTTCAATTTTATTATTGAATTATCACTTTGATTTATTGATAAAAAATTATTGCCACTTATATTATCTGTAGAACAAAACGTAGTGACGATGAAATTAGAACCAGGAAGAAGTAAGGGAATTAAATGAAACAAAAGAAAGGTAATTAACTTCTGAAAAGAAAGAAAATGCAAGGTAATTTGCACTTGTAACATGCAAAAATGCTTTGAAACCGCAAACGCTGTAATTTCATGTGTTTCCAAGGAATGCTTAGTTAGTAGAATCCATAAATTGTCAAAATTTTTGACTGGCGAATATATATTTAGCAAAGGTTAAGGTGCCTGCTTTCAAAGTCAAGAAGAAAGCAGCAAAATTTCAAGAGTGAACAATACAATAAGACAACATACACTAAACCCATTTAAATACTGACAAGGGAAGGGCATGAGCCGACCCCTTTGGGATTCGAACGAGACAATTGCCTTTGCATTTCATATGTTATAGCTAGACGAGTTCCAAATTTATACGTGCTAACGGTCGCGAAATCCTGAGTTAGAACATATTTTATAATTTAAAAGCTTTAGCTGGCAGAATAGTTTAAAATGGGGCTGTCATCGTGAAAAAATGAGTTTGTATATAAATGCTGCCAATTATATTGCACCTGACAATCTACATAACCCCCCTTGCCTTCGAAACTCATTTTGGTTTCGAGTTGGATCCCACGTGAGACCCTGGGGAGGCCCTGGCACTAGACGTTTTTACTTTAAATCGTTGTACTTTGAAAATAATGCCACACGTGTTTTCCTGTTTTCACATTTGTCTCACCATTTCCGATTTATAGGGGTGCCCATGGACTTTTCAATTAATCTTTTGTTTACATTTTGTCCCGCCGCCATTTTGCATAGGGTTGTCGTAGAGAGACGAGACTTGCTCCATTTTCTTTCATTTCACAGCAGCTTTTAAATGATGTGCTACTTAACCCCCCTTGCTATTTGAAACTTTTGAGTTGGACCCCGTCTGGGACCCTGCGAGGGAGCCTGAGGCAAACTTTATTATCCCAAAAAATGTGCCCTTGGAAATAATGTAGTACGTGTTCATCAAAGTTTTCCATTTACTTAACCGTTTCCAAACAAATGATCCGGTTCAAAGTATTGTACCAGCTAATAGCTTTTACGTTACAAAATATGTTCTAACCCACGATATCCTGACCGGTGACACATATAACTTCGGGATTCGTCTAGTTATAACATATGAAACGCAAACACAAATGTCTCGTTCGGATTTCAGAGGTGCCAGTTCGTGACCTTCCCTTGTGGGATTGGAATTGATCAAGAGTCGATGTCTTTGGTTGCTGTTCATCGTTGATCATTGGTCGTTTTGGCCGCTTGTCATCTTCGTCGTTGTCATCGCAGCTCTCTTGTTTCTTAACTGTGGTTCGAGTATACTACTTGTACAGCGCTGGACACTTCTAAATGGTACACCTTAGCCGTAAATCTCCATATGGCTGTACCATTTAGAAGTGTCGCCCGCTGTACATAGTCTTTGTCAGTTTTGAAATATCATCTTGAGTCGAGAGGCATTGATCAGTCTGCGTCTGAAGAACTCCACTCATTAGTTTTTGGTCTACATCAGAGCTTCGCACACCAGCACTTTGAGCCAAGAAATTTCAGTCAGACTAAGTTGCAAGAAGCGAAAACAACTACCAAGTCTTCCGAAAACAACCGACTACTCAGCAAGACTGTCAAAGGCTTATCGTCACAGATACCAAGAAGGATCTTTTGGAAACAGAACTTCTCTGTGCATGTCATAGGATGTTACGTAAATAATGACTATCAGTGGGTTTACTTGAACATAAACTGAAACACACACACACAACATAGAAACCACAATTAAACATTTAACCCTTAAAAAAACTGACGAGTGTCATATCCCGCGAAAAATGTAAATCGTCCGGTACTGTTGTGGTGATATCACGCGTCGCCACTTTGGTCCTTCATACTCGCGCTTCTTCGTTTGAGAACCGCTGATGTTGGTTAGTTTCACAGAAAACAATGTTCTTTATGCTTTGAAACACCCATGTCTAAAAGATAAGCGTCATATATCTATTTCCGCTCCATATAATCAACACAACAAGGCTTGTTATTGTTCTTTAAAAATTAAAACGGAGAAAGAAATCTTATCACAATCGTTTTGTTTTTGGTGTCTCTGATTTCAGCAGACGTACGTCAGGCAGCAGAAGGGAACCCCGTGATAAGATTAAGACACCCAATATTAGCGGGCTGGGGTGGGATGCCGTTTCTTTGTCCTGTAGACTAAACAATATGAGTTCAGCGCCGAACCTGTTTTTAGTGTGGGTGCAATAGGATAACACAAAGAGGTTGTGTTTTCTTCTGTCTCCCTTTGCTTTTTTCTTTTTTTAATACACAATACACAAGACTTTGAACCTGTGTTCCATATTTCGTGTGTGTGTGTGTGAGAGAGAGAGAGAGAGAGAAACCAAACTGATATTTTACAACCGAAATCACGTGACTTCCCTTCTTTGAACTTTCTTTGTTGGTGGGCAGTCAATTTTGCAAGGTGAGCTCCCTCGTGGGTACGCGGTTAGCGTACACGCCTTTGACGTGGGAGACGCGGGTTCGATTCCCGATGGGAGCTCATCTGGTTCAGATTCCGCGTTAATCAGTAGGTCCACGTCTCATATAGCCTCGCTGCTGAAAGGGACACTAAACTCAAAATGCAATACAATGCAATCAATTTGCAAGGTGTCAGAAAATTTATAGTAACAATACTATTTCATATTTCCACCTGAAACACATTGGGAAGGTTGTAGGTACATTTCCAGTAACAATTTTCTACAAATCAAATCAAAAGCAGGTGAGTTTAGGGGCTCTTTTCCCCCAAATTTGATTTTTTTCTACAATTTTGAGCTTTTGTCTCCCTGGTCCCACTGAATTTGCACAAAGTATCATAAATGCCATCAAAAATTAGAGTAGAGACCCTGGATAACAAAATACTTTTTACTTCATATCTCTGTGCACAATAAAAATGATGCTATACGTTTTTGTTTCATATACCACAGGCTATTAAAAATCGTTTAAATATCCCGCCGTACCGTTAAGTATACTGGGCGTTCGGGTGTCGTAAGTAAGGGTTAAACAACCAAAATCTTTGTTTTTCCATTTAGACACATCACACATCAAAGGAATGTATTTTAGGCTGTTTTGTGTTTGTTACTTACAACAGAGTGTGAGTAGAACTCATTTTCTTTCTCTGGTATAGAATTAAAATTTCAGTATTTTCACGCTCTCAAAGTACATACAAGTGAGGAAAGGCGATATTATTATAATTTTAATAAACTGTTCCCAATATCCGTTAATTTTAAAGTTTCCTGCCAAACCAATATTTTACAAACCAATATTTTATTTCTATTACTTCTCTTAATAATATTTTTAATAACTACTTCTGTAAAACACTTACCGCCCTTCCCCGTACAACTCTTCTTTCCCATCTCCGCCCCATCTGTACTAACACCTTATCAAACATCTCTATCACCCCTTGTGAGGTTTTGGTTCTCTTGCAGTTGCTTTCTTCACATAGATATCTTGGGCCCGACAACATTGACTCTCTCTATCTTAACAGAAGTCCTTCAGCTATTTCAGTTCCTCTATCCATTCTATTCAATAGATGCTTCAGAGGATATTATCGCATCAGCTGAAAACTAGCTCACGTGACTCTAATATATAAATAAGCACTTAAATATCAAGTATCCTCCTATAGGCCAATATCTCTTCTTTCTGTAATATCTATTATCTGCAAAATAATAATAATAATAATAATAATAATAATAATAATAATAATAATAATAATAATAATAATAATAATAATAATCAAAGACTTGCTTTCCAAATTCACGTCGCCTTACATTCACACTTCTCAGCATGGCTTTCTACCGAAAAGCTCAAGTCTCAGAAACTTAAGTACTCTTCTTTCCTGTGCAGTTCAATGTATAAATAACAATATTCAATTAGATGTCATTTATTTTGATCTCTCAAAGGCCTTTGATTCTGTCAGTCACATTCTTCTTCTCCACAAGTTTTCCAATAGGTTTAATGTACCTGGTAAATTTCTCTCTTTAATCACCACTATCTGAAGGGCCGTAAACAGAAAATTGTTATTTCAGGGGCGTCTTCTAACCATCAACCTGTGATGTTGGGGGTGCTTCAGGGAAGCGTACTAGGGCCCCTGCTATTTGTCCTGTATATGAACTATCTCTACTCTCACTTATCAGCTAATAATAGTGGTCTTTTACTTTTTGCTGGCGATTGCAAATTATATAGAGAAATATTATATTTCCATGACACAATTGCCCTACAGGAAGACATAAATCATCTTGTAGAGTGGTGTGAAATTTGGCAATTGAAATTAACAGCAAGAAATGTGACAGTATTACAATTACTCTGAAAAAGTCTCCTGTTCCCTCTAAATACCATATTAACGATTCCCCTATAACATATTCTGCTAGTCATAGTGATTTTGGTGTCATCTTTGATTAGAAACTTTCGTTCTCTGACCACATATCCTCAATAGTTAAGAAATCAATACGTATGTTGGGGCTTCTTTACCGATTCACTGAACTACGCACTGTGGCATCACTAAGAACATTTTATAAAACTCTAATAGCACCCAAGATCAAATAGTGCTCTCCCATATGGGCCATGGCCACACCGACACATCTCTCTAGACTTGAGTCTGTTCTCAATTTCTTTATTGCAATAGTACATTTTCGTGTTCCTGCACTTTGAATATTACCTAACGAGAAAATTTTGCGATATCTTAATATCCAGACTCTCAGAGCACGTAGACATAACTCTGACCTGAATTTTTTTCATAAAATAGTTAATGGAAACTTAAGATCGAAAACATCTTTAGGAACTATCATTACGTGTCCCTCCCCACATAACCCGGAATACTCACCTATTCCATCTTGTTCGCCCTAGGTTGACAATTATACAGAGGTCTCTTTTTCACCGATTACCGAACTATTATAATAGTCTAACTTGTGCTGCCAAAATGTCTTGAGCCGTGGCAAAAATGCGAACTACAGCTCACACCCTCACACACCCACGCGTTGAGCCAATAAGGGTTCAGCTGTTGCTAAGCGAGAGAAAGCGAGTGGAGTTCCTTCAGCCGATAGCAGCGCTTGCAACGGTGGACTAGGGATCAAGTCAATGTGGTATATTTATAGTGATGTGGACATTTTTTCGAGCTACCTAGTTTTTGAAAGAGCAATAAAACACATACTGGCCAAATAATATTACTTGTGCACTCTTTGTTGATATTATTGATATTACTGTTATTTATTTTTATTGTCTTTATTCTTTTTTTTCTTTTTTTCTTTTTTCCTGCTTGTTAACATTCCCCTGTGTAAAATGGCACAATTACACTGTATCTGGGAATTTGCTCAATAAATAAATAATTTCTCTTATCCTTAATTTTAATCTTTCAATTCTTTCTAACGATCTATCCCATAATTCACGTATTTGAAGTCCAATTCAGCAATTTACACAACTAATATAAATTGCAAGAAGCATTAATTGTGAAAAATAATAGAATATAAAAACGAAATAATACAAAATGAGATTGTGGTAAAGATACGGGTGTGGAAAATGTATAATTAAATTGATCAAAGAACATATACATGAAGGTAAACGTGCGTAAATAAAATTCCCATTTGACCCACTTCCTTCACCAAATACAATGACGATATTTACATGAAGACCGCTACTAGCAACATCGTTCCCAGGAGACAACACCGTTTTGAAGGATAAAAATGATCAACAATTTATATAAGAAACAAACAGTGTTTCCAACATATAGCTGAATGACAGAGAAAATATGGCTAAAAATGGATAAAATATTCAAAAGTAGTTAATAAATTTATAGCTAACCGAAATTGACGATAAAGTAACCGGCTAACCTGAGAGTTCTGTAATATTTATTTCGATATTCCGAAGGCAAACATATTTTAACCATTAATACATTTTTCTGTACTTTATTTGCGTCATTCTTGAGAGGTGGTAAACATCCCTTGAATTTGTTTTTTTGTTCTTAGACCTTCCGGTAAGGTTAGCTATACACCAGAGATACTACTGCTCTGGCATATCCTATCTTAAACTATACTTAAAGCGAGGGACTCATCTACCTAAGGTCTATGTAGCACTACATTTTTTCTTATATATATATCCTTCCCTAAAGGTATGTGTGCTTTTATACTCTTTAAGCGAACGGAGATTTTAAAGAAGTTGTAGATTTTTACTTACCAAGATGCTGCTAGTTTCTGACTACCTGATTCATAGTTCGTACACTTTATCTTTAGAAAGAATCTTTGAAAGAACTCTCGAATGACAACATACGATTTTTTCGTACGTAGAATTTTGTTCAATTCGATTGCTCTGTCAGGGCTCCAGGTTCAGTTTTTTTTTTTTTTTCACAAAAAGTACCTTCAAAAATAATACATGTCCTGTCCTATGATTTACATATAGATCAAGTTTCATTGAGGTACGATTAGGTGAGATGAGGGTAGAAAAAAAGTTTTGCAATCCGAGAGTAACAACTTTTGGAGGTAACTCGACTTGTAGAAAGTCCCGGGTTCGATTTCCGGTGGGAGCACTCGGTCGAAAAAGTGTAAAACGCTTTATCAGGCCAGCAACCCTGAATGAGGTTTTCCTGGATTTTCCTCATTCGCACCAGACAAATGCCGGGGTGGTACCTAACTTATAGGTCCCAGGCCGCTTCCTTCCTTCCTTCCCTTTCCCCAAATAGTGTGCTCGCCGACGAACATCATCCATCAAAACGTGGATGATGAGTCATTTTTACTGTTTTACGCAATAGTCTACGTAAATAAATTTCCTCAAACTACATATTACTTTTCAAGATTTCTAAGATAGATAAGGTAAAGCTTTGAGATATACAATTGGCTTTTAATGGTCTAAACACACCTTGCACCGTACTTTTAATTATTTAAGAAACCATTAAAATGAAATTAAGGGTCGTGTAAGAATAGAGCAAATCGACATTACAGCTTCTTCAAACCTGCTACAAAAGAATAAAGTAGATTTTAATAGCGTCCTGCCATGTCTTCAATAACTGCTAGTTTCTATAATAGCTAGGTATATAAAACATGCAATTTTAAAAAAATATATGAATGCAACTTGTGATACTTGTCTCGTAATATTTAGCTTATAACAACGATATGTCTTAGTAGAGGATCTTCCTAATATTAAATTCACAGGTCATCGTAAATATTTATTTTATTTTATTTATTTCGGAAAAACAACAGGCAAATGCCTAATTAGTTTTTCCTTATTGTAAAGTGTATTGTAATACACTATTGTAATACACTCTAAAATACATATATAATAAAATAATAATATGAAAGTAAAATATACGTTAAAATACAAATAGCACGATATACAAAATACAACAAATTTATGTAGAATGAAAATTTTGTTTGTAATAACTATATATATATATATATATATATATATATATATATATTGTTATGTGATGTTTTGTTCTGAGATTGGCGTAGCAATTGTGTACACTTTCTTTTGTGAAATCGTAATTGAGATCACTTCTTCACTCTCCACCCAGTATTACAAAGTTGGTTCGGAGTCCAACTCCCTATTAGCCTCGGTCTCGAAAACGTCTTTGGCTTACTGGTTCGAAGATGATGAGAAAGTGCACTAACAGTGGTAGAGCTTGGTACTGGAAATCGAAACCCAGGTAACATATGAAGACTGTGAGCTGAATCTAGAAAGGTGGGATGGCTTGTCTAAATTAAAGAGACCATTCCACTTTACGTTTTATTTAAAAAAATAAAAATAAGAATACAGATGAATTTAACAAAATCGGTTACTTGGAATTACAACTTGGAAGTTTTACTACATCACTTAAGTGGGAGCACAACCCCTATAATACTCAATGGGTGCTAGAAGGTTTTTATGCTAAACCGCGATTTATTGAAAATAGTGAAATGTGAACTTCGTACATCGCAACTTGCATTGGCCCAAAGGGAAAAGTGTTAATTCTCGAAGAGGGAATTTGATCTCGAGTTATAAGAACTTCATATTCGTCACTAAACATTCTCAAGGTGCGACTACAAATCTCCAAGTGCTCGTCCCGAGCTGAAGGGGGAACTTAGAAAAAATAATCACATACCTGGTGTTATACAGAGCGGCCGTGACTAGGGAGCACACACACTCGTCGTCGGTCTACTGCAGAATCAACCGGCCCGGCGAACAGGCCTCGCTTATAAAGGCGTTTCGTCCCACGCATTTCTGCCATTTCTGACGTCGCTCGAAAGCGACGTCACGAGCCTCATCGAGCTTGGGAGAAAACTTTTTCACGCGCATGCTCAATAGTGGTTAAGACTTCTAGTTTTTCTATGATTTTTCTCTATCACGCCGGGATTGGAATTCCTATTTTACATTTATTTTTACAGTTTTTATTTCACACCTAGCTCTAACTACATAATAGATTTCATGTATTTATTGCTTTCGTGGTATTCCCTAAATATTGCATCTATGACCCGGCACTGTGATCTGAGTAAATCAGAACCAGGGTCATACCACTAATACATGCGTGTGGGTTGGTGTCAATGAGGCATCAGGTCGCTAATTCAATCTGAACCTCAACTGACTCCGTTCTCCTTATCTCTCTTTTCCTTGCTGCACACACAATTTGAAAAGCGCGGGCGTCTCGCCCCATAATTTGAGTCCAGCTTAGGACTTCGAGGCACAACTGTGTAACAGTTATCCGCCGACCTCGGTAAAAAAAATAAACAAAAAAAATGTCGAAAGTTATCTTTCTGGCATTTATATTCAATTACAGAAACGGTTGTCCAAGGCAAGTTGCTGGGAGTTAAAGGGTTAATATAGAACTGGCCTTACATAAGGCGCTAGGAAACTGAAAACAAAACTTTCCTGAGGGATTTGGAGATTATGCACGAATAAACTGCAAGAGAGCGGGATTGTAAGATTTCATGTGTCTTAACTAACTATAGTACGTTTAAATGTTACTCAATTCCATTAACAAACTAGTAGATTAAAAATATGTAGGATGAAACCTTACAATCATGGAATCCTTCTAGCTTATAACTATCAAAAGGTTTCGGGTGAACTCACAATAGCATATTTGTTTTTTTTAAACCAATTCCTAATCATATTATTAAGCATGACTTCGAACCGATTATGAGTACAACTTCTAGTATTATAAAGAAAATTACGATTTTGTGAGTCCACGGATTTGCTAATTACAATTGTATTTACGGTACTGAGTACAATTATAGTTATGCGTGTTAAATGTGCTTGTCTCAGGCTACTAATTTTATTCAACTATAAATGAAAGAAATTCAACATTAAATACACTCAAACAAAAAATAGCGTGAAGCGCTTTAAGATTTGACTGTGATGAACGATAAAATTACAAGAGTAGTTCTCATTGTTTATAGTATAAGCCAAATGGGAAAAACATGCAATGATCTAGACTAGTACACTCGATTGTGTTGCCTTAATAATTTTTTTTTAAATTATTGCGGGGTTGTGCCTTACAGTTGGTGAACAAAATTTCTTATGTTGTTTCAATATACCAGTTATACTTCATAAATCATAGGCTATACTCTACTTTTCAGAATCAAGTGAATATTTTATGACCCGTAAGGAAAATCTAACTTTGAAAGTATTTGAGTACTCCATTACCTAACTGGTAATATAATTATTTATAACATAGAAGCGATTGCATACTAAATGATTAAATCGCGTATGTAAAAGAACGTGAATATTTAACAACTAGCGATTAAAACAGTTGCTTAATGCTTAATAAATGTTTTAAGTGCGTCTATACGCATTTTATATTAAACTCATCTTAATGTTATCGAAGAATGAATCTCACATTATTAGTTATTGCTCTCTACATTGATAATGCAATAAATGTAATATATTACAAACTTACTGTATAGCTCTGTCCTATACAGGGTAATCATAGTATGTACATGTGTTTTTCTAAACTTCTACTCAGCCGGATTGCTATTGCAACCTCGATTTGGTTTCTCTCATCCTGTGTGGTATACATTACACTAGACACATTAATATTTTTCGTATACTGGCAATATTCAGACATTACCAACCAAGTAGCGCATTTTAGCGCACCTAGGGATTTATATACCATTACTTTAGATTTCTTTTTTCATGAGTGGTTCTGTTATCAAAGGGGGAGTCTGAATGGTTAAAATACTGACCCTATGGTTAGTGTGTTAGCTTATGCCCTAATGGCCTATGGTAATATCAGATACAAAATCTAATAATCAGGGATGCAGTTACATTTGCTATACCAGAGGACATGTTTCTTGCAGGGGATTACATAACGTTTCTATATAATTAGAGGGGAATGTCAGGGGGGGTTTATAGGTTAGTATTGTTAGTATTCCTATTCTTATTATTATTAATAATAGTATTAACGTATTTTATCTCTTTTTTTTTAATACACACCGAAATCGAGAGGGATTTCTTTGCGGTTACAGAGGAAATTTTACGAAGTAAAGTTACATCATGTTTCATCATGTTAGTGGATCTTGTTGATTTATAGAATAGATTTTAAACGCAAAAATTAACCACAACATAAGCTATGGTTGATATGTTTTTAAAACACACCGGAAGTATGTTCCGTTCTTTCTTTTAATTCTACTAGCCTTGACTGATAACAGGCCTCGATTTCCGTTGTGGTGAACTTTTCTGTTTTTTAAGTCTTAAATACATAGTGTAAGGGATTTAGTTATGCGGAGAATAATTCTATAGGTAGAAGACACGGTGACCTGTTGTTGAGCAACAGTTAACTACAATGTGCAATGGATAATTTAATAAATTACTTCCTTGTCTTTTTCGCTTCGGTATTTGCCAAGAGATAGCTATACAAAGGGTTCCAACACTTACGGTCTTTAGCATGATGGAATGAAAATGTGTAAACTCGATTACCATACCCACATATAGGCTTCTTTAAATGTCTGAAACAAACTTGTACTTTTACTTGACCAAACAATAGAAATTTAATTTTTAAATTTAGACAATAACTTTCCATGGTTTTTGGTACGTTAGATCGTGGTCATTACAATGAAATTGAGTTGTTTCATATATTGAGAAAGTTTTAAAGTCTCTTGACATTGCTTACAATCTTCTTATGATTTTTCACAACGCTGATTTGAAAGGAGTTTTTTTTTTTTTTGTCTTATCACTTGTCCAAATTTTGTGTTGGTACTGATACGAGAAGAGTTTTTCATCTGTAAGCAATGAACTGATGTAAGTCAATGGGAGTCTGTCCGTAGATAAAAGAGATTTTCTTGTCACAGTAGAAGTTTATAATTCTTACGGCACAGAGGAAGTTCTGGATCCGGATGGAAGTTTAGGTTTCTAGGTCATTGTTGTCCACTAACAAACAGTGATGGATTGACAATAATAATAATCAATTTCCCTATCGTCCCTCTGGATCAGCCGACAGGCTGCGATCTGGATCCTTGGATACCTCCAGTTACCAGGGGGGGCCTTACTCTAGACATCACACTGGGAAGGCAATGGATAGAGATCTGCAATCAAAGAGGCTATTAGACTACATAATCATTAATACGTTACATAATAACCTTGGCTTATTCGAAGTATTTGTTTATATAAGAAGTCCACTGAATCCTTCTTGTAATGGTTCATTATATATATTTTTAACGGGGCTGACCACACATCAACTCTAAGAAGGGTATAGTGATCGATGGAACCTGCAAGGGTTACCCAGAAGTGAGGCTATTCGAAAATGAGAATTGAATACCAAATGTTGCTCATTCAGATGTCTTGGGGGTGCTGTCCACACATCGTCAAAGTCTAGGTATAGAAACTTATTTAATTAATGTATGTTATTGTAGTAATATCACAAGAATCAATTTTGTACCATTGAACAACTAAACCGGAAGCCTAGAATTAAGTGTATGTGCGCTGACCACACATTATTGTTGGGATGCCTCTTGTGTTCAAGCCGTGACTGTGGATGAAGATCAAAACAACGTCACGGTAAGACAAGTTCTTCTCAAATTGATTCATGTACCTAACTCGGTTTGTTTCTTTGTGAGTGGAATGATAATGATGGAGGAAACTGAATTATTAAATATTCTTTTCATTTACTGTAATGATTAATGGGTGATGAATCATATGGTGAGTAAGTCCAAGGTACTTTACAAGATGGGCAATACCTGGTTTGTTATGAAAACGTCAGGACGTAATTGCCATATTGACATACATTTGCCGTATATTTTGTTTTCAGATGTAGTCAGGTTGAGGACTAGAGTGTTAAAAGGAAGTTTGAATTTAGCCAGCGTGGCGGAAATGAGCTAATTATACAGCTTGGTATAATGATAAGTGGCTTGTAAATTATCAGCTCAGCTGACGAATGTTCGGAGAGAGAGGGGAAAAGGGGGTTTTGCATCGCAACTGAGAGAATTCATCTAGTATACTGTTACAGACGCCGGCTTCCGACCATGGACTTCTTAACATTGTCAGATAAGTATTTTTGCATTGTTTTACTAATTTAGAGAATAAGAAGGGGTCAGTCGTTCGGATTTCTATGCATGAGTACAAGAAGTCTATTGTATACAATCTTTTATACCTTGAAATGTTAATATTATCTACCCTTTTTTTAAATTAAACTTTAACAAAGATTGTGAGATTTGAATTTAGGTTACTTCGTAAACCACAGAACTAGTAAACAGAGTTGAGATTTAACAAGATTTAATTAAATCTAATTATACTTTTACAAATACGCCAGTTAACATAATTAGTTCCAAAGTATCTTCAAAATTTATATCAATCAATTTTAACTAAAAATTTAACACAAGCTCAAGCAAACGAGTATAAATTTTTATAGTTGTTTCATAATTGAAATTCATGGCTAGTTTTACACTTTATTACACTTTTTACACTTTATTGAAAATTTTCTATTATATCAATCAAACTGATATGAATTTGAATCGTGTATTATTTCCTAATTGGTAGTCATTTCTATTTTTACACCTTATTACACCTTGTGTACCCATAGTGTTCAAGATAAGACGTATCTCACAATAGGGCAATCCAGCACTTGAGAAATTCTCAGTTAACGTGCATGTTATCTCAATTGTTATAGATTTCTTGAAATAATATTGTAGGGTTTTGAGCTCTATAAAGTTAATTAATATAACTAAGACCCTCAGAAGAGGCAGTCTTATCTTGCGCACAATGTAATTTGTTCATTATATTTGCAACCCTTTGTAGGTAGCTTAGTAAGAATAACAAAGAAAAATTTCAAATTCCCTTTTTTTGAAGTAAATTGATATTCAAGTGATTAAAAACTTATAATTTTTAACAGAAGTATAAAAAAGAAAAACGAATACTCAGTTATTTCCAAGGCGTAGGTCCTTTCACTGCTTTTACCTGGGCAGGATCTGCTTTTAGGCTTCTGAAAGGAAAAACCTGAAACGAAAAATGCTCACACACACACATAGTATTATAGGCTGGACGCGGGGACCTGAAGTTGAATGTAGTGTTCCGAATACTTATTAGCCGAAAATTAACGAACTTGGTAGTTAAGGCGTGACTGGATTTAAATAGTAGTTACCATTATTTAATTTCTAAATATTAAGTATGATGCTAATTATTGCACTGTGTTAATTATTAAGTATAATAACCAACGAGTTTAAATAAGATCTTAACTTTGTGGTTCATATTTTTCAGCTTGTTGGAGTATACGTATCATCTGTTGCTCGGAGAACGCAAAAGAAGGAGAATGGAAGACTTACGTCTCCAGTGACAATAAGGGGAGGTTTCTTGTTACAGGGTAAGTACTATCTCCTTGAATTGTTAGTGTGTTATTTTTGAAGCATGCATTTCAATTTCTTCACGTCAAGCTACCAATTGGTTTTAATAGTGAGTGTTAACATAGTTGAGTGCTAACTCGAGTGCAACGAAATCGCAGTTCGTATCCTGGGAGTATCCCATACCGATTTTCATTACCACTGAAATAAGTGAAAGCCACAATGAAAGATAGTGACCAAAGTCATAGTTAATCAATGATTATAAGAAGTGCGTTTTGCATTACCTGTGAATTTAGTGTTTCCCTAAGGAAAAACAAAAACGTTGTTTAGTGTGTGTCACTCATACAAAAAGTGCGTGAGTCGGGACTCGATCTCCGACTTATCTGTTCCCTTTCAACGTTAGATACAATTGCGTAAATGCCAATAATCACCGGAAAGTGATGTCATTTTGACAACGATATTAAGTTTGACAAACATTCCGGGTCTCGTACTCGGGACCTCTAGTGTAGATAATGAAGATATGTGGTAAACTAAGTGTCTATTGCAAGTATTTGATTCTAACCTACTTTTACATAACCAATTCAAATGTGACTTGCGCTCGTGCGGAGCGATAATTTAGATATAGGATAATTGAAATGATCCATCGGGGGATCGAACCAGGAATCGTTAAGAATCAATTGCTTATCTGAGATTGTGGTGTATCCCAATCGTGATGATTTATGGGGCAACATTATTATTATTATTCATTTCATTGTGATGTCATTTCCCTATTTTTTTTTGTTTTTATTTATCTATGTTCCCGTTATAAATGTTGGTGTGTATAGACGCTACACGCAACAACATCCTGAGTCCTTGTCAACAGCTGGACTCACTTCCGTCACCCGATAAGAGGTGATTTTTTTTTAGTTTTAACGCTGAATGAAAGACGAGTGTTGAGGAAGTATCTGTGAACATTATAAATATTTGCATCAAAACAAAATGCTATTCGATTAACTTTTAATTTTTAAAGAATACCCTTTTGTTTGTTTATTTTGACATTTTATTTCACTCAAAATTATAAATACTGTCACGTTCTTATATTTATATTCTAAAGTTCGTGCGCGCCATGCGCTGTTGTGAAGCAGTATTTTCCACCTATTAAACAAGGCCGCTTATGGAGGGGGCCAACAAATTTTGAAAGTCTCATGACTTGTAGTTTTAAATCTTGTGACGGGTATAATCATAAGTTTTATTCTGAATAGAATTAAGTTAGTTTATACCAAATTTATTTAAAACAAGTTGACAGAGCTCGTGTATCCTTAATATGTGTCCTTTAATTTATGGAAATCTCTATTATTCGAGTATCGAACCTAATTATGAAATGATGTACACGTACTGATTCGCTTTCAATGTTTTATTATTATTATTATTATTATTATTATTATTATTATTATTATTATTATTATTATTATTATTATTATTATTATTATTATTATTCTGTACCAGTGATAGCGTGATTTAATACCACTCCGATTGTATTATCAGCGTTGTGTGCCTTTTAATTCAAACCAAGCTAAGATTTTAACTTGTATGAAGGCAGTTACACAGGGATGATTGAAAACACACGAGTATAGTGGTGTAGTGGTAGGACAACATCTGGGAAGTTACTGTAGCCCATAACGATGCCAATTTTGTAACCGTTACTGTACATAACATGGCGATAGTAATATAATCAAGTTAGTGTAAATAAGCGGGTTCTAGCCCCTTACCCAATGATGGGAGGACAGAAAAAAATGGAGGGGGCTCGATCTACCCCCAATATTCTTACGAAATACATATGGTAGCCTTAACCTAACCTAAGTTTATCTTGCCACAATGAAATAATGATACAATATGATACTATCTAGTATTTTGATAAATAGAGGAGAAGGTCTAAATATGGGCTACCATTTTTATTTTTCGAATATCAATAAAATGTTCTAAGGAATGTACGAAATAACAACTCCAAATATGTTGAGAGATGTTAACTTTATAACAGTTACAAATATAGCTGAAAATTCCAAGACTAACAACAATAAACACAGTTTTCTGAGAGAGGCCATAATGTTAAGTTTTGAAAGTATGGTCTAAATATGGGCTACTTTCGAAATTTGCCACAAAGAACTAAGAAAAATGCCTGAAGGTGCAAAATAAGGTGAAAGAATAATGTAGAGGTGATGACCGTCTATTTACAAAAGTCACAGATGTAGTCTTCCTTTACCGCACCAGCACATTCGTTATGTGCCCACATTGAACACATTAAACATGTAACTCATAGCTCCCAGTGTGTATCTTCAGAGAATTTCCTATCACAGAATATACAATTTGCGTCTTCGTCATCAGGCTTTTCGTGTCCAACAGGCATATCTAAGTTAGTATCTTCATCATTACAAAGGTCTAAATCAGGAATCACCAACCTACATTCTTCTGAATCTGATTCTTGTTTTGCAAATTCCTGAGATCCTTGTCTTCTTTTCTGTCCAGATGTATTCCTTTTTACATTTGCAGATTTGTGGTCAACGGTAGTCAACGATAATTACTTCTTGCATTTACGGGACGTTTGTAAGGAAGTAAGAACTGCTTCTTTGTGAGGAGTACCCGTTATAACAGTAGCACGTGCTGGTTTTCTACTTCGATTGCTGAGTCTTTTTTTTAATTATAGGAACTGTTGAAATATGAAATGGACTTACTAGATTTGAAGTACCAGGTACTGTGTTGTGAGTATCTTGAGATGTAAGGTAGGGAAACTCTTCAAACGATGATGTAGAAGGGACAGGATCTTGGGCATTGTTGTTTTGGCTCGGATCTTGATCCACAGTAGGTTTAAGAGTTGAGTTGCATGTTTTTGTGCTTCTATTTCAGAAGTTATGAAATCTGCATCACTAAAAATATTTGGATTCAGTGGGAAAATTCGTGAGGACTAAAAACCATTTACAGCTATTTCCACAGTTTGGAGTTTAAGGTATGCTCTTCCAAATATCTCCATGATGTCATAAGGTGTAACTGGCCGTTGCGAATGACGAAGCCATTGCCTTAATTTCTCACTATAACAAGCCTTTAGGGCACCCATAAACGTCTTGGCTAGTGGCCGAAGTTTGTGAGTTGTGTGCGGTGGCAATGAAATTATGGTAACATGATGATTACCTGCCATCTCAATGACGTCAATATTTCGAATGTGACTATAGTGTCCATCAAGAATCAGCAGAACCGGTGATTCTTCAATCGGACGAACTTTCTCAACAAAATGAGAAAACCACTTGGTGAATAAATTGGCTTGTACCCACCCACTAGGATGCGCTACGCTAACGGAACCTGGAGGACTTCCTTTCATTAACTGACTACTCATATTTGTTCGCGGAAATATTATCATGGGAGTCACAAATTGTCCAAAGGCACTGATACAGGCAATATTTATGATTGTTGCACCTTTCTCTGTAGAAGTTAGAGCGGCATATTTGTCTTTTACCTTTCCTTCAAATTATTATAGACGGGAATTTGCTTTGAACAATTGTAAGGGCCGTCTCATCCACATTGTAGACATTCTGTGCAGGGTATTTGTATTTTTCATAAGCATCTTCGAACAGACGAAAAAACTGCTGAACTGTTTCCTTGTTGAAACCAAAAGCCCGAGCAAAAGACGTTTTACATGGTTTATGAAGCGAAATAACGTTTTTCTGCCGACGAAGGAAAAGATCAATCCACGATCTTCCAGCCTCTGTGTCCCTAAATGGATGTTGAAGACAAATTCGTGATGCTAGTTGATACGCCATACGTTGCAAGTCGCTCCTAGTGTATCCAAAGAAATTTTGCTTCATGAGGAGTAGATATTCTACCAATTGTTTTTCAAGCTCGTCACCTAATATCAGTTGTTTTCTTCCAAGTTTTGTCTTTGTTGCTTCAATGTGAGTTAGATTGTGTTTCTTGCTTAACGTTTGCAGAGTTGTACGTGGCACATTAAAAGGCTTTGCTGCTTTCAGCATCCCCATGCGGTTTTCTCTTACGGCGCAAATAGCATTCGCCATGTCCTCTTGCTTCCACATCTTTCTCTTGCATTTTGGAGTGTACTTGGGTTTCGATCTTGGCATGATGAAACAAAAGAGATAGTTTTGAGAATTTTACAATGATGGTCCAAATATGGGCTACTAGCTCATATTTAGACCTAGCAAGGTAGCCTGTATTTAGACCATTCGTAGATTTTGCTTTGTCACGCAACAGTACTCATACACAATATTATTTACCTTTTGTTTTCTACTAACTACAAGTGCTATTCCTGCATAATACAACATACCTGTTACAATTTTTCAAACTGGGTTTTCTTATGGTCAAAAATAACACAAAACATATACCTGATAAAACTTTCCCGCGATTGAACACAGGCAAAACACACAAGTTGATCAACCAAACCCAACTGTTCGTCGCCAACTGAACCACGCCACCACCTTCGTCTTTGAATAATGCTTTCACACCTTTGTCAGTAAGTGGTAGCAGTACACAAGCATTCAGAAGTCTAGAACGTCACCTAGCCTATATTTAGACCACTGCCCGTATTTAGACCTTCTCCTCTATTAATGACGCCCTTATAATTGAAAACATTATTTTAAAATGAGCATCACTATTGATACTTGATCTTAATTCAACATGAATATAACTAAAGGTAATGTAATCTTACTAACTAAATGTAGTGAAGTATAGTACACAGGTAACTATTTACATTCTTTTAAAAAAAATGAATAGCCGATACATATATAATTGTAAATGTATTATGTACAATATGCACAGTAGGCTAGTACATTGCCGTAGTTTGCCAATAGATTGGCCATCGCTAAGAGATTGGTCATTTTTACAGCAGCATAAGGTCACTTGTGCTCACCCAGAAGGGGTCGCAGAAAAAATTTCACTTATATCTATGGAGCAGCAGCAGCAGCAGCAGCAGCAGCAGAGAACAACATGTCAGAGACTAAGGCGTATTTCTCCTTATTTCGTTATCTATTTTATTTTATTTTTTTTATTTAACTAATATGCTTCCCGCCCGAACTACGCGGAAAGAAAAAAAATAAAATAAAAATAATAATTGCTCAAGGAAAAACAAATGGGGTAGGCATTGTGTGGAGTAACCCATGTAACTATCTGGTGAGGGGGGGGAATCCAGCTTCCCTCTTCCGTTTTTTTTTAAACAGGTAGGTAACCTGGGTCACAGGAAAACGACCCGTAAGCATGCGTGTATCCTAAGTAGGCATAAGTTTGTAGTGGGACAACCCAGAACGGGCAATATTGACTTTGCTTTAATTTCCAGGTTAATGCTTTCCTAGACACGAAGAGGGAGAGCGGCGAGTATTTCTCGAGAGAAAAGCAAAGGAAATAATCAGGCGGCAGCAACGGATGGAATCCTATACTGTGCATGAGGAGCTTGCACCTGCAATGACGTATATATAACGTCGGAGTTGAGTATACCATTCAGATACAATTGTGCATATAATTGTTTGTGATCACTGACAACATTTTCTCTTTTCAGTTACGTCGACACCTGCTTTCCTTATAGTTTTTCTGTGTTTGACAGCATATTGGGAGTCTTATAGGAGAAGAAGAAGGGTAACCCATTCGTTGCCGGCAACATTCACACAAAGGAAAAAAAATTATTCGCCCCAATATGTTGGCAAACCATTCCTTTAGGTATCAACTCGACATAACCTTTCTTGTGACGCGTCTAACTTTTTCCGTGGTATGGTAGGTATGGTAGGGCCCTGATTCTAAAAATGACTTATTTGCTCCTCTATTTAATTTTAGCGCCGCCGACTAAGATGAGTGTCTATTCCCATAGTAGGCCATGGGTATCTAATGCCTTGTACAGCATCGAAAGGAGAGGGGGGAATGGATCCCAGAAAGTAACTTTTTGTTTCTGACTGTTGAAGAGTTTACGAAAATAGTTTTTGTTGTTTACAATTCCACAACGTAGCTTGGTTCTATCTATAGCCCCGTATGCAAGTGTTCCGGTATGCCAGAAGTCATGTTTGACTACGTGTACTCCACTTTTTTAGAGGTCTATGAGCTATATGAGACATTCTACACACTCACTAATTAGTAACCCCCAAGTTTTCCCCTTTTTTTTAATTTGTCTAGCTTGATGCGACTAGGTCTCATGAGCGACCCATATGCTACGCTTAACATTCCTCGTCCTCACTATCGCTAGAAACTTCCAGCTCGCGTGAGTTATCTCGGGAGAAATACTTCTTAAACCTTTCTATAGTTACAATCTGAGTGTGGTTAGGGTTTGCTACTAGCTCAATTTTACAAGCATTTGTGGGAGAAATACTCCTTAAATAATACGGCCCCATAAACTTGGGTGTCAACTTAGGAGAAATATCCTTCTTAGGTAGATAATCTCTACACAATACTAAGTCACCAACCTTTATTTTAATAGGTTGTCTAGTGCGATCAACGCGTAATTTAGTTTGCTGCTGTGCATGCGTCATAGCCTGCTGGGCTAGTTTACGGATTAACTTTAGTTGTTTTTGATGTTCCTGTATTTTCGTGAATTGATACTGGGTGTCCAACTGAGTGGGAAATCTGGCCTTTTGACCAAAGACAATCTCATATGGGGAATATTTCCTAATAGGGGATGTTGATATATTATAGGCATATGCACACAAGCGGACATATTCCGCCCACTTAGTAGGCTGTTTAGCCGTGTACTTAGTTAGGAAATTTGCAATGACGGAGTTAAATTGCTCACACAGTCCGTTCGTTGACGGTTTAAATGCTGCAGTTCGAACATGTTTAATGTCGAATAAGTCATTTAGTTCGGCCATTATCGCCGAGAGAAAATTTGTACCTCTATCCGTCAGTACCTCTTTTGGGGGGCCAAAACGCGTGATTAACTCGTCCAACATGGCTCTAGCCACTGTCGGAGCTTTCATATTTCGTAGCGGGACCAATATCGCGAAATGGCTAAGATATTCTATCATGACCAGGATATAACTGTAGCCTGCGCTACTATGTAGCGGGCCAAAAATATCTAAACTCCAGCGGGAAAACAATTCCTCTTTTACCGGTAAAGGATGAAGAAAACCTTGTTTCTTTTCTCTAGAGATGTTCACCCTCTGACATTCGTCACAAGAGCGCACGTATTCCTTAACTATTTTCCCCATGTTCGGAAAGTAGTAACGTTCGTTTACTTTAGAGTAAGTGCGAGAAAATCCCGTATGGCCTCCACACAGCGGAGACGAATGGGCCTCTTGTAATATGTCGGGGATAGCCTTTTCCGGTATCACTAGTTTCTTATCTTTGTTCATGACTCGATATAAAACATCGTCAACTACAACATAGGGTTTTAAAGCACGATCAGTGGGGTTATCTTTCTTCCTTTGTATTAGTTCTCTAATTTTATCATCCTCTTTTTGCATTGTTTTGATATCTATTTTGGGACATAACACTAGGTTGCACACGTCTGCACAATCTTCTTCTTGACCAAATTTAGAGGGTAACTCATCCTTTAGCGGACATCTTGACAAAAAATCGGCGGTCACGTTATTGCGACCTTTGACGTGTTCGATTTTAAATTGATAAGGTTGCAAACGAATTGCCCAACGCATGAAACGAGAATTTAGCATCTTATTATTTCTGAGGTAACATATGTCGTGAGCGTCGGTCCGCACAATAAAGGGACGGTCTGCCAATAGGAAGTGGAAATGCAAAATTGTCTTAGTAACTCCTAGCGCTTCGAGCTCGACCGTAGAGTAGTTGAGCTCCGCTGGGGACAAAGATTTCGAGAAATAAGCTATTGGGTGTTCTTTGTTATCTTCTTTAATTTGTGCGACATATCCACCTATTCCGTCTCGACAAGCATCCGAATAAACTATGGCGTCCTGATTCGGGTCAAAGTGGGCAAGGACCGGAGCAGAGATAAGACAAGATTTCAAAGTATCCCATGCTTGTTTCTCAGTTTCTCCAAATTCGAATTTGGCGTTCTTTTTAGTCAACGAAATGAGTGGTTTTGCAATAGAAGAAAATCCTTGGACAAAAGCTCTGTAAAATGAACAAAGTCCAATAAAACTACGTATTTCTTTCACTGTAGTAGAGTATGGTACCTTTGCTATAGCTTCCGTTTTTGCGGGATCTACACAAATTCCTCGTCTACCGACGATGTGACCAAGCACAGAGGCTTCTTCGTATCCAAAGTAACATTTCTTAGGGTTGAGTTTTAAGTTGGCCTCCCGGAGTCGAGATAAAATAATTCTCGTTCTTTCTATTAAGGCTGGGAAGGAAGGACTAGGACAAACCAAATCGTCTAAATAACAAATTACATACTTCCACATAATGTCACCAAAGATAACGTTCATCATATTTTGAAAAAGGGCCGGGGCCGTGCTTAGGCCGAATGGTAGTCTCAAAAATTCGAATTTTAAACGGCTGCAGATGAATGCAGTCTTCTCTATATCACACGGACGGATTAATAATTGATTATAACCACTTTGCATGTCCAACGTATTTATGTATTTGGTACCACTCAGAAACGCTAGTATCTCATCTATACGCGGCACTGGCGTATAATTGGGCCTTAATATCCTATTTAATCCTCTAAAGTCCGTACATATGCGCGGGGAGCCATCTTTTTTAGCTACTATCACAATTGGTGCAGAATATGGACTCTGACTTTCCCGGATAATATTGCTGTCTAACATTCTCTGGATCTCTGCCGCAACTATCTCTCTCTGTTTTGGTGTTTCTCTATATGGTGGGTGAGAAACAGGTATATCTGTAATGACCTCTAAGGGACACATAAATTTATCGGTAGCCGCAGTCAGACGAGACTTGTCCCAGGCTACTACATCCCTAAATTCCATCAATAAGTCCAGTAATTTGTTTCTTTCTTCTGGGTTTAAGTTTGGGCCAATATTTAGTGCTTGAGCTAATTCTTCCTTTGTTTGGGGGACTTTCTGGGGTTGTTCAGGGACTTCCACGTCATCTGTTTCATCTTTGTTAGTAAGGTGTATGATCTGATTAACGGCCTGTACGTTATTATCCGTCTTGTCATTTAAGGACTCGACCTGGGGAACAAGTTTCCCTAAATAAAGGTTTTTAGACAAGGATCTGGTTCGATCTGAACTATTAAAAATAGTCAGAGTAATATTTCCGTTGTCAGTAAAGACTGGACCTCTTGGGATCAAACAGGAGTGCCAATATCGAATTCCTTTGGACGGTAAGAATTCCCAAATATGCACGTTCCCGGTTGGTGCGGTAATTTCTATGTCATATGAAGCTTTGGACGGCACGCGGACATTTGTTGGAAGGTGTACTTTGTAGGTAGTGTCCGGATAAATATCAAAAAGTTCGTCGCTCAGCCCCAAGGGGTCTGGCACGACCTCTTTCTTACTATGATCCTGAGCAGAACTCTCTAGATCAGGGAGGGTTGCGGGATCATTTACACTTCCTTGCGTTATCAATTGTTTTTCTAATGTTTCTAAATGCCCTCTATTTGATTTTTCCTCTACAGGCTCATGAGGCGCCTGGGAGGCCAGGGGTGGCTTTACAGAGTGTTGGTTCTTTTTGTTATATCTTGTCGCATAAGGCGCATTCTTTTTCTTTCTAGGAATAATCTCTGTATCCGAACTTTCTGTAGAACTAACTGCCAAAGTTCCACTAGGGCCTGGTTGAGGGTCAAAACTGCATAGATTCTTTTCCTCTCTCTCTAAGTCAGCCGATTTGGTAAGTTCCAGCTCAGGAGTGCTGGAAGATACCTTGCTTTTCTTAGTTCGTTTACGTCTTGCCTTTTTACGTCTATTGACTTTCCCATTCGTTTTATTCGTAGGCTCCGAGGGAAATTTTGTAGTTTCCCTGGAACACACGAATACTCGAGAGGTAATTTCTTCAACAGGGAGTTTTTGTCTCTTATCAGGTACACTAACAACGGGATTTATGTGATTTCCGGTGACCAATTTTGGAGACAGATCCTTCCTCTTGTATGGGAGGTTCCGTTTCCTATGAATTGGTTTGTTTCTATGAGGGGGGATAGAGAAAGCCGTTTGTCTAGCATTATCGTTCTGTATTGATTGGGAATCGTTAAACGATCTTTTTCCTACTGATGGTGGGTATCGTTCAACATGTCTTAAATCTAAGGTATGAATCACACCTTGACGGTACCCATATGTACCTTTTGGGATTGTAAACCATAGATCTTCGACATGATTCCCGTCTTTATCTGCTAGTTCCATATATTTGGAATGAATGGTTGTGACATACTTGTGCAAAAAATCTATCCCCAAGATAACGTCATAGGCGCAAAACTGTGGGTCAACTATAGCTACGTCTAGATATCTTCGTTTGGTTGTTTTCAAGTGATCCTTGAAACAACACGCTATTCTCACCACAGGAATGTAATCTGTGGGCTGGGCACCTACACCACGAAGCTTAACATAACCCTTCAGTCTTTCCGTTAGTGGAAATCTTGGGGGTAAGAGGATTTTCGAAGCCAGCGAAATTTCAGAGCCAGTGTCTATAAGAGCTTGCGCCCAGCGGTCTCCTATTTTTGTCTTGACTGTACAAAGCTGCGCCTGCCCATGGCCAAGGCCATAGGTATTTTGGTGATTGTTCCTATACGTTTTGTAACCCGGTTCTGCTACTACTTCGTCTGAGTAACAAGAACTAACCTGTACAAATCCCGGTTGGTGTTGTTCTTTAATGCTTGACCAGTCCAAGCGGTCATTTTCCCATATTACGTCATGGCTAAATCTCTGACTAACTAATTTTTGTGCTGTATGAAATTTTCTAAGATATTGTAGGCACTGTTCGAGATTATCGCAATCATCCACCTCAAGCATCAGCTTATTTAGGATGTCAGGTAACAAACTCATTCTAAGTTTACTCATCAATTCACTTTCATTAACCCAACCTCGTAAGAATTTCAAATCCTTTATTAACTTATAAATGAACGCTAAAGTACTTTCATTGGGTTGTTGTTTTCTTGTATCAACGTCATATTCTAATCTTGCAGTATACTCAATACTAGGGAAGGCCTTTTTAAATTTTTCCTTCATCTCGCTATAGTTTAAAGGTAAAATGTTTGCTAGGTCTACTAAATAGAAGGAGAAAGCTTCCCCTTCCAGACAGTAAGGAAGGTAATTTACTATCTCTAGGGTTGACCATTCGTATATGCTAGCCACTAATTCATATTCTTGTAGGAAAAGTTCCACACACTCATGTCTATTGCCAGAGAAGGAGGGAATTTCAACATTTGGATAGATCTGGAATACTTGTGGTTTAGCACCAATAGTAGAATTTTGATTGTCACCCTCGGGAGGAGGGTTGCTAACTTTGCCTGTTATTACTGTATCCGTAAATTTAGGTTTCTCGAAAATATATGGTATAGATGGCTCGGTAACCGGACTAGTTTTAATTTCTTGCTCAGATTTTAAATTTATACGAGGCTTATTCTCAGGATCTACTTTTAGAAAGGAAGAAAAATTTGATTTTTGCTTATCAGAAGTCTTATCTTCACTTGATGAATGTGAAACGGGCTCATTTTTCAGATCTAAGGACCTGTCTAAAGAAACAGAGGTGTTGAAGTTTTCAGAAACGGACCTATAGTCGGTATCAGTTACGCTTCTACTTTCTAACTCGGAAGTTTGTTCTGAACTAAATTCTGATGTATAAGATCTATCATGTTCGCTGAGTACTGATTTTTCTGTCTTTTCCCCTTCGCTAAACTCTAATTTCTCCACTGGGGTCGTGGGTGTAATTATGCTACTAGGTGGCGAAACAAACACTATTTGTAAGGGATATAACTTTTCCTCTTGTTGGTACTTTTTCATTTCTTTGGTCGCAGGTGATTCACCAGTTTCATTATAGGAACTAAATTTAGAACTAGCACTAGCTGAAGGTTGTAAACCAATATTCTTAACACTATCAATTTGTTTGTTGGATTCACTTTGGGTTGGAGAGGTTGAGGGATCGTCTCTATTTTCTACTTCATCTAAACAAATTACTGACGCACCAAATTCCGCATAATCAAAGATTTTACCAATGTTTTCGTTTATTCTACTTTCAGACCAGGAATCGTTATTTTCTTTTTCTTCTTTCTCAATTTGCTTCTGGTGGTCAGAGCAAACTGAGGGAAAAGCATCATCACTTTTCTTCTCTTCGCCTAACCTCCTCTCAATTGGAGCAGGGGCGACGAGGTCATTTCTCTGGTCAGCGTCCTCTGGGGGAGGGTCTTGGTTTGCTGCTCGGGGAGTAGAGACCGTGGGAGGATCCCAATGGTCATATCGGAGTTCTTCTTCGGAGTTCCATGAAGGTTTTGACTCATCCTCCAGGAATGACGCAGGAGGAGACTCCGGTTTGTCGTTTTGTATTTGCGCTATTTCTTCGTTTTGTAATTTCTGTAGTTCGTATCCTAACCAATCGTCTTTCAAAGATTCACCCCCCTCTAAATCTGCACTACTAATATCTCAATTTGACCACCTAACTTTACTAACTACACTGAGTATGTTATCTATACTGTCCAAATATTGCAGTTTCTCTTGGAGGGTAAGGCTATCTTCAAACATGACAGGGTTGGTTTGAGTAGCAGTTGTCCGTAGAACCTTAAGTTCACGATCTGTGTCAATCCGGATCATTTTAGGAAACTTATATTCGGTCTGAACACTAACATCTTTCTTTTGAAAAACGTCGGTCTGTATTTCCATGTCAAAATTGCCAACTACATTTTCCTCAGGTAGTAAATCTTCAAAGGGGGCTGAGGGGTCAGCTTGAAATAAAATACCTAACTTCTCGTCGTCGTCACCGTGGCGACGAACAACTGTGACCTGTACTTTCTTGTTTCGTAGTTGTCTAGTTAAAGGTTGAATTAAATTTCCTACTGCCGGGGACAGTTCCGTTTGTAAGGAATGCCTAAT
Source organism: Thermobia domestica (assembly GCF_964235325.1). NCBI lineage: Eukaryota > Metazoa > Arthropoda > Insecta > Zygentoma > Lepismatidae > Thermobia > Thermobia domestica. Next base: position 24,605,279 of record NC_137454.1, on the reverse strand, counting down.
CTGGTCTATTAATGCTTCATCGTCAGGTTGTGTCAGAGAGCGCAATTCATTTTCGTTATTCTCGTCAGGGTTCTCAATTTTCGTTTCCCTTGGTTCGGTTCTTATATTTGCATAAATTGGCTCTTTATTCGTGAAAGCCTTGGGTTCGGGACCAATATTTTCATAAATTGGTTCTTTACTCATTGAGATTCGTAATTCAGTATTTAAGTTAGCATACATAGTTCTAGGACCGATCTCAGCATAAACTGTTTCATCACTACTACCAGCATAAAAAGATTGAAAGGTCGGTCTTTGCATTTCTAACGGCGTTCTAGGATCCGACAGTTCGTATTTAATAGGAAAATATAGCGCTACTGGGCTATCTGGTTCTTTCGATACACCAATATCTTTGTTTTCTGAACTTAACACTAAGTTACTTAGTCTATTTTCCTTATCAGCTAACTTATTATTATCTAGGGGACTTTGGTTCGAGGGGACATCAGGCATTACACCTGTTGTTGTTTCTATCTCAATTGTTGCTTGAGGGCATTCCTGACCTGCCGTTATTAGTTCGGCTATCTCTAATTCATCTTTTAAGTTTACTTTATTCACTAGAGTTTTTGGATCTACCCCCGGTGGGGTCTCGTCCGTATCTGAATTTACATAGATCGTCCTAGGAGCTGGCGTTGGTTTTTCACTTGAACCAGCACTTTGTATTTCTATATCGTTTCTAGTCGGAATAGGGCTAGACGCGGCCAGCGGCGTTAGATCGCAGCCACTCGCCGGAGCGTCTGGAGTTTGCGGACTAGCGGTCGTTGGTTCACGATATCTCGGCTGACTCCAGGTATCCAAGTATCTCGGTAATGGATTATTTTTCCAACGGCCAAATTCAGGAGGAGAATGCCCGTGGACTTTTATTTTATTGCACTCAATACAATAATAATTATTCCACCGATCTAAAATATAACGGTGCTTGCCCGTGGGCGTCTTAGGACAATGAGATTGCCCTAAATCTAATAGCTTTTCTTTTATTTTCTGCGCGAAACTCATTTTTGATAAATGAATCTGTTTTTCTTTCAAGTCAGTGGCCTCTTAAACCAGGGCAGTGGGTAATCAACCTATTTCCTCTGATATAGTAAGAATTTAATCACTGATAGCTACTTCCCTCGGAAATGCTACGTCAAAAATCTTTTTTACGTATTAGGCGACTTATTATTATTTTAATATCTTCATTTAACTTCCTTTGAACTTGAAATGCTCAACTTCCCTTTCTTTATAAATTTTGCTTTACTTTTTAGAACGGGAAACGGAAAGTGACTAGACAGCTGTTTCTAACAGATAATGCTTATTTGCTCACTTATGATGATTTTACTTTTTACTTCTATTCTTTAACTTGTTTTCTTTTTCTTTTTTTAAAAAAACTTCAATTTTTTAAAAAAAAACTATTTTGTTTTTAAATTCACAAGGGGGACTTCGATCATCGAACCATTGGTTCATGTACCTGCATTTTGATTTTTGGTATTGCATTTGCATAAAGGTGAGTTTTAGACAGTTATTCCCAGGCAGCCGTCGGGCTTGCACCCCTAGTACAGAGGGGCCCTGCTGGACCTAGAGAATAAGATACCTGTGACCCCCAAGCGTTGCATGGGAAAGGATTTTAGACACTTATCGCCGGACAAACTAGTCGAACTCTCATCCCGTAAAACGGGAGGTTCTGTTGACCAGAGATAAAACTGACTCTGACCCTACCAAAGCGAGCAGAAGCATAAGCAGACTTAGGGTTTTGCAAGTACATGAGACAAGAGCTGAATTCTTTTTTTTTAACACTCGCGTCCCGATTTTCCATTTCCATTACTACACAAAAAACGTCGTGAGGTGAACTGAGTCTTGCTCTGCGGAACCTAGCAACTATTCCGCTGACTTATAACAACTTAAAGCGAGAGAAGTTGAGAATAAAAAATTTTTCGTCACCACTTCACTACTTGTGAAACGCACTATTTAGAGCAGAAAAAATTATATTTGTATATCAGAGTCATAGGCTGAACACCGCCTAGGCCAAGTACGCCCCTGAACTTTACTGACTTTACATAGTACCGATACACCACTTGACTAGTCAAAAGAAAAACTTCGCGTACACTTTGCACTTTTATATATTGAAAACTCTTCGATAAAAAAAATCACTCCCGATTTGCAAAAATCGCGTTTTAGGGCAACTGAGATATTTGGTTCCCCTATAAAGAGAATGAGCACCAGAGATTTGTTTAGAGATTCAAGAACACACAGTTGGTTACCCGGCGAACACCGAACACCATAAAACTGTTATGTGATGTTTTGTTCTGAGATTGGCGTAGCAATTGTGTACACTTTCTTTTGTGAAATCGTAATTGAGATCACTTCTTCACTCTCCACCCAGTATTACAAAGTTGGTTCGGAGTCCAACTCCCTATTAGCCTCGGTCTCGAAAACGTCTTTCGCTTACTGGTTCGAAGATGATGAGAAAGTGCACTAACAGTGGTAGAGCTTGGTACTGGAAATCGAAACCCAGGTAACATATGAAGACTGTGAGCTGAATCTAGAAAGGTGGGATGGCTTGTCTAAATTAAAGAGACCATTCCACTTTACGTTTTATTTAAAAAATAAAAAATAAGAATACAGATGAATTTAACAAAATCGGTTACTTGGAATTACAACTTGGAAGTTTTACTACATCACTTAAGTGGGAGCACAACCCCTATAATACTCAATGGGTGCTAGAAGGTTTTTATGCTAAACCGCGATTTATTGAAAATAGTGAAATGTGAACTTCGTACATCGCAACTTGCATTGGCCCAAAGGGAAAAGTGTTAATTCTCGAAGAGGGAATTTGATCTCGAGTTATAAGAACTTCATATTCGTCACTAAACATTCTCAAGGTGCGACTACAAATCTCCAAGTGCTCGTCCCGAGTTGAAGGGGGAACTTAGAAAAAATAATCACATACCTGGTGTTATACAGAGCGGCCGTGACTAGGGAGCACACACACTCGTCGTCGGTCTACTGCAGAATCAACCGGCCCGGCGAACAGGCCTCGCTTATAAAGGCGTTTCGTCCCACGCATTTCTGCCATTTCTGACGTCGCTCGAAAGCGACGTCACGAGCCTCATCGAGCTTGGGAGAAAACTTTTTCACGCGCATGCTCAATAGTGGTTAAGACTTCTAGTTTTTTTATGATTTTTCTCTATCACGCCGGGATTGGAATTCCTATTTTACATTTATTTTTACAGTTTTTATTTCACACCTAGCTCTAACTACATAATAGATTTCATGTATTTATTGCTTTCGTGGTATTCCCTAAATATTACATCTAGGACCCGGCACTGTGATCTGAGTAAATCAGAGCCAGGGTCATACCACTAATACATGCGTGTGGGTTGGTGTCAATGAGGCATCAGGTCGCTAATTCAATCTGAACCTCAACTGACTCCGTTCTCTTTATCTCCCTTTTCCTTGCTGCACACACAATTTGAAAAGCGCGGGCGTCTCGCCCCCTAATTTGAGTCCGGCTTTGGGTGTTCTTGTGACATCTTATTATACAATATACACATTTTTCTGATAGGCGATACATCTAATGCATTAGTCCTTTGCGCTGAAAGATGGAATATATCATTATGGGGTCTCGTTGCTCTATGTGGGACGCGAATTTTTATTTCTGATAAATATTCTGAATCTATTGCACCATGAATTATTTTATGTATGAAAGATAATATGAAATGACTTCTTCTGCTTTCAAGAGATTGTAATGAATATTTGTTTCGAAGACCTTCGTAGTTCTCAAATTTTGGATATATACCTGTTTCTTTATATGTCAAAAAGCGCACAAATTTATTTTGAATGTTTTCGATTTTATTTATATATTCCTTACTATTAGAACCCCATATTATCGCTGCATATTCCACCTTAGACCGTACATAGGCAGTGTATAATGTTTTGAGAGCATTAGTATTAGAAAAATCACCTCCTAATCACATCACAAAGCCAAGATTCCTAAAGGCCTCACCAATTACTCTGTTGGCATGAATATCGAATGATAGGTTTGACTGCAGAGTGACTCCAAGATCAGTAACATAATCCACTCTCTCAATTGGCGTTTGATTAATAGTATACACATTGCGTATACTATATTGTGTGATCTGAGTGTTGTAACTCTATAAAACAAATGTTATATTATTGTCCAAACCACAGCAAGAGCTTAATATTTCACGAGTTGATTAAATTTATTTATCTTCTAAGGTATGACTTAAAAGCTCTACTTTTTCTATACTTAAAGAATTTTAAAATTTGAGTTTTAGATGTTTAGTACGAGTAATGCCATGTCGACAACTTTCTCATACTTATTATTTTCTGATTTTTATCCTGTATAAACTATCGTTATAATCATTCCGTGCCACCCAAAACTTATGGTATAGTAGAACACCATATCTAATATATAAAAATAAAGCTGATCTTGTGGATGTTCGAATCACGACAAAATGGCTGATTTATTTGAAATGAATTTTGAAATATAGTTCCTACCTCAAACTAGATTTTTATAATCTCAGTTTGATTAATAGACGTCTTCTATGTGGGTTCGGGAGTACAAAAACTTACGCCAGACACAGATAACCACACTTGATTTTATAGTAACACTTCCATTAAAATACATATCGCAAGTGTTGGAAAATTTTAAATATTTTCCATAACTTTTTCTACCCCGTGAAATAAACTCGCATTTCAGCTAGTATAAAATATAATTGAAAATTAACTAATATGGCTACACTGGTAGCTATAGTGATAGGAAAAACTTCGAATCGACATTTCGCCTTTACCTGGTAATGGAGTGTGGTATGTAGAGATAATTATCATTTAAGAATAGGCAACAAAATCAAACTCGAAGGAACGAAGGCAAACGTTCAATGATATACAAGTCAAGGCTGTTATAAATAGAGGATCTGCCCATATGTATCTTCATCCTATTAAATCGGTGAAGCCAAAAAAGCAACCGAGCATCGGCACGTCTGATTGGCTTCTCCCGTTTCTACCATCGTCTGATTGGCTACTTTCGTTTCCGCCATGATTGTTGGCTCAAAACATTGCAATCCTATTGGACGGAGTGGGCAGAATAGGGGTGGCGAAACTATAACGTATAGCTTCAAGATTTTGTTGTAAGGGCACATCCTTTATTTTATAAGATCCTTTATACAAGTACTGAAATTAGGCCACATGTTGTTCACAAAGAGCATTTTCTTCTAAAGAAAGAAACCTGAAAATATTTTGTTGTGGAAGAAATAAACTACTGATAAGTTTCGAATTAGTAGACAAATTATTAAATATATGGTAATCTAATAAATTTTGGTAGTCCGTCAGAGGAAATAATCATTTGCGAGTCCGCATGATTAGTTATCCAGGCATTTTATCAAACTGTCACAATAAGTAATTCTTTGATCATAGAATACATTTTTTAAATTGTTTGAAGTAACCGGGCCAATTTTAAAACACGCAGGAACATGTGGATTCGCACATTCTCACCTTTGAACATTCTCCCAATTCTCTTTAATTTGCCGAAATCCTTATTAGCCGAAATAACTGCTCATATCTCTTGAGGTAGCATTTTATCACGATGAAGTTTGACCATAATCTGAACAAGTTCGTTTCTATTATTTTTTTAAAAATAAAATCTGAAAAGCAACATAATCCTTTATGGAGAAAGATAAGGTCTATGTAGTTATCTCAATGAAATCCTCATTTAAAATAAAATTCAAAGAAAAATCATTTAAACAATAATATAGGCAATATTGTTGGAAATAAAACATTGCTAGGTAAAAATCTTTAAAAATAATAGTAATGCAGACATAAAGAAACATGTTTTATTCAATCAAAAACAAACATAAATGAGTGACTTTATTGTAATCTTTTGTAACAAGAGTTAATTTCTTCCCTCATGTTGATAATAAAGGTAGACACAGTATCTGGTCTAAAACAGTAACTTTTCGAGATTGATAATCCTCATGGCTTCCCAAGAGATCCGTTTCCAAACTGTAAATAAAATATAATGATCCTTGCTGGTAAGATTTCAATCCATTCCAGTGGTGATAAAGTGCTTCGAGAATGAATTCTCAACCATGGTATTGGCAAATAACACAGCATGTCGTGTGTGCGTAAAATTGCTAAAGCTAACAGTCCCAGGTTCTGGAAGACCAGTGATGGGAACAAACACATCCAATGGTATGGAAAAGGATAAAAATAACTTCTCTTAAGAGAATGTTTTTCAGTACACATTAGAAAGTCAGTGAGTCAGATTGAAACGAACCCTCCTTAACGACTCCGCACAATAGTCTGATTCGCAATGGAGAACAACATCAGTCTTACAAAGTTAGAAAGAAAAGATCTACCCAAAAGTCAGCCACAGTGTACTTGTTAATACCAGGTTGATAGATAAAATCAATCAGATACAATCAATCAGATAAAACTAGGTCAATCAGATACACTTGTTTTAGTTGTTCGACTTTGGATATCATAAACAGAAGTAAATACAGCTAGCAGAGTCGAGTCAGATCATAAATTACAACCTTCAAAATACGAAGCTTTAACCAGCAACAAGTCAACACTTGTAATCACATTCATCATCATCATCATCTTAATTTTGTTTCGTATTTCATCTGTATACATTAATATATTATGATTATCTATCATCACAGCATAAAACATTAATTACCTCCCCGTTGATATTGCAAATGTAATGGTCTATATTAGCAGCACTGTTAAGTATATGACTAGACATGTATCAATTTTAACATATAGCTGAGTAAATTTTGCTGACAATATCGAAAGAAATGTGACAATGAACAACTATCTCTGAAGCACTTACAGGGGAAATTTGGAAGAAAGCACTCGCCTGCACAGAAACTAAGCACGTCATTTGAAAGGCCAATCCATGTTAATTATATTAAGTTAATAAAATTACTGTACGGTTGAGAACCTTTCGAAAGATTGAACATTAAATGCACTATTGCACCTCCTAGCGACCTGATATTTTGAACTTGCTACTGCTTGATATTACGTCCATTCACAGATAAATTGTCCATTGCAAGTTGGATAACGGATGGCAAAGACGTAATGGTTTAGAATATACCAAAGAACTGGACACGATTTGTACAATCATTTGATGTGTTTGGATTCCGACCAATCAAAGATTATGGCAGGAAATTTATACATAGTATGAAACTTCTTCATCCGGACTATAATGTACCAACGAAGCAATCAAATAAAGTTAGTGTCGAAGCCAATGCAGTTCCAATCACCAAGATACATTGAATTGTTTCAGTTTGCGTTCCAGGAAGCAGATTACCGAACAAATTACCTTTTGAATCATCTGTCGAATTTGCTTTTCGCATTGATTATGCGAACTGTTCCCTTGACGGATGCAACGCAATTGCACATATAAAATGTTCATGGTGCAAGGAAGTCTTTTGCTTACGTTATTTCTTCATAGAGCAATTCATCTTTAACATATCATTATTGTGAACAGTATAATGACTAATTTAAACTAACAAACCCGTTAGTTTTGTTTTTTGTTCTGTTACCTCTGATAGATTTCAGTTTGTATGTCAATATTCGTTGCTACTAATATTGTACTTAACGCGTTTAAATGTGCATATATTCATTTTTTCATATAAGCTTCTAAGTTGTATCTCTCAAACAGTTCTCAACCGTATACGAATTTTATTAGCTTGTTATAGTAAGCATGAATTGGTACTTCAAATGGCATGCTTAGTTTCTCTGCAGGAAAGTGCTTTCTCCCGAACTTCCTTTGTTAGTGCCTTAGGACTTGGAAACCACTTAATAACGCATAAACACCATATCACATATATCTCGTTAAAACAACCCAATTAAAATTACTAGTGCAGATATTTCAGCTCAATTTACATAAATGCGCATTTATTTTTGATGTGTTAATTACTCCGAATTAGTAATAAAGTGGAATTTCACGTATAAATCATAATTATTTGCTTTTACAATTCGAAACTACATTGGTTGCGTATTTCAGAAAAATAATTTCTAATAGAGAAAAAAGAAAATGGCACATCGAGATTCTAGTTTTGAGACATCGCAGATAGTACTTTTGTATCTTTTCCGTGGTATATAATCTGTGGACTTCGTGGTATCAACCATTTGATCTCTAGTAAAGTATCTTGTTGCTATATGTAGACCAAATCTGTCAGAAGCAAGCTGCAACACCAACTCTGAACTTCACCTTCCTATGAGAAGCAACATTCCCAATATCACCTATATGAATCAAAGTTCTACTGAATAAGTAGCGAATTCAGAGAATTTCGCGTCTAGTTTCATTCATCGCTATACAATGAATAGCAGGTTAGTGAATGATAAATATGTTCCCTTGCATACAAAAATTCACTACACAACATCAAACACTCTACCTTTCTTAAATGTACGCTAAAAGAGTATTAAATTCAAATATTAAACATAATTCTGTGTCAAAAATTAATTTCTGCCAACAGACTTTAAGATTACCTATACGAGATTAATAAGCTGACTCTGTCCTTATGGTACTTTATATAGTCTAATTTAAGCTCTATCTTCATTCTTGTAACAGTCTAATTAAGGCATGTCGCCAGCCATGTAATTTAACATATGCATGAAAAAAACGTAGAGAGACAAACTACTTTTCGAAGAAATACATTTCTTGTTGCTGGGGATCGTGTAATGATAACACTTTTTAATCTTCAGGACAAAAAGTGTTTATAAATCTGGCACAACCTAGAAAGAAAGAAAAAGAATAAGAAATATAGTAATTAATATATAAATATTACCAAGGAAGTTCTATCGCATTTTCACTCATCACCTTCGAACATCGATATTTCACTTGACATGTACCTCGAAGATCAAAAATAGCCTCCATTAGCATCGACGATCTTCTGTCAAGGTTCTAGAAGAGCATGGATTCCATCGCGGTATAACTTGATGGGCCGTGAAACGAAGGAGGTATCAAGTGGATTTTGCACCTCTATTTGGGATTTCAACTGGCACACTCTAAGGTGATCGTCCAAGAAATGGAACAGGTTATAATCGGGCGGTGCAGTGTCCGGAATGTGTGTTATGCATTAGTGTTTTCCATCCAAGACGTATAATGGTGTCCAGGGTTAGCCTAACCACGTGAGGATTAGCGTTGTCCGTAATAGGACACCTTTCCTATTCAGAAGTGCTGGCTCCAGAGTTTTGAGTTTTTCTTGAACACGGCTCAACTGGTGACAGTACACAGTTGCATTGATGCTCTGACCAGCTCTGAGAATTTCCCGATGCACAATGCAGCGAGCTGTCAACCAAACACACAGGAGGACCTTCTTCTGGTGCAATACTGAATTCGGCTGTTTTGGAACCGGTTCATGGGACGCTAACCAGTGATGTCGGTGCCGTGGAGCTTCATACAGGACGTACTACTTATCATATGTTAACACCATGTACAGAAATGTCTCCTTCCTCAGACGAGACAGCAAAGAAACAGAGGTATCTGCTCGCGTTGCTTTCTAGCCCTTAGTCAAATCATGTGAGACATCTCGACCCAACTTGTAGTGCTTCCCAAGTTGATGGAGGTGCTGCCGAATGGTTTCTCCACTCACATTGTAGTCCCAGTTCCTCGCATGTCTGACCACTGTTCTATAATTACTGCCTGAATATCTTCATTTTGTACATGAGTTGGTCTCCCGGCACGGAATGCGTCTTTGACTCTTTTGCCACCGTCTTTAAACATGTTAAACCGCCGCTGCACTGTCCGCGTAGTTACGTAGTTACGACACCCTCACCAAAGGCCTGGCATATCTTCCACCCCGCTGTAGCAGCGTTTACCCCAGTTTGAACTTATACAGGATACACGCTCTTATGACGCATTGTGGAGATCCTATCTTCACTCTGTCCTTACGCAAGTTCACGGTGTAGCTGAAGTGCCACAACCAGGTAGTATGTTTTATATACCAACACCAACAACTGACCTTCGCTTTATCTCCACTCGTATTCAACTCACGATGTGAGGGCAAATTGACCACAGACTTACACAAAAAGCGACAGAATTTTCTTGGTTACCCTTATACTGTTGTGACAGTGTAATGGCAACTTTAAATATGTATTGTTTCAATATAATGATTTCCAAATAAGACAAGAGATTTAACAAGATTTACATTTCAGCATTAATATTTATGTAATGGCATGATGATTGGTGTGCCAACTCAAAAAAATGTTATATGTAAACAATTAGAGCTTCTCACCAAGCTTGATTTCAACCTACAGTGTACAGCGGGGCTATAACTTGTCTTGTTGAACTAAAATCATATTTTAACGATATAATTTCCTCTATGATTGCATTTTCCGAATGCATTTTCAGTTATCCTCTTCAGGAAAAGATCGTAACTAACTCTATGGCCTATGAAACCCGGAGGTTCAATGCCGCGTTCACGAAAGCTCTCCGCTGATTTCTGTCATCAGCCAACTGGATTCAGTTTCTACTTTGTATTCCTATTTCTGTGACATCGATCTTAAGATTTTCCTCCCACCTGGGCCTAGGTCTTCCTAATGATCGTTTTTCGATTGGATTTTCTGTTAAAACTTTGAAAGCGTTTCTACTTTCTTCCATCCTGGTTACATGATCTGCACACCTGAACCTCCTAGACTTGATGACTATAACAATGTTTGGTAAACCGTATAAATTATGTAGTTTCTCGTTATGAAGTTTCCGCCATTCCCGTTCCTTTTGGGCTCGAATATTCGTCCCAGGATGTTGTTCTCAAATACTTTCAGTCTATGTTTTTCCCTCAGAGTAAGCAACCATGTTTCGTAATCACACAGAACAACAGGCATCATTATCTTTTTATATATTTTAAGCTTTTAATTCCTCTACAGAATTCGCGACTACAAGAGATTTTGTACTGAATAATAACACGAATTCCCTACTCTTAGTCGACATCTAATTTCTTCGTAAATATAGTTTCCTTCTGTTAATATTGATCCTAGATATTTGAAAGTATCAACTTTATTAAAAGTATTATTTAATATTTTAATATATCCACAATTTGCCGTTTACGATTACGGAGAATTTCCATGCAATGAGGTTTCTCTGCATTTAATTCTAAACCCATGCTACAAGGGTTTAATAAGACCTCTGCATTTCTTTCTAACAGTAATGCAGATTCTTCCAAAGACAAATTATCCTTCAATTAACATCAATTGCATATAGATTAAATATTTGCATGACCTTAACCACACGGGAAAATATGTACTATTTAAACACCCCCTGAGTGATATAGACAGTTACAAATTAATGTTTCTTTTTCCCTTTGTGATAGGTTAATATCGAGCTTTGGAATTATGTCTTCCAAACACTAATGTATACATTATCCAAGAGTAATCAGCAAGTGTGTTCATATATGAAATAATATTACAGTAGCTATTGAAGTATGTATATGACAAATGACGGCAAAGATCCCACGAAAAATAAGGATGAAAGAGATGATTATAACTTGAACATATAGGCTATCAAATTAATCATCTAATCAATACATAAATTGTAATACTTGTTACTAACCGTAATTGATCACGAGTGAAACATTTCATTACAGTTCTGAACCAAGACATACTACTCATTTAAGCAACATTTGGCAAATAGTTTCGTTCCTTTGTTTTTATTCTTTGATGTGAGTAGCTTTCTGAAAACACTACTTACAAGTTAGTGGTTTATATCTTACGAGAAACAGCAAAATAGGTTAAAGCTTTTTATAATTTTAAGGTGGATCACGACCCGGAAGTCTATACATATTTTAGCTCATTCCCTTAATTACTGCGCAATGAAACGTTACATATTATAAATATTGTACTTTAAGATAGAGTTATGCTTCACCTACAACACAAGACACTGATTCATTTGGTTGTGTCTTCTGATATCGAGAAAGAAGATAAATTAAAGAAAATAATAGATTCGTTTTACAATGAGGACACAAGATGGCACTTGCTGCTCGATCTTACTAGAAGTCCTCAGTTTTATGAAATGTTCATTTGTAAGTGTAAAGTATTTTAAAGTAATGATCTTATTACGAAATAGATATATTGTTCGACCGTTTTTCGTGTTATGTTTCACATTTTATTTAAATATTAATTTACATTTAAGGAAATAGATTTTGAGAAGAAACTTGCTCAGAACGCTATAATGCGTTGTTGCCAAATTTGAACGTTTACTGTCGGAGTCACAATAAGAAAATTCCTGGATTCTTGCAGTTTGAGAAGCAGAACTTAGCTGTGAATTGCGGAAAAGGTCGAAAACTAATTTCTCAAGTAATTATCCAAGCAGGATTCCATCATTACCTCCTTTATTATCTGGCATCAGTAACACTCGACACTATCTGGCAACGCTGCACTATTTAAGCAGCGTTTAGCATAGCACCGAGAATAGTTAGTAATCCACCTTAAGGCTTTTAGTTTTACAAATACGAGGAATGATCAGAAAGTAGCGTTACAAAATCTGCACTGAAACGTGTTATATTATTTCATACAACCAATACAGGCAACAGATAGCACATACATTATCTTATTTTTCGACATAGGCTTCATATCGGCTGAAGCACTCGTAACATTGTGGGATGAATTTCAAGATTCTCTCTTGGTAAAAAATCCTGTCCTTGGAGCTCATCGGGAATAAAATTTTCCGGTACTGCAGAATATAATGCATAATGTCAAGAACACTTTTGAAGAACGGCATTCCCAATTTGCCATCAGATGCCATAACGTGATACTACTGTTGTTCTGAATCACCTTCTCCACGCGAACTGGGCTCAAATCTGTTGATGGCGTGCTTGGTCGGCTACTGTGCTCCTCGTCGGTGACGTTTTCACTACAAGCTGCAAACTTTCAATACCATTTTGCGATATTCTGACGAGACATCACAGTCTCTCCGTACACCTCTACCAGTTGCAGCTGAATTTCAGCCTTGGTTACATGTTTCGTCCACAGAAATCGAATAACCGAGTTGACTTCTTCGCAAGACCAGTTTTGCAAACTTGTAGCCATTTATGTTTACCTACAACTACCATTGTAGGTGGGGGCTGCCTGAAACTCTGCACAGTTGCTAAGTAAAATTACCGCACACTCCTCATTCCTTTATAACAGACGAAACTACAGAAATAGCGGCCTTGGAACCTTAGTTTTTGATCCTACCTCAGACACTGTAAAATCAGGACAAAGCTCTATTGTAATTATGTCTGATGGATTCAGATCCAATGGTGTTCATTCTTTAAATTACTGGTTTGGTTCTCGATGGCGATAAAGAAGAGCTCAACTAGTGGTACGGGTCTTGAGTCATAATACGAGCAGTAAAATCTGTCTCGTTTACTCTCGGTGCTGAAAACGGACAATAAATTTCAAGACACCAATGGCTTGAAATTAAGAAATAAACGTTTAATTCGCAGAGTGTTTGTACATCAGCATACAAATTAGATTTTTTTTTCTGAAGCCGGTTAAAAATGATACATCTTGTTTTCGAAACCATCCTCTTACCTCTTGGAGTAACTTGTCATCGTTTTCAAATATTCTACCACGTAGAAAATTCTTCAATATACCAAACAAGTAGAAATCTGAGGGAGCAAAATCCGGGTTGTAAGCAAGATGAAGCATCGAAGTCCACCTGTATCTTGCAATATTTGATAGCGTTAGGTGTGCGATACTGTAAAAACTTTGGCACTTTTTATGAACATAGTTTTCGATAACAAGATCTGGTAGAAACGTAAGAACACTTTCGTTTGAGATCGACAAATCCTTCCTTTGGTTGGTTCGTCCGGTTATTCTTGATCATTTCCTCCACACGAGGCAAATTTTGGTCTGTTGCTGCAGGGAAGATTCTCCCTGGGCTCTTGTTCCCAGTCAACACCAAAATCACCAGACTGAAAGCCCTAAATGCATACCTGTATTGTACTTCTATTCAGAGTTTCGTTTATATACATAGATTTCAGTTTTGAGTAAAATTCTGTAGCTGAAACCTCTTTGGATTTGAACAGTAACTCGATCACTGCTGTTGCGGGATTCTGATGTTTACTTCATATCTGGAATAATAAAACATATTTTGATTCTGGTCCAAATTTGAAAAGAGGAATGTTGGTATCTATCAGCTACATTGATTGTACGATGTTATATTAATTAATTTGTTTGCTGGAAGTATTGTGTATTATTTACTGAACTACGTTGACCGTACATGTATATATAGAGAGAGAAGGAGAGAAGGACAGAGGGCAAAGGGAGATAGATACCTGGGAGGTATAATTCATTTTTTGAATTATGCGTCATGTCTTTTGAGTACTTGAGTTCACTTATGAAATAAATAAACGTTATTGTGAAACCTATTATAAGTATTAGAATTTTACTTTCTTCCGGTTTACAATTGTATTCTCGGACAACATGAAAAGATTTTTATTTAAGCTAATGTAAAGAGTGGTTCCATGGTCGATATAACCTTCTATCAGATCTAATTCCTTTATTATTTGTTATATGCAACATGTTCAATGTCATTTCTTGGAAAACATTTTACCAAAATCGTTAATGTCGTGTCGATAAGAGCTTGGAAGGGAAAACATTGATTATTTAAGTGCTGTTTGTGTAGTGGGTAGATATTGCTTCATTATAATAGTGTTATAAATATAAGATAGAAGGTACCCGTATAGTCTGTTAATTTCAATTCACTGTTTCATTGTGTATGAACGTAATATCTAAATAGTACCTTTAAAACTTATGTGCTGAAGTAATGTACAGTATTTAGTAAGCACATCATTCCCTTATGGTTTAAATCAGTCACTTTGGTATTCGTTGTTTTATTACCCCGGAACAGTGTGTTGATCGGCTTTAAACAGTTGTATCCGTGACCATGTTTTAACCTAATTGGCAAGTATAACTGCGTGACGCAAAGAAAATTACAAAGTGTGGGACTCCGTACATGAATTTAAGAACTCAAAATATCAAAAAATCATAGATAAATGTATTATTCTTGTGTTTCCTATATAATCTTTTACGTAAAATTTATTTCCACCACATCTCTGTTAGAAATCAGAACATTCAAACTAAGATTCTTAAGTTTAATTGTGTATGATGTTCCAACCAACAGCTACTCAAAATATAATGCATGTGAGTTGCTGAGTTGGGTCACGGATGTACAGAATTGAAATTGTTTGGCAACCTATGGATTTTTTTTATAATCGTAAATTTGCAAAATACCTTCCAAGTTTTTGTTGGTTCATTATATTATGTCAAGCAGAGTTGGTAAGTTGGATTGTGGGTTAATTATTAATTTTAGTCTTCTAATTATAGATCTATATTTCACTCTAAGGATAAACTGTAAATCCAACATTGGGGATCGGTAGGCAAGCCAGCTTCGAAATGTTTGTCCTACGTTGTAATCAACTGCTTTGCTGAGCATTTGCCAACAAACTCAACTGCTAGTAACTTCTACGACACAAGTAAAGTTGTAATTAGGAGTACAAATTCGAAATTGTTTAATAAATGAGGACAAATTGTTGGTTGGCCAACACAAACTGTTCAATACATGACGGCAAATTGTTGGTCGGTCTACATAAACTATTTGATAAATTACAACAAGATAAACTGTTGGATAATGACGGCAAATCGTCTGTTGGCGAACATAAACTGTTGAATAATGACAGTAATTTGTTGGTTGGCCAATATAAACTATTTGTAAATTACAACAAATTTTTGGTAGAACAACATAAACTGTAGGATAAATAACAGCAAATTGTTCGTTGGCCAACATAAACTGTAAATGATGGTAAATTGTTGGCTAGTTAACAAACTGTTGGATAAATTGCGGTAAATTGTTGTTGGTCCAACATAAACTATTGGATAAATGACTACAAATCATTTGTTGACCATAAACTGTTGGATCAATGACGGCAAATCGTTTGTTGGCTATAAAATTTTGAATAAATGACTGCAAATCGTTTGTAGTCAAGATAAACTGCTTATAAATGACGGTAAATTGTTTGTTGGCCAACATGATTTTTTTAATATAAAATGATCGAAAAATGTTTATTGGCCAATATAAACTGTTGGATAAATGACGCAAATCATTTGTTGGCCAACACGAACTGTTGGAAAATGATAGCAAATTGTTGGTTAGCCAGCATGAACTATTGGGTAAGTTGCGGCAAATTATTGATTGGCCACCATAAACTGCTTATAAATGACGTCAAATTGTTTGTAAGCCAACATGATTTGTTTATAAATGATCGCAAATTGTTGGTTGGTCATCATAAACTATTGGATAAATAACGGTAAATGGTTGATTGGCCAACTTTAAATTATGTAGGGATACGCACCCTTCCATTTAATTTTTGCAATGACTAATTTCCAACTATGTTGGCCATTAGCATATATACAACCTACCAAATGTGAAGTAAAGTTTTCCACTATTCTTTGGCGTTTGTTATCCAGGTAAAGAAATCATTGAAGTGTCAAGGGCATTGAAAATTTGAATCTATTTAACATTTAACGTTTCATAAGAATCATTCAAGGTAGTCATAAATTAATTGAAATTGTGAATTCAAGTAATGTGTAAGTTCATTAATATACAGGGTGTTAATGAACTATACCGACAAACTGTATGAGGGTTTTTCACATCAAAACAAGAGAACAAGTTCATATGAATCTGTGATGAAAAGAGCACAGTTTCAGAGCTAGGACTGTCCAATGTCATCGAAAAGCTAAGTTGTAATGCGTTATTTGGAAGACGAGTATCTGTGGAGTGGAGTATAAAGGATTTCATACATACGAGATTCAAAAATGCATATTTTATTAATGTGCAATGTGTGTGCAAGGGATTTCCTACAAGGTATAATGCCCAGACGTGCTTCCAACATAATTTTGAGATATAATATTTCTTGAGAAAATTTACCTATGGCCCTAAAACATGTTTACAAAAGTAGAACAGCAATCGCGGACCAAACATACGTGTGGCAAAGATGTAAGGAAATGTTATCAAGGTTTACGAGAGGCTTGTAGCAACAATCCATTGTAAAATCTAAGTGTAGCGTGCGTACTGTGACGGTCGCGATGTGCCTGTGGATTTATCCGGTATGGTTCACAATTCATTTTTGATGAGCAGTTGGTGCGAGTGTGAATCCTGTTTTCTGTAGATAGCTATGGACTGTTTGAGACAGTTTTGAAAAAGAAATTTGCTTAGTCATCAATCTGTATGGTACGTGATAAAAAAAATAAAAAAACATTCGCAACATGAGTTAAATTCCATTACCTTGGGTTCACCATAACCCAGCAATGTATAAAACTGGCAGTTTTGTGGTGCAGCTTGTGCTTATTTTGACAAATATCGCAGTGTAATGGACGTACTTTTGTAGCGTATTTTAGCCACTGGACAAAATTGAATACTACTGTATAAGTCTGAGCTAAAGTGGCAACCGAACGAATAACGCCACCCAGGATCGCCTCGTCCAAAACATCGAGAGATCCAGTAGAATAATCATTATTGTGATAGTGATGTATCACGCTGAAGCTATCAACGCACCATACTATCGTCTATACCTTGTGCACCACTTACTTTCGGCTTTGCCGCGAAAACGACCATATTTCTTTCAGGATAATCCACCTTGCAGCTTGCATAATAATATACGATGATATGTAGCGGAAACAATGGCTACCTTATTGTGTGAGCGGAGTTAGGAAGTACTTAAACATCCTTCATATTTCCCTGACATGAGTCACTGTGACTTTTCGTCTTTCTCCACAATTTAAAACAACGTCTCCAGAGTATACGATTCCTCTTCCTTACGAGAACCAACAGAGACCACTTCACTGACTAAACTACGACTGCGACACATTTGTGAGCACGATCAGAACCTCAACGGTAATGTTTTCTATAAGTAGAAGCTTTGCTTTGTTATAATTAAATATAAACTAATTATTTGCTGACCAAAACTATATATTTTCATTAAAATTCAACACGGGTTACAGTTTCGCCAACTAACCCTTTATCTTTATCAGACACTATGTGATACAGGATAACTGACAATCGTATATACATAAATTACAACAGCTCTAATTTTAATTTTAATGAAAATATGTAGTTTTGCTCAGCAAATAATTAGTTTGTACTCAACGGAGATTATATTAAAGATGTATGATGGGATTTTGATTAAGGCATTAATAAAATCCTTATCATCAGAATGTTGTCCTACTTTATTTACAATCCTTGTCATTAGTAGACATTTTATTGTATTATAATTAATCCTTTTTACTATTTTCACATTTCAGAGCAAAGAGAATACAACTTCCTCTTCTGAAATGCAAATTATCT
Organism: Thermobia domestica; assembly: GCF_964235325.1. NCBI lineage: Eukaryota > Metazoa > Arthropoda > Insecta > Zygentoma > Lepismatidae > Thermobia > Thermobia domestica. The sequence goes on along the minus strand of NC_137454.1, from coordinate 24,586,918 downwards.
TCAGCTACAACTGGTCTAACAGCAATTGTGTATTTTACACTTGAGTATGAAAACTTTTTTCTTTGTATATCTTCTGCATTTATGGACCGAAATATATACACTGAACGAATTATGGAAGCACGTGAAGCTCAAAACTGATAATGCTGAAAATATATTCAAAGTTATTAAGCAAATTCTTATCATGGAATTCTTAGACGCTCAACTTTTCACCTTAATTACAGTGGATAATGGTTTTGAAACAATAGTTTCCGCTCTTCATAAAGAATTAGGGAGTAGACATATCCCTGTATTAAATATAAACAACATAAACAATTTAAACAACATAAACTTACCAAATAAAATGCATATTACCATTTCGGAGCATATGGTAATTCCAAGAGAAAATGATGTAACGATAATACTTCAACCTAATGGCACTACACTGAAGTCTTTGGTTGAAGGAGATCAGCACTTTTATTTCAACATTAAAACACGATTTCTAATCGTTTATGCGTTGAACTTAGATCAAGATACCAAAGTTTTCCTTAACGATGTTTTTCCAACCAACTTAAGAACGAAAATATCAATGGTAGCAGTGTTACTCTTTGTGAACTCCACTGACCTCCATCAAACTGAAAGATGTTTCCTACTTTCATGGCATCCATTTCGGGAGATATACTTTCAGCACAACCTAACAAAGGAAAAAATCCATAAAGGGATAGAAGTTCTTCAACAAGCATATTCTAAGAATAAATTATTAAACCTCTACGGACACACATTACGAGTAAGTACATTGTATACTTCATCACCACCTCTTTTCGGACTTGAGCAAGCTAAGAATGGATACTTACATCAAGGATATTTACCCAAAATTTATCAAACTTTAAGTCAAGTCATAAATTTCACCATCGATATTTATAGAGTGAACCCATGGAAAGATTATGGTCAGTTGTTACCAAATGGAACATGGACGGGTGTCATGGGCGATCTAGTGAGAAAGGAAGTTGATTTGGCTTATTGTACTGTGATCATGAATTACCAAAGAAGTAAACTCATTGAATTTTCGACTTATTTCGATATCCATCGGTCTTCCATCTTACTGCCTAAAGCTGTACAAATTCCCTCTTGGCAAACTCTGTTGATTATTTATAATCAATATCTCTTATTGACAATATTAACCCTATACATTATTATACTTGCAGTGATTGGAATATTTCAAATGGTGATGCCACATGAGGATAAGTTTTGCTCTTCCTCTTTCAAAGCTTTGGGAATTTTGTTGCAATCATCTGTTTCACAACCTAAATCCAACCCAAAGCGAATCTTATTCTTTACTTGGATATATTTCAGCCTTGTTATAGCCTCTATCTTCACAGGTGCTATTGTTAGTGTATTAACAGTACCTCACTATTTCCCAGACATTAAAAATTTACAAGAATTAGCAGAAACTGAAATTATACTAGTTGGTATTCAGTCGTATATAAACCTTCTTAATGACAGTTCTAATCCACTGTTATGGAAACTGTTTAAAAGATCTACAATTAATGGGCGTTATGATCTACTCTTGCACAGAATTAAAGAAGGAGATAAACTAGGGATAATTTCAGCAGAACCAACGTTGAGATATTTTGCAAAGAAGATGCAGTCTTGCTCGATGTGCGTTGAACATTTTCATATGATGGAAGAATCTTTAGGAGGCGTTCCCCGTAGCATTGCTTTTCCCAAAAGATCACCTTATATTTCTCGATTCAATGTAGTTCTTGATAGAATGCGTGATGCTGGGTTAGTTTCTAAGTTGTACACTGATGAAGTAGCTCAAACAAGCAATCATAATTGCAATACACAATGTGATAAGCATAAATCAATTTCGTTAGATAATCTTCAGGCAGCGTTCCATGTTTCGGTTTTAGGAAACACATTAGCATTGTTTGTTCTACTGTCTGAACTGATTTACTCACGAAGACGGAAAATTCATTTTCGAAAGAAAAGGAACATTTCTTAAGCATTCGCAAACTCTGCAACTCATAACCTGATATACAAGAATATCTCAAGTCCAAAAGTTACTTCTATATAATCTCAATTGTAAATACAATAGTATTATCGTTTTAAATCGTTAATTAACTTTGTTCCTGACTTAATATGTAATAAACAATCTATGAAGTATAAAACATGTCTCCCTGATGCAATGTCTCAGAAATATTAGACCGCTTTGATTATTATATATATTTCACATATTGTTGTATCTTGTATGTGTGTACAATGCTTTACTCATTTTAACATTTTCCTACTATATAAACGAGTATTTTAACGTATTTTTATGTTTCGCTATATATACACTTTGCATTTTTGTGTGAATATTATATTTTTAGTGCATGGTGAAAAAGGATTAAGTCAAAAAATTACTTTTTTTAGATAAAGCAAAACAAGCTTCAAAATATTTTGACATAAGTTCTTAAAACCGGCATAATGTTATGATGTATATGGTAAGTATGTATTGATAATTACACCTAGACATACGCCCATAATACCAAACGAAACGTAGTATTTTTCTGGTTGATAATGCATCACAAAGTACAAATAGCCAAAAAGTGACTTAAGCCCTTATGACCGTACATCAAAGAGTCATGAAACATATTCATGTTTGGTAAATGAGGACTAATCCTGACATTGAGAGAGATGTTCAGACTGTTTAACACATATTCATTAAAATTATTATTTTATTATAAACCTTCCGTATAGCAAACAAAAATTATTATAAATATTTATTCAGATAAGTTATTAGCTATTAGTAACATTATTCCACTCTATAGAAAACTAGCAGGGAGAAATTACTTATAGTTACTGAGTTTGCATAACAGATGTAAAACTACATTTAATGTAATTTTCTAACAGAAATTATTAAAAGTTATTATTTTTTTTTACAACTTGTGTGGTTATGAAAAATTGTAGAAGTTGATAAAGATTTTACAAAAACTTAAGTAAATGAAGTTATCATTCTGCAAGTTTTTTCCATCATGCAAGAAAATACCTGAAATTCAATTGAGTAATTACAAAGATTAATTGTATTGATGGGAAAATCAATATATCGAAATCCTATTAATATACACTTATACAGAATTCGTAGCTATGAAAATTTGGAAAATAGTTTGTGTTTTGTACAGATTCTTTTGTTGACGTGATTTTATGAGCGTTAGTAAGGGATATCACGTTAAGTTTTGTTAATGATAAACCCTGACCATCTTTTAACTTGTGTTGGGAGAAGAGATGGAAAAAAGAAGTGATGTTCCACTTCATAGAAGTTAATAATGAATTAAAAAGTAATGATATCACCATACTGAATGTTTTCGTTATGATTTTGTTACGGTGTTAATGGGCAAGACTTTACTTTAGGCAATTCATTCAATAGTTCGACTCTTTGATACACCTAAAACCTAACTTAGACCAACCTAACCAATTTTTCAATACTGAATAGGTTGTAGTGTTAAAGATTTTGTAAAGATCAGTTGAATTGTTTTGTATGCATAAAAAAAGAAAAAAAGAGATGCAATTGAATTGGTGATATTACATTGTAGTTGGATACACTGAACGTGGAAAAGTTAGTTCAATATGTCAGTTGGAGAGGTACGATCCTAGTGTTAAGACGTCCGTGCGACATTGTAGCAATTGTGATAGCTAACGCCAACATATACTTATCCAATATATTAATGAGCAATAATTTAAAGTACAAATGTATTAACCCGTCCATGCGAGCTTTTATTACCGTGTGCTATCGAAAGAGATTTATATAAAAGAAGTTTAGTGGAGTCAGATTACAGAGAACATTATCCTTTCGATAAAGAAAAGGGATAATTGCAAGCTATCTCCTCTAATAGCTATGAAATTAAATACCAAAAATAGTTATTATAATTAATGAATTGCTTAAAGCAGTCTTGTTAAAGTTTTAAATGGTGAATTGTTTATATACGTTATATATTGTATATAATAGTTCATTTCAGATTTTGTTTATATAACTTTTGAAGTGGAGTCATTTACTTTGGATAAACTTTACAATCCTCGCTCCAGCTAGTAAGCTTACGCAAATACAAGACATTACACTCGATTAAATTTAACAAAATGGAACTAAACTTCCCTAACCCGAAGTTAGCCCAAATTTATTATACTCTACCTTACCCTACCCTACTCTGCTACACCATTTTATAACGACCCTATTTCTTGATGAGTAGCTAAAATGTGTATTGTAGAGTTTATTTTTTATTTTCTTTAGCTCATATATGATTCTTCCATGCTTATTAATTCGACTTTTACTATGTTTTACTTCGTGTGTGAAATAAATAAATAAAATGTTTAACATGTATTTATAGAATTACAGAAGTAGAATCTTTTACGAAGGTAAACTAAAGTAAAATAGAAAATATTAACTTGTACTAGACTAATTATGGACAGTGCGTATACAAATAAAACCAACTGCTGATTTTAGGATAATTGATTCGGTTTGCAGTTCTGACTATTGTTACTTGTTAACGTGACATTCCAAGTGCTCAAATCAATTGTAATCAGAGCAGTGAACTGGAATGTAATTTTTTTTTTAAATTTGATATGGATTAGTCCCGTATGTTCGCAGAAGATTAATATGAATGTGTAGGCAATTAATACTTATGAATATAAGTATTTATATTGAATTAACCTAGAATTATGAAGAAAGAAAAGGGTAGTATAATATGATCAAAACTATTCTTCAACTGTTAAAAATCAATAAATTTGTTCAAATTGAATATCTTATTTTCAAATTTCATTTACTGCCCAATTCTTAATCGCTTTCAAAGATGTATTTAGTTTGATTGTAAGTGATGATAAATTTGCAATAAAAACAGCTAGTCTCGTTCAAACTTAAAGCATCATGTTTATTGCTAATAAATTAAGATGTTGAATAGGCTATCATTAACAGAAAATCCGATTTGTTGCAATATACTGTATATTTTAAAACTGTCATATAGCATAACTGGAAATCGTTGGTAAGCAAAAACTCCGGGATTAAATACTGTATATTTAATTTGTTTTAGTTATCGTGAATTTATTAAGTATTTAGAAAGTAATGTATTAGGTTTGATGGTTCGGGTTTGATATGGATCAACTAAACACCACTTGAAATGCTGCAATATCTGAATTAAAAACTCATTTATTTTTAAAAAAAAATAGTCAATTTTTTAGAGTCAAATAGTTATTCGTTAATATGATACGTGATTTTCATTTCGTTTATGATTTACGTTCTACACTACACATTAAGCTAGTTATTTAAGTCTCATTTCAATTATGCTTTACTGTTAAATTTCTCATTTAAACCTTACCTAATTTAAATTACTCGGTATGACATGACAGACAATGCATGCATTATAATCAGGGTTAGCAAAATCCATGGTTTTTATTGAAAAAACAAAAACCTTTTTTTTTGTTTAAACCAGGATTTTTTTGTTTAAATAATTTGCTCTATGTATTTATATTACATATGGACAGAAATAAGTATGTTTCGCCTTAGCCTACGGTCACAGTGCATCCGATTTTTCACTCTGGCGATTACGGCTGACTGGTCGGCCGTCCACGTCTGCCGACTGCTTTTTCATACTGCAACCGATCCGTCGTCAATCTGTCTTCTTGTGGGATATAGTATGGATGAGGAATCGCTGCTATTAGAAAATCCTGTATTAAAGTATTACTTTTAGAAGAAGGTAGGAGTGAAATGTAAATACTATTTTTCAAGAAAGAGAGAAATATGGCGAGTTTCACACGCTGTTTGGGAAGTTGGTGGAGCAGCCACAGAAGTTTTTCAGTACTTCAGAATGGAACAGGATACATTTTGACACATCTTACAAAAGATCCGAGGACGCATAGAGAAGCAAAGTAATTTTCGAAAATGTATATCAGCAGAAGAATGGCTTGCTGTAACCTGTAAATGGGAGTCTCAATACTTGCGATGAGTTGTAAACCACCCGCTAGTCTGGCGTAGTCTGACGGCAAAAACAAAATAATTTGTTTCCGATTAGTCGCCAGACTATGTCGGCGCCAGTCTGACCGCATACACTTTTCTCAATGCATTTGTTAATTTCATCGATGTCGTCAGAGTATGTCAGGGATCCACTGTGACCATAGGCTAAAAAAGCTGTGAAAGTCAGATCCACTGTGACTATAGGCTTCATGATATTATGCTACAACAGGGTTATGCTGAAAGAGGTCACACAAGCTTAAAGCGGAATCCAAACCGCTTCTCTTCTTACATTCACAAGAAATTGTCCTTTTAGACACGAAACCGGGACTTGGTCACAAATACAATGAGTCTGTCGTCTCACTCACGAAGGATTCCTGATAAAAATATTGTTCTTTACATACGCCTACTTGTTAATGAGTCATTTCAGGACTAAAAGATAAACAGTTGCACAAGTAAAAACTTTATACAGAATTATACAGGGTGTTTCAGTGAAAAAGCCGTGATTTTGATATGCAACAACGTATTTTATTGATGACCATAGTAACAGAAATTTACATGGTTCGACAAGTGAAGGACTAAAATTTAATGTAACACACGTTCGAAGTGTCCATCCTGACGATCGGACCCTTCCTTGACCCTGATGCACATGCTATCAAAACCTTACCAAGGGTGACGTGACTAACTACTGCCATACACTGCTAAATGTTTGCTCAGGGTTTAAGATCATTTGAAGATCAGGGTTTAAGCTTGAATACCTCCTGCTTGAAGTGACCCCATAAAAAAATCCCAAGAGTTAATGTCTGGGCTAGATGGAGGCCACTCTAAGCCTGTTCCAAAAAAACAATGAAGAGCGGTTAGAGATCACACGATATCGGAATTTTGTGTGAAGGAAATTAGGGACAGGTTCTGTTGTATGCGGTTTAGCTCCATTCTGCTGAAACCATTACCGACGAAGTGGACACTTTTTATCACGAAGGCCTGGATAGAAGTAATGCTCAAGCATTTCCAAATAATTTTCTGATGTGACTTAGCCATCAAAGAAGAAAGGTCCAATTATGGTACGTTTTCCAAAACCTTTTCCGGACTCAGAGTTGAGTCTACCATTTCATGTGGATTTTCTATTGCCCAAAATCTTACATGTTGTTCGTTTACTTCACCTGACAAATAAAAGTAAGCTTCGTCAGTACACCACAAGGTTTTAATAGTGTCTGGGTCACCAGCAACTGATTTGCAAATGCAGACGCCTTCTTTTTGCTATCTCTGTTGTTTTTTGAAGCATTTGCATTTTGTAGAGGAAAATTGCAGGTCTTTTCGCAGAATACGCTAAAATGATGTTTCGGATATTGCGTTTTCTACTGACAAACGTCGCGGAGATTCTTAAGTCTGGCTATTCACAACAGATGTTCGCACTACTGCAAAACGCTGTTCTGTACGTACAGTTGGTCTGGATCCTCCTCTTCGAAGTCCTGTAACATTGCCAGTCTTATTGAACTGATCAACATAACGCCATATGAGCTTGGTGGATGGTGCACAGTCGAAATCGCCGTTGGACACCAACAAGGGAGCGTGATTCAATGAACCAAGTCACCAATTAGATCTTCTGCTGCAACGTAAGTCTACGGTCTGCCATTATTATACTGGACTACGCAACCTTAAAAAAAATCATTGTAAAACAAGATTTATACTTTGTTTACTGTGTATTTATATATATATTACTATATTATTATTCAAATAAATTTTGTAGCCGCTAGAAATCACGGCTTTTTTGGGTAAAACACCCTGTATATAAATCGGGAAACTCCCGCCTTAGACATTGGGAAGATTTTGCTATTACTTTAAATGTATTTGCAAGTAAAATTATGAGGTCGACGTATCATAACCAGTACGCTAAAACTGAGGTATTAAATTGCAGATTTAGTATGTAGATATCATTCAATAAAATTAAAACAAAGTCCAATCCAAGCTAATGTTGGAAGCTAAGTAGGCAGTTGATAATTTTTGCCAATTTCTATCAATATATTTAAGCAACCTTGCTACTTTATAAAACAACAGACATTTAGACAAGCAGAAATATATAATTTGGTTTCGTTTCGTATGTTTAAGCTTAACATTCTTATGAAATACCGAAGTTATCAAGAAGACTTTCGTTTAAATGGACACCCGAACCGATATTTATTTTATACTTTAAAGAAGGGTTGTGGTTCGGCCGGAATTGAACACGGGATCCCTTGATTAAAAGGTGAAAAGTAGATAAAATTACTGTAATGGTTTGATATGTGGAAACGTCACCATGAAGTTCACACGATTTAAAGCATTTTTGAAAAAAACAAATCAATTTTTTATGTTCTTTTCCATCAACCCTCAGTAAATCATTAGAAAACCATCAACGATCGAATAAATTATTAGAATACATTTCATGCTGGGATACATTGTTATGAAAACTAGGTACTTTTACATAACTGTGTGTCTCTCCTATTAGAACTATTATATTTAAAGAAGTTGTACCTTGTTTTATTAGTTTAATTTGTCCTTAAAATATTGTCAACTACCATCTAAATAAGAAGGATTATTCAGTTAAAATTTAGGGAAATTTATTAAATTCTCCATCAGAAATTCTTTTTTTTTTTTCTTTATTTTGGCTCACGTTGCTACGAACGACAAGTATTTTTGGATTTTAAATCGCCTTTTGTAAATACTTTGTTCTTTGACCAACAGCTCTGGAAAGTTTCATAAAAAGTAGTGAATCTTTTCCTCACGAGATGGCGATAGTGTCCCAAATTTTAGAGCATATAAATCGCAGCAGATCAAGCTTAACGTCATTTGAGAGCTGACAATTGATGCTAATGGATGTACAAAAAAAGTGTTGGAATTCTTATAACCTAAGCTTATGTAAAGTATTGTTCCGTGAAGATGAGTGTACTTTCTGCAAAGCTGTACTTTATTATATAACTGTGGACTGAAAATGAACTCCGTGCTAAGTGCCGAAAATGGACAGGTTTCCTTTAATGTCAAAATGTGGGTTATGTGGCAAACGCTACTGACGAGGAAGGTCCGTAAACCGTGAGAGTTGAATTTTGATGAAAATTAGTGATAAGATTCATTTCAAGTTGCTAAGTAACATAGTAATAGTCACTCGATGCGCAAATGCTTCGTTGAACTGCTACACCGACGCCATCTTGAAATCCAGTAGGCAATGTCCAAAAATACCCTTTTGACACAAAAATGAAAAAGCTTCTGGTAGATCTGACTTTAGTATTGTAAACCGATATGAAGCATCTGTATGTTGGAGTATTTCCAGTGCATGATCGCCATCTTGAAAGGCGCCATATTGAAACGCGGTCAAATATAATAAATAGCAAGGGGAGTGAGTTGAGTTGATTTTGAATTTAACGTCCCGTTCAGCAGCGAGGCTATATGAGACGTGGACCTACTGATTAACGTGGAATCCGAACCACATGAGCTCCCGCCGGGAATCGAACCCGGGCCTAAAAATAGCAAGGGGTCATGTGGGGTATCAAATAGCACTAAAATTTACTCCTGAATCCATTTCCGTAGTCAAAGTTTACATATCTGTTTTCACTTCAGAGTTAAGATCTCTCTCACCCACAGGAACATATAATAACTGTACAAGTTAGATTTATGTTATGAAACACGGTCGTGTGAGCACTTGCATGGTTTTAACTAATACAGTAATAGTCACTTGATGTACAATAGCCACTATACCAATCAGATCTTGAGCCTAGTGAGAGAAATCGTTAATTAAATTGAAACGCCTGTAGTGAAAACTGGAATAGTAGCATTGTAACAAATCATACCTATTTCGAAGCGCGCTATATATATGAGTCTGTGTGTGTTGCGAATATGCATAGCATTTAAATGCTGTAATATAATTTAGGTGGAACGGAACATATTATTTTACAAGGATGTGTCTTAAAGTTATTAGAAAATTAATAGAAAAATGATAGAAAAATATTAGAAAAATAATATAAACTGGTGCACATAAGCAAATATTAACCTACTAACCTTTTGCTCTTCAGTTGTGATGATGGAGATCCATAACGAAGTGATTAGCACACAGCATCGTAGAGCAGTACAAACACTTCACAAATGCACTTTCGTCACAATCTTCATGACCACAGACACTTTTTTCTACTTGCAACATAGTATCCAGAATATCTGTAAATGAGACAACTATCGCTCTTACGACGTACCCACATTTCTGCCATGCATATGCAAGCATGTCCTTTAGAACTGGCGATAAAAATTGATGATACACAACAGAATGCATTTTCATTATGAAAATTCTGTCATACAACTTGTTAGGTGTACCACAAACAATGAATTTATGTCGAAAATAATCCTCAAGTCTCCGAATTACCAGCTTATATTGCCAAAAAAGTATACATCAAGAGCTGAATAAATTTGGTGGTCTTTTGGGGATAACTTCAGCACGAATGTTTTTCCCATGTAACAATTTTCCCACGTCTTCACCCGTCTGTCCACACCATGAGTGTGTGTGGGGGGGGGGGAGGTGCATAGCCATACTGGGGAAATGTGAATTTGGATAGTGCATGCGTGGGGCACTGAGGTCAAAGACTGAACGATTGCAGTAGTATGTTTCTCACCTATTTCTGACAGAGTTCTATCAGAGGTCATTTCGTACTCAAACCTAGACTGACTAGTATTAAAGAAGCATTCACTGTTGTACGGTTTCTCGTGTATTATTTTATTAATTTTAATCACAAAATTTTGGGCATTATCAAATAATTCACCTTTGTTTTCAACATCACTCTTCGTTACAAATTGCGTAATCCTTCTTGAGCGAATCCTGTGTTATTTCTAAAATTTGTTAATGAAACCACGAGACGCACGGAATGGATAGTTCAATTTTCTCGCTGTCACTAACATCCACGCTTTTAAATGATAATCATGTACCGTAAGTCCGTTAGTGCGATAAATGTTAAATGTATTTAGTACTTCGTATTTTAGTAGTGACATGACATGAGAACGAGGAGGTTTGTTATGGAACTTCAAAGCCTTATACACAAACGCCGTATTGCATTGGAATTTCTTCGCTGCAGCTGCAACAGTGTTACGTTTCCCATTCCTTTTCCATAATGCAACGTGCTCCTGAATTTGTTTGTATTTGTTAATGACAGCTCGTTACACGTACAGATTTAGTCCGGCTTGGAGATGACATCTCAAACTCGCTCGTAGAAGGCTCATTGTCACTAATTGATGGACTAGTTATCTGTTCCAAATCCATTTCGTTTGTCGAATCTTCATGTTCACTCTCTATGTGAGTGTCTACATCTAATGTGTCACTAACTGTTAGAGAAACGTCACCATCATATTTGCTTGCTATTATTGCAATGTACCTGCAAATGTCTTATCTTCTACCCCATTCTTACTCACGACACTATATTTTTCCACCACTGCTTGATTTAAAATGTTGACTATCTTTATCGGATTAATTGTTAGCATTTTATGCACGGAACGAATGTTTCACTGGTCCAACAAATGCGTTCGTACCTAACGTCACACGCCTGCCCGCACCAAAATTGCTGTACTACTACCGTTTGTCATTCGAAGACAGACATCATACAACTCACTGCACACCCATATTGCAATTGTCTGTAGGAAAACACTCTAAATTCTGCTTGCTATGTCTTAAAACCATAAACAATTCTCTAAAGCAGCGTTTCCCAAATTTTTTCAACTTGCGGCACACTACAGGTGTAACTTGAATTCTCGCGGCACACTCATATAGATATTATTATTATTATTTGTAAATACAAAATATAGTGGTAATTTTTTTCTTTGATTACTGATCTCCTTCACACAGAGAAGAAATCTCGATCACTGATTTCCCCCCATGGTAAATCATTATGCTTTTTTTTCATTCTAATTTAAAAATAGGAAACAACTGCAATGAGATATGGGACCAAGGCTTTTAAAAATATACTTTTTCTTGAAAACTGTATCCAACCTTTCACTAGGAAGGAATATCACTAAATAACGAATGAACAAACAAATCTCTTTTACTTTTAAAACACAAATGTAGGTAATTTGTATGTATGTTTGCTTTGTCGAAAGGACTGAATGTATTTTAAAATTTCAAGTTACGAAATAGTCTGCAACAATAAAGAAGCAATAATGGTCATAACAATTATAACAAATACTATTTTCAACATTAAAAATGTACAGAAAAGTAACAGTGTGAAACTCAAAATTGTAGATTTGTAGTAGAGGTTCGTGTTAATGTTAAATACAAATATACATTTTCCCAATGTCTTGCAATTTAATTGCTATAGAACTAATAATTTTGTTTCTATTTCCTCGCGGCACACTAGCGGCCCATTCGCGGCACACCAGTGTGCCGCGGCACACCGGTTGGGAAACGCTGCTCTAAAGTTAAGAAAACTAAGTCTACTTTGTCAGTTTTTAATAATACGGAGTACAATATTGGAGAAATTCACCACATTCCCATAGAGTATTTCAAACACAAAAAAGAGCCATATATATACGTATCATTGTGAGTATTAAAGCAAATGAATAAAAAAAAGTCCCAAAATGAATTTCTTGAGTTGTCAAGTACGTGATTTAAATAATAAGTAAATCCTCGGACTTTAAGGAACATCTGCTACAATTAGTTATTTGTCACAGTTTTGATATGAAAAAAGCGAGTGTTTTATCTTTAAAGCTGGAAAGATGCAGATATTATATATTTAATATTGAAGAACAAAGCAAGAAAGAGGCTTGTTTTATGGATTTCAACTTGGTACTGAATCTTGTAATAATCTTTATTGCCATCTATTCTTAGCAGGTGTGTGTGCATTCTCTTTATCACTAATAGCAGAACAAACACAAGAAAAGTGAGTTCCAGGTGTATCTTCTAAGAATAGGCTGTAAACTGATAATTTAATTCCGCTTCATAGTTCAATGCTTCAGTGAAAAATCGATTATATTAAACAAACTGACAATAAATACATTACAGTATTTTACTTTCGTAATATGCACGGTAAATTATAGGTTGTCAAGTATGAGTATTGGAAAGAACGCAATATTCTGCAACAATGAAGGCGTAAGGTTTCAAGATTGGAGAAAAATACTTAACACACTATAATGGACCATTTAAAATTGCCTAAAATAGATATTTGGTTTGATTCAGTTTAACGTCAGGTCGTATCCAGAAGGGTGTATGGGGCCGGACCTCCTAAAATTTTCACGGTAGGCTTCCATATGAACTATAATATGGTGATGAAATATAATATGGTTGGATCGAGCCTCCTAACTTCAGCGGAGCACAGGAATAATGTAATCCACAACAGACTTCACCAACAGGTTTTTTGGTCTATTTACGTTTAAACTGATGCATCACGTGACCCTCTTCTCATTTACACTAATCGTACCACGGCGGATATTCTTTTTATCACTTTTAACAGATCATATCTACCATCTTGTATCCATATGTGCTCATTTCGTGTCGTTACAATGATCTATTTTAAGGAAAAACGTGCATTTTCTCACCATATCCTTAATGTACTGACGTTCCATTTTTAATCTTTAGCGAGCCCTAGTGTACCAACGTCTTGGACACTGCAGCCACAATTTTGGCTGTGTTTGTTTCCCGAAGCGCTCTGTCTATATACGAAGTTTCATGATCATAGGGCTGTGATAGATACCTAGGGTTCCTTGCAAGAGACATTGAGGTGCTTTTTTTTCAATCGATTTAACTTGTTAAGAATACCTCATATATTTTCCAATAACCATCTGTTTAACCAGAAAGTAGTTCAAATTAACCATTTCCGGTTTCAACCTTTATCGTCGTAGAACATAAAGGGTAATAAGTGGTAACAGATAGCCAGAAGCGGCTTTCTTCAATCGATTCAGAATGTTACGAACCTATAATCATTATAGGCAATCAATGATGTGGTTCAAAATTTCTACTACATCCGGTTTCAATACTGATTTCCCTTAAGCAAAAACGGCTAGAGATATCGAGATGCTCTTTACTCCAATCAATTTAGCTTCCCAAGAATAGATACTATCTCCTCCCTTAGCCATTCATTCAAATTGGAAGTGGTTCGAATTAAAGATTTGTGGTTTCAATTTTTATTTCCATGAACAAAATCTGTAAAGCATGGCGAGTAATGGCTTTATGATATGGATTCAGTGTCCGAGGAAAATGTTTCATCTTTGATCTCGTTAATCTATTGCAATAATGAGTAGTTACAAATGTTCTACTTCAAGTTTGAGTATTGAATTCGTATAGTTTGGAAGTCTATCGTAGTTTAGCACTGTGAAACGAAATCCACCTGTTTTATTATCGTAATTTATTGGCTCAAAAGCAGAAGAGAAAATTAAAGGAACAATGAGTGTAATCGATGTTTACTGTATTTCTAATGGATATTGGAATTTTATATATTTGCATTAAGTATAAGTAAAGGTAACACTTTAATAAATGCCACTCTCCGTTACTGATTCAGTACGGAAACAATCTCACCTGTTAGTCTGCTACTTATAATAAAGGAAGTATCATACGAGGTCAAAGGAGATGGTGATGACGAGACGAATAATAATATTAGGATGGAGAAATTGGGGGGAATGGGAGAATCCAGAGAAAATCCATGCTCAAAGTAAGCATACACTTTACATAACCACTTGGTGCGGACTGAAATCAAAACAGAGACACCATCCACCAGAGGTACCCAGAGTATCACTGAGCTACCACATTCCCCGTTATGAATTCGTGGGGAATGAAATGAAACTAACTGAATTTCAGCCTTTTAAACCTGTCTACCTTACTCCTATGATCTACTTGTACTGAATGAACTTTCCAGTTATGTGATGTGTAAGGACATTGTACCTGTGATTTCCAGACCTACATCTTGTGCTTAGTGATGCTGTGTTCACAACATCGACGTTGTAGTGTTTACGTCATTTGGCCTTGACTGTTCCGCTATTAACTGTGTTAGTGTCGTGAACATTTATGCTGTTCAACAAAAGCATAATCGTTCATTTAATGTTGAATCACTTTTCGATTTTTTTTCTAAGTTCATTTGCTTTTCCTACTAGGAAGTTTTCTTGCTATCTGTCATTTCTTTCTTACACTTGTAATTTCCTAATTAATAAAAACAACAGATTGCTTCCCTGTCCGCATTCCTATCATCACCTCACCTTTGGTTAATCTATGAGTATGCACTTCTAGTAGAGACAGAAGAAACAGTCAATGATCCAGGATATGAATCCGGAAGGGACGCTAAACAAAACGATCGAGAGACTTTTGAAAGAGGTAGGCGGTATTGATTTGGAGACGAGTTAAGATGTAGAACGCAAACTTCATTTTCGAGCTTACGATAAGTATTGCCTTGCTTTGGCCTAGAGAGCATATTGTTTCAGCTAGCGTTATATACCTCTTGACTATGACTACGATGAATTGTTTACTAAAGAGAAGTTTCGATTTTGATTGAATTTACCGTCTTCGTAATGTTAGTTTTCCTGCTTGGATTTTGCTGACCCTTAACTCCCGGCTACTTGGGCGCTTTGCAGACCAGAGAGTCCGATGGACGGACATCGACCCATTGGAAGGATCATCGAAGAGGAGACAAAGAGGTCCACAAGTAAGCGCGAGTAGATTAACCAGTCCTAAAAGTTACTCCCTTCTCAGCCTTTCCAACCCCTTCGACATCACAACCTGTTTCTTTTGCATACGTTTAATTTTATTTATATGCAACCCAGGTAAGATCCTGTACTTTACGCTCTACCAAATTCAATGTTTACAAAATCCTGGGCGCCACTTGTCAGTTCTAACATCCCCAATTACACCATCTATTAGCGCGTTATCTGAGCTTTCAGACTGACAAGGGGCGACTGCACACTTTTGCCACAATTTCTTTCGCAACAGATATCATTAAACTATTTTACTCAACCTAGACAAGGTAAGTGTGGAGGTCCTTAACACTAACCTCATTAACTTAGTGATTGTAAAATAAAGGAAGATTAGATTAAGTTAGATTAATACTTTCTTTAGTATATAAAACTATTCAAATAATACCTACCTGTATTCCAAAACTTTATTAAAATAGATACGCTATTCAAAAGGAAGTAATAGAAAATATGCGAATCATGTATAGTGAATTTCCTCATTGTGCCGACGCAGAAGATTTATATTAAAACACGCCGTGGTGCAGGGTAATAATTACCTACACAAAATAATGAAAGATTCTTACTTTAGAGTGTTCAATATAAAATAGCAATGAAAATGTATTATGAATTATCACTCGGTAAATTCACAGTTAAGTTACGATGAATCAATCAAATAAAATTCCATTCTAAAATGTGAGATAAAATTTTAATAATCAATTTTAAGGTGAAAAAGTCCAAACATTACACAATGTTGCAAACTAATGAATATATAACAGTAGAATAGAGTTCTCAGTATAAGTTTCTAAATCACCATTCAACTGATTTCACAAAAAAAAAAAAAAAAAAAAAATTGAGGGGGTTAGTGCAACAATGTTCTAACCCACAGTTTTAAAATGGAGAAAAATCAAGTTAAACACATGTGGTTTTTTGTACAATATACCAAAAGCAAGCACAAGTGATTGAATGTGTCATACGTTGTACATACATATATTGTACAAAAAAACACATATGTTTAAGTTCAACTTGATTTTTCTCATTTTTCAAAATGTGGGTTAGATCAGTGTTGCGCGGACCCCCTCAATTAAAATCTTCCAGTTTAACGTACGATGATTATGACCTTTAGGCTAAGGGAGACGAATAATATAGGCAAGTGAAAGATTAAGGAAGAATTGGTAGAATGATAGTGTGGGAGGAAACGGGTGTACTCAAGAAAATCCACAGACACGATGTTGTTCACCACTGGCCGATGATGAAACCTGGGACCCCACGTACCAGAACTCTACCACTGTGCCATCATGTACTCCCCGTTCCTATTTAACTAAAAGTAAGGGAAGCACAGTAACAGCATTGTAAAATCTTTCCGAGATCATTTTTACTCATATCAACCTGTATAAACACAATGCAGTAGCACTACTTCTTACTAGGGATGATTCTATATCGGGACCAAGTACCTGTATAAAACCTATATATGTCTGAAAGCTCTTGCCATGAGAAGTACGAAACCGTTTTCAAATCATAGGCAAACCCACAACCTCACCCTACAAGGGGCCAGTTTGTTGCTGTTTGTGACCCTATGTATGACATATTCGACAGAAGTAAAAATAAATGTTACGACCCATAACACGTAAGCATCTGTGCTCATTATGTTTTTTTTTCGGCTCTTTCCTATCTAGTGGCTCCGGCAAGGGTCTGGTAATATCACTTTGCACCCAGACGTACCCATTTGGTCAGTGTTGCAAACGAATTGTAAATACAATGTGGCAAATGGTTTCTCTACCACTGGACGTATATTCATGTAAGTGGCATAAACATCATTCGATACTAGATAAAATATATTGTGAACGTATTCCTCTCTCAAGGACTCCAGTTTGTCAGTGTTGCCAACTAATTGTAAAAATGAGAAGGTGTAAAACAGGTTCGTACTATGAGAAATTTATACACCAACCTTGGCAGAAACATCACATGATACTATTGCAAAAAGACGTTGAGTATGACCATTTCCCAACCATTCTAGGTTGTCAGTGTTGCCAACTAAATGTGAATATCACGATGTTGCAAGTGGCGTGCTTGCAATTGAACCAATATATAACAAATGTGGCATAAGCAATTGGACAATGGAAAACCTAGCATGGGTCAGAGTCTAATTATGTCCGCCAATGCTATAGACTCCATGCAATAATCTTGAATGTTCGTATTAGTTGACAACATTGGTACACTGGGGTGCTCGGGAGACGGGGACACTCACACTATGTTTTCCATTATCCAATGCTGGTTATGTCACATTTGTTATATATTCGTTCCATAGCACGCAGGTCATTTGCAACATTGTGATGTTTACACTTCGTTGGCAACACTGACAACCTAGAATGGTTGGGGCATGATCACACTCAACGTCTTTATGCTATAGTATTGTGTGATATTTCTGCCAAGCTTGGTGTATACGAAACCTGTTTTACACTTTCTCATTTTTACAATTGGTTGTCAACACTGACAAACTTCGGTCCTTGAGAGAGGAATAGTGCACAGTATGTTTTCTCTAGTGACGAATGGTGTTTATGACACGTTACAAGGATATACGTCCAGTGGTAGAGAAACTATTCGCCACATTATATTTTAAATTCGCTGGTAACACTGAGCAAATGGGTACGTCTGGGTGCAAAGCGATATTACCAAAGTCTTGTCAGAGTCACGTTTTAGCAATGAGTTAAAAAGGAACATGATGGACTCAGGCACTTACGTGTTATGGGTCGTAACATTCATTTTTACTTCTGTCGAATATGTCATACATAGTGTCGCAAACACCAACAAACTGGCCCCTTATAGGTCAGGTTGTGGGTTTGCCCGTGATTTGAAAACGGTTTCGTACTTCTCATGGCAAGAGCTTTCAGACAATATAGGTTTTATCCAGGTACTTGGTCCCAGTATGGAATCATCCCTAGTTAGTAATATAACAAATTTCTTCCAAAATTCTGCAAATTTGTGAGTCTATGTTCCATAGCAATAGCAAATAATTCTAAAACTGAATAATGTCCATTTTGCTATCGCCTAGCAACTGAAAAACAAATATACTTACACCAACGCTGTCCTAGGGTCGCGGTGGCGAAGTGGTAGAGTACTCATCTATGGTGAGTGAGGTCTGTAGTTCGATTCCAGCTCGCGCCCAGTGGACTTTCTGGTGAACAAATATGATGTGTGTCATTTTTGTCGAGTTTTTTTTTTTTTTTCATTTCCTCCCGCTTTCTTTGTTTTACCATTTCATTTATTATCATTATCATTACTGTTTCTCTTAACCTTGGTGCATATTCATAAGACGTTGAGCTAAAAAAAAAAAAAAAGTATTGAAAAAATCTATCTTCCCAATTGTTTCTCATTGAGTTCTTGATGTCATTTTCACCTGTTAGCTACCTCCTTGACGACTACTCAGAAGTCAAAGCACATGCGTTGCAGTCGGAATCCCCGGCTTTTCCTGACAATGGCCTTTTCTAAATTCGTATGTGTTTCGCTCCATTCCGGTACTACGCTTACCGTCAACCAATTCCACATGCTACCTTTTATCTATGATGTCATTGAAGAATTACCAAGAAATGTATGTGAAAATGTTGCCGAAACCATATGTATCTGTGAATCATTCCAAGCTGTGTTCTACATTTCTTCATCTCGTATATTTTTTATAGAGAAAATGAATTTAAAATAAACCATCTCATAGAAGTGTCTAAATTTTATTTTTTATATTATATGACACTTTTTGGTCTGGGAAGCCAGGTTCACCTCTGACTCCACCCTGGTTGTGGGCCTGTGATACATTTAACCCCCCGCAGAATACTTATATGAAAATTGTATGATAACCTTCGCAAAAACAAACCGTCGAATAAGAGTTGTTTCTGAAAATTTCCAATCGTGCCAATTTCTTCAAGTTGAAATGGGCCAATACTGAAGAATGCGTTCTCCACAATTTTATCTATCATCCTGGGTATTTATTAAAAACGCTCAGATTTTTATAGAGTTTTGTGTGTATTTTGTCTTACTCCTTTAGTTTTCGGTTAAAATTAGTGAAAGAGAGGATCACTTGCTTCAATAATGCACAGCACCAATCCATATGAATAATCTAAAATATTGTTATTTCCTACATGAATCCTTTTACAACTATTTCACATAAAACTTGCAAAGCTTTAACGACTACACCATCTACCGACAGAAATGGAAGTAACTACTAAAGTTCATAACTTCACCGTCAGATGGCTGATGAGTCTATCGCAATGAAGAGATACTGTAAATTAAGTTTTTTTCGGGAAATACATGCATTTAAGAAATTTTGGATTTTTGTGTAAGTAAAATGGATGTCTCATACTTATCCCCTTACGCAAAAGGAGAAAGATGATTGATGAAAGTAAATAATTATGAAAAAATTAGTTGAATGAAAATTTGCCCGCAAACAGAATTAGGATTTTTGAACTCTGGGGGCCTTATGCAGAGTCGTAATGACGCATGATTAGTTCCATACTAAAGAGCTCGACTAACATATGTTTCCTGCAGGTAGTCAGGCGTTTAATATGATGCTAATCATACGTCAAAACGACTCTGCATAAGGCAGTGGATCTCTGGCCATGGTAGGCCGTTACGTATAAGAGATGGCGTCGCTCGGCGATCACACTATACGAGGAAAGCAAAGGAAGAAAGCGAACTGTGACCTTATATTAGGTACCATCCTGGTATTTGCCTAGTGTGAATGAGGAAAACCTCACCCAGAATGGCTTGCCAAAAAAGTTTATTACACTTTTTAGACTGGAAGTCCCCACCGGTAATCGATCATGGGAACGCTCGCACCAAAGATTAGAGCTTTAGCAACTACGCTACGAGGGGTCTCGACGCAAACAGGAGAACTTGAAGAAAACCCACGACAGGATGTTGTCCATCAGAAACACATATGAACTGGGAATGAAAATCTTTAAGTTTTACTTCCCACTTTTATGCTGACTAGGCTAAAGGAGACGGTGATGATGACAAATGAAAGAAATTGTGAGTGAAGAAAGTGGGAGGAAACGAGAGAACCCTAAGAAAACCCAAGCACCCGGTGTTTATCCACCACAAAGATCGCTTGTCGCGAGCTGGGATCGAACCAAGGATCCCATGCACCAGAGATGAACTCTCTACTAAACTAGACTTGTACCAGGGACTTCTCACGCCCGAGGTGAACACCCTACCCGTGATCCACTGTGCTCCACTCCCGTTTTTGTAAGTGATTCCCGAGAACTCCCACTGTTTAATTTTTTCCTTGGATCTTCGGAGGTAAGTTACCGTACTATTTAACATATAAACACACGCTAAAAGTGTGGTTTTGTCTAATAAATTTAATCATTTAATCAAAAGTAATCCATTTATTCATTTATTAAAGAAAAAAACTGGAACGATATGTTTTTAACGTAATTTTTGTATTCATCAAAGTAACAATGCGTGCTTCGATCCTGTCTAACCCAAGAGAATCTTGTATTTAAATCCAAAAATCTGAAAGACACTCACTAGTCAGATGACACTTTAGCCATTTTCTAACAGAAATAGGAGATGGCTGTTAGAGAAATCAACTACACGGAAACTGGGAAAGAAGTGAAAAATAAGTTTAGGAAGCGTGTTGTTATTCATTTATTTATATACAAATTTTTGGGCATTACCGGCCTTAAGTCAGTCACGTATGAGGGATGACGTCTCTCGGTGAGCAGGGAGGAAGCGAGGAAGGGATGGGGAAAAAGTAGCGGTCTAGGACCTGTATATTACGTACCATCCCGATATTTGCCTGCTGTAAACGAGGATAGTCCAGGGAAAAACCCTCATTCAGGAAGGATAGTCTGGGGAAAAAAACTTACACATTTTCGCCCTAGGTCCACATCGGGAATCGAAACTGGGACCGATCGCATCAAAGCCAAAAGCGTGTTGCCATAATGATAAAAGTGAAATAGGACTTGATACTTATAAATTGTACAATTTGTATACGTAGGTTCAGGGATGTAATTTGGCGTGTATGGAAGTATATGGGTATTACCATCTACAATTTTTATCCTCCACACCAGAAATAGCCAATTTGTTAAACGTCCCACATGGAATAACTGGAGAATGAAGTTTGTCTACTTTCATTGCGTTCAGTAAAACATTATGGTACAAAAGCGTGATAGAAATACTAAATTCTGACAACAAAATATGCTTGTTTTCAGGAATTTCAATAATTTCTTTTAATTAAGGAAAATACTTAATAGCGTATCCTCACCTTGACTTTTGGGAACAATGAATGTATACGAAAGTGAAAATACAAAACATTTTTGGAAACAGTGCAATATATAATTATCAAAAATTCTAAATTTACATCAGGGACGGATCCAGGACGGGGGGGGCTGTGGGTTATAATACTGCTACTTTGAGCTACTTTTAAGAGCTCAAAACTCTGGGATGGGTTTTATTTATATATAAAACAAGAAAGTTTCCTCTTTTTGGGGGGGGGATCGTTCCGATCGCTCCCCTGGATCCACTCCTGGTTTACATCACTGCGTAGGTTGGTCTTTTTTAAAGTTAAATCCTCATGTATATACATATCACTACAATAAATTTAAAGAATTGAGAGCTCTTTCTGAAAAAGAAATTTCTAGTGCATACAATATATATTTAAACAACTGTGAGGCCAATATTATAGATAATCCAAAGACTTTCTGGGCGTATGTTAAGAATAAAAAAGAGTAATTCGGGAAGTAATATCTTTCATTATGATGGTCAAACTTTGAGTGATGATGCTGATATTGCAAACGCGTTTATGGCAAATTTTCAAGTGACACACAATAAACTGAGCTACAATCTTATTCATATGGAGCAACACAATAATTCGGAAATCCTGGACAAATTTGTAATGCCCCGCTATTTTACACCTGCGCCGCATTACATTAAAGTATATTTTGGAACGTGGCGATTTGCATTATGATCTGTATCCGATGATTTAAATCTAAACAAAGATACATTTTTCGAATCGAAATAAAAAATAATAGTTTTATTTAAAAGTTTGAGTCGAAGAATATAGAGAATGTATAATGGAAGAATCAACCCTGCGAATTATTTTATGGATTTAATGTTATAGTGACGAGGGTTTGAAAAGTGCAAAACTATTGTGCTAAATTTTAATTAACTTTCCAATAAGTGTTGATTATTTTACAGTAAGGCATGAATAAAATATAATGGATTTCTGAAGCTATTATTTAGCTCAATGGATTCTATTCCCTCTCCAAATTCTACACACCATCACGTCCAAACTTTCGACATGAATTATGAGTAGTTATATTACAAAATAAAATGTTTCATCAAAATTTTTTGTGGTGCATGCTGTATAATTTGTAGACTTGATATCAGATGGTGTTTGTAGCAAATCGTAATGGTAGTGATGTTTCTTGCTGCTTAATTTGTATAGATTCAATGATATATTAATATGGTGTCATAAGATGTTATGTTGAAGTTGGTTACAGACTGACGATTCTGAAAAAGCTCACTAAAATACGTTAATTGTAATTTAAAAAAAAGTTAAAAATGTAGATATGATATAAATAAATATATACATAAATGAAAATATATATAAAAAAGATAATTAATTTAATATGAAAGTTGTCTGTAAGTGCACAGAGATATTTATAAAAGATGATAAAGTAAAACTTCGTATAATTGATGTACATGAGCGTAGGAACGTCAGATAGTACCAATCAATGTTTGAAAGAGAAAATAGAAATGAAATGAATTACTGCAAGATATGCACAAGCAATACACTAAATCGAGCTACATATACTTAAATAAATATAAAACGAGCTACATACAAACAGAACAACATCATAATCATAGTACATACATGGAAGCACGCGCAAACTACTACTAAATTACTTAACAAATTTCAATGGTATGGATTTCTTATTCATAATGTGATTATTACTGAATTTGCTCTTCATTTTCACAATATAGATTTCAACACGATATAATGTGTACAGAATCATTGTAAAGCTGCTAGAAACTAAATTTAGTTAAAGTAGGATTTTGGTACAAACCAGTTCAATTTGATTACGTTCTGAAACATTTAAATACATTTGCCAGACGTTGTGAATTTTATATTCCCACTATGTAACATCCATCTCTACCACGAATCTATAATTTTTCTCGGATAAAGAAGGCGAACATGGGCGACTCCATTACTGAGCCACAGGCTCAGGTCTTCTCATAGAGGATTCTGCGCCTTTATTATCTTATGCTAACGCCTAACTCATTGGAAGTCAGATACTGTTTTGTGTTATCTGTCTTGTTGGAGTAGTAAAGGATCCTGAAACGACATCTGTAAATTCACCCATGGCAAGATAACACTGGAATAATTAATGACGTCTAGGCATGGACGGCGTTAGCGAGAGTTAGTGCATTACAAATTAAACATTAACTTTATAGAAATCGAAGATGTGGAGAATGCTATTTAAAAACTTAAACCACGGTCATCTTGTGGACCGGACGAAATACCACCATATATCATTAAAGGCTGCTCAGAAATACTGAAACATCCCCTACAAGTTATTTTTAACAAGTCAATAGCTTCTTCTACATTTCCTACGAAATGGAAGATTGGTGACGTCTGTCCCATTCCCAAAACAGGCTGTCCTACAGACCAAATAAAACATTATCCACCGGTAACCCTACTATCTGCTCCATCTAAGGTATTTGAAATTATTATATACGAACAAATTTATTCACATGTACGGTCAATAATATCTCCCTTTCAACATGGTTTCATGCCAAAGAGATCAACTATAACCAATTTCTCAGAATTCTCACATTTTATAGCTAATCAAATGGATATAAAGGAATAAGTAGATGTAATTTATACAGATTTCTCCAAGGCGTTCGACGTAATTAGTCATGATATACTTCTCAGCAAACTTGTGACATTCAATTTTTCACAAAATCTACAACAACTTATAGCGTCCTATCTTTGCCAACGGAAACATCGCGTTCGAAACAAAAATATTTTAACTAAGGAATATGTCGTAGACTCTGGTGTGCCTCAGGGATCGAACTTAGGACCTCTATTATTTATACTATTTGTTAATGATTTACCACCTGTAATAATATCTTCTCATAAACTATTGTTTGGTGACGATCTAAAAATCTATCGCAGTATCTACACGGAATTAGATGCAATTTCTTTGCAAAATGACATTAATGCTATTTCCCAATGGTGTGAATCAAACAAATTGCTACTAAATATTAGAAAATGTAAAGTAGTATCATACACCAGGAAAATAAGCGATGTATGCAATGTGTATACTATTAATCAAACGCCAATTGAGAAAGTGGGTTATGTTACTGATCCTGGAGTCACTCTGCAGTCAAACCTATCATTCGATATTCATGTCAACAGAGTAGTTGGTGAGACTTTTAGGAATCTTGGCTTTGTGATGAGATTAGGAGGTGATTTTTCTAACACTAATGTTCTCAAAACATTATACACTGCCTATGTACGGTCTAAGGTGGAATATGCAGCGATAATATGGGGTTCTAATAGTAAGAAATATATAAGTAAAATCGAAAACATTCAAAATAAATTTGTACGCTTTTTGACATATAAAGGAACAGGTATATATCCAAAATTTGAGAACTCACTCGTGGCTAAGCGGTTAGCTTACGCGTCTTTGGCGCAGGAGACCCGGGTTCAATTCCCGGCGGGAGCTCATATGGTTCGGATTCCACGTTAATCAGTAGGTCCACGTCTCATATAGCTTCGTTACTGAAAGGGACGCTAAACTAAAAATCAATCAATCAACCAAAATTTGAGAACTAGGAAGGTCTTCAAAACAAATATTCATTACAATCTCTTGAAAGTAGAAGTCATTTCATATTATCTTTATTACATAAAATAATTCATGGTGCAATAGATTCAAAATATTTGTTATGAGAAATCAAAATTCGCGTCCCACATAGGGCAACGAGACCCCATAATGACATATTCCATCTTTCAGCGCAAATGACTAATGCATTAGATGTATCGCCTGTCAGAAAAATGTGTATATTGTATAATAAGATGCCACGAAGACACCCAGATATAGATATCACTAGTTAACAAAGGTTTTGTTACATAAAAGGAAATACCTGTTCTTAAAGGAACTTTTTGCGCTGAATTCGAATATGCACTCGGTTTTTTCTCCATCACGTACGATTTTCCCGTAACAGAGGGATTTTCGGGAAAATCCCTCAAAAATTTCCCTTTTCGTTTATTTTACACCCCAAGATCTTGTCCCCTTTCATATACTAACATAGAAATTATACCTAAGTATACTTTGATTCATATTTAACAAACCCTCCAAGTTTCGTAATAATCGCTTTATTCTTTCTAGAGAAATAAATATGTTTGTATGTATACTGTGTGTACTGTTTATTGCACCTTATAGTAATGCTTTCAGATCTCTTAAGTTGAGGTAAAACGTTTTGCTTTATTACCACAAACACATATATAAAATATAATACAATATAATTTACAAGTGTGACAATTTACATTAAACAATAATACAAATGTACCAAAAGATCATGAAAAGACAATCAAAACTATCACAATATATGAAACTTCCATTGGGTTACAAAAACGTACACTACTTCCTTCTTTTGTAAGAAATGTTGCATTCTCTAACAAGACCCCAACAATAGTCCCCCATCATTGAAGGATTCCATCGTCCCTGGTACCTTTTCTCCATTGCCATTATATCTTGGTGGAATTTTTCCCCCTGTTCGTCGCTGAGAGCACCTAGGTTAGCAGGAAAGAAGCTGAGGTGGGAGTGCAAAAAGTGGATTTTTAAAGACATCCTACAACCCAACTCTTTGTATTTCTGTATCATGTCCTGTACGATTTCTGTGTAACTCTCAGCTTTGTTATTGTCCAGAAAGTTGCGCACAACACACTTAAATGCTGTCCAGGCAGCTAGCTCAGCACTGTTTAACTTGCTGTCAAAGCTATCATCAAGCATTAATTTCCTAATTTGGGGACCAATAAACACTCCCGCTGAAATCTTAGCATCACTCAGGTTAGGGAACTTATCTCGCAAATACTTGAAACCTTCACCAGATGTGTCCATGGCTTTGACAAAGTTTTTCATAAGTCCTAACTTGATATGAAGTGGCGGTAGTAATATCTTATTAGGATCTACCAAAGGAGCGTATTTGACGTTGCATTCTCCAGATACGTAATTCACTCTAGGTTCCCATTCCTTCACTTCATAATGTTTGTCATCAGCTCGGCTATCCCATAAACATAAAAAACATTGGTACTTCGTGTAACCGCACTGCAGTCCTAATAAAATACCAACTACCTTGAGATCACAACATATTTGCCAACAATGGTCCTTGTAATTTATAAGATTTAGCAAAGTTGACATGGTGTCAGGATTCCTTAATCTTCACTGAGTGCGCAAGTGGTATAGAAGGTTTTTTATTTCCTTTATGTAAAAGGACAGCTTTAAGGCTGACCTTTGGCGCGTCGATAAATAACCTCCATTCTTCTGGAACGTAAGGAATTCCTAGCTCCGCCATCAACCCATTTATATCCGTACATACGCACACATTATCTTGCATTGAGAAATAGCTTGAAAATTGAACATGCCTTTTCCTGTACACTGATATGTTCGTTTCTGCATCCAATAAGTTCCACTGCTGGAGCCTGGATCCCAGAAGTTCCGCCTCTTGTTTTGTCAGGTGCAAATCACGGACTAGGTCATTAAGTTCACATTGCCGGATGAAATGTGGCTCGCGAACACAGTCAGGGATGAACGTTGGATCCTTGGATGTACATGTTGATGTCGATGGTTCATCAAGGTCATGATCATCATCAGAGTCTTTTGGCCATATCTCTGCCCAGTTGGTAGGGGGCTCGGGAAGTGGAGGTTTCTTCCCCGTGCGGAATAGGTCTAATTGCGGATTTAACGTTGGGATAACTTATTGTGTATTTGCTTTTTTTTAGAATGTCCCTTAACTACTGTGAGACAAAAATAATAATCATCCAGATGGTTGGTGGGTTCTCTCCACACCATTGGTACAGCAAATTTCATGAACCTCCGTTTCCCTTTGGCCCATGCAAGTAAAGTGACGTAGCACGACACACAAATTATGTTGGGTGCCCAAGTTTTGTCCTGATCTCCCACACGACATCCGAAATATATATAATATGCTAGTTTCACCGATGGCGTAATGGATCTACACTGTCCTTTAACTACAAACTGGCCACACTCATAACAAAAACTATTTGGTGAGTTAACACACGAACGCCGTCCTCTTGACGCCATTGTACTGATCACAAACTAAACTTCTGCTCTTAGTTGGGTATAATGCCGTTAAGATCAAACATGATAGCACTCTTAGCAGCAAAGACAACTTTGAAAGTGAAGTAGTGTTAAACCACACGTCAATATAAAAATGTATATACAAAACTCCCTCACCAGGTGTCAAGAACACAAGAAAGAAAGAAATGCGCGGGGGGAGGGGGAAACGATACCGTAGTGGAAAATTCAGACTGCATTAGTTCATTGTTGTCAACAATGAGTCTGTATTCCATTCTTTCTTTCTTTTGCATTCTGTTACATTTGATAACAAATATTGATAACCATTTCATGAACAAAACGAAAAAACTTGGAGAATTGTATATATATGTATTAAGATATACATATACTGTACGTTTTAAAAAAAATATACGTTGGAAGTACATTCTATTTTTATACACGTTTCTAATTTACAGAGAGCAATACAAGTGTGTTGTTGACTATTGTAAATATTCATTTTTATGTCTGTGTTTGTAGTAATAAAGCAAATCGTTTTTACCCCAACTCAGGAGATCTGAAAGCATTACTATCAGGTGCAATAAACAGTGCACACAGTATACATACAAATATATTTATTTCTCTAGAAAGAACAAAGCGATTTTTACGAAACTTTTAGGGTTTATTAAATATAAATCAAGGTATACTTAGGTATAATTTCTATGTTACTATATGTAAGGGGACAGGAGCTAGGGGAATAAAATATCTGAAAAAGGGAAATTTTTTAGGGAATTTCCCGAAAATCCCTCTGTTACGGGAAAACTGTACGTGATGGAGAGAAACCGAGTGCATATTCGAATTCAGCGCAAAAGTTCCTTTAAGAACAGGTGATTTTTCTCATGTAACAAACAAAAAGTTTAAATTTGTTAACTAGTGTATTTTTAGTTATAAACAAAATTTTCATTCTACATAAATTTGCTGTATCTTGTATATCGTGCTATCTGTATTTTCACGTATAGTTTGCTTTCATATTATTATTTTATTATATATGTATGTATTTTAGAGTGTATTACGATAGAATTGAGGTCATATTATTATGTTATCACACGTGTATTTTAAAGTGTATGACCATACAATAAGGGAAAACTGTAATTATGTATTTGCCTGTTGTTTTTCCGAAATAAATAAATACTTAAATAAATAAATGTATTCTTCATTAGGGTACATTATTTTGTATTATAACTAGCAAGTGCCTCAGATGTTATTACAGACAAGATTTTGGGTTGCTCCTTCTGCCTTCCATACAGCCATGCCAACCAGCAACCAAATTCTCATCTTGAAAAACAGAAATTCCTATTTTGCTCTTAAATTCCAAACGCGCTATACTAATTACAAAATATTCAAGATGTATAAAATATGAAAATTGATACTAGTATATGTTAGGGAGGAAATGTGGGAGGAAACGGGAGTATCCCGAGAAAACCCACGGACAAGATGTTGTTCTTTACAAATGTACTTGGCCAGGGATTGACCCACGGACCTCAGCACCAAAGGTAATCGCTCAACCACTGAGCCCCCGTGCCCTGTGACGAAGTTAATGAAGTTTTTTGTGTAGGGCCCGGATTCGGTGGACTCCCAGCGTTGGTGCGCCCCTGACCCCAGTCCACCAGTCAACTCAAAACCCATGGTATTTTGTCGGATTTTCCTATTTTCACTAATACTCAGACCACGAATTCTTCCTTAGTCACTTGTGTTTACCATTCTTTTATTCTAGCCTAAAGGGCATAACTGGGGGACATGATGGCTTAGTATTAAACCGCTCGCCTCTAGTGTGAGGGGTCCTAGACTGTGGGTTTCTCTTGAACAACATCTTGTCTATGAGTTTTTTTAGTTCTCTCGTTTCCTCCCACATTCTCATACTATCAATTCCGTTATAATCATTCACTTCCTTTAAACATAGGTCTCCATTACCTAAAGACCATAACCATGGATCATAAAAAACAAAAAAAAATCTATTTTTCTTTTATTTTTAAACATCTTATTCGCAAGAGTAGTTAGATAGTTTAATTCTTTTTTTCCTTTTTGTCAGCAGTAGTGTATGATAGTGGTGAATCAATAGTTTGAAAATTTGCGTATAAAATGCAGTTAAGATCTAACACGGTACTTCGTTCACGAAAACTCACACATAGTTTAATATTTACTTTGTAGTGGCCAACATTTAAACATCAGAAGAAGGTATTTATCTGCCGCAAATTTTGGGTCTCGTTCTTTTTTTTTTTTTAAATAAAAAAACTGGCCGCAGTTGATAAGTAAACTAACTTTAATAATATAATGGACCTGTTCACACAAAAGTAATAAATTGTTAAATGTTTAATTTATTGTATGTATTGTTTTTTTCTGCTAATGACAATAATTATGGACGGAATGTGATTAATACAGTGTAGAACGAACATATAACAAGATGCCAGTGATACCAACCAGTGAGAAAAATTCCATATTGTTGGATATTTTGACAATGATTTCTCGAAACGGAATAAAGGGAATTTTCGTAAAAATCGGCAAGATTTACGGGATTTTTCATATGTCTATTACATTGATACCAATAAAATTGTCTATGGAAGAGGGGTAGACAAAATGAGTATTCAATAAACTTGTTAAGTTAATGATAATTGTCAAAGTTCGTTACTATAAAATGTAGGCCAGTGCATTTTAATAATAATAATAATAATAATAATAATAATAATAATAATAATAATAATAATAATAATAATAATAATAATAATAATAATAATAATAATAATAATAACAAAATGCGAAGGAGCCTTAACTGTACTCTGGTATTTTTAAAAAAAAAAGACAGAAATGAAAAAAATTAACAGAAGAAAATAAAATGAGAGAAATTCCCTTCTCGAATCGTTCCATACGAAATGACTGGAAGAATGAAGTTTATCTACTTTCATTACGTTCAATAGAAGATTATGACACACAGACACACACAAACAAAAAAAGGTGATGGAAATACTAAACTTATAACTAAATGTACTTATTTTCAATAACAGTTTCAATTGTTTCTTTTAATTAACGAAAATATTTGTTCATAAATTGCTTGGAAAACGTAGACGATTGGAATTTTTGAGTAATTCACTCATATATTGAAGAATATGACTGATATACATTAATTTCACTGTTCATGTTTTCTAAGTTTAGAAAATTTTGTTATCAGTATAGCGTGGGAAATTCAAGAGCAAAATGGGAGTTTTTGCCTCTTGAGATGGGATTTTATATCGTTTCAGGTTGGCACCACTGCAAGAAGCTTATTATTATTACTTTTTCAATGATTGCAACCATTACAGGCTCATCATGATCACAACATCCATCCAATACAAGGAGAGTAAAGAAGTAAAATTAACCCCTTTTTCAAGTTTACACATGTATTATACATCATTGAAGCATTATACATCAGCAGAATTGAGGCTTATTCTGAAGGGTGAAGAGAAATGAGACTCATATTACGGTAAATGAATCTGATTTCTGAGGTAAAGTTGTATAATATATATCAGACGATGTAAATGAAGTGGCAGAAACACACAAATCATCAAATTTCTTCCCAAAAACACTTAAAAATCGGATTATTGCGGGAACAGTCATCCCAGTTTCAAGATTGCGGGAGACATGTTTTCCTCTTTCCCCCGGGATTTGCGCTAGTGGTTATTATCAATGACTTATAATGATAACAATAGTAACAAAATAAAATAATAATAACAATAATAATAGCGTATATATCATTAAAATATAGTGTACAGTACAATGGTTACTGTTTGCAAAATTACAGAAAGATAAACAATTTTGTATATACATGGAAACAGCGAATTCTGAATCAGTGTAACCACAGCCTATATCATCGGTCTACGATTCTTCAAAATGGCTTTTGATATTGTATTGTATAGCCAGTGGTGCCCACCCCCCCTTATGTGCATGACGCACCCCCCTTCAATTGTCTATCCATAGGTGTTCTTCCGTGAAAAAAAAAAACTTTTCGATTAATTTTTACACCCTCTCAAACATATTTATATAGACTTTTAACCCCCCCCCCAAATATTTCAATGACGCAGTTTGCGTCATAGCCCCCCTTGTGGGCACCCCTGGTATAGCAAATTACCACATGGCCACCTTCTGATCGGGTGGTCGTAACCATGATGACGCCAGATTTAGTTTCATTGGGGGAGGGGGTAGCAAACGGAGATACAGACAGCAATTTGGGGGGAAATCGGTAAAGTATAATTTTATATTACTTTGCCTTCATTAGAATACAACATGGCGTCGTCATTTGTCGTAACTGAAGTTGTCTACAAGTCCACAACTAACTGTATCAAGTTTTTAAGATAGATTTAGAGCAGTCATTTCCAATTCTCGACGTAGAGTAGGAGCAGCCATTTCCAATTCCCGACGTAGAGTAGGACCAGCCATTTCCAATTCCTGACGTAGAGTAGGACCAGCAATTTCCAGTTCCCGACGTAGAGTAGGAGCAGTCATTTCCAATTCCCGAGGTAGAGTAGGAGCAGTCATTTCCAATTCTCGACGTAGAGTAGGAGCAGCCATTTCCAATTCTCGACGTAGAGTAGGACCAGCCATTTCCAATTCCTGACGTAGAGTAGGAGCAGCCATTTCCAATTCCCGACGTAGAGTAGGAGCAGTCATTTCCAATTCCCGACGTAGAGTAGGAGCAGCCATTTCCAATTCCCGACGTAGAGTAGGACCAGCCATTTCCAATTCCTGACGTAGAGTAGGAGCAGTCATTTCCAATTCCCGACGTAGAGTAGGAGCAGCCATTTCCAATTCCCGACGTAGAGTAGGACCAGCCATTTCCAATTCCCGACGTAGAGTAGGAGCAGCCATTTCCAATTCCCGACGTAGAGTAGGAGCAGTCATTTCCAATTCCCGACGTAGAGTAGGACCAGCCATTTCCAATTCCTGACGTAGAGTAGGAGCAGCCATTTCCAATTCCCGACGTAGAGTAGGAGCAGCCATTTCCAATTCCCGACGTAGAGTAGGACCAGCCATTTCCAATTCCCGACGTAGAGTAGGAGCAGTCATTTCCAATTCCCGACGTAGAGTAGGAGCAGTCATTTCCAATTTCCGACGTAGAGTAGGAACAGCCATTTCCAATTCCCAACGTAGAGTAGGAGCAGTCATTTCCAATTCCCGACGTAGAGTAGGACCAGCCATTTCCAATTCCTGACGTAGAGTAGGAGCAGCCATTTCCAATTCCCGACGTAGAGTAGTAGCTGGTTTTTATCAGTACGCTCAGAACCTGAAGAAAGAGAACATGTCAAGCAAGAAATGGGACTTAACGAAGTTAAGTGGAATGGAATAAAACAAGGTTGCCAGTGTTCGATTAGTCATAAATAAACGAGCAGTATTAAGGTTGCCAACTCTGAAAAATAAAATTACCAGCATCCGCTCACAACCCTCAAAACAGATTAAGAATAATATTGTTTTAAACCTTGAAATATACAAGGTGTCTCAAAAGTTCCCTGACATAGTCCCCTGTAATTATCAGAGTTACAACAAAGTGTAAGAGGAGAAACCGTGTCGAAATATGATTTTTCAATCTAAAATGATTTTTTTTTTAAATATCAGATGAGCCGTTTGGGCTGTACACCCAATATTAAATGGAAATGCAACGTTACCATTTACCGAGATCCACACCATAAGTGAATGAAATTACTGTTTGAAATGGGGGCTGGCCATCGACACGTGAGCGTAAAAGACAATAACTTAATTTACTTATGCGTTGAGTCCAACATTGAGCCCAAACGGCTCATCCGATTTAAAAATTTCTTTCACTTTAGATTGAAAACCCCATATTTGGGAACAGTTTTCCCTCTTACACTTTGTTATAACTCTAATAATAACAAAGTTACCCTACGTCAGAGGACTTTTGAGACGCCCTGTATGGTAAAGGCTGATAAAAAAAAATACTGGCCAGTTGGCAACCCTAAGCAGTATATCTGCAAAATCACGATTTGTTTGCCTGCCAGTACTGTCTTGGGTGTCTTCTATCAACGGTGCGTTTGCTGCGTTATCCTAGCTCGTATGAGAGGCTTACTGACAAACCAAATAGACAGTGACGTCACAGAGGATCCAATTGCAAATGACTGATCTAGTAGCATTGCAACAAACACTTCGCGTTATCATATTTCTATCTGGTGCTGCCATCTGTAGATAGTATAACCAACTCAATAAGAGTGTTTCTTTAGTGTGAACTGAAAGTACAACATATTTCTTATACGATAAGATATCGCTAAATAGAGGGAGATCGACTAAATTTGTAAGTTTGCCAAGAAGATAAGAAATTATTTCATTCCTTCTTTTGAATCATATATCGTTTATTCACTTTTCCACGTATCAATCACTTCAGAAACTGAGAATCAGTTATCAGGCATTTTAAACGCTTAACAACATGAATTCGTAACCTATGATAAGCAACTTTAATTTCAGTGTATATTTGTCCATTGGTGCTAATAGGAAAATTCTCAGGAGGTAAGTGTTTTGTTTGAACATTTTACTATACAAATTACGATCTAGATTTTAGTTCTGTATGTTAGGAAAAGTAACCAAATATACGGAGGTTTTCACTAAAACTTTGTTTAAAAGCGTTTCATAGCAGATATTTAGGAGGTATAATGTATAGTATATAGTGTAGTGGTACTTAACCTGGTTCCTATCACGACCCCCATTTTATCACATCCTCTTGCCAGCGACTCTCTTGTAATTTCTAGTTTGTAATAAGCTTGTGTGTAATTTTTAATATACTTATTGCGGAGATGTCACGATATCTATCTACTTCTATAATAGTAGAATCCATATCTTGTATATAGCGAATAGGGCCTACAGTAATTTCCCTAAAAGCGAATGAATTAAAACCAAATTTGGTCAGTTTATTCATATTACAAATATCGAATCCGACCAGTCATACTGTTTCAAAATGAACTCCGTTTGAAAATTTTAAAATTTCGCAACTCCCTTAATCTTGGGTCACATAATTAAAAAACAAATAAAATGATTTCTAATTTTGGTTAAAAGAACTTGGACAGTTGTTTAAAAAGTCATTGAATACTTTAAATGACATGATAATGTGCGTCACGAAGATTGAACCGGACATTGCCGCGCTAGTGAAATCATACCATGCTCGGGGATGGTTACCTATGAATTTTAATTGTATTTCAATATGCAGTATTTGTTGCATTTATATTTTTTGTGGTATTTCAATATGCAGTTCTCATTAGTTTCATATCGCACCTCTTTCATTTAAATTGCTTTTTAAACAACTCTGCACCTGTTGAATATGTTTAGTAGACGTATTTTTTGTTGTTCTTAACAATATGTATAAAAATATACCTAATCAGGACAAAATTCAAAATAATATTTAAAAATATTTTCTGGTATTAGATTATAATTATATTTATCTTTTCCGCTTATCTTCGCGACCTCCAAATTGAGAAATCCTGCTATATAGGCCTAGTAATAATTTATTGGGAACATTTGTTC
This sequence comes from Thermobia domestica, assembly GCF_964235325.1. NCBI lineage: Eukaryota > Metazoa > Arthropoda > Insecta > Zygentoma > Lepismatidae > Thermobia > Thermobia domestica. The sequence goes on along the minus strand of NC_137454.1, from coordinate 24,551,467 downwards.
ATCAAAAAAAGTATCCTCAAATTATGAGCCATAGCAATAACTGTATAATTAAGAAAATGGAAAGCGGTACTCCTTTCTTCAATATATGGATAGCGGCAGGGACATTCCAAAGTCTCATAAAGTGGGGGTTGTAGTGGGTTAATGTGCCGAATCGACAAGAATGGCATAGTTTCTACTGAATAAACAGGTGCAATATCTGCTAGTTTATCTTATAATAGGAATATCCTGATATTATAAGAAGATATGGCAAACAAGCGAGAAAAAAGCAATTGAAGAATTATAGTACAAACACTAACAATTAATCGGATTAAATTGTAACAATAATAATAGCAAAAATATAAAACAACGGCAAGAACAATAGCAATAAAATGAAATTAGCGGCAATCCGACAACACTGTATCCTCAGGAAATGTTCTTCATGTAGCGCGAAAAACGACACGGGGAAAATTGCATGGATGGGGGTTGACGACCGGGACACACCCTCGCGTTCTATTAGGTGGTAAAATTGGTAAATCAAAGTCAAGCTTCACGACTCGTTGCGATCACTATACTACATTTATTAGTTTTCTTCCCTTAAATTGAAGTGACAGAAATTTAATTTTTATTGCTGTGACATCCCTCATGAGCCGCTTCTGATTTATTCTTCCAAATCTCTTGAATAGTTAAATCGATGAACTTGTTGGAACACTTTTCGCTGACCGGTCGTTTCAGTATTTAGTTCATTCGAGATATTTACATTTGCTTTCATTAAATTCTTGAAGATCTCAAACGAGTGCTCTCTGTAATTTTGGAATATAATCCCAACTGCATCACGCGATCTTGGACAGAGAAAACAATGTTAATCTGAACATGCTGAAAAATGTTATCAAAGTAGCTTCCATTGGGAAGAATATTTTGCTATAATTTGTAATGACGAAAGAAACTCAAATCTTGAATTTCTGCAAACTAAAGTATGCACGCTGGCATGTTGTATTATTCCCACTAACTGACAAAAATCGGAAAGTTGAAATAATAGGAGCATAGTTTTCCGGCAAGAAATCGAAGTGATATACTTTGAGTCTATCTAGTTTGTCAAGGCAAGGGTAGCTATATCTAACGCCAAGGGTGCCGATCCTGGGGGGCCGAGGGGGACGGGGCCCCCAAAAACTCATGTGGCCCCCCCTTTTGTGATATACAATATTTGGCATAATTTGAGTGCAATTTGTCTTAAAATCTTCATATTTATACCTTCTGCATCTGAATGCTCTCCCCCCAAATTTACAGAGAAATCGGCACCCTTGTCTAGCGCCATCTTTCCTTGAAATTGTCTTCCTCTGCCGATGGCTATTTTTTGAAATGGAACAATAATGACACAGTGATCCTCACCTCTCGATTGTAAATAAAATATCCCGTAAAATATTCTTTAAAATACTCCGATTGCTGTAAAACGCTAGCGTATCTCCCTGCGTACTATTGCGAACAATATTTTTCTTCTATTCCCCGACCTGCATTCCATTCCCTTCAGTCTTCGACATTGAAAAAAATGAAGTGAAGTTTTACATCCCACGATTATGCCGACTATGGTAAAGGAGACGGTGATGATGAGAATAAATGAAATGGTGGAGTGAAGAAAGTGGGAGGAAACGGGAAAACTCCACGCACACGGTGTTTGTCCACCACAAAACTCACTTTGCGCGCGCCAAGAACCTCATGCACCTTGGGTGAACGCTTTACCACTGAGTCACCGCTACCCCATCTTCGACATTGAATGCAATGTAAATAACTCAAAGATTTTTTAATGGTTTTGCGCACAATTCTTTCGGTGACCTGGTGAAAGAAGGAAGAAGAAAACTTCCAACCATTCTCCTCTCAAAATTTGCACTTACGAAATCCCATTTAATCTAAAGGGTGTAAGGAGATCATCTGGTAGTTTCGGAGATCTGCCGAACACTAAAAAATGAGGAGCATGTTTCCACAATGTACACTCATGTCAAAGATGATTGTCGCATATCTATAACAGTCTTGTAACAATATAATTTGATAATGGTTTTGCAGGGCACTTCTAATACTGATACTATGTGTATAATCGGGAAATGTATATCTGTGGAAAATTTCATAGGAAAAGAATTATAAAAAGGAAAATTAGAATGAGTAAAACAAAATGTTGCTAAATGGAGAAGAAAGTTTTATTTTCGTTTTATTGTTCTTATTTACTGCTCTTATGACATGAAATTTGCTACATACATGTCTTTGCCGATTATACAGATACTAACATTATAAGAAATACCGGGTGAATTCGTTATCAAATCATATTCCTAGAACAACATATTTATAGACATGCGACAATATTATTGGATATGAGTGTATCTAGGTACTATATCAGCTTTGGGATTTTTTTTTTTTTTTAGGAAATAGAAAAACTAATATCATCATTAAATTTTGCTGTGGAATGGTAATATAATATTATTTAGGTAGAATATTTTATAATTTAGTTTACTGCTACATAGTTCGGTGCATACATGCACTTAGTAATTTTTAATAAAATATTTAAAATTTTAGAAATTACAGAAATAGTAACTTTTGGGTTTATATATGGATATAGTACATTTTGGTATTAAATAGAATGGGTATAGTATTTTTTTAAAATTAAAATTATAGAAGACTGTAATACAAGATTATATTTTTAAAATACTTAAGGCCCTATGCAGAATCGTTCTGACGCGTCATTAATGCCTTACTAAAGAGTTCGACTAACATATGTTTCCTGCAGTAGTCAGGCCTTTAGTATGACGCTAGTCATACGTCAAAACGACTCTGCATAAGTTACTAAATAGTACACTAAAACCATATACTCTGACATTATTCTTTATTACATGAGATAAATATACGAGTTCAGAATCTATTTGTGTCAATTCTGTGAATGTCCTGGTGGTGTTTCAGCACAATAGTCCCATGCGCCTTCATCGCTGTATTATTCATCTGTACTCGATAACTTTATGATATTTATTAAACTAGCTTCAAACAACAAACGTATTACAGAAACAACTCGAAAAGTGTAATCGACGGTGTTAAGGTAAAACGTCGTAAACCCCATTTCCAACTTTTTTCAGGAGAGCAAAAAATCAACCTCTAACTTCCACTTACATCCTTGTAAGACACAGGTATAAAAAGTTGTTTATTTGTCTTAACAATACACACAAGCTTATAATATTTTTCTCACCCATGACCTGACCTAAAAGATAAAAATCCACATTTTCTATTTTTTGAGGCTTACGACCTTTTACCTTAGCGCCTCGTAATGTTTGACGGCAATTTACGTACAAAACTAGTTAAAAACGAGCATTGCTAGCAATAAGAATGGCGTCAACAATAATGTTTACTGCAGTGTTGTAGCGACGTTCTCAATTGCAATGTTGTCAAATGAAAGCGTAAATCCTTTCAGAACAATTTACAAGTGAAAAAGTATCATGTTTCTCACTCAGGATACTTAGAAAGGAGCCTGAAAGAAAAATTGACTGTTTTAGTTGGATATAGTACATTTTACCATGAAAAGGAAGACATACTACGTTTTCGGACAATACTGGATACAGTACATTATGGAATGAAGAAAGGCTATGGTATGTTTTGAAGCAAATAATTGTTGGATACAATTAGTACATATTCGAACAAATGTGTTTCTAAAGTTCGTTTATCTAAACATGGTTTCAGAGCTATCTGGCACAAATTATCATCATATTTATGAAGAAGTACCACTAACCTTTCTGTACCTAATAAAATTTCAAATTCTGAAAGAAAACGGATATTGTATATAACGTACAAGGTCCACAGATTGTACACTTATATATCTAAGACTACGGATTTATTAAAAACCATTTTCACACTGCGTTATGAACACAGTATCATGATATCACCTTTTTATTATAGTACGTAACAAATTAAACTTTTACATTCCTTAAAAATTATGCATGTAGTTTTCACAAGATGGATCCTTTGTTTATGTATTATTTATTTTTCGTTGCTATTACAACTAAATTCACATCGTCGAATCACTATTATAACAAACTATCATCGCCTAACAACACAAAAGAAATTACTTTTTATTTCTCTTTTCATATTTTTCTTCTTCCTTTCTTGAACAGCTTATGCATAATTTAAAAGTACATTTTTCCCATAAATACACATGAAGATATAATAAAGATGTTAAAAATACAAGTATCGTTGTATGTGGCGCCTGAACAATAGGATCTTTTTTGTTTAAAAATAAAAAAAGAGAAATCCTGGACCGTTAACTATTACATACTAATTACTTAAGTTTTCTGAATGACTCTCGTATATGTAAAAATTATAATTCATATAATCATATATCATATTTACTTTTATATCAATATTATTTTCATATTTTATCTTAATTCTCGTAATTAATTTTATTTCAAATATTTATACATTTCAATGTCGATAACAGAAGGTACATTCAGATAACGGCATAAAAGTTGTTTAATTTTAGTCCTTTTGGGGCCATTGATACGTGTTATAAGTTGAAGGTTAACAAAATCTATATTACTTTATCGGGCAAAGCTAAGAAGATTGTGAAAAGGGTATCATTATAACATTTACATAATTGCTCTTTTAAACAAGAAAGTATCAAATATATGATATATTCCAACAAAATACAAATTAAAATTGAAATATCGACAATATCCAGAACAAAACACGATAATTAAGATCACAACAAAAACTAAAACAAGTAAAGAAATTATCATATTAAGAATAAACTCAAAGATTAAATGTCATTTATGTTAACTTTGGTCACAATCTCATAAGGAACTAATGTTTTAACTAATTGCATCCATTTACTTTTAGTATACTTTGAAGAACGTGCCAAAAATGCAGATCAAAAAGAAAAATGTTATGGTTTGAACGAAAGAAGTTCTTATCAAGATCATAAATGTACGAATTGTCCCACTTGTTGATTCATTGAATTATCTTCATAGAATTCAAGTGAAATGCAAATAACAAATGAAATCATAACGGTATTTACAGTGAATTATAACAAAAATCAATTGAATACGGTTTTCTCGGAAGCCGTAACTTTAGCTTAAGTTACATGACCAACTAATTCATTCAAATTGCATTGAAAGTCACAAACCGGAATACACTCTTGCACGACTTCTATAGTTCTTTGTTTCTTATTTTGAGAATTTGTACCATCTATGGAATTTCTACGAAATCCAATTCGAGGGAAATTAGATCTAATGATTACATGCTTCTTAAGTGTAGTACGATTACTATTACTGTTGCTACTAAGATTATATTCGGTTACATTACCGGTACACATGAATTTAACATTACTTTTTATATTGAAATCACACTTTAATATCACAAGAATATTTTGAACTTGGTTTAGATTAAGGTTAGTTTGATTCAAGTTCGTACTGTATTGCACCATTGGTGGATTTTCAAAATTTCGCAATGTTAATGCACTGCACCATCTGATTGTTCACTACTATCATTTTGGTCTTTTCGTTAAATAAACATTTTAACAGCTCCAACTCAATCAGCCAATCGATACAAGCATTGGTGAGAACACAGTTCTCTTTCTGAATTTCACGAATGCTGGAATCAATTTCCTCTCTGCTACATGAACCAAGGTCGTGTACATATCATTAAACGTTTCTATTACAATTACTTCATCTCCAGGATTAATATCATGTTGAATATACTGTGAATACAAGCAACCAATAGCATTCATTAGACAAAGATGGTCATAACTTTTCGCATATTGATGCATACTAAAATCTTCGTTACACGCAGCATCAGTAAGACAACCAAAAATATTCGAATGAAGAGAGAAGTCGGGATAATCTAATTCAACCAATACCGCAGTATGTTTTTGTGAAATCCACTCAGCAAATTTCATCCACACATTTAAATCAATGACGTCATATTTCTTCGTTGGTGCAAATTTAGGATCTGTATTCTCCATAATTTCCATGAAAGGTTCAGGTTCACTTTCCTCAATCCGTTGATTTGTCTGGTTAACCTGTTCTGATAAATGTTGTTTCATTTGTTCCATTTGTTGATTTATTTGATCATCAAGATCTTGCTTTAATTGCCCAATCTGCTCACCAAAATCTTGCCTCAGCTGTCCAAACTGTTTTTAATTAGGTCAGCTAAGTCAGAGTAGTTCATCTTCCTATTACCATTTGATTCAGTTGTATTTTCAATATCAGGAAGACTCATTTTGATATTCCTAAAACTTTTTCTGCCACTCCTTAATAAACTCTACTTCGTTTTTGATGTTTTTAGCAAAATCACTATGTTACCTTAAAATCAATCTGCAATCCTGTAGTTAATTAATCTAGGAGATTGTTTACTTAGCTTCACACAAATCTCCTAAAATCCTGAGGCAGTAAACATCAATTTATAGATAGGCATAACGTAAAAAAAAAAAGATCCTCAGTTATATATGTATCTAAAGCTATAGTTTATTAAAAACTATTTTCACACTGTGTTATGAACATAGTATCGTGATATTTACCTTTTAATTATGGTATGTAACAAATTAAACTTTTACATTCCTTAAAAATTATACATGTAGGTTTCACGAGATGGATCCTTTGTTTATATATTATTTTTCGTTGCTATGACAACTAAATTCACATCGTCGAATCACTGTCATAACAAAATATCATCGCCTAACAATATAAAATAAATTACTTTTTATTTCTCTTTTCTTATTCTTCTTCTTCCTTTCTTGAACAGCTTGTGTATAATTTAAAAATGCATTTTGCCCATAAATACAAATAAAGATATAATAAAGATGTTAAAAATACAAGTATCGTTGTAAGTACCTTTTGATAAAAAGCAGCTCAAATCATTCAAGCACCCGAATCACCCTCCTGAGGGATCATCTTTCGCAGAACTTCGTCTTGGGGTGAAAGGACAATATTTATCAAAAATTCTAAGGATCTACGTCTAATACTTACGAAGATCAGGTGGACGGAAAAAATAAGCCCCTCTTATTTTTCCTTACACTGTACAATTTCTAAAATTTCGTTTTATTTACAGCCTAAGTGTAAGGGGAATATTTATGCAAAATTTCAAAGTTCTACTTCTTATATTGTCGGGGAGCTTGTGAACGGCAATGATCGTTTAACCTCCACCCCCAACCTTCCTTCGAATATGCAATTCTCGGAAGCTCGTCTTAGTTACAGCTTAGGGTGCAAGAAATACATATATTTATTCAAAATTTCAACGCTTTGCATCCTTTCGGAGAACAGGTGAAGCTCAAAAAAAAAACAAAAAAAAACACTGAAGTCACGTCATTTATCTTTATACATCAAACGAGGTCATTGCTATTTGGCGGGTAGTTGAAGTGCTTAGTTGCCATACATAGAAGATGTAACATAAATAACATGGGAAAGATCTTTCAGTTCCGCATAAAACCACTCCAAAGTTCGAAATTACTATTTTTGGTGATATACTTAAGCAATGCTAACGAAAACGTACAATCATAGCAAATTTCAAGTTTTTATACCAATTCCAAGTACCTAAAACATGAGATTATAGGTCAAGAAAAGGCCCATATAAATAACATAAACTTTCTTCATCGCCCCTTTAGACCTCCTAAAAATTAAAAATATTCAGATTTCGCAATTTTCCTGTCGGTTAGTCCCGAAAACTACAATCATATCAGATTTAATCATTGTAGCCCTACAGGAAGTGCCCTATAATTTTGGGGTGTAAAAGGTGTCCCATATAAATAACATGGGGAAGATTGTTCAGATCCCCATAAAACCACTCTAAAGTTGGAGGTTTTTTTTTTTTTATTATTTGTATTCATTTACTTAGGTAACGCTAACGAACACATATAAGCATAGCGAATTTCAAGTTTTTATTCGATTCCAAGTACCAAAAACTTGACATTACAGGCCCATTTAAATAATATATTTTTCTTCGTCCGTCTTCATCTCCCCTTTAGACCCCGTAAAAGTTTAAAATATTCACATTTGGGATTTTTCCTGTGGGTTGGTCCCGGACCGGACAACTATAATCATGCCAAATTACAACTTTCCACGTGAACCGGAAGTACCTGTTATTTTATGTCAGTTCATGTAGTTTTACATACAGTTAGGATTAGAATATACTATGAATTGCAATTACTTCATAAATGATGCAGAGAATAAATCATAATCATCATCATGAGAAATGGACGTTTTTTTTTTTTTTTTTTTTGCCATGTTTAGATAATGAATTAATCTTGATGTTTTGTAGAGATGTCGGTTGGTTGAATGAGGGAGATGTGAATATGCAGACAATTGAATCTAATGAGTCATGCCAACATTCAATATTAACATAAGAACTGATTACGTAAGAACAGAATAAAGGTTATTCAATGCACCTGAAGGGAAATATACACTTATCAGTATCCAATGGTCAGATAAGATACACGTTTTGATTGTTTCTTCTTTCTTTTTCAGTGCAAAAAAAAAAAGTAATGCTTCCTGTAGATCTTGTTTCAGGCTTGCCAACCTTACAATAGTTGGCAATATACGATGATATACGATATTTTTAAACCTACTATATTTCCCTTGCGATAATTGGTGAAATTACGATAATTTTAGAACGCGCACTTTTTTTTCGCAGTTTGTGAGTGTGAATAAATTCATGTATGCATTAAAGAATTATAAAACACCCACCCACGCACTGAGGTTTTTAAGAGGTCATCCACAAATTACGTAACGCGGCAAACGGGAGAGGAGATTCGGCTTTGCGTTATGAAGCGTGACAATTGCGCGGAGGGGTTTAGATCTCCGTTACGTAACGCATTTATTTTCGGTAATTTTTACTCTTATTCTCAGATTTATATGCAATCTTTTAAACAAATAATTTTATTTAGTTCTTTTTCTTTTTAATAAATAACCTAGCAGAATACCCGTTCTTCGTACGAGGAGAATACATTTCATTTTGGACATAAAGAACACCAAAACTGTCACCAATAAACTTACAGACGCCGAAAACTATGAATTCGATACTAATATCGGTCATTTTCCATCATTTTTATACATCTCCCCCTCCCCCAAGTTGCGGAGCTAAATCTTAATTTAAACGGCATTGAAAGTGTTACTGTTCATCTCAGCGACCCCGAATACTATGGACTCGACACTAATATCGGTCATTTTCGAACATTTTTATATGTCACCCTACCCTTACCCCAAGTTGCTGGGCGAATTTGGATTTAAACGGCATAGAAAGTGTCACTGTTTATCTCAGCTACCCCTAAGACTAAGGATTTGACACTAACATCGGTCATTTTCGATCATTTTTATATATCTCCTTCTCCCCTAAGTTGCACCTTCAACGTGAAATGATAAAGAACATCCCAGGTCAGAACTTAATCAATGTCGAAAGTTTGATCGAGATCGGTCGGGTGCTTAAGCGTATTAAGTTACAATCATAGTTACTTTCATTTTATATGTATATATAGATAAATAAATATTTCTATTATTTTGGAAAATTGCGAACTATGGCCTATATAAATTGAATGATACAGAAGGGATTGGAAGACGCACTAGACACCAGCATGGATGATGACGACCCTGCGTGTATTATAATACAACAAAACTCAGTTTTCTGGTTATCGCATTGGGAATTAGGTAACACGCTTTTCTGGAGTTAGTTGTTAGTGATCGTAACCACCGCCTTAATATGCCCTCATGTTCCGACTCGTATCGCTATTTCTGAGAATATTATCTATAATATTTGATTTGAATTATTACTCACTCTATTCTTCTAAGGGAATTTACATTGAAAAAGAAGAAATCCTTTTTAATGAAATAGTATTTTCCGCGACGAAACGATCCACGATTTGCAGATCTTTCTTTTAAATTAAAACCTTAATTCGTCAGATATTCATCTTGTACTAAATTTCTTGATATTTGAATTTGAATATTTCTGGATAAATCGAAATGAAATGAAATCTTTGAGTTTTACGTCCCACGGTTATGCCGGTTAGGCTAAAGGAGACGGTGATGATGAGTAATGAATGAAAATGGTGGAATGAAGAAAGTGGGAGGAAACGGGAGAACCCGAGAAAACCCACGCACACGGTGTTTGTCCACCACAAAATTCACTTGCCGGAGCCTGGGATCGAACCCGGAAACCCAAGCACCAGAAATGAACGATCTACCACTTAGCCACCGCGGCCCCTGGAAAAATCGAGTTTATTCTTATTCTTGCACTGATTTAGAACAAGAAGAAGTTGAAAAGGGTTAAACTGAAGTGCAAAATCCAAAGAAGATGCTCGTAAGCTTGTTAACAAACAAGATATGTTTGCTCTTTCACATGTGCAGCCACTTCGAATCTGGGGTTGACGAGGAAGAGAACTTTGCATCGTCAACACTGGAGAACTTCAAATGCACGAAGCATCCTGGATTCCTGAAAATGAGGTCGATGTCATTTCTTTAGATCCTGTTTCACCTGCATCTTCCAGCAGTAATTACTCCTTGTCATCATCGGTGACCTAAAAGGATGGGTGCGATCTCCCTGGGAAAACAACAGTATGCAGTTTAGAAAAATTAGCACTGGTTAATTAAGCAATCTTATGGGGTTAAAATATTATTACGGTCCTACCATTTTCTAATACGTACTTTGATTTATTGGCAAAACACATTACAAATATATTCAAAGTAAAAGCATTTTGTAATAAGAAATTGCGCCATTAAAAATAGTTTTTTTATTGTAATAACCCCCAAAATAAGCAAAATTGGTGAAAAACCAAAAATCAAAAAAATGTTATGTAACAAGGGAAGGAGGGGTTCGGCGTTGTGTTAAGAAGTGTGAGGGAGGGAGGGGGTAAAAATTGATCAAAAATAGCGTTACGTAATATGTGGACGGTCTCTCTAACGTTCATTCTTGCTAAAATAAATCAAACAATTGGAGAATTGGCAATTGGCAACCCTGGACCCATTATTTAAATACAGTTACGTGTACGAGGGGATGCAAATATTGTTGTTGTTCAGAATAGTGTTAATAAGGATTTGAAACTGGTGAGTATTGATTTGAAACGCTGATTTGGAGCTCGAAACTGAAGATTAGTAGATAAGTTTCTTATATATATTGAATTATTAGCAGTATTATATGTTTCTTCAATTATCACGTGTACAACGTTAACTTTTTGTAAGATTCGATAATTTTAAAGACGAAAATCGATAATCTTGTTATCTGCGGTTGGCAACTCTGTCTTGTTTCCACTTTGTTTATTACAGTCCTTAAGGGGGCAGACTACTAAATATTTTTCAAAAGCTAACAAATTTTCTTTTCCCTGTTTTTCGTAAGTGAAAAGAGATAATGAAAGGTAACTTACCACAATAATAGATAATAGATAATGTTATTCTACACCTGAAAATATGAATCGGAAGAATAATCAGTGTTGACATCCATAGAAATTACAGTGTTGACATCCATAGAAATTACAGTGTGGCCAAAATTTGAATTACCCAAAAATCTTGGTTAAGTCAGAGACTAGAAAAATAAACTCAATGGTAATTGATGACTTATCATGATATCTGTGTTCCTGGTTAACTACTTTTTAAATATTATTTGTATTTATTTTGTAATAACTTATTATTTTATAAAAATTTATGTAAGTTATTACAAAATAAATGCAATTATTATTTAAAAAGTAGTTAACAAGGAACACAGATATTATGATAAGCCATCAATTACCATTGAGTTTATTTTTCTAGTCTCTGACTTAACCAAGATTTTTGGGTAATTCAAATTTTGGCCACACTGTAATTTCTATGGATGTCAACGCTGATTATTCTTCCGATTCATATTTTCAGGTATAGAATAACAATATTTATTATTGTGGTAAGTTACCTTTCATTATCTCTTTTCACTTACGAAAAACAGGCAAGAGAAATATTGTTAGCATTTGAAAAATATTTAGTAGTCTGCCCCATTAACACTTCCTAATGACACATATTGTTACAACTTGTCCGTTTGCCAAATGCGGAGGAGTCGAAAATAAAGAAATGTTATCTGACGTTTTGTAGGTATTCTTTGACTGTAGCAAACAAACACAAACTCTGAGCGGCTGTTTGCTTGGGGTAAACGATTTCTCGCGCTAATTTATACACAGCAAGACACGCGTAAAATGTCCAATGTGCGAGAGCGTGTAGTAAAAGATAAAATAAAAAAGGAAAGAAGAATGAGGTTAATGGATGGCCTTAGGGTTATTTTTTTATGTCAGTCAAAACGAAGATAGGCGTACTAGCTGAAAACCATAGTGCATACTAGAAGCTTGAGCTTTTAAAATTGCGTAAAGTTTTATCAGTCATTTAATGCACATGTAAAAATGAGTGTTTAATGTAATGAATGCTTTAAGATCAAATGATAGAAACAATGTCAACAGAATATGTGGTGGTCGAAATTTTGTTTTCGGAACTGTCAATACTTCCACAAAATGGTTCTGAAAAAGATTACCTCCCAGATGCGCACATGTCGAAATCCTTCCCAGATGCGTAAAAGTGCCATGGGTGATAACATGACATATTGATATTGATAAGAGTTTTCCCACTTGCGTACATGTTTAATAACTGACACTGTTTCTGTGTATTTTTAATAAAGTTTGAGCAGAGGAGGATATGGAATTGCATGCTCACGGAAATACGGAAAGATATATACATGCTTTCCATACTGTTGTAAGTTTTTCGATTCAACACTTCACGTTGAATTCAAATTCAACCAATATATCCCCGAAATGTGTGTGATATGAATTTACAAATCACATCAAAACGATATAGAAGTCGACTTTTATAAAGAGTCTTCGTCGAACTAATATTCGGATCTTCTATGATCTTGGTCCATGTGTAGTAGGCCGTTTACCTTTGTTACCACCACCTATAAGTAATGCTTATCAGTATATATATATATACGATTTACAGTTTATGACAACTTGTTAATATATGAAAATGCAACCAAATACAGTAGGAAGTCGAAAATCCGAACTAATTGGGATCAGAGGTAGTTCGGATTTTCGAAAATGATCAAGAAAATGCCATTGAGGCTTAAATATACTGTCTGTATGCTCTTTTATCGATATAGTGGTTATACAGTGCATACAGTAATTACTATTACCGTACGTAAGGCTACTTACATTTAATGTTTCTGAAGAACCTGCTTGTACACTAAATTACACTGCTCTTGCAACTCACACTTAAATTGTATTGACCTAAGGGAAAATAAAAATAAGAATATGTATGACAAACAATTACATATAAATGAGCTTTTGTAAAAACACTGACTTCACACAACGCTGAAGGACAATCGTATTGTTTGTTTATCGCTAGCGCTAAGACAAACTGTAAAAAGCTTCTAGGGACCGCGTTCGGATTTTTGACGTTTGGATTATCCACGTCCTACTGTATCATCTAACATCTTTTGAAACATCAAAACTACCGAAAACTTTTTTTGTTGTTTGTTTGTTTGTCAAGCTGCATATATACTTTCTTCTTTTACCTTGCAAGTTGAAATACTTTCTGTCGTAAGCCTGATCACTTCTCCTGGCTTCTAACTTGAGAAAACGGACTAATTCGATGACATGAGGATTTTGCTTGTTTAGCAGAGTATTTAATCTATTATCCCAATCCTCTGCATAATTATTTGTTCTATGGCGTTTTTCATAACAGTTCCACATGCTTATTGGGACTGTAGAGTTTTCTAGCCACTGGTCAATGAAATAGCCATAGAACTGCTCAAGCTTAGGGGATATCTTCTTGAATACACAGTAATCTACTGTCGACCATTTCTAACGGAAGAAAAGTAATGACGCAAACATTCGAACCTGAAGTCATTCTTTTTGTAGTCTGTAACCAAGACCAAATCCTGTACCTGGTTAAAGTGAAGATTGCACCCACTTACGAAAGCTGAAGGGAAAATTGTCATAAAAGAATTTATTACTGCTTCCTTGAAGTCTACCATTACAACTTCGGTATTCCAATTCAGGACTTCAGTCTTTCATATACAGTATATACATTCTCTTGTTCGGGGGGAGGCTAAAAACCACTAGAATCACATTAGTTTCCTCTATTGAACTTCAAAAATCTGCATGAATTACAAACATTTGGCAGAAAAGTTTGTTGTAGCTCTTAAACGTGCCGTCAATAAAGAAAGTCGTGCTGGCCTGTTAGGCAGCCTACAAAATGAAACTATTCAAGAATTCTTATTCGCTGTGTCTGCTACTCGAAACGAAACGTTTAGATTCCATATCCCCCTCTGCTCAAAAACTAACAAAAATTCACAGAAATGGTGGCCAGCTGTTGAACCTGTACGGAAATGGGAATTCTTATCTCGCTTTTTAAATAATGACATTTCATTACATCTGGCACTTGTACGCAACTGGGAAGGATTTTGACATGTGCGAAAATGGGAATGTACGCAAGTGGGAGAACGCCCTGAAAAATAGGACTTTTTTTTCGACAGCGAGGAGATCCAAGATAAATTAATAATAGAATGAAATGAAATGAAATCTGTTAGTTTAATGTTCTACGTTATGCTTGTTAGGCTAAGGGAGATGGATGAATTAGGGAAGTGAATGATGATGGAAGAATGTGCAATGAGAACGGGGGAGAAAACAGGAAATGAAATATTCAAGTTTACGTCGCACGGTTATGCCGGCTAGGCTAAAGGAGACGGTGATGATAAGAAATGTAGGAAATGGTGGAATGAAGTGGGAAGAAACGGGAGAACCCCGAGAAAATCCACGCACACGGTGTTTGTCCACCACAAAGTTCACTTGGCGCGAGCTGGGATCAAACCAGAGGTGAACAGGACACCACGAACCAGAGGGGAAAGCTCTACCACTGAGCCACCGCGGCCCCGAGGAACCACCGTGGCTGGAATATCCCAAGATAAAACACGGATACGATGTTACCAACTACATACTTACTTGGCCGGGGATCGACTAGGAACACCACACACCAGAGGTAAATGCTCTACCATTGAGCAACTGTTATTTAAAAACGGCAGTCAGAAGCTTGGAACTAACTAGTTGACTCTATAGCTTATGAAACCCGGAGGTTCAATTCCTCGTTCACGAAAGCTCTCCACTGACTTCCGTCCTTATCCAGTTGGATCCAGTTTCTACTTTGTTTCTCTATTTCTGCGAGATCCATCTTAGTATTGTCTACCCATCTGCGCCTAAGTCTTCTTAACAGTCGTTCCTCGATTGGATTTCTAGTAAAAGCTTTGAAAACGTTCCTACTTTCTTCCATTCTAGCTACATGACCTGCCCATCTGAGCCTCCTAGACTTGATGACCCTAATACTATTTGGTAAATTATGCAGTTCCTCGATGAAGTTTCCGCCATTCTCCATTCCCTTAATCTTGAGTCCGAATACTTCGAAAACATGGAAACTGGATGTGAATTTGGGGAAGTGATATTAGAATCAGCTCAGACACTATCATAATACTGAATTTTTGTTCTACTTTCAGGACCCAAAAATGGAGCTGCTGTCCCTGGCGTTCAACAGTGGTCTTTACTTAGGACTTCCCGTGTTGCTGTATTTATTGTTGAAACGACCACGTGATTGGGAAAGAGATCTGTCGCTGAAGTCACGTGAATTTTACCGTACACCAGGTGAGTGTTTTAAAACGTATAATGTAAGACTCTTACAAGGAAGGGCGTTGCGAACCCTGAATTTATGTTGCGTTCGTCTGTGAATTAGTGGTGGGCACAAAAACCGTTTTTTCGGTTTTCGGTTTTTAGAAAAACCTGTTTTTGAAAATTTTCAAAAAAAAGGTTTCGGTTTTTCACCGAAACCGGTTTCGGTTTTCTTCAAAACCGGTTCGGTTTTTCACCTGATCCGGTTTCGGTTTTCTTCAAAACCGATTCCGTTTTTTTTCAAAATTTGTTCTATTTCTGACCAGAATGATGTTTCGTTGTTCTCCGGAAACCGAATCCATTTCCACAGAAATAGTTTTATACGTTTTCGAAAAGTTTTCACCGAAACTGGTTTCGGTGAAAAACTGAACCGGTTTTGGAGAAACCAAAATGTCACTTTTTCGGGTTTCGGTTTTTATAGAAACCGGTTTCCGGTTTTTATTTAAAAAACGGTTTTGTCCATCCCTACTGTGAATACACGGGGTTTGGTACGCTCTTTTCATACTATCTTACATTAGTTCACATCATAATAGCATTAGTAGTCCATAATCAGAAGCTTTGAACACCTATCACAAGTTCTGTACGGAATAATGTCTGAATTCTACATTTTAATTATAATTAACATTCACTATTCCAGCAGATATCACATCAATTTTGCTGGGTCACAGGATCTATAGCTTAATGGAGTAATCTTGCTATCGTGCACCGAAGTCGCGTACGCTAACTGTAGAGTCTGCCGTCCAACAATAACATTGATGGATAATCTGCATGGTTAATTATGGAGCAATTATCTTGTAAAATTTAATTTGACACTTTCTAATACAGGCCACGTAGCTTTATACGTCGTATTGTCCGCACACTTTCCAATCAAACTTGAACAAAATCTTTCAACATGTAAGTATAATAACATACAAAATAAGAAAATAATAAATATAAAATTGATTTATAACAGTGTAATATAAATAGGTAAAGTGTATTAGTATACCATAATAATGGAACTGGTAGTATAGTGGTATTATAGGTATAGTGCAGCGTTTCCCAACCTTTTTCAACTTGCAGCACACTACGGGTGTAATATGAATTCTCGCGGCACACTCATAGATTTTATCATTTGTAAATATAACATACTGTTTTTTTTTTTTGTTTTGTTTTTTTTTTTTTGTGATTACTGATCTCCTTCTCACGGAGAAGAAAGCTCGATTACTGTTTTTCGACCGTGGTAAATCATTATGCTAATTTTTTCATTATAATTTAAAAATAGAAAACAATTGCAATGCAATATTGGACTAAGGATTTTTTTTTATGTGCTTTCTTTTTCTAAAACTGTATCCAACCTTTCACTAGGAAGGAAGATCACTAAATAACGAACGAACAAACAAATCTCTTTTACTTTTAAAACACAAATGTAGGTAATTTGTATGCATACATTGCTTTGTCGAAAGGATTGAATTATATTTTAAACTTTCAAGTTACGAAATAGTCTGCAACAATAAAGAAGCATTAATGGTCATAAGAATGACAACAAATACTTTTTTCAACATTAAAAATATACAGAAAAGTATAACAGGGTACGAAACTTAAAATTGTAGATTCATAGTAGAGGTTCATAGTAATATGAAATACAAATATACATTTTTTCCTTATGTTTTGCAGTTTAATTGCTGTAGAATTAATAATTTTGTGTTGATTTCCTCGCGGCACACCGGTTGGGAAACGCTGCTATAGTGTAATGCCTGTCACGTGGAGACCATCACCCAAATGATCCATGACATTTCATTTAGATGTGACAAATAGTAGAATGAAAGAGATTGAATAATAAAAATAATAATAAGAATGCATAATGTAATTAATTAATATTCAGAATAAAAGAAACAATTACATATAAGTCAAATGCACAAATATATTACGGTACTAAAAGAAAGAAGCATGCAATTGCAAGAAAGAAGCAAAACCATGTAATTGCTAATAGATAATTTTCACTTGTCATACTATACCATATATTAGGTATACTTTTATTTTCTGAGTTTATACTTCATGTCCTGACGACAGCTACTCAGAGACTTCATGTCGAAGCTCTGAACGGAACGAAATGAATCCGAAATGGTGGAAGCCGAATGAAATGATCGTTGAATGATTGTTGAATTCCGAATGATCGCTTGGTTTAAAAAAATTGTCTTTTTATATTTGTAAATGTCCTTGTTTGTTACAACTAGTTGGCACTATATTTTTGAATTTTAAAAAGTTTAAATTATAGTTTTTTGGTAAATATTATTGTTATGTATATAAATATAAAGGTTTTTTTGTTTAGTTTTGGAAAATCATTGTATTTGTCTACCAAAACGTCACCAAATATTTTGTTTTTATTTTTTTTATTTTTTTTATTTTTTTATTTTTTTATTTATTTATTTATTTATTTTATTTTTTTTGTAAATAATAAATTAAATCACAAATGCACATATTGAGGTCAGCTAAATGTTATGTTATAGTAGTTTGTTGTGAAAAAGTTTATTTTTCAGTTTTCACAACCTTGGCCTCAGGTTACTTTTAGATGCTTTAACTGTTTTCTCACCTTCCGCGTACCAAATATTTACACTAAAAAATATTATTTTAATTGTTGATTCTGTTTTATGTTAATAAAAAAACTTTATGCAGTATTATGTAATAATTTACTTATTATATGATAGTATAAAGTGATAGGACCGGAATACAGCAAATTATGGATGCGTTAAAATATTAAATAATACTTTTGATAAAGTGGATAGTTTCAAATATCTAGGATCAATATTAACAGACGAAAATCATATTCACAAAGAAATTAAATGTCGACTGAAAGCAGGGAATTCGTGTTACTATTCGGTTCAAAATCTCTTGTCGTCGCGAATTCTGTCGAGGAATTTGAAGCTTAAAATATACAAAACGATAATCATGCCTGTTGTTCTGTATGGCTGCGAATCATGGTCACTTACTCTGAGGGAAGAACATAGACTGAAAGTATTTGAGAACAAGATCCTGAGACGAATATTCGGACCCAAGAGGAACGGGAATGGGGAATGGCGGAAACTTCATAACGAGGAACTACATAATTTATATGGTTTACCCAACATTGTCAGGGTCGTCAAGTCTAGGAGGTTTAGGTGGGCGGGTCACGTAGCTAGAATGGAAGAAAGTAGAAACGCTTTCAAAGTCTTGACTGGAAGACCAATCGGAAAACGACCATTAGGAAGACCTAGGCGCAGATGGGAGGACAGTATTAAGATGGATCTCCCAGAGATTGGAATACAAAGTAAAAACTGGATGCAGTTAGCTAAGGATAGAAGTCAGTGAAGAGCTTTTGTGAACGCGGCATTGAACCTCCGGGTTCCATAGGCCATAGAGTTAGTTAGTTAGTTAGTAAAAAGTGTACCACTCAAGTAAACTTGAACAAAAGCTTCAAACATGTACGAGAGAAAAATACACGATCTAATTAAACTTGAACGAGAATTTCAAACATAAAAGGTACATGTTCTAAATAAACTGGAAGAAGAACATCAAACTCAATTATTACACGATCATTAAACTTTACATAGTTGAATACCCTCGAAAGTTATCGTATATGTAGATGATTAGTGAAAGATACTGTGACATTTCATGTAAGATACAGTACTAAACAGTCAATGTAATCTTCCTTATTTGTCTAAAACATGAATGGACTTCTCAGTAGCACTATATTAGTAACTGTTAATCTTATGTCTTTTGGCTTCAGGTCGTTTTAATTGTAATATGACTCTGGCTCAACATTATATAACCCCTTCGGTCCTAGACTACCAACCTTTTAAAACCATCTTCCAATATTTGTATGTGGTATCATTTAAAATCATATTTATCAATTTATTTTTCAGAATATGATTTTTGTATTGTTTTACAAAAAAACTATGTGTACATTTGTAGACACTGGTTTAATAACAAGTAATTGCATATCTAAATATTTGTGAACAATTATGATATATATATATATATTTTATTCTGCTTTTTTCTATACTAAAACTTTCTTCTGATATATTATTACATTGTTATGGCACAATAAAACAACGGCTACGTTTGTATACTTAAAATAAAATGAACTGAATACTTCATTAGTAAATATAATACTTTCATTTAGTAATATTTTTCTTGCATTTTTCTCCTTGCTTGAGAACATAACATGACACATCAAATTGTTTGTTGTGTTTCTGAATATCCATTTTCTCATTTTTTGTGGAACAAATAAAAGCAATTTTCATCTCCACTTTCCAAAAATAAGCATATAGTGAATGGTTTCGCTCTCTTCATTATTATGAGAGCTAACCACAGAAAATGTTCTAGATTTGCTTCAAATATCGATGATTCAGATTTTATGGATGATGGCTCCAGTAAGTCTAGCAGTGAAGATAACGATGTCGGTGTTGCAAGAAACGAAAATGGTAAGCAATACATTGTTTAACTCGTTATATATTCTAAAGAACTGAATTATCTACACGAGGTTATTTGGCTAATCACAGGCGGGTCTAACACAGCCCAATCTGACAACACTAAAACAAGTAACCAAGTTTATACAGTTAGAAACTAATAAAGGTGAAAAATATTCATAAAAATATTTAACGTCTTCCTAATTCTCACAATACATTTCTATTATAGGATGGAATTTCTTCCTGAAAAGGATCTGTGCATTTTGGCTCCTTTCCCGAAGAAAACGGCCGTCTCCATTTTGCATGAAAGGAGACAAATTGACTGTAATTGGCGGGATATTGCCTACAAAAGAGGAAGAAGAACTAGAGAAACCAAAACCATTAGAAGCGGAAGAAGTAAGTCTATTTGCAAGTATTACCTTCTCTTTAACAAAGATGGGTCAGTTTGGCTTCTTACATCGTGGGACAAAATTAAAAAGATTTTCATATAGTACCGTATGTTAATATATACTGTATATATCATGAGAGCAAAATATTAGTTGCACAGGGCAACCAAGATTACAACTATCAGTTGTCACTTCCGATTGAATCAAACTGTACATACCGAAGATACCTCGCGATCGAGGTCGAGGTTTAAGTCGCGGTCGCTACCTCGATGTCTTAAGTCTAGATGGATGAAGCACACACATGGCGAAGAGGTCGCATCCTCGCTGTAAGTTCACAGTTTGAGGAGAAACATTACGGTGACACGTGTAAAATTATTCCATCAGTGCATAAAAATCACTGCGAAACCATATTTTGAAATTGAAAGGACTAAACAGTTTATAAATAGGGATGGACGCGAAACCAAACATGGAAATGCCCAAGTTTCGTCTCTTGTTTCGCAAAAATATTTAAGTCTCACGTCTTGTTCATCTCTATAAATAGGAGGTCTAAATCAAAGATTTGTATCTTTTTTCAATTTTCTGTGAAGAAATGCCCCCTTTCAGCACTCAGGTGAGAAATCATTTATTCCTTGCAGCGCTTCAGGGAGATTGTTTATCATCATGATCACTAATTCACCATCGCTGTCGACCTCTAGGTCGCGATGTAGTGTATATCTCCGGCATGCGCTTACCCATTTGAATCCATGTGTTTTTGCCATTATCGAGGTAGCGACCGCAACTTAAATCTCGACCTCGATCGCGAAGTATCTTCGGTATGTCTTTACCCTGTCTACAAGACAAAGGTTGAATCTATCTCGCTTCGAAAATATGTGAAGGTGAAGTTATGTCTAGTCTCGGAAAGTGTATAGGGTAAGAGCACCAGCGGTCGTTACTGCATCAGTAGTCGTCGTTTAAGCACTAAAACTAATTAAATAAGAAAAGCACATGAGACTAAAAGTTCAGATATACGCTGCTAGCTTCCTTGCACTCTTTCTCACAACAGAACAACACAACACAACAGAACAATGTGTAACAACAGAACCCTCGGTGGAGGAATGCTTTGGAGAAAAAGTAGCGAAATGTGTGATGAAAACGTACAGGAGAGTGTTCACTTGTGTACAACCATAAACGAATCAGCTATCAATTGCGATATGAGTTAATGGGTGTAGCGACTACTGGATTGCATTTTACTTACTTGTACTAAGTTTCATCACAGCTGACGACTACTGGATCATACTTTGTGTATGAAAGAAACTAATAGTCGTCACGAGAATAAACACTGTCAACACAACGTTCGGCTGCTTTATTAAAGCTATGAATTTCGCTCTCCCGCTAGGTATATCCGAAATGCCAAATCTTGGAGAAACGGGGGAATTTCCCCCACTAAATATTTTATTTTATTTTATTTTATTTAAATATTTTCCCCCCACTATTAGAGATAGCGCTTTTGGTGATTCAGATGTATCATACTGCAGAGTATGAAATGCATGAAGATGGCGGCAAATTCCCCCAACTGGATGTTTTTAGAATCCATTTGTATGTAATGAACATACATTTCACATGCAATTAATGAGTAAATTAGTGGTTAGCGCTATCTCTAATCTTACACAGTTTAATCAATTAATGGCTATTCAAATGAGTGAATTCCTTATCAAAATATTCCATTCAAAAGTTTCTTTCTTTTTAACGTTCCTGTCTCCCTCACTTGGACTGTTACGATTTCGCACTTTGCCATATGCATACCGTACTAGGCTGGAAACATAATTTCATGTCGACTATGAATCAGCCCCCAAAAGCTGCCGAGGACAAAAATCACCTCGGCTTGGTGTAAAAAAGCTGCTGATAAGCGGAATTTTAATATTTAGAAGTGCATTGAATATTTCAACACGAACTATGAACAAGATGTTAACAAAATGGCCTGATGATACATCTAGTCTCAAGAAAATAAATGCCACATCTCTTTACCGATGTGTAGATATGGCAGCGCTGAAAATGTTCTATAAGGAAGCTGCGAAGAAACATCTGTGCATATCATTATTGCAATTGAAGAAACATGAGCTATTCTACAAACTGAATTGAAATGTTAATCAATTTAATGGTATCATTTTCTACAGGATGACTAAAGTAATTTAAACAAAAACTGCAAAATTTGAAGGTGATGTTAAAAGCAGACATATGATTCCGGAAGAGTTGTTTCTCAAGGTATTCCGAAAAGGATAAGGATTATCTCCACTCTGTTTCTAGCCAAAAGAGACCATATACAGGGTGTTTCAAGAGTCCCTGGACATAGGGTAACTTTGTTATTTTCATAGTTACAACAAAATGAAAGAGGAGAAACCTCTCCAAATATGATGTTTTCAATCTAAAGTGAATGATTTTTAAAAAATCGGACGAGCCGTTTGGGCTGTACGCTTTTTATGCACCCAGTGTTAAATGAAAATGCAACGTTGCCATTTACCTGGTCCCACAACATAAAGTGAATGGGATCATATTTGAAATAGGGGCTGGCCATCGACACGTTAGCGTAAAAGACAGTAACTCCATTCACTTATCTTGCGGGCCCAGGGAATGGCAATGTTACATTTCACTTAACATTGGGCGCATGAAGAGTGTACAGCCCAAACGGCTCGTCCGATTTAAAAAATTCCTTCAGTGTTGAAAACATCATATTTAGGGATGTTTCTCCTGTTACATTTTGTTGTAACTCTGATAATAACAAAGTTAATCTTTGTCAGGGACTTTTGAGACACCCTGTATATCTCATGTAATCACAAATGTCCGTTCCAAGCTTGGAAAAACTAGAGCTGCACCTTGTGCGGTAGACATGAGTCGTCCTGACTGAGCATGGAAAGATGTTTTCAATAATGAAGAAAGCACTCCCGTGTTTTTTTAATAATTATTTCTGTCATAGGGTGTTCTCATTATACATTATGAGAAAATGATGATACAACAGCTGCTTACATGCGAGATTGTAATCACTTCCAGGTCAGTCATGTTCATATTTTTTACATACTAGATATGATGGTACTCAAGAAAAATAGCATTCGTATATTCAGAAAAGATCAAATAGTTCATCAAATATACTTAACTTACGTCCTACATTATATCTGAACAGGTCTGTACATTTAACATAATAAATGCAGTAAACGGAAAACAGGGATTAACCTTACATTGATGCAGAACCAACTTGCAGAATTCGATTATTCAGTCATTATGTTCTCACCTAATATGATACGTGTAACAACTGCATCTTCAATCATGGAATGTATTGATTTTCGGAATTTCGTGAATGAAACAGTTTGATACCCTCGTCTCACTAATTTTGTGCGAATCGATTTCTTATAAGTTTAAGAGGTTGTCGCTAAGACGAAGCTTTGTGTTCATCTGTTGTTCTCGGTAGCCTAATTCGAGATTTGTCTCACACAAATCTAGTCTTTTCGGAGTTTTGTATGGGTTTTCTCATTCAACTTTTTCTAGATGATCAATCAATCATATTTTGGGGTGGCTTTCCTCCAGCAAACAGGTAGACTTGGATTGATTCAATAATATTCAACATCACCTCAATCAGCAGGATTACCAGCAAATAAAGGAAAGAAAGAAAACTGGTTGTTCTCTACAGTATAGTTCCATTTACTTTCCCATTCAGTTTACACATCTTCAGAAAACCTGGATAGCAGATCTCTGGAATGGCTTCTTGGCGTGAAAGTACAACTATGTCCAGGTTAAATTTCACATCCAACATTACAAACTCAAATACTTCTTTAGTCATATTATCCAGGTCCTCATTAATAATATCAATCATTGAATATCACTTTTGTTGATACCATTCCGTCCGACTTCTTTACGAATAATAGCAATATGTTTCATACAATTGGATGTTTACCGAACAAACTTAGGGTCACAAAGGTAGCTACAACATTCCATTTAAGTTCCAACGACAATTATATGATCCTTACTACTTACCTAGGTATAAATAACATAACAATCACTCATGACAAAGTGAACGTTTCTAGATTGCTAATGATTCATTCTTATCAGAATAATATGACGCCTTTCCAGAATACAAATTCATCACTCAACTATGAGAGAACATTATATAATGTATGATTGTCTTGATATATGATAGACAGTTGTTAAATAGATCTTCTTCTGAATTGTGATTTATGATACAATATTTGCTGCTAAAAGTATTTGAATATTTGTTATTAAAATAATTGTTCAAACAATTATGAATATTTTAATTTCAGAAGCATTAACTTATAATTCTTATTTTTGTCTTTCAGTCAATGGATAGTATGATGATTTTTGGCGTGGATAGCAACAGAAATGCAGTCATTTTAAAAATCAAGAAACGGCGTTTTCGAACAACAGAAGTTTGGGTTCATCTCCGATTGCAAGATGGATCTGTTTATCAACTTCCAGGTATTTTTTTTTTCTTTTTACACAAATGTATGGTTTTTGAAACTCATAATGCGCTTAATAATTGATTTGGGTACAAAATTTCACGGCTGAAATGTAGCCAGAACCTCAAAGGACAAAATCTTGCATGGTTAGAACCTCTCAAGTCAAAAGACTTGCGTAGCCAAAATCCTGAATGGGAAAACATCTCCCTCCAAAATCTTGTGGGAGGAAATCTCGCCTGGCAATAATCTCGCTGGATGAAATCTCACCCAAGAGAAAAACTTCGCCAGAACAAAATCTCGTCATAATGATTTCTTCAGTGAAGGAGGTTCAACACATTCATGAAAAATACAGTATAACTCTTATAAATAATTTTACAATAATTTGGTTAATTTTACAAAGAGAGAAAAGAAAGCTAAGATGTTACTTTGCTGTATAGACTAATATAACACTACTTCCAAAAGAAAGGAGGTTATGACTCAACTTTAGCCATTTAAAATTTAGGGCCAGACCAACGAGTAGCAACGAGGGGGAATGAAGTATTCAGGGTTCACAAAGGAGCAACAAGCCAACTAGGTTAAGAACCAACGGTCTAGAAGGAAGTAGCGGATCTTTTTTCTTTTTTTATTATTTATAACGGCACCATAGAATCATCATAAATTCCGAAGAAAAACTTATCTTTTACTGTTCTCTAAAGATCTGACTTTAGAGAACAGTAGTATCTAGAAATGATAATTGAACTTATTAAAGCACTAGTACCTTCTAGAATAGTGGCTTGAAATCTATCATGTCCACGCCAGTATTGTTAGGCCAATATTTTTATGGCATTTGCTACATTAAAAAAAACATTATTTTTATTGAAACAGTGTGCGAAGCAATAATGTTCTATTTTCCATCTAATGCAGGTCATCCTGACACAACTTTGTACAACGCGCCATCAAATTCATACGTTGGAGGAGGTCTTAAGTTCCAAATGTGTGAACCCATGAGAATATGGAGAATAACATTCAATGGGCTTCTAAGGTAATGAATTTCAAATATACGAGTGTTATGCCTTAACCCAAATTATTCACATCATGTTACTATATAGAATTAATACAAATTATGTTAGATTGTGTCACATGCGAAAAACTTTTATTCAATGTTCAAAAATATGTAACTCAGAAATATTTAGTAAGTACATATTAAAGTGTCGATTTGTTGTTTATTGTTATCAATAAAGTAATGGATACGTTCAAAATTAGTATTGAAACCTGATACACAGTACTGAAGGAATAGATGTTTAAGACATTCAGTGTCGGATCTTCTACTAAGCAAACAAGGCAACTTGATTAGAGGTGCAAAAGAACAAAATCAACATTTGAAACAGTTTTCTTTTCTGAATTATTATTGTAACGTTATACACTTGTTTAT
Source organism: Thermobia domestica (assembly GCF_964235325.1). Lineage (NCBI taxonomy): Eukaryota > Metazoa > Arthropoda > Insecta > Zygentoma > Lepismatidae > Thermobia > Thermobia domestica. Next base: position 24,525,158 of record NC_137454.1, on the reverse strand, counting down.
CCTGATAAGTTTCGTTATTATTCTAAAATAACAAACCTAAATTTTGTCAAGACAAATTTCATAGTTAACACTCAGTAATGATCAGAAATTGTTTCTTGAAGTCATTTACAAAACTAATGACCCCAAAGATATTTTTATGTATTAAAAAGTGAATGTATTGTAAAATCAGTCTGTGGCTAAACCAAAACCATCAATGAAATCCTGAGAGAATTTCGTTAGTTGTAGGGATGCGCATGAGACAAGATTTGTGGCTGTCTCGTCTCGAAAAGGTGCCGTAAAAGTGATGTCTCAACTCGAAAAATGTATATTTTTCTATTGGAAGAGTCGTGTATCGACTCGAATTTTGTCAGGAAAATCCTGTCTCGACTCGTCTCGTGCGCATCCCTAGTTAGTTGCTTGTCACGAGATGGCTGTAATGGCGTATGACGAGCCTCCACCCATAAATTTCTTAGGGCCACAAGAAGCCTAAAACCGCCACTGATTACATCCCTTAATCTTTTCTTGGGCTCATTGACAGCTGTATTTCTGTATTATTTTAACAATCTCACTTGTGTGTTAACACACTTTCCACTAACGTTGTAAGTATTGATATTTTAACCATACTATTGTGCTAAATAATTTGTGATAATTTACTGATTAATGTCTTTCTCGAAATGTGTTTGCAGGAAAGGCGAACGTAGTGAATGGAAGGACGAGGATGGAGAAGTAGTACATGTCAAATTCAACTTTCTGTAAGTAAATAGTATTCAATATTATTTATTTTGCATTATAAGTATGCAGGAGAAGACGAACAATTGCTGTCTCTCTCTTTTTTTTTTTTAGTTATCATTATGCAGTTTAATTTCGTTTTAATGTGGCCACTAACAAATTAAACATTCATCATCTGCAGATTACCTAGATATACTACGTACAAAGTATAGGTACACTCATGTCCAAAATGAATGTCGCATATCTATAACTATCTTCTTGTAAGAATATAATTTGATAATGATTTTGCAGGGTACTTTTAATACTGATACTATGTGTATAATTGGGAAATGTATGTTTGCGGTAAATTTCATAGGAAAAGAATTATAAATAAGAAAATTAGAGTGAGTAAAACAAAATGTTGCTAAATGGACAAGAAAGTTTTATTTTCGTTTTATTGTTCTTATTTATTGCTCTTTTGACATGAAATTTGCCACATACATGTCTTTGCCGATTATACACATACTAAAATTGTAAGAAATACCGGGAGGATTCGTTATCAAATTATATTCCTACAATAACATATATTTATAGATATGGGGCAATAATTTTGGAGATGAGTGTACATGTATAGTGGAAAGTAAACTTCTTTTCAGATTTAAAGCTACAAGGTCTCATGATACGGCCTTTGTGATACGTGCATCTATGCCTTAACGTGCGCAGCCGCCACTGGTGGGATGTGAACCGTATGACCTCCCATTGTAATCCATCCTGCATATTCCGTGTCGAAAGTGCCTATGCTAATAATAAAGCATCAAAATGAATCTCCAGTGATTCTAGATTAGTATTACCAGCTTTTTACCCAAGCCTTTGACTTTCTGGACATTATGGGTTAAAATTTTACTTAATTAAACGTTTTAATTGTTCAGATTTACATTTTTCTTTAGTTTGCTCACCAAGTTACACAAATTTTAATGCTCAAAATTAAATATGGTTACGACTTTAGTCTTAATAACAAAGAGCAACGCACATTCATGTTCAATATCTATCATCACCATCCAGTTTCAGTTAACTAAATTGAGACAATATAGTTTAAATTTCAACTAAATCGTCATTGTGTAATAAAATGACCTCATTATGGGCATATAGACAAAGACTTCTCATGAAAATACAGTCGAATCTTAGCCCTTTCAGACCTGGTGGTAACATATGTGTACATCATATTTTATGAACACATTGAAACAACGGAGAGAACATACGGATCTTTTATTTTTACACAAATTACTACATGGTAAAATTGACTGTCCGAATCTTACTTCGAAGGTTCAATTGCATGTCCTATCAGGTAAAACCTGTGTAGGAACTAGCAGTACATTTTACTGCAAAAAGGGAAAAGCAAATATCCTCGCTAAGTCTCCTATATGGAGGATGAGTGCTTCCTACTATGCAATTGAAAGAATATGTGTTATAGATGTTTTTGGAATGTCGGAGACAGTATACAAGAATAGCCTTAAAACTATATCTGATAATGAAAATATATAAATGTATAATCTTGTTAAAATACATATATATAAGTAAAGGTAAATGTATTTTTAAAGAACAACACTGTAACTGAGCCTAGAGCCTGTTGTGTTGAATAAATAAATAAATAAATAAATAAATAAAGATTAATTACTCTGGAGGATTCAAAATGGCTGGGTTTTCATGCCAGTATTCCTTGTACTTGTCTAAATCACTTTCCGCTATTTCTCTGGTGCTTTCATCTGTTGTCAGGAAGCTACGCACATTTCTTGTAGAGTACTTGCAAGGGTTATCACGATCGACGAAGCTCAGCCACGTAGGTTGTTTTATTCTTGGCGAAACAAACTATTTGCAATAAATCCTCCTTCCGCTTTAGTGATGTGTTTTGCGTTTCTAAACAATGTAGATCACTATGATCTTTTGGATTAATGCCATTTTGTATTTTACATACGTATTTCAACCCTAGTGCACGGAAAATGTTTCATCCATAATTCTCTAAATATGACATCCGCAAACAAATTGACGGTTGTATTTCATTTGTTAAGTCAAAAAGAATAATAAGGCAAAATAAAATCAGAGAGTAAACAAAAAACTCAGGGCTGAAAGGGTTAATAGACGGAACAAATTCTAGTATTCAGTTACTTGTTCCTTCAACCTAGTTTTACCAGAGTACTATTTGAAATTGATTTACTATAATACACACTGACTCTTCAGCGAATTTTGAACATGATATCACTCATATGTTCACCTTCATGAGCGATTGCACTCTTGTAGCTGCATACTGAAGCTAAGCATTTTTCATAAGTAATTTCCGGTATTACTCCAGCGATCCCACTTCTATATATTGTACTAAAATTATATACTCTAAAACTATATTAATCTATCTCTCAGTGCTGCTATTTGATAGTGGCTATTGGTATTCCATTTTCCTTAATTTATTAGTTGGAAAAACTTCTCTTAATCGTGTAGGGAGAAGCTGTCTGCCTATTAATTTCTCAATAAACCTCCCTCACAGTACACTGAACACTCAGAACGAAGGGAAAATAAGGAAATATTCTCAATGAAAACTGAGGTATTCACTGAGATTAATTGTAGAATATACTCAATGAAAATATGTCAATTTTGATTTTGCATATAGCCTATGCACATAATGCAGTGTTGATTCGAAAAATATATTGAATTGTTTCTTTTTCATATTTGTAAAATTTGAAATCTAGGATGTCTAAATTCTGGTATCCCGTCACAATTTCATTATATGCTTTGAACACTTTAAGCATTGTTGAGTTTCAATCTTATACCGTTGTTAGGACCTTGTTTATTAATAAATATCTATATCTTTCAAGTAGCAAATGCCCTTATATATATTACTGTGGGCAATGTTTGGTATACCTCTTTCTGGGTTTTTCAATTTGGATGAGTGAGTGATTTTGAGTTTAGCGTCCCTTTCAGCAGCGAGACTATATGAGACGTAGACCTACAGCTTAACGTGGGATCCAAATCACATGAGCTTCCGCCAGGAATCGAACCCAGGTCTACCACATCAAAGGCGCTGATGCTAACCACTTAGGAACAAGGGAGTTGTTTTTTTTTAAACAGAACTTCTCTGAACTCGAAATTTCGCATGTAACAAGAATAGTTCGTTATGGGCCTCTTAGTAATCCACAGTCATCCCTTTTTTTACCTTCTACGTTAAATACCAAAAAACACTGAAACATATTTAAGTATTTGTAAATAATAAAAAAATACCAAATTCCATGTCTATAACCTTATGGGGCTCTAAGATGTCAGCATTTTATTATAAAATTTCAACCCCCATTTCTCGCCCTTCCACGTCGAATTTTCAAAAATCCTTCTGTAGTGGTACCTTACGTCTCAAATATTTTCTGCACAAATTTCTAGTTTCTGGCTAAGTAGGTTGGCCTAAGCGTTAATCAGCCAATTGGTCAGTCAGTCGCACTTTACTTCTTTTACATTAAAAAAATACATAGTTTTGTAATGATTAAAGAGAAAACGTATAGTTGCATCCTTTATAACAGGCATGTATAAGTTGGAACAGGGAATGGGCCAATCACAAAGGCGTTACTAGTGTCGGGGGCCGTAGGAGAAAATACATTACATTTTCACAAGAACTGAATAGCTAGGGATGCGCACGAGACAAGATTTATGGCTGTCTCGTCTCGAAAATATGCTGTAAAAGTGATGTCTCGACTCGAAAAATGTATATTTTTCTATTGGAAGAGTCATGTCTCGACTCGAATTTTGTCACGAAAATCCTATCTCGACTCGTCTCGTGCGCATCCCTATGAATAGCCAAAACAGAGAAACTTGTTCATTGCACAGTAAATCCTAGGAACTAACTAGAAACGGCTATAACGGTATCCAAAATACTTATTTACTAAAGAAACGCACAAAAATATAATTACTATTTTAGTGGAAAACTTGATTCTTCAAGTTTTGAACTCTCAATATTCGGTGGTAAATTCGAAGTTCCAACGCAAAGGATAATTTTAAGGTGGATATCAGTTATTCAGAAAAAAAAAATAAAATCAGGTTAAGAGGTTACGTAAGAAATACATTTTCAACAAGGGATCAGGCGGGCCAGATGAAAGGGTTCAGTGAGCAGCAACGGGCCCGCGGACCCGCCGTTGCACATGGCTGCTTTATATCAATAGCTATAAAATATTCTTATATTTGACTACTATAACATTAATATTATGATATGTCAAATGTTTCATAAGACACTGTTGTTTCTCCACCAGATGGCGAGCCTATAGTAGACCAACAGACATCCATGCAGAATGCAGTAATCATCTCCTGAGCGAAGCCCTTGCACTAGAGGAGTGGAAAAGTCAACCATGGATAAAAATGATGTAAGACTTTTATTGAAAATTTTCTGCTATAAATCTTGAATGTAGAAGAGTACATACAATACACGATTCGAATTAGTTAAAACCAAAATATGAGACAACAAACAAGAATATAATCACTGAAGTACGAAATAAAGGACGAACCACAGTGTCGAAGCAGTTTTGCCCAAGTGGAAAATCAGAATAGTATCAAACAGAACACACAAAACTTCATATAGGAATTCATATAGGCCTATCTTCAAACGTTGGCAACACAGTACGTCAAAACTTCACAGGTATGGTTCTACTCATAATTAGATTTGCTGGATGTTATAATTTGTGTTCCGAGCCATTTAACAAAACTTCATTTTGTGCTCAGTTGGCAACACTGCATTACATATGATGCTATTGAGCATGGCTGTGGGTACAATATTTACTTCCTATACTGTTGTGCAAATGCCTTTGTAATTACTTTAATCATCTTCAAGTTCTTTCTGTGTCAGTGTGTCTTTTGCATTGCTATTTACACATGATTCTAGATCCTTCTTTCCTCTGTATCTCCTGTGTTTCTGAGTGTCGGCCCGTAAAACTTTGGATTTCTTACTTTTCGTCACTTCTCTATCGATTGTGCATTGTTTCATTGGGCAATGCTACTATCAATATAAGATGTTCCCTTGTGACTATCGTTTAAGATGTGCCACCAGCGAATTTTCTTTATTTTGTCAATTGCTTCCATCAGCTGTCTTTAGCATTTCCTCATTGCTCACTTTGCTCATCCAAGAGATTCTACTCAATGGCAGTCCGTGATTGATCAGTTTTACTTGAGTAACTTTTTGGTCAGCACATCGATTCTCATGATTGATTTCTCGCTTTGTAGTCCTAAAATCACCTCATGATATAATAGGTTTATGATTTTTTTTTAACTCTGAGCTTGGAATGAAACCAAGTCCACACACTTCTAACACGTAGCACTAATTTTTGACTTTACAGAAAGACGTGCGACATATTTTTAATGTATTGATTTATGTATGTATATAGTATTGATTGATTAACTGATTAAAGTGTAATAAACATGGATTCAACCACCATATAGTAGATCTATGGCTTAAGAAACAGGACATAAAGTGTCATTAAGAGGCCTCATCCAGGCGAAATTAAAATACCGCTAATTTTACAGTAATTGTGTGATATCTTCAAATAGATAATAGATAATTCAAATGTGGAACAAGAGCGCCCTAGACAATATTATTTTGCTTAAGGTACAGTTATCACAAGTCACCTAGTGTCTTTCCGTTTTCAGCCGTTTAGAAACACGAAAATAAAAGCCGATTTTCAAAATGGCTCGAAATCGAAAGCAGATAAGTGAGTCGTGATAACGGTATCTCATGTAAAATAATATTGTCTAGGGCGCTCTTGTTCCACATTTCGATTATCTTTTATCTATTTGAAGATATCACATAATTACTGTAAAATTAGCGGTATTTTGATTTCGCTGGGATGAGGCCTCTTAAGAGAAATACTAATAGATTAAATGGAAACAGCCTAAAAGTTAAAAGAGTGAATGAAAGAAAGAAATTAACTTAAACTAAAATCACAAATAATGAAGAGTTATTAAGGTAGTTAGTAAAATAAAAAATTAAGAGTAAGTGTGATCATATGTTTTTGACTGAGAACCACGTATTCTTACGCTTTTCAGCGAACATGACCCACAAGGCTATGACCAATGGGGTGAGTTACACGGAACGGTGACAACCAATGAGGGGCAAGATGTTAAAACTTTACTCCTGCGAGGGATGCGCCAGCATCGTTGGGGTGTGGATGATGTTATGTTTCTTCACAGAAGAGCCGCCTTTTATGGCTGTGCACGAGATGGAACCTTCTTCTGCACGGGTGCTGCTTCTCACTTGCATGGATTGTCTCAGTAAGTAGTGCATCCTATTTTGTGTTACGTGCTTTCCTAGATCATTATAACATAAGCTTTGAAACAGAGAATACGCGTGGTTTAGCCTGGGTCCGGGGACCTAGGCCCCTAGTTTTTTCAGTGATAAAAATAATTTAAGCTATTATTTACATGTTTTTGAAAGTGTATAATAAACTCAAGTCTGTGTTCTGGCAGCCTGCCCACTTTTTACCTTCTAAATCCGCCACTGGCGGTCTATACCCATCTTTCTATTGCTGGGAACACCAATTTACATTTATTGTGATGGTATTTTATAGAAATGTTTACTCAAAAAAAAAAAGTCAAACGTGCAGTCATGAAAAAAGAAGTAAATTTATCTTATTTTTAAGGGTTCTCTAAGGTAAAACTCGGCAATTTGGCTACCTTTCTTAATTATGCACTTTGTACGCCTAGTCATGATTATTTTAGAATGTGGCATTTACCGTCTATGTGAAAGAAATAATAGATCTACCGTAACGTTTTGTATAAATAATTCGCGTGTGGAATTTATAAAATTAAAACGATATTGTAAAAAAAAAAAAAAAAAAAAAAAAAAAGCAAAGCTACCTCCCTCAGTCGGGAAGACCAATAAGCCCCGCGAGTGATGTAGACGTGGAGTGACATCTTACCTTCGTTATGGACTGAGCCTACGCCCTTCTTCAACGACGGTACCTGATCATTTTAGATTGGTCCGTGATTGAAGTCAAGGGGTGATATACTACGTTCAAACTTCCAGTTTAATTCATCAGTCTCTTTCGAGAAAGGTTAATGGAATTTGCCCATTAGTACGATGCACTGGCGTCTCTGGCATGTAAAATTTGGGGGGGGGGGCATCAAAAAAGTTATTTAAATGGTACTACCTAGCCCAACCTGTTTATTAACTTCGATTCCATTTGTAACCTTTCTGCTTACCATCACGGATCCCCTAAGGTATATCAAGAACTCTGTTATAATAGTTTCACAGCCTGAATATTATATTCCAAATAAATATAATTATTATTATTTATATGATATTCTGTCGTTAGTAAACAAATTAAATTGGAATAAAATATTGAATATTTTGTACTTCAAAATATTGGGGGGACGCGTCCCCCTGCCTTCCCCCCTCAAAGACGTTCGTGGTACGATGTACTGGAAACCATCTGTCTGTTGTATTTACTAGTGTGATGGGAACTCTCTTAGTGAGTAGCAGTCTACCGAATTTCCTGTGTCGGCGCCAAAGAGTTAGGGCAAGTTCATAAGTTCAAATTCTATGCAAAATATTTTTTTTTTTACACGTATAAGCATGAAATAATGCATCGTACCACGCGTTATTCCCAATACGAGAAATCGTGAAGCTAACGTTTCCTAACATGTCCGACTTCCCGGTGACGCATTCCATGTGCACTTCTGTCAAGGGTTACCTTTTGCCTAGTTTGGATCCATCTTGAGGTCAGAGCACATCTGACAATTGTGTTGGGAGTATGTCTGGTCCTTATGCTTTGCAGGGAATATCTCCACACACATTGCATATTGCTGAAATATGTATTTTTGGAAGATGTGGACCTTCACTGTATATTTTTGTCATGTTGGAAATAACGCGTGTTGCAATTTAGCTTTTCGACGCTTTTGGGCAGTCCTAGCTGTGAAACTAAGCACTTTTCCACATAGGTTCTTACAAATTTCTTTTGTTATCTTGGTGTCAGGGATTACCTCTGTGTTCTTGATGATGTTTAGAAACATCCTGTGTACTGTTTTCTCCACCTCAAATGTTTCAATCATCACACTGGTTACAAACATAGTTTTTTTTCTTCTAGCATTAAATTTGGTCACATCCGAGATCCCCGTGCGCAGTTGTGGCCAGTCAACTCAAGCGACCTGTATTTGCCTGAAATAGCTGAACATAAAGTTTTTCCATCTCAGTTGGGTATCGTATTTTCAGGTAAGACATTGCTATATTTTGATATAATTGAGCTGAGCGAGTTGAGTTCTTTATGTTTCACTCTTTATGTTTCACTTTATCACAACACTCCTTCTAGGCCTTTCCAGCAACCTTCACCAAATATAGAATGGCGTTACGAGTCATCAATCAGGGCGTCTACCGGTTACGAAAGTCACGAATGTCACGAAAACGTCACGAAATCAGAAAATGGTCATAAAAGTCACGAAATTTAGCTTTTGGCTCACTTTTCTTTTTTAACTGTTCAAATGTAAGTACAGATTGGAAAATTTTGTTCTATAAAACGTCAAAGTTCACCACCAAAAATGTCTATCGTCGGCTTTAGACGCTAGCAAATCGCAAGCAAAATTCGTTTCTATCGCATGGATGAAAATTCGGTCTAATTCGCACCTAAATTCGCTCTTGAAAATATTAGGAAATTTTATGATTTGGTAAAGAAAAGGTCATTTAAAAAGTCACGAAATTTCATTTTGGAATTTTAGTAGACACCCTGTCAATGATTTATACATTCACTTTTCTTTTTTTTTTTTTTTTAAAAAAAAAAAGGACAGCATTGTACGTGTTATAACGTATGTCTTCAAACCTATTAGTTAATGCAACGCTGCGACTAAAGTATGAACATCGTGTTTTATCGACATCGACGGTTGTTAAGTTTGGAACTTATTTTAAACAATTATGTACTGTTTGCGTTTATTTTTGGTTTCGGATGAACAAGATAGTACAGTGCTCCCATGTTTAGTGTTTAATGTAGAACTCGAAAACATTAGAAAACAATATATTCTACACAGAGAAAAATCCGTTCTCCGGACAGCGGTATATTGTACAAATATACGGTATCCCCTTGCTTAGTATAGAAATCAGTACGGAACATACGTTACCCGTATGCTACATAGACACTGTCCTTAGATGTTACATCATGCTGTTGGAGGATGTCTGACATCTAACAGTTTTCCGTATATCACATGCATATACTTATTTACCTTCGTCAGCTATATGTTATATGCGTCGATTTGTATGTGAGATCCTGACCGCCTACATTGTTTAATACAGAAAGTACAAATAGATGGAATACATACAGAAAGTATTATAAAACATGCGTTTTCAGTTATACGTCTGCTGAACGTTGTCCAAAAACTACAGGAATTACGCATGTAACATATTTTTTTAAGTACGCCAACTATATTTTTTTTCTCAGTGTACTTATAAAGTGTCCAAAATAATAACTCGGTCGAATGTCCGTTAAAAGCTTAGACGAAAAGATACCTCATGAATTATATTTGTGCTAACATAGCAGAGTACGAATTCGAGTCCTATTACCTCTAACCATGAAATGCTATTAACGAGTTTCCTCTACCAAAGCTTATATATTTCTCCTGTCTGTCCGTGTTTTGGTTCGTCCGTCCGTCCGGCAGTCCGAAAATCTCAAGAACTACTTGGTAGGCCACCATCAATTTTGGCCAGGATGTAGAAAATGAGACGTTAGGAATCAAGCTGTTGATGGAGATAATATTAAACTGGAAGCTGTAGAAATAAACAATTTCCGGTTTTTACCCATATTAGCATTCGAGACTTTTAATATCCTTAACTCCAGCTTTCATTGCTAAATCTGTATGTACACTGAGAAAAAAATAATTGGAGGTGGCGTACTTAAAAAGGTAGGTTACATGAGTAATTCCTGTAGTTTTTGGACTTAACGTACAGCAGACGTATAACTGAAAACGCATGTTTTATAATACTTTACGTGTAAGTGTTCCATCTGTACGTACTTTGCGTATGAAACAATGTAGGCGGTCAGGATCTCATATACAAATGGACGTACATAACATAAAGCTGAGGAATGTAACATAAGTATATGCATGTGATATACGGAAAACTGTTAGATGTCAGACATCCTGCAACGGCATGATGTAACATCTAAGGGCAGTGTATATGTAGTATATGAGTAACGTATGCTCCATACTGATTTCTGTAGTAAGCAAGAGGATTCCGTATGTTTGTACAATATACCGCTGTCCGGACAACGGATTTTTCTCAGTGTATATTTCGCGCGGCGGGATTACAAAACGAATTAAAAGGGAGTGCGGTGGCTCAGTGGTAGAGCGTTCACCTCTGGTGCTTGGGGTTCCTGGTTCGATCCCAGCTCGTGCCGTGTGAACTTTGTGGTGGACAAACACCGTGCTCGTGGGTTTACTCGGGGTTCTCCCGTTTCCTCCCACTTTCTTCATTCCTCCATTTCACTCACCTCTCATCATCCTTTAGCCTAACTGGCATAAATGTGGGACGTAAAACTGTAAAATTTCATTTCATTTCAAAACGAATAAAAAATTGTAAGAACTGGATGAAACCAAATTTTAGCAGGATATGGGTATGTCATCGGGACGAAGGGAGTCCAAAGTGTCCTACCAAATATCGGATTGGTGGAAAATTCAGAAAATTCTATCCAAGTACTGACCTATGAATTACATTGAAATAATAATGTATATTTTATAGTTATTCAAATGAGATGCCGATACACGGAAATTTACGAAGAAAAAAAAATACTATAAATAAAAGAAATTATTTCCCGAAAACCTAGAATTATTCTGAAACTTCTAAATTAATTCTATTCGGACGAAAACAAAAACGGATTTGGTACGTAAACTGAAAGTAGTTATACAGTAAAACATGATCATATATACTATTGTTGTACAGTGTGGTTTAAAATTATTCGGACCCTAATTTAAAACAATTTGATACTACCTCTGCTGTAACTGGGGGTTACAAATATACGAATTTATTCCACTAAACAGTCTGATAATTTTATTTGTTCCAGCAACAAATGGGAAACATTACCACGCAAGTATTCAAACTTTAGAAGGTGGAACAATTGTGTATAGTCATCGCCCTTGGAAGACTGAGACCCATCTGGTTCTGATTGAGTTTGGTTTGAACACTAAAAGAGGATATGGATTAGCAGAATTCTCTTACAGGTAAATATTTACTTCGCTATTTATATACCTGATCTAAGTTTTTAGTAGTGGTGGGTACAAAGAGCGTCGGAACTAAGTTTTTAGTAGTGGTGGGTACAAAAACCGGTTTTTCGGTTTTCGGGCTTCAGGAAAACCGTGACCGGTTTTTGAAAATTTTCAAAAAAACGGTTCGGTTTTCACCTAAACCGGTTTCGGTTTTCTTCAAAACCGGTTCCAGTTTTTCCAAAATTTGTTCTATTTCTGACCAGAATAGTGTTTCGTTGTTCTTAGGAAACCGAATCCGTTTCCACAGAAATAGTTTTATGTTTTCCAAAAGTTTTCACCAAAACTGGTTTCGGTGAAAACCGAATCGGTTTTTGGAGAAAACCGAAACCGGTTTCGGTGAAAAACCGAACCAATTTTGGAGAAAACCGAAATGTCTGTTTTTCGGGTTTCGGTTTTTCTAGAAACCGGTTTCCAGTTTTTATTTTAAAAACTGGTTTTGCTCACACCTAGTTTTCAGTAGTGATGATACAAAATTTATAGTTCTATTCTTTGTGATTGCTTTACATCGTCCTTTGGTTTTACAGATTTCTCAAAGGTGTAAGAAGTAAAGATAACGTATACTTTACCCGTTAATAAGCCTTTTACGTTCTACACTACTGCTGGTTACATCTCGGAACAGATCGTACAAGAAACCCGAACCTCGTGTATTTCTGTGGTTTCAAATCTTCTCTTATGAAACCAGTAGTGTGAATTGGGAATTGCCAAAGGTTTCGGATGCAATTCCAAAACTCAAGAATGAAAATATTTTTTTTCCTTTGGAAAGTTTTGAGTATTCAAAACTTCATGTCATTACATTAATTACATAGTAGTATTTGAAAACGTGAGATGAGCATACATTTATTTTTATTACTAATAATTCAAAATATAAATGTTATTATTATTTCCAGAAAAGAAATCTAGGTTTTCATTTCTTCCGAATATTTAAATTGTTAAATAATAAAATTAGTGCATTTATTAAGTATATTTAAATGTTTGTAATATCTTACAAATCAATATAGTGATTGAATGGGTGCATAGATGTCAAACTAGTCTAAGCAAAACTATTCCGACTCTCAAAGCAAGAATATCATATTATGCTGCTTTACGTCATAAAAGATTAATTCTCAGTATCAAGGAAATTTCTCTCAAAATGTCAAATGAGATTTTATAAAAATGCAGTCATAATGGTAAGCGCCGTTTCCGGTGAAACTGGGTTATTAGGTGGAATAGGTTGGGGTCGAACCACAAAACAGCATCTAGGTCAAGGATGTTATAAATAGAGGATCTGCCCATATGTATCTTCATCCTATTAAATCGATGAAGCCAAAAAACAAGCGAGCATTGGCACGTCCGATTAGCTACTCTCGTTTCTGCCATCTTCTGATTGGCTACTTTCGTTTCCGCCATGATTGTTGGCTCAAAACATTGCGATCCTATTGGGCGGAGTGGGCAGAGTAGGGGTGGCGAAACTGTGACGAATGGCTTCAAGATTTTGTTGTAAGGGCAGATCCTCTATTTTATAAGATCCTTGATGTAGGTAATTTAATTTCGTAAATGTACCTGTAGATGGCAGCGGAATCTTGTTTGGTGTATGTCATTGCATTGAATTGTTGAATCTTCTTTTCTCAGCGTACTCGGAAGTTAGAAAATGTGACATATACCATAGGCTCCCGAGCCATAATCATAAATTTTGATTATGGTAACCTTAGGCCAATCCATGCCCCAGTTCCTATCTTTACATTAAACAGGAATGCTCAGTTTTAAAAGAGTTGAGTTGATTTTAGTTTAGCGTCCCGTTCAGCAGCGAGGCTATATGAGACGTGGACCTACTGATTAACATGGAATCCGAACCACATGAGCTCACGCCGGGAATCGAACCCGGGTCTCCCACGCCACGCTACGCCCCACCCGGGTCACCCACGTTAGGCGCGTACGCTAACCGCTTAGCCACAAGGGAGCTCTCAGTTTTAAAAGAAAACAAATAAATAGTTGGATTAACAATCAAATATAAATTAAACTTATCGAATAACATTGAGGTGATACGTTACCTTAAAAATGCACACGAAATTTTACAGCAGGAGCTAACAGGGCCAGATTAAGGGGAACTGTAGCCTCAGGCATCCAGGTGGACACAGACCTTTACTCTGATCAAAATCTCAACTGCCTACCTAAAGAATATTATAAAGATACAAGAGTCATCATCATAATATAAAATATGACCAAAAATATAAAGTATATTTCCGTAACTTTTCTACTGTACTTCCACAGAAATGTATTAGTTGATGTCAGCAGAGGCCTCATATATTTTTTTTCTAGCCCTGAGCCTCCAAATGGGTTAATCCAGCCCTAAAGAGCTATATCGAAATAATAAATTGAAAAACAATTCAATTAAATATATATTTAAGAATAGACATAATACAACAATTATATAATCAAATGTCAAGATATTTTTTATAGTTCATATTTATGATTTATTAACTTCTCGTCTCGCCAGGTTCACAGACGTCTGTCCCATGCCCGCAGGCGAACTTCTTCCTTATTTATGTGAGCCTGATATAGATATTACAAACATCAGACCTCTGGTGGTAAATTTTAAAAACAAGGAATGTCAAAATAGCCGCTTAGTCGGAGGGAAAGGATCCTCTCTCGCACTTATGAGCTCCGTACCGAATGACAGGGTAAGTGCATAGGTATTTGAATTTGTTACTTTTCCAGATTTTGACAGTGGAGTAGTTGGTGGGTGTTATTTATTTGCAATGAGTTAACTGTTTCTTACAAGTGTTAAATGTAGTTGTTTTAATCTGTTATTCACAGATATATTCTGAAACGGTACCTGCTTCAGAATATGAAGTGCCACCATAAAAATTATTTATGTAGACGATGTTTATGATCAAATAAAACTATCGCCAACTTTTCAGCACTAAACCTGCCACCGAAGCCCTTTTTCCTACATATGCTCCCCTACTAAGAAAATCTATAGCACGAAAATAATATTTTTCGTTAGAACAGACAACTCACACAAAAGACAGCGTATTGACGCAGTTCCGCTCAGATAGACCACCTTTATCCTTAACGCTATATGACGCACTGTGTGGCTGGCATTACAAAATACAGTGAACTCTTTTTAATTCGAAGTCCAAGGGAACACGAAAAAACTTCGAATTATCCAAAATTCGAATTATGCAACAGCATTTTTCACATATATAACAACAAACAAACCAAAGTACTGTGCATCAAAAACATATTCATATGGTGTAGACTTTACCTTTAAAGCAGCTTATTATTTGCGTGATCGAATACCGCAAACTAACAAACGATATTGACTCCTCATAATTCGAACTACGTGTACAATGGAAACTATATTTACGTACAACACTACAACATACATTGAATAGCGCAAACAATTAAATACCAGTAACAATTTGAATATTCTGTTTTCACTTTTAAGAAGTCGTAAACTTCATTTGCTTAAATTTGATTGTTTTTGTACGGTCAATAAATCTTGAATTTCATGTATTGCGTGGAATACGATATTAAAAACATTTAGTTGACTTCATCAATAATTCAGGTTAAATTTTCAACCAATTCTGAAACAAGATGAGATTGGTACACGTTGTCTATCTTTACTTCTTCCCCAACTCACCTTCATCTTTATCATTACATAGATTTTATATTTATCTTTTGTATTACTCTTCCCTATGGCTGCATCTGGATAACTGAAAACACGTTAAAACTGTATTTTTCTGTTTACATCTGTCCAGCAGTAAAAATTTTCAACTGTATTTACTTCGAATTATCCAAAACATAGGTTCAAAAGTTCGATTTATCCACGATTTTTTACTATTGTTTTCAATACAGTTTTCAAGGGGAATGGACTTCTGTTCGAATTATCCAATATTTCGAATTATCCAAGTTCGAATTAACTAGACAGAACCCAAAGTTAGCTTATGCTGCGAAACTGTACGAAACAAGGTGACTGCCTTTCTTTTCTAATGAAAAAAAAATGCCATGCACTGCTCTAAATACTGGTTCAAGTCATTATCCCGCCAAAAACGTCAACGAGCGAAGTAGCTCAAGTGGTAGAGCGTTGGCTTCGCATTCGGGAGGTCATGGGTTCGATTCCCACTGCCGACCATCCCGACTGAGGTTTTCCAGGGTTTTCCTCAGTCACACCAGGCAAATGCCGTGATGGTACCTACTAAACAGGCCCTGGCCGATACCTTCCCAAATCCTTTCCATTGTTATTATTGTTGTTAGATATCCAGTATAAAATGGCCTCTAAGCTGTATCTGGTGATTGTTAAATAAATAAATAAATGTGAAAAATAGAGCCAAGTTCTCTCACATTTATCATTTTGTAGGGCCAGAAAAAGAATAGAGATCTCTAAAGATGCCGAGTTCTGTTGAAATTCGGGAATTGCAATATGAAATTTGCAACTTTAGTACTAAGAAGAACTTGTCAGCCAAAAGCCTCTCCAGCACTAACGAGTAAGCTGGTAAATTTAGTTTTCCGGCTTTCAGATTTCCATAGAATGTGACGTAGTTCTAGAAAATTTCTTTGATACAAAATTCAACTTGAAATTCACCGCAGGTCAAATCATTCCTTATATTATCGTTAACCAAATTGACAGCTTTTATGTAAGTAGTCTGAAAATTTTGTTAATGTGGGTTCAGGTTGAGGACGAATTAGATAAAACGAATCAAAACCACTAACCGCCATATCCAGAGTCGTTTCGACGTATGATTAGCGTCATACTAAACGCTTGACTACTGCAGAAAACATACGTTAGTCGAACTCTTTAGTATGGCACTAATCGCGCGTCAGAACGTAATAAATACGTTCATGAACATATTTAGAGCATTCACCTCTGGTGCATGGGGGCCTGATTCGATCCTAGCTCGTGTGGTGGACAAACGCCGTGTGCGTGGGTTTCCTCGGGGTTCTTCCATTTCCTCCCACTTTCTCTATTCCACCACTTCATTCATTTCTCATTATCACCGTCTCTTTTAGCCTACCCGGCATAAGCGTTGGACGTAAAACTCAACGATTTTCAAGGAAACATCTGAGAAAATTTAAGTAAGTGTGTAAGAGTACATGTTTCAAACTAATTAGAAAAATGAACACCAGAGAGTCAAATGTGTTTCCTACTCTGTGGCCGTCTATGACTTCAACTAAAATATTATCCAAAGATAAGACATACGAGGTGTGTTCGAATAGAAATCGAACTTTTGGAATAGCGCACTGTGACTACTGAGCGCACCTAGCGGCAGGTTTAGACAACAAATAGTCATTTACCTCGTTTCAATATGATCGTTAATCGCATAGTTACAACCGCTGAAGTGAGCATATGCACAAGCTGTTCGTCTGATTAATAATACAGTAACAATGAAAGGTCTTGAAAAGCAACGTACGTGTTTGAAATTTAGCTACAAACTCGGCAAAGCATTTACAAAGACATGTCAATTCAGTCAGGGTCTCCTCGTCCCAAAAAAGCACGCATGAGTCGATCAAAGATCAAGTTGACATTGGTTGTGATATTGAAAAACCGTCATCCATCATGAATTTGTATCACGTGATCAGATGGTAAACAAAAAGTTTTACCATGACATTTTATTGCAGTTGAGAGATGTAGTGCGCAGGAAGAGGCTTGAATTGTGGGAAAACCAGACTTGGATGGTGCACTCTACCAATGTGCCTACTCACGCTTGGCTTCTCATCCGCAGTTATCTCGCAAATCATCAGACTTCTGTTGTGCCCCATCCACCCTATTGCCCGGACTTAGCCTCAGTAGACTTTTTCCTGTTTCCCAAACTTAAAATCACTTTAAAAGCACGTCGTTTCCAAACCATAGAGGCAGTGATGCTAGTTTGAGGGAAATTTCCCGCGGCTTAGGGAGATTTAGCAAAAAAAAATTTAAGGAGAGAAAAAGGGAGATTTTTACGAATATGAGAGTAAAATGTAGGGAAATTTAGCTTTTCAACAAATGTTACTAAGCACTGTGGCAATATGACGAAATACGATGGCATTTCCAGAATCCCACACGCAAAGTGACAAACTTCTCTTTTTCCACTAGCCTTCCTGGCTTAAGGATGTTGTTATACAAGATAGAATTGCAGTAATAACAGAAGATCAAAATATATGTTATGGAGATATGAGCACAGTATAATAATCCATGGATACGCATTGATGCTCTCTTTAAACAATTACATATATCTATCTAAATATCGATGTTTCAGAATTCACCGGTACCAGCGAAACGAAAGCACCACTAGTACTTGAAGGAGTATTCCTATACATCAACTTCCTTTTTTACAGTTCCTTTCACCGATAACGGAGGATGGTAAAACATGGATATTTAGATAGAGAACATATTAGTTCCTGTGTAATTCCTTAAACCGCTTGGGGTAGGTCCTATAGTTCCTAAGTTAGGGAGTTTTGAAAAATGATTTTTCGAATTTTAATGGATCATAACTCTGAAAGGAGGCATTTTTCGGCCCATGTTTATCAGAACTTTTTTCTTTCATTTCGTATAAGGAATCGCCTCCCAAAGTTTGTCGGTAGAGTTACCTACCACTCTGTATATATATATATCGTCTATTGCAGTAATAATAATAATTGACACTTTATTAGTATTGTTATTTATGTACTGTATCTATACCAAATTACACTGTCAAACTAACTTATTGTCTATATTGTCGTTTTACGTTCCCTTAATAGTGACACACACATTCCTTTACATATGCACTACATGTAATATAGTATTGATATTCAGTACACTCATGTCCAAAATTATTGTCACATGACTATAAATATGTTGTAGGAATATAATTTGATAACGTGTATAATCGACAAAGACATGTATGTGGCAAATTTCATGTCCAACGAGCAGTAAATAAGAACAATAAAACGAAAATAAAACTTTGTTATTCATTTAGCAACATTTTGTTTTACTCAATCTAATTTTCGTATTTATAATTCGTTTCCTGTGAAATTTACCACAAATATACATTTCCCAATTATACACATAGTATCAGTATTAAAAGTACCCTGCAAAATCATTATCAAATTATATTCTTACAAGAAGACAGTTATAGATATGCGACAATCATTTTGGACATGTGTGTACATATATATTGTATTTTGTGTAAATATAATCCGAATTATTTAGTTCACAGTGCCTCCAGGCTTTTGCATCACAACTGTGGCGTTTCAAGAACAATGCAGTATGCACCAAACATTGACAAAAGCAATGCAAATGGTGGAAGACGTGGCATATGGTAACGAGAAAGGCAATTTAAAAGAGATTTGTGACAGGTAAAAATATATTTTAGAAACTTTTACGTGTCACTAGACAAACCTGCTATGAAATACAGAGGATAGGCAGTCTGTTCATAGACAGAGGATAAATTTTGTCAATAAATTAATTAGGCGTGTTGTTCATGAAATTGTTTCGTTAATTACGAATCGACAAGTATTCTGATACAGACTATTGTACTTCTCTTATAAAATTTGTTGGTAAAATTAGATCTGTAATTGAGAGAAACGTGCAGGATATAATTAAGTACAATACAAATAATACGTAAATTATTTTTTAATATAAAAAATTTTTGTATTCATTATAATTTCATTCTTTTTTTGTAGTTCATTTTATGAGTTCTCTTCAAAAAATCAAACCAAAATTCATTTTATAGATTAATAGTGCAGTCCTATTTATTTTTAATTGTAATATTTTGTGTTCAATGAGCTGCTGCTTTGAAAGAAATACATTTTGACCTTTTGCTATTCTCGTGGTTCCTTCTATGGATGCATTTCTGAAATTCTACACTATCTTTGCCAATAGATCCCAGATTAAGACTGAATCTTCGCAACCATTTTTTAAGCATTTTGTGATATAATGCTGCTAAAGGTGAAAGGTTCCTTTAGGCTTATTTCTTCGTATGGAAAAACTGTGAGTTACAATGACAATATTACAGCGATTTGACGTATACGTTAATTTTGGGTACATGTTAACTTGAGTAGTAATATGATAGTGAGGTCCTCCATTTAAAAACTTTTTTCTATTTTTTCATGTTATTAATTCAATGTACAGTCTAGTTAAAAAATGAAAACCAACCGTGCTTTAAAGATCAGCCGTAAGTATGAAGTTCTAATACTTTGGCTGTAAATAAAAATGTGAACTGTCCAAAGAAAATCCATATTTGTTTAATAAAATTTCATCTCTCGGTAAGAGTGCAAGATTTTTTAAAGAAAGGCGGGTGGCCTTGTTTTTGTGAACAAAACTGTACCCAGTGTAATCGCTGCAAGTAATGCTTTGATTAATCCTTAAAAAAACACCGAAAATCAACATAGATTTCATAAAATCCGGTATAATATCTCAGTCACGTTAGAAACACGATGAATCCTACAACGTTAGTGTCTATAATCTGTAAAGAGCCGCGGCGGCTTAATGCAAGAGCATTCACCTCTGGTGCATGAGTTCTTGTTCAATCCCAGCTCACGCCAAATGGGCTGTGTGGTGAACAAACACAATGTATGTGTAGATTTTCTCGGGGTTTTCCCGTTTCCTCTCATTTTCTTCATTCCACCATTTCATTCATTTTCATCATCACCGTTTCCTGTAGCCTACCAGCATAATCGTGGGACGTAAAACTGAAAGACTTCATTTCACTTTATATAATCTGTAGACAATTTGGATTATCTTTAGTTACGCTAATATAATTTATAAAATCTAGACCAATATAACTTTTGTCTAACTTCTATCATTATTCTTCGATATTCCGAACGTTTCGTCAAACTCATCAGAAGACATAAAAAGTATGTTTTGGTTGTTGAGTATCGAACAAGACAGCGAGAATTTATGAATCTCAGAATGAGAGTGACTTACTTGGATGCAGAATTAGATGTGTCTAATAATAGATCATTGTATAAATATATTGTAAACTAGGATATTGTAAATATATTGTGAATAACTTTCAACTTTTTGATGTTTTCAGAGCAGTTGAAGCATTTTCTTCGACTCCAGTCTTTATATCAATCCGTTATGCCATTGAAGAGGAGTTACGCAATCTATTTCCAGAAGAGAGTGCTTGTAATTTTCTGTTCGCTGTGCGATCGTCAGCTGTTGGAGAAGATTCCGAAGAACTTTCAGCAGCTGGTCAGAACGAGACATTTCTTGGATGCCGAGGAGAGAAGGGCATCTTCGAGGCACTTGTGAAATGTTGGGCATCTCTATTCGCGTATCAGTCTGTAGAATATCGCAGGTACAGTAAATTATGTATTTTTTCTCGATTTAATTTCATTCTCAAATGTGAAAATTTTAAATTGCAAACTATGTTATTTCATACATTATTGAAAAGATTGTGGAAAAGCAAAATTTTTGTAGGCGTAAAGTATTTCGTGTGGGACAGGATTACGCAATGGCCGCCATTTAGCTGTGATTTATTGCATAATCAGATAAAACTTATAGTAATGTATTTCGTTTCATAAATGATACAAACGCTACAAACTTTTTTCATTAAAAAAAGTGTGTTTGCTTTTCCATTATCTTATCAACAGCATATCAAATTACATGCATTACAATTCAAAATTTTCGAATGTCATCTCAGGGCCAGAGAGCCATTTAACATTTTCTTATAATTTTTAGTTTCATTCTTACCAGCCGTTTGTGATTTATACGCATTAAGGTTATTTCACACATAGTATGTCATACCCATTACATTCCTCTGTCGTGTTCCATCCGTGCTACAGCCGCGACCATTTACACATATCATGCTGTAGCGACCGCACAGCTACTGCTTTCTACACCATTTCCCTTGGTTCTTATCAACTTCGTGTCGCTTCGTGTGCTCCGAAGAAAGCCGAAGTATCGAGACTGCCGAGCCACAACGGGGCTGGTTTCTCTTCAAGGCGGCGTGTCGGGCCACGGAATGGGAACGGCACTATGTTTGAATTAACCTTTAGACGTTTTTATCCCAATGTGCAAGAACTCGGAATTAAATGGTGGCCAGTTCGTAAATAGTGCCCGACATGAAAAAGCTTTACCTATAAAAGTTGTTTGTTTTTCCATCATCTTTTACAGGTGACCTCCAGGAGCCCGATGATAGGTCCCGTAATTAAAACGAAGCTCTCCATTAGAAGATACGCCCTCTAAAATTTCCTATCTCGTATTTCGTTTCATCCTTTAATCTCCGTTCCCGGCAGGAGCTAATGTGGTTCGCGTTCTACGTTAAGCTGCAGGCCCACGTCTGATATATCCTCCCTACTAGTCTTTAGTCTTTAACAGCTTGTAATTTAGGTTGTTTCCAAATTTTTTTTACCACACCAGTTTCTCCCATTTATTTTTCTCTTTCGTGCTGCCATTCTACTATAGCACGGAAGGTATAAGGTCATTGGCTTGCCGCGAAAAGTTGTACTGACGTTTATGCGGAGTTACCAGCTTCGTTACTCGTGGCTCGCTGAGCGCAGTAGACGGTTGAGTGACCCTGCGATGAGTAAGTTAGGCAACTCTGAAGGGTGGTGATTGGCTATCCTCTTACCACATCCTCAGTGACGAGCAGGTCTAAGCGCGGGAAGCCAACGACGTCATACCTTCTGGACTATAAGCAAGTATCAATTTTAAAGTTTGATCCCTGAGTAATTCGACTATTATAATAATAGATGGCGTTGGTTGGTTAAATGGTTGTATTTATTGAACTGCAGAGGATAGCTAGATCATGATTTTAACATCTAAATACGTGTTGTGTCTTTAATAATCTATGCTATAAATATTATATAAAAGTGTAGAAATGATTCTTTATTGCGCAGCCCACAGTACTATTAACAGAAATGTGAAATTGGAACTGAATACTTTTCTTGTCACGAAAGCAAAAAGTAAGAAAGGATTTTTTAAAACACAGGGTGAATGTGCCAATAGTCGTCACTTTTTGATTGCAATTTGCCTTTTACTTCATAACTTTTAACAGATACAGGTGAATGCTTAAATTGTGCATTGGTTCTAATATTTGTAGCTTATTGTGTGATACAGGATCATTATCTTTGATATAAAACACATAGAACAAAGTTTACAATTAAAGCAATCCAAACATGCGAAAAATGCCTATAGTCGTCACAAAAATTCTCAAAGTCGTCACCTTAAACTTCCAGTGTTCGTCACTCTTACAAATTCTTATAGTTCAAGCTTATGCAAGTATTAACGCTTAAGATAAGTGGCTAGCATGTAAAAGACGGTCAATATCATCATCACTATCACGCACATCGAAACAATTTTCGCACATGAATTCCACATCTGAATCGGAATCATCCACACCTGGGAAAAATTCTTTGTGTGATTTGCTAATACAATTAGCGTGAAAGATTTTGTTGCATTTGATACATGTAGGGTTATCAGTAAGTATTACTAACTCATTACACTTGGCACATAACTGAGATTCATTGCGTGGCTTTGTAATTGTTGTTTTCTTTCTTGTTTCAGCTTCGAGTCTTTTTCGTTTTCTTGCTTCTTGAGAGAGAGATTTTTCTCTTTTCTCAGCTTCCTTTTTCTCATAGAATTGCTTCCATTCACCAGACGAAACAGCTGATAGGAACTTCTGAGTTGATCTTCTGGTTTTCTTGCGTTCCACCCCTCTTGGCCACCAGAGATGTTTCTTAAACGGAGAAGGAACAGCGACTTGTGATTTGACAAGAGAATCTCCATTAGAACTGCTTTCCTTCATGGGAGTTTGCGACGGTTTAGTTAATATTGGCTCACTTCCTACACTCGCAGACACAGAATCTTTGAGCAGATGATCGCTTATTTCTGCTTTCTTCTTAATTGATTCCCAGATATTGTAGAGCTTTTGGTCTTCAGGGTCGATAGCAGATTTTCCTCCCAAGACGTCGTTAAATTTAACAACTGTATCATGACCGATTTCATTCTGTAAAACATTAAGAGCCGTGTGATATTCTTCTATCCTATACTTCTTTGAGATGGTGCTTTGATGTTCGATAGTTTCTCCCCGTGTGTGGTGATCCAAACATTTCGAATAATCAACTGCATCTACATTTAAAGGGGCAAGTCCACACACCCGAAAGCTATTCTTTATCGTCTGCGGTGTGGCTTTGATTTTTACAATGTCCACTAGAATTGGTGCAAAATCTGCTTTGGTCACTGTTTGATTTGGATTAAGCTTCTGCCAGTCATAAACAGCCTTCCTCTAATGTTGTTTTATTGGTTTATAAACCCCTACATCTGCAGGCTGGATTATATGCGTGGCATTTGGATGAAGAGCATAAAGAACAATTCCATTCTTGCTGCAGAAATCAGAACACTCTTTGGTAATGTGAGATTTTTGTCCATCATTGAAATATAGAAAGGGAAGTCCGCTAGTTTATTTTAAATAGGGATACAAAATATTTGCAATGTATTCAAAAAACACATCTGACTTCATCCATCCAGATTCAGAGAGTCCTATTCCCCAGGATGCCGGAACGGATTCACAAACTTCTTTAGGTGGCTTAATGTAAGGGTAGACAATCATTCCCGGTAAAAAATCTCCATCCGCAGAAAATGAGCACATAGCTGTAATGGTTTCCTTTTCGTTTCCGTGTTTCATTTTATAAAAGTTTTTCCACCCGTTTACTCCAATAACAGTTCCACTTTTGGGGCATAGTTGGAAATTTGTTTCATCCCCATTTCCAACTTTCCTTGTGTCACTGAACCCTTCCACTAATTGCTCACCCTGTAAGAATTTCTTTAGTTTTTCAAACCAGTTCCGAAGACTTTGTTCAGAAACTTGAGCTCTTCTGGTAGTTACGGACTCTGCAGTTCGCAGGCTGAGAATCGGATGTCGTTGTAGGAAAAGCTGAAAAAGAAACTGGGTTTATTAGTTAACTACTTAAATGACAAACGATATGAATCAAAACTTATCTTTGCACATGTAACAAACCTTATTACTACACGATAATTTGTCCCACTTCCTGGTTGTAACTGTACAACTAAAGTCCTAGCTAGTGGGACGAAATACCTATAGTAATATTTTTTACGTGTAGAAGGATGCGTTTTAATTCATCCCGTTTTAATTTATACTGTTTTTAGCAGAGTTAATTTTCGAAATTTTATCAGATATTAACTCAATCATACGCAGAGAGGGCTTGTAAAGTATTTTATAATGTTACGGTCAAGCTAACAATGAATTGAAACAAACTTTCGTCCCTCAAAAATTGAAAAAATTGCGAGGTAATAGCAAAATTTTTGAAATGGAAATTAATACATTTGCCCAGACGCAAATTGTGCACCTAAGAAAGTTACATCAAGTAGGACGAAATATACTGTAATATTTTGTTTACACATGAAACTGTTAGTTTTAATCCATACTGTTTACTAATAAAGTGAACAGCATTAAGTTTGGAAATTTCATCAGATTTGCAATTAGTTAATCAAGAATAGAAATAAAACCTGGCATTACTTACTTTGTATCATTTTTCACCAGGTCTCCCCTCTGCAAAAGATGACTTCCGGCCATCTGATTTAATTATTTTCTGCACGGTATCCAGGAGATCGTGCTTTTTCCTTGGAAATCCTTTCTTTGCAAGATCTACCAACCATTTAACAACAATGTCCTCTTCTTGTGGTGAGAGTACAGTTTTTGGTCCCATTTTTCTTTGTTCAGGCACTTTTCCACTAACTTTATCTGATAATGTCATTCGAAGAACAGCAAAAATTGCAGCAGCCTTCTTGATACTCATAGACTTTGACCGTACTTCAGAAATGGCTTTGTGCATCGCATCTTCAGAATATTGTAAAATCTTCCGTCTTTTGGTATTTTCGTTCATAGTTACAGCACCTGAAAATATAAAAAAAGAATATTAATATCGAAGGTAAGAAAAAGTCAGGTTCAAAGACGTTTCACCACCTGCCAATAGCTCATAAATAAGCGAGGTAAGATCTTTAAATAAAACGGGAGTTAAATTCAAAATTCTGGTACTAATGAAAACATGGCAAAATGAAACAGTTAATTTGCTTTTCTTAAAATATTATCTCGTTATAAGACAATTTTAAATTTATACATTTGAAAATCAGTTACAGATATGAAACTTCTATAGTTTAGTCACCCCGGAAAGGAAAAAAGGCAAAATTATCCAATAGAAATAAATTATTCCTAATTACTCTGTAGTCGTCACCCACTCAACTAGTGTTCGTCACCCCTATGACGCCCTATGGAAGGATACAAGATATTGGCGCCAAAATTTTGTAGCTGATACCTTTCATCCCAACAAAAAATTTAAAATGATTTTGAAGCTTCTATTAATATGTTCGTTAAAAAACCCAGTCTTCGGCATATCTGACGAAGTAAGGAAGATCACAAATTTTCTTAAACCTATAGTCGTCACCCCACTGTTTTTTGTTCAAATATGAATTTCAAAGACAAATGAATGGTAAACATATAAAAGAGACTTAGGTTGATAAAAATAAGTAATTATCTTACCTTTTAGAGCTTCAACTGCGCCGTCCTCTGCTGTTTTTCAACCAGCAGCAACAAGTTTTTTTTAATTTTCCAAAAACTGTAATTAGCACGCAAAACAACAGCCTTTGCACTTCAACTGAAAACAGAAAACAAAAGACGCCCGACTCGGTGTTAACGCAAGGCGGGCTAAAACCTAAAGCCATAGACGTTAGAGATTAGCCAGCTTGTATTCGTATAACCATGACTTACGCCATCTTATGAACGAATTAATTTGGCCATGACGACCATTGGGGGTATGACGAGAGTAGGCGCATTCACCCCATATCCTAAAAGGGATTCAAATTTTCTGCCAGGAACTGAGTATCTCACGATTCCGTGAAATTAGGGAGATGAAATTGGGCATATACAACGTTGTTAACACTTCATTAAAAGTAAAGGAATTTACACTTCAACGCTTTAGACGATTTTGCTCCTAAGATGGAAAGGTAACTCATTTCTATCATTCTAATTTATCTTTCTTTGTTTAGAAACCACTCAATATGAGGATTAGCTAAAGTTGGACATTTGACATTCAATAAATTCTTAATTAAGAATAAAGCAATATAATTATGTTTTAGCGTTTCCAAAAAATTCTGTTACTAAAGGAAAAGTGATGGAAATTTCTATGATATTCGAAATTTCGATTATTTATTCAGAAAATGCCGAATGTGAGGATTCACTTAAGTTTCAGGAGTGAAATTCGTTATATAAAATCTCAATTAAAAATAGAGGAATATGTACTTCAATATTTTCGAAAATTAGCTCCTGAGGGTGAAAAGGAAACCATTTATATAATATTGACGTGTTTATATTCATTATACCTTATTCTAACCGTATGAAGAAGGATACGCCTTATTCTAACTGTATGAAGAAGGATACGCCTTATTCTAACCGTATGAAGAAGGATACGCCTTATTCTAACTGTATGAAGAAGGATACGCCTTATTCTAACCATATGAAGAAGGATACGCCTTATTCTAACTGTATGAAGAAGGATACGCCTCATTCTAACCGTATGAAGAAGGATACGCCTCATTCTAACCGTATGAAGAAGGATACGCCTCATTCTAACCGTATGAAGAAGGATAGGCCTCATTCTAACCGTATGAAGAAGGATAGGCCTCATTCTAACCGTATGGAGAAGGATACGCCTCATTCTAACCGTATGAAGAAGGATACGCCTTATTCTAACCGTATGAAGAACGAGGGTTACTATATTGCTACTTTAAAACAATTTTAGACTTCCTTTTGAAAATGAGAAGATAACCACGTTTGGCAGTCACAGCCCACTTACCAATGAAATATTTGTTTTTGTAGAACTCTTCTAACTAGCTTTTGAAAATCCCATTAGAAAAGACAACACAACTGTGGGTTACGTTATGACACTAAAACTGAAGGTTTAATCGTATAGGTGTCCAGAGAATAAGGGTGATAAAGTTAAAGGTGTAACCAGATGTCGTGAATTTGAGATTATAGGACAAGGTAATCATAAAATGCACAAGTTCGAATTGTCTTGGGAAACAATCTGAAGAAAAATGCATTTTCAAAACAAATGACCGACACCCCCATATTGATATTATACTAGCAATAATTTAAACAAAACAAAACAAGACTTACATTTCTTGATTTTTCCAGGCAGCATGGCCAGCCCGTAAAGACGGCGATGGGTGTCGTTGTCCAGTTGATGGTTAGATCAGAGACTGCAGGAGTCATGTTCACAAGACATCCCTTCACAGGAGATCCAAGTCAAATTGTCATCACTGCTAATTACGGACTCGGAGAGGTGATAAGCAATTTGTTTTATTCATATTACACTCATTTTGTTTTTTTACTATTGACGAAAGAACTTCCTTTCGTCTGACGTTCACTATACAAACATCCCTCGCTTCCCGTCAAATACCTCAACTTACGGTTTGCACCTCATCCTATTAAATCAATGAAGCCAAAAGGCAACCGAGCATCGGCACAACAACCGAGTCTGATTGGCTACTCTCGCTTCCGCCATGAATGTTGGCTCAAAACATTGCGATCATATTGGGCGGAGCGGGAGTGGCGAAACTGTGACGTATGGCTTCACGATTTTGTTCTATAGGCAGATCCTCTATTTTGTATCGTTGGTATATGCTATACCAAATGAACTTTTGACTTCAGTTCTTATACAGATGCCGTAGATGATTAGAATCAAAATAATTTATAATAATTTGATGAGAAGCTTTAATGTTTAGGTGCTAAGCATGCAGATGGCTTAAAGCGAATGAGTGGTGTTGAGGTGATGTGTTATCAGAACTACGATTCTTTGTGCAGTAATAACAACGTGTCAACAAAGCATAGCAATGATAGATAATTTAATCTTGCGACTATAAAGGAAGTTCAGTCTTGTTATTGCGTTCCAACTTAGGATACTGAAGGCCACTAAAAGTATTGGCATTAATGCTGTATCGCCGGGACCAATTTGAAAATCAAAAAAGTACTAAAATGTACTGCATTCAGTTATAGGGTAAATGTGCCAGTAGTCGACCATTTAAGGAGATATTCAACTTTGTTAAAGTATAAAAAAATCATTTTTTACTAATAACTTTTACTGCATATGTCATTAGAAAGAACAGTGTTTAAATTTTACGTTTGTGTAGCTCGCATAGGAAATCTTTTATAAATAATTACACAGGAAAAAGAAAATACCAGAAACAATGAAAAAACAGTAGTCGGCCTATGAAAACCAAAGGTCAGCCATTACTTTAACCAGTACTCAGCCACGCTATAGAATTGATTTTTTTAATGGAATTTTAGAGATCAATTCCTCAGTAGCAAATTAAGGGACAAATATATTGCACTCAGAGTTCCTACAAAGAAAAACTACGTGGAAAACAGGCCCGCAACTAGAGGGAGCTAGGGGGCCTGGCCCTCCTAAACTTTTCGTGGCCCCTCCAGACCTCAACACAAAAAACACAATTTAGATATGTGTAAGAGATTTTTAATGACTTGCCCCTTGACATATGACCCCCCCCCCAAACCTCTGTGGCTAGAAGCAGGCCTGGTGGAAAATATATTGCGATACAGGAAAAAAGACTTCTTGTACGATATTTACCATAAACTAAGAAAAATGTGCCTCGGCCTAGACTAGCCTATTTAAAACTAATATATAGGCCTATTTATATTTACATTTATATTTACATTGATATTTATATTTAGCTATGACATTAACCCTTTAATATGAAGTTCATTAAGCACATTCAGGACACATAAGCACTTGTTTAGCAGGTTCCTCGTACGATAATTCACTGAGGCATGTGCATTTTAAGTGGTACCAGTGATCACAAAAGTGACACCCAATATATTTAAGTGTATCTCGTTCTCAATATCACTTATGAATTCTTCTTCAGGTCTTAGACGGCATTTCAACAACTTCTTGCGTCTCGTCTTTTTAACTACTAGTGCTACTTGGCTTGACAGTCCTTTTCTTTTTGTTTGACTTAAAATTTTTCCTTTCTTTTGTATTCTCTCCCTTTTTCATTTTAGACGTTCCTCTTCTAGTTTTCTTTTCGTTTCATTCTTTACCATCTGATAATTTTTCCATGCTTGGGAGGATACTGCACTTTAAACTTTTTCTCTGGGTACATGTTTGGTAGTTTTGTTTTTGATTGGAGCTAGCCAGAAATGATGCTAATCAAAGCCAGATGATATGGAAATATTTTACGAAGGTTTTCTTTGAATTTCTTCTGAGATCATATGGAGTTATTTCTGGCTCTACTGACTGTAGAAACAGAAGCAGACCTTTCACCTTTTGTCGCTTCAATATAAGATGCCATAACGGATATGTTGTTTTCCTGGTTTGAGTCAGACGTAAGGTCTATTTCTGATATCGAAGATATATTTGTAGGCTCTAGACGGCCAATTGCTAAAATTTGGTATGTTCCAGGACTAAGATATCGAACATTTCACTAGCAAGTATCTAGTGATAGCAGATCGATCCTCTTCGGACAGAACAATAGCCTTATATGTGTTCATTAGTGTAGAATAAGAAGACTCTTTGGATAGAGTATCCTCAACGCACCTCATTGCAAAAACATCTGACACTGAGTCTATTCCAGTAGATGTCTTTGGACTGGTTGAAAGAAACGCTAAATCACGCGTTCTTAAACTGTTAGACATATTTTCCTCACGCTCACAGTGAGTTAGAATGTAAATATTTATGATTATTCTGTATTGTTTCGGCAATCAGGCAACTCTAGGAACAGAGCAGATAAGAACAGATAATAATAATAATAATAATAATAATAATAATAATAATAATAATAATAATAATAATAATAATAATAATAATAATATTAATATTAATAGTTGAAGAGCAATTGCAGCCTTGGAATTAAAAACGTGCAGAAACGCGACATTGTGCGGAGTAATTTAAAAAAATAAATCAATTAGATATTGATAACCCTTACTTCCTCATAGCTACCTTAGATTAAAAGACTAAGCTATGATCAGGGTCAAGGGCGTCGATCCTGCTAGGGCCGGGGGGCCCGGGCCCCCAAAGCTTATGTGGGCCCCCTATTGTATTTATGAATATACAATATTTGGCATAATTTGAATGCAATTTGTCTTAAAATCCTAACCTTCCGCGTCCGAATGACCCCCAAATTTACAGGGAAATCGGCGCCCTTGATTAGGGTAAAATAAATACTCATTACCTGTCCTTTTTAAATTTTAGAGAAATAATTCAGACCAGCCATCAATCCTTAACCTTTTTTCCCTCAGTTCTAGAAAAATACAAGAATTGAAATGGTTACAATACCAGACTGATATTAAAGTACGGGACAAAAATAAACGACCAACATCGTCATAAGTTTTAATAGTCCAGAAACTTTAGCATTTTTCTTCGGAAAAATTAGAAGCCAAGGTTTTTCTTCACAAAAACGTTTATTAGCTCATTCTAAATGATATATCAAAAGTCCCCGACTTTCTGCTGTACGCTTCCCCTTTTTTCGGGGGTGGAAGTGGGGGAGGAAAACACAATTTAAAATACAATCAAATTCAGCTTATTTGCATGTTAACCTAAATATTCCTAATAAAAAAAAAACAAAATTTACGGAAACGCTTAGCACATTTCCTCGTAAATGTTTCACAGGAAGTCCCAAAGAATATCGGGTCGGGTTTCGGAAATATGACGTCATCAAAATGACCGACACCAGAATTTGTAGTGTTTTGTAGGAATGGTTATAACTTCCCACAGAATAGTGGTAAAATCGTCGTTTTTGTTTCTGATTGAAGATAATTAATTACCAAATGTACGGATTGAAACGTGCTGTCTGTATCGTTAATTTCTTTCGAGATACAATAACAAAAAAAAACTAGTTTTGAGTATCTGGTTTTAAGTGTAAATGCAAATAACTCAGTAATCATAACATATTTCAAAATATATCTTCAAACAATAGTTGTAGAACATTATAAAGCCTTTCCAATGATACCTGTACCTGCATTTTTTCTTTTCTTTTCTTTTCTTTCTTTTCTTTTTTTGTGTGTGTGTTTTTGAAATGTAAGGAAGGTATGTTGTTTTATTTAATAGACCGACTCTTGTAAAGACAATATAAGCCTACTTTTTTAAAAAAAATTGAAAAATAATTGGATATAAGATTCAATATCGCATTAGAATCCGTAAGTCACACACACCCCAGACACAGATACAGAAATGAGGATTTACAACGTTCGGCGATAGTTTCTTATCGTTTGTAGAATGAGAAATGTAAAATTCAGAGTAATAATGAATGAGAAATGTAAACTAAGTTATGTAAACTTACCTGAAATGTTTACTTATCGAGTTCCTTTGCTGATTGATAAATAATAATTGTAATTATAGCAGGTCCACCTGGTTTGTCATCTATTTCTTCGGCGTCCATGAATATTTCACGTTCAGAGATTCCTTCCGTTGGAGTGACATTCAAACAGGACTGTCCGTGACAATTTGCACAAGCAAGAGAGAAGAACAGACCTAGCTTTCGACATCCACACACATTGCAGCATCCTTTAAATCATGAACAGAAAATAATTTTTGAAAGGAACGGTGGAGCAGGTGGCTGCGTTGGTCGAATTGGTACTAACAAATTGTCTTTCATAACCCAACCCCATTCCTCAGGATTTAGTTGGTTTCCGAGTCATGTTTGTACGTGGTAATAAACCCGAAACAAATGTTGTTGTGCTGTAGCTGAAGTCGGTGGTGGGGCTTTTAAATCGGCAGACTTATTTCTCTTCATGATTTGGTGAAATAATGATAACGGTCATCATTTAGTGAAATGTCATTTGCAGATGCACCGCATTACCCCCCACCCCCCCCCCAAAAAAGCTATGCCATTTTCAGTTATTTCTGCATGGGAAACATTAAATCGATTAAAAATTTCTACGACATGTTTTAAATTTTGACGTTTTTGTAATAATTTCAGACAAGCTGATTTCCCCTTCTGAAAAATGGCAGATGTTCCATCACAGCCTGAAAAGGCATGTAGAAATAAAATGTGATTTTTGCATACACCTTCTAAACTCCTTGATGAGTAAATTTTTGGCTCTGTCTTCCCTTTTCCTGGCTTCAAGAAAAAAATTCTAAATTCGGCGGAGCTCGAGCTGTAATGATTACTATCCTCACCAACAATAAATGTAGAATTAGAATTAATTTTTGATATCGTGGTTTCTACAATTAATTTTTGATATCGTGAAGTGTGGTTTCTACAATGACATCAGCATCATTCTCTGCTTGTTTGACATCAACATTGGCAACCTTGAATTTATCAGTGAGCAAACCAATCAACCTACTTTTGTTGTTTGCATTGGCGAGAAAGTTTTCTTGGCTCTTAGTCGCAACCATGTTTCCATAAAATATAATTGTTGTTGATGCTGCTTTCGAGCACCGTCGAAGTTGCTCCGTGCCTTTAACATGTTTTTCTGAGGATTACCATATAAATCAAATACGATGACAGTGTTTTGACCGGAGTGTTTTTCCACATATGTCACATATTTATCACAAATATCCATGAAAGAATCGTTTTGACGCCACACCACTCGATGAAGAAGGAACCCTCCATCAACGACGTGGTTTGCGTTTTCGAGATCAGGTCGGGTTGAAGATGTTGAATAAGGATTATTTCTTCGTTTTTCTCATTCCAGTTGCATCAAAAAGAGCCATTGGGTAAGGAGCCAGTTCGAAATTTAAGCATGATCGAAGGTCATCATCTGATCTTTTGATTACGCTGAATCGTTGAAACAACAGCAGTGGGCAGTAACAGTTGACAGGCACAGTAACATCATGTACCGTAAGGTGACTGTTCACTGTTTGAAGAGAAAGAACCCTATCAGTACGAGAACATTTTATGTCATGAAAATTGTCACTTTTCTTTCCATCATGGTTGCTCCAATGTTCAGTGCATCGTAGCAGCTTATATTCTCCACATTACCTGTAACCCCTGTTGTTATAGACATGATCACTTGTACATTTGAGAAAGGGTTGTGGGCACTGAACCACTCTGATACTTCCCTAACATCTTCTTGGTCCCGTTTGATTCGAGATTCTCGTGCATCTACATGCTGTTCTTCACTTGCAAACCTAATCCCACAAAAGTTTTCTAGTCCTTCAGAAATATTGCTCGCACTTAACAAACCAACAACAAACTTAGTTAAAACATTTCTCTTTTGTACTTCTTCCATGCACAAAGCCTCCTCGTATCTTTGAAGACTTCATGAGTGACTGTTTTATTACCATATCTGTTGGAGTTAAACTAAAAAAAAAAATTGTCTGATCGCTTAACAGTGAAAAAGTGTGCAGTAAATTTTCTATAGGTGTCTCCATCCATTATGTCATCCAACTTTACCATGTCTTGTACAAACAAGTTGACACTTTTAGCGTACAAAAATGTCCTGCGGCGTGGAAATACAAAACCATCCTCTTCACTGCAGACAAATATGCCTTCCAATCACCCATCCTCTCTGCCCTAACAAACTCATTGAGGATTAACACCATATCTAAATACTGGTCCCATAATTGTGCAGTTGGACCTCTCTCTTTTAGTTGGTTTTAGTTACAAAAAATGCAGGTTCAGGTACCATTGGAAAGGCTTTATAATGTTCTACAACCATTGTTTGAAGATATATTTTGAAATATTTTATGATTACTGAGTTATTAGCATTTACACTTAAAACCAGATACTCAAAACTAGTTTTTTTTTGTTATTGTATCTCGAAAGAAATTAACAATGCAGACAGCACGTTTCAATCCGTACATTTGGTAATTAATTATCTTCAATCAGAAACAAAAACGACGATTTTACCACTATTCTGTGGGAAGTTATAACCATTCCTACAAAACACTACAAATTCTGGTGTCGGTCATTTTGATGACGTCATATTTCCGAAACCCGACCCGATATTCTTTGGGACTTCCTGTGAAACATTTACGAGGAAATGTGCTAAGCGTTTCCGTAAATTTTGTTTTTTTTTTTATTAGGAATATTTAGGTTAACATGCAAATAAGCTGAATTTGATTGTATTTTAAATTGTGTTTTCCTCCCCCACTTCCACCCCCCGAAAAAAGGGGAAGCGTACAGCAGAAAGTCGGGGACTTTTGATATGTCATTTAGAATGAGCTAATGGACGTTTTTGTGAAGAAAACCCTTGGCTTCTAATTTTTCCGAAGAAACACCCATTTTTAGACTAAAGTTCCTGGACTATAATGGCATTTTCGATCGTTTAATTTTGTCCCGTACTTTATAACTGTATTATACTTGTATGATGCAATTAGTGACATCATAACAGTTACTTTTTCATTAAATCGTTAGAAAAGTCTTCTACGTATTAGTTAAGTGTCTTAGTTGTATGTCATGTGTCATTTAAATTGAATGAATGATAAGTGGATGACTACTGGAGTATATGTATCCAGTAGTCGTCCGTTGAAAGTAATGGGGGGCTGACCATTGGAAATTGAAGTGAAGAGTCATTTCCAGTAGTCAGCCCCTAATGGCTGACTACCGGAAAACGTTATCAAAAATGCAACTTGTAGTCAGCCCCCCTTATTTCTACGCAATATCTTGTTTTGTATCATAAACCACGAATTTTTAATAAGCTACGATACATTCATGCATAGAAGAAAGCAATAACTCGTACTATTTTACAATAATATAATTTTAACTTAACTTTGAAGTAAAGCTTCTTCCTTATTTTGTTATTAACAAAATGCGCACTTTGTTCACTTGTATCATCAGACCTCAAATGATAATTTTTCTTTTCTGCCACGAGGAGTCACACCAGGCCAGAACAAATGAGGTTGAATACTGGAGCTCTGATTTAAGTTGTAGTTGATTATTTGTTTGATAACAAGCTACTGTATGTTTATTTAACTTGCTTTTTACTGAAAAATGGCTGACTACTGGAGACGGCTGACTTTAGACACACTTACCCTATTTGGTTGGATTACACTAAATTGCGTTAGATTACATTACATTAGGCTGTAGTATTACTATACGGATCCATAGTATAAGTAGTAGTAGGAGTAGTAATAGTAGTAGTAGTAGAAGGAACGGGTTAGAAGCCTCACAGGTTATGTTCTCGACATGAAATAGGCAAATTAAAGACTTACGCAAATGTTTCTGTACATTTTACAATCTATGGGTCCATATAGTGAAACAAATGTACACTCATGTCCAAAATTATTGTCGTATATCTATAAAGATGTTGATGTACGAATATAATTTGATAACGAATTTGCCCCGTATTTCTTATAATGCTAGTATGTGTATAATTGGCAAAGACGTGTATGTGGCAAATTTCATGTCAAAAGGGCAGTAAATAAAAACAATAAAACTTTCTTGTCCATTTAGCAACATTTTATTTTGCTCATTCTAATTTTCGTATTTATAATTAATTCTTTTCCTATGAAATTTACCACAAATATACATTTTCCGATTATACACATAGTATCAGTATTAAAATTACCCTGCAAAATCATTATCAAATTATATTCTTAGAAGAAGGCGGTTATAGATATGCGACAATCACTTTGGACATGAGTGTACCTCTCCGCGAAATAGTTTATCCGACTCCACATACAGTGCCAGTTACAACATTAAAAACAACCAAGAAATACAACCACTTTCTTAACTTTTACTATTCCCCTTACCTGTCTTTCACTCATTCTTCCTCACAAACTTAAATAAATTCTACAATTGACCCGGTAAATTTCCTAAAAGTGGTCCGGCGATACAGCACTTAAGCCAAAGTATTTGTAGTAGTGCGAACTCCACATTCAATTGTCTGTGTCTCAAATAGCTATTGTTCTGAAAATGGAATTTCAACTCCAACTGCCAATAATTAGTGAGTTAACTTTGATGACGTGGCTTGCTTTTATTTCTTTTAATGGTGATTTAAAGGATAGTACAACCAAAACGTGAAACCCTGTGAATGCTTATTTCTTTGTTACAGAACGACTGCAATTACAGTAGTTATGATCCAATTCCTAAATTCAAATTAATAGAAGATAGCGGAACAATTTCTAATAACAAAACTATTCTTTAGTCACTACAAATAAAGATTTTACAGTCCATAAGAAAATAGCATAAGTTTATATCAAATATGATATTTTATTTTGTCGATATCTCTATAAAATACGTAAAAACAATAATAAAACATTAGTTTCATTTTTGAAAGTAACGGCTAATCAATAAAACTTATCCCTAAAGATAAAACTGACAGAGTTTCATTATGCGCGACTTCTCTCACAACAGTGTAGATTAAGACTTTTTTTTTTTTTTTTTGAAGATTTACTTAAGCAAGTAACGAGTATTTGAAAAAGAACCTCAACAAAAATCGTCAGTATCTGGTTCGATTTTAAGATTATTATTACCATTATTATTAAATGTTTCATAATCTGACCTAAAATTAAATATTACGTGTACGTAGTTACGCAGTATACCCATTTCAGCGCCACATATCCACATTTAGTTTTCTAACAATATTACAACATTATTCACCTTGCACTAATATTTATGTTTAAAATATTTTGAAACACAATCTATATTGAAATATAATTATAGTCTCTTCTTTCCCCTAGTCAATGTTATCACTCTAGGATTTTTAATAAAACAAAATTGTATAGATTCTAATAAAGAATAAATGACATGAAATACAATCTTTTAGTTTAACGTCCCACGTTTATATCTTTGGGCTAAGGGAGACGAATGATAGAACAATTGGTGGATTGAAAATGTAGGAGGAAAGGGAGTACCCCGAGAAAACCCACAGACACGGTGTTGTTCACCATCTAGTAAAGAGTATCATGTTGTAAGGTACTTTAGTCTTGAATGGAAGTGTAACTCGCGAACTTGACCTTTACCCATTTCTCAGTCTTTGGAATGAAGTATTCCATAATTTGTAACTTTACAGTAAAAATGAATGAATGAGTTAGATATATTCCTATTTTATAGAAACGGCTAACTTTACATTGCGATTTCTACCCCCCCCCCAAAAAAAAAACTGGTTAGCATAAACCCTATCGTGTAATCCGGCATAGTTTGTCCCAGTTTCAGAAAGCACTAAAAAATCAATTTCGCATATCAATGAAGATGGAAATGTTCCCTTTGAGAATAAGTTCTTCAACAATGCTTTAGAAGCAAAATCCTCAAATTTGAAGATTAGTGTACTTTTGCATGGGTCAGCTCGAACTGCTAAAGTGTTGGTATCCTTGGACATTTTCAATGTTTTCTCTATGAAACAAAAATCCAAATTCTACAGTACAGTCCGCAGCAAAAAACCTGCAACATGAGCATGTAAGTTTATTGTGAAACGACCAAGTATTTTGTTCCAAAATAAATGTGCAGGTGAGGACGCCGAGATTTCTCCTGGCGTGATTCGTGCCACTTATGTTGATTCCCTGCGCTGTTAGGCGTAGTTTCACAATAAATTTACATGCTCATGTTCCAGGTTTTTTGCTGCGGAGTGTACCTTCTTTCAATTACGAATTAAGCATAAATTTCTTTTTTTTTACCTTATTTTCTTGAAACTAATAGTTTTATCGAAATAAAGCATATATTGAAGTAATATAAATGTATAGATACATATTTAAACATTGAAAATGATAGTGAATCTAATATATTGTTGTTATTATTATTCTGTTATAGAGCGTTGTGTCAGCTTTAGCAGAACCAGACACCATCATAATTAACCGAGATTGGAAAAACAGGTTAACAATTAAAGAACAAAAGTGTGGCAGCAAGATTCACAGGATTACAGTGCTTGGTTGGTACTTTCGTATATAGCATACATTAATAAAAACAAGTTCAAGTATAAAATTGTGAACTTCGACCAAATGTCTATAACGGCTCTTAACTTGTGATAGAATTTATCAATCATCCGTAAGTGCATAGAATACCATTTGTATCTTGCTAGCTCAGATTGTTTGAATCGTATCAGTTTCCCATTATCAACATTTTGTCAGAAATTTAGTGGTTTTGAAACCTAACGTAATCTAACTTTAAAATTCGTAAGTAATACCAGACCCGCAACTAGGATTTTTGTTATCCGGAATAAACACGAAATTCGGCACTCCTTCAATGCATTCATATAGCGCCTTTAAGCATCTCACCAAGCACCTTTCCGGGGCATATGTCTCGCTTGCTTTCCCCCAAAATGAAATGAAATGGAATGAAATCTTTTAGATTAACATCCCACCATTTTATCCCTTAGACTAAGGGAGGCGTATGATTAAGCTAAGTGAATGATGATGGAAGAAGAGAATGTAGGAAGAAACAGGAGTAACCGAGAAAGCCCACGGATATGGTGTTGTCCACCACAAACTTACTTGGCCGGGGATGAACCAGGGACCCCATGGACCACTGCAGCCCTAATTAATACACTAAATTTGCTCGTGTACATGATGATAACTAGCTCTCATTAGGTAAGCTAAATCAGCCAACTAATACATAAAATGTAGGAAGTCACTAAATACCTCTATTCGGGACAAGACAATTTCAATGGCCTTGAAATTTAGGCAACACGTCCCAGTCGCCTTTACCTCTTAGTGTTTCCCTGGTACCTGGACAAAGATTTTATGAACTCTTGAATCACTTTTGCTCGAGATCAGGTGAATAAATCCTGTAACAGTAAGAATGCTATTTCTTAGTGATCAATACCTCATACAAAAGTACATTCATGGACCAAAAAGTGAATGAACTGATATTTGAACTATACTTAACTTAAAGACGAAGTTAAGAAAATGTTTATTTATTTATTTTATTTTATTTATTTGTAAAAGGCATACAGGATTACAATCCTGCAATTGCCTTATTAACATAATATTTCTAATACAATACCGTTATTCAAAAATATAATAGGTAAAAAAGTAAAATAAGCAAGCTGCAAGGACAAAACGAGAAAAGATAAGAAAGATAAAAATACAGAATACAAATAAAGTAAAAAATACAACAGACAAAAAATAAATGTAAATATAAACCCTTGTACATACTGTGTTACAAGTGTATGCATTATAAAAATTAATTTCAATTTATTATTTCAGTTTCAATTCATAAATATTAATTTCAATTCAATACTATTGCATATAAAAGGACATACAAATATGTTGTGTTTTAATTAGTGTTATTGTCCTTTCGAGTGTACACTTTAAGAGCAAAATCCATTTCAAAACATTAACCCGGAGAGTTCCAAATCCATACATAATTGCTTAATTTTTGCATGAAAATGTGGTTCACTATCAAAAAATATATCACAATATTTCGACACAAAATTGTATAGTTTTAAAGTTCTAAGAATCGATGAATTTTTGTGTTGAGTAATTCTTCAAAATGTGTGTCAGTAAGCTTCTTGCTCTTCAAGATTACAAGAAGTAAGATTGAATTACGTACTGTATTACTTGAAGCCAATAAATACTATACGAGTTGAAAAAAATAGTTTCAGATTCCTATTATTATTATTATTATTATTATTATTATTATTATTATTATTATTATTATTATTATTATTATTATCCTTTTAGCAAACTTTTCTCGCAGAAATGAAATCTTTAAGTTTTACATCCCACAGTTATGCCTGCTAGGCTAAAGGAGATAATAATGATGAGAAATGAATGAAATGGTGAAATGAAGAAAGTGGGAGGAAACGGAGAACCCCGAAGAAACGCATGCACACGGTGTTTGTCCACCAAAAAGTTCACTTGGCGCGAGCTGGGATCTTTTGTCCCAGATTTTCTAACTTAATCTTCTCCAAACATGTTCAAACTTACGTAATTGTACTGAAAATTCCGTTTCTCCTCCCTTCAAAAAGAAAAATGTCGTGGTTGCCTCACAGTTGGTCATTGGCTCAATGATTTAACTTTACTGGGATGCGAAAATCTTCGGATTAGTGGAAACAGGACAAAATCTCTAGTTTTAGTTTCAGAGAAAATAAGGGACCTATTGGTACGGTCTTGAAAATATCGGCAAAATAACCGAGGGGACATAACCTAGTTAAATGTCTTCCTCATTTGTATACCTATACTTTATTTTTATTATTATTAAAATTATTGGAATAATACAACTAAAACTCTCTTCCTTACCTAGTAATATTGTACTTGATTCACCTCGTCATCTTATTTTCCACAGATGAAGGTGGTACAAAAACTGAGACTGTGGACCAGGTCGATGGAAGTCTGCTATCTTTGACGTCAGAAGATGCTCTTAGACTTGGTGAAATTGGAGTGTTGATGGAAACCATGTTTGGTAATTCAAGAGATATCGAGTGGGCCCTTGTCAAGGTTTGTTTCTTTCTATTTTTCTTCTTCTTCTTTCCTTACTTACATACAATTCTAATACCGGTAAACATAATGGGATATTCAATAAATAAGACTTGATATACCATCCGTATTAATAGTATTAAACTGACCGGGCCTTATGCAGAGTTGTTTTAATGTATGATTAGAGCCATACTAAAGGTTTGACTAAAGCATGGTTATCAGAAGTGTATTCAGAATCTCTTATTAGCACACAGTAGTTGATTAAGTTAATCATATGTGACTAATTAATTTAGAGCAGACGACACCCTGGTTTATAAGTGAACAAGTTTGTAAACAGAACGCTGCAGCCTAGCTGTTGCGCACCTAATCCTACATTTCCCCACTCCCTTCTCCGCGACAATGATGTTTTGCAGTGTTGCAATCTGCAGGGAGCGGAATGGTCTGAGGATTTTCTACGACATTTGAGTGTAAATGCTGTATATTGACTGTTTTAAATTGTTAATGCATTTTAATATTTTCTCTTTGAATATTAAAAGAATATTAAAAGAGGTTGCTTACCTACTAAAAAAAGTAAGATTCGGACTTTAAACATTCCCAATTATGACAGAGCTACAAGGGGCCGTGGTGGCTCAGTGGAAGAGCGTTCACCTTTGGTGCGTGGGGTCCCTGGGTCGATCCCAGTTCGCGCCAAGTGGGCTTTGTGGTGGACAAACACCGTGTGCGTGGGTTTTCTCGGGGTTCTCCTGTTTACTCTCACTTTCTTCATTCCACCATTTCACTCATTCCTCATCACACCGTCCCCCTTAGCCTCGATGTATAATCGTGGGATGTTAAACTGAATATTTCACTCCATTTTATTATTACAGAGCTATGGTTAGAAGGAAACATCTTTATATAGGCCTATACAGAATGATGATTATGATGACGTGTTCTGCCTGAAGGCAGGTCTTTGACCTGCAGCAGCTCCCTGTGAAAGGTTAACCCATGGTGGTTTGCTATTGCCTTCCATGAGATGAAAATGACGTCCTAAAGACGAGGTCTACAGTTTAAAGTGAGATCCGAACCACTCGTATCCCCATCGAACCTGGGATGCCTTGATTACAAGACGACGAGCTTACACATTTATCCACCGTGAACACCCTGCTTTATAGAATAATAAACTTAAATTTATATTTTTACTGAATTGATTAGTGATGCGCACGACACAAATTTTGAAGTTGTCTCGACTCGAAACTATTTTGTAAAAGTGATATCTCGTCTCGAAAAATGTATGTTTCTATTGCAAGAATTTTGTATCGTCTCGAATCTTTTCGTAAAAATTATGTCTCGTCTCGTCTCGATCGTATACCTAGGGTGATGATTAAATCAAATATTTTAATTGTAACTGTGCCAAATATTTTGATAAGCACTTCTGGAAGAGGAACTAGCTGAAATAAAAGAAATCGTTGAACAAAGTTTTCTCTACTAATTATCATTGTTATAGTTTTTTTTTTTTTTTTTTTTTTTTTTTTTTTTTTGCACAAGTATCTTCAGCCTTGGAAGGAGAATAATTATTCATTCTTACTGAGAAGGATGGGGGCGCAAAATGTTAAATATTATAACACTTGAGACAGTTTGTACTAACAATAGACTGAAAGCAGCTTATTTGTTGTCTTATATTGACAAAAATACTTTTGTCAACTCGTCTAATTGAAGTAAGACAGAAATATTTCCCTTTCAGAAAGATGCGCCCCCGTTCTGTATTCGCCTTTGGTTCAGTATCGTAATGTTCTAGTAGGCTCGGCTGTCAGGTCAGTCTTTAATGTGGCATCTAGAAAATTAAGTCATTCGCCTTTTGGTTTCTCTTCGTTATAAAGCATAATAACGAACATACGTGAATATACTACCGTAGAATACGAAGAGCTACCACCGCAACGCATTTTCAAAAGCGGGATTAAATGAAATGGACCACTGATATGAGAATTACGAGTCGGTATTCTAACGCTACATGGTAATATTTATTTTAGCAGGTGATATTTGTTGTAACATAAGTTTGCTGAGTTAGTATCACTGGAACTTTCAAAGCCAGACCAGTGGATGGAAGAGTAGTGGGGAGGATGGCGGAATACGAAGTGCTCCGTAGCGATCTGCGCATCTTGGTTTGAAACTTGTCGAGTTATAGCCGCAATAAACTTACATTATGAGAATACAAAGACAATTAATTATATGTCTTTCTTTCTTTCTAATCTTTCCACCTCATCGGGTGAATTAATTACGAAGCAACTATTATGCTGAGTTCTCTACACTAACAGAACTGTTTCTTAAGGTGAACAGTAAGAGATAAGTAGAAAATTTCCAGTTTTCTGAAGGATAGCCTACATATAGCTGATTGATAAATTAATTTTCTTTATAATTACACCAGAATCCTTCTATTGTCTTTAATATTAATTGACTTCTACTTATCCCTGTCATAAGCACATCTCTCAGAAATTATAATCAGATTTCGTAACTACTTAATTGCTGTGATATCAAACCACAAAGAACACCCCTGGACATAACATACCAATAGATTTGCTCAAGGGATTAGGAGACAACGCAAGGAAAGTACTGACTTCACTTATTAACGAGATTTACCTGAGTGGAGAATGGTAAATGATTTTCTTGATGTTACAATGATCGCATTGCCGAAGAAGAAGCAAGCAAACAAGTGCCGGTCACAGAACCATTAGCCTGATTTCCCACACTGGAAAGATTATTGCACGCACAGTGAACAGGCGGGTGGAAAGGAAGATAGATGAGAGGTTAGAAGAAGATCAATTTGGATTCTGGAAAGGAAAATACACCAGAGATGCTATTGGATTGATGAGAATTATATCAGTAAGAATTCTTGATGTAAAGGAAGAGTTGTGTTTGTGCTTCTTCAACTGGCGAAAAGCTTTCGACTGGTCAATTGGACGAAACTTCTGAAAATACTTAAAGAAATCGGAGTCAACTGAAGAGATCGACGACTCATTCGCAACCTGTACATAGAACAACGAGTGAAGTTGTGCTCGAATGAAGGAGAAAGCAATAGTGTGGAGATTGGAAGAGAAGTCAGACAAGGATATAGGTTGTCTCTTTCACAAACAAGGGTGTAGTTTGTCTATAACACTACATCTCAGTACGTAAGGTTTAGTACGAACAGTCTACTACTGCACTGTAAGTACCAAAAACTCACAGTAACTGTACAAGGTGGCGACTACCAACGTCGATTCACGTAGCACAACGCCTAAAGAAATTTTGCCTCATCCGCTCAAAGATCCCCGGCGTTTCTTTCACAATCAAGCAGGCGGCTATTACTCTTGCAAGCAAGTCCTCTCCGGATTCTACTGCGATTCATACACCAAGGACTTGATGTGATCTCAAATTTAAAAAAAAAAAAAAAAAGTTGAGAGGAATAAGATCCTGGGAGTGTGCTGGCCATCGGATGGGACATTCTCTTTCAATCCAACAAATAGGAAAGATTGTATTCAAATAACGGTGAACATGCACATCGAAGTAGGAAGGTGCATTGTCATGTTGCACCCACATTCTCGCGTGGACATCTAGAAGTACATTCTCCCTAGTTCCAGCAGTACATCACGAAGGAAGGAAGGTCCTTGATGTATGAATCGCCAGTAGAATCTGAAAAAGACTTGCTTGCAAGAGTTCTAGCTGCCTGCTTAATTGTGCAAGAAACGCCGGGAATATTTGAGCGAGTAAAGCAAAATT
Source organism: Thermobia domestica (assembly GCF_964235325.1). NCBI lineage: Eukaryota > Metazoa > Arthropoda > Insecta > Zygentoma > Lepismatidae > Thermobia > Thermobia domestica. The sequence goes on along the minus strand of NC_137454.1, from coordinate 24,480,272 downwards.
TCGTTAGGCGTTGTGCTACGTGCGTCGAGGTTGATACTCGTCACTTTGTACAGTTACTGTGAGTTTTATGTACGTACAGTGCAACAATAGCATGTTTGTATTAAACCTTACATAATCAGATGGAGTGTTATACACAATAAAGAAAGTTACATCGACTTCATAAACACAGTTCTTATGAAACGTCGTACGTGTTACCACAAATTGCTGTAAGTTCAAGATGGCGTGACGCTTGAACTAGCAGTTTTCGACCTTCGGTTTTCTATCTACAAATACCTATATTGAACCCCTTTATCACCCGTATAAATTTGACCCAAGGAGTTACCGACACCCTGGTACATATATATATATATATATATATATATATATATATATGTGTGTGTGTGTGTGTGTGTGTGTGTGTGTGTGTGTATGTGTGTGTGTGTGTGTGTGTACGAGCACCGCACCCCCTAAATCCGGTCGTGTTTTTCAGGTCAGTTTTTCAAAATGTTTACATAGCATAAAACTTCTTGAATATTCTGGTTCACTTGACTTTTCATGAACGATTTACATGAATTATAACAAACAGATTTATATGACTTAATGTGCACAAAGGTTTACATGACTCAAAGTGAGCATCGGTTTACACAACATAAAATGAGCGTATTTACACGATTTACATGAGCATAGGTTCACAACACCTAAAATGGGTATATATGACTTAAACTCATTATAGATTACATCACTTATAATGAACATCGATTTACATGAATTATAATGACCATAGGTTTACATTAGTTATAATGCACAAGGTTTATATGTTACGGTTTTCATAACTTATAAGGTACGTTGGTTTGCATGATCCATAATGAACATAGTCTGCAATATCTTTTTTAAAATATGAGTCCCAATCTCTGTTCTCCAAAAGTAAATTACTATGTAATTACATTAAATTTAATTTTGTTTCAGGACAGAATTTATCTTCTTCAAGCTCGTCCAGTAACTTCCTATGACACATGGACTGATTTTGAGTTGCTGCATGAACTGGATTCTCCTAACCCAACAGACAATGAAATTATCACTTTTGCGAACATAGGGTATGGCAATGCTTTATCTTATATACATATTTCATGAATATACTAGGTAGTTTGAAAAGTTCTGGAAAGTAAATTCAAACCATGAGAATGTATCTCTACTTCCCTCACACTAACACACTTCAACCAATGATATTCAAAGCACTTTATGCCATCACGAAAGTCAGATTTCTCCAAATTAGTAAGTACTCTACAAGTGATTGTGTGAGATTTTCAGCTGATGAAAATCAGTTCCCTAAGGAATATTTTCGGCATTGAGAAGAATGGAAATCCAATCCAGCCAAATCAGATAAGTAGCATGGGTGTGACTAGTGATGGGTAAATTCCCGGAAATATATTTTTCGGAATTATTTCCTGGGAAAATTCCAGGGAAGATTCCCAAAGATGGGAATATTCCGAGAATTTATATACAAACACAAAGAAAATTGAATTATGTTACTATGATTTCAAAAGTAAATTCGTTTCTTATCACCGTACATTATTACTGTTATGTCCAGAAGATTCTTCAAAATGTATAATCTGAACGGCATTATGTTATTTTATTAATATTTTATTATATTTAGAGAATACGCATAAATGTATATTTACTTACAATATGTTCTATGCAACTAAATATGTGGAAAAATGGTATAGTAAGTCCACATACTTTTACACCGCTAAAAATTTATATGTAAGTGGATTTTCTAAACTTGACCCTACTATTGATATTATAAACATATTAAATTTTTATATGTTATAAGCAAATTAGGTTGGGTAACTGTCAGAAGACATATGTCTCACCATGTCTGAGAAGACACATTTGTGCATACATATTTATGTTCACAATATTTGCAAGATACTAACCTAGTTTTATAATTTAGCACGTACCATTGTAACACACGACCTTTCTTGCTACCTATTTCTCGAAATTTCATGCGTTAATTCACATGTAAGAGAAGTCTGAGCACCTTTTCAGAAATTTGAATCAGAGCCAGGAGACAGACCGACGTCTATTACTAACGATGGTTTGGGGTGTATTGATAGTACTTCATCTCTATTTCTACATAATGTCTACTTTGCCTTACAAACTAGTTCCTTTTCATCATTTTTAAATTAGTACTTTGCTACTTTTTAGTGCAAATGGAAATGGAACCTTAAATATCATAATATTAGTTATTTAAAGTACTGTCAAAGAATTTTATTTTTTTAATCTCCAAATTATTTAAAACCTAGAAGTAAATAATAATAAATGAAAATAAAGTAATTAGACACATGGTTCTTATAATTTGGAACATAAAGTAAAGAAGTGGAGATAAATTCCTTCCAGGAAAAAAAACCGGGAATATTCCCTTTTTTCTGTTTTCCTTCCCACCGCGAATATTCCCACTGCCCATCACTAAGTGTGACATCAAATCTTAGTTCATCGATTTTAATCAGCAAACAACAGTACATGGAGTTGTGCATTGTATTGATGGTTGATGAGTTAGTTTTTTTGGTAGTCATTTCTTGTGTATTTCTTACTTAGTTAATACGAGTGAAATATCCATCCGTAATAATAATAATAATAATAATAATAATAATAATAATAATAATAATAATAATAATAATAAGTCTTCCATAATACGAGTAGTTACAGTAACTGGACTAAATTCAATTAGGAAGATACATCGAAAATTCTTTTAAACAAAAATTAAAGTTAAGATCTTTGCACTGTATTTAATATATTTGGCCTTCTTTGGAGGTCGATATCGTGATATTTACATTGTTTTAATTGTTGTTCTATTCCTGGTTTGTAATATATAGCCCTATTGACGAACAAAATATCAAAGTGGGATTTGTCTGTCCAAGTTTTGCTCATAAATTTTCATTATAATTGGTGTCACTAATTACGATACACACCTTGCAAATATTGCTTCGTAGATTGTTAACAGGTTGACTGCCAAAGTGATTTGAGGGTACTGATCCCAGGAGGCCATAAATTTTTTCTTACCTTTGGCTCGATTATGGATAGTTATATCACATTTTTGTCGTGATATTTTTCCTCCCGAAAATGTACCAATGGGAGCCGAGCACCATATGTGATGCTCATGGTTTTTCATAGTAATTTGTGACAATGAGTATCATATATGATGCTCAAGAACTTGGATAAGTTAGTAATTTGTGATATCAAACATAATCATCATCTATGGTGCTCATGGCCCCACAGAAAAATAAGGTGAATGCTCATGACAGTCAATTCGCAAGTAACCGCTCATTATCTTGAACGCCCAGCAATTCAGACAAAATGTAAATTCGGCATCTTGCATTGTCAATCATGCATTTTTATTTTATTTTATTTTTATTTTTTCTTTGCGAATATTAATTTTAAATGTAACAAACACACACATACAGAACAATAGACAAATTTTGATTTAAAAATATACGGAAAGGAATAATTATCAAGAATACATATAGAATAAATCTATAACTAACTAACTAACTAACTCTATGGCCTATGGAACGCCGAGGTTCAATGCCGCATTCACAAAAGTTCTCCACTGACTTCTATCCTTATCTAACAGCATCCAGTTTCTACTTTGTATTTCAATATCTGCGAGATCCATCTTAATATTGTCCTCCTATCTGCGCCTAGGTCTTCCTAATGGTCGTTTTCCGATTGGTCTTCCAGTCAAGACTTTGAAAGCGTTCCTACTTTCTTCCATTCTAGTTACATGACCCGCCCACCTAAGCCTCCTAGATTTGAAGACCCTAACAATGTTGGGTAAACCATATAAATTATGTAATTCCTCGTTATGAAGTTTCCGCCATTCCCCATTCCCTTTCCTCTTGGGACAGAACATTCGTCTCAGGTATTTGAAACTATCCACTTTATCAAAAGTATTATTTAATATTTTAACGCATCCATAATTTGCTGTATTACGGTCCCGACGCACTTTCATGTATTTAGTTTTCTCTGCATTTACTCCTAAACCCATGTCCCTGAAAGCGTTTAATAAAACTTCTGCATTTCTTTGTATTTTTCTCCTATCATCCCCTATTAAATTTACATCATCAGCATATGCCATAACCTGGTGAATACCGTTCAACTCTAGGCCCTGGTTGCTATCTTTGATTTTCCTTATAGCGCATTCCAGAACAAAGTTAAATAATAATAGCGACAACGCAACTCCTTGTTTCAGACCATTTTCGACGTGAAACTCGTGGACAAAAATTTTCCTACCCGGACTTTACTTTGGGATTCATTTAAACATATCTCAATTAATCTAATTAGCTTTCTCAGTATTCCAAGTTCTGCAAAAACATTGTATAGTGTTTCTTTCCTAACTGAGTCATACGCCTTTCTAAAATCAATAAATAATTGACGTACCGGGGTATTGTATTGCCACTTTTTTTCGATTATTTGGCGAATGGTAAATATTTGGTCGATAATTGATCGGTTTCGTCTAAATTCGCACTGATAATCTCCAATAATTTCATCTGCGTATGGGGTCAATCTTGCTAATAGAATATTTGAAAGGATTTTATAGGATGTTGACAGAAGAGAAATGCCTCGATAATTATTAGAGTCAGTTTTGTCGCCTTTCTTGTGAATTGCAACAATGATTGATTCTTTCCACTCTTGTGGCAATTTGTCCTTGTTCCAGATAAGGAGAATGAGTTTGTGTATCTTGTTCTACAACTTTTCGCCTCCTCTTAAAATTAACTCAGCCGGAATTTCATCTACACCCGGAGATTTGTGTTTCTTTAATTTCTTTATAGCGGTTCCTACTTCTATTTGGGTGGGTTCTGGAATCTACGGTTATGCAGTGCATATCTCCTTTTCTCCACGCACACTAATTTTTGGTTGCGTGTTAAGCAAATCGTCAAAGAAATCTTTCCATCTATTTAAGATGCTATCCGTATCAGTGAGAACTATACCGTCAGGTTTATTTAATATATAAGCACGAGGTTGATAGCCTTTCTTAAATTCGCTGATCCCCTTATACATGTCCCGGATGTTTTTATTTTTACTACTATCTTCAAGTTCCTTAATTTTAGCTTTCAAAAAATCGCGTTTCTTTGTTCTAAAAGTTTTGGAAGTTTCCCGCCTAATATCTGCGAAATTTTGTGTAATTATTTCATTCGGATTTTATAGCCAGTGTAATTTTGCCTGTTTTCTCTTCTCTGCTAGATTAAGGCATTCCTGGTAGAATCATGGTTTGTTCCTACGTATTTCCGCGAGTCTTCTAAAACCGAGAATCTATTCGAAACTTCAATCTGGTATTCCTCTCTTACCTGGCTCTCTTCTAATTTCTTTAAATTAAATCTCTCCGTTTTCGGACAATGAATATTACCTTTATTCAACGATAATCTCTCTCGTATTATCGCTGCTACCAGGTAATGGTCAGTGTCACAATCAGCCCCTCTAAACGACTGGACATCAATTATGCTAGATTGCCTTCTTCTATCTACTAAAACGTGATCAATTTGATTATGTATTTTTCCGTCTGGTGATGTCCAAGTGTATTTATGAACGTCGCGATGTGGGAATTTTGTACTCTTCACGATTAGGTTTTTGGATGTAATAAATCTATAACAACGTAAAAATTAAAATTGAACCACAATAATTACATAATGGAAAACACTCTGCACTCTGCTACCACAAGTTTTCAAAATGCATCAATTAAATTAAATTTATATTCCTATTAGAGAACGAACAGCTCATTCAGTTCCTTTCCAGAAGGTAAAGTACCAAGGATCGACGAGACGTTACCACGTCGGATAGAAACAGCTATGCGCTGTCTTAGAAAAGATGTAGACCTGAATTCGCCAAAAACGAAAGAAATTCGTCTTCCTACCTCCCTAATGAATTCAAGACTTCTTGCACCCAAGCCACTGGTTTTAATAGCAATTGAAGTGGAAACAAAAATTTTATTTATTTATTTATTACAATTTGACTACTACCAAGGTTTTCTTTCCAAGCATTCATGACCGCATTTAAAGTCAAAGATTCAGTTGGAGAGATTTAAAAAAAAAAAAAACATCGAACAGAGTGTTTCACAGTTTTTCTCAAACTGATAACGCGTTTCTGTTGTTTCATTTCCGAAACTGATAACGCGATTTTGTTGTTTCATTTCTGAAACTGGCCCTTCTAAATCATGACTGACTGACTGTCTGGCCTATGGAAGACGGTGGTTCAATGCCGAGTTCACAAAAACTTTCCACTGACTTCTATCCTTAGCCAACTGGATCTAGTTTTTACATTGTACTCCTATTTCTGCGAGATCCATCTTAATATTGTCCTCCCATCGGCCCCTAGGTCTTCTTAATGGTCGTTTTCCGATTGATCTTCCTGTTGAGACTTTGAAAGCGTTTCTACTTTCTTCCATCCTGGCTATATGACCTGCCCACGTGAGCCTCCTAGACTTAATGACCCTAACAATGTTGCGTAAACCGTATAAATTATATAGGTCCTCGTTATGAAGTTTCCGCCATTCCTCATTCCCATTTCTCTTGGGTCCGAATATTCGTCTCAGGATCTTGTTCTCAAATACTTTGTCTACGTTCTTCCCTCAGAGTAAGTGACCATGTTTTGCAACCATACAGTACAATAGGCGTGATTATCGTTTTGTATATTTTAAGCTTCAAATTCCTCGACAGAATTCGCGACAACAAGAGATTTTGAACTGAATAATAACACGAATTTCCTGCTTTTAGTCAACATTTAATCCTAGTTAATATCGTCAATATTGATCCTAGATATTTGAAAGTATCCGCTTTATCAAATGTATTCGCGACAAACTTCCATGTATTTAGTTTTCTCTGCATTTACTTCTAAACCCATGTCCCTCCAAGCGTTTAATAAGACCTCTGTATTTCTTTGTATTGTTCTTCTGTCATCACCTATTAAGTTTACATCATGAGCATACGCCATAACCTGGTGAATACCATTCAACTCTAGGCCCTGGTTGCTATCTTTGATTTTCCTTCTAGCGTACTTCAAAACAAAGTTGAATAATAATAACGACACGACAACGCATCTCCTTGTTTCAGGCCATTCTCGATGTGAAAGCTCGTGGACAAAAATTTTCCTACCCGTATTATATATATATGGAAGAAGGCACCTTATAAAACGTAGTCGGTTAGAAAAGTCCTATTATTTATAGGTCTTTCTGAGAATTTCTCAAATTTTCTTTGAGAATAAAAGTTAGCAGTTTTTATTGGTTTATGAATTGTAAATTCAAACAATACCGTGTATATATTGTTTTGAATAAGTCATGAAGATAACATGCACAAAAAATACATTGATATAATTGAAGTCTAGTGTGAAATTACCTTGATAAGATAGCAGGTAGAACGAATTAACAAACGGGATTTGGTTTTCTCCCATAACCTTTTTATTATAAAATTCCTGTCATATAGGGCTACAGCATAACAAGAAAGGCCATTATAAGAGTAATCCGAAGAAAGTTCCCTGCGTATTTTGGATAAATAGAGGTTGGTGTCCCGTAGACCTCCAAGCAAGTTAAGAGAGGAGTTGAGTTCCCACAAATGCTCCAGGCAATCAGTGGACAGGAGGCCTCAGAGCTCCAGGCAAGCTAAGAAACTTGGGTTAGGTTCCCATCAGGATCCTGACGCCTACAGTCGGACAATTTGTCCATGCCGACCAGATGCCGCGGTCTGATTGCCGGCGCCGGACACCGACGTCTTTCCGCGCGATTTTCGACCGCGACGAATATTTGTCTTGCCGAGCAGTCGGCAAACAGCCGGAAATGAGCATTAAATGCGTCGACGCCGCCGTCGGAAAGTTGCCTTGCTTGGCAGTCGGCAAACAATCGTAAATGCACAGGAAATGTGCTGTCCCCGCCGTCAAAAAGAGACCGGCATAAAGAGTCAGCAGAGGGTCGGAAAGAGGCCTTTCCGACTGTTTTGCCGACTCTGACGGTCGGCAACAGTCGGTAAAGGGCATTTTATTTTACGATTTTCGACCCCTTGCCGCCTCGGCAACTTGGAACAAGTAGATCGTCGTGCCGCTGCGGACGGGTGCCGGCTGCCTCCGCCCCCCACCCCCCGTCGACGGTGGCAATCCCTCTTTCCGACCGCGACTTCCTGATGGGGGTTAGAACTCTCAGAGCTCCAGACAAGCTAAAAGAGAGGATTTGACCAACCGAAACTCATGTCGAAGGAGAACTTAGACCTATGTGGTGTTTTATTCCCTCTTGTGGACGGTAATGCCGCTAATGTTCCTCTTCTGTTACATTACTTGATATGAGGATTCCTGTTGTCTGCTTGCTCCATTGTAGTTGTAATAAGAGAGCACGTGGTTATCTTTACAAACAAGAAGCACGTGATAGAGTTTGCAAATACGTATAAACCACGTATAGGATATTACAATAGTTTCCTTCAAAATCGAGCAAGTGAACGTTGTTCAGAATTACAGTACGGTGGAAGCATTAATACTAGAAACGATGAATATGTCGTGAGTTAAGGACACTTGGACTGTAAGACTGAAAGACGTGATGGGGACGACACTCGTCAAGTGTGAAGTAGTAAAGTTTAATATAATATGCTGCAAAGAATTATATTAAAATTTAGTAGCTTCGACACTCATAGACATTGTCGACCGTTGTTTTCCGAGCACTTATTGTTCACATAGCAATTCATGACTCGAGATAACGTGTAATATGTGGAAAATGTGTGTGAACATATAACGAACTACCTGGACCATAAAGTTTAATGTGGTGAAAATCTTATAGCATGATGATGTGCAATTTGGAATATATTATAAAAGTGAATACCTGCACTGGCCATGGTTCCTAACTAACTAGTATTTTACTATCAGGGCAGGAAGTAATGTTACAATTTTGAATAAGTATAATGGATGGTACAGATTCCTTAAAGGTCGCATTCATGACTATTTGAATTTTTACATCATAGTATCAAATAAAAACTAAAATATTGGTAGTAAGATATCCAAGGGAAATTTATTTAATAACTTTCATTCCTTTCTGACAGGCTAAAATATATAATTCGAGATCCAAAATACGATTATTGATAATCTGGTTTCAGAATTTATAAGATGGTATAAAGAATACATTACAGTTAGCGAAAATATAATAAAATTTTGAATGTTAAGTATAGTTTCTGATTTCTTTCGTTGTGTACTTTATTGTCCCCATTAGTGAATTTACAATAGCATTTTTCTTATGTTTAGAACTTTGTGTACCTATACCTCTGAACTGATGGCACAATTTTTGATGGGCTGTAGGTAGTTTTATATTTCAGAGCTAGCAACCTTACCTCACCTTATCTTATCCTAGTAAATGGGCATATATCAGATGTGGACAAAGGTCACATCAGTGTCTGGTTTTAAATCCCAATTAGTTTCAGTAAACTATTCAAATCCAGCTAAACGACTCTATTGCTTACTTTTTCTTTAAACTTGAGAATATGTAATTTCCATGTGAATTTCGATTCAAATATTTTACATTAGAGCTTCAACATATCTGTATTCCGTGGACCTAAAATTCGAAAATGAAATTAAAGAAAATACTAACTTTACGTCCCTCGGTTATACCCTAATGGAAGTGAATGATTATGAAAGAATTAGTGAAATGTGAGTGTGGGAGGAAATGAGAGAACACTGAGAATATCCACAGAAATGTTGCTATCCAATGCAAACTCAGTTGACCTGGAATCGAATGAGGAAGCCGTTGCACCAGAGATAGGCCAAGCTTTTACATCGTATACTGATGAATGTCGTCATATGCGATTCGAGCGTTCGGGTGTCATGATACTGATTCGAATCTTCGTTAATTGGATATCTAAGGCTTGTATTTTTTTTAGCTATTGATTAACTACATCAGGTAAAGAATTAGTGTTGCATGCAATGGGTCACTACAGATTGCTTGTATCGACGTGCAACAGGCGATAAGAGCTATGTCATCTGCAAATTCGGGACTCTGGGATGGCACTTATGTATAAGATATACAACAGGGAAACACAGCTTTATAATTGAAAACTTGGAGTAGAATAGCGTTCATTAATAGAGATGGAAGCTGTTCCTTTATGAAGAAAGTGATAGGTGAAGTGGATATATAGCGTAAAAACATTTAATATTTAAGAATATGCAGCCATATATTCCGGGTGGAGCTGATATCCTTTAGTACCGTTAAGGGTCTTCATTACAGCAAAATTAAACTACCGCTAATTTTAGAGTTTTTCTGTAATATCTTCAAAACAAATAAAAATACTCGAAAAGCAGAAACGTAGTGAACTAGACAGTACGATTTTGTATGTGATACCGTTATCACAACTCATCTATCTGCTTTCGATTTGCCTGTAGAAAGATTTAGCATTTTTTGCGGATTTTGTAAATAGTGGAATACAAGCTCACTAGATTGATGCACAAATTGTGGTACCACAGGTGAATGTTCTACCACTGCTCCACAGTATCCTTTTTCCCAAATTTACATGTCATAAATGGGTTGTATATGTACTTAGTTCCGCATGTACAAGTGATCCCCCTCATAACATTTCCCTTCGGATTACTAATTTCATATATTCTTATATAGACGATTGGAGTTTCGTATAAGGTCCTTGATCGATTCTTTAAAATTCAGAATGTGATAAAATATTCGCTGAAGAAATATGACATACCAACTGCTAACGAATGTTAGATTTTTTTATGTTGATTTGCTTTTTATGCTAACATTCGAATCAAATGGACACAGCAAAATATTACTTATAGCTCTTTGTTAATGTTACGAATTTGTTGTTGCTATAACGTGTTTTACGTTTTAAGTAAGGCGTAAACCTCGTCATCATATCGTAACACTGAAAGTTGAATTTTTACCAAATATTGACAATCATTGATTCACGCCACAACGTCGTAACGCTGAAAGTTGATTTCTCAGCAGACGATGATCAATCATTGATTCACGCGAATACGTCATAACACTGAAAGAAGAAACGACAGAAGTTTGGCAATCATTGATTCACGCTACTACGTCGTAACGCTGAAAGTTGATTTCTCAGCAGACGATGATCAATCATTGATTCACGCGAATACGTCATAACACTGAAAGAAGAAACGACAGAAGTTTGGCAATCATTGATTCACGCCACATGTCTTAGCGCTGGAAGTTGACTTCTCAGCAGATGATAGCCAACCATTGATTCACGCGAATACATCATAACACTGAAAGTAATTTCTTACCAAAAGTTTGGTAATCATTGATTCACGCCCAGCTTAGCAATCATTTTTTCACACTGCAAAAGATAATTTGCTACGTCATAGTATAATATTGATTAATTACATTTAGGTAAAATATTTATTATTTTAAACGTATGGTAAACAAAAAATAAAAATAAAACATTTTGCGTTGTAGTTTTTCAACATGTTTGGAAAGTGACAGTCATGTAACACATGGATATTATTATTATTTTCCAGAGAAGTCCTTCCTGGGTTCGTATCCCCGCTGTCTCTATCCGTCGTGACGAAGGGAATTGATTTGGTGATTCAGAAAACTGCTCACGCAAGCAACAACTTCAAACAAATTGACTCGCATTTTACATGGTGTATGACAGTTACGCATAACAGAGTGGCGGTTAGCATGCTTAATGTAAGTACAGAAAATTGTTCAAATTTTAGTGCTATATTTTTTTTCTGATTGTTTAAATTACAGTAGTTACAGGCCCGTAGCCAGAACACTAAGAAAGTTCAAATCCGAGACAATTTTGGGAGCATTCATTCATACATATCAACTAACCAAGGGCACCAATCCTGGGGAGGGCCGGGGCCCCGACCCCCTCCCCCAAAGCTCATGTGGGCCCCCCTATTGTAATTTAAAAAAAAAGCCCTATATGTAGAATGACATATGCTATATTGTTGAATAGTTGCCTAACAACATATCTATACCAAATCGGAGAGTTTTTAAAAAAAATGAAGAAATTAGTGGTTGAAGCCATATATTTTCCAGTTACGACGAGTGTCACGTGGTCTCATCAGCCGTGAGAGGGTTAACTATTTCTTCTAAAACAACAGGTACTAAGTTCATTTTTAATGCAGTTTTTTTAGTAATTTGTGCATTTATTTTCCCCTGATGATGTGTAGAACATTTAGGTAGCATATTCGGTTGAGGTTTGGAAAAATATACAGGGTGATGCAAAATTCAGCTTTGTAGTACAGAAAGTATAACTTGGTTTTCAAAATGTGAAGAAAGTGCATATATTAACGAATGCCCTGTATGTACTTCTCAATGGCACAGCTACATATTCCTCTGGTATCATTCGTTAACCATAGTATGATGTGTCAAAGCCACATATAATGGAATAGAATCTGTTATATTTTGTAAAAACAAATAAATAGAACCAAAACTTATATAGAAAGTTTAACTTTTCTTCAACGGTAAGGGACCTTCATTGCCATCCGACCACAAGGAGGGTTTTGTTCTTCAATTTGAGCTTTATTTCGTCAAAATATGTTTCGGAGATATAGCGTATAGTATGTAGTATATAGAAACAATGAATAACAATATAATATAGGGCTACAATATTTGGCATAATTCGAATGCAATTTGTCTCAAAATCCTCATATAGATACCTTCTGCAACTGAATGCCCCCTCTCCCCAATTTACAGAGAAATCGGCGCCCTTGCAACTAACAACTGAAAATTTCAGGAGGGGGCTAAGTGTCCACAGAGAGAATGTACGCCTGGCCATCCACTACGGGCCTGATCAGTATCTGTGGTACTTGGAATAAAATCGACATACCAAAATTCTTACTAAATTTCCTCAATTATTTAAAGTCGCACATTTATTTAGTATATTGCTTGAAACCCAAATTAGAAGAATTATTTTTATGAAAGAATTTGGTATGTTTAAAAGTTGCCGTAATGTTTATAGCCTCTGTCTCCGATATATTACGTATTATATTTTATCTGCCTTGTGTTTGTTTATTATTCGAATTTTTCAATATTCTCCAGAAATATAAACCGTGCTTATAAATATTATTCACCAAATTCGAGAAATAATGTTTTATTACATCAAGATTTTTCCTTTAAACAGTCTTTCTGAACTCTGAGTACCTCTGATACTCCTGACTTTTACAAAATATGTATTATTATTATTATTATTATTATTATTATTATTATTATTATTATTATTATTATTATTATTATTATTATTATTATTATTATTACACAATATTCGTCCTCCGATCTTTAAAATTTGTATTGTTAATATGTAATTTCTTAGGCACAAGAGGATCAAATATCTCATATATTTTATCATGCAAGATTATATTCATAATAATTATGTGTGTGCATGGTTTATTCACGGTGATCTACAGGGTTCGAACTCCCCTTCCCCAAAAAAACTTTCTAAGTCAATACACATTTGTATATTTTCTTTGACAAAACTGTACTTCTTTACTAGAAAAATTGATGAAGATTTGATCTTACACCAAGGATCTTATAAAATAGAGGAACTGCTCTTACAACAAAATCTTGAAGCCATACGTCACAGTTTCGCCACCCTTACTCTGCCTACTCTGCCCAATAGGATCTCAAAGTTTTTAGCCAACAATCATGGCGGAAATGAAAGTAGCCAATCAGACGATGGCAGAAACGAGAGTAGCCAATCAGACGTACCGATGCTCTGTTGTTTTTTTTGGCTTCATCGATTTAATAGGATGAAGATACATATGGGCAGATCCTCTATTTATAACATCCTTGTCTTACACTTTATTTGTTCTCATAAAAACAATCTAGGTCTATAATTTATTTTCTGAAAATATTAGATGAAAGTACTTAACAATTACTTGCTCTTATCGGGTGCAGAACAATACCCGGTCAACATTACATAAACGTAGTGGCTTATAGTATTGGAGCCTCTCCCTCATACTTTGGACTCCTCCACACACAAAAAAAAAAAAAAAAAAATTCTGGGTACGCGCCTGTGTGTAATATTCTTGTATAGGCTATATGGTGAGTTATTTATTTTATGTGATGAAAGAAAACTTCTAGTTTGGTTTTAGAATGTAACCCCTTCGTGAAAAAATCATGGACCCCCTTAGAAAAACTTGCTGGTGTCGTTGCTGTGCCGACCTAAAGCAAATCTTCACAACTGCACTTTTATTCTTTCATAGGATATAAAGATTGATTGATTGATTGATTGATTGATTTTTACGTCTCGTTCAGCAGCGAGGCTATATGAGACGTGGACCTACTGATTAACGTGAAATCCGAACCACATGAGCTCCCGCCACGAATCGAACCCGGGTCACAGGATATAAAGAATAAGGATGAGTGACTCTGAGGTCAAAGACTTCCTTCTTTTATTCTGACTGGACGTATTCTAACTTTGTCTCTCAGTAAATGTACACTCATGTCCAAAATTATTGTCGCATGTCTATAAATATGTTTTTGTAGGAATATAATTTGATAAGAAATTCTTTCAGTATTTCTTACAATGTTAGCATGTGTATAATCGGCAAAGGCATGTATGTGGCAAATTTCATGTCAAAAGAACAGTAAATAACAATAATAAAACGAAAATAAAGCTCTTTTGTCCATTTAGCAAAATTTTCTTTTACTCATTCTAATTTTCATATTTATAATTCTTTTCCTATGAAATTTACCACAAATATATCTTTCCCGATTATACACATAGTATCAGTATCAAAAGCACCCTGCAAAACAGTTATCAAATTATATGCTTACAAAAACATAGTTATAGATATGCAACAATCATTTTGGACATGAGTGTACATTTCTTTTCTGTTCTATCGATAACAAAAAAAAAAAAAAGTTCCCTGTCTCTAAAATCTACAAAGTTATCTCTTAGTTATCAATTATCTTATGAAAACTTTATTTTAGGTAATGTTATCGCAGAACAACGAAGCCAAAGTGACTCCTATACATAAAATTGTAGATTTGGCCGTGTACGGTCATATCGTTGTGTCACCCGAGCTCATAAACGTTGCTTTGGAACGGTATGGTAAGCTTTCAAAAATGGGAGCGATGAAGAGAAGCATCCAACTAATTGGGGTAAGTATTCATCATTTTTACATCTTGATGATATGTAATTAGAAACTATAAAAAAATGTGGTTTTAAAAAAGAGAAGGAAGAATCAGGCCCGTAGGGATGCGCACGAGTCGAGGCAAGTCTCGAATCTCGACTCGACTCGACTCGAATTCGAGTCGAGATTCGAGTCGAGACACACTCTGTAAAATTCGAGACGAGTCGAGACAGACGTATTTCTCGACTCGAATTTTCGAGTCGAGACACGAGTCGAGTCGAGACTGCTCGTAAAAATCTCGACTCGACTCGAATGTCTCGAAAATCTTTCTATATTTTTTAATATTATTTTGAAGAAAGTACTTACTCAGAAACAGTCTTGAAACTAATTCAAGTGAGCAGCCATGTATAGACGTAACTTAGAGGGGGGCAAGGGAGGCAACTGCCCCCACATTTCTAAAGTTTATTAGGATAGTCATCCAGTGTTATCTATAAACTGAGCTGAAGCGAATACAACAACATTTTGCTTAATTTTATGTTTTGTTTCACAGTATTAGGGTCTTTAGGCGACTAACGAGGCCAAGAGAAAGGAGGGGCAAGGAAGTGAAAAAACAGCGACCCTGGCCTGGCAAAAGATACTAGGTTAAACCTCAGTCACTCAGTCAGGATGGGCGATCGGAACAGAGTTCGTGGCCATGCTCCACCTTTAAAATGCTGCTTGCTAGGCATACACACTGCCCAGGGCTTAAAGTGGCTTCAGTGAAAAGCCACCTCACCAGAATGCTTATCCACAGTGATTTGCGAGAACGCAGTCAACAATGGAAGTAAATAATCCCTGATCCATGTTCCAGATCTGGTTTGATAGATCATATTACTAGTCGTTTCATACACGGAACCAAAATATTAATTAAAAATTAATGCACAATGTTTGTAAAGTGACAATTGTTGTACACGAACTAAATTCTGACAACAGGCTGATTTGCCAGAACTTAGTGCCGAGCGTTCCGGCTTACTTTAAGCCTTGACACTGCCTCTCTACTACTAGCTGGGTAATTGTCATTCACTTTCGATGCATGTGTTCTGAATTGATTCACACCTCACTTTATTGCTTTTTTCGTTTTTAGACATTACATGTTCCTTTACGACGGTAATAATAATTTATAAACTGTATTGTCATGATTTCTTTATTTTTCGGTTACATCAGAAATGCTTGTAATTTGAATAAATATAGGACTTATTCAGAACATTTTTGGGGGGTGGGGGTGGAGGATCACAGAGGCAGTGTAAAATTCTGATTGAATATATCTTTTTTTCAAAAAATGCTCATATTCAGACATGTTCATATACCTTCTCCCTTATTAATTCTGGCTGTCTCTTACATAATGATTAGTTATTAAAAATTTTGCCTTACGGTATCTATGCTGATATTATTATAAAATGTTCGACTGTAAACTGTCTTTAAGTCTGAAAAAAGTTCTAGAATAACAACGGGAATGGAACTCTGATTTTAACCATATCTGGTAATGTCTTGCAATAAATGTTTTGCCACATCCATCTTAATAAAGGTCAGTGAACTTTGAGCGTGCTGGAGAAAGAGGATATGGTTTTCGTTGATGGTCAAAGGAAGAACAGGTCGGTCTGTTGTCTGGGATACAGGAAGTGTTTTATAAGGATAAGCAGAGACATTCAGAACTCGGCTCTTTGTCGGAAATCTTGTGGTCCTAAATACAAAAGATATTTTATTGCTTTCCCTGTAAGTCACAAAAATAGCAATATCTGGTATTGTTGTAAAGTGGAATGGGAGAAT
Source organism: Thermobia domestica (assembly GCF_964235325.1). Taxonomy (NCBI): domain Eukaryota; kingdom Metazoa; phylum Arthropoda; class Insecta; order Zygentoma; family Lepismatidae; genus Thermobia; species Thermobia domestica. The sequence continues at coordinate 24,463,415 of NC_137454.1, read as the reverse complement.
TGTAAGGTTAAAACAATTTTTTTTTTACTAATAGCCACCCTTGCACCCAAACCATGATTTATTCTGAAGTTTGTGTTTGCAGTGAGCAAGGGCGCCGATTCTGGGGGGCCAGGGGACCGGGCCCCCAAAGCTCATATGGGCCCCCATGTATTTTGTATTGTTATATGTATTTTTTTATGAATATACAAACCCACGTCTGAATGCTCCCCTCCCAAAGTTTCAAAGAAATCGGCGCCCTTGGCAGTGAGCAGTTCGTTTGAAGGTTTTTTTTTTTTTTTTTTTTTTTTTTTTGTATACAGTATATAGCCTTCACGTGTATCGGTGTATAGTGGTTTCATTTTTTATATTTTATCTGGGGTATTTGAACATTTCTCAAGATTCACAGGAAGTTGTTGTGACTAATATACAGTGCTCCAAAAAAAAAAAAAAAAGGAACTTTGTTGGAATATTTTTGTAAGAAGCCGAAACTTAGCAATATTGACAGTGCCAGAGGAGAGAATGAAATAGTGACTACACAATATACTTCTTGCGTTTCAGAAGATAAGAATTCAAGTGCTAGTGTGAAAACAGTGTCAGAAGATGAAGTCTCAGAAGATAAGAATTCAAATTACGGTATTACTTTGGAAACAGTGTCGCAAGATGAAGTTTCAGAAGATCGTGATCCAGTCAAAGGTTGTGAAATGGCAAAGGCATTTCTGGCAGTAGGTCTAGGTCCCTTCCAACCGCAATTGAAAACGTACCCCAATAAAAATGTCCGCCAGTTCCGATCTGAGTGGTATAGGCCAGTGTTCGAAGTGGAAAAAAATCAGAGGCGGTATGTTTTATTATGATTTTGATTCAACATACCGGCTATTTAAATATTGTCTTGATCACTGAAAAACCAGAGACGGTATGTCCTCATTACTGAAAAACCAGAGGCAGTATGGCATACCACCGCATACCGTCTCACTTCGACCACTGGTATAGGCAATTTAGTTGGTTAGAATATAACATTTCTCGAGATAGTGCTTTTTGCTTTTATTGTCGCATTCTCCGAAAATATTCCGAAATCTGAAGACACTTTTACTAAGGAGGGTTTCCGTAACAGGAAGAAGGTCGTAGATAAATTCGGTACTCATGAGGCAAGTAACGCTTATAAGACTTGTATTTCTAAGGATGCGGAATTCCGAAACGCACACTATTGCACGGATCAGTTGCTCGTAAATTAGATTTGCAGACGAACCAAATAGTTAACGGCAATAGAATATATTTGGAAGCACTTCTAAATAGTATTTTGTATTGTGCTCGTCAATGTGTTCCTCTTAGAGACCATAAGGAAAGTAACAAAAGTGTAACTAAGGGAATTTACTAGAACTCTTATCGCTAAGATCCAAAGACAATGACGTGATTTTTCGGTATTATGCTAACAAAGAGAAAACATTTAGATACGTTAGTCCCGAATACCAAAATCAATTTCTAGATTTAATATGCGAGTATGTGATGAGAAAAATAATCGATCGTGTGAAGACTGCAGGTATATATGGTGTCATCATGGGTGAAACTCAAAGTTTGAAGCGACTGTTTTGCGATACTGTGATGAAACATTAAACGTTCACGAAAGTTTTATCGGGTTTTACAATACAGAAAAATCACGGCGAAAGTTTGTCCAAACTGTTAACAAATGTGTTAATATCACTGGGTCTGAGCGTAGATAACATCCGAGGACAATGTTACGATGGTGTAGCCGCTATGCGTGGTCAGTACTCTGGCGTTGCAAAGAGGATCAGGGGTGTGCGGAAAACTGTCTACGATTCGAAACATGGTTGGTGTTCTGAGCAGTTGCATTCCTTCATAGAAGGCCGTCAAAAAAGCACGCTATTTTTGAAAATGTTCAACGTCAAGGAGAAAACTTAAAGCATTCGGTAACATTAAAATCTTTGAGCTACACTAGATGGAACTGTAAATCGGAAGCTATTCGTGCAGTTTTAGAAAATTTTGAACCTGTAGTTGAAACTTTAGAGAAAATAGCAATATCAAATTTACGGTCCAGATGCGCATTCCCTGTTAAGAAATGTTCATGATTTTTTAATTTTTGTTTCGTATTAAACTGATGAGACGTGTTCTTGAATACACGAATCAACTGTCCATGCACTTACAGAATACACGTACCAATTTTTCTACTGTGAAAAATTTGTCGCAAGCCAATATCTGCAGTCTTCAGTCCTTACGGAGTGAGAAAAGTTTCAAAACGCTGTGGACAGAAACAGAAGAAATTACAGAAACCATGGGATTCAGTGTACCGAACGTTCCGCGAAGACGAATCCCACGAGCATTGGATGGTGGTGATACTTCTTCGAGTGTGAGACAGCAGCTGAATATTACAGACGCGAAGTGTATTATTCCGTTATTGACAATCTTGCAGGAGCAGATATTAGCAATAAAAGTTCAAAGAAAATGATATGCAGGTTCTTCATTCCCTGCACGACGTGTTGAATTAACACAAGCCATCAGCAGAAAGTATCACAATTGTCAGCAACACCTACAAAATCCCTAAAGTTGAGCTGACATCAGAGTTAACAGTTTTCTCCAATTTGTGTGCAGAGAGATAGACTGAAAATGATTTTTCATCGCTCCTAAACTTGTTTTAAAAATTGAACCTTTACGCATGCTTCCCAAACTTGAACAAAGTTTATAAGATTTTTCTAACCGTGCCTGACAGTTCCGCAACCAGTGAACGTTCATTTTCGTGCCTGAAACGGCTAAAATCATACGTTCGTAGCACTATGGGTCAAGAAAAATTTCGTAGTTTAGCTGTGTTGTGCATAGAAAGGTCTTACGACTTGAACGTTTCTCAGATTATCGACAAATTTGATTCAGAAGCAACACTTCGAGGAAGGCGGCTGCGGCTCTATTAACAGTTCAAGTCCAGTTTCCATATCATTACATTTAGTGGTAAGTGAAATATTAACTTATTAAATCAAAATTATAAATGTGATATTTACTGGCTAATATTTGGATTTCCTAATATTGTGATTTCCTTGTATTATTGATCAGCAGTATTTCTTTCAGAGGGTGAGCCGGGGCTTTCCCCTTTATACACACACAGTCAAGTGCAAAATACGCTTCAGGCAAATTTTCAGGGAAAATCAGGATATCATGAAACATTTGTTTAACTATAATTCCCCTCTTTACTTTTAAAATACCCTCTTTGGAGATTTTTTCTGAAAGAAACACTATTAATGAGCTGGGGTAAATGAATATGTGGATGTTGTGCTGATAGGTTGTTCCAGGTAATTCCTTAACAACATTTAAGGCTCAGGTCAATATGAGGGATTGGGCAAAGATCAGGGAAAGATTGGCTAAGTGGGGCTTAAAATGGGCCGGAACGCACCAGTTCTGCGTTTCAGTAAGTCAGTGTGTTGTCCGAATTCAGTTCCTGTGCTGTACTTGTCTCGCTCCAAATTTGTATATTTCAAGTTTATTATTGTCATATTTTTAAGCAGATTAATATCTTATTAAAGCACGATAAAGAACTAATCTAGAACTTTTCGATCTGCGTCATTGTGTTCCACGAAATTATTCTAGGGAAAGGCATTCCGGCTATTGACTAAAACAATTTTTAGCATAAGGCTTAATTTTAGGTCTCATCCTCAAAAACTGACGTAAAGTTAGGCTGGATATCTGCCGGAGTAGTATTTATATCATTCACACACTCCAACTACACAATGGTGATCCAAAATCAGCGAGGGTTTCTCGAAACTACGGTACTAAATATTTGGTTAAAACATTAGAAGCAAATGTATGGTTGGTTTCAAAAAGTGACAATTTAAGGTCGCAGACTACCTACCCAAGTGGAAATTTGTGAATATATTTTTGTCGAAACAAAGAAAAGTTTAACGTGCGCAAGTGAGTAATGTATATTATATACTTCTAATTACAGCTTGTGAATCTTAAAGTCAATAAATAAAACTTGTTGTCTCTTAATAATGAAAGAAAAGAAGAATCGCAGTTCACACTCATGCCATGTAGCTGCCACCGCAAATTCAAACTTTATAATCGATTTTTATACCAAAAGCAATAATGTGAAATATGTTGCTGCTTCCAATCAAAAAGTAGGAATTAAAATCTACGCTTGATTGAATTCACATCTTTCTGTGATCAGTTGTTAATGTATAATGCTCTTTCTTCCAAAGGGAGAGAGAATATACAACTCAAAGAAGCACAGAGAGATGTATGCTTGGAATAACTCGGAGAGATGGAAAAAGAAATACATGGATAAGGAAGATGACAGAAGTGACCGATATCATCGCGAAAATAAAAGGACTCAAGTGTCAGTGAGCTGGTCATATTGCAAGAAGAACTGACGATAGGTGGACAAAAGCAATCCTTGACTGCATTCTAAGGGAACGAAAACGATCCAGAAAACGTTGTAATACAATGTGGTGTGACGAAATTATGAAGCAGTGTGGAGTAACGTGGAAACGAACTGCCAAAAATAGATACGTGTGAAAAAGAATTGGAGAAACCTTCATCCAGAAGTGGGTCGGCAAAGGTTGAGAATTATATATATATATATATATATATATATATATATATATATATATATATATATATATATATATATATATATATATATATATATATATATGTGTGTGTGTGTGTGTGTGTGTGTGTGTGTGTGTGTGTGTGTGGGTGGGTGGGTGTGTGTGGGTGTGTGTGTGGGTGTGTGTGTGCACGAATGTTCCCCCAAGGTTATACTTATGCATCCATGTGTCTAGTGGAGCTCGAGTAAAGCACCATGACGGTTGAGGCGTATCGCACACTGCTTGCAGACTACGTACACGCCTTCATGACGACCATGTTTCCCAACGATAGTGGCATTTTTCGACAAGATAATGCACCATGTCACAAGGCCAGGACTGTGATAGAGTGGTTCGAGGAACACTGGGAGGCGTTCCAAGTGATGTGTTGGCCCCCCAACTCGCCGCATCTGAATCCAATCGAACACATCTGGGATGTGAATGAACGTGACGTCAGAACACATCGCCCCCCTCCCTGGAATTTACGGGAATTAGGTGACCTGTGTGTGCACATGTGGTGGCAACTCTCTCCAGCGACCTACAAAGGATCATTACGTCCATGCCAAGAGCATTCGCCGTTGTTATCCGTGCCAAAGGTAGACATACTGACAATTAGGTAGGTAGTCATAATGTTCTGGCTGATGTGTGCGTATATTTTAACTCGTATATTTTGTCTCGACTCTAATTTCGAGACGTCTCGACTCGAATTCGAGTCGAGTCGAGACAGAAACTGTCGATTCGAGACACGAGTCGAGACAGAGACATATTTTTGAGTCGAGACACGAGTCGAGACAACATTTTTTCGAGTCGAGTCGAGGCAGGCTTAAATCTCGACTCGACTCGACTCGTGCGCATCCCTACAGGCCCGCAACCAGAGGGGGAGCTAAGGGATCCTGTCCCACCCTAAACTTTTCGTGGCCCCTCCAAACCTTAACACAAAATGCTATTATTATTAATACAAAAACACAATTTAGCTATTGGTAAGAGAATGTTCAATGACTTGGCCCCCCTAAAATATTCATGCTTCCCCCAAACCTCTGTTGCTGGTTGCGGGCCTGGGAAGAATTGTAAAGATATTTTTGTCAGTTAACCTATTAAGTTTGGCAGAATGCTAGTTAGCTTTCCAACGAAATATCTTTTCCTTATGGCATAGTTCTTAAAAACATTTTTGCACTCTGAGATTCCTTCTGAGCATATTATTTTTATATACATTGTTGCTAAATGCGTAAAACATGTGTGTGTTTACCAATCTCGATTCCACAGGAAAAATTATTCAATTTATAGAATAGCTAAAATGATGTACAGTATTTGCACTTCACAGATATAAAACCAGTATGAAAATATCTAGGGAAGTGGCCGACTTTACATGTTTTAATGTATAGTATATTGTAATGGAGTGGATAGGGTGTACGCAGGTTTGTGCAGGAGTGGATAGGGTATACGTAGAGCAAATTACAGTCCGGAATCGTTTCCAACTATCGCTTTTTATTATAAAATCCACTATGAACAGTATTTTACAGAAATATTAAATAATGTAAGTTCTCTCATATAAGGTAGGAATAGATGTCCCTTTGATCTTACGGCCTCGGGAACGATTCCTCAATAGCGAACTACGTTAGGAGGTGTAAGACACTAGGTGCCCCACTGCAAGCATAGAGGGATTAGAGATCCCGACAAAGCTCTAGTGCAAGCTGGGTCGGGTTGTGATTAGGAATCTCCTGCTGCTTTACTGGAAGCAGAAACAGAGATAAAGTTTCCCACAAGCCAGGAGGAAGAGGAACCGTTAGCTCCACTGCAAGTTAAGAGGCCTCATCCCGGCGAAATTAAAATATCGCTAATTTTACAGTAATTATGTGATATCTTCAAATAGATAAAAGATAATCGAAATGTGGAACAAAAGCGCCCTAGACAATATCATTTTACACGAGGTATCGTTATCACGACTTTCTTATCTGCTTTCGATTTCAAGCCATTTTGATAATCGGCATTTATTTCCGCGTTTCTAAACGGCTGAAAACGGAAAGCCACTAGATGACTTGTGATAACGGTATCTCACGCAAAATAATATTGTCTAGGGCGCTCTTGTTCCACATTTTGATTATCTTTTACCTATTTGAAGATATCACATAATTACTGTAAAATTGATGGTATTTTAATTTCGCCGGAATGAGGCATCTTAAGGCTTTGGGTTTGGGTGAGGTTCTTCCTATGCTTCACTGCAAGCCACTGAAAAGGTTATTTTCCCAGTCGAAACTAATAGCTATCTATGGATTTCTCTCGATTACATAGGTGCCCCAGGTGAGGCAGTGGTGCTGCTGTTCCCCCATCGTGATGTGACCACTGTGTCGCTGTCGTCTTCGTCATCTGCAGCTGTAGTATTTCATAGTAAAGTGCACTTGGTTGTTGTTTATATATAGCACATGTTTGGTGTTTGTTACACAAACACGTCTGACATTACGATATACAGAGCGAACAAAGGTCCTGGGCCATTGAATATCTAAGTTATGAGTAAAGATACAAAAGAAATAGAAAGAGAGGAAAATTGTTGTAAATAGTGGTGTCCAACCTCAAACGGTGGATTTTTTTTCCATTGCATCAGCCGTTTGAGCTTCACACTGGTAGTGCGCCCAACGGTAAATGAAAAAACAACGTTGCCAGTTCAGCAGGCTATTCCTTTGGTTGTTCATCATACCCACAATACAGAATTATTCAGGAATGGGTTGGAGGTGCTTTAGGTTTCCTCACACCAAAATGTGCACGTTCCCCATCTCGTTTTTGTGTGGTCTTACGTGCAGTTTAACCAAATTGCTGAACTGCAACCGTCGCATTTTCATTTATCATTGCGCGCATTACCAGTGTGAAGCTCATACGGCTAATGCAATTGAAAAAAACAACACCAACTTTGTCGTATTTTTACTTTTGTGTAGTAAGATAAATTAAACTGTCTCTGTAATCGTAAAACTAGAAGAACATGGTATATTCTATCAAACTTATCCAATTCAATTACGGTAGAAAGTAAATTATTATACGTGCAGCTTTACTGTACGTCCTCAAATAAAAAAAAATTCAAACTCCCTCTAATTGCTCTATATCCAGATAATCCCTTAAAATTCCGATAGACTGTTTAGCACCACTTTCGTCATTTCCGATTAAACATGGCGCAGGGTCGTTTCCAATAGGTGGAACTTAAAGGACTTTCCATTTAATTCGTTATTGCATGCATATATATATATACATTCCGCACTCTCTTCTTTTAAATCCAAATAAACTTAAAAATAGTGGAAATCGCGATTATTATCTAGAAATAACTAATTTTAATTAAAATTGTCTTTCATGGTTAGCCACTTCTCGGATTAACCCGAATTATTACGTTTACAGGCAAACCTGAATTATTTCGGGCATGGATTTTCTTACATTCAAATTTGAATTAACCTGAAATATTTTCTTCATATATAATTCGTTGTATAGAGTGACTTGAAAATATGTCCTGTAGTTTGTTGACTTAAAACCAGGTAGGAGTGTTAATCATGTAATGACAAATATATGTTAGATTTAAAATATGAAATAAAAGTATGACTTTTTCGAAACATTTTTCGGCATAAAAATTAATATTCGTTAAATTGTTAATATTCTTATTTGGCTTTGTGTTGTATTGAATAAATATCAATTTATTAAATCTCAAAATCGATTTTCGTACATTTCTAGACTATACTGTACATGTTTTCTTTTATATTGCAGGACGTACTTTTCGGCAAACGACACTTAAGAAGATCTCAGAAGTATTATAAGGATTTCTCGTTATCTTACAATCACATAACATCGGCCACTCATATGTATAAATTTATAACAGACAATTTAGGATGCATGTTCAGGGTAAGAAAATGTCATTAATTGTTTATTCTCGAAATGATCAAGGCTTACACCCTGCAAAGAAATCATTCAAATTATTTGTTTCTTCAGAATTTTTCAAAAAGAATAGTTAACATTTTGATAGTTTTCGTATTAGTAGCAGTCAGGCCCGTAGCCAGCCTGATTTAATAGGGGGCAGAAATAAAGACTCATGGGGCAATGACAAAGACATCACAGGCCACCATAAAATTGTATATTTATTTACTATTTACAGAATCTGTATTTTACTTTTGAATTATCGAAACCGTAAATTTTTGTTTCATTTTGCTGTCCTTAATACAAGCTCTTTGCAAGGTATTTTGTTTCATATTAATAATTAAAATTGAAGAATTTATTTTTTAAACTTTAGAACAACATTATATTAGAGCAATTGTAGATTATATCAATGCAAAATCGAAGTATATTTTATTCAACGTTAGCACTCAATTTTCTACCTTCCAAAATAAGCGAGACACTACAGGGCATGTCCACGGAAACAGTAACAAAAATTCATGAAAGAAATATAGTTATAATTTTTAGTCAAGTTGTCCTTTTGATAAAAAATATAGTTGTATGTAGCTGGCATCATTAATTTTTTTCAGAGAATTACTATTTTCTTATTTTTCCCGTAGGTTATCTTTCATCTACTAAGTTTTAATGTTGATTATATTATACAAGCCTTATTTATTATTACATAGGTCTTCTGTCGGTATCCCAAGTAAAATTTCATATAACTGATGAAACCTTTTCTTAAAGTAAAGTTCAATGTTTAACTTAATTAAACTGTGCTTATTTCAAATTATTATAAATGTATGTTGCTTATACTTAATAATAAAAAATATTGTTGACAAATGTAACGTGAGTGATATTTAGTAATTATCTGTATAAATATGACAACTTTCCTTTTTTTTAAAAAAAAAACGAAGCTTTTAGGTTTATTTGTGGTTAGTATTCTTCAAAATATACGTCATTATGTAACGTGGGTTACCAACATACCCAACAGTTTATTAATATTCACAACTAACTTTGTTAACTATGATACTGTCATTTGCAAAGACTGGTACGAAATTAACCTTAACAGTCAGATTGGACTACTCACCAGAACACAGGAAGGATGGTGGTACGTACAAGCAATCTATCGTAGGAGATGACTAAAAAGATAGCGTTTGATGCAGAACAAACAACAACCAAATAAAATCGAGATAACTTTCCCATTTTGTTTTACTAATCAACACTGATATTCTTCCTTCTTTTGAGAAAGAACTTCAGTGGGGACTCTGTGCATATTCCACTCTGTGCATATTCCACTAAAATAAGTAGTCATAAAATTTAAATAAAAATTTAATATTTTTGCCATAATTAAATTATGTGTGTCCCTACTTTACATAGTAATTTCATGCACATAGCTATGCCAGGACAAAAGAAGCATATAAAATGACGATATTTAGTAATTATCTGTATAAATATGACAACTTTCCTTTTTTTTAAAAAAAAAAAACGAAGCTTTTAGGTTTATTTGTGGTTAGTATTCTTCAAAATATACGTCATTACGTAACGTGGGTTACCAACATACCCAACAGTTTATTAATATTCACAACTAACTTTGTTAACTATGATACTGTCATTTGCAAAGACTGGTACGAAATTAACCTTAACAGTCAGATTGGACTACTCACCAGAACACAGGAAGGATGGTGGTACGTACAAGGAGATGACTAGAGAGGAGATGACTATCGTAGGAGATGACTAAAAAGATAGCGTTTGATGCAGAACAAACAACAACCAAATAAAATCGAGATAACTTTCCCATTTTGTTTTACTAATCAACACTGATATTCTTCCTTCTTTTGAGAAAGAACTTCAGTGGGGACTCCGTTCCCGTACGTTTCCCCTTATTTTCACTGTTGCGTGTTAGTCTATGTTGGAGTTAGGAGTGCGTATCTAAATTTGTATTAACTTGTCTTAATACCAAGAGGAATTATTTAGAATTTACTATATGTCAAAAGCTATTACGAGGTAATGGGGAGATTGCTGACCTTGTAACCCCAAAAGAAGTGAAAAATAAGGAAAAACTGATCAAGTGTCTGAAAATTTAAACAGTACTAGATACAGGATGTAACTAGCAGGGCCGCAACTAGGGGGGGCAGAGGGGGCACGTGCCCCGGGCGCGTGGTTGGAGGGGGCAGAGGGGGCACGTGCCCGGGCGCGTGGTTGGAGGGGGCAGAGGGGGCACGTGCCCCGGGCGCGTGGTTGGAGGGGGCGCCGGAAAGAAGATATATCAATTGTTTTAAAAATCGCACCCTTTCCCTTGAGGAACTTATTCTAGAGGTTGAAAGAAATCAAAAGTTTACTTGGCCTTTTCCATGGGACCTCTTTTCGTTGATTAGCCTATATATATATATATATATATATATATATATATATATATATATATATAGAGAGAGAGAGAGAGAGAGAGAGAGAGAGTCTCATCTAAATAAGTGTAATGTCATACATTAAAAACCTAATATTGCATGCATTTGTTCCCTTGGGCGACCACAGAGAATCCGCCCCCCTTTCCTTTTCCTACCACAAGGAGCTGTTTGTTTGTATAATTCCATTGAGAACAGCTCTGAAGTTTAAAACGCTGTTATCAATAGGGGCGGGGGCGAAAAGTTCCCGATTTTTGTTGCTTGCTGGTGGTTGAAGAGTTTAGCTCAGACGCGCCCCCTGTAATGTTACGCAATTGCTGTAATGTTTTTAAACTAGAGGGCAGTTTTGTGGCGGAAAAGATAATTTACACGCCTCGGTGTATTTAATTGTTTCTTGTACGCCTACCAAGAGATTTTACGAGTGAAGGCTGTATCTATTAGTTTTGCTTGAGAGCTTTTTGAGGCATTTTGAATTGTTACCTATCAGTCCAACTTATGCTTTATTATGCTCTATTGTTAATTTCAATCATTTTCTACATTAATCGTGTATAATGTATAATATTTACTATACATTAAATAATCTAAATATCTTGATCTATTTATTAATATTTTATGAAGCAATTTCTTTCATATTTAATGAACTTTATAGTTAATGCACTGTAAAGAGAGATGCTTTGCTCGAATCAGTTTTTTCTATCACTTGTGTGCACCTTAGAGGTGCATATATACAGAAAGAGAAAGTATACAGAAAGGTGCCCAAAAGGTACAGAAAGTGCTCAAGTTCGAGAGGTACACATAACAATATAGTGTGGAGTTCTTGTGTGCTTCATTGTTGATGGAAAGTTTTCTTCTTTTCTCCACATCAAAGGATTACACCGAAAAATTTACAGAAATAAAAATAAGCTTTTCATTGTTGCATTGTTATGTTCCCAATGATTTTCGATCGTAAATGTTGGTTTTAAAAACATTTCTCATCAGAATTGGCATTTTGCAAACTCATTGACCATCTGATCAACACTCAAACTATAATGAAAAAACTTTGACGCTTTGGAGCACCCGTGACATCAATAGTCGCGCGGGCTACAGATGTAGCCCATGAAACTTTCAAGCAGAATAACAATGAGATCCTTTCGATTTTACGTTTGACCACACCCTAAACACGCAGAATGATAGTTGATAGAAAGGTACACAAACACCCTTTGAGTTATCATCTCGAATTACTTTGCGGCAAGGAAAATAAAAACGCTGGCCTAAATGGTAGCCCGCGCGCGTATTGGAGGGTTAAAGTACTTAAAAATCGATATAACTGGTTTCATTAAGAATGTTATTTACAGTTGCAATCCATAAGTGATACTTTTCGACTAAACCTTGGGGGGGCGCCGAATTGTGTGTTTGCCCCGGGTGACACAAACCCTAGTTGCGAGCCTGGTAACTAGATAGTAGGGTCTACTGTTAAACATAATTTCAGTGTTGGACGAAATAACACGGGAGCTCATTCCGTAACAGTGTGCGTCTCTGCAACGTTACCTGCGTTTTGGCTAGCGGTAATTAGCCTTGCAACATGAACTTAGGTAATTTCGTCACCGGAAATTTCGCCACCGGAATTTTCGTCACGGTAATTTCGTCACCGGTAATTTCGTCACCAAAATATTAGCATGTAGGTAATTTCGTCACCAAAAATTTTGACTTAGTAAATTCGCCACCGGTAATTTTGTCACCGGAAATGCCCAGTGTCTTATAGAACATGACACAATGAATAAACTCGAAAAAGTTTTTGAAATTGCATAGATTATTAAATAAATAGTTACAATAGTTACATATTATTTTAAATATTATGTCTGAGATAAGAGAGAAAATTTTCAGTAATTCTATCACAGAAATATTAATTAGCATGGAAATTTTGTCACGGTTATCTTTTCATATTTCTTGAACTAAGTAGAGACAAACTAAGTGACCAAAAAGCTTACCTGATCTTAATCAAACTTGGAAAGCAATTCAGTTGGTATTGTACTCTGCAAAATCGAAGTTTCGGATACTCGACGCAAGGACAAACACCAGTAGAAGATCATAATGCCAGCTTCAGTAAATGTTAAAAGCACAGGCAAAATGGCCCCTAATGAGTTTGTATATTACTATTTACACATTTTATGTTTTGCCAATATCAAAATTTCCGAACAGAAAATAGTAAAGAAAATGTAAGTCGTTATAATACCATAAGCGTTTAACATGTTCATTTTCTACTGTGCATCACATTAAATGAAACACCAAGCAAAAAATCTGTCAAACTTTTAGTTCCAGCGTTGTACGCTAAACACAAAGACTGGAGCCGTTTCTCCAAAGTCTGAAACGCTCTTTTAGTTTTCTTTTTTGGTGGTTGGCCCACAGCATCTTGATGAAGCATAGTTGAAACTGTTGCTTCATCTTGTTGAATTCCACGAATAAACCTCCATATAGTTGGGTGGAATATTCCTACCAGTTGCTGAAACTTCTGGTTCCACGATTCACAAATATTACTTGTTCTAGGTTTGTTGTTCAGGGTGGCTTAGTGAACATTCCAGGTATCTGGAGGATATAGAGGGGGCACATTGTGTAAACGAATATTTCCAGATCGAGCTTTAACACGGCGATATGTGCCGGACACGCAAGTACTGTCAGAACAGCCCAGAAGTTCCCGCTCTTCCTCCAGACTCTTATATTAATCGATGCACGGGAAGAAATGCCAATCAGTTCATTTTCTCGCAAAATAGACGAAAATTTTCATTGCTGCATAGTTTTGCTTCAGTTGAAGATTAAAGAAAACAACTTCAAAAACTTTTTCGAGTTCATTCTTTGTACTTGTATTATGCTCTAAAAGAAATCCGTGATGAAATTATCTTGACAAAATTTTCGGTGACGAAATTACCTATATGGCAATATTTTGGTGACGAAATTACCGGTGACGAAATTACCGTGACGAACTTTCCGGTGACGAAGTTTCCGGTGACGAAATTACCGCCGCCCTTGCAACATATAATTGTTTATTGAATTTGTTGCATTATGTTACGGTCCCTAAATTTTGCAAAGACCGATACAGAATGAGGCTCAAGTACTAACTAAAAATCAAGAAAAAAATGAAGTATTTAATTTGACGTCCTTATGCTCAAATAAAACTATTAGTGAAAGTGAATTATTCTGAAATGGTGAGATCAGTATTTTGTGCTCAAAACCACGTACATGCCTTGGGATCGGTGCAGGGCAACGTCGTACCAGTGTTTCTTCCAGATATGTTTTTGCGAGGGCAGTGTTCCTGAAAGAAACCAGAATAATATGTCTATAATTACTAATATTTTCTGAATAGAGTAATACCAGAAATGCCCGTTCGATTACTCAGTGTGCCACCTCGGAACAATTTTTTTTTTTTTTTTTTTTTTTTTTTTAAGAAATACTGCTTCGTACCAGAAATAGTTTTCATGCCAATAAACCCCCACGATAGTCACTAGTGATTCTTCAGTCTCAAACACGAATACAAAAAGTTTCAAAAACAAATGTTTATTTAAGTTAGTTATCCCAGGAAGTAGAAAGAGTGCATTCCTCCCACATTCCTTGACCAATTTGAACCTCAAGGAATACACATGTTTCTGCAACTTCAAAGAAAGCAAACACCTAGTTACGTGAACACTGAATAAACTTTATGCGAGTTACACCAGTATGCGAATTGATGTAACACGCTGTGTGTATTGGCCAAACCGAGTTGTCGGCCAACAGCCAATATGTATCGTACACAATGCAATGATTGGTTTACACAGAACGGTTGAATTTTTTTTCGTATCTAGTTCTGACAACAGCCACAAACGCGACGCAGAAGCGTTGCCAAACGTCTTCGACAAAGACATACGATAATTTAAAGAAGTAACATAGCGAGTAGAAGAGATCTTCTACTCGCTATGGAAGTAATGAAAAAGGTTCTCTGTGAAAAAATATGATAAATAAAAATAAAGGTACAAAATAATATGCAGACCGCAGCAGTATTCAGAAAAATTCATTATTTTCAAAGTGTAGCACTGAGTACAAATTTAAGTGGAAATTAAGTGCATATAAAATCATTTAATCATACTATTAATTTCAGTGGTTAATTAAAAACTAAAAATCACAACGAAAATAAAATTTTAAATATATGTGTATGTTATACTTTTCACAATACAGCTATTTATTTAAGTTGAAGAACAGTATATTAATGTAATTTATAGCTTAAGAAATAAGATATGATCAGTGTTACTTTTTACGTTATACAGGGTGTTCTAAAATCATAAAACCAAATAGTTTAACAATTGTCCACTAAACTGCAAGCCTGAAATTGCACAATGGGTTTTGAGCCTGGTTACTTTAAACAAATGAAATGAGTCTTACAAATGATACAACTATGAAGAGCAACACACTTATAAACATATTACTATACAAATATTATGCAAATATTATAAAAATAGACGTATTACAAAACTAGCTAACTCTATTGTCTATGGAACCCGCAATGCCGCGTTCACAAAGGCTCTCCACTGACTTCTATCCTTAGCCAACTGCATCCAGTTTCTACTTTCTGCGAGATTCATCTTAATATTGTCCTCCCATCTGCGTCTAGGTCTTCCTAATAGTCGTTTTCCATTCGTCTTCCAGTCACGACTTTGAAAGCGTTCCTACTTTCTTTCATCCTGGCTACATGACCTGCGCACCTGAGCCTCCTAGACTTGATGACCCTAACAATGTTCGGTAAAACGTATAAATTATGTATTTCCTCGTTATGAGATTTCCACAATTCCCCATTCCCGTTCCTCTTGGGTCCGAATATTCGTCTCAGGATCTTGTTCTCAAATACTTTCAATCTATGTTCTTCCTTTCGAGTAAACGACCATGTTTCGCAGCCATACAGAACAACAGGCATGATAATCGTTTTATATATTTTAAGCTTCATATTCCTCGTCAGAATTCGCGACGACAAGAGATTTTGAACTGAATAATAACACAAATTCCCTGGTTTTAGTCGACATTTAATTTCTTCGTGAACATGATTTTCATCTGTTAATATTGATCCTAGATATTTAAAAATATCCATTTTATCGAAATTGATATTTTAATTGATATTTTATTTGCAACTTCTTTACTTCTGCATGCTTCTAAGAGAAATCACTTACCAAAAAGACAACTGCATCTCACACCAATAATTGTCACTGTTACGGTCAAAAACAGTGTTTCTTTCAGACATGTTTTTTGGGGGACACTGCCCCCGGAGCTCTGAGAGTGCCCTCCGGACGAGACCAAAATAATACGTCTATAATATAATAATAAATAAAATAGTACAAGCAGTGTCCCCGGAATACTACGTGTGTCCCCCCGGAACACTTTTTCTGAAAGAACGACTGGTCAAAAATAATACTGATCTGATCAAAAACCACCTAGAGCCTGGGAAAGCTGCGCACATGAGCAATTGTATTTCTGTTTACAAAGTCATTGTTTCCATACAAATCAGTTCTGTGAAAAAAAGAAAAATAAATACATGCAGAATACTTTAAGTGCTGTGTATTCGCAAAAGGTACATAAAATTTTTGATACATAAGTGATAGGGGTCATTTTTGAGACATCTATCTCGTACTCAAAATGAATCATAATACTAGCATCTAGCATCAGTAATATAGATGGAATATCCTAACACATGATATGCTTTTTATTCCCGTATTTATTGTATCAGACAAAACTGCATTTTTTGGCTACATACATTTTAAGCTGTATATGGTGAACTTTTTAATTCTTTAAAAACATTGTCTTTGTCTTTTACAAATAGGAGGAGCTAGTGGGCCGGCCCCCTAAATTTTTACTAGTCCCCTAAAATATTCACGGTAGACTTCCAAATGAACTATATAATATGTTGATGAACTCTAATATAGTTGGATCGGGGCCTCCCTAACTTTCTACCGGGCTCCTCCTACATTTTGGGGCTGCTACGGGCCTGTTGTGGCTTAAGATTCCAAAATTTTAAAATCCATTAAGGCTTCTTGAATATTGCACTTTTTTTTTTTTTTTTTTACAGTGTATAATGCCGATCTTTCTAATTTTTAAATACGATAGACATGAATGTACAGCCTATTTCTGGGCAAAGTTTTGTTCCCGCACCGTTATCTGCGGTGCTACCACCTTCCGACAAATTCTAAATTTACCCATTTTTAAACATTCTTTTTAGTTTCTTCTTTCTCTTCTTTCAATAGAGAACAATTGGCACAAATATTACACCGCTGAAATGTGTTTTCCATCACCTTTCCGACAATGTACGATCAATCATGGCATTGACAATTAGAAGAGGAGCAGGGAGGAGCGAAAAGTTGCAGTACGTAAAACGTAATGTTGGCCGGTTTCAAATAGTTATATGTAATAGAAGTAAAATTGTGGGTGCCTGAAAATTTCTACATGGTTTCCAGATATCAGTGAAGGGAGCACAATCAGAATCTGCCATTCCCTCAACTTCTACCAAACATGTGTTGCCTATTGTCAGTTAGTCTACCCACAGAATATTGTTGAAATTTGGGGGAAAAGCCCCTAAATCTAGGAGATTCGACTTCCAGAATAGTGACAAGAAAAGTTCCAATTGGTGGCTTTTGATTTTTAAATGACAATGTCGCGACTTATGTATATATAAATCCAACGACTTCTCTCTTATGAAGAAATCAAGCACTATTACAGTATTTGGAAGCAGATTTTATATGCTTGTTTTCCTTGTAGCCCTATTTATTTGAATCAGCCCAAGCGTCAATGAGTTCGGAGCAATATACGGCTTATATAGTCAGTGGTGTATTTACGATTTTGTATCGGGGGAGGGGGCTTTGCTAACTTTATTCCTGGAAATGGGAAAATTCTACAAGATATTTCATTTACTTTAATAAAGTAATTAAGTTTTCGGGGGGGGGCTTGAGCCAGGAAGCCCCCACCTTAAATACGCCACTGTATATAGTGTGTGAAATCTCCAGAATCTCGCTTTTGTTTTCTGATAGGATACCTCTTGCCCTATAACGGAGAATAACTTTAACCTTCATTACCGTTTAGTTTGCAGAGCTTCCGTTGAGGTTCAGAAATAATACAGAAGCTCGAGTAAACGGTAAAGTGGGTGTAGTGTTTTTTTTCTTTGTAAACTTTTAAATTCCATGTGTTTTTCTAAACATTTTTGATTTCATTGAAGTGAAGTGAAATTGATCATAAAATAAAACGTATATTGTACTAAAAGATTACTGTCAAGGTACTATATGAGCTAAATTATTTATAAAATTTAGATTACAGTATAGATATATCCAGTGCTTATAAATCCGAAACGGCTGAGAATAAAAAGATGACACAAAAACTGAGATAGGAAAATGTCATAGGGCGCATCACATGGTGTTGTTGTGGTGACCCACAGGGCCCTCCTTCAAGGGGGCCCAGGGGCCAACTTCAAATTTTCAAATAGGAACATGTATTGAATCATACCTCATTCAATAGTACTTGAAAAACGAAACAACTTTTGTAGGAAACAATTTTCGATTTGGGCCACCGTTTTTAAATGGCCGCAAAAAGTGGGTCCTATATCAGATAAAACGTCCAGTGCTTATAAATCCGAAATGGCTGAGAATAAAAAGATGAAACAAAAACTGAGATAGGAAAATGTCATAGGGCACAGTAGTAGTCCCCCCGTTATGCGCGAATGACTCATCCTCACTCTCTTTCATGACCGGGGTGAAAGGTCAATGACCTGGCCCGGGGTCAATGACCTAGGGGTACCTAGGACCACCCCCTCTAAATTTTGGCAGGGGTACCTTGGCCCACCCCCTAAATTTTGGCAGGGGTACATAGGACCACCCCCCTTAAATTTTGGAAATTGCCAAATCTAAAAATTTGGTGTGGTAGCCTAGGACCATAGTATGTACCTCTATCAGTATTGGGTGTCTATGTCGTTCCCTTTCATGGGTAAAAAATTGCCAAAAATTCAAATTTCGGGGGGTTTTGACCTAATTTATCCTCTTTGATGAGGTGTTATTACCCTATATAGTTATATGGACGTATACAGGGGTCCATTACCTTTCATAAGACATGGGTATATTAATGCACCCCTTGAAAAATTTGGGAGGGGTACCTTAGCCCACCCCTTCAATTTTGGAAATTGCCCAATTTCAACATTGGGTATTATAGTACAGGACCCTAATATCTATTATGATAAATTTGGGCGGTCCACCTCATTTCCTTCTAGGGGTACAAAATTGCCAAAATATAAAAGTAAGCAATACGTTGTACCACGTGTTTGGTTTTTGGTCGATTTTATCCCCTTTGATGAGGTGTTATTATCCTATATAGTTATATGGTCATGTATAGGGGTCCATTACCTTTCATAAGATATGGGTATATTTGTGCACTCCTTTAAAAATTTGGGAGGGGTACTTTGGCCCACCCCTTAAATTTTGGAAATTGCCCAATTTAAACATTTGGTATTATAGTACCGGATCCTAACATGTATTATGATAAATTTGGGTGGTCCATCTCATTCCCTTCTAGGGGTACAAAATTGCCAAAATATAAACGTAAGCAATACGTTGTACCACGTGTTTGGTTTTCGACCTAATTTATCTCCTTGGATGAGGTCCTATTACCTTATATGATTATATGGTCATGTATAGGGGTCCATTCCTTTCATAAGACATAGGTACATTTGTGCACCCCTTTAAATTTTTGGATGGCCCACCCCCTAAATTTTGGCAGGGGTACATAGGACCACCCCCCTTAAATTTTGGAAATTGCCAAATCTAAAAATTTGGTATGGTAGCCTAGGACCATAGTATGTACCTCTATCAGTATTGGGTGTCTATGTCGTTCCCTTTCATGGTAAAAAATTGCCAAAAATTCAAATTTCGGGGTTTTTTGACCTAATTTATCCCCTTGGATGAGGTGTTATTATCCTATATAGTTATATGGTCATGTATAGGGGTCCATTACCTTTCATAAAATATGGGTATATTTGTGCACTCCTTTAAAAATTTGGGAGGGGTACTTTGGCCCACCCCTTAAATTTTGGAAATTGCCCAATTTAAACATTTGGTATTATAGTACCGGATCCTAACATGTATTATGATAAATTTGGATGGTCCACCTCGTTTCCTTCTAGGGGTACAAAATTGTCAAAATATAAACGTAAGCAATACGTTGTACCACGTGTTTGGTCTTTTGGCCCAATTTATCCTCTTGGATGAGGTTCTATTACCTTATATGGTTATATGGTTATGTATAGGGGTCTATTCCCTATCATAAGACATAGGTACATTTGTGCACTCCTTTAAAAATTTGGGAGGGGTACTTTGGCCCACCTCTTTAATTTTGGAAATTGCCCCTTTTACATGTTTGGTATTATAGTATAGAACCCTAATATATATATATTACAATAAATTTGGGTGGTTCACCACGTTTCCTTTGATGGGTACGAAATTGCCAAATTTTAGTACAACCACGTGTTTGGTTTTGTCTCAATTTATCCCCTTGGATGAGGTCCTATTACCTTATATGGTTATATGATCATGTATAGGGGTCCATTCCATATCCCCTTAAATTTTGGAAATTTTCCAATTTAAGCATTCGGTATCATAGTACATGACCTCAACATGTATCATGATAAATTTGGGTGGTCCATCTTGTTCCCTTTCATGGGTAAAAATTACTAAAATATAAACATAAGCAATATGTTGTACCATGCGTTTGGTTTTTGGCCCAATTTCTTCCCTTTGATGGGGTTCTATTACCTTATATGGTTATATGGTCATGTATATGGGTTCATTTCCTATCATAAGACATGGGTACATTGACGCACCCCTTGAAAAATTTGGGAGGGGATCTTGGCTCATCCACTCGGTTTTAGAAATTGTTTTAATATAAGCATTTGGTATCATAGTACAGGACTTCAATATGTACCACTATAAATTTGGATGGTCCACATCGTTCCCTTTCATGGGTAAAGAACTACCAAAAATCGTATTTCGGAGGTTATTGACATCTATTTAGCACGTTATATGGTTTATTACCTCTATATGTTTATGTTCCCTTTTAAATTTGGGAATTATCAAATAACAAAATTCGGTAAACGTTTTCTAGGACCCATTGGTGTTCCTCTTATGACCAAATATTCAAAATTTAAAGGTTATTGACCGGCTTTATTATTGAATAAGTACAGGATTTATTACTTTTTTCATAAGACACAGGTGTATTTGTGTACCAATCTTAAATTTTGGGAGGGGGTACATTTCTTATTGTCATATCAATAATTGGTAATTGTTCTTTGGGTAAATCATTGTGATCACGTGATCAGTTATTGACCTATGATGGGATTAGGAGTCCAGGACATTGGTACATTGAAACTTTGTAGGATAATTTGAGAATGCGTCATTGGTATTGATTATTACAGCCAAATATAAACGTAAGCAAGACGTTGTACCACTGATTGACCTTGATGAGGTAGTGTACAGGGATACATAGCTAACCTTATTGAAACTTATGACTCATAGTCCTAAGGGAATACATGCTACAACACTGGCAAAGTTATTGTTGATGCAATTTGATTGGCTGATCACTATCTTTCGTGCAATCTGAATGGCTGATCACTATCTTTCGTGCAATCTGATTGGTTGATGAGTGTTAAATCTTTGCTGTATTCAGTTTTTAAGTTTTGTTTTACATTTAAAAATCTTGTTTTCGTTCAACATTTTGCACTCAATGATAAATATGATAAAAACCGTTTATTTGTTAATCGAATAGTTAAAAACCGGATAAAGTTTGACGGTTAACCGTGAAACGTAAAATTTTTTAGTTTGATTTTTTTTTGCTTGCAACATTTTGTTTGAAAATTCTTGCTTTCAAATTTTTTGTTTGATTTTTTTGTTTCAGAATTTTGTTTGAATTTTTTTTGACAACTTTTGTTTCAAAATTTTTTGTTTAAAATTTTTTTGTTTGAAATTTTTTTGTTTTGAAATTTTTCGTTTCCAAATTTTTTGTTTGAAATTTTTTGTTTCAAAATTTTGTTTGAAATTTTTTTTGTTTCAAAATTTTGTTTGAATTTCTTTCGTTTGAAATTTTTTTGTTTGAATGTTTTTTCGTTTCAAAATTTTGTTTCAAAGATTTTTGTTTGAAATTTTTTGTTTCAAAGTTTGGTTTGACATTTTTTTAAAAGTTTGTGCACTCATTAGTAAAGAACCGGAACTGTTTAGAACTAAAACCTCTGGCAACATTGTGGTGCAATAGTACACGTCAGAACATGGTGCAATAGTACACGTCAGAACATGATAACGCAACGTCATCAGTTTTGCATCATCGTTCGAGTTAGTATTCATGATAACGTCATCATGGCTACTTGTCTGCAGTTTCTAAACACGCGTGATGTGATGAAATCATTTACCAAGATTACTGATTTACAACAAAATGTACCTTATAGAATCTTAGCTAGCCAAATGATCCCTACAAAGTTTGGATTAAGAATCGTAGTGAAGCTTGAAAATGATAAGAATATAATTTTACCAGCAAGATATTTACCCATGGAGGCATCAAAACAAGAAGAACTGCTGCGTTTCTTAAATACTGGATCTGTATCTTTATGCTATAAAAGACTCTTGGGTCGAAGTCATCAGTTTGAATTTAGTACACAGCCAGATTCGTCAGCAATTGTGATGAAATCATGAATTAGCACGTCAGACATAGTTGTATGAATGTGGTTGGTCAGCATGACGTCAGGAACTGTGATGAAATCATGAATTCAAACGTCAGCACATTCCTTTCCAATGACGTCAGCCGTAGTTCTATAAATCAACCAATACCGTGAAATCATTTGAGCAAGTGCTTTTCAGGAGGAAAGATGTGTACTTCTAACGATAAAGAGTTCATCTTCGCAAGCTATTATCCAATAAATATATTTCAAACAAAACATGTGATGATTGGTATCAGTGCTAGAACATTTGACCCAGTGATTCGATTGGGCAAAGCAGAACAATTTGGTGTACAACTGACCTGTGAAGAATGGCAAATATTATGTTCACGAATCGACCAAATGAACTATTATTTTCATGATGAGCTAAATGTAACCATAGTCAAATCATTAGGCTCAAATCATGAAGTGGTGATGCGTACAGTCCTCGAAGAGAAGATGGTGCTGTTACGTAAAAAGAGTACATTTCATGTCCCTCGCAACATGGTGTATCTAACGGAAACAGAATGGAACAAATTCATCAGCGTATTTCAGTGTGTGAAACATGCAGTGGAAGTGTGCAACAAAACTAGTATATTCCTGAAAAAGTACTATTTTGAAAAATGTGTTATGCATATTGTACAACATGTATCTAGATATTGTGATGGTTGTCAACATCGTTCGTGGGTGCATACCTGTATTGATAAACAGTTTATTTGTGATCAAATGGACATTGAGTTTCCAACAATTGATATTGCATTAGACCTTAAAAGACTTCAACTGGAATTAAAATTATATGCTAAAGACAAACTAGTGCAAGAAGTTCAAAATACATTGTATCGACAATATCCAGAACCACTATCTGGTATGGATGTATGTGGAGTGTAATAAAATGATCCATTTCAATGAATTGTGTTTTTTCATTTCAAGTACAACCCCATGTTCTGACGTGTACTATTGCACCACAATGTTGCCAGAGGTTTTAGTTCTAAACAGTTCCGGTTCTTTACTAATGAGTGCACAAACTTTTAAAAAAATGTCAAACCAAACTTTGAAACAAAAAATTTCAAACAAAAATCTTTGAAACAAAATTTTGAAACGAAAAAACATTCAAACAAAAAAATTTCAAACGAAAGAAATTCAAACAAAATTTTGAAACAAAAAAAATTTCAAACAAAATTTTGAAACAAAAAATTTCAAACAAAAAATTTGGAAACGAAAAATTTCAAAACAAAAAAAATTCAAACAAAAAAATTTTAAACAAAAAATTTTGAAACAAAAGTTGTCAAAAAAATTTCAAACAAAATTCTGAAACAAAAAATTCAAACAAAAAATTTGAAAGCAAGAATTTTCAAACAAAATGTTGCAAGCAAAAAAAAATTCAAACTAAAAAATTTTACGTTTCACGGTTAACCGTCAAACTTTATCCGGTTTTTAACTATTCGATTAACAAATAAACGGTTTTGATCATATTTATCATTGAGTGCAAAATGTTGAACGAAAACAAGATTTTTAAATGTAAAACAAAACTTAAAAACTGAATACAGCAAAGATTTAACACTCATCAACCAATCAGATTGCACGAAAGATAGTGATCAGCCAATCAGATTGCACGAAAGATAGTGATCAGCCAATCAAATTGCATCAACAATAACTTTGCCAGTGTTGTAGCATGTATTCCCTTAAGACTATGAGTCATAAGTTTCAATATGGTTAGCTATGTATCCCTGTACACTACCTCATCAAGGTCAATCACGTGGTACAACGTCTTGCTTACGTTTATATTTGGCTGTAATAATCAATACCAATGACGCATTCTCAAATTATCCTACAAAGTTTCAATGTACCAATGTCCTGGACTCCTAATCCCATCATAGGTCAATAACTGATCACGTGATCACAATGATTTACCCAAAGAACAATTACCAATTATTGATATGACAATAAGAAATGTACCCCCTCCCAAAATTTAAGATTGGTACACAAATACACCTGTGTCTTATGAAAAAAGTAATAAATCCTGTACTTATTCAATAATAAAGCCGGTCAATAACCTTTAAATTTTGAATATTTGGTCATAAGAGGAACACCAATGGGTCCTAGAAAACGTTTACCGAATTTTGTTATTTGATAATTCCCAAATTTAAAAGGGAACATAAACATATAGAGGTAATAAACCTCTGTACATACCCATATAATGTGCTAAATAGGGGTCAATAACCTCCGAAATTTGATTTTTGGTAGTTCTTTACCTATGAAAAGGGAACGATGTGGACCATCCAAATTTATAGTGGTACATATTGAAGACCTGTACTATGATACCAAATGCTTATATTAAACAATTTCTAAAACCGAGTGGATGTGCCAAGATACCCCTCCCAAATTTTTAAAGGATGCATCAACGTACCCATATCTTATGATAGGAAATGAACCTATATACATGACCATATAACCATATAAGGTAATAGAACCTCATCAAAGGGGGAGAAATTGGGCCAAAAACCAAACACATGGTACAACATATTGCTTATGTTTATATTTTAGCAATTTTTACCCATGAAAGGGAACAAGATGGACCACCCAAATTTATCATGATACATGTTGAGGCCTGTACTATGATACCGAATCCCCTCCCGGGGTGCATCAATGTACCTATGTCTTATGATAGGGAATGAACACCTATACATTACCATATAAGGTAATAGTACCTCATCCAAAGAAATAAATTAGGTCAAAACCAAACACGTGGTTGTACCTAAATTTGACAATTTCGTACCCCTAAAAGGGAACGAGGTGGACCACCCAAATTTATAGTGATCCATATTAGGGTCCTATACTGTAATACCAAATGTTTAATTGAGCAATTTCCAAATTAAAGAGGTGGGCCATTGTACCCCTCCCGGGGGTGCACAAATGTACCTATGTCTTATGATAGGGAATGGACCCCTATACATGACCATATAACTATATGATGTAATAGGACCTCATCAAGGAGATAAATTAGGTCAAAAATCAAACACGTGGTTGTACTAAAATTTGACAATTTTGTACCCTAAAAGGGAACGAGGTGGACCATCCAAATTTATCATGATACATATTAGGATCCAGTACTATGACACCACATGATGAAATTAAGCAATTTCCAAAATTAAAGGGTTCGGCCAAGGTACCCCTCCCGGGGTGCATCAATATACCCATGTCTTATAAAAGGTAATAGACTCCTGTATACGCTCATGTGAACATATAAGGTAATAACACCTCATCAAAGAGAATAAAATCAACCAAAAACCAAACACGTGGTATAACGTATTGCTTACGTTTATATTTTGGCAATTTTGTACCCCTAGAAGGGAACGAGGTGGACCACCCAAATTTATCATAATATATGTTAGGGTCCAGTACTATAATACCAAATATATAAAATGATCCATTTCCAAAATTTAAGGGGTGGGCCAAGGTACCCCTCCCGGGGTGCACAAATGTACCTATGTCTTATGATAGGGAATAGACCCCTATACATAACCATATAAGGTAATAGGACTTCATCCAAGGAGATAAATTAGGTCAAAAAACCAAACACGTGGTACAACGTATTGCTTACTTTTATATTTTGGCAAATTTGTACCCCTAGAAGGGAACAAGGTGGACCACCCAAATTTATCATAATACATGTTAGGGTGCAGTACTATAATACCAAATGTTTAAATTGGTCAATTTCCAAAATTTAAGGGGTGGGCCAAGGTGCGTCTCCCAAATTTTTCAAGGGGTGCACAAATATACCCATATCTTATGAAAGGGAATGGACCCCTATACATGACCATATAACCATATAAGGTAATAACACCTCATCAAAGGGGATAAATTGATCCAAAAACCAAACACGTGGTATAACGTATTGCTTACGTTTATATTTTTGGCAATTTTGTACCACTAGAAGGAAATGAGGTGGACCACCCAAATTTATCATAATAGATATTAGGGTCCTGTACTATAATACCCAATGTTTAAATTGGTCAATTTCCAAAATTTAAGGGGTGGGCCAAGGTACCCCTCCCAAATTTTTCAAGGGGTGCAATAATATACACATGTCTTATGAAAGGTAATGGACCCCTGTATACGCCCATATAACCATATAAGGTAATAGAACCTCATCCAAGAGGTTAAATTGAGCCAAAAGACCAAACACGTGGTATAACGTAATGCTTACGTTTATATTTTGGCAATTTTGTACCCCTAGAAGGGAACGAGGTGGACCACCCAAATTTATCATAATAGATATTAGGGTCCAGTACTATAATACCCAATGTTTAAATTGGTCAATTTCCAAAATTTAAGGGGTGGGCCAAAGTACCCCTCCCAAATTTTTAAAGGGGTGCATTAATATACCCACATCTTATGAAAGGGAATGGACCCCTATACATGACCATATAACCATATAAGGTAATAACACCTCATCAAAGGGGATAAATTGAGCCAAAAACCAAACACGTGGTACTACGTATTGCTTACGTTTATATTTTTGGCAATTTTGTACTCCTAGAAGGAAATGAGGTGGACCACCCAAATTTATCATAATACATATTAGGGTCCGGTACTATAATACCAAATGTTTAAATTGGGCAATTTCCAAAATTTAAGGGGTGGGCCAACGTACCCCCTCCCAAATTTTTCAAGGGGTGCATTAATATACCCATATGTTATGAAAGCTAATGGACCCCTGCATACGCCCATATAACTATATAGGGTAATAATACCTCATCCAAGGGGATAAATTAGGTCAAAAACCCCCGAAAATTCAATTTTTGGCAATTTTTTACCCATAAAAGGGAACGACATAGACACCCAATACTGATAGAGGTACATACTATGGTCCTAGGCTACCACACCCAATTTTTAGATTTGGCAATTTCCAAAATTTAAGGGGGGTGGTCCTATGTACCCCTGCCAAAATTTAGGGGGTGGGCCAAGGTACCCCTGCCAAAATTTAGAGGGGGTGGTCCTAGGTACCCCTAGGTCATTGACCCCGGGCCAAGGTCATTGACCTTTGACCTATGACGTCACAAAAATTTTTGCTGACTCGGCTCAATATACGGGGGGGACTACTACTGGCACATCACATGGTGTTGTCGTGGTGACCCACAAGGCCCTCCTTTAAGGGGGCTCAGGGGCCAACTTCAAATTTTCAAATGGGAACATGTATTGAATCATACCTCATTCAATAGTCCTTGAAATACGAAACCAGTTTTGTAGGAAACAATTTTCGATTTGGGGCACCGTTTTCAAAATGGCCGCAAAAAGTCCTGGATCAGTTTGAAGTTGACACCTGGGCCCCCTTCACGGAGTTTCCTGAGGGTCACCACAACAACACCACTTGATATGCTTTATCATCGTTTCTATCTCAGTTTTTGTTTCATCTCTCTATTCTCAGCCGTTTCTGATTTAGGCCTATAAGCACTGGACGTTTTATCTGATACAGGACATTTTTTGCGGCCATTTTGAAAACGGTGGCCCAGATCGAAAATTGTTTCCTACAAAACTGGTTTCGTTTTTCAAGTACTATTGAATGAGGTATGATTCAATACATGTTCCCATTTGAAAATTTGAAGTTGGCCCCTGGGCCCCCTTGAAGGAGGGCCCTTTGGGTCACCACAACAACACCATGTGATGCGCCCTATGACATTTTTCTATCTCAGTTTTTGTGTATCTTTTTATTCTCAGCCATTTTGGATTTATAAGCACTGGATGTTTTATCTGAAACACCCTGTATATATACGTATATATATGAAATTATTCGTGATACTTCCTCTCTCTCTCTCTCTCTCTCTCTCTCTCTATATATATATATATATATATATATATATATATATATATATATATATATATATATATATATATATATGAAAATGAAATGAAAATCTTAAAAGTTTTACGTCCCACGATTATGCCGGTTAGGCTAAAGGAGGCGGTGATGACGAGAGATGAATGAAATGGTGGAATGAAGAAAGTAGGAGGAAACGGGAAAACCCCGGGCAAATCCACGCGCACGGTGTTTGTCCACCACAAAGTCCACACAGCGCGAGCTGGGATCGAACCAGGGACCCCAATCACCGGAGGTGAACGCTTTACCACGGAGCCTCGCGTCCCCATTATATATATATATATATATATATATATATATATATATATATATATATATATATATATATATATATAGAGAGAGAGAGAGAGAGAGAGAGAGAGAGAGAGAGAGAGAGAGAGGAAGTATCGCGAATAATTTTTAGCGATTTTCAAACCAAATTGGAGCCACTACTATTTGGTTTAAGACACGGGCGTCTCTGGCGGGGGGGACGAGGGGGACGCGTCCCCCCAATATTTTGAAGTACAAAATATTCAATATTTTATGCTAATTTAATTTATTTACTAAAGACAGAATAAAATATAAATAACTATATTTATTTTTAATATAATATTCAGGCTATGAAATTATTATTAGAGAGTTCTTGATATACCTTAGGAGGTCCGTGAAGGTAAGCAGAGGGATGAAAATGGAATCGAAGATAATAAACAGGTTGGGCTAGGTAGTACCATTTAAATCACTTTCTTTGATGCCCCCCCCCCCCATTTTACATGTCAGAGACGCCAGTGGTTTAAGGAAATGCAAAAATTATACCACGGGCCAAAAATAAGACAGTTTTTCTCAGAAGAAGATACATTTCGCCTTCTGTTTATATTTTTTCTCGGGATACCGGACAGTTTAGTTTAGTTTCATCCTTTCTGTACGAAGTTGCAGAAGACCAAGTACATAAGACACGTAAGAAAATAATACATCAAATTACAGACAAAGATAATAATAATAATAATAATAATAATAATAATAATAATAATAATAATAATAATAATAATAATAATAATAATAATAATAATAATAATAAAAGTAGCTTTCTTTGAAAACAAAAGAAATAATCCCATCAGAAACTGGACGTCTGATCACTCTAGACTAGTGGGGCCTCTCAAGAAATTACGGAATATTCTTTCTAGCTCGACATTTTGAAGAAATTCTCTTTGCAAAAGTAGAAAATCAATCTCAATACTCGTAACCCTGTAAGAGAATTGACGATTTCGCAGTCAAATCGAAATTTGAGATGCACATAGCAATACTTTTTTTTTTTTTTTTTTACAGAAGTAGTATTTGCAGAAAAAAGTTGACAAATTTAATTTAATACATTTAAATATTTTAAAGAAATAATAAAATTATTGGATTAGAAATTTTTAGAATATATTTAAAACAGTTTAACTCGATGCTAAAAACAGGTTCTTTCCTTTTGTAATTCTCTCCAAGAGATTATTGAAGAGATTGTGTTGCAACATATCTGTACTGTATTATTCTATTTTCTTGTAGGGTATGGAGGACCATGTCCAAATGTCCGGAGTAAGTGTTTCAACTCAAATAGTTGCGATGTCCGTCCTGACCGAAGGATCAGAAGGTAGGTCCTTAGTAGCGTTGTTAGATTTGTACTTAAAAAGATGGAAATATTAGAGTTCCATTTTTCCTGGTGAAATTTTCCTTTACCACTAATTTCTTAAATTTATTTATTATTTATTTAAGAATCACCACATACAGCTCAGAGACCATTTTATGCTGGATATCTAACAACAACAATAACAATGGAAAGGATTTGGGAAGTTATCAGACAGGGCCTGTTGGTAGGTACCATCCCGGCATTTGCCTGGTAGGACTGAGGAAAGCCCTGGGAAACCCCAGTCAGGATGGGTGGCACCGGGAATCGAACCCGCGACCTCCCGAAGGCGAAGCGAACGCTCTACCACTTGAGCCTGGTTTTGAACTAATGATTCTTACCGAAATTATGACTTCTACTTTGTGGATTATCTTGGATCGGTATGATCGCTTATTGTAGCCGTTACATAAACGTGCTTTGAATGAGTCATGATTACTACCAACAGAGCCGAAGACTGAAATACTATGAATCGGAGTGATTGTAGAGGAGACAATTATTTTCGAGAATTGTTTTGCTGCTTGGTCAAGTTGCTCAAGATAGTAAATAAAGTTCACTGTTAGCACCAGTATTTGGTTAACGTATTTTTTATTGGGTTGCCTTGAATTTGAGTTTAGCGTCTCGTTCAGTAGCGAGACTATAAGAGACTTGGGCCTACAGCTTAATGTGGGATTCCAAACTACATGGGCTCATAGCGGGAATTGAGCCCGTGTCTCCCACTTCATAATGATATTTTGAAACCCCTGTCTGTCAGCAGTTTTCCATCTCGGGTATGGATTGTCCTTCTTCCGTCGTCCCCCAACCGCAAATAATGCAAAGTATGAAGACTAGACTAGGCTCCACGAACTGAATATCTGTTAGCGTCGAATTATATCAAGGATCTTCCTTGAGCCTATAAATATTCAATAGTTATATGCATGTCCTATCTAAAAGTATTAAAGACGCATCATCTACGTGTATACAATATGCAGATGATATTGTGTTAAGTAATTCCAAGAGAGAAAAGTCAGAAGTGTGGAGAGGATCTTTGGAAAAGAAAGGATCAAAAATCAGTCGGAAGAAAACAGATGATGTGAACTTCGGAGGAGATGAACAGGAAACCGTACGAATTGAAGGACAGGGTCTAGTGCAAGTAAATAAATTTAAGTAACTAGGTTCCACTGTGAATAAGGATGAGAGTTTAGATAAGGAATTGGTGCACAGGATTAATGTGGAATGGGTGAACTGGAAGAAGAGCTCAGCTATTCTTTGTGATAAAGGGATAAGAATCAGGGTTAAAGACAGAGCTTACAAGATCGTAGTGAGACCTCCAATGCTCTACAGAACAGAAATTTTAGGGATCAAGAAGGCGCAAGACAAAACAATAGAAATGGCCGAAATGAAAATGTTCAGATGTCGAAGCAAGTACAAGAGAAAAGATTACAGTGATGTGGTCGTGTTATGAGAAATATTTTCAACAAAGTATAGGGAAGGGTTCGGCGGTGATCGTGGAAGTGACATCATCCCTTACTGTGATGTGAAGGAAGAGGAAGGGTAAAAATTTCACACTTTACACTGCTTACACATATTTACATTTAACCATAAATACATCCTCATACACCCACAAATATTCTACACACTTTCATTTTATCGGATCTCCTTCTCGATTCTGACAATTATACATGCTTATTGTGACAATTCTTTCAATTTGATTTTGGCATTGTATATACCCAATTATGACTTTGTAGAAATATAATATACTATCTTTTAATTATTATAATATACATTACGACTTGTAAGTCGGCCAAAAATGCGAATGGCGTCGTCCGCAATTTGTTAATTTTTTATTCAATTTATAAAGGTAACCACCACATTTCTGCCGCTTGTTCACTCACCACCTTCGAATATCGATATGTCACCTAAGACGTACCTGGAAGATCAAAAATCGTCCCCATCAGAATCGACAACCTTCTGCTACAGGGAGTAATCTACACCCCCCCAACACCCCCCTAACACCCCTCCAAATTCTTTACACACACCCCTGGTTGGAAAAGGAATACTCCCCCAAATCCAATTGTATCAATCAGTATCATATAGGTTATTTATTACATCAAGTTAAAAACGGTTTAGCATTTAGGAAAGAAGGCAATATTCTTATTTATTTATTTCACTTCAAAATACGAAGCGACCTCGTTCTCATGTACGGCTTCAAATACCACATGACCTCTTTGTTTCGGACGGTGTTTCGATCGAAAGAATTGATAAAACAGACATGCTCATACATACCCTCCTGGGCGGGATACGGACAAAATCTCGCCGGGTCAAAACCTCGCGTGGACAAAACCTTGCCGCCCAAAACCTCGCGTGGACAAAACCTCGCCGCCCAAAATCTTACGTGACGAAAACCTCACCACCCAAAACCCCGTGAGCCAAAATCTCGCCTGGTCAAAACCTCGCCGTCCAAAACCTCGCGGACTAAAATCTCGCTTGGCCAAAAATTTGCGGAATGAAACCTTTCCTTTAAATTTACCCAATGAGTTTCTTAATATGCAATTCCATATTACAATAATAATAATAATAATAATAATAATAATAATAATAATAATAATAATAATAATAATAATAATAATAATAATAATAATAATAATAATATACAAAACATCGTATGTGGGGGCTTTCTTGGGATATTCCCGTTTTTTCCTACTTTCTTCATTTCATCATTTCCTTCATCCTGATAATCTACGCCACCTTTCACCTACAGGACATAATCGAGGGACGTAAAAACTTACATATTATTTCATACTTCCATAAATATTATTCGATTTGGTTAGAATTTCCCAAGGTCACCGTCAAAGTGAAATAAAAACCATCCCAGGCTCAAACTCCATCTATATTGAAAATTTGATCGAGACAGGTCGGGTGGTTCAAGAGTTATTAAGTCACAAACGGAGCTAATTTAATTTTTATGTATTTCTATATGTTTCCCCCTTTCCCTCCGCCTTCCCGTCAAAGTGAAATGATAAAAATCATTACAGGCGGTAACCTGACCTGTCTAACAAATTCGATGGAGATTGGTCTCTTGGTTCAAGAGTTATTAAGTTTTATTTATTTTTATATATTTCCCCCTCCACTTCATTATGCCGTGAAAGTGAAATTACAAAAGACATCCCAGGCCCGAGCCTCATCTATGTTGAAGATTTGATCGAGATCGGTCGGGTGGCTCAAGAGGTATGATGTCACAAACATAGTAATTTTCACTTTATATATACAGATTTTCAAAGCACATGTTAGAATATTTTCTTGTCATTATTTTAATGCAATTATGTGTTATTACAAAATGTATACATATAGCAATATATAGAGCATTCTACGTCGAATAAATCATCGTGACGAGGTTTTATACTGACGATATTTCTTCCCAGGCAAGATTACATCCCGCGTAGTTTAGACCAGGCGAAATTCTGCGTTCAGAGATCAGGAACGCGAGGTTTTGGCAGGCGAGATTTTGGGACGCGAGGTTTTGGCAAGGCAAGGTTTCGGCCTGGCGAGATTTTGGGCCGCGAGGTTTTAGGCGGCGAGGTTTTGTCCAGGCGAGGTTTTGTCCAGGCGAGGTTTTGGTCTGCGAGGTTGTCGCCTCGAGGTTCTGACCGCGAGGTTTTGTACCCAAACCTCTTACGCTCCGCGGTCGTTTCCGAGAAAAGAGATTGATGGATAGATGCAGATGCCTGAAATTGGCAAAGTCTTGAGCGGTCATTCACCTACCTCCTCCTCAATAAGGAAAAATATGACAATATAGTAATAAGCATATACCAGATTCAGTTGGTAAGTGCTACTCTGCAACAGGCTCGCAAACAGAGGGGGTTAGGGAGGGCCTAGCCTTCCCTTAATTTTTCATGTCCCCTCCAGACCTCAATACAAAATGCACAATTTAGATATTTGTATGATAATTTTTAATTACTTAGCCCCTCCTAACATATTCATGGCCCCCCCAAAGCTCTGTGGCTGTTTTCGAGCTTGCTCTGCAATTGGTGTATCAACGGACGGACGTTTGAAGGGTGGAGTCAAAACGTTTTTAGAAATGAAGAGATCGATCGAAATAAGAATTATATATATTTTAGACTGAGTCTAGTGTTATGCAAGAACGTATTTGGGGCTAGCTTAATTTTTTGTAAAGTATATTTTTATTCACGTAAATTCATTGAGTGGAACAGGACTCATAGCGAGTAGCTTTTTTAAAAACTAAATTTTTTTTTTTTCAAAGTTGGTCACTAAAAGTTACTTTTTTGAGAGATAAAGTGACTTTTTCGTGTGACTTATGTTTTGCATTGGCAGTTTTCTAAGAAAAATATAAAAACAAATAATAAAAAAAGAAATTTGTTACTCATTAATCTTCTGAAAGCTTCAATACTTGCTGCCACATGTGAATCAGTCAGCTTTATTCTCACTTCAGCTTTTGTTCTTTCTAAAGCACAGTGGACGGTTGGTGGATGCTTAAGCTCTCAAGGTGGGGTTGAGAACCCTTCTGTGTCTAGTCTTTCTTCTATCATAATAATCTTTTAGTTTTCTCTCGTAATAGTTAACGCTCCGTTCAACATTGTGTGTGTGTGTCTGTGTGGTTCATCATGTTCGTCTTGTGTTATGCTTTTTGTATGTTCTTGTTACGAGTAGGTGATGAATTTGAATATTTCACGTTTTTGAGAACTCTTAATGCGAAGTTAAATATAATGTCTGGGATGAAGAAATTCAGAAATAGGCCAGAACTGGTTCCACTCAGAAGCTTTTTTATATCTGCTACTTCTGCTTACCGTAACTCAAAGCTTACTTTGAAAACCTAAGAAAGGGGGAAGCTCAAAAAGAAGTAAAGATGAAACAAAACAAAGAGAGAGGTGATGGGGAAACCGACAAAGGAAAAAAAGGGCATGATGAGATTTTGGTCACTTTTACCTGTGCTTTTGACTATTTTTGGTCACTTTTCAACTATTTACAAGAGACAAGACCACCATGAGCCCCGGGATTATTAAAATTAGGGTATATTAAAGAAGACAAAACAGAAAGATACGAAATATTTGTAAATTGAAAAACTGCATTTCTGGAAAACAACTAAATCAATGAATAATTTTCTTATTACAGATATTCAGAGCCAATAACGTAGCCAGGAAGGGGCAGGGACGTAGATTAAGAGATCAAATAATATTACAACAATTAACGTTAACAACAGGGTTAGAATATTAAAATAATGAAATTGGAACTATGTACAGTATAAATTACTAAACGAATATAATTTCAGCATGGGACGAGTGAATTTTTTCCCAAGTAATATTTTGGAAAAAAAAATCACCCACTAAAACTTGCTGGGGGTGAATAAATTGAAATAATAGCAGAATTTTGCAAAATAATTACAATAATTCGCATGTAATCAATTCACGTGTAATTACGGGGTAAAATAGTGGAGGTTAATTCCTAATACAGTGAAACCTCTCTTAACGGGCATGTCTCAATGGTGGACATCTTCATAAGAGAACAAACTTTCTTATTCTTCCATTCCATAAATATGTGTGGTGTGGTGTTATGCGAGAGAATCCTTCCTTTTAGGGACCCCTCTCATTTACGGACAAATAATCGTGTTCCACCGATGTCCGTTTTTAGAGGATTCACTGTATTACTTAGTTTCATAATAATAATAAATGCTCAAATGTGTGAACTTACTTTATTGAACCTACCACTGCGAAGAGCTGATATAATAATAATAATAATAATAATAATAATTATTATTATTATTATTATTATTAGTAGTAGTAGTAGTAGTAGTAGTAGTAGTAGTAGTAGTAGTAGTAGTAGTAGTAGTAGTAGTATTGCAATAGTTGCGTAACAAAATATACTGTTTTCTTGTTTGAGTTAGTTTTAAAATTATATCAATATTCTGAGAGCACCCCCCCCTTTTATTTTGAACACACCCCCAAGTAAAAATTTCTGGCGTACATACTGTTCTGCTAACGTTCTGGAAGACCATGGATTCCATCGCTTGGTGGACCGTGAAACAAATAAGGTATCAAGTGCGTTTTGCAATTCTATTAGGGATTTGAGTGGTGTCCTCTAAGGTGATTGTCCAGGAAATATAACGGTGATAATCGGATGGTGCAATGCCCAGGGAGTATGTCGGATGCAATAGTGTTTACCATCCAAGGTGTAGACTGGTGTCCCGGGTCATCCTAGCCACGTGGATTTTAGCGTTGTCCTGTAACAGGAGACCCCCTTTGCGATTCAGAAGTACTGGCTCCAGAGTTTTGAGATTTTCTTGAACATGGTTTAACTGCTAAGATTAAACAGTTGCATTGATGCTCTGACCAGGTGGTAGCAGTTTCCGAGCAGTTCATCAAACACGCAGGAGGATCTCCTTCTGGTGCAATGCTGGTTTCGGCTGTTTTCGAACCGGTTCATGGGATGCTAACCAATGATGACCCCCTCGTGGAGCTTCGTACAGGACACACTTCTCATCACATGTCAACACCCTGTCCAGAAATGGCTCCTTCCTCAGACGAGACAGCAAAGAAACACTGGTGTCTGCTCGCGTTGTCTTCTGACCCGAAGTCAAATCATCCATCGACCAAACTTGTAGTGCTTTCCAAGTTGATGGAGGTGCTGCTGAATGATTTATCCACTGACACTGAACTTTAGTCCCAGTTCCTCACATATCTGGCCACTGTTTGCCTCAATTGTTGCCTGAAGATCTTCATTTTTTTAGATGTGTTCGTCTTCTGGCATGTGGTCGTCTTTAAGTATTTCGTCACCGTCCTTAAGTATGTTAAACTACTGCTGCAGTGTCCGCGTGGTCACGACACCGTCACCAATGGCATATCTTCCGCCCAGCTGCAACGGTGTTTGACTCTAGTTTGAAATCGTACAGCATACACACCCTTATGACGTTCTCTGGAGATCCCGTGTTCACTCTGTCCTTACATAAGTTGACGGTGTAACTGAACTGCCACAACCAGGTAGTATGTTGGATATACCCACAGCAATAACTAACCTTTTCCTTATCTCCATTCTCATTCAACTCATGGTGTGAGGCATTGGCGTCTCTGGCATGTAAAATTTGGGGGGGACATCAAAGGAAATGATCTAACTGCTAGTATCTCAGCGGAATTTTAAATTATGTCACTTCAAAATATTGGGGGGGACGCGTCCCCCCCGTCCCCCCCGCCAGAGAGGCCCATGGTGTGAGGACCAATTGAACACAGACCTCCACAAAAGGCGACAGAAGTTTCTCGGTTACCTTTATATTATACAAATATTTCAATTCCAGGGGCCGCGGTGGCTCAGTAGTGGAGCGGTCACCTCTGGTGCACGGGGCCCCTTGTTTGATCCCAGCTCGCGCCCAGTGACCTTTGTAGTGGACAAGCACCGTATGCGTGAGCTTCCTCGGGGTTCTGCCGTTTCCTCCCACTTTCTTCATTGCATTCATTTTTCATTATCACCGTCTCCTTTAGCCTAGCCGGCATAATCGTAGGACGTAAAACTCAAAGATTTCATTTGAATTCAATTCAATTCAATTTCAATATTAGTAATTCACTGAAACCACATTTTTTTAGCATACTTTGCCTAATAGCTGATGCACCTAATTTAAAAAACACTGATAATAATGAAGAAAACAAGACAAGAGTAGGGAAAATGGAAGTAGAAGACAAAAAAAGGAAGAGGAAGACCAAAAAGAAGATAGATTTGTGATTACGGATTTGAGAAAAGGAGGTGAATAGAAGATGACTTTTGGGAGCGTACAAGATGGAAACGAAAAATCTTTGAGTTTTACGTCCCACGGTTATGCCGGGTAGGCTAAAGGAGACGGTGATGATGAGAGATGAGTGAAATGGTGGAATGAAGAAAGTGGGAGGAAAAACGGGAGAGCCCTGAAAAAACCCACGAGCATGGCAAGATGGAAACGAATCATCAAAAGTATCGACCCCGTGTAAGCTTGAAAAGACACTAAAAGAAGATGAATTTTTAACTTAATAAATTCTCCTAATCTATAGTATTCTTCTTAACCTAGGTAGCTCTTAATTGGTATTGATAGCAGGGGCGGATCCAGGGGGGGCGATCGGGGCGATCGCCCCCCCCCCAGAAGAGGAAACTTTTTTATTTTATATATATAAATAAAACCCATCTCAAAGTTTGGAGCCCTTAAAAGTAGCAGTATGACAAGCCATCGCCCCCCCCAGAAGTCGGTCCTGGATCCGCCCCTGGTTGATAGGTGCACAAATTATCTGTTTTTATGCAAGTTTTAATAAATGATTTCACTCGTTCCTTTTTTTCAAAGAAAAATTATTAATACACTCTTGTTATTAGTCAACGGGTATCTCTATTACTATATTTTTATTAAATACTGCCCTTTAAGTGGTAGAAAATTACAGAGAAATTTTTGTAATATTATCTTAACTTTGGCAATATTTTGAAACAACTTTGGAGACTGTTGAGAGTGATTAACAACTCCTCAGATAGACGTTGTACTAGTTACCAAAGTTGGCCGATAGAGGACTTCAAACTATTGGACATATGCGACATCTGTGGTGGCTTGCAGAACTAAAACGTCAACTTTTTAATCGTATATCAGAAAGAGAAAATGATAGTGTGCGAAACCACTTTTCAAGACTTCAATTAAAGTTATTTTACATTCAGTGGAAGCTCTAGAAGTCTATAACAAGTACCCAGGGTTGCCAACCGTCCCGATTCTGTCGGGACTGTACCGATTTCTGACTGATTTGTCCCGGGTCACGACTAAACACTCGTCAGAACGCATATTGCCCCGATTTATCGATTTTCAAAGTTGATTAATATTTTACTGTGCCATTTTTTACAAATGAATAACTTATTCTTTTACAGTCACAGTTTTATATATAGAATCAATTTAACAAATTTCTGTTTTAATTTGACTCATGAAAAAATAGCAGCTAGTCTTTAATTTATAGTTTTTATTCCCAAAGGTAATAGCCAAGGAAGGTATTTGTTTAGTTGATAGTATGTTTCAGTCATTCTTTAAAGGAGTTCATTTGTGATTTAAAAAAAAAAAATATTCTATATAGTCTTCTTACGTTAAATTACGAGTACAATTGTTTTGGTTTGAATTTGTTGTATGATGACAGCCAAAAAATAAAACTTGATTTTAGTAATTCTTTTTGTCAGGGTCTATGCATTCATTTCTGGTTTAAAAAAAAAAAAAAACTATATAGTTTTCTCTCTAAACTTTGATTATATCAAGTAAATTGCAGTTGTTTTGGCTTGAATTTGTTGCATAGTGTTATATTGCTTATACCTAGTGATGAACAGTAGGTGAGAAAATTAGAAGAAAAAATGAGATGCTGCATTCATTCAGGTTTGTGTTATTCAGCTGATTATCTGCATTGTTTTCAACGATTCGCCGTACGCATAATCGTCTCCGGGGGAGGAGGAATGGGAAGGGGACTCCAACACCGATTTTCCCTTCCCAATTTTTTCTTAAGAAAAGTTGGCAACCCTACAAGTAACATCGGCAATGGCTTTGCATCGCTTCCCCCCGCCTCAAACTCATCCCCTGACTTTCGAATTTCCAGTGACGTTTTACTTTGAAGGCATTCTTTAAATTTTACTATTATGTACAAATATTGCAGAAAAAAAATTGACATTCTACAGGGTGTCCAATATACAACGCAACCCGGAGTTTGGGTTAGTAGAACTTTTGAACCTGAAGCGATACACAAATAATGGTTATACCAAAATGAAACCTTATTCAATCATATGTTTTTAAACTAGAAAGCAATGATTGAACTACACTAGGAACCATACAGTGTTGCCATATGTAACCGAAGGTGTAAATCAATTGTTTTGTAAAACATGTAAATTGACTCATAACTCATACGTATGGATGTTCTGTCGTTAATTTTCAGTTTGTTTAGTTGGAGCAGCTTGTAAACTATGAAACAGAAAAAGAATTTTTCATTTCCACCGACAACTAATCGGGTGAGGCCTCTGTAAGTGCTTCATTGTTTTCAGGAATTGCATAATGGAGACACATCCTTAACACACCTTTTGATGCACTGAAACATCAGAAGGGTTGCCAATTCAGAGTGGTAAATTATGAAAACTACGATTTCCCTAGTTCCTCCTTACAGAGGCCTCATCCGATTAGTTGTCGGTAGAAATGAAAAATTCTTTTTTCTTCTCCATAGTTTACAAGCTACTCCAACTAAACAAACTGAAAATTAACAACAGAACATCCATACGTATGAGTTATGAGTCAATTTACATGTTTTGACAAAAAAATTGATTTACACCTTCGGTTACATCTGGCAACAGTGTGTAGTTCCTAGTGTACTTCAATCGTTGCTTCCTAGTTTAAAAATATATGCATAAACAAGGCTTCATTTTGGTATAACTATTATTTGTGTATCACTTCAGGTTCAAAAGTTCTACTATCCCAAACTCCGGGTTGCGTTGTATATTGGACACCCTGTATAATCATATACCCAAAATATATGT
The DNA here is from genome assembly GCF_964235325.1 of Thermobia domestica. Classification (NCBI taxonomy): domain Eukaryota; kingdom Metazoa; phylum Arthropoda; class Insecta; order Zygentoma; family Lepismatidae; genus Thermobia; species Thermobia domestica. Next base: position 24,422,854 of record NC_137454.1, on the reverse strand, counting down.
CTTACATACAGAATTATTAAGCTTCACTTTACATATTTAATAAAGCACAAAGAGTGAAATTTATTCAAGAAGTAAAAAATGATATTGCCAATGCTACTAATCTACAGGGTGCCCAAAAGTAGCTATACAGTATCGTATTGATTAGTTCGTTGCATTTTTTTATCATTTCTTATTGTTATCCATCAGGTAGATTTAGTTTCTTTATTTTTGTTCTTCAACTTCATTGCCATTCAAGCATCGCGGAAGTATTGCAGTAAACTGTCGCAGAAGTATAGGATTCATCGTTTATGCTGAGATCAGTGTCTGTACGGATGTCAGGAAGGTTTACTATGATTGTTTTCAAGCATTGAAAAGTTTTAAAGAAAGCTTATAACCGAAATTTACACATTTATTGATGAGAACTATTTTGGGCGGAATTTCAAGGTTACCATATCTGATATGAGAGAATTGTCTAAAGGAAAAAAATAATTCAACAAGAAAGTTAACGTTCTGTACGAATTCTGCAAGAAGAACAGTAAGAAATTTGTAGTATCTTTTGTGTGAATACGTCACCTATGAGAATGTGGTAGAATTTTCCTAACAAATGACAAAACAAGAGGAAGTACCGATAACGATATTTAATGCAAAGTGGAAACACTACAGGACGAGTTCGACTGACAGACGAATGGCCACACCTACACTACCCTTCTCTCCGCTCCCAGAACACTGAAATCTGACATGCTCGAGAAGTAGTGAGGGCTCTTAATGATTTTTTTCTTTTACTTCAAGCTCCGAACAGCTGAAGCAAATAAACCCATAAATTAGAATGCTATACTTGATCAATACAGCGGTTTATACCTACTTTTGGGCCATCCTGTATTTTCTTCAGTTGAATTTTCTCAATCGATTCTATTTTAGGCAAAAGGCGGCGGATGATTTAATGAAAGTGAATTATGTAATAATTGGTGGAATGAGAATATAGGAGAATCCAGAGAAAACCCACAGACACGATGTCGTCCACCACAATGTCTCGTGGGCGGAAATCATGCCACAGACTTCTCGCGCAGTGCCGTGCCGTGGAAAATCAGCGCCCGGGGCGAGAGTATACGACGGCACCCCCATACATATATTCCAAGTAATTTTTCCTATCTTTTTTTCCTTTTTTCTCCCGATTTTTTCGCCCCCTTACTTAGGCGCCCGGGGCCGTCGCCCCACTCGCCCTCCCCACGACACGGCCCTGTTCTCGCGTCAGAGATAAGGGCTCTACCACTGAGTCACCGTGCACTCCTCTTAATCGAGTCCATAAGAATCATTCGGTTACGTATTCATTAACATAGATACTTAAAGAGTGTAATTTCAAACGGATACAAAGAACTAAGTATTAGCGAAGAGTTTACTTCATTTATCGTATACACTAAACTCTCGCTAATCCGACCATTTCTGGAACATATGGGTGCCGGATTAGCGGAAGTGATGGATTATTGAGTGTCTGACATTTATTTGATTTATTTATTTATCTTGTTTTTTTTTTTATTTATTTTGAAAACATAGGGGATATAGTGTACTGTACTTTATTAAATCGAAGAATATAATTTTAAAACATAGAGGATATACTTTATTAAATCCAAATATACATTAAGTTTCAAAGAAAACTTAGTCCTTGAGTACTATCACTCACTATGAAACATGTCTCTAATTTTTAACTGTCGCAATAATGATACACGACGGTGGCATGCTTTATCGCGCAACCAAACTGTAAAGAATGCTACAAGTTCGAATACGTACAGTATATAAAAGCATTGTTTAACTAAGCGTTGTTGCGCATGCGCACGATAATTCACTGTGCACGTGTTTTTGGTTGGATGTGCGCCTGATTTCTGAGAGGCCGGACAACTGAGGGCCGGATTAGCGACAGTCCAGTGTATTTATTTATTTATTTATATAAATAAAAGTGAAAATGACTATATTTGTGACGTAATAACTCTCGAACCATCCGACCAATCTCCATCAAATTTCCAACCATCCGACAAATCTCCAACATAGATGAGGTTCGGGTCTGGGATGTTTATTATTATTATTATTATTATTATTATTATTATTATTATTATTATTATTATTTTAACCTAGCAAAGCGGGTAATTGACGTTAGTTTACTTCTAAAACAGACACACGATAATATTGTCATGATGCATTGAAACAAGTATGTATTACATTTCGTATGTTTCTAAAGCAAATAAGTAATTCATTCGACCATTCATTTTCAGCACCAAGACATAAACGGACTATTTAACGTTAGACTCTGAATAATCACATGTGCTCCAATCGAGAATAGAACTCTGGTATTCTATGCCGAAGAAGAGTTTGCAAACCACTTACACACGAGGAAGTTTCAATATATGCATGAGTCCTGCACGTCTACCTGGGACCGAATTTACTAGCCATCGTGAGTTTTGTCCGCTTCAAACCTACCCTACATGATTTGACAGTTGACTTGTTGTAACTTTGAATTACAAGTGTAACTCGCGTGTTTGCTTTTACAGTAACATTTCAGTGATAAATCAATTTTAAAAGTAGTTCAAGAATATTATATTCCCCCTAAATATTTGCCAAAAAAAAAAGTTAGGTGAACGTACATCAGGTGTAATTGAATTCGGAAATCTTTAAGGGGGCGGACTACTAAATATTTTTCAAAAGCTAACAATTTTTCTTTTGCCAGTTTTTCGTAAGTGAAAAGAGATAATGATATTCTCAGTAATAGATAATGTTATTCTACACCCGAAAATATTAATCGGAAGAATTTTCAGTGTTGCCATTCATAGAAATTACAGTCTGACCAGAATTCGAATTACCCAAAAATCTAGGTTATAGCAGCGACTAGAAAAATGAACTCAACGGCAATTGATGACTTATCATGCTGTCTGTGTTCCTTGTTAATTACTTTTTAAATAATATTTGTATTTTAATTCTACTAATAATTAAAATTTATTTATTTTGTACTCTTTATTACAAAATAAATACAGATATTATTTAAAAAGTAATTAACAAGGAACACAGACAGCATGATAAGCCATCAATTGCCGTTGAGTTCATTTTTCTAGTCGCTGCCATAACCTAGATTTTGGGGTAATTCTGGTCACACTGTAATTTCTATGGATGGCAACACTGAAAATTCTTCCGATTCGTATTTTCGGGTGTAGAATAACAGTATCTATTACTGAGGTAACTTACACTTCATTATCTCTTTTCACTTACGAAAAACTGACAAGAGAAAAATTGTTCGCTTTTGAAAAATATTTAGTAAGTTCACTAAGAAAGTGTTCTTATTCTTTTCCTTCATAATAATTTGAATATGAGTATCGCAAACAAACAATTGTTAGAAACTCTACTATGCATTTTTCTCATCTCTGATAAAATATTTGTGTGTGTGTGTGTGCCAGAAACTGAACAAATCTATTCCACTTCACTCGGATTAAGTCAGCACAGCCACAGAGCTTAGGGTCCGCCCTATTTCCTGTTCTAACGCGATACCGTCTGCCGACCGAAACGGGTTATATTTTTCAGTCACGAAAAATGCGTAATTACAGTGAACGTAAAGGTAGGCGTTCTAGGGCTACTTTGTTAGGGAAGTGATCGCTACAGAGAGCCAAGCCAAAGGACGTGAACAGAGAATAATATCAATCATCATGACTTACACTATGTTGCCAAATCTCTCATAGACATCAATCAGGGTTGGAAACTCCATATTAAAATAACTATTTTTCTTACATCGTTACTCATTCGTACAGAGGAACATAAAAATACATATTTTTTCTTATTTTGCTTCGTATTAATTGGGAACTCACATCACTTTGTGAATACATTATAGCGCCGCCACTGCAAAAGATTAGACAAGAAAATTACATAACTGTTTATCAATGTTTCTCTCTGCTTCTAACGTAAATCGTTGTGGAAAAGAAAGAAAATGTTTGTATATGAATTATTCTTGTCTAAAGCAGCGGTCGAAATTTTACTAAATGCATCACTGGCGTAGAAGGATTTTGATTTAGATTAGGCCACGGACACCTGCAGGATTTTGTCCAAGGGAGCAAAACACCAATTCCAAGGGGAAAGGAAAAACCGACACATACACACAGTCGCAAATTCACACACATTTCGATGCATACATGTACATTATGGTGGGTTGAAAAAAATCGATTTTCGGTAATGAACAGTGCGGAAAAGCGGCAATTGGTAGCATTAACTTCTCACACACACACACACACAAAAAAAAAAAAACAACTTTTTTAGTGTTAGGTAGTAGGTGCTAAGTAAATTCATATTTGGATGATTTCAACTCGAAACAGTTGGGATTATGTGAAAGCTTTAATAAACATCTATAACTTATTGTCTAAATGGAATAAATTTTACGAAAGTAATCATAGAACATACTTTTAAGTCACAAAGGAGTAATTCACTCTTGGTTGTCTTAAATTTAAACCATTCTTGATTGATTTTAATTGGAAGCAAAAAGTTATTAAAGAGTAAATAGTGCAGCATGAAAGTCGGTAGCATAAAAATCGATTAATCGAATAATCTTTACATGTATGGTCTAAGCACTGAATACTATACTAAATTTCAAATATTTTTGACAGTTGCAGCATAAAATTGCAAAAAAATTTTCTGTTAAGTATTAACTATAAAATAAAACATTGTATGTATGAATTGCATTATATAAAAGCTAAGAAATTGGATTTTGATAATGGTGCATAATTGCAGAAATTCAATTTCTAGTATTTTCAAATGTTGTGCTCTATTTTTATAATTGTGGACAGCATAAAGTGGTTGAAACACCAGGCTTAATGAACACGGTTTAATTTCTGGTTGCTGATGCCTAACTGTTTCGCATTAGGCTCATAATAGATTATTTGGTATCTATACAAGATTGAGTGCAAGTATAAGCGTGCAGTAATTGACCATGTATTTTTTTTTTTTTTTTTTTTAATCTCACAATATATGTTATTATAAGGGGTTACTTTTGGGAGCAATACAGCAAATTTCTGTCTGTGAACCTTTACTCAAACGTAACGAACTCGAGTAATTTCTGAAGCGATTGATTTTACTAGTGATGAGAAGTCACCTATCACAAGAATATGCGGAAAAGATCATGGTCGAATTCAGCATAAGCTCCACATTCTATGGCAAACCCCACACTTACACATAGGAGATTATGCTGTGTTTGGTGGGATTGGAAGGGCATCGTGCATCAAAAGCTGCTGCCATTGGGCAGAAAAATAAACTCGGACCTGTACTGTCGACAATTAGCCTCAGAATATTAGCAATTCTAAATAAACGGCTGGAGATGGTCAAGAGGAAGATTGTTGTATACCATCCTGATAACGCCAGGCCACATACATATTTATAGATCCGTCAGAAACTGTGGGAACTTAGCTTATCGGTTTTTAATGCATTCACCATATAGCCTGGGCCTGGCACCGTCAAACTATCATTTGTTTCGATCTCTGCCGAACTTCCTGACTAATGTTAAGACAGTTTTAAAACACAACTGCAAAAACTACGTGTCTCTGTTTTAAGAACAGAAACCACAAATGTTTGTGGATACATGAATGGTGTTGCCAGAAAAATGCCTGAAGGTCATTGAATAAAATGGTGTGTGTGTGGGTGGGTGGGTGGGTGTGGGTGTGTGTGTGTGTGTGTGTGTGTGTGTGTGTGTGTGTGTGTGGTTTTAAGATGTTGTTATTCAAATCACAATTAATATATTCCCAATTTTGACCAACATAAGCTCAATACTCTTTCCGTAATTTATAGTATAAATAGGTTCTTCATAGTTTTGTTGATAGTTTCAAGTAGTGATGTCGAAATCGGTTTTTGAAAAAAGTGAAATTTCTTAAAACCGAAATGTCGGTTTTAAAAACTGCTTTTGTGGTTTCGGTTTTGAAAACCGGTTTTGCGGTTTTCAAAAACCGGTTTTCTCAAAAACCGAAAACTGCAAATGTCACAAAAATTCTACAGCACTAGTTTCAAGCCTGTCTTTGTATCAAGAATATAATGTTCGGAATTGTTAGTAGCAGATGTTTCTATGTAGACCACAAAAGGGATTCTTAAATGAAATCGAATTTTAGGTATTGATGTAACTCTATTATTCAATAAAAATAAGGGAAATACTCCTACATTCTCCTCTAGCTATATCCCTCGTTAAAATTTAAAGAAAAATATATTATTATTATTATTATTATTATTATTATTATTATTATTATTATTATTATTATTATTATTATTATTATTATTATTATTACAGAATGGTCTGACGATCACTATGCTGATGTGTCGCTTTTGTTTTCTTCATGCAATGACGTCATATCTGCAGATGTTCCATCTTCTCTGAAGGTATGTACGTTTTTTTAATGATTTATAGTGTTAAAGATCTGACTCTTTTAATAGATAGGATATCTCTAATGTATATACTATTTAAATTGAGGGAGCAGACTACTAAAAATGATACAAAAGCTAACCATTTTTCTTTTGCCCGTTTTTCGTAAGTGAAAAAAAGATAATGAAATGTAACTTACCACAATCATATACTGTATAATGTTATTCTACACCTGAAAATACGAATCGGAAGAATTTTCAGTATTGCAATCCGTAGAAAGTACAGTGTGGCCAGAATATGAATTACACAAAAATCTAGGTTAAGACAGCGACTAGAAAAATTAACTACTTTTTGAATAATATTTGTATTTATTCTGTAATAACAGAAAGTGTAACTTTAATACTAGTTTCTCCAGTTTAAGATTAATATTGTTTGGATCATGTTGTCCAATGAGCATCATATTCCATCAAATACATTATAACGCGTTGGATATATAATGCATTATTTCACTACAAACTGCATATGAGAATAAAGAAAACGCACTGATCGTATGAGAGTTACAAAATGGTTGAAATAAACTGAAAATATCTCACTTTAGAAACAATTTAAATCTGTTTGTAAATATTTGTCTACATTCATGGTCCTACCAGGCCCGTATCCACAGGGGATCTAGGGGGATCGGTCCCTCCAAAGTTTTTATTGCCCCCCCCCTAAAATTTTCACGGTTGGCTTGCAAATGAACTATGATATGGTGATAAACTATAATATACTGTAGTTAGATCCCCCCCCTACATGTTTGGGCTGGCTACCGACCTGGGTCCTACACCAATTTCCTGTTATTCCACATCTCTTTCCTTCTCCATAGAAAAAGATCTCGCTTATCATACTGAGATATATGATTTAAAAATGTTTCGCGTACAAATCCAATTCGTTAACCATCATGTACGCTAATCAGTTCCTGTAGTTTGCACAAAAACTATTAGCTACTTAAAATCTTCTCATGTAAGTGTAGACGAGTCACTAAAGCTCTATAAAGAGATTAATTGAATTATTTTTCTTAATCAAATGCTATTGTTTTTCTAATATTTATTGAAATTCTATTATTACTTTATTATCAGTAAAAATCATTGTAACCGCTATCATTTCACAGATTCAATTTGTTTCACGTCAGTTATTTTGATGTAAAAGAAAATGTGAATTATGCGAAAATAATTTTCAATTATTCGCAGGAAATTCAGTCGTATCTGACTGAAGTGAAGACTATAGTGTATAACAGAAAACATCGTTATATTAAAAAAAAAAAAAAAAAAAATTGAAGTAGCGTACAAAATAGTCGAGTCGTTTGGTTGATTAGCGTGTTATTCGTGTGTTCAAATGCAAGAGTAGGTAATTTATTAGCTCCTAACCTACCTGGAGACTGAAAACATTTCTTTGAATAATACTTTATCAACTATTTTCTTTTCAAATAAATTTACTGATTTCATTAGAATTCAGTAAGTGATCGGGATGTAGGCTATACATCCGTTTTCCGAAAACATTAAATAACATTGTTCTTGTTATGATATACAGAACTTAATTCTCGAATGTTAAACATTTCAATGCTCGAACAACGTAAATTCTGATGCTGCCATCTATCGGGTTTATTTTCAGCTTCGTTGATTATCTTATTTCTGAGACACCTATGTTCATATGAAGGTCCTCATGCTTTTGGATCTCAGGAGTTCACACCTGAAGTTTGTGTACTTACTGTTAGTTATATGATACTCTGTGTGTATATAATTCATTTCAAGTTGGAAAAACGTCTCATACAACCATTAAAGAAATTGGTCAGAAAAATTAGTGATGGAAATACTGTCATCAGACAAATTGCTTTAAAACCTGCAAACTGTTTTAGCATTTCCTGGTTTAAACGTAGTGTCTATACAGTGTGGCCCAAAAGTAGGTATACAGTCCCGTACAGATCGGCTCATGACATTTTATATAATTTTATTAATGTTATTCATTCAGGTAGTGACTTAGTTGTTCTTAATCTCTCTTCATTCATACCTTAAGCTTAGAATCAAACAAAAGCAAATAAACTAATTATCTTAATAAATTAAAATGTCATACTTTGTAGGACTGTATACCTATTTTTGGGCCACCCTGTATTTTCTGCCAAACATATAGCACGCCCGGTGGAAGACTGTTACAAGTCAAAATTACAGATTTGTGGGAACGACTTTTAAGCTTTGTTATTGTACCAAAATCGGTCCCTGGAATACTGGCATTTTTGCCATCTAGGGGTTAATTTGTTTAGTTGCGCTTATGCGAAAATACTACCAGGTATAGTCGAGACGTTCTATTGGTCCCCAACCGGCTTCCTTTGTACTCAAGCGGAAAATTTACCCTAACCGCCCTCATAAACAACACTCCAAATAAGCCATAAACGGCACGTGTTCGGTGTCGAAGTAATACGTTGTTGCCATCGTTAAACTTTTATTATCGATGGATGCATTATATAATAATAATAATAATAATAATAATAATAATAATAATAATAATAATAATAATAATAATAATAATAATAATAATAATAATAATAATAATAATAAAACACAACAATCATTAAAGAAATTCAGTATAATAGTATGGACAGGGGCGGTCAAGGGCGGATTCTGGGAGTGGCAAAGAAAGATTGTATTTTTTCTCATCGGGCTTTTGCGGCACTGCCTTGCGGGGGGGCGGGGGAGAGAAAGGACAGAGGCGAACCACTTAACATGTTTGCTTCGTACACGCGTTATCGTTATGGAAGTTACACAATATTAAAAATATGCTATGTTTAAACGTTAGCCGCCAAGCCATATTTCGGAGTATTTTGCAACCCACTATTTGTGGATCAGAATTATGCACATGGCGGCCAACGTGTTAAGAGTAATATAAGCACATATCATGAAACTAATGATTGATTTCTTTTTTCTCTTCATTACAACGAATTCAAATTAAATGAAATATTTCAGTTTAACGTCCCAGAATTATGCCCTTCAAGCTAAAGGAGACGGAAGGAGGCGGATGCAATGAAAACAAAAGTAACTAAAAAAAACTAGATAAATCTGTCTTTCTGCGAAGATTACTGAATAATCAGTAAGCAAGAGGGTGAAAATTGCAACATCGCTTTCTTTTTCAGCAGGTCAACTGGCAGGCCACCCTCAACTGGAAGGACATGTTGAATTATCCCTCCCATGTAACAAAGAAACACGCGGTTTACTTCAATTGTGTTCCGCTTCCTTTGTAGCCGCGTGGGGACGGTTCGAGCGATTTCACTATACAGATAGTATTCTCTTTTCTATTCTTTTTTGAGCGATTATAACTGAAAATTTTCATTTTTTGGGTTGTAACACTCTTCCACCGGGTGTACGATATATTGACTTCTGTAATTAAAATTTCGTACGAAAATATAGAAACAGACAGAAGAAACTCTTCTATTAAGACTTGAAGCGATGCGTTATGGCTGAAAAAGGAATATGTTGCAAAATAATAATAATAATAATAATAATAATAATAATAATAATAATAATAATAATAATAATAATAATAATAATAATAATAATAATAATAATGATAATAATAATAATAATAATAAAAGATTAATTCAGTGGAGTTAGAGTGGTGTAACCTGTAGTGTTACAAACTAAACTCCAAATAACATTTTCTTTAACTCGAATCAAGTCCCATTCCATTTTCTTCCTATTTTTATTTTTTTATTTTTTGTAAAACAGTAGAATACATGTGTAAGTGTAACACCTTAAAATTAATAAGAATTAAACTTTGTTAATACGGAAAGTAATGCTATTCAATTTTCTCCTTAAACGTAATAAGTTTGATAATGTAAGACAGTGCTGTTGTTCAACCGGGGGTACGCGGAGATGTTTCTGGGGGTACGTAATCCTAAAACAAACATATTTCCAATATTTATTGAATGATCATAGCTGGTAATTTAGCAATTTTTCCAACTGTTTTTGGACATTCTGGAGAAAATGGTGTTAGTGTTACTGAGCGGGTCTTGGATTAAATCAAACGCTATATGCAAAATTTAAGTGCAGAATTTCTGAAATACTTTCCAGAAATCGAGCGAGAAGATAAAACGCAAGATTGGATAACAAATTCTTTTAGCGCTTCTGCATTGAATAATTGTTATCTTCCTTTGAAGTTGAAAGAAAATCTGCTGAAAATGTCTGTTGACAGTTCACTGCAAATGAAATTCGATAACTTGTCAATTTGTGACTTTTATATTTACGCTCGAAAAGAGTATAATGAAATTAGTGACAGAGCTATTTCACAAACTTCTTCCATTTCCATTAACATATTTGTGTGAACACGGTTTCTCTGCATTACCATCAATACAGAGATTGTTCAGTCTACATTTGGCCAATTTCGACTTACCCAAAAACTTAGAAGAATCCATGGCGCCAGGTCCGTAAGTGCTCGCTTTTATGACTTTTTCCAGCTTGAGTTGATGGTGTAACGTCCGGCTCACAGTCCCCAAAGACACGTCAAGACGATTAGGCATACACATTTGTGTTGGCGGATTTTCTTGCATTGCCATTTTGTCAAGTTTTCTCTACATGGTGGAGGTGGCCTTGGTGCGTTCCTGCTTCCTAGGCAGCTTCGTTGGTGATCCAAATGGTGGAGCTTCGTTGCCCTTGTACTTTTTAATATCATTTTTTATTCCACTTAAAATGATGTTGCAAACATTCTTCTTGCACTGTTTTCTAATGACAGAAACACTAAAGTGGGTGTCAATAACAACATAGCCGCAACGTAGCCTTCCCAAAACCGGCTTAGTTTGGGAGGCATTTTAGTGACAGAGCGGAAACCCAGACACTTGGAAACAAATTTAACACAACACTCACAACAATGGTCCTGTTTTGTGCGTTATTGTCGTCCGCGCGGGAAAACAACTCCATTCCTAGGAAGCCACTGCACAACACTGTAGGACGCCACGAGCCAGGTCGTGTGAGTCCATTCTCCCCGGGAGGGGGAAGGAATGAAATCGGCCAAACGTAGGCTGAACAACCTCTGTAAAAACGAAGCACAGAAAATGCTTAGATCCAGAATCAGCTCTGATTCTCGCACTCTCGAAGATTCGACCAAGAATCGAGGAGTTGGAGTCTCGGAAACAAGCTCAGTCATCTCGTTGACAGATTAGTTTTAGTTTTTGAATTTTTAACATTGTCCTCAGTGTACGAATTATCAGGGAGTATGAGGGGGAAATACCCCCTCAGTATAACTGAATGTATCCCATATATTTTGAAATTTTCCATGCTAATGTTTTTCGGATCTGCACTTTATCCCGCTATAAATAGTCTTTTGATTGGCACACTGATTGCCCTTTTGGTCTCTATTTGTGCTCTCTTTTAATCAAAAGAACATGCATATTAAATTTAATAGGTTCATTTCGATTTTAATTTCTTTTAAACAGCTTCAGGGGTATACAATTGGATGGTGAACTGTGTCTAGGGGTACGCGAGAAAAAAAAAAAAGGTTGAATAGCACTGATATAAGACACTGTACTCATGGGTTGTTCATCAATCTAAAATGATATTTCGTCTTTAGAACGAAGATTAATTTACGATGTGAGCTATATGAGGCTTCTGGAGTGGAAAATGGGATCTTTTCCTGTGGAGAAAGGAAAGAGAGATGTTTGAGTGACGGAGAATTGGAGTAGGACCCTGAATAGAGACAAAGGTTTAGAAACTTATTTTCTTAAATTGTTCCAGAATTTATATTTCCAGTTAATTTCCACCATTTTCTAATACTTATATGATTAGTGATTTTTTCTTTCTTCTTATCTGCATTTTGTAGTGCAAGAATACATTATACACACAACGCGTTATAATGTCTTTGTTATATGATTCTCATTGGACAACACGCTTCAAACAATAGAGATTAATCTTAAAGTGGAGAATTTTTTGTCAGGTATTAATTCCACAGCAAAAGCCTCTTTCAGTGCTTCACAGTCTTACCAACTACTTGAAAAGTTACATGTAATTTGGGTTGCATTTGTCCAGGCGTTTGTGATACCAGAGAAACTATTGTGCCCGACCTATAGCCGTCAGCAACTTTTATCGCTGACTGTACAACAATAATATTTAGGTTTACAAGAAAAAATCGTTTTTAGCTCGATTTTCTGTAAAACTTCGTACTATCCTTTATACTGACCTGTATCAATTGACATATGTATCATCTTTGAACATTATTATTATTATTATTATTATTATTATTATTATTATTATTATTATTATTATTATTATTATTATTATTATTATTATTATTATTATTATTAATTTCGTGTTGTGTTAAATGCTACTAAAATTATGAATTTACGACGTATGAACAATTCTTTTTCTTTTTAAGTTGGTATGCAGCGTAATATGTAAATCCGTTGAAAAGAAGCTGTATATATTCAACAAACATCAATTTTTTCTGCAGATCTTCCACTGATTTTAATATAAATACTCCACTGCGATAGAATGTAGTTTAGTTTTAGCTGACCTTAACATGTAATCATGTCGAGTTTTTTGTCGCTCGAAACACATTTCTAATTGAATATTCTGTTAGGTCAAATGTTGAGAAATTCCTCGTCTTGTGTCGAGAAATAAAGGAAAACTATATTTTCAAATTCGAAACGTGATGAGAAATTTCTCGACTCAATGGCAACACTATTAGTTCATCCACATCTTTTTGTTAGATCTCAAACTCTGTTTTATGTTGGATGATTCATAGTTTAAAAAAAATATATATAAATTGAGAAAGTGATTGTTGAAGTACTTATAATCAGAGGTGACCACTGTGACCTAACCTCACTCTCACTCGACATCACGCTCGCAAACTTATTTCGACCTCACGCTCACCTCACCGGTCTGACCTCACGCTCACAAACTCATTTCGACCTCACGCTCACTCGACCTCACGCTCACCTCACCAGTCTGACCTCACGCTCACTCAACCTTACACTCACCTCACCAGTCTGACCTCACGCTTACCTCACCGGTCTCACCTTATACTCACTCGACCTCACGCTCACAGTGATTTCAATCTCACGCTCACCTCACTGGTCTGACCTTACTCTCACTCAACCTCACATTCACCTCACCAGTCTGACCTCACACTCATATAACAAGTCTGACCTCAAGCTAATTAAAACATCACGCTCTCATACCAAGTCTGACATCACGCTCACATAACAAGTCTGACCTCACGCTTACTTAACCTCACGCTCACTTCGTGAGGTTGAGGTCGAGTGAGCGTGAGTTCCGAACTCGTGAGCGCCGACCTCATGAGTTTGGACACCTTTGCTTATAATGAAGTGCATTTATCAACCTTTATAGATACATAAGTTATTACACATATACTCGAATGCTAAATATGGTATAAATGTTTTTATATCATACCCTTCATTGACCTCTCGCGATAACTTCTGGAAAAAACGGGACAAGAGTGACCACTTGATGATAAAAAATACAGCAATAAAAATTCAGGTCATAAACTTTGTATATAAATTTCCAAAAGGATACGAGAAAATATACGAAACGATGCGAAAAACAATCGACACAAGACGAGAAAGAATTTTACCATAATCGACTTGAGACGAGACAAAATCATCTCGTGGACAACACTAATTGTACATGAGGAAATATTTTGAATTTTACAATTATATCTACCTTTCAGGAAGGAATGCAAGGATCACAATGTTTTCACATGTTATCATTAATACGAGGTTTACACATTTTGAAATTCGAATCCTCTACATCAAATCAGTCGTTCTTTCAGAAAAAATGTTTCGGGGGGGAGCACACTTGGTATTCCGGAGGGGCACTGCTAGTACTATTCTATTTATTATTACTTTATGGACATATTATTTTGGTCTCCTCCGGGGGGGGCCTCTCAGTGCCCCCAAAAAACATGTCTGGAAGAAACCCTGCCTCAAATAATGAAATATGAGCTCCCTCGTGACTATTCGATTAGCGTATGCGCCTTTGGAATGAGAGACCCAGGTTCAATTCCCGGTGGGAGCTCATGAAGTTTGGGTTAAACTTTAAGCTGTAGGTCCACGTCTCATATAGCCTCGCTGCTTAAGGGACGCTGAAACTAAAATCAAATCAAATAATGAAACGTTTAATTCCCATGCTTGTGCCTTTTATGATAAAAAAGAGACTGATGAATAATGCTAGGAAATTTTTATGAAAAATAGGTAGAATGAGAGTGTTGGAGGAAACCTCGAGAAAACGGAGAAAAACACGTTGTTGTTCATCACAAATTCACATGGCCTGAAACCAAACCAACGACTCTTGGAAATAGAGCTGAGTGGTCTATCACGGATTCACTGTGCCGTTGGCTACCTATAGCTAGGTTGCCATGTTGCAAGAATCTTATAGCTGCCATTAAAAAATCTTGCAACGCCATCTTTCTATTTCCTGGTTACACAGTACAACTTTCTGAAAGCAAGAAAGATACCTTCACCCATGCAGCGCTGCACTCTAGTGGATAAATAGTGAACTTCCTCACTAAAAACGTGTATTTTGGCGTGCTTCCCCTCCCTGTCCAAATATATCCTTTGTTTCGGAAGCGGCGAAACTGGTTTTTCCTTTATGTCAGCGGAAGGGCGATAACAGGTAGCAAGCAAGACGACCCAGAAAGTTGTACATGGTTTAACTCCTTTCAAGATGGAAAAAAATGTTGTATGTCCCTTTCATGAATATGTTTACATGGAGAATTATTGTAGGGTTTCAAGATTTTTTTATGACAGCTACAAGATTTATGTATAATGGCAACGCGGTCTCAAAGACAACAGCTGAGAATGTCTTGTCTCAGTAAATGTATCTGTTTCTGTTTGAAGGGTTTTGGTTCGTCTCATTTCTTACGTCACGAAAATCCTATCTCATCTTGTATTGTGGAGAACCCCAATCAGATTCGTTGACCATGGTGGCAGGGGTCCCGCACTTCCCCTGGTTTACGAAAATCTATATGTAATATAGCAAACCACGTATATTAAATACCAGAAATACCAGATGTAATATAGCAACCATGGAGATGCCCCCCGAGAAAATTTTCTCTGGGCGCCCCTGTCGTTGACTAATACTGAAAGAAGTCTATAATCATGAAAATAAAAAAAAAAGAACTTCTATAGACTACTGAAATTTTCACATAACTTTTGCAAAAATGTAAATTTACAAATATATATAGATCCACTGTCAAAAACCTTCTTTCCTTGAGCAAAGCAAATGAGCATTCCTGGTTAAATTATTGAAGGCTTCCAAAGAGATTACGCTCAACTTAGGCTGAGAAGGTAATTCTTCCTCTCTGTAAACAGACCTTTATTACTATTGATTTGCTATTTTAGTTGCTGACATGAAAATTGTTACAACACTGACCACTGATCGATTTCTCGTGTTCTTCGTAACATAGAAACGCTTCAACAATTTTCTCTCTCTCTCTCTCTCTCTCTCTCTCTCTCTCTCTCTCTCTCTCTCTCTCTCTTTCTCCTACTCTCTGCCTATCCATTGTTATTGACAGATGTCACCTACCCACTCGCAGTGTTTACTTTATAAATGAGTGACAATTTTTGTCTCCAATGTAATGGAGGGTGTGGCGCCAAGCCTTAAGGGGTGGGTGCAAGAAGTAGAAAGGTCTCACGCGATAAACAAGTTTATTATTCCGAGCAATCAACTGCTCAATAGAAATTTCCACGTATCATTAAATGTTTCCTTTTTTTTACCTGGTATTAAGTAATAAGGTTATATTGAAAGGAAAATACTAGACCTGTTATAAATAGGCAGTGCCGTGCGGGGAGAGGGTCGAGTGGGGCAACGGCTACGGGCGCCGAAGTAATGGGGTGAAAAATTAGAGAGGAAAAAGAAATGGTGTGTATAAAATGAAGGGGAAAAGTAATAAAAACTGCTCAAAATTAAGGAAAAACAGGGTTTATTTTTGAAAATTTTCTTACGCTTCGCGCCAATTATGGTGGCGCTTCGCGGCTGGTCTGTCGACCTCACTCTTGTGTACGGTGCCGCCGTCGTATACTCTCGTCCCAGGCGGTGATTTTGCACGGCACGGCACTGTACATAGATATAAAATATTGCCTTTTATATTTCAAAAATATTTCCCTTTGTTTTTGTGGGTTCTAAGTACGTACTTGTAAATTGTATTGAAAGATCACTGAATATTTGCAGTATTAAAAAAAAAGTTATATGTTAAATTATATTCCTATGTAAAAAGGCTATAGGTGCCTTCCATTTCAATTCAGGCAGAGCATGTACCATCACCATCTCAGATATTGTTGAAACTTTTTTTATAGCAACTAGACATGTTTTTAAGAGACCCATATTTTTTTGTTTTGTCGAAAAAAATTTTCCCGCCAAGTAATGGGCCTTCAAAGACGGGGAGTACAATTTATGAATTGTAGAAGACATGGAAAATGGTCAATTTCGGAGCCTCACCATTCGGCTATGGAGACAGGCAGAGTTATAATTCTTGTTGTGGTATGTACATAGGGATATAAATAAACTATATTTTATTATAGTTTGGTTTGCGCATGCGTATCTTTTTGTACATAAATTAACAAATGAACGTCAATTTATCTAAAAAGTCGAAGTTTGCGAATTTTTTTCGAGCACTTCCGGTTCGAATTTTAAAATTCTGTTTACACGGTTGGTAAGACCTAGTTACCCGCTTTCCGAAAAAAAAAAAATTGTATCGCTTCTGTGGTCAACCGTTTTGTCGCAAAAAATTCGAGAAATTGTAAAATTTTCAAAAATCGCCATTTTTGGGCGCCATTTTCTCGAAAACACCATCTTTTAAAATTCTGGAATTTTGACAGATGGTTCAACTTTACCTGAAAAATAAACACACCAAATATCATTCTCGACCAATGCTTCATGGACTAACTGCAGCCTTTTAAAGTTAGCAAAATTTTGCTAATTTTGATGTCACAGTTAGCAACACTGGGAACAATGAAAGTGCAATGATTTGATGATGTTTGTGGTTCATATTCATTAAATGAAAAATAAAAGGTTTTCTTGGCTGTTTTTTTTATTATTTTGATTAAAAAGGCTCTCTGAAATAGTAAAATGAGCCCCCCCTACTCCTCCGTTTTCTTAAACTGAAGTAATCTGAGGTGGAAATTACGATTACGAAACACACAAATTTTAAGTTTACTTGAAATGGCCATCCAATGAATTCTGATGATCTATAAAAGGCCTAAACTATTACCTCAGTATGATTTGGAATGCTCCAGACAAAGTCTTAATTAAGTGCGATGTCATTACAGTGATCGAAAAATGACAAAAAGTTAAAAAAAAAAAAATCGAAACGTTTACTTACGCGTTCCAAAGAAATTTACTGAATTTTTAAACAGAACAATCCTAGCATAAAAATGGGTAACTCGGAATTTTATAGTATTCGACTAAAGTGTGTCAGTCAGCAACCTGAGAGGGAAGTGTTTGTGTGTATGTATTGTGCAAATTTTAAGTTAGCTGCTACTGCGTTGCTACAAATCAAAGGTGCAACCTGTATTGAAGCTGTCATGAGTGACCTATTTCCTTTAGTAGTATGATCCGTAGAAAATGACAGCTGTCTTCTTCAAGAATGTGGTGAATGTCCTGGAGTGGAAGAAATAAGTGTGGTGTCTTTAATTATTGATCCTGATGAAAGTGAAAGTGGTTACGTATGCCATATGGGAGAATAATGATCTCGTTAAAAAAAAAAAACTGTGCCACTTTCTGTTTTCGTATCGTACATTGCTGGTTTAACTGTAAGAATTGTAATTCATGACTACATCAAGAAAATCCAAAGAGAATCAATTGCTACCGAAAACCACCGTATAAAATTTCAAGATACAAATTCTGTTTTACTTCATGTGGACTTCGTTGAAAACTGGACTGTTATTCTGCAAAGTGAAATTCAGAATTATCACCGAAATATGAAACAATTGACAGTTTTGTTGTAAAAAACGACGATAAAACACACGATTCGCCTCATGTACTCATAGTCATAGACAAGATTTTAAACATACTCGAAGAAAAGCGAAAATATATTTTATAGAAAAAGGTTTGAATACGTGAAAATAGGTGTCTACAATTTCCCAAACCGTGTCAGTGATTTCTGATGGTGGTGCATCCCACTTTAAAAATCGCTTTCAGATGTTCGAGATGCAGACAGGTCCGATAAAGCAGTGTTTTTGCAGTGAAACCGGCCATGCAAGGGTCTCTGCGACGGTAGTGGGGAAGGGGCAAAGAATGTGGCAACGCGCCATAGCCTTAGGCTGAAACAGATACACAGTATTAAAACCGCAGAAGAAAAAAATGAAATGAAATCTTTAAGTTTTACGTTACACGGTTATGCCGGTTAGGCTAAAGGAGACGGTGATTATAGAAATGAATAAAATGGTGGAATGCAGAACGGCACGAGCTGGGATTGAACCAGGGACCCCAAGCACCGGAAGTGAACGAGACTGAACGCTCTACCACTGAGCCACCGCGTCCCCACTAAAACCGCAGGAGAATTCGTGAGTATAGTGCAAGTACAAACTCCGGGTATTACTCTCGTTTTGTTACTTAGGAACTGAATTCGACGACTTCCGGAAGAAAAAAGCGAAAGTATGCGACCGGTAACTGGTATTCAAGAAGTTATCTTTGGCTTTCGGAAAATTGCGAAGTTTTTATGGCAGTAACGGGTCACCATGAACTAACTTCATACTTCCCCCAAAATCGAACTTTTGCAATTCAAAGTGTAGATTTAAGAAATCTGCAAAAAGGAACTTTTGTTATATACATATATGTATGATAACCAATGGTGCGTAGCAGAAATATTATGAATAAATCATGAATTACGTGAAGTTTAAGTGCTGTTTATGCTTCCACATGAACCTTCAGCAGGGTACAGGTTTCCAGAAGAGCATAAGAGAAGTGAAAATAAGTGTTTTGTGACTATCGACAATGTGCTACGTAGGGGCGGATCCAGGACGGACTTCTCGGGGGGGGGGGATTGTAATACTGCTACTTAGAGCTACTTTTAAGAACTCCAAACTCTGGGATGGGTTTTATTTATATATAAATAAGAAAGTTTCTTCTTCTTGGGGGGGAGGCAATTGTCCCCCCAGATCCACTCCTGGATGAGTTATGAGTGAACCAACATCTATTGGAGCATCTGCACGGTTACATGCTATTAGCAAAGAAGACAACAACCAACTAAATGATTGGTCCATGTGTAAAAAAAGTGAAATTTTGTTTCCGAAGACCATTTTAAGTAAGTGAACTTGAAATTTGTGTGTTTCGTAATCGTAATTTCCACCTCAGATTACTTCAGTTTAAGAAAACGGAGGAGTAGAGGGAGGCTCATTTTACTATTGCAGAGAGCCTTTTTAATCAAAATAATAAAAAAAAAAAAACAGCCAAGAAAACCATTTATTCTTCATTTAATGAATGTGAACCACAAACATCATCAAATCATTGCACTTTCATTGTTCCCAGTGTTGCTAACTGTGACATCAGAATTAGCGAAACTTCGGCAACTTTAAATAGCTGCAGTTAATCCATGAAGCATTGGTCGAGAATGATATTTGGTGTGTTTATTTTTCAGGTAAAGTTGAACCATCTGACAAAATTCCAGAATTTTAAAAGATGGTGTTTTCGAGAAAATGGCGCCCAAAAATGGCGATTTTTGAAAATTTTACAATTTCTCGAATTTTTTGCGACAAAACGGTTGACCACAGAAGCGATACAATTTTTTTTTTTCGGAAAGCGGGTAACTAGGTCTTACCAACCGTGTAAACAGAATTTTAAAATTCGAACCGGAAGTGCTCGAAAAAAATTCGCAAACTTCGACTTTTCAGATAAATTGACGTTCATTTGTTAATTTATGTACAAAAAGATACGCATGCGCAAACCAAACTATAATAAAATATAGTTTATTTATATCCCTATGTACATACCACAACAAGAATTATAACTCTACCTGTCTCCATAGCCGAATGGTGAGGCTCCGAAATTGACCATTTTCCATGTCTTCTACAATTCATAAATTGTACTCCCCGTCTTTGATGGCCCATTATTTGGCGGGAAAATTTTTTCGCCAAAACAAAAAAATATGGGTCTCTTAAAAACATGTCTAGTTGCTATAAAAAAAGTTTCAACAATATCTGAGATGGTGATGGTACAATTTTATATTTTTTTGCCTGAGTTGAAATGGAAGGCACCTATACACAATTACACTTATAAAGCATTTATCTTTTAAATTTCTTCAGACTAAAATGCGGCTATTTAATATCTGACCCCGGTTTGGGTACAAAATCTCGCGGCCAGAACCTCGAGGACCCAAACCTCGCCGCCCAAAACCTCGCGGGCAAAAATCTCGCCTAGTCTAAACTACGTGGGACGTAATCTCGCCTGGAAAGAAATGTCGTCAGTATAAAACGTCGCCATGATGAGTTCTTCCGTGTAGAGTGTTCTATATATTGCTATATGTATATATTTTGTAATAGCACGTAATTGCATTAAAATAATGAGAAGAAAATTTCTAACGCGTGCTTTGAAAATCTATTTTATATAAAAATGAAAATGACTATGTTTGTGACATCATACCTCTTGAGCCACCCGACCGATCTCGATCAAATTTTCAACATAGATGAGGTTCGAGCCTCGGATGTATTTTATAATTTCATTTTGACTGCATGACGAAGGGGAGGGGGAGATATTTAAAAGTAAATGAAACTTAATAACTCTTGAACCACGAGACCAATCTCGAGCTAATTTGCCACACAAATCAAGTTAGACCCTGGGATGGTTTTTATCATTTCGCTTTGACGGGAAGGGGGAGACATATAGAAATACATAAAAATGAAAGTGGCTGCGTTTGTGACTTAATAACTCTTGAACCACCCGACCGGTCTCAAACAAATTTTCAACGTATGTGGGGTTTGAGAATGGGATTTTTTTTTTCCACTTTGACAGTGACCTTAGGAGATTCTAAGAAAATCGATAAATATTTATGAAAGTATGAAATAATATCTGAGTTTTTACGACGTCCCTTGATTATGTCCTGTGGGTTAAAGGAGACGTAGATGATCAGAATGAAGGAAATGATGGAATGAAGAAAGTGGGAGGAAACCGGAATACCCCGAGAAAGCCCACGCACACGATATTTTGTATCTTCTTCTTCTTCTTCTTTTTATTATTATTATTATTATTATTATTATTATTATTATTATTATTATTATTATTATTATTATTATTATTATTATTATTATTATTATTATTATTATTATTATTTGTAATATGGAACTGCATACAGCATTAAGAAACTCATTGGGTAAATTTTAAGGAAAGATTTTATTCCTTAAGGTTTTGGCCGCGAAGTTTTTGGACGGCGAGGTTTTGACCAGGCGGCATTTTGGTCAACGAGGTTTTGGCCACGCCAGACTTTGTTCGGCGAGGTTTTGGCCACGCGGTGTTATGGCCCAGCGAGATTTTGTCCCGCGAGGTTTTGCACGACGAGATTTTGGCTACGCGAAATTTTGGGTGGCGAGGTTTTGGCCCCGAGATTTTGTTCGGCGAGGTTTCGTCCGCGAGATTTTGTCCGTATCCCACCTGGCTCGGCTGGCCGCACGCAGGGTGCGGCGGCGAGGACAACTGCCAACCTCTTGGTTTTCGAACGGGAGTGAATTCTTTAATAATACAGGGCCTGCCAATAAAATCTTCCACATTTTTAAGGTTAATAAAACAAAAAGTATTAGAGATGGACACTGGTTTATTCAAAAATATACAGTAGTGTTGAAAACAGCTTGTATTTATTGTTCTATTGTGTTGAAATTACACAGTAATTGACAGTATAATTGCTGTAAATAACATCCAATAAAACCACTGACTTTTTGATCGGCTGTAATGATTTCAATGGAGGGGCAAGAGGAGTGGGAATCATCGCTTCCGCTCATCTCTTCTACTGTTTCCAGTCGTCAATATGAGTTGGCAGGAGCGGATCCAGGACCGACTTCTGGAGGGGGCGATGGGTTGTCATACTGCTTCTTAGAGCTACTTTTAAGAGCTTCAAACTGTGGGATGGGTTTTACTTATATATATATATATATAAAATAAGAATGTTTCCTCTTTTGGGGCGCCAATCGCCCCGATCGCCCCCTCCTTCCTCTGGATCCGCCACTGTGAGTTGGTCAGGAGCTCATGCCGCGTACGCAGTCGAAATGTTTTTCAAAAACGGCAGAGTTCTGTGTTTACAGTGCAAAAAGCTTTGGGCTTAAAGTTTGCTATTCTACGTAGTGAAAATGTTTCTGATCGGAAGACTATCTTGCACTGGGTCAAGAACTTCCGAACAACAGGTTCATCGTTGGAATATCAAGGCTGCGTGACAGTCTATTTTACAGTCTGCAGAACGTTCTGCAAGGAAGCATGCTGCAGCTGTTGGACTTCCTAGGGAGAGTGTAAGAACAAAACAAAGTAATTACAAACTGCTTTCAATACCATGTTATATTTTTCAGTAAACAACTTTCTATCTGCAATATATTTTGCTTTATTAGCATTTATAATGTGGAGAATGTTATTGGTTCGCCCTGTACATGCCAAAACAGATTTGCTTTCTCATGCACTGTAGTGTTTATATCAAAGTACTATTCTAGTATGTTTACTGTATTTAATAAAATTTTGCAATGTGAGTAAATAATTGTTCTTTTAAGTGAAGTGTTACATGCATGCGTGCATCATGATGTGTGAGTATTCGTGACTCCCCTTGTATCGGTCTTTCCTCTCCCCTTTGAAAAGTATCCTGCGGATGTCTCTATTCAGTACTCAATTCACCTAAATTTACAAAGTATGCTGATATTACGGCATAGCTAACAATACCAAGTAACTATGACATCAAATCATGCTATAGCTATATGCTTTGCACCATAACATCATTTCAGATTTTGGGTAGCAAGATCAGAGGTGGAGTGGGTCAGTGGGTCATGGGTCAAGTAGGTAAAGTAGGTCAGTAGGTCGTGGGTAAACATAATGTGACCCATCACCTACTGTGACCCAAATCTCACCTACCGACCCACTCTGCTCAGTGCATTGTAGAATCTTCGGAACACTGGTAAATTTGTCTACATTTTACTTTCAAGGCCTCCATTTTTCTTTTCTTTTTTTTTTTTTATTTACTTACTTGAGATGAGTTTATCTGTCGAAAAAGAACTTCAGCCACTTTTAGATATTGATATTTGTAATTGTAATAATGTCAGTAGGATTTAGTACTTGGCTTTCGAGACAGTCAAATTTTAGTTTTTTTTTTTTTTTTTTTTTTTTTTTTTTTTTTTTTTTTTAATGTTTGCTTACTTTACTTCGATTTGAGACTTTTAAATGTCATCCTATTTTCCACTGAAAAGAATCTGAAATTCAACAAGGAAATAATTATACATGATAATTAAAAACTAAATTTGATCGTAATTCGGCCCGTAACAAACATTTTATATCATAACGGTCAGATCCACCGGTATTATGACAGAGCGGAACTTGAGCGATTGACCGTAGAAATTCAAGCTCCGATTAGTGGTGGTATTTTCTCACCCTAGTTTTATTACAAGTGTAAAATCTTTAGTCAGTGGAGAGGAGAGTGTGGATCATGGGTCAGAGTTGACGACGATGGGTTTTAATGGGTGGTGGGGAGTGGGTCGTGGTGGGCGGTGGGTCAGAGTGGATCACAGTGAGTTGTGGGGCAGTGTGTCATTAGTCAAGTTTTTATTGACACACGCCATTTCTGAGCAAGATCTCCACCGACATAAGAATTTTACATTACTATGGTAGTGCACAATCGATTAAAAATATGGATTCCTCAAACTCTCATTGCCCCTGCCCTCCCCAAATGACGCCCCTGCTTTGCACGCCATAGAAAAAATCGCTGTCATGTAGTGCAAACTTGACACTACTACTTTTTCCTGAATGCAATTTTATAGACCAATACACCATTGCATGTATTTTTATAATTCACTTTATGGTTACGTCCGAATTATAATTCTAACAAATTCTTTTAGCTATACCATCTTAAGGATTCAATGGATGCCAACTAAATGGACTGAAATAATAGAAAACTATACAAGGTAAGTCGAAATGATGAGCCCGATTTCAGAAATTTATTTTAAAATCTTAAAAAAAAAAAAAAAAATGTTCTTGTGAGATATGCGTTTCGAAAGAGCAACTTTCAAAGTTTACTTTCCACACAGTGTTTTCACTTTCTACCGCTAGGAGTCACCAGCGAGCAGTTAAGAAAAATGCAGTTGACTGGAGAACGTGCTGCAAAAGGTTTGATGGGAGATGTTACGCGAAATGTTCACATAGAACGTTTGTGATATATTTCAAGACAACTGAGACAGCTTATCTTTTTTGGCACATATCTCACAATAATATATATTTATTATAGTTCACAGAATACATTTTTAAAATCGGGCCCATCATTTTGATTTACCCTGTACTTCATTTATTGGCTGGTTGTTGGCATATGACGGCGCCGTGAACTGGCACGTAGATATTTGATATTTGTTGAAGTTTAGCATTCATTTTAGCACTGACCGTGAGTCTACGTGTGACGTTGGCATATATAATTTAAGGTGAAATTTACTGGTAACGTGTTGAATGTTTTCCCACTACAAATCGAACCTACGATCACGTGCATCAAAAAGAGCTAGCAACGGGACAACCGAGAAGTCCAACTTTCACAGGAGTTTTCCTTGTATGTTTTGTCTGGGTGCTATAGAAAAGTCATTGGCACGATTAGGCCACAGTGAACTGGAAAAAAATGTTTGGGCATCACTAATTTATCACATCCTCACCTTGTTGTCGTTTTAATATCAATTCATATCCACTGTTTCAAAGAATCGTTATTCCGTGTTTACGAATATATTGCATTTGAAACAAGGAGTTCAATTATCTTTTCTAAATTTAATTTTTTTCTTTTGTATATACAACATATTATTTGAAAATGAAAAATCAAATGAAATCTTTAAGTCCGTCGATTATGCCGTGTGGTCTAAAGGTAACGGTGATGAGAAATGAATGAATTGGGAGAATAAATAAAGTGGGAGGAAAACACTGAGAAGACCCACACACACTGTGTTTGTCCAGCACAAGACTCATTTGACAAGAGCTGGGATCGAACCAACGACCTCATGCACCAGAAGTAAGCGCTCTATCGCTTTTTATCTTTAAAAGTTAACTGCTTTACCGAGCATTCCTCAGTAACTTGATTAACTACTTATCACTATTTTTTTTACTTTATTTTATTCCTTTTTTCGAGTAACTGATAACTCATACGAACACAGAACCATCGAGGACAGTTAAAATTCCAAAGGATCTCCAACTGGAAATCGAACCCGGAACATCGTACACCAAAGGTGCACGCGCTAGCCACTAGACCAGCCGGAAGGGCAATACTGACAAGTAAACCTTACGTTTGGGTGAATCGAGTTGCTGACTGAGACACATATGAGAAAGTAGTACTAAATGTGGTCAGTATTTCAGTGAAGTTTTAGGTGCGAAGCTCCAGGGGTTTAGGAGATACAGCTACCAGAACATCACATGGAAGTACAGAATAGTCTTCATACAGTTCGAGGTAAAAGCTCTGTAAGACCTCTTGTAACGACAAAAGATAAATAACAAATATATGGGTACATATTAGGACTAGGGGGAAGTCATATAGTAAGGGTATACCTGACGGCGGCCATCTTGAAATCCGCCATTTTGAATTAAGGTTAAGTTTTTAAAATAGGAATAGGGTCATGTGATACATGATTTAAGGCGCAATTTTAATCAGAAGAACAATGGTGACGTTAATTTTGATTTACGCGCAATTGGTAAAAAGTTACAGGGAAATTAAATATTGTTGCAGCATATGTATTAGTCCTTTACCCCACCTTGTAAATTTTGTTTTAATGATAATAATTAAATAAAAAGCAGATGGATAAATATTAGGTCTATGGTAAGAGTTGCCTTGATGGCGGCCATGTTCAAATCCGCCATTTTGAATCAGACAAAAGTTTTAAACAAAACGCATAACAGTGACACCTTATTAATAGCAAATTTTACCATAAATCCAACGGTATAACCATTTTTGCTTTATCATTAACCAGCATTTGTTATCGCATAAACAAGTTGCTAACCAAAGTGGAACTGAGTCATAATTGAAATTGGGTCTTTGGTGTTTTCCAGAAAAGTCCTCAATTAGTACAATCAATATGTAGTTCAGAAAAGAGTGCATGACTTGCACAAATGCTCTGCTCACAGTGAGCACACCTGACATAGGCAATCGAGTTACACTTGACACATTTGTCGTTAACAATTCCGTCAAAGCAGTAGTCGTAAGAAGCGATCCATTTAACTTTGTGCTGGTTAATGATAAAGCAAAAATTGTTAAAAATGGTTATGGTAAAATTTGCTATTAATAAGGTCTCACTGTTATGCGTTTTGTTTAAAACTTTTGTCTGATTCAAAATGGCGGATTTGAACATGGCCGCCATCAAGGCAACTCTTACCATAGACCTAATATTTATCCACCTGCTTTTTATTTAATTATTATCATTAAAACAAAATTTACAAGGTGGGGTAAAGAACTAATACATATGCTGCAACAATATTTAATTTCCCTGTAACTTTTTACCAATTGCGCGTAAATCAAAATTAACGTCACCATTGTTCTTCTGATTAAATTTGAGTCTTAAATCATGTATCACATGACCCTATTCCTATTTTAAAAACTTAACCTTAATTCAAAATGGCGGATTTCAAGATGGCCGCCGTCAGATATACCCTTACTATATGACTTCCCCCTAGTCCTAATATGTACCCATATATTTGTTATGCACCTTTTGTCGTTACAAGAGGTCTTACAGAGCTTTTACCTCCAACTGTATGAAGACTATTCTGTACTTCCATGTGATGTTCTGGTAGCTGTATCTCCTAAACCCCTGGAGCTTCGCACCTAAAACTTCACTGAAATACTAATCACATTTAGTACTACTTTTTCATGTGTGTCTCAGTCAGCAACTCGATTCACCCAAACGTAAGGTTTACTTGTGAGGAACCGCGGCTCCTAACGTATTATTTGTTATCTGTATTCGGACACTAAACAGTTGGTATCGCAGGTTCATTGTTAGAGCACTCGCCTCTGTCACTAGGGATCTCTGGGTTCGATCATAGGCCATTTAAAACGTAAGGGTAAAGAATGTAAGGTTATTTTGACTAACACAAAAGATTTGCCTATAGAGGCGTTGAAAGATGAGTTCGTGATGAGCAATATTGTCTGTCTGTTTTTTTCGGTATGCTTCCGTTTCCTCCCATGTTCACATCCACAATCATTCACTCTCATTAATCAATCATCCGTCTCCTTTAGCCTACCCGCCATAATCGTAGGACGCAACACTGAAAGATTTCATTTTATTTCTAGAATTAGTTTTATTACTATATTATTATTATTATTATTATTATTATTATTATTATTATTATTATTATTATTATTATTATTATTATTATTATTATTATTATTATTATTATTATTGATTTCAGAATGTACTGACTACAATTGAACAATACTGTATAAGATTTTTACAGTGTTCAAGTGAATTTTTATATATCTATATATATAAAAGAGAACGCACAAATCCTTTGTTACCTCATCACGCTAATACGGCTGAACCAATTTCTTTTATTTTTGGGGGGTTATTAGGATTTGGACCCTAGATGGTTTTTATCATATCACTTTAATTTTTAATTACCAGTGTCTTGAGATAATTGACCATTCAAGTGTCCATAACGTACAAATCCTTTGTTAGTTCATCATAGGTAAAAATAAACGTATTTATATGCAACCCGCATGACCGTGTCACTCGGCGGGTTAACATAAATGACAGGCGATATAATGTTAACATTTACTGCAATGTACTATGGTTTTTATCATATCACTTGAAAGCGACAACTTCCGGGGTGACCGCAGCGAAGCGGGGCGGGTTAACATAAATGACAGGCGATATAATGTTAACATTTAATGCAATCTTCTATGGTTTTTATCATATCACTTGAAAGCGAAAAAGTAAAAATTATCTAAGTAACAAAGTTTATTGCGTTCCGGGGTGACCGCAGCGAAGCGGGGTGAACGCTGCTAGTCTTCTATATTATAAAAGTGACTATGTTTTGTGATTCTTAATCTCTTGAACCTCCCGACCGATCTGGATCAAATTTTCAACATAGACGAGATTTAGGACTAGCATGGATTTTATCATTTCACTTTGACAGAACAACGTAAGGGCGGAGGAGGAGGGGGGAAAATAAATGAAATCTGTGAGTTTTACGTCCCACGATTATGCCGGTTAGGCTAAAGGAGACGGTGATTATGAGAAATGAATGAAAAATGGTGGAATGAAGAAAGTGGGAGGAAACGGGAGAACGCTGAGAAAACCCATATATAAATAAAAGTGACTAGGTTTGTGATTTAATAACTCTTGAATCACCCGACCAATCTCAATGAAATTTTCTACAGAGATCAAGTTTGGGACTAGAAAGTCTTTCATAATTTCACCTTCACAGTAGAATCAAGGAAGCGGGAGAGAATGATATATATGAAAATATATAGGCCTATATATGAAAATAAGTAAAACTTAAATCTCAAACCATACGACCGATCTCGATCAAATTTTTAACGTAGATGAGGTTCGCAACTGGGATGGTTTTTATCAAATCATTTTTGCGGTAGAATTTAAGGGAGTGAGAGGGGAGGGGAGGTATATAAAAATAAGTAAAACCTTATAACTCTTGAACCACCCGACCGATCTCAAATTTCCAACATAGATGAGATTCAGGACTCGAAACATTTTTTTAATATTTTCTCTTTGTCGGCAGAACCTAGAGGCGGGGGCGGAGAGGGATATATATATATATATATATATATATATATATATATATATATATATATATATATATATATATATATATATATATATATATAAAATTAAACAAAACTTAATTACTCTTGAAATACCCAACCGATCTCGATCAAACTTTCAACATAGATGAGGTTCGTTCCTGAGATGTTTTTTTAATGTCGCATACATTGCTCCCCAACGCTGCAATCGGGAGACCCCACTTGCACGTTCCAATCGATCATTCAGTACGTACGCAACGCTAAACATAACCAGGTCGTTTTACGTTTGTAATTACTATTCACTTTCACCTTCCCTATTGCATCTCATTTGGTGAATCCCCTTCTCCCTTCGGGGAGTCCCCTTGTGCAGTTTGCTCTGTTCCTTTCTGTTTGAACCATCATTTTTGTGGAGTATGTCTTTCTTTACATTCTTTTGACCAGACGTCAATATCTCTATTTGTCGGCAGATATTGGACTTAGAAGGAGGAGGCCTGCGAAAGGTTACACGGATGTTGCTTGAAATCACCGCTGCGTTGGACCTATGTTTATTTGAACTTCTTTATTGTTTTTAGCTGTAGAATCACCTCCCGAATCAACTCCTTCCACCCTGTATAATAACTGTATAATAATTGCGTACTTATATAGATCTAGTATATATATATCCACTCAGGAAAATGTGCATGCCCCCCCGGAACAAAATCCTAAATACGCTACTGGCTATGGCTATACCCTCCGAAAACAATGGACCATATACAGGGATATTTAACATGACACACCTCTTTATAAGCTAATCTGTAAGGGCTCATAATAAGTTTCCTTGCTCTAAGCTGAGAGTATTTTTTTGCAAACATGTCTTTTCTGAAGGCATGTTTGAGTGACGCGTTATGTATTCATTAAAATATGATAAATAACTAAAGAGGATCATGCGAAACTTGATGAATAGGTCCATGTCTGCTATTCAACTTCCATATTGCCTCGCTACTGAATGGGACATTGAACTCAAAATCCAATCCACTCACGTGAGATTTTAACTTCGCCAAGGAGCGTGATCAGGAGAGGTAAGGGCACAAGAGATGTAATTGGATTATTAAGGGTGATCGGTGAAATGTTTATAGAAAAAGGGAAAGAGAAGTATGTAGTATTTATTGATCTAGAAAAGACTTTTGACCACGGGAATTGGTTGGAAGTTTTAAAGAAGTTGGGTTAGAATGGAAAGATCGAAGACTCATAAGGAACTTATATATATGAACCAACAAGTAAGCGTTAGAATAGGGAAGGAAATAAGAGAGGAGAGTGCAATTGGAAGGGGAGTTCGACAGGGGGGCTGTCTATCGCCAATATTGTTTAACATCCACCTAGAAGATGTAGTCAATAAGATGTTAGAAAGCTTGAGAAAAGGCTGTGAAGAATATGGGATGAAAATAAATGTTAGAAAGACAAAAGCCATCGTGATTGGAACAAAGCGGTCAATGTCAAATGCAGAAGAGGGAGAAAATAGAACAGGTGGCTGGTTTTCGGTACATGGGTAGTGTTATTAGAGATTATATGAAGTGTGAATGTGAAATAAAAGCAAAGATAGGAATGGCGAAAGTAGCCCTTGGGAATAGGAAATCTCTGTTTTGTGAGAACTTGAATAGAGGATTGAGAAAAAGGCTCATAAAATGCTTCGTGTGGAGTATTATACTATATGAAATGAAATGAAATATTTGAGTTTTAAGTCCTACGCTTATGAAGGCGAGGCTAAAGGAGACGATGATGATGAGAAATGAATGAAAGTTGGAATGAAGAAAGTAGAAGGAAACAGGAGAGCCCCAAGGAAGCCCACGCACACGGTGTTTGTCCACCACAAAGTTCGCTTGACGCAAGCTGGGATCGAACCAGGAACCCCAAGCACCAGAGGTGAACGCTCTACCACTTTCTATTATACCTAAACGCATTATATACAACGTACAACGAAATAATACAGAAGTTTTAATATCATTATTCCATCTTAACCTTTAAGAGCCCTGCTTTACTAAAAATAATACAAAATTTGCCATTTTCTTTTGCTTGTTTATTCATAAGTAAAATTAGTTAATGAAATGCAACTTACCACAATCATAGATAATGTTATCCTACAACAGAAAATAAGAACCTTAAGAATTTTCAGTGTTGCCATCCATAGAAATTACAGTGTTGCCAGAATAGCAACGCCCCTAAAATATAAGTTAAGGCAGCGACTAGAGGAACGAACTCAACTGCATTTGGTTACGTATCATATTGTTTTGGTTTCCTGTGAACTACTTCTTAAATAGTAGTTGTATTTAGTTTCTAATAAACAAAATAGTTTTAACACGCAATTATTAAAACTAAATAATAATGTATTTCATTATCTCCTTTCACTTATGAATAAACAAGCAAAGGAAAAATGGTAAATTTTCTATTATTTTTAGTAAGTGATGCTCTTAATATCATAGGATAAATCCACGACAAGTGGTCCAATCATGTTGCTCGATAATTGTTTTAGTGTAAAATTTTATCTACAGATGCCTTACTATGCTGTTAGTTCTAATAATCATTAGTTTAATGGTAGTGACGGTAAGTTTCGAGTTGCAGCCATATTTGCTTTTGAAGATGCGCCATTTCGTGATGTCAGAATGAGTTATCAAATCTGTTTCTCAGGCTCTAATTATCCGATCGACGTGGAATGAAAACCAAAATGTTCAGCAATCTCTAAGCTACAACATTATGTATTATACACTATCATTACCATTATACATTACATTAAATATGGAAGAGTGAAATTGAGGTTTGAAAAAGTACGTTATTCGCGAAAGAAGTTTCCACTTTGGCAAGATTTTTGCGAGAAGGGAAATGATCTGGGTGTCATACTCATCCCTTTCAGATAAAAAAGGTAACAGAACAGAAAAAGCGTTTGAGCACCATCTAGTGACAAAATTACAAGCTATGAAATCCGACGAATAGTTCCAGATTGCTAAAGTATAAAGAAAAACAGATAAAATAAATTTTGAACGGAAACGTATATTTATGTGTGACCCGTAGTCTACAAAAGTTGAGGCATTCCGTATAGGGGAGCGGTGGGCAATGGCGATCACCTAAGAGAAATGGGTTATTACGTAGTTTCATTTGCAAAATATATTGAAACAAATTTGTAAATACGTACTCCAATCCTTCTACAATAAGTGTGTAAAATAAAAAGAGGATCATTCTTTCAGTTCGGGAACACGATGGAAAAAAATTCAAATTGCTACTTTGGTCGACATTCCCATCACATGTTGGTAATGGCGATCACAGTACAAGCTCAATAAACATACATAGTTTCATAGGCAGTTCAATTTTTTTTCTACACTGCGCCTTCGAAAGACTGAGAAACGTCAACTGAATGTTTTATTGATGTTTCTTCAAAGACACGTCACAGATATATCCATGTGCTGAGTCCACAACAGTACAGTCAGCATGCACCCACGATCCACAAAGTTACACCGATACCAAAGTTTCATTGTTTGACTCAAGTAGGCGTTTTACCTATCTTAGGTCTAGCCTCGTTTATAATTTTTGGCTGGAGAAGTATTTCAAATGTTTGTTAGGAATGGCGATCACCATGCTAGTAAACCAAACACGTTGATCAGGATTCCCAACATTGCGCCATTTTGAAAATTGAGCTGGTTATATTGTAAAACGTAGTTTATTTAAAATATAACTATGTGTCGTGCATTAGACGTAAATATAACTTTTTATGAATCTTAGTAACTTCAAGATCTTACAACTTAAAATTGTACGTATCGTGAGTTGAAATATGCAGATCCTTATAAGAAAATCAACAAAAACAAATCTCAGCACGCTCTAGACTTCAGTCTTCTCTGACAACTTCCTCGACAATACACAAGAAACCTTGCTAAAAGAGGCACATGGCAGCACTAGTTTGATTTCCCCACGGGTCACGCAAGAGGGCAAAGTGGGCTGATCGCCATTCCCAACTGATCGCCATTCCCTTCCTCTCCTCTATACATGTGATTAGCACTCAAAGTGTTAAGTACTAAAATAAACCTGTTTCTCTTTAAATAAACATGTAAATCTGTGCGAATTACAAGTAGTGTGTTCATTTTCAGCTCTTTTCACCCAGCTAAGATGTACTTTTTACCTTAATTGCACATTATACATGCATTTTTTTTTTTTTTTTTTGGAATTGTACCCATAATGCTGTGCACTAAATAAACTTTAACTAACTAACTCTATGGCTTATGGAACCCAAAGGTTTAATGCCGCGTTCACAAAAGCTCTCCACAGACTTCTATCCTTAGCCAACTGGATCCAGTTTCTATTTTGTATTAATATCTGCGAGGTGCCGTGGTGATAGGAACCACATTACACGGCTGAATAAACTTTGTAGTGTATATACAGTAATAGGTAATTGAAATTAATAGTAGATTTTCTTATTTTTTTAAGGATCTGGCGGCAACGATAGCTTCAACTGAGGGGAACGAAAATAATTTCTGCAACGTCTCAGTTGAAGAGGCAACAGAATGGCTTCGAAATTGCTCAGGAGAAGCAGGATTTAAATTTAAGGATTTTCTTAAGAAGCACGGACACCGCAGTATTAAGGAGGTGAGCATACAATGATTCTAAGTCAGTAGTTGGATGAATTTTCTTTTTTGGTGTGCAATACTGCCGTTTCTTACGGATACTGACATCTAATGGGAACATTGGAAAGCACTTGCTTTATTGTGTATGTACTCAGTCTAGAGGTATGCATGGGCTCGGGCCTACAAAGCATATACCACTTCGGGCCCGTGCCGGGCTCGGGCCGTAAACTTTTAAATATATAACCATATTTCTCGGGCTTTTTCGGGCCTAACTTTGTAAATATACTTTACAATGATATTTATTGGACTGTTCTTTCTGAAGAACTTTTAAAGCAGCCCCGACAAAACAAAAAAAGGGGGATAATAAGAGACACGCGTTTTCTGGCAACCTCACTTATCAGAGAAAAACTGGAACAATTCCACTTTGAAGTATCCAGTAATTTTGTACAAATTTATGCAACCATTTTTTAAGAAATATTTATAACTAAGTTTAAAAAATATCTTCACGAAAAAGACTGAATTTCGGTACCTAAAGTTTTTGGTAGACACTTTTAGGTAGAAAATAAAAAGGTAAAGAAGTTGCCTAAAAGCAATGTTTTTTATTCTTGTACACAGAAGGATACAGTAAGCTGTGGATTTTTTTTTTCGGTTTTTCTGATGATAAACCAAATACCAACCATTTTATCTCTTATTACTCCTGTCGCTTATTATCCCATCTTCCCCTAATTACTATATTTTTAACTCTACAGCAGGCATGCAAATAAGCAACAAAATTTTACTAGCCCAAGGAAAAAGCTACTAGCTCACATCCCACAATAGAAATCATTTATTTACTTTCGGTATGATATTAAATACTCGCCCGCACTAATGAACCACTCGCCACGGGTGAGTGGTTATTTGCATCCCTGCTCGACAGATATTAAAATTCGGAAAATATATTGGTTGTATTTTCATATTCTTACTTGAATCATACAACTATCTAATAAATTTACTTTCTTTCAGTTTGACCTTTATGTCGTTCCTTGGGGGAAAAAACCAGACAGTCTAGTGGCAACGCTGCAAACAATGGTGAAGAATCACAAGAGCTACCAGGAAACAAAAGAGATAATAAGTGTGCAGACAGCTATTGATAGTCTCAAATCAAACATAAAGCCAGGAACAAGGTTTGAAGAGTCATCTATTCATAGGTTTAGTAGATATTCTGTGAAAAGTCAGACAATAAAGTTTGTGAACTCTTTTCGAAACCTTCGATATGTGTATTATTGTGTGATTTCGTTGCGATCTGCTTTGAGATAGTTCTATTGCGCTCTATGCCAATCTATTCTTCTCCATTATTCAAGTATTGTCTCACGCTCATGTTGGACAGTGGGACTTACAAATTGCCTTGTGTTTTTCTCGTATGTGAAACTTGAAACCGAAATGTATCGCTCTTCGAGGTTCCTACAGCTCTCGAAACCAAGAATGTTATAAAATAGAGGATCTGCCCATACGTATCTTCATCATATGAACTCAATAAAGCCGAAAAACAATCGAGCATCCTCTGAGCCGGCACGTCTGATTGGCTACTCTCGTTTCCGCCATGATTGTTGGCTCGAAACATTGCGATCTTAGTTGCGCGGAGTGGGCAGAGTAGGTGTGGCGAAGCTGTGACATATGGCTTCACAATTTTGTGATATGGGCAGATTCTCTATTTTATAACATCCTTGCACGAAACTAAAGCAAATAGATTCAGGTCAAAACAGAAAGCTGAGCGCCTCCGCAACGACTCTCTTACTTCACTAAAAGGCCTCAAATGGCTGAAAAGTTATCATTCTTTCATTTGGTCAAATCAGCCGAAAGTTAGGTTCTCGCTCTCTTAATTTGTAGATCATCGTAAAACGTGGGACTTAGCACTAAATAAATGTCACGTGACAAATATTTCTTAAATGATCAGGGTATACACTACCGACATAAGAAAATAGATACCCCAAAATATGCCTATGCCCATTGCTACTTAATCCGGTGTACAGAAGGAATTATTTCTGATGTTGAAGTTAATAATTGGTAGAGCTCCCTTTGACAGCAGTAAAGTTCAGTGCTGCATGCATAATTTGCCGATCCGAAACGTTTCAGTATTCACGCGCTACCCTAGCCAGCTATTTTTAATCGGTCATGTAAAATGTACGGAAAAATTGGGCAAGTCCCTAATTTGCCAATTTGATGTCGAGAACAGAACCCAACCAACCCCTGGGATCCAACCCTACTACTACTTATAGTATGGATCCCATAGTAAAACTGCACGCTTATGTTAATGAAGAAGTATTATGAAATTAAAAAAAAAAATAAAAAAAGACTTTCCTTGGGCCGGGTTTGAACCCATGCCAAAAGCGATTTTCATTACTAGCTCGCTCGGCAATGAAGGCCGAAAACATCTGGCATTTGTTTTCTGTTGTAATGTATGTCTAGACTCTTGATGTCCTGTCTGTATCGGCCAATAAGATCAGAGGATACCTGAAACGTTTGGGATCCGCAAATATGCGTGCTGCGTGTTACGGTAATCAGAAAGTCAAACATGACATCCTGTGGCAAGTAATAGCACTCGTCTGACCGTGAGAATGCCTCAAGTAACTACTTTTCTTTTACGGGTTGTATCTATTCTCCCTCCCAGGAAGAAAATTTCCAGAACGGAACATCTATTAAACTCTTCCGCTTTATCATGAAAAATTATCTGGAATCCCTAGTAGTGTTGCATAAACTTTTCTTTGGTTGAACATTTAATACGAGGGGGGACCAACAAGTAATGCTTCATGTGTCACAAAAATGTATTAATGAACATAGAACAAGACAAGTTATTGCAGAGCATAGCCTCTAAGGAATCCTACCCTTCAACATAGTCTCCATGAATTTGAACACCTTTACGCCATCTTTGAACCCAGGCGTCAAAACCTTTTTGGAAAAATTCAGGAGGTTGGTTTTTGACCCATGATTTTACAGCTGTTTTAACTTCATCCAAATCATTGAATCGGCAATCGTGTGGGTGTTCTTTTAAAGGTCCAAAGAGATAAAACTCAGAAGGGGCCAAATCAGGGCTGTAGGGTGGGTTAAGCACAACTGACCAACCCATTTTCAGGGTTCAGGAGCTCTTGACAAATGTCCACCCGCCTCCTCCGATTACCAACAGTCAATTACTTAGGTACTCACTTAGCACCAGTTTGTGATATCCCAAGTCAGCAATTATTCCTTGAGCAGAGCCATACGAGATGTTCAATGCATCAGCAACACTCTGAACTGTAATGTGCCTATCTCCTCGAATCAATTCCTCAGCGCGTTCTCGATTTGCATCTGTGATCGATGTTGTCGGCCGGCCGCTTCTTGGTTTATCAGCGATTTCTGTTTCTCCGTTGCTAAACTTCTTCACCCAACGCCGTACATTGCTAATGTTCATTACCGGATCCCCATAAACATTCTTCAAGCACATATGGATTTTCTTAGGTGGACAACCTTCTTTCGCCAAAAAGTCGATGACGACTCTTTCTTCTAGCTTCAGATCCATGGTTCTAATAACTCAATCTGAAAAACAAAAGACTACGTTAGTGGAGGAAGGCTACCTCTATAACGTCATGCATAAATAAGTCAGTAGCTGTAATAGAAAAAATAATGAAGGAGGCTACTTTTTGATCCTCCCTCGTACTTTTCATTAGACGTGTACCGGTAACAAGTGAATGGCAGACACATACGAGACAGGTCTAATCAATCCAAGGGCTGTGTGAAAGTAAAGGTTCACACACTTTCTTAATTTCGACATATAGTGGAGGCAATGGCGTATTTAGGGGGGTGGCTTCCGGGCTTAAGCCCCCCCGAAATCTTACTTAGTACAGTAAAGTAAATGAAATATCTTGCAGAACTTTCACATTTCCAGGCAAAGCCCCCCCGAAAGTTAGCAAAGCCCCTCCCGAAACAAAATCGTAAATACGCCACTGAGTGGAGGTGATATAATCAGAACAGTGCTGCCCTTGATACTATTTCACAAATGCTGGATGAACCTTAGAGCATCATTGTGACGAGACTAAGATGAGATGAATTTCCCGTCCTCACGGGGGCCTGACTACTCTACAGTTACTCTTCACTTGACACAGCTACTGAAGAAGAGGGAAAAATACTTACATTTGAATTTAAAACTCAATGCTGCAATTTGAAGAATTAACATTAGAAATTTCTATTATTTTTCAATAGGTATCTTATCAGTGATTTATCTGAATATGTAGATGCAAAAATAATTTCTCATAGATCACTTGCAAACCTAAAGTAATTAATTTTTCTATATATTTAATATTTTGTTTTCTGTTTCAAATAACAAGTAATAATTCATAACCTTGTATAAAGAGAATCCTTCAAACACTATTTCAACCAAAACAAAGTTATGTTACTAGTACATACATTTTAAACATCTATTGGATGTGACTGCAAAATTATCATGTTCCGTATCGTTTATCCGGAACCATGCTGTGGATCACCAGTAGTCCACGTGCTACTTCATAAGAAACACAACTCCATACATTGAATTAAAAAAAATGTTTAACACACTACGATATTACTAAATATCCTTCAAATCAAGCAAACTTTCAAAACAATAATTATACGATTTATACTACTAATAATAGTTGTTAGTTATATTTGGTAACATTCCTTTTTATTATTATTATTTCTGCAGGGTTCTATTTTCTTCTTAAACTTATCATACTTATTGGCATGATAAGTTGAATAATGTCGCTTGACGTTAAACTTCGTTGAGCAACCCTTAATATTTTTCTACATCTTAAACATCTATTCTGTCTTCTACCCAAAAAAAAAATCCTCCCAAGAGGATTGAATGAACTTAGGATTGGCGACTTGCCTTTTACCATAAGCAGACCACTCTGCTGAATTACCCCATATAGTGTCACAAATATTGAAGTGGAAACACTGACATTACTTTGCAGGTTTGCTCATAACAGCTTCTAACTGCTTGCATGAGCAAATTGACCCACTGGCTTTTTACCGGTCAAAAGAAATCTGAAGAGCATGTTCGAGAGGCTACTAGTTGGATACTATGAATAATATATTCAATTTTGTGTCTGTTATAGAACACAAACATTCTCGTACATTAAAGGTAGGAAAATCTGATGTAATAAAGATATATAAGTGCATTTGGTAAGTCTCACTAATGTCATCACGTCTATAATTTCCAACTACCATAAAAGATAACGGCCATTTCATTTAATATTCAATATATGCCTTTGAAAGCACAGTACAAACCATCAAGTGTTTCCACTTACGTATTGATAATTTGAGTGATTATATTATCTTTCCTTACAACATATCAAGTGGGCGCCAACTATTCATTAGAAGCAACTTACATATATCATTTTTATTGATAGAATCATTACCACACGGAAGGCCATTAGCCAACCTTCGCATGGAATAAGAACAGCGCGTGCAGAAAACAGGTTTCAATCATTGAGTATGATATGCTCTTTGATTGATGAGTTTTGTTAAATATTGACCGAGAAAACACACTGAAATACAATACAT
Source organism: Thermobia domestica (assembly GCF_964235325.1). Lineage (NCBI taxonomy): Eukaryota > Metazoa > Arthropoda > Insecta > Zygentoma > Lepismatidae > Thermobia > Thermobia domestica. Next base: position 24,383,452 of record NC_137454.1, on the reverse strand, counting down.
TTATGAGGTTATGCAGCACAAAAAAAAAATCAATATGATATAGTTTTGGACTTAGACCTGATTTTTTCCCACCTCACATTCAATTAATGGAATGTCCGAAGATCATTACCATGAGTTTAACTGTTTGTAATTGTACGTTTGTATTGTGATTATACCTAAGTCTGGTCCATCTGTCACAAACAGTAGTTCCCGCTCCAAGCAAAATAAAATTTAAAAGTGTTTCGCCATTTTTATCTTCAATATTTTTATTTCGATTCTAGATTAAGGTTTTCAAATTCGTAAAAAGTATTGGTGTATTTACTGTACTTAGGCCCACTCTATAACTTTTATTTTGTTTCACTTTTAGGCGAGTTCTGAAGATGTTGCTCCCATATTGTCGTTCTAATGTTGGATGCAGAGAGAACACAAAGTCCATCACTGTCATGACAATTGATCATTTGCGAGGTGCTTATAACTATCTGGCAACATTGATGGTAAAGGAAGGCCGTCTTCCAGATCCAGAACTCGTTTTCTTCCTGACACACTATGAGTTGGGAGAATTCATTTCAACAAGAAGTCCTACGCTATTGAACAAGTAAGTTTTAATCAATGTAGTCTTTCTATTAGGAAAAACGTTTTGAAACATTAGTATTTTATCTTATTCAAGTAAATTACTATATGAAACATATTCTATTATACACAGAATTTTGGTGAAGTGTTATGATAATTGAGCAGAAGTACTTCATTTACATAATGCATGTTGCGTCTAGAGCACATAGGAAAACGAATTCCCAATTAATATATTCATTGGGTTTTCTATCTTCCTTGTTCAATATTTTTCTTTCATTTGTGTAATTTTCTATGTCTATTGTTATTCTTATGTTGGGAATTGATAACGTTATAAAGAAAAATATAATTGCTGCTTCAACCGGAAAGTCAGCTGCTGAATTTCTTCATTAGATGTGAAATGTTTACAAGACAAAGCCTCTTAAAGAGGTCAAAAAAGCCAATTACCACTTGGAGCTGGTCTGAAGTGTGAAAAAAAAGGATGTGGGATAACTTATTTACATACGCAAATTAACAATAGTCAGATAAGTCATAGCAATGATATCTGGACAACCATGACAAGCAAATATTTCTCCAAAGATGTCCAAGATGTTTTCATACGATCCTGCAGCAACACACTATAGAACAAGCACTATTATTACCTGTGCCTTTGGTCAGATGATATTCAAAATTGTATTCAGTTCTGGCTCCAAAAGCTACCAGCCTTGACTTGATCTGCAGATAATGTGATAGCCTACAAGATAAACACAGCATATCTTTTGATGCCTTGAACTACATTTCATAAACTACAAGCATACCGTAGACTATACAATATTCAACTAAACTTCTTGGGACGAAATTCCAAAGTGTTTTATCCGACCAGCAACTGATGTATGGCAAAAGTGGGAAATATCACAAAATGTTATACGTTCAACAATTCAACTCTGACTCCCTTAATTTCACAACGAAAATAGTCCTCAATGACTCATCCAGAATAAGACTCGTCCTCAATGACTGACTGACAAATAAATGATTTCCCTTCAACTCTGTAATGTTAGAAGGAACATTCGTAAGTATCTACACGTTTGTCTTTCAGTTCCAGGGGCGGATCCAGAGCCTCCCCCAGAAGATTAAACTTTCTTATTGTATATATATAAATAAAATCTACCCCAGAGTTTGGAGCCCTTAAAAGTAGCATTATGACAACCCACCGCCCCTTCCCCCCAGAAGTCGGTCCTGGATCCGTCCCTGTTCAGTTCTTGTATCAAATAGACAGAACCAATCCCAGGAACACTATTCTGAAGTTGAACTTGTCATGAATGGTTTTCGCGCACTGATCCAACGTGTTTACCTCATTGATACAGGGATCGTAACGAGAACAAGGATGTAAAGTTTCTAATTCATGAGTAAATTACTAGGGATTGCATTCCAAAATTCTGCTTATTTTTAATACACTATGTGTTTTTTTTTTTATTTATTCATTTATTGAGAATTAGAGTAAACATCCAACTTGTAACTTTCTGTGATATTTCTCTTTTTGCCATACATCAGTTGCTGGTCGGGTAAAACACTTTGGAATTTCGTCCCTGGAAGTTTAGTTGAATGTTGTATAGTCTACGGTATGCTTGTAGTTCATGAAATTTAGTTCAAGATATCAGAAGACATGCTGCTTCAAAAGATATGCTTGTGTTTATCTTGATTTATACGTATGTATGTACCATATATATCAAATGACACAATAGTTTATAGAGCAGGTTCCTTCATTAATAATTATAAATTTTATGCTGTTGCAGAGCAATTCGCAGACGGAAACTAATGAAACAATGGGATTCTTTGACCTTTCCAGAAGTAGTTGTTGGAATTCCTCAACCACTGGTAAGAAGATATATATATATATATATATATATATATATATATATATATATATATATATATATATATATATATATATATATATATATATATATATATATATATATATATATATATATATATATATATATATATATATATATATATATATATATATATATATATAAACAATTTTGTAAGTTATAGAAGTACAGTCCGTACATAAAAACTGGGTAAAAAGAAGTGAATCTAAATATTTTGACAAGCACAACTTGGTGCGATTGACAACCATATTGTCGTAGCACGTAGACTGCAAAGAAGTACTTCAATTTGATATGGTGAATTTAGCAGTAGCGAGTAGGAGGATTAGGGGCCTCATTCCGTACTAGTCTTGGCAAAATTTTCGGACTGCATCGCAGCTCAAAATAAGGGTTAAGAACTTCACAAACAATATGCATTTCACTACATAATAGGCAAGATGATCGCAAAGTCATCGTTTCTGTCACTGACATCATATCACACTATAAGCTATCGAATACGAGTATTGCAAAACTAGAACACAAATTTTGTGTTACGTAGACATAGACTGATACGGAATGAGACCCTTGAACAACTTTGATAAAAGTCATGTTATACTAAGTTACGTATATGTGTTTTCTTAGTTGATGTCTGTTAACGAACGCCCAATAAATGAAAGCTCGTAACGTGTCGTATACGAATATGGTAAAGAGAATAGGAAGGGATAGAAGATGTTACAGAAGCACCATAATGAGGAATTGCTTCATATAGCCTTTCTACCATAAACCTGTAATTATCAAGGCCGTATCTGCTATGTGTATTGCCAAGGGGAAGGGGTCAAATTTGTTCGTGCTGTTTTCAAATGATTGTAAAAATATATCTAGGCGTTTATTGAATCTGAGTTAATGCCTTCAGCTACACTAGCAACATGAGTCTTTGGAGTAGTTGTAGTTGTACTTTACATTTATCCTAAATATCTATCGTACCTGACTGACTCACTGATCGACGCCCAGGCCAAACTGTTTAAGCTATAAACTTGAAATTCGGACATACTGTAGCATAGGATTTGTGACGTAAGGTTCCACTAAGGAAGGATTTTTGGAAATTCAACGGGCAGGGGGAAAGAGAGGTGACAATTATTATCTCAGAATGTCCACATCTCGGAACCTCTCTAGGTTAAAGACATGAAATTCGATATATGTGTTTCATCTTTTGGGTATATATATATATATATATATATATATATATATATATATATATATATATATATAGGGTGTCTCAAAAGTCCCCTGACATAGAGTAACTCTGTTATTATCAGAGTTACAACAAAATGTAAGAGAAGAAACCGTCTCTAAATATGATGTTTTCAAGCTAAAGTGAAGTTTTTTTTTTTCTTAATCGGACGAGCGAATTAAAGTCACTGGGCGGTATTCAGAGAGAATGCGTTAATCGAAGTTTAGACAAAGACTAGTTAAAGTCATACTAGCTCTTGACTAAGGAAGGTGTACTTTTTGGTATTCAGAGTCCACTTTCAGTAGGCCTACTACTAAAACTTCGATTTGGGTATGACTAACTAATATAACCTCAATGCATCGGATGAGAAAAATAAATGTGGCAACTACGGAAAAGTAGATGTGCGCATGCGTAGTCTGTAAAAATGAAAATACATGAAATACGAAATACAAAATGTTGTTTCGCACGCAAAACCGTGGGTAAAAGATTAGCCTCTGCTATAGATTAATTCATCAGATGTGATTATCTTCGTCACATACTACGTCCCTAATCAGAGACTCTGAATACAATTTTGATAACCATCCGTTAGTCAACCTCGTAGTATGAGGTTAATCTTACCTCAAAAAGACTCTGCATAAGGCCCACTGTCTTTTAGGCTAACGTGTCGATGGCCAGCCCCCATTTAAACAGTAACTTCATTCACTTATGTTGTGGGTCCAAGTAAATGGCAATGTTGCATTTTCATTTAACATTATTCACATAAAGACCACGTGTAACGTGTAACGTGTAACCAACCGCGAGTGACGTGTGCTATGTTGCTCTGGAAGAATATATCGAAAAAAGAGGTTGTAGGGGAAGCAGGTTATTATCCGCTGACCCACAAGCTCGTGAACATCAAGTGAACATTTACGAGTAGTGAAATCTAGAGAAAAAAACATTGTTTTAAAAATATTAACAAGAACAATAACCATTTCTAAAAGTTACAGTGCAATATTGAAGACATTTTCTGTCGATAAGTTGTCAGGAAATTCCTTCCTCTAGAAAGTAAAAACTGCAATCTTGCTAAAAAGAAGAGCGAAGACTTTTATCGTTCGACAAACGCAGAATCATCTTTCTTCAAGAAAACATTTTTTTTTTCTTTTTAGTTTGTGAGTGAAGTGTAAATGGAAGAAAATAATACGTGTGCAGTTTATAGTACTACATAGTATCTTGTGAATGAGTGAGTAAAAACACGTGCTTTTGTATACATGCAAAGGCACGGGGTGTAATCAGTGGTTCCTGAGAAACAACAGTGAGTGTTTGTGTGAGTTGAAGTTTTAGTTTTGGTGCAGCGTGATGCAATAGTGAGTAATACCTTTAAACATATAACCCTTTTGCTGTTGTCGGGGGGAAATTGGCGGGAAAACTAGTACGCATACAGGAGATGCGGCTACTACGTTCTTAGGGACACGCGGGTTGCATAATAGTAAGGTGTTATTTTCCACACTAACTAAACTAAATATAATCATAGGGAAACAAAGATACAAACCAAAATCCCAATGGATAGGAGGCCAAACTTTTCGGGCAGTTCTTATGAGGATATGCTAGATAAGTACGAACAGGAACAAAGACAAACAACCAACACTAACGCACAAGTGAACAGAAACAGATCAAACACAACTCAAAGAGAGAATCCAGAAGATAAAGGAAAGACATTTAGTGAAAAACGAAAGGTAGATTCGCCAGCTGAGAAGGAAAAGAGTGGGAAAGGGAAAAAAGAAGTTTCACCAACCATACTCAATGTCAGCATGAGTTTAAATGAGCAAGAGGGAAATATCTCTGGAGATGAGGTCGAAGGAGAAAAGGATCAAGAAGAAGACAACGATGTTGAAATTAGTAAGGACTACGAAACGGCCATGGATTTTGTTGACCAAGCAGTCAGAAAAAACAAAGCCAGTTCATCGATAGCTAAAAGCATCAAGAAGCATTTAGCCAAATGGTTAATGAAACAATCAAAAACAGAAGGTGTCAACCAATACATAAGAACCGAAATAAATAAGCTCAGAGATGAAAATGAAAAATTAAAGATCGAAATCACCAAATTACAAAACGACAAGGGAAAAGCCACAGAAGAGAGGCCACTGTATTCCGCAATCCTTACAGGATCAAAGGAACAAGTACAAACAAGTAAAAGAACTCGGGAAATTGAACAAGCACGAACGAAACAAAAGCCAACAATCTTTCTAAAAGCGAATGGGAATGAGGAAATAAAGGAGGTAAAGAGAAAATTGTTTCAAGTTGTGAATCCAGCTAAAGAGAAAATCAAAATTTCATCGGTTAAAACAATGAAAAATGCAATCATTGTAGAAACAGCCACTGAGAAAGACATGAGAAGCTTAGTAAATAACAAAAAACTAAACGAAACCGTTGTAGTAGAAAAACCGAAGAAGAAGAAACCATTATTGATTATGTACAACATTCCAGCTGATTTCAAAGATGAAGAGATCGTCGAAACTTTAGTGGAGCAAAACTTTGACGAGCAAGAAATGACAGAAGCAATCAAAGAAATTAAACCTAGATTTAGGACCGGACCAAAAAACCAAAATAAATGTCATCTAGTTATTGAAGCAACTTCCCAAATTAGAAGAAAACTTTTGAAAGAAGGACGAGTATATCTAATGTTCGAAGCTCATGGAATAAAAGACTTTATTACTGTCTCAAAATGCAATATCTGTCTTGATTATGCGGTCACATCAGTAAACACTGCAAAGAAGAGAAAGTTTGTTTTTTCTGTGGACAGGGAGAGCACGATAAGTCGGGATGTGTGAATAAAGATAAAGCCAAGGTTTGTATCCCATGCACCAAGAGAAAGAAAAAGTGCAATGCTAAAACCGAACAAGAGTGTGCAACATATAAAATGCTATACGAACGCACAATCGCAAAAGTCGACTTTTAAATACAAAAAAAAAAAAAAAAAAAAGATAAATTATGACAAACTCAAAAGCTTTTTATGACAAATTTCTTAAATGAAGAAAATTTAACAATCATTCAAATCAACGCTATGGGAGCAAAGACGGCTATGGATGAAATTAAAGAACTAGCAAATAAAGTAGAAGCAGACATAACAGTTGTACAAGAGCCTTACACAAGAAATGACAAGTTGATTAACATGGGAGACTGTGAAACAATTATTGCGAGAAACCACACAGGAGAGATCCAGATTCCTCAAAACGTAGGTGAGAAACCAAAAGCTGCAATCATAAACAGAAATAAAAACATCAAAACATTAAATATAACACAATTTGGAAATAATTGGACGGTATGTGTGGAATTGAGAACGAATCTAGGGAACATTAAATTAATTAACTGTTATTGTCAATTTTGCATGGACATACAATCTTTTTTGGATAATATAGAAAGATTTTGTCAAATGTATAAAGAAGAAAACATCCTAATATGTATGGATTCAAATGCCAAATCAACACTATGGCACGGCAATAAAACGGACAATAAAGGGGAAAGGGTTGGAGAATTGGTCATGAATAATAACCTAATAATAATAAATGAGGAAGGGAATCCACCAACTTTTAAGAACAGTCAGGGGGAATCAAACATTGATCAGACAATAGCTTCTACAAGATTGAGTAATAAAATAAAAAATTGGAAAGTACTCGATTCAGCAACAATAAGCGATCATAATATAATAATATTTGATATCGTAAAACCAACCAAACAAGAAGAAACAAATTATTTTCAATCTTCAGACGAAACATTAATATATAACCCAGAGAAGATAAATTGGACAAAGTTCTGGCAAACGATAAATCTACCACAGATAGAAGAGAGCAACTTAGATGAATTAGCCCAGAAAATACAATAACATGAGCAATTAAAAGCTCAACAAAAACAAAAAAAGACAACTAAAGGATTACACAATAAAACAAATACCTCCTGGACCAATGAACTACAAGACCTGAAAAGAAAAACACGTAAAGCTAGGAAACTTTATCAACATACAACAGAAAATAATCTAAGACAAAACAGATTAAACTAATATAGAGAGTTAAAACAAAAATATGAAAACAAAATAATAGAATCAAAGAAAAATAGCTGGAAAACATATATTGAAACTAATTTAAATCTAGATCACTGGGGTGAACCCTACAAAATTATGAGTAATAAAGTTAAAATACCTACCACCCTCTCAACTCTAAAAAGAACACATGGTACATATACAAATAATTGGGAAGAAACAATAGACTATCTAATAAAATCTCTATTACCACAGGATATACCTGAAGAAGATAATAACTCACAAAGTTTCATAAGAAGAGAAATGCAATTACCACCTTTAGAAGACAGAATAGAAGTAATAGAAAACCAAGAAATAATAAATCACATAAAACGACTTAAAAGCAAAAAAAGCTCCTGGACCGGATGGAATAAAATCGGAAATTTTTAAACACAATGCTGACACATGGGCACCATACCTAGCAGAACTCTTCAACTTGTGTTTTAAAAACGGACGAATTCCAAAAAGGTGGAAACAAGCAAATTTAATCATATTCAAAAAGTCAGATGACAAGAAAAATGACGATCCAAAATCTTATCGACCTATCTGCTTATTAAATGTAATAAGTAAACTTTTCGAACGAACCATTGTGGAAAGAATAAACAAAAACAGAATTTTAAATAATGATAAATTGCAATATGGTTTCAGAAAAGGAAAAAGCACCGAAACAGCTGTAAAATGACTAATTGACCTCATAGAAGAAGGTAAACTGGAAAAGTACCAAGTTGTTATTTATGCCGACATTAGTGGTGCTTTTGACAATCTATGGTGGCCCGCACTTTTTAAAGAACTCAAAAAACTAAAAATTAGTAAAGCTCTTTACAACATCATGCTGAATTACTGTACTGACAGAACGATTACATTAAAATCTCCAGGAAAAGATATAACAACAATAAGCAATAAAGGATGCCCACAGGGTTCAATATGCGGACCTACAATGTGGGACATTACTTTCCAACCATGTTTAAGAAAACTAAACAATCTAAAAGAAACATTAGGTGTAGTTGGATATGCGAACGATTTAGCAATTGTGATGACAGCATCCTCAAGAAGACAAATAGAGCAAAAAGAAAATATAATATTAGAAAATCTAGAAAGATGGTGTATAGAAAATAAATTAACTCTATCGGTTAATAAAACGAAAATTACAGTATTTGGCCAAACTCTATAGAGAGAACCCACAATCAAAATTAGGAACACTAAAATAGGAATTGTGAATGAATTCAAATATTTAGGTGTATGGCTAGACAAACGACTAAACTACGATAAACATATAACTGAAACAACAGAGAAGATGAAAAAAATAGCCAACAAACTCTTAACAGTGGCTATGAAAGATTTTAAAATTGACAGAAAAATTTTTAAATTGTATAACAAAGCTATTCTAATGGCTATTGCACAATATTGTGCCGGAATCTGGGGTCATAGACTGTTTCTAAACAAAAACTTAAAGCAAAAATTAATAAGAGTGCAGCGATTAATGCTAATTAGAACCCATGGCATCATAAAAACTATCTCTGCAGAAACAATACAACTTTTGGCCAATGAAGAACCCATACACCTTCAGACATTAAGAAGATGTATTAAGACGTGGCTAAAGAATAATGAGAGAACGAAGATATTGGAAATTACGGGAGAATTGCCAAGCACCGAAGACGATATTAACAAACTGATTAAACGGAAGTGGGAAGATGAATGGAGGGATTCGATAAAGGGACAAAGAACAAGAACCATTATCCCAAACTTAAAAATAAGAGAAGAAATGGGAACAATAAGCAGTGAATTAATAGAATACATCTCGGGACATGGACCGTATAAATCTCATCTGAAAAGACTTAATATAACTGTACATGTAATGAAGTACAAACACCAGAACATGTCTTCTGGAATTGCAATAATTATATAACAAATAATAAAATAAGAGAAATAAGAGACCAATTAAAAAGGGATAATATATAAACTTTAATAAACGATAAAATGAAATTAGGAAAATTACAATTTGTTGCAAGACATGTATCAAGAAACTTGTGGAAGGAAAGAAACTATGAAAGAAGAAGAAATTAACAAGACCCACACCCTATATTGTAAATATAAAGAAATAAAGAATTAGAAGAAAATAAAACTAATCAAACAGAAAAAAAAAACTAAGTTCTGATGACAATTCCAGAACTTAAACCTTCACGTTCCTTATTTGTGTTAGTGTATAGTGCCTTGTTTAGTGTTTTGCTAGTGGTGGCAGGATTTTAAAATATAACAAGTGTTTTAGAAGAAGAAAGAAAATAAGAAGACTTTACAAAACTGGTGAGAGAAATTCAGACAGACCAAAACAGTTCTGATGTTGATTTCCAGAACTAACAACTAACGAAAAATTGGAAATCTGGAAATCCGATTTCCTTTCAAAGAACTTTCTTTTTAGTGGGAAAGACAGGTATGAATAACATCAAGAAATAAATTCATACAGGGGAGATAACTATTTAAAGAAAAAAAAAAAAAAAGATCCTGGTAATACTTGTTTAAATTGTTTACTAATTATTTCTTTTCTCTTTTCAGCTTACCTTAACATTTTATGCAAGGTGTTTCCTGTTCATGTATATGTAGTATGTGTGTGTGTGTATGTGTCTTTGTGTATCTTTTCAATTTTTTTTAAAAAAAGGAAATAAAACAACAAGAAAAAAGAAAGAAAAAATAAAGAATAGGGCATGATTTAAATTTTGTTTTAGGTATCATGCCAATAAAAGGTAAGCCTCGCCTCACCCTAACTGAGGCCAATCATAAAAAGAGGAGAGAAATCATACGAAAAAAAAAAGTAGTAGAGAGAGAATTACGAGTAAGAGGCAGTAGCATCTGCCATTTAATAAGACCATATGAAATGGCAAAGGCAGGGGAAAGTGGAGGCTTAAAAAAAAAAAAAAAAAATGTACAACCCAAACGGCTCGTCCGATTAAAAAAAAATCCTTCACTTTAGATTGAAAACATCACATTTGGAGATGGTTTCCTCTCTTACATTTTGTTGTAACTCTGATAACAACAGAGTTACCCTATGTCAGGATACTTTTGAGACACTATATATATATATGTCCTAAAAGGGAAGGAAAAAGGTTGGGTTACAATAGTTAAAATTGGATGGATTCTCTGGAAATTCCTTAAAGTTAAGGACATGAAATTTGGCGTTTGGACTTATCATTAAAGCAATTAAATATGTATTTCATGTTTTCTTGGTATTTGTCCTAGAAGTGAAAAAAATAGGTGAGAGGAAGGTGTGAGGGTCACATTTATTATAAAAAGACGTTACCTGGGATCCCAAGGTTAGAGACGTGAAATTTGATGTTTGGTCTAATCTAAAGTAATTAAATATGTCTTTCAGTGTTTTTAGGTGTTTGATATAGAATGGAAGAAAAAGAGTGATGTTCGAATTCCTTGAGAGACCTCAAATTGAGACGAATCTAAAAATAAAGAATTTGTTTGTCTGTATCTGTCTGTGTGCTGCCTGTGGGCCGACAAGTCTACCGAGAGTTTCCAAATTTGGGTCGCGGGTACCTTGGTCCCGGCTCCAGACCAAGATGAAGCGCTTTTTTCACATTTCGAACCAGGGGGGTCTCAGGGGGACGTTTACCGAGACATGTAAAAATAGTTTTAAAAAATGACTGATATTAGTGTCGAATTCATAGTTTTCGCGGTTGCTGAGATCAATGGTGAAACTCCGATCACATTAACTTCCAAATTCATCCGATTCGGCTGCTGGCGTGGAGTCACCGGGGGATACCGAGACGTGTAAAAACAATTCAAAATTACCGATATTAGTGTCAAATCTATAGTTTTCGCGGTCGCTGAGATGAATGGTGATACTTCCAAAGCGTTGACTTCCAAATACAGCCCCATGCGAAGAATGGGTATTTCAACTAGTTTTATAGGCTCTATATATCTCTATATCTATATGTATATCTCTATCTATCTATGTATCTATCTATCTATCTATCTATCTATCTATTTATATATATATATATATATATATATATATATATATATATATATATATATATATATATATATATATATATATATATATATATATATGAGAGGAAAAAAAGGAAGAACGCAAAATATCCTCCATTATAATATGAGAGGGCATTTGCTATTGATTACATATATGTGCTTATATGTGCACCTCCAAGGGGAGTTAGAAATTACGTCAAAAATAGAATATCTCAGCAGCCCCTCAAGTTAGAAAGACGAATCTTGGTATATAGGGCCTACTCGTAATTCCCTTTTAAAGAAAGTTATGCTAGAATCTTAACTTCAGTGTTGTCCTGCCGTTATTTAAGTATATACTCTCCACTTTCAGTATAAAATTTATCGCTGGATTTACTATATATGAGTGTGTCATTTTCCTCATTAGCACCTTCTTCACTTCGTCATATTTCGCAACATCGCTTTCCAAGAGAAAATTATGCACCTCTCTTCTCCGTCTGGATATCATAAATAAGACAAAATATTCTATGCAGATTACGAAATACACAGCTATGTAAGGACGAGACGCTAACACAATCTAGTGTTGAAAAGTATAATCACATCCGAATCCAAGTTCAAAAGATTTGCCATTCAATAAAAGAACACCTTTCAAGAAAGAATGAAACTAACATCACTGGCAGAAAAAAAAAATGCTCTTCTAAACTTCAGTGCTTAAGTAAAAGAAAGAAATAACAGTTACTCCTACTACCAAGAGAGGTTCAAATCATTTCGCAAGACATGAATTCTTACTAAAGTGTCCAAACAGATTTTACAAAGAAAGCATTAAATAAACTCTTCTGTTCTTCCCCCCCCCCCTTTCTGTATTTTTCTAAATGCAAGTATGAAATACCTTTTTGCATCTTTTCCAGTATCATCACCTTTCTGCACTTTTAAAATCTTTTTTTTTTTTTCGGTTCCTTTTACGATTTTGTCCCTGTACAATATTTTAGCAAGAAACATATAGAGTACGCAATATCACTTTTCCTTTTGTTTCAGGTGTACCGTTAAATGAAAGCTATTGAATACAAACCAAAGAAAGGTGGCAACATCTAACTGACTAATCATAGCTATCACCAATTGCTATTGTTGAGTGGTTTTTGTGTACAGGCATATATTTCCTTGTGAACTGGTGCATTGATTGGTTAGTTGATTTGAACTTTAGTGTCCCGTTTGCCACCGACGCTATATGAGACGTAGATCTAGAGCTCAATATAGGATCTAAACGTATGAAGTCCCTCCAGAAATGGAACCCGGATCTCCCGCGCCAAAGGCGCGTACGCTACTGATAAACCACGATCCTTTCTTTAGTGACCAGAGAAGCAGCTTAACTAACCAAAAAAAAAAAAAAAACTGACATGTTAAATGTTAGGTTATATGTTTCAACAGTTTTCTGGACTTGTGACTGTGAATTAATAATAATATTCTGTTCTGGTAGTGTCTTTAGACAGACTTTTTAATATATTAGTGAAATTTGAATCCGTATATATGATGTAATTAGCTTTGGTACTGTTTGTATGAATATTTATATTTGAAATGTGCAGAATATTTGTACCTTTTTTATCCAAAATTTTGTACCTTTTTAACCAAAATTTTGCACCTAAAATTCCTGCTTCTAGCAATTACCTTTATAGTCCAATGGAGACAGTACTACACAAAATTGGAACTTATGGTAAAACTGAACATTTTGTGAACACTACCGTAGGTTAGACGTAACACGTGAACCTGGTTTTGTGAACTTCCTCTCAGATTTCCTTTCGTGACGTGTTCACGTAATCAAGGTTGTTCATCTTGACATTCCACATATTCATACGTTCTGGAACTGAACGTACACATCTTGATTCTCATTAGTTCCTTTATGCTCGAAATCCTAGTATGTGTTGACTTTCTTGTACTTTGAAAATCTACAGAGTCCTTATGTTGACTTTCTTGTACTTTGAAAATCTACAGAGTCCTTATGTTGACTTTCTTGTACTTTGAAAATCTACAGAGTCCTTATGTTGACTTTCTTGTACTTTGAAAATCTACAGAGTCCTTACGTTGACTTTCTTGTACTTTGAAAATCTACAGAGTCCTTATGTTGACTTTCTTGTACTTTGAAAATCTACAGAGCCCTTATGTTGACTTTCTTGTACTTTGAAAATCTACAGAGTCCTAGTTTGTTTTAAAGGTTCGTCTTACGCTAGCGACATCTCTTGGCGTCTGGCGACGCAGCTAGCGACAATTATTAGCTTGACGCGAACTACTAGTAATTAATGTGAGTATCAGAACGATGCTTCGTACTTTATAATAAAGCTTAAGAATATGAAAGGATTCCCAAAATTCACGCAAGAAGGAATTTTGATAGAAAACACGGGTTTATAATTTAAAGTTGTAAATTTTGTATTGATTCATAAAGTACACAGTATAGGGTTATGTATGGAATAGCATATCGGGTAAATGGCCTTCACAGCTTTGCTTGTACATATACACTTCTTTATTGAAAATTTTCATGACTGTTTTGCATCGCAATAGCGACCACGATTAACTGTTGTTACCTAACCAGCCATATTTTCGAAGAAAATGGTCCGATGATGTTTCCAGTCCAAAATCCGCACCAAACAGTGACACGTTGTGGGTGCAATTTGTTTCTTAAAAATAACTCGTGGATTTTTTGAACCCCGAAATATGACAATTTTGTCGATTATCAAAGCCATCAAGATGAAAGTGAGCCTCATAACTGGAGATGACTTTCTTCGAAAAATCAGTATCCACCCAGAATCCATTGAATGAACTTTCTTAGCTATGCGTGGTCAGTAAGCGTCAGTTCTTGAGTTAATTGTACTTTGTAAGCATGAGGATGCAAATCTTTCGTGAGAATACGCTGTAGGGAGTTTCTCGAAATGTTCAATTGTTGACTATGGTATCCAGTGGCGTATTTACGCTTCTCTTTCGGGGGGATTTAGCTAACTTTGGGGGATCTTTCCCTGGAAATTTGCAAATTCTGCAAGATATTTCATTTACTTTACTATAGTAAGAAAGACTTCGGGGGGCTTAAGCCCGGAAGGCCCCCTAAATACGCCACTGATGGTATCGAACTTATGTTCCTGGCCTCTCAGCAACATTCTCACGAACTGCTTCAATGTTTTGTGTTGAACGATTTCTTGAAGGATGGCCAGAGTGTTTAAGATCACAAATTGATCCTACCTCCCTAAAGTTTATAATTAATTAAATCTCTTCACAGTTGATGAACTTAAATCAGTATATTTTGTACGAAAATTGTGAACTGTGTCTGCCAAACCTTCATTATTTTTAAAATATTGTCCAACAATGAAAATGCGTTCTTTTGTCTAGCGCTCCATTTTAATAACCCTGAACTATCAGCTATGAAGGTTTCTTTTCTTTTTTTTTTTTTCGTTGGCAACACCGAAACCGTACAAATGGTGCAAAATTCAAATCTTGCGTGAAATTTTAGTATCTCCATTATTCGTAAAAAAGGTTTGTTTGAATGTTTATGCAACCCGTGACTCTTATACGTTTTAAAGGTTGCATATTAACATTACTGGGGGATTAAGGCGTCTTGCTTATAAGGATAGTCCTTTAAAAGTACACAAATAAATAGATTAGTAGGTTGGTTTATTTGAATTAAGATCAGTGGTAGAAATGGGACGGTATGCGGTGGTATGCCATACCGCCTTTGGTTTTTTAGTAATGAGGACATACCGTCTCTGGTTTTTTAGTGATCAAGATAATATTTAAATAGCCAGTATGTTGAGTCAAAATGATAATAAAACATACCACCTCTGCTTTTTTCCACTTCGAACACTGGTTGAGATTCAAACTACATGAGCTCCTGCAGGGAATCGAACCTGATCTTCCGCGCTAAAGACTCCTAAACTAACCATAGGGCTCATTTATAAATATAATTTAATTGTACAACATGAGTAAAAAAAAAAAAAAAAACATTATTAAACATACTTTAACTTTTGAAAAGAAAATTTTACTAACTAACTAACTAACTAACTATGGAACCCGGAGGTTCAATGCCGTATTCACGAAACCGCTCCATTGACTTGACTGGATCCAGTATCTACTTTGTATTCTTGTTTCTGCGGGATCCATCTTAATATTGTTCTCCTCTGTGCGCCAAGGTCTTCCTGATGGTAGTTTTCAGATTGGATTTCCAGTTAAAACTTTGAAAGTTTTCCGACTTTCTTCCATTCTAACTACATGACCTGGCCACTCTGAGTCTCCTAGATTTAATAACCCTAACAATGTTTGGTAAATGGTACAGTAAAACCTGTCTTCAACGGACCCTTTATTAAACGGAAAACTGTCTTAAACGGAAATATTTCACGGTCCCATGAATTTTGGAGAACAAAACGTGTAAAAAGTCCCTTCATTAAGCGGAAACTGTGTTACGCGGACAACGGAAAGAAAATTAAACATTTAACGGAAAATTCTGAGTTCCGGACTACAGCGTTTAGATGTTTAGACATTTTGTGAGACATATACATTACATTGTCTGCGATAAAATGTTAGTTCTTTTGTTAAATATTTCTGGACAGTGTTTACCTTCCCCAACCACTACTCATATTCACTCCCACAAATTGTCCTTAATCCCAGCAACTTAATCAAAAACCATACGGAATGTCGGAAAGAAGAAAACGAGATAGAGGAAGAAGAGAAATACGATACCGAGTTCGAAGAAGAGTGTAGAATAAATACATATCAAGATGCTCTCAGAAGTTTAAAGGAACTGAAAAATTTGTCTTACGAAAAAATGATTCTGATTCACTTAGTATAATTTCTCAGCCTAAAGTGTATGCGGAAAGTCAAGCAGCAATGTACACAGAAAACCCTGCTTGGCTATTAGAAAAATAAAGAAAACGTGGGCATAGTATATTTTGTATTCATTTTAATTGTTTTGTGTATTTATTCGTAGAAGAAAGAAGTACTGAATCGAACAATGTACGTACAGCAATATATTTTCTCAGTATGCCCCTTTATAAGCATGTATTTTTTTTAAAGAGGAAAGGTCTACCTCCACTAAGCGGAAACCTGACTTTAACGGAAATTTTTGCAAGTCCCGCTCGATTCCGCTTAAGACAGGTTTCACTGTATAAATTATGCAATTTCTCATTATGAAGTTCCCGCCGTTCCCACTTCTCTTGGGTCCGAATATTCGTCTCAGGATTTTGTTCTCAAATACTTTCAGTCTATGTTCTTCCCTCAGAATAAGCGACCATGTATCGGAACCCTACAGTGTAATAGATATGATTATAATTTTATATGTTTTAAGCTTCAAATTCCTCGACAGAATTTGCGACGACAAAAGATTTTTGAACTGAATAATAACACAAATTCCTTCTTTTTTTAGTCGACATTTAATTTCGTCGTGAATATGGTTTGGTCTATTAACCTCTTGCGTACCAGTGATATCAATGTGGATGTCATAAAATACTCCGTTTCAAAATACCAGTGACATCCATGGGGATGTCATGAAAATGTATCCTTTATTAAGGGTCGTATTAATCCTGGAGATGAGGAAATATTTCCACTGACATCCATATGGATATCATAAAATACTCCGTTGCAAAATAACAATGACATCCATGGGTATATCATGAAAACGTATCCTTTATTAAGGATCGTATTAATCCTGGAGATGAGGAAATATTTCCACTGACATCCATGTGGATATCATAAAATACTCCGTTGCAAAATACCAGTGACATCCATGGGAATGTCATGAAAATGTATCCTTTATTAAGGATCGTATTAATCCTGGAGATGAGGAAATATTTCCACTGACATCCATGTGGATATCATAAAATACTCCGTTTCAAAATAACAATGACATCCATGGGAATGTCATGAAAACGTATCCTTTATTAAGGGTCGTATTAATCCTGGAGATGAGGAAATATTTCCACTGACATCCATGTGGATATCATAAAATACTCCGTTTCAAAATACCAGTGACATCCATGGGAATGTCATGAAAATGTATCCTTTATTAAGGGTCGTATTAATCCTGGAGATGAGGAAATATTCCCACTGACATCCATGTGGATATCATAAAATACTCCGTTTCAAAATAACAATGACATCCATGGGTATATCATGAAAACGTATCCTTTATTAAGGATCGTATTAATCCTGGAGGTGATGAAATTTTTTAGTAGGTGCAAGGCTCGAGTTAGTTGTACTGTTTCTCCTTAGGTGACAGATCCTTACTAACAAAAGAAAAACGTTTTGTCTTAGTATTTGGTAGACCTAAGAGAGCATTGAATTAATACACGCATGTATTTGTTTTGATGATAAACAGTTAGCAAATTCGAGATCATAGTTTGAGATCGGAAAAAAAAGTAATAAAACTTTGTCTTTGATCTCTGCTCAGAGTTGCCAACCTGAAGCAGCATAAAATCCCTTTTAGATCATCAAAATTTCCCGTTTTCAGTCCAAATGTTCCGCAATGCAAATATTCTTTTTAAGTCAGTAATTTGAATGCTCTCCTCGCGCGTGGACAATAACTATACCATATATAACGGTCTTGGATAGTCGTTGAACAGAAAATGAAAACCTGGTATTTTACAGCACGCACATAGGAAAATGACACCTGGAATGCAAGGTGTTAATTTTGATCCTAGATATTTGAAAGTATCTACTTTGTGGAAAGTATTATTTGGTATTTTAATGCATACATAATTAGCAGTATTACGATTCCATATAACAAAACTGTACACTACTATTAAAATTAAGAGCGCGAAAACTTCTATTATGCACTCTCATATATTGTGATAAATGCATGTTACTTCGCCAGATGGACGACGAAATCAAGTCCGAAGAAAATGTGACATAAATGCAATGCGTATATTGATTTCTTTTAATCACAGGACTGTGTAGCACGAAATCAATCCGTATTAATCTCAGTCCACTGTATAAAATGCTTTTACTGATCACGTAAATATCAGCATTGGGTTTTCGATTTCTGAAAGATCACCTGATCTGATAACGTTATTTTACAGTGGTTGAAAGGGTACGTGTGTGTCATTTTTCAAGATGAGTGACAGCACATGCGCTACTGAGAGTTAGTCAGATACGTTGTATATTTTATGTTATGGAATTTAAAGATTGTTTTATTATATTTTTTTTAAAGAAAAAGTTTGTTTAGTTGGCAAATTGTTGGAAAGGTTTGCCATAGAATGTTCGAGCTATCACGTGCATACTAGTGGAACACGTCAATCAAAATCTACAAAAAAAAAAAAAAAAAGTGTTTTTTTCTTACTCAAACTTACCACTTAGAGACATATCACTTTTAAAAAGTCTACGATGTTTGTAACTTCTTTTCTGTCTATGTGTGTGTTTGTGTGTTACTTCTGTCGCCATTTGTCTCCGTAGCAGAAAAATCATTAAGTTCTACATTTGAAATCTCAGAGGCTACCTGCTTGTTATGTCAAAACTTGAAAACGGCGCTAGTGTTGCCAAGAACATCAAATGAGGAAAATTTCCTTAACCTAGGGAAATTTCGTAGGTAAATTCAGCGAAACACGAAAAGGAGATTTTTTTTCGATAAAATATGAAGAAATCGAGGGAAATGCTATAGCGCTGACTGCTTGACCAACATAAATGCTTAAAATTTTATTTGTTTTTCAGAAATAAACAAATACAATAGAAGTATGTGTGTGTGTGTGTGTTCAAAGCAGCATAATTTGTGCCCATTGTTGGCTGAGTGTATTTTTGTGTTTATTTTTGTAAAAAAAGAAGTAAAAGAAAAAGTTTTTAAAAATAGAAGCAAAAAGCAAATGAATAAAACAAATGTGGTTGGCACTTCCTTTAATATAGCTAAATTAATCTTACTACATAACTTCTGTCATAAGAATTAGACACTGAACAAACTAGGGAAAATTTGATCAGAAAAGGGAAAATTTGATCAGAAAAGGGAAAATTTGATCAGAAAAGGGAAAATTTGGTAAGAAAAGGGAAAATTTGATAAGAAAAGGGAAAAATTGATAAGAAAAGAGAAAATTTGATAAGAAAAGAGAAAATTTGATAAGAAAACGGAAAATTTGATAAGAAAAGAGAAAATTTGATAAGAAAAGGAAAAATTTGATAAGAAAAGGAAAATTTGACAAGAAAAGAGAAAATTTGATAAGAAAAGGGAAAATTTGATAAGAAAAGAGAAAATTTGATAAGAAAAGGAAAAATTTGATAAGAAAAGGAAAAAATTGATAAGAAAAGGGAACATTTGATAAGAAAAGGAAAAATTTGATAAGAAAAAAGAAAATTTGACAAGAAAAGAGAAAATTTGATAAGAAAAGGGAAAATTTGATAAGAAAAGAGAAAATTTGATAAGAAAAGGAAAAATTTGATAAGAAAAGGAAAAAATTGATAAGAAAAGGGAACATTTGATAAGAAAAGGAAAAATTTGATAAAAAAGAAAATTTGATAAGAAAATAGAAAATTTGATAAGAAAAGGAAAAATTTGATAAGAAAAGGGAAAATTTTCTTGAAGAAACCTACGAACACTGATCAAGATGTAGACTAAACTAAATATATAAACAAACAGCTGTATACGTTGTATTAATTTTATATATATATATATATATATATATATATATATATATATATATATATATATATATATATATATATATATATATATATATATGTATAAAAAAGTAAAGTCACAAATAGTCGTAGACGGTTGCCTTATGTGAAAAGTTTTATCAAAATGTTGTAGGATTCGTAAGTTAACGAATTTTCCATTAGATCGACTAGTCTCGTGCCTAGATCGCAAATTTTTTGCAAGTGAAAAATTTAAAAAATTTCTTTTTAAAAAATATTTTTCCCTTAAAAAGTTAGAGAACCAAAAGCAAAATAAAGGATATTTTACGATCACGACGATAGAAGCGCCGCGCCGTGCACCTCGAATTTACGAGAAAATAAGATTGTGGTGGGACAACATAGTGTCCATAACTTTTCTCGGGGTACTTCTCGTTTTCTTCCATCTGATCATTCCACTTATTCTCCCATCATCATTCACTTGCCTTAATCACCCGTCTCCCTTAGCTTAAAGTGCATATTCGTAAGGCGTTAAACTAAAAGATTTCATTTCATTTTTTTTTCTTTTTCCGAATCTATGCAATAATAAATGGAACATTCAGATCACAAGGAGTTCAAGTCCAGATCAAAAGATTCATAAAGTTTGTGGGCTCCGTTTAAATGTATGAAAAAGTGAATATTATACACACACACACACATATATATATATATATATATATATATATATATATATATATATATATATATATATATATATATATATATATATATAAGAGTTATTTAGACTTGAATCTTTTACGCACTGAAAGGACCTTCAAGTAGAGATCTGAAATATGATATAAGTCTATGTCAAAAATGAGCAAAAGTGGACTGAGCATCCCAAAACAAGGACAAGAAACGCTCACCTACATTTACCGTACATTGAACCGTCCAGAATGTACGCATGAACACGCATCTCTTCCTCTGCCAGAGTGGTCACCCTGCCCCAAAGATCTTTACGATATGTGCATAGTACACCGTAAGCATAAAGTCCTGCCCTGATTATAAAAATTTACGGAATAAACCGTTGGACAGAATAATGTAAATTCTGGTCCGTTATATAGATTCGTATTACAAGTTTTTTTAAAGACCAATAGATGGCACTAGTGCTACCCAAGAGTGATGCAGTACGTTACTTGGCGCGCGCGGGTTAGTTGGCGAAATGGCATCGAAGCAGGAGAAAGCGCAATGCATGCTGTGGTATCACGAAAGCAAATCGCCCATCAGTAACATAAGTAACGTAAGTGGTCTTTTTTAAAAAAAACTTGTAATACTAACCTATGTAACTGACCAGTATTTACATTATTATGTCAAACGGTTCTTCTGTAATAAATTTTTGTAATCAGGGCAAGACTCTATGCTCACCCTGTATATTATTTCATAAACAAAATTATTTTTTACTATTCTATTATAATATATTTAATTCTAGCATAAGAAATCTAAAAATATTTCAAAACATCTTTCCTCTGTTATTTATTTATTTATTTATTTATTTATGCACCATACTTGTAGCTTGTAACATATCAACCAACAAACAATATTGATATTGAACTGTGATAAATGGTTGATTCACAAATCAATCTTCATTTAGTTAAGCTAAATTTTTAATTTAAGGACGAAGAGAAGGAGAATGAGGAAAGAGGAGGGTATGGAAATGTTTGGGGCCGCTGATACCAGAAATTGAATATGATCGTTGAGCTCTTAATATAAATGCAGTTGTCGGTGTAAAGAGATGGGTTCTCTATTTTTTCTTTATTCTGATAAATTTTATTACTACAGGAAAGAAAGTCGGAAATTACTAAAACGCTAGGTAACATAAACGCTTTCTTCAATAAAATTTTGTTCTCAGCGGGGGTAGGGTGAAATGAAAATGCGAGGGAATTGCACTGAGACACTATCTTTATATAGTTGCTATGGCAGTTATTTATTATTCTTTTCTCGTAGCTTCGAAGGGGAAGTTCAGTGTTTCATCCAGACATGTTTTTTTTGGGGGGCACTGCCCTCCCGCAACTCTGAGAGTGCCCCAGAGGAGACCAAAATAATATGTCTATAATATAAAAATAAATAGAATAGTACCAGTAGCCCCCTCCCCTCCCGGAATACTAAGTGCGCTTCCTCGGAACATTTTTTTCTGCTGGGACGGTTGGTGAACTCCCGGGAAGGAGACAAAGGCCTTTCTGAAAGCATATGTGGAAGAATGCATAAAACAAGCATCTTACTTTCCCTGAGCTAGGGATGGCCAGAACCGGTTCCTAGTGAAACCGGTTTTCGGGTCTGAACGGATCCGGTTCTAGAAGATCCGGTTTTTCGGATCCAGGTCTGGAACCGGTTCTTCGGATCCAGGTCTGGAACCGGTTCTCGGATCCAGGTCAGGAACCGGTTTTTCGGATCCAGGTCTAGAACCGGTTCTTCGGATCCAGGTCTGGAACCGGTTCTAAAACAGAACCGGTTCCTCGCAGAACCGGTTCCGCTGGAACCGAAACTTTGTGACCATCTCTACGCTAAACCCGAGCTGCTGGCAAGCTGTGAACAGTATGCTAGATGAAATGGTGGAAGCGACAGGCAGGCGCCCAGGCGGCGGCAGCTTGTCTCATTTGGCTAAATAAACTGGGTAACTGGCAAACTCATTGGTTAAACAGGCAAACTGGCCAACTCATTTGGCTAAACACCCACTGGTGGACCAAAATTTTTTTCTGGGGGCACAAGCGGGTCTGGGCGAGGAAGGCACAAGCGCATGGTCCTCTTTGCATTATTTTTGAAGGTGAACTTTATGCCTCCTTTACGGGTCTTTGGGGGCTTTCGGATCCAGGTCTGGAACCGGTTCCTAAGATCCGGTTCTGGAACCGGGTTTTCAGATCCAGATCTGGAACCGGTTCCTAAGATCCGGTTCTGGAACGGGTTTTCGGATCCAGGTCTGGAACCGGTTCCTAAGATCCGGTTCTGGAACCGGGTTTTCGGATCCAGGTCCGGAACCGGTTCCAGAACCGGTTCTGAAACCCGGATCTCCAAGAACCGGTTCCTTGCGGAACCGGTTCCGCCGGAACCGGAACTTTGTGGCCATCCCTACCCTGAGCTCTGCGTCGAGCTGCATTCCTGATTAGCAATATCAATATTTGCACTTTTGATTAGCAATATCAATATTTGTACTTCTGATTAGCAATATCAATATTTGTACTTCTGATTAGCAATATCAATATTTGTACTTCTGATTAGCAATATCAATATTTGTACTTCTGATTAGCAATATCAATATTTGTACTTCTGATTAGCAATATCAATATTTGTACTTCTGATTAGCAATATCAATATTTGTACTTCTGATTAGCAATATCAATATTTGTACTTCTGATTAGCACACGTAACAATTGAAGATTCGCCGCTTTTTTTTTTTTTTTTTTTTTTAGAATTGTTACACGCAGTGTTTCTTCAACGAAATGAGAAACTATTCTATGGGTTTCATGTTATGGCTTTGAATGCTAGCCACTGATGAAAGAGTTCACCTCTTGAAGTTTGCATTCTTTAACCCTCGCACTACCAACGGGGGTTGGATACTTTGTGTCCTTCACAGATTTTGGGGGGGGGGTAAATAACTCTTCTAATCTTATCTTTAAAATTGTAAAACAATGTGTTATTGCTCAACATGTTTGGCTAAAGCGTATACCTTATGGTGGTGCAAATTGAACGTTGGTGTGTCTCGTTGGTAGGAGATGTGATTTAGAAGTGTCACTCCTAGATGGCAGTATAATAAATAGATTTATGCTGCATTTCCTGAATTTGGCGGTTAGTCTTATCTCGTGTACTATACACTTCAGTCCAGTCTTGGGAAGTAACGTAACGCAAGTAACGCGTTACTTGTAACGCGTTACTTTTTAAGTAACGTTTCCTATTAACGCGTTACATTTTTACCAAAGTAACTGTAACGGTAACGCGTTACAAATTTTTAAGTAACGTACCTAGTTTGCGTTACTTTTTTCGCGTTACATTTCGGATGAGTAACTACAATATATGTATTCTTTTCGGAAACAAATGTTTCTTTCCTGTAAGTGAATTTCTCAGAATGAAACAATCGAGCATGAACTACGTATGTCAGTGACCGACAGTCACAGACACACAGAGAAACAGATAAATTCGTAGTGCCACTTGCTGTGTTTGGAAGATGAGGACAGCCTCAGGGAAATCATGTGTACTGATTCCAAGCACCTGGAAGATTTTGTCGTAGATTTTGACAGCTCGAAATCAATGCATTCAGTGAGTGAACTAGGAGTGCAATGATACCGGTAGTCTATTTTACTTTGATTGGTATTGTTTTTATGAAGATGGAGAACGAAAATATTTTACCGTTCGAACATTTGAAAGAATACTTTTTTCTTAAGAGCTGAGGATGATGGTGGACAGAATTTAAAAGTAAAATGTCTGAAGTCCCCTGGTGGAAAATATCAACAACTAGGGTGCCATAATTAACGATATACAGTAAGGGGTTAATATGAATAAACTGTTCTGATGAGCAGGCCTACTTTATTACTAGAAAATAGTTTGCTGATGTATGTAATATTGGAGTTCTTTCAGATCAGTTTGCTTATCCTAGAGTCCCGTTGATTACAGACTTTGAAACTAGCTTTAAAAAGCATGTATCGACTTTAGAGTTACTGGCAGGTTTTGATTCACCCCCAGTTCATGTGTTCTCATTTTATTGGTTGTAGTGTTATGTTTCTCTATATTGTGTATTTTTAATTTTACATAACAACATTGTTATTATTATATAATTAGTTTAGCAGTATAATAATAAGCAACAATTTTTTCTAACGCATAAGGATGAGCACAAGTCAAGATAAAACTCGATTCGACTCGAATTCAAGTCGAGTTTCGAGTCAAGTCAAAGGTAATATTCTCAAGTCGAGTTCCAAGTCGATTCAGTTTATCGCATCGAGTTGCGAGTCCCGTCGAGTTTTTTAAATGGCTCGTTCGTTTTAACTCGTCTTGAAATCATGGCCTGATTACACTGGAAAGTGAAAACCATAAGAAATGTAAGCTAAGCAGTAATATGGAATACTTTTAGTGTTGCTCACGAGAGGGGACACTGTTCGCATCTCCTCTCGTCTCGATAGCGAGACCACAAGAGATTTTTTATAACAAGCTCAGCTCCGCTCGGCTCAACTGAGAAGATAGCTCGAGCCGGCTCGCTTGGGGTGAACCATCGACTCGAACTGGCTTGGCTGGGATGAGCCATCTGCTCGGTTCGGCTCAACTGAGCCGATGGCTCTAGCCGAGTTGGTTGGGTGAGCTGTTGGCTCGGCTCACTTCTCGGTTCGGGTCGATAGTGATTGAGCTATGAGCCGAGCTGCTCGAGGCGTTGACAATTCTAAGCCCGGGCCGAGCAGTTTTGAAGATATTTGGCCAGTGCCCTATAATTTTTAACCGTGTTTGGTTCGAGCTCGAATACTCAACCAAGACCCAAATTCAGGATGTCGTGAACAATGTCCTTGACTCCTAGACTTCACGACTAGCGAGGTTGGCAATCAACTAGTTTTTAGTATTCAAATACAAAGCTCCTATCTTTCATGTTTATATACGGTGTTATAATAATAATAATAATAATAATAATAATAATAATAATAATAATAATAATAATAATAATAATAATAATAATAATATAATAATAATAGCGGTAGTAATAGTAGTACGGAAAATTGAAGTAATAATTTTTATCACATATTTAAAGTTTCGGACCTAAAAGTAACGCGGAATAACGCGTTACTTTCGAAGTAAAGTAACAGTTACTTTTTTGGGGCAAGTAACGCGTTACATTTTAAGAGAAAGTAAAGTAACTTGTAACGCGTTACATTTTTACAAGTAACTTACCCAACACTGCTTCAGTCACTGTAGATATTTGTGAGAGTTTCTAATTTCTTTCTTTTGCGAGATGTACGAGGTGTGATTGGGAAGTTTTAAGACAGTTGGCAACACTGCTCAGGAGGAGTAGATATAATCGTCCGTTAGTATGGAAGTCGTAGTTTGGTGTGTCCTTGACACATATTGAAACATGCACCGAGATATCTTTATTCAGTACGGCGTAGCAACCAGTTGAGTGCGGGCGTGTGTGTGTGTGTGTGTTGGCGGATTTTTAAGTGCGCAAAATGGATGAAAAATTGGAACAACGCGTTTGTGTGAAATTTGGTTTAAAACTGGGAAATCCTCTTCGGAGACTGACAAACTCTTAAAAACAGCTTTTGAAGACAAATGTCTGAGCCGAAGCCGGTCAAACGTGTTTATATGGTTTTACAGACCCAAAGATGGCCGCGAGTCAGTAGAGGATGACCCCTTGGTCTGGACGGCCCTTCAACATCAAAAACTAACGAAAACATTGCGAAAGTTGGCGATTTAGTGCGCTCGAACCGTAGGCTTACAATTAGGGAGATGGCTGAAGACCTGAGTTTAAGTTTATATGCAATTCAGTCAATTTTAGCTGATGATTTGAACATGAGTCGAGTGTCCGCGAAATTCATTCCAAAAGTGTTGTCACACGAGCAGAAACAACACAGACTTGAGGTGTCCCAAGAACTGTCTAACCGAGCCGGAATGGACTCAGATTTCTTGAATAGGGTAAGAAAGAACAGGAGATGAATCATGGGTTTATGGGTATGACCCAGAAACAAAGGTCCAATCTTCTCAGTGGAAGAGCCCAGATTCACCAAGACCAAAGAAAGCGCGATAAAGTCGGTCGAATGTGAAGACAATGTTGGTGGTTTTTTTTTCGATTCTAAGAGTATCGTGCATCATGAATTTGCCCCTAGGGGGTAGACAGTCAACCAGGAATACTACAAAAGTGTCCTTCAGCGTCTGCGCGAAAATGTGCGGCAGAAAGGCCTGCCCTCTTGAAAGAAAAGAATTAGATTCTCCATCACGACAATGCACCCAGAGCATTGTGCGTTCTCGATCAAGTACTTTTTGGCCAAATTCAACATTCCTGTGCTTCCGCAACCCCTGTATTCCCCAGATTTGGCCCCAGCCAACTTCTACCTCTTTCCTAAATTAAAATTGTCATTGAAAGGAAAGAGATTTGATTCAATTGAGGACATTCAAGCAAACACGGAGAGAGTGCTTCACACCATTACGGAAAATAATTTTCAGGAATGCTTCCAGAAGTGGAAACACCGTTGGAAGCGGTGTGTTCATTCAGCAGGGGACTACTTTGAAGGAGATCCATCACAATAGCCTGTAAGTACTGCCATTTTTAAATTACAAGCCCAGTCTTAAAACTTTCCAATCATACCTCGTTTTTAATCTTAACAAGTGGGTACAAAATGCCCCCCCCCTCCAGGAAGTCCGCATTACAAAAAGTACCTAGCAGTGCGAGGGTAACTATGATATATTGAAGAAATTATACTTCTTATTTCTTATCATTATTTGTTAACAGAACGAAACCATGTTCACAAAACGTGAAGGACAAACTGTGACTTTGAAAGGAACACCTGTCTGCCATGGCGTAGTGGAAGCTAGAGCGTGTGTGGTGTTAAACCTTGCTGAAACTGACCAGATTCAAAATGGAGACATTCTTATCACCCATTGCACGGACATCGGATGGACACCGTTCTTCCCTCTCTTAGGAGGAGTAGTCACCGAATTAGGAGGACTTATTTCACACGGTAAGTATTTGAGTGTATTATTTAGTATCTGAGTTTCATGATTCTCAGATCTCAGAATTTTCTCACTAGGCTCATTTAGGTTTGACAGTTAGTCTATTGTTTGCCCACCGTGTAAACCCTAGAATATTCCCTATTTTTTATTTAGTTTTATTTAATGTTAGGAAATAGTTTAGAAATAAAATTTTAAAGAATATCCTATCATGGCACTAATAAAAAAGTGCCTACGATTGGATAAATTTCTAATTGAACTTTCGTACATTGTTTTTCCCAATATCCCTTTTAAATCCAAAAAATGAGCTTTAGGTCGGTAATAAGCTTCAATGTTTTTAGACACAATGGCTGTCTACCTGCACGATCCTCATCACTCAGGTTGACCCGATCATATCCCAATTCCTGAAACCACATGTAAATCAAGGTGACCAGAATTTTCACTTGCAAAAACGGGACGCATACGAATCGGCTACGGGAAGGGGGGTATAACTGACTTCCAGATTGCGTTTTGGGACTCAGCAGTGTTCTCAATTTACAAAATACACAAGTAAGAGATTAACACACCGTTTCTAACTTTACGTGTACCACACAACAAATAATGGTTCCCGATTGCAAGTTCTACCCAACAATTCTTTTAACTAGTTGAACACTCAGAATTCCCACTCAATTCCAACTTGAACCACGAACACTCAATTCCCATTTGAAAATTCAAAAGTTCTAGACATGGCTAAACCTTGGCAACGAGTGTTGGTACGGAAAAGAGTAGAATTTCCATTGACGATTTATATTTTGAATAATAATTACGGGATACCTAGGTCATTTTTACTTAAAAACGGGACATTTAGGCGTCCCGTTCGAGAATCAGAAAAAACGGGACAACGGTTGGAAAAAAGGGACTGTCCCGGCTAAAACGGGACGTCTGGTCACCTTGGTGTAAATTGTCGTCTGGGATAGAGTTTAATCAAGAAAAGTAGCAGTCGTAACCCTTGGTGAAAATTGTAATAAATCATGATACGGAAGTGCTCTCTCGTCAGGTCCACTTTTGGTGACAACCACCTCGCTTCAAACGGGTGCCCTGCAACCACAAAGATTCCGAGTAATATACGGTTTTGCATTGAGAGTAAATAAAGATGACAAAATTTAACAGATTACATTGTTGCCAGTACGTGATTCCCGAACCTTTCAGTGGAACCCTCATAGTTGTATAGAAATCACATGGGTTCGTTTATAAATGAAAAACACGTCTTGGTATTTACAAATATAGACCGCGTGTAAGATATTACAATATATATCGTATCATTACTTAACCATATACAGATAGTTTTTGTTAATAAAAAGGATAAAATATCAGTATGAAAAGTGCGATTCAATTAGAAATGTATTTAAACGTGGGCACTTTTACCATTAACATAGGCGGTACCACAAAGACTCCAAATTCAAGATCATTTTTCTCGTGATGCCATGGACGGATAACTTTTAAAAAATATATATATTTCTCAGGATTTAGTGTCTTCAAATTGTTATAATTAAAAAGCCCAATTAGAAATGTATTCACGCGTGGTTACTTTCTATTAATGCTATGATAGGATGTTCTTTGGTTATCTGGAAGAGAATACTAAATTAGATACAAGTCATACTCTTGGGCAAGAGCGCCGATCCTGGAGGGCCCCGGGCCCCCCAAAGCTCATGTGGGCCCCTATTGTATTTATGAATATACAATATTTGGCATAATTTGAATGCAATTTGTCTTAAAATCCTCATATATGTACCTCCTGCATCTGAATGTCCCCCCCCCCCTAATTTTCAGAGAAATCGGCGCCCTTACTCTTGGGCTATTACTTCATCCGAGCATGTGTGATGATCACAAAAGGAAAATTAAGATTTTTCATTTTCTCGTGAGGTTTAGAACATCCATTTGTAATTCAAGGTTCTGTGACGTAACAGTTAGCATATCTCATTCACAGTAAACCAGATGAATGTTTAGTCATGAGGGACATTTTTTACAAGTGCAGTTTCATTTCCATCAATAGACGGGCGGTCCCTAGAAGGTAACGCATTCTCTAACCATTGACATCAATTTAAGTGTTGTAAAAAGGAGGGTAAAAGGAACGGGTATCAAGATTTATTTATTTATTTATTTATTTATTGACTTATTGCCGTTAATACATAAGAATGCGATGGGAAATTAGGTGATGATATCAATGATCATGAGGGAGTTCGAAAAACAAATTTCAAGAATGCTGTTGGTGAATCCTGCTGCAAGTTGCTCAGCGATGGAAGACGATATTATCATTCTTTTGAAAGTTGTGCTTTTTGAAAGGTTTACAACACACGGAATATTGAATAGAATTTAATAAATTCATACATTGTTTCTAGGAGCTGTAGTTGCAAGAGAGTATGGCCTACCATGCATCGTTGGAGCAGAATTTGCAACCAAGATTTTTAAGACAGGTGAGCTACAAAGTATATTAATTTCATTCTTAAATTAGTCAATCTTGTAAATCATAAGAAAAAGATTAAAAGAGTGGTTATAATATGACGTTACACTATTTGTTGCCATGGTAATCATCGTGTGTTCATTTATCTACATAGTACACGTGGGGAAGTTTAAAATACAGCGAAAATACAGCGTGTTCAGTGTAGGGTTGCCAGATCTTTTCTTTGTTGCCATACTTTACTATGTGAAATCATATATGAATATCAAATATCACTAAAAAATCTTCCTTTTATCTCTCTGAAAAATCTGGCAACCCTTATTGAGTATTCCTAGATTGAGGGAATTTTCTTTAATCTAGGGAAATTTGGTAGCAAAATTTAGCAAATAGGAAGAAAGGGAATTTTTAGGAGAATGCTGAGATTCAGAAGAATAGTCGGGCTGAGTTACAGATCAAAGAACATGACCGTGTTTTTCCTTCTACTGCGAACAATCGACAAACCATTTCCCCTTCGAAGTCCTTTTTTGAAGTCTTGGCAAAGGCCCCAGCCCTGTGTCCTCCTTCTCCTGTCACTGCTCTAAAGAAGGAGATTCAAGGTGAGTAAGGGAGAAGACATCACAAAAGTTACCCAAAGTTACAAGTAGGGACCGCATTTGTATGCACTAAAAAACGTGGAAATATGCATGCAAATAGAACTAAAACTTAGAAAATATTCACTGTAAATAAAATGATATGCACTTTAGAAACAGTTTACTCATTTTAGATTCAATTGTTTGTTATATTTATTGTATGCATGATGAATGTTTATATTATATCACTAGAAGATTTTTTAAAGGTTTTTTAGTGTCAAACTTCGTCTTAAACTGAAGTGATTTGACATTTGTGCATTGGCACAGAAAATTCAGAACATTCATATGTGGCGGAGATTTACTGATCCCACATGTGTACTACATCAGTGATTCTCAATCTAATTTCTATCATGACCCTCAGGGGCGGATCCAGGACGGACTTCTGGGGGAGGCGGTGAGTTGTAATACTGCTACTTAGAGCTACTTTTAAGAGCTCCAAATTCTCAGATGGGTTATATATATATATATATATATATATTAAAGTTTCCTATTCTGGGGGGTCCGCCACTGACGACCTCCATTTTATCACATCCTCTTGCCAGCGACCTCCTTATAATTTCTGGTTTGTAATAAACTGTTAATATACCTATTTTTAATGTGTGGAATTTTTAATATACCTATTGTGGAGATCTTACAATATCCATCTATTTCTATAATAGTAGAATCAATTTCTTGCATATAGTGAATACAGTAATTTCCCTAAAAGCGAATGGATTAAAACTAAATTTGGTCAGTTCATTCATATTACAAATATCGAATCCAATCCAATCCTTCATACTGTTTCAAAATGAAGCCGTTTCAAAATTTTAAAACTTCAAAACTTAATTTTGGGTCATATGAAAAAATGAAGTGATGTCTAAATTTCGTTTTAAAAAAACGTGGACAATTGTTTAAAAAGTTATTGAGTATTTAAAATGATTTGATAATGTGTGTCACGAAGATTGAGCCGGACATTGCCCCACTAGTGAAATGACACTATGCTCAGCTATTTCATTACCTTTCAATTTTAATTATATTTCAATATGCAGGATTTGTTGCACTTGTATTTTTCTGGTATTTCAGTATGCAGTTCTCATTAGTTTCGTATAGTACCTCTTTCATTTAAATTGATTTTTAAACAACTCTGCATCTGTTGTAAAGGTTTAGTAGACCTATTGATTGTTGTTCTTAAAGGTATGTGTCATATTTAAAATATTTTCTGGTATTAGATTCTAATTAGGCCCTATCTCTTTCGCTTACACTCGCGACCCTCCAAGGGATCGCGACCTCCAGGTTGAGAAACCCTGCACTAGATTATTGACTTGAATTTTCTCTAATCCTGGATTTTAGCTAATCACCTTATCTAACTTCTGTTTAAAGGATTCAGGGATACCTTGTGACGGTGACTTCAACTTTCGCCTATTCAAGATTCGCCTAATAACCTCAGGCAATGGAAAAAATGAAATGAAATCTTTGAGGTTTACGTCCCACGGTTAGGCTAAAGGAGACGGTGATGATGAATAATGAATGAAAAATGGTGGAATGAAGAAAGTGGGAGGAAACGGGAAAACCCCGAGAAAACCCACGCGCACGGTGTTTGTCCACCACAAAGTTCACTTGGCGGGGGCTGGGATCGAACCCGGGACCCCTAGCACCAGAGGCGAACGCTCTACCACTGAGCCACCGCGGCCCCGCTCAGGTAATGAACTTTACAGATGTTAACTCAAGAGAAAGTGTGGACAAATCTTGAATTCACGATTCGCCTTTCAAGATTTACCTAATGCGAAATTATGTTGGTAATACTGACAAGAAATGACAAAAATTTGTACCGGTTTCTAAATTTAAAGAAATATATATTTGAAATGTAGATTAAAATAGTGTAAGCACAATTAAGTATATGACTAGACATTAAATGTTTGGCATCGAGATAAGATAATGTTACATGTAGTTACAAAACGTATTACGGAAAGGATAAAATGAAGTAACGTAAATTATACGAGAGTTTGCATTAATCATAAAATAAAATTAAACAAAGCACCAAGATTAAGTATAAGCCTGAAAAAGTCCAATCACAGAGCGAGAATAATTTCAAGAGGAAATTTTAATTTTCAATTAAGTTCAAACTTTTTAGTGCAATATGTACGGGTCTAATCCGAAAACAGTATTACTAACTTAATGAAACTTGCAGTTCTGTCAAGGAAACATATCCTAAAAGTGTCCAGATATCCACCTCAAGCATCACTCAATATGAATGCCATATCTAATTTGACCGCCACCCTCTTTAGAAGAATTATGTTTACCTTGATTTCCTACCTTCAATTTAATCACATGGTCTTGGAATTTATAACAAAATATTTTGTAAATAAAATTTTCTTTCGTTTGATATATAATACATCTCTGTAGGTTAGATAGATATAAAGTTACAAATGATAGAATTGGCTTGTGTCGCTTAACCTTGTCTCTATTTCTTTCAAGTGTATTTTTTTTTTTATTTTTTCAAACTCGTACATAAAGAAGGCAGCTTTCATCAACCAGCCAAAATGTTTAAATATATAAAAATACAGAAGTAAACATGGATGATGTGATACTGTTTTTACATGAATTTTCAGGAAGTAACACGACTTTATCTCTGTTCCAAAAAAGAGAAGAAAAGTTGTTAGAAACTACTCGAGAGATAGACACTTAACTGCAACAGGTTGTGAGTACACCTTCAAGAAATCTATCCTCAAGAACTAGTAAAAGTGGGATAAGATTTCCAATTACACATTCATGCATCGTCTAATGGTGATGCACTGGCTTTATATCGATATTTTCACATATAGAAAACTTATTTCACACCAGTCACTCATCCCTCAGTATTACCCATAAGAGCAAGTGCGAGCAGACGTCACGTGTTGAAGGTGTCACATCAGGAGGAAACTTGGCTGGAGCAAGATATTTCAGCAATTGATTGCAAATGTAAAACTCTCATGTACTTAGTCCAACTGTTCATGTTCGAGATGGTTTTACTCAGACATGCTCATTATTTGCAGGAACATCACATTTTGAGAGTGAAAAAGCAGCAGGATGAAAGTGACACGCTAGCGTTTTCTTAGTGTTGGATTACCCTCGAATTATACCATACTTTTATGGATCTTTCGAAGTTTCTTTTCTTTTTAGTTTTTCAATGTAACATTTACCGTTTTCCTCTTCTGAAAAAGCAGAGTTTATTATATGAAACTTAAATTACCAAAAATATCAACGATCTCCTTAAAGTCGTATCCCAAATAGTTCTTGTATCATTGACTTCTTTCATCTGAACCAGCAGTGGGTCTGATCCAACCTAACCGTATCATTTATGATCCAACAGTACACCGTGTCAGGGATGTGTTAATTTTTGTGTCTTTTATGTACTCTAAATTATTTCTATCGTTTACAAAAAAAAAAAAAAAAAAAAAAAAAAAAGGGCTCAAATAACGTTTTCTCTACGGACTATTTTGGTAAATAAGTTTACAGAAACTACCATATAATGCCCCATTATTATCAAATGTGTGATATTTTTGTATATGTCAAATGGCATGTTGATATATTTTCTTTAGTTGTTTCACTTATATAAGTACTATATGTATAAAATAAAAACAAGGAAATCAGAAAAATACGCTTGAAAGAAGCATAAGTACAAGATTAAGTGATACAAACCTACTCTGTATCATTTGTAACTGTATATCTACCTGACCTACAGAGATGAATTATATATCAAGCGAAAGGAAATTTTATTTACAAAATATTTTGTTATAAGTTTCAAGACCGTAGAATTGAACCTAAGGTAAGAAATCAAGGAAAACATTGCTGTTCTATAAACGTGGCGGCCAAATTAGATGTGGCGACCATATTGAATGTAGTTCGAGAGAGATGTTCGGGGACTTTTAGGATATTACTATACTTGATGAAAGGAAACTATCTGGCAAGCTCCATTGAGCTACTAATTTTTGTTGGATTTGTCAAAATTTTTCCCTACATACTGAACTATTTAATAAGAGCTCAAACATAATTTCAACAGGAAATGCTAACTATTGACGAGGTGCAGGACTACCAACCTTTGCGAGCTAAACAGTTTTCTTTTTTTAATTTCAACTTTCGCCTAATAAAATTA
This sequence comes from Thermobia domestica, assembly GCF_964235325.1. Classification (NCBI taxonomy): domain Eukaryota; kingdom Metazoa; phylum Arthropoda; class Insecta; order Zygentoma; family Lepismatidae; genus Thermobia; species Thermobia domestica. Next base: position 24,348,374 of record NC_137454.1, on the reverse strand, counting down.
ACTGTCATCGCTTTGATTGACGTCTTCATAGCTAGGAGGTACTAGGCGAATCTTGAAGCCCCGCTTGTGACAATGAGAAGGGTTCTTTTGTTTGGAAAGCATACCAGAAAAGAGTATTCTTATTATATACTCTTAAAAGATGTCCAAATACACACAAATATTCAATTTAATATTTGTTCTCATCCTTTTGCAGGAGACATAGTACGCTTGGATGGTTCAACTGGATTGTTGGAGAAAATTGATTGACATACGTAGAAGAGTATTCACGAAAATAATTAACTTAATACGTGTAATTGTAAATTTTAAAATTGAATAAAAATAGATTTCAGTATTTTGTAGTAGTTTTGTAAAATTAGGACTGTTTGTATTGTGTAAGAGGTGAAACAATGAAAAAAATTGTGTACAATTGAATGGCAAAGTAGTTAATAGGTTCGAAACAAAGTTCCTAAATTAAAATAATAATAATAATAATAATAATAATAATAATAATAATAATAATAATAATAATAATAATAATAATAATAATAATAATAATAATAATAATAACTTAACTAATAACAGGAAAAATACGAGAAATGATCGAAAAACGTTACAACGCATAACACTTTTATGTTATTCACTGTAACTTAACGAAAATTTATTTGTAGATTAGTAACATGTCTGTCTTGATGCAGATTTGAAGACTTCGGATTCTAACCCGAGAAGCGGACATTAAAAATGATGCCCAGTCCGGAAAATCGGTCAACAGTAGAAGTGAGATCAGTAGTGTTCTTCCTGTGAGCTTAAAAAAAAAAAAAAAAAAAAAAAAAAAAAAACACGATATTTGCTAACATTCATAGGCAGATGTAGAACTGTATGAGGAGGGCTTAAATTTCAAAGCAACATGTAAGGGAAATGTTGTCGTGCCTTTAAAGGAAGACACACCAATATTCTTAATGACAATCCTGGAAACAGCGGTATACCCAGTACTTCAACCACTGACGTAGCGCTTGGAGCAACTAGGGCACCCCTTCTATAGCCCTGACCTAGCCCCAGTTGACTTTAACTTTTTTTTCCCTGATCTAAAGCAAAAAAATTGCTGGCCACGATTCAAGTGATTATGTCAAAAACCGCTGCCACACTGCGGCTACGAGAACTTTAAACGGATTTCTTTGCGAATGGTATAGCATTATCTGCCGATTTGATAAACAATTGAACAAAATCTGTAATTACATCGGGAAATATTGTTGAGTGCTGCTCTCTATCATCAAATGTGTTGATTTTCCAGATATGCCTCACAGGCCGTAATAGGCTTTCTGACCTTCTTCTTCGATCATCCCTTCTATATCCAAAGAAAATACACATTACCTATCAACAGGCCCGTATTTAGCTAAGTGCTATTCTGTGCTCGAGCACAGGGCGGCAGAATTTAGGGAGCGGCAAAATTTTGGATTATTTAAAAAAATTCACAATAAAGTAATATTTAAAAATAGCAATCCGCAGAGTCCCGCGCAGGCGTGAGAAAATATGCTAGTTCGCTCTAACTACAGTAGTATTGTTAATGTATGAATGAAATAAGTGCAAGTGTAAACGGAATTTCTGATCATCCTGTAGTACAAAACACAGAAAATGTACGAAATTTAGGTTGCGAAAGTGTGTCTGATTATTTTTAAAAGTCACCCTCTCCCACCCCACCCCAAAAGGTGAGGATAACTTGAACATCATGAAAACTGATACATTAAACTCAGCGACCTCGAAAACTATGGATATAACACTAATATCTATCGTTCTCGATTACTATTAAAATCTCGCATCCTTCCTGGGGAGTGGATTATGTCCTTAAAGTTAAATTGGATTAAAACTGAACTATTATTCTCAGCGACCCCAAAAACTATGACTTCAACTCTAATATTGGTCTTTTTCGATTATTTTTAAAATGCCTCCATGTTATTCTTTAGGTGGTATGTTTGCAAAACTAGGGAGGCAAAAATGTTTCCTTGTTTGAGACATAAGTTTGTGTGGAGGGGATGGCAAATTATTTATAGGTAGAGCATAGGGGGTACAATATATAAATACACGCCTGCCTATCAATAGAACCGATTGAATGAACAAAATATCATGCGTAGTTTTCGAAAAAATGGTGGAAAATGAATTTTTTGTAAACCTAAAAATTGACGCTGTTCGAGAATCATTACTATTTACTGACGTTAAACATACAACCATTAACTTCTTCATTGTGAGACTAGCACGATCACAATACCTAATATCTTTGGGCAGTAGGATTAGTGAAATATAGTAAAAATTATTATTAGCTTTTAAGAGGTCTCGTCACGGCAAAAATTAAAATACCGATAATTTTACAGTAATTAATTATGTGATATCTTCAAATAAATAAAAAAATAATCAAAAAGTGGAACAAGAGCTCATTAGACGAAATCATTTTACATGAGATACGAGTCACCGTATCTGCTTTAGATTTTCGATTAGAAAATCGGCATTTATGTTCGCGTTTCTAAATAGATGCGAACTCTAAGCCACTAGATGACTCGTGATAACGATACCTTATGCAAAATAATATTGTCTCTCGCGCTCTTGTTCCACATTTGGATTATCTTTTATTTATTTGAAGATATTACATAATTACTGTAAAATTAGCGGTATTTTAATTTCGCAGTGATTAGGCCTCTGAAGCTTTAATTTTTACCTATAACATTGCCCAAAGATAAGATAAATATCAAGTGATAGAATATATCTAGCTGAACACAATGAAATGCTTGAGGATAAATTTTCATGCATGATTTTGGAGAAAATCGATAAACAAGAGCCAAGGTCCCACTATCGAAGGAGGAAATTGTATATCATTCACAGAATCGTTCAAACTGTTGTTGCCATGGTAACGATAGAAACAATACTTTTAAAGGCAGCAACAGAGTTAAAGTTTAACAACAATGGAAAGTGCCAGAAATTTATATCTACATATATATAAAATGAAACTCACTAATTTTTGTGCCTTAATAACTCTTGAACTATCCGACCGATCTCGATCAAATTTTCAACATAGATGAGGTTCGGGCCTAGGATGGATTTTATCATTTCACTTTGACGGTGCAACATAGGAGAGGGTATAGGGGAAAAGGGGTAATGACATGCGGTTTTTTTAATTCCTCAGAACAGCAATGAGAGAGGCAGACAATTCTCTCCCGATGGATATTATGGCTAGTTGGATGTTGACATTGTGGATCTCAAGTATTGTTGCCATGGTAACGATAGAAACAATACTTTTAAAGGCAGCAACAGAGTTAAAGTTTAACAACAATGGAAAGTGCCAGAAATTTATAAGGTATTAGGTAGAAATTTATTAGGTTGTTTTATACATTGCATAACAGAAAAACTGCAACTGAAACTGTTTTTAAAAAATTCCAGTAAAGAATAAAAGGCAACCCTTAATGTAAACTTTCACAAATATATAAATAATAGCTTCAATTATTTTTGTCGGTCAAAAATTGGCGGGGCCTAGGCGCCTAGGCCTCGGGCTAGATCCACTACTCCTGTATATGTCATTTAGTCTCTTTTCACAGCTTTAAAACATTCAAGATTCCTAGTTTCAAATCTTTTTTTTTTTTTTTTTTTTTTTTTTTTTAAGAATGAAACCAATCGATTTCTTTTAAAATATCATTTGAAGTATTAAAGTTTCATCTTAGAGTTTCATTCAAAATACTTAGTTAATCTAATAATTACACAACTACCAGGCAAAAATACTCGTATCTCAGTTTATCGTCACGTTTGTAATATGCAGGGTGAATCAAAAAAGACTTCAACTTTGAAAACTCATATTTATTTATTTATTTATTTATTTAGCTTACAGACATGGTTTGATGTCATTTTGTAGCCAAATGAATCTTTTTTTTTACCTTATACATAAAAATGCATCTTTTTCTCTTTTTGCCTTATACCTAAAAATGCATTTTTTTCTTTTTTTGCCTTATACCTAAAAATGCATCTTTTTCTTTTTTGCCTTATACCTAAAAATGCCTTTTTTCTTTTTTTTGCCTTATACCTAAAAATGCACCTTTTTCTTTTTTGCCTTATACCTAAAAATGCATCTTTTTCTTTTTTGCCTTATAATAAAAATGCATCTTTTTTTACCTTATACCTAAAAATGCATCTTTTTTACCTTATACCTAAAAATGCGTCTTTTTCTTTTTTGCCTTATACCTAAAAATGCATCTTTTTCTTTTTTGCCTTATACCTAAAAATGCCTTTTTTCTTTTTTTGCCTTATACCTAAAAATGCATCTGTTTCTTTTTTGCCTTATACCTAAAAATGCATCTTTTTCTTTTTTGCCTTATACCTAAAAATGCATCTTTTTCTTTTTTGCCTTATACCTAAAAATGCATCTTTTTCTTTTTTTGCCTCATACCTAAAAATGTATCTTTTTCTTTTTTGCCTTATACCTAAAAATGTATCTTCTTCTTTTTTGCCTTATACCTAAAAATGCATCTTATAAAGCTTTGTTTCACTTGCTCTACAACATCTTCACACGTACGGGGACGACCTGAAGATTTGTTGTATCCTACTGAACATCCAGTTTCAATAAAACACTTATGCTACTCATAAATAGTAGGCCTACTGGGAGGATCTTTATCATACTTTGTACGAAAATTACATTGCACAGTTGTCGCAGACTTGGACTCTTCAATCCAAAACACACAGATAGGACGCTCGGGACCAGTAAAGGCGGCCATTTTTGCTGCAACTGCCGCTAGCGCTTGCGGTGGCTTGTTTCTGAACTAGTGTGCTACGTGAGTCAAAACTTGATATGTTTTGCTACAAAATGACATCAAAACCATGTCTGATTAAGATAAATAAATAAATCAATTAGAGTTTCTAAAGTTGTTAAGTCCTTTTTGATACACCCTGTAGGCCTATAATTTGTTAAAATGTACTAAACATTAATAATAAGACCAAAGATATACACTTCTCATGTTAATGATCGCTATTTTTATTATTATTTTTACTCCTGTTGTTTATATAATCATAATGGGCCTTGTGCAGAGTCGTTCTGACGCGTCATTTAGTGCCATACTAAAGCGTTCAACTAACATATGTTTCCTGCAGTAATCAGGCCTTTAGTATCACGCTAATCATACATCAAAACGACTCTGCATAAGGCGGAATATTTCCATCTCGAACTTGTGTCTTCCGAAATATGTTTAAACTAGCTGACGTTATCCCCTTTCACTGCTAAATTATAACGATTCGATTAAACCCGTTAATTCATCAATATTTGTCCTAACCTTGCAGACGCCATAGTGCTGTCCCCATTACGTCATCAGTACAATATAATAAGTTCATGGTCACTATGTTGTCGATAAAATGTAATCTATTTTATTCATTGGCTGCGGAAAAATGGTAAATAAAAGACCAAAAAATGCTCGGTAATTGTAACATGCTAATGTTACAATACAATATGGGTGGATGGATGAAATATGAATGGATAATAAAGAAATCGATGCCACCTGTCACTTTGTGCATTAGTTGTCTGATAACCTTGTTATTGTCACAAAGTAACCTAACAGCGATATGATCTTTATAGGACGCACGCATGCATGAGATGACTTATATTTCCTTATGAATACCAAGAAAATGATCAATTTTTGTCCCCGACTCGTACGTCTTGGCTAATAGTATAAAGTTATTACAGAAAATAACGAATTAGATTTGTATTGTGCTTTCTTTTTGATAAGATTGAAGCTTTCCTTGTATATAGCGTTTTGATATTGCATAAAATGCTATAGCACCTACCTTCTATTGTAATACAGTAAAAGTTATTATTTCTGCAAAAATTTATTGTAAGGGCAGTTAGACACGAGCACAGTTTTCCATTGTATGTTACATCTCTTTCATCTTTCTTGTATAGTAGTGACAAGGTGGATGATACATTTTTAGACCTTATATACGATTTTTAAAAAAGTTACAAAATAAAGTTCGTTACTTACTTGTTAAAACATTTCTCACTCGATTGTTCGGATAGGTGATTCCATAAACTTTGTATATAAATACAGAGACTACTATCTGAAATGCTACCGAAGTGAAGCAATTAAATTCCATATACGAGGAAGGATCAGAAAGTAAAATTACAAGGCCGGTAATTTTGGAGTTTCATCTGTTATAGAGGGATGAGAAGTATGAGGTAATTTTAATACGTGGAGTTGGCAATTGTGCAGAGTTACGGCCATCCGTCATCTACAACGCTAGTTGTATGTAAACAAAAATGGCGACTCGTTTGGAAAACTGGTCTCTCGAAGAAGGCCGCTCAGTTATTCGATTTCTGTGGGTGAAACATCTAACCGGGCAGAAATTCAACGGCAGCTGGTAGAGGTTTACAGAGAGACTATAGGTCTTGTCAGCATGTCGCAGAATAGTGTCGAAAGTTTGCGGTTGGTAGAGAAAATGCCATCGACGAGGAACGCAGTGCCCAGCGCAGCACAGCATCATCAAATTTAAACACCCTACCTCCCTCCCTACAGCCTGGACCTCGCCCCAAGAAACTTTCACCTATTCCCGTACTTGCCGAAGCACCTCGGAGACTTCAGGCGAGGAGGAAAACACTTCATAACAATGTGGCTGAACATGCAAGCATAGTATATTTTACCAGGAGGGAATCTTTGAACTCATCCCACGATGGGACAAATGCGTCAGCCGATATGGACAGTAAGTTTATGTCGAAAAATAACTTAATGTATGTACTCGCTGTTGGTTGTATTCGTTGCATGAAATAACATATACATGTTTCCCTGCAGGCTTGGTAATCTTACTTTCTGATCACCCTCGTATAGAGAATGTACTCTAGTATGCATTACTATGCTGGTCTTTTAAATGTATTTTATTCTGTGCCAAATGCTGTCAATATTTTCCACGCTTTAAGCATACAAATACAAACTATTTTTTGCTAGGTGACAGCTACCACTCGGATAATTCTATATCAGTGGAGATGAATAATGTATGTATATGAGAGGATATTTTAATCCGAAATGTGATACTCCAGACATCAGTGCTTCCGCACAGTACTTTTTACTTAAAGCAATGTTGGATGGAAATAGAACTTTGCATCAAATGTATGCAGTCCCAAAGTTGCATTCATATCACCATCGTTCATGTTTAATCTTTAGTTTGATGTAGTATATTGTGGAAATATGATCATGTCTAAAAGGCCTAAGATGTGTACTAGTAATATATATCTAGTTGTTCACCTATACCTAGATACATCTTGGAACTTTGTAACACACTAGTGCGTTTAAGTCGATTTTTTTTATATTCACGTCGGCCCAACAGTGGGAAATGGTGAGTCAGCCAAGTGCCAACCATGTAATTTGTCGCTTTGCCGAGCATTTGCTAACAAACCTCTTACAAAAGATATAAAATTGCGATTCGGAGTACAAGATCCAAATATTGGATAAATTACGGCGAATTGTTGGGCCAACATATTTTTTTAAACTTGATTTTTGCAATTTGCACCCATTAGCTACTAAGGTATATGTTAGCCATCTGTTAAAATGGTATATTGTAAAATACATATCTGTTGCCAACGTTGTAATTTCTTCGAAACAGAATTGCACTCCAAAAAAAGTCGAATTATGTACGAGGATTCCGCAGAAGTAATGACAACTTTTTTTTTTTTTTTTTTAATGAAAATGGGAAAGAAGCAAGAAATTTTTAAAGATACAAATGGAAGGTTAGTATATATGTAAACGTTACATGTAGAAAGTTGGATGAACATAATATTTCCATCAGGATATAGAACAAGAAAAATGAATATAACGAATCATTTGTTTCGCACATGTTCTATCTCGAATCACGTTCGTTGACAGTGTACTGCGGATTCTTTGAGATACTACTTAGAAGGACTCTAGAAATCACTGGTGTGTTTTTGGCAGGGATGGAAAAAGAACCAGTTCTGACCCGGTTTTGAACCAGTTCAGGCACCAAGAACCCATGCTAAAGATGTGACCGTTTTTACAAGAACCGGTTCATTTTCCATCCCTGGTTTCTGTGCGTTACATATAAGTGTAATTGTAATGTTGAAATTCGAGGTAAAACATGGTATCAAACGATTTGTTGCATTAATTTTTTTCGTGCCATATCCTGATCTCGATACGTACATGAGTTGCATAAAAAGTAATGTCAACAGTGTTATAATTCGTACTTGGCTTTATGCAAACATCTCTTATCTTTCTTTAATATAATTGTCTTCCATCACTTTCTGTCACACGTGCGGAAGGCATCGTGCGTCGTCAGCGAGTCCATCTTTATCCATATCCCACAGGGACCACAATATAACAAAGATGATGGCTTTTCTTGTGACGTGGTGCCTCCTGCGAAGTTATTCCTTCATTTCGGCGAAAGGTAGTAATTGTACGGGCTCTTCAGGTGAATACGGCAGATGTCACAATATCTGCCACTGCCACCGACGCTGCAGCTCCATCATGTTAACCGAGTGACACCGTGCATTGTCATGAAGGATGACCATCTTCGGGACCCTTAGGACGTTACTAGAATGAACAAGGTAACCAAGAAAGTTCTTGCCGCTTTGACGTCTCATTAATCATGAGCTCACAGAGAGGAAACGATATGACGGACGTGCCTGCCAAGCGATCGGGAATCAGTTTGACCATAGAACTTCAGTAACACAGGCACTTTGCGCACGTAAAGCAGTCATAACTCCTCCAGTGTCGAAGAGAAAACGGAAGTATCGAAGCAACTTGCTCGCGTGTTGCATGACTTTAAAATGGGCTTGTCAGCAGCCGCATTAAGTCGCCACATATGTCAGGCATTTGGGGAGCATGTCGTGAACTAACGCACCACCAGGTTGGTTCCAGAAATTACGTTCGGGACATGTGAGCATTTCGGATGAACCTCGCAGCGGACGACCATATGTGTTGTATGACGAGATCCTGAAAGAAGTTATCGAGGAGGACAGTGGTCTAACATGTGATGAACCTGCAGAAAGGTTCCATGTTTCCGCTGAAACAGTCAGACTGCGCCTGTATGGGATAGGGAAGTCATACAATTTAAGGAAGTGGGTACCCCACATATTGTCGGCAGCCAACTAGGAACAGTAACAGCCTATTTGTCCTTCCTCACTCGGTACCTGAATACACCCATCTTTGACCGCTTGCTCACTAGTGACGAAAAGTGTGTCGGTCCTCTATGACACTCTCTAGAGTACTAGACATTGGTTGTCACCACGTGACCCTGTTCCTCGTACCTCAAGATCACCTCTGCACCCAGGAAGGGTTATGCTCACTGTATGGTGGAATTGTCGGCATTACGAGCTCCTTCCAGCTGGTCAAGCCATCACTACTGATCTCTACTATCCACAGTTGCAAATAATGCACTGTTCATTGTGGCAGGAGGAGCCGGCATTAGTGAATCGCAAGGGTGTGTTGTTCATGCACGTCAATGCCAAGCCATATGTGACCAAGAGAACCCGGGCGACCCTTCAGCAATTGGTTGGAAGACTGCCGTGCGTCATATTCACCGGACCTTGTGCCAACAGGTTACCACCTGTTTCATTCCCTCGACAACCACCTCCGTGAGAGATCCTTCGCAAATGAAGATCTGCGTAACACACTCGCGCTCTTCTTTACATCCATGACTCCCGAGTTTTATCAGCAGGGTATTGTGCAGCTGAAGGAACGTTGGCAAAAGATGTTGGATGCTGATGGAGATTACTTCATAACCTAAAAGTACGTACCGTCCACTGTATTTCTCTTCGTTTATCACTGCTCTAGAGCGCCAAGAACTATTTTGGTTACCTTGTATTTACAAGAACTTACAAGAACATGATAATGATGCATATTGTATGGGTAGAGACAATGACAGTCCGGGATTCTAGCCCTTCATCTAATTTATTTTACAAAATATTACAAAATAGTCTTTGTGCCTACGAAGTGAATATCTTAAATCTTCCTTATGACCGAGAGGTGAAGAAAGAAAATGTTTTATACGAAACCCTTTTAGCTCATAACAGCCTCCAGGGAGTCTTACAGCGACTTCAGGATGCGGTACTTTTGGTATCCCCTTTAGTTTATGGCAGCCTCTAGAGGTTCGGTTTGTGGTTGGGAATTCCTTTGCTCATGGCAGCGTCCTTCGTCCAGGCAAGGTAGGATTCCTTGTCCAGGTCGACCTCAGGAGCAGGTGTAGATTAAGCGATCAGTGGTTAATTGATGCCTCCGTATTCTTTGGGTCCACTTTTATAGGCCATTTCTGGGTGGCTCGTTCCTCTTCGGTTCCCGGCGTGCTATTCTTCGTGTTTTCCTAGTTTTGTGTATCGTCTGCTGCTTTGATGTTTATAAACAATAGCAGGCGTTGTTTGAATAACATGTGCTCACACTGCAAGATGGGGATCCATGCAGAAGGACTTTTCGCAAACTAATATACATACAGTAGAACCCCTACTATCCGAGCTAATGTGAGCCTGACTCATCCGATAACTAAGGACTCCGATAATATAGACTTCCTGCAAAATGAAGGCAATACTGTCCGTACAGTAGTAAACACGTGAGATATGGAACTAAATATCCTATATTAATTGATGTACAGAACGTTTAATTTTTCTAGTTTAAATCGAAACTTAGAACTACAAAACGAAAATTAAAAAAAAAATCTTACAGCACAGTATTTTTCAGGATTACATCATAAAATAATCTTGAAGTTTCGATGATGATTGTTGACAACAGTACATATGCTTGCGGAGCTGCTCCATTACTACGTATGGGATCGTGAAGGTTTATAAAGGAGAAAAACTAGAGAAGGAATTAATACGATTTTCGAAGACGACATCGACAGCGGCTTGATAACCGTGAGTGTTAGAGGTTTATACTAGTGATCTCGGGGTCTTCCTCCAACTGAAAACTGACCTTGGACTTCTGTTAGAAATCAACTTAGGGACCCCAAAAACTATGGAACCGACACAAATATCGGTCATTTTCAATTATTTTTACGTCACCATTTCTCCCTTTCCCTTTAGGAATACTAATGGGGCTGAATTTGGATTGAAACGGCGTCGGAAGTATCACTATTCATCTCAGCGACCCCGAAAACTAAGGATTCGACAATAATATCGGCCGTTTTCGATCATTTTATGTCTCCCTAAGCTAGGGGATATTACCCTCAATACGGGGTTAAACTTGACTTAAATGGAATGGGAACTGTCACCAATCACCTCATGAATCCCGAAACTATGAATTCGACACTTATGCCTTCCCTTCTACTTTCCCCAGGTGTACTAGAAAGGTCTTACCCCGACAGTACACTCCAGGCTGTAAGTAATACCTGCACCAAGTTTGGTTAAAATTTCTCCAGATGCGTAGAAAACAGAGGATTATCGCAATTTATTTTATCGAGTTTAATAAATAGAGTTTTTGACACAAAATGACATGAAATACGTGCAAAAGAATCTTATGATACAACACACAAATCAGCAACTAATGTAGGAATTTCCTTCCCTATATTGGCGAAGGATGTACAGATATAAACTAACCTCCTAGCTAGGGTGTAACAGCCAGATTGTGGCACTCATGTCATTCAGATGATGTGTGGTCAGCACACCGGCTTCCTCGTTGTTAATGCTGGCTTCCTAGACCCGAGTTATTTACTTATTTTTCAAGTAGTTCCCCAAATGTCCTCACGACGCTGAGTGTACGCCGCCGTAATGCCAACACTATTTGTTGGGTAAAAACAGTCATTCATCTTTTCTCGGAACAACCCCGCCTCTGCTTGTCTTGTCTTCACTGATCTCAGAAAAAGTGCTCCAGTGCAACTAGGGCATTGGCACATGTAGTAGATACGCTACAAGAATTACGAGTTAATATAATTCACATTGCTGTTTAACTAAATTAAAGCACCCAGCTGTTTGTGTACGTAAAACGAATTCATTTATATAAATATTTTGCTTGTTAAATAATCCGTATTACGGAGGTATTTAACGCTGCTTCACAGATAACTAGCAATGTCAGTCACTGCTGCCATCTATTGTGTCGCTCTATTTGAACAAATAACGAACGGTGGCTCGAAATTTCTGAACAGCATTTCGAAGCGTTCTACGGTTTGAAGTTTAACGTGTTTTTAGCACCAAGGCCAAGAGGCTTAGATCTACAGTTTAACGTGGAATATGTTCAAGTTGCAATGCTCTTCCGCCGGAAATCAAACTCAGGACCTCATGCACTCAAAATTCGCGCGCTAGCTACCAGACCAGCAAAAGTGATTCGAAGCGTAACCCACTCTTACCATTCTAAAATTGAGAGGAAAAGTCATAATTCGCAATTTTTAAATAAACAATATGAAATGCCTAGCGGGTAATCTAGTGTTATCAATTCCCCTTCAAAGCATCTATACTGAGAGACCTACGGTATCGCGCCACTAGATTTGCGTGACGTAGATATCTTGCTGCCGAAGTACTCGTAAAAATATGCAAAGCATTCAAAATCAGTAAATTTTCCCTTTACTAACTGGTGCACAGTTCCTAAGTCTGACAACTCTAATTTAATTGACACGATACCTAGGGAACACATCTAGCAGACCAAGTGTGGTACTTGGAAACTAGTATAAAATAAAGTATTCATGCCTTTGGATCATTATTACTGAATAATTTGCCGATCGAGACGCCATAATTAATACGTGTCGAATTCCACAACCTTTATTCAGTGTAGTAGCATGCCTATGAGTCTAACGTTTCTGTGGTCTTGCGTTCAATCTCTGGTGGGGTTTCTTGCCTCGAACACACGCCAGAGTACGGATTCAAATTAAAATTTATAAACAATAGGTCCCGTATACAAACATTCCTTGTGAAAGCCCAGCTTCGATTCCCAGCACACGTATAGACCCACGTTTATATTCAAGATATTAAGTCAAAACTGTCTCCTGAAGTTATCAAATTTACACGCACAAAAATCGAAATTAAGGGAGGCCGAATGTATCTCTTCTTTATTGTAGCTAGTCAGGTTAATTCTTTAAGGCAATGGATTTTCTTTATTCTTTCTTCTAACACGGGACGTATGCGAACCGTGATAGCTAAATATTTTTGAAAATTAATATCCTGACAAACTGTGGATCGTTAATTATCGTGGTGATAGTCACTCAGTGCGGAAATGCCTTGTTTACCCCCTACATATACATATACCAAGCAGTGACCGGAGGAGGCTGTGCCGAGTTATACCCTTAAAAAGCCAGAAAAAGGCAGAAAATGAAAAATGTGTGCAGATAACCTGATACATATTGGAGAGGGCATGTGACGACCAAGAACATGACAGTAGTGTCATACAAGCAGTGTTGCTATCCCAACACAAACTTACAGTTTTTCAAATAGCATCAAAACAACTGGCATAAAACGCGAAAGAAAAATAAACAACTGGTGGGTTATCAGTGTTGCCAACTCTAAAGTTGAGAAATTATGGGTCCGTACAATGACACGAACAAATGTACAACAAGAATGCAGAAGGAACAAAAGTACAGTAGGGAGTAAACTACAGCATGCACAACATCCAGTGACTAACAGGCTTAATACAGGATTCACCCAAAGAGGGCACATGTTACAGTAGTCGTAGAAAGAAGTAGTCCCATGTAACAATGTAGAAATGAGAACAGCAACTCTTCCTGTAGCGTACTTACTAATTCCAATGACGTTTGTGTGGAATCGATATCTCGAACCGTTCCCGAGAGCTATAAAACGAACTGTCTTAGGGTTACAAAACACTGCATAAAATCCTGCATGCTTTCCAAACCACAGAGACAACGGCACAGCCTCACCCGGTCACTGTTTGGTATATGTATTATACATAGCGGGTAAACAAGGCATTTCCGCACCGAGTCACTATCACTACGATGATTAGCAATCCACAATTAGTCAGGGTACCAATTTTCATAAATTTCTATCTGCCACGGTTCGCATACATCCCTTGTAAGCTACAAACTTGATCGGATCCCATGTTAAGTGTACAACCACATCTCAGTACACCTTCACCATTTACAAAATGCTAAAATACAGGAACATTTACCTTCGGATTTGTTGTGCTAAACGAATATAAACATCTAGTATCTAATATGTATATGAATTTTTATTGAAACTGGTGATGTTAATATGTACATTTGATCTTAATATAACAAATACTGATGGGAATTTCAGAACATTTAGAACACTCAACCCCAGATTATTATTTACGTTTGTTAAAAAAAAAATGTGCTCACCTTTTATATACGAAGTACAAAATATCCCAATATATATATATTCAATATCCAGACATCTCCATAAATTTTGTAAGTCGAACAACCAAACTTTACACGAAAGAACACACGTGTTCTGTTTGTTTCTTTTGCTAATCACCTTAAATCAAAGTCATATAGACAGAAACATACAGATTAAATTTAAAAATTTAACAACTTATTAACTTGAAGAAAATAAATCAATTTACATGTTCCAGGTATATTAACAATAGAATACAAATTACAATAAATCACGGAGATCAAGAAACATAAAGTTGCATCAACATTATTACACGTATGTAGCAGTTCATAATCTCGACTTAGTGCCGTGCCGTGCCGTAGGGGAGTGAGCGGGACGACGGTCCCGGGAGCCGAAGTAACAGGGTGAAAAAGTCGGGAAGAAAACAGAAAAGAAAAGAAGGAAAGAAAAAAAGAGGAGAATTATTTGGAATGTTATTAGTACGTACTTAAATCCTCTTCCTGCTTTAGGAAGAGGTCTTATAATGTTATTTATGCCAGGAAAATGCATGTGCACATATATAAAATTGAAGGAAAACAATAATAAAAAGTGATCAAAATCAAGGAAAAGTAGGGGTTATTTTTTAAAATTTTCTTACGTTTCGCGCCAACCATAGTGGCGCTTCGCAACTGGTCTGTCGACTTTATTCATATGTACAGGAGCGCGGTTGCATACTCTCGCCCTGGCCGCTGATTTTCCACGGCACTATCTCGACTAAAACCATTTCAATCTTACTTTAGAACAAGTGTAACTGAAACAATTAAACTCTAAATAATGGATATACTGTACAAAAGTTTTTAAGAAATACCTATACCTTTCTCAGCATCATTATTAAGAAAGCAAATATATTATGCAGTAATTATTGTTAATGTCCTAAAATATTTACAGTCTGTTTTACCAATAATAATAATTAAATTCACAAATTTAACAAATTGTTTGACTAACAGTTTGTTAAGCCGAACATATTGCACGTGATAAATCGCAATTTAACACACAGAAACGTTCTGTTTCTCCTAGCCAACCTCAAGAGGAATGTCAAATTTTATAAATGATTAGCGAAGAAAGTAGATAAAATTGTGTACCTATACCAGAGATGCCCATCCCCCCACCATAATCTAGGACTCCCAAATCCCCTAAATTCGAGGTTATATCCGTCGAGAAAAGCATTACCTTCTTAAAACTTATTTAATGGTTCTCATTTCCACCCCACCCCCCAAACCCCCATATCGCTTTGATTAAAACCAGTGGTTTTTGCATATACTACATATTATTTTGTTTAAGTGCTGGCTGGTTTCAGCGTTTAATTAGTTTTCTCTGGACATCATCCCCCTATAATTTTTAGCTTGCGTCATAACACCCACTCATTCCATCCCTGTTTATACAATGTACTGAAGTATTTTTGCCGAATAGATTTGTGTCAAATATGTTTTTGATTGTTATTTTATATATATATATATATATATATATATATATATATATATATATAATTTATACTGGAAATTACTTAGCAAAAATAATAAACAGATTAAAAACATCATTATATTCTAATATCATTGTATTTTAAAACACACTTGATATTCACACATTCATCGAACACACACACATATATCAGTGTTATCAATTAAAATCGATCCAGCTATTATTAAAAACTTTCTTTGCGTAGTTCCTTTGTTTGTTTGAATTCATCGGCTTTCCCGCTACTTTTTTCATTTATTTGTGAGAGTTGTACGCCTATATTCATTGTTTTTATTAGCCTCATTTACACAGGACTGACTAAAAATTAAGTTGCCATATATTATTTAGCAAGATTATTTGGAGCGAGAACATCACAAACAGGAAATTTAATTAACTTTTAGAAACAATTACGCTTCGGACAATACAGGGTCTTAGATAAATGTGTCACGATATTTTGAGAACAGATTTATCACATCAAAATAAGGAGAAAAAAAAAAAAAACGTTCATATGGACCTGTGCTCAAAAATGATAGTTTCGGAGTTATAGGGTGCCAAAAACGTGAACTTTTCAGAAGTCCATAGCTCCATTAATATGGGACCTATCGTAGTCGAGTCAATACATCACTAAGGAGCTGACATGTGAAATATCCAAATATCCATCTTTCAGAACCTTCAGTACTTGTACAATCCGCGGCAAAAAACCTGCAACATGAGCATATAAGTTTATTGTGAAATGACGAAGTCTTTTGCTCCAAAATAAGTGTGCACGGGAGGAAGCCGAGGTTTATCCTAGCGTGATTCGTTCCACTTAGATGTTATGTTCATTCCCTGTGCTGTTAGGCGTAGTTTCACAATAAACTTACATCCTCATGTTGCAGGTTTTTTGCCGCGGATTGTACAATCATTTTAGAGGCTGTTTGGGAGTACTTGATCACTCTCCACTTACCTCTCTAAAAATTGGTGTGGAAGTACTGGAGCATTCTTAAACATGGATAATTTAGATAGTTCACATACCAGTGATGTCTTGACCCGACTACGATAAGTTCCATAATAGTGGAGCTATAAACTTATTCACTTATTCACTATGGAGCTATTCACTTATTTCACGTTTTCGGCACCCTGTAACTCTGAAATTAATAATTTTTGAGCACAGATCGATATGAACGTTCCTCTCCTCCCCTTATTTTGATGTGAGAAATTTGTTCCCAAATATTTTGACACATTTATGTAACCCTGTAAATATTTTTCAAGATACCACTCTCCATCAGGACTTACAATAATCTCATTAATCCATTTTTCGCGTTCTCTTCTTTTGTTCGGAAAATCTGGGTTCGATTCTTAAAGGAACAGTTCGAGTTAAAAACAAGTTTGGTGCAATAGAAATAGTAACAAAAAATAAAGAGATCCGTACTTTTTAAATGTTGATAAGCCGTCTCGTTCAGCTTCTATAAGCATTTGTTTTTGAAGAATCGCGAGGAACTCAATGTCAGTCAGCAACCGCTCCCTTGTACGCAGCTGATAAACCTTTAACAGTGCAGTGGATTTAATAGATTGTGTTTTGGGTTCGTTAGCAATCTTGCTTTGTGTTGAATTCTTGAAGGACGTTTTTGCTAATTGTTTTTCCTACAGCATTACGATTAAAAAAAAAAAAAAAAAAAAAAAAAAAAAAAAAAAAAAAAAGCAGTGATTACGTAGTGTTCTGCGAAGCAGTGTTTCTTCCAGACATGTTTTTGGTGGTAGCACTGTCTTCCGGAGCTCTGAGAGTGCCCCCCTGGAAGATACCAAAATAATACGTCTATAATATAATAAATACAATAAATACTGAGTGAAACTAATGTGCCCCTCTGAATACTAAGTGTGCCCCCCTGGAACATTTTTTTCTGAAAGAAACAGTGCGAAGTAGAAAACACGTGTTCGAACAGCGCGTGCTATGTCTGTGAATTGAGAGAGAAATGCGTAACACGTGCTGTTTTCAATTGTAATTCTTATGCAATTAAAGCTGAGAACACGTTTCCAAGTCGTGAGAAATCACCAATCGATATAAATTATGGTTCAAGAAAATCAATAGGAAAAAATTTGTGCCAGATGAAAACACTCGTGTTTGTTCCAAACATCTTGAAGAGTCCGACTTCGAGCAGTTATGTTTACTGAAAGAAAAGCTAATGCCAGGAGAATTATTTACACGCAAACTGAGACAGAATGCTGTTCCATGTTTATTATTGAAAGGATTAGAATTCGAGCCATTTAATAAGCGCCAATCTATGTCCAGTTACCAACGTAAAAATATCGTACAAGACGCAATTGACGATTGTAGTCGAGACGAGGTATTAGAGGGTAATAGCAACGGTGTCACTCATGATTGTGATGGTATTGCTTTAGAAATAAATGTACATACAACTGCTATACAATGGGAATTGGGGAGTGAAATATATCGGCTCGTAGAAGGAATCAGTTACAATGACAGTGTTCCTTAGGACATTGATTTCGTTTAATTTTTCTGTTCCAAGTGACAATGATGAAATGGGTGACGAGAGCTGTTCCGTGGAGAGCGATGCGAATGAAACAAATTTAACTAGTAAAATATTTTTCGTATTCTGACAAACTTTACAGATGTTGTTTCATTTTTGCCATATATGTCACGCTTCTGTACATACCTTGAAGCACAAAATTATAGGATCAGCGTTAAAAATTGCAACAAAACGTGAAAATGAACATACTTATGTTTGGGAATCGGAAACATGATTAAAGAAAAAGTACTTAGGCGTTGTAGCAATCTCGTCCGCCATCTATTTACATGGTATTGGTTTCGAAATTTTAGTTTCTTTTGTGAAACAATGAACTTATGTTTTGTACGGAAAACTACGTTTTATAATATTATAAAAATTTTTGTGCAGCCCACCATCACATATTATTTTCTACATGCAGATGACATTTCTAAGTCTTTGCAATCAGTTCTCGGAAAAGAAATAGCACTTTAAAACGTGCCACCGCACCTCTCACAAACGAAATGCTTGGCACTGTGTATTGAAACCTGCTCTAGCGCTTGACCACATATGACGTCATCACAAAATCTCTTTTTCCTCTGTTACTCGCTAACGATTGAACGTATCGCAATAAAACAAACACCATTCCTTTTAGAATTTTGAACTCTACAAATAAAAATAATTTGTAAGAAAGGCAGTTCTAAGTCGAACTGCTCCTTTAACGGAAATACATGTAATTCGGATCTTCTATTTCCTATGTATTTATTGTGCTCGAAAGAGGGCGTTATGTACCACCACTCACTCTTCTACATCCTGTTATTCAAAGAACATAACAAATTGAGTACAATCTCCAAAGTTACGAACAATCAACAGACGAAAAACAATCACATGTAACCTTCCGAAACCAATTCGACACAATTATGCAAACAGTATACAACAGACTTGCCGTAACACAAACAAGTGCAATACTTTACACAAACTTCACGCAATTTTACATTTAAAAAAATATTAACAACAAATTCAATACACACGATGCTTACATCAACCATCAACAATAAATACTCTGAAAGCCCAGAAGGGCTTGCGTACCACAATAAAACAATTTTGTCATTTAGTCACAAATTTTATGCTTGATTTCTTATTTATATTTCATTCTTTTCCAACAGTAACAATTATAAATATTTATGTGTATATATTCATATATACATATATTGTACATTGCCCTTATAACAAACAAACAAAACTACAAAAATATCACCCTTCTGTCACCCAGCGAAAACAGATGACAACTCCGTGCAAAATTAACATCTGATCTAATTCTGAATACTCTATATTTACAAATGCATTCACTGATCTCCCTCTATCTATGAGAGTCCGATTTCATCACATTAACGTTTCTTCTTATCCTCCTCGTTCGCTTCGTTTGCTTGAGTTTCATTTGCATCGCTACGTCGCTCGTTGATTTCATCTGCTGTGACCTCACCCTGTGACGCAGCTAGTTCGTCTAAACGATTTTTGTCCACAGGGTATAACCTACGAGATACGAAAGAAATAAAAACAACGTAAAATTTCGCTAGACCAGAACTACCGAATTTCATAATTCAAAAAGCGGGAATTTTCACTTAAATAGAAAACAAAGGACACTTTTTTTTTAAAAAAAAAAAACCTCCGCTTAGTCACCAGGGAGATTCACCTGAAATAACTTTGAATCCATTTGATTTCAGTTTAGCGTCCCTTTTAGCAGGGAAGCTATGTGAAACGTGGACCTACAACTTAACGCGGATCCGAACCACATGAGCTCTCGACGGGAATCGAACCCGGATCTCCCACGCCAAAGGCGCGTATGTTAACCACTTGGCCACGAAGAAGCTCTCACGTGAAATTAACGAAACAGGGATAAGACAAAGTTGATTATCGAGCGTCCCTTACTTCCCCCCCCCCCCACTTACACACACCGACAGACAAACTATGCTGCTGAATCGTTGTGGGGCAGCTAGCTTCAAAACATATGTAATGGAGTTGAAGTGTTCGTCAAGTATGTGATGGAATTCGATTTCTCCAGGCGCTAATCTTGACATTTCAGAGAAGTTAGTACACAGTTCTGAAATAGTAATCTACATTTTTCACGAACTACATTATTCTCACGTTCGTTACCTCCCGCCATGGATTTCCATCCCTTGCTGCATCGTCGAGTACGTCGGAAAGACGTGCTTTAAACCACTGTTCTGCAACCGGTGTACCGTTGCAAGGTAAAACGTATGATGTGAATTTTTTACCCATTGTGAGAAATAAATTGTCAAATTTGTATTGTTACTTTGTCTCATATGCTTGTGCAGCATTTTATTCTCTGTACAGTAGTTAAAAAAAAAGGGTTATAACTTGCACAGTGTTTTTTTTTTTTTGAGGGGGGGGGGAAGGGAGAAGTACTAGTATCTAATTATAAAGTAAATGTCAAGAAACTACACAAGAGGTAAAGCGTTGTAAATGCTGTTTGCACAGAAATGATTAAATTCGTCTCTCTGCTGATACAATCAGTCGCCGAGTTTATTTTCAACTGTATATTTATGCGAACTGAGATTTTTACTTAGACTGAAATTAAAGATTCAAAGACAGAGAGATTCAAATTCATCGATGAAGAAATGACACTTGCATTGTCAACATTCCTCTACGAACCAGTTACATGCATAACTGTCAAATTTAAGGTAGGAGTGTAATTATTTGCTGTAATAGTAAAAGAAAATGCATTTTCTCATAATTTCTACAGCAGAACAGCTTCTTATATGGAGCTTACTCAAATCCATTGCACTTATCTGCCATAATGAATTTTAAATTATGTCCATAAACTATTAACAAACGCACGATTCGATTTCTTTAATAATATAATAATACGTTCATTGCAATAGGTGTTTATATTAATACTGTCGTTTGATATGTTTCTGCGGGGAATCACGTTTTGGTGTGCCGTTTTGAGTCATAGACAATTTATGTTGTGTCGCGAGTATTAAAAGGTAGCGGAACTCTGCTTTGAACTCTCAGTAGCAGTCTAGCACACAACCATCATTTATATGAGGTTCCCCGCCGCAATCCTTACTGCTTTTGACGATGAATTGCAGCTCTATCTAGCCCTTTCATCTGGAGAAATTGAATTAAATCATTTGGAGGTCCTTCGATTCCACGCTGTTCCACAGTGACTGAACGGCAGTCGTCTATCAAAAATGAAATGAAATTTTTGAGTTTTACGTAACACGGTTATGCCGGCTAGGCTAAAGGAGACGGTGAAGATGAGAAATGAGTGAAATGGTGGAATGAAGAAAGTGGGAGGAAACGGGAGAACCCCGAGGAAACCCACGCACATGGTGTTTGTCTACCACAAAGTTCACTTGGCGGAAGCAGGGTTTGAACTCGAGACCCCATGCACCAGAGGTGAACGCTCTACCACTGAGCCACCGAGGCCCTCTAGTCTATCTATCATTACAGGGGGAGCGATATCCAATGAACAAGTTCTGTTTGATCCTTGTTTTGTCACCTCACATAGTTCTGCTTGATGACTTAACGGAAGATTTAAAAAAATAACTCTCGTAAAAGTAATAATACAGAAAAGCCCCGATTTTCCGCGAAAAATATTTTTAATCATGCTGCAGTCGGATTATAATATTTTTCATAGGTAGTCACTGCGAACTGACACTCCGCATGCAAAAAAAATGAAATGAAACCTTTGAGTTTTACGTCCCACGATTATACCGATTAGGCTAAAGGAGACGGTGATGATGAGAAATGAATGAAATGATGAAATGAAGAAAGTGGGAGGAAACGGGAGAACCCCGAGAAAACCCACGAGAGCGTAGTTTGTCCACCACAAAGTCCACACGGCGCGAGCTGGGATCGAACCAGGGACCCCAAGCACCGGAGGTGAACGCTCACTCGCATGCAAATAAGTATAGGTTCTAAAATATACATATAAACTGCATTGTAAAAATCAGTTATTTTCAACAATGTTGCACGTCTCGAAGTGCAACTTTACTCTGATAAGCAGAAGCCGATTGTTGTAAGGCATGAAAAACAGAGCAGGGTGTCTACTAAAATTCCAAAATCAAATTTCGTGACCTTTTCTTTACCATATCATAAAATTTCCTAATATTTTCAAGAGCGAATTTGGGTGCAAATTAGGCCGAATTTTCATCCATGCGATTAAAACGTACTTTGCTTGGGATTTGATAGCGTCTAAAGCCAACCATAGACATTTTTGGTGGTGAACTTTGACGTTTTATAGAACAAAATTTTCCAACTTGTACTTACATTTGAACAGTTAAGAAAGAAAGGGAAAAAAAAGTGACCCAAAAGCTAAATTTCGTGACTTTCATGACCATTTTCTGATTTCGTGACTTTTTCGTGACATTCGTGACTTTCGTAACCGATACACACCCGGCAGTGATTTGTGTGATAGTAAATTACATCTATTGTTCACTGCGGGGTGCGAGTTCGCGAGCGACCACTGGAAGGATTAATTATGAACCTAGAAAAAAAAATAACCCAAGCCAACAATCGGGAAAACATAATAGGTCCTACAGTGCGAGGATCGAGAATTACTGACAATTTTATTGTAAATCGTAATCTTATAGGCCTTCTCAGAATTTGTGACTGAGTGGCAGACTCTTGCTCTTTTGTTTTCGTCATAGCTTTCACATTTTCTGATCACTGACCTTGATGACCTGAGCAATACAAACAATAAAACATAAAATGCTGAAATACTGTTTTTTTTTTGTGTGTGTGTGTGTGTTTGGGGGGGGGGGTGCACCTCATTTTTAGTCTTTTTAGGGGTTATCTGCGATTTTAAGTATCTGCAGTGCCCTTACCACCCAATTCCGCTGATAATCGGGGCTTAACTGTACTCATCACCACAACCAACACCAGAGCGCTGTTGATAGCTCACATTCCAAAGGCCATGGATTCAATCCCAGGAAGACCAACTATTTTCTTTATGGTTTTCCTAAGGACTTCCTTCAGTTATAAAAGTAAAAGTGGCGTTAATGATTTCACTATTACTAAACCTAATTCACAATTATTAATGCACAGAAAAAAATGTTAACTACTAAAACATGATTACTCGGCTAACCTAGCCTCACTTTTTCTAAAAACATCCAATTTTTCATAAGATGTATAAATTGTACTTCCGGTATTCAATGTTAAAACCCGAAGTGGCACATTTTTACTATTTTCGGTTTCAACAGAAGTCACAGCCAAGATTGAACCTATTTCTCGGACAGGAAATGCATATAAAAAAAGCATTTCATTTACCATTTTTGCTCTATGGGAATTAATATTGAAACCGGAAGTGGTAGTGGGTTTCAAGTATTTCCGGTTTTAGTAGACTGATAGAGGCAGAGAAAAACAGAAAGATCTATATTCTTAAGATGTTGAATTCACATCAAAAATCATTTCATGCAGTCTCTTAGCTATTTTTGCGCTGTTATGGAAATGGTAGATTTCTAACACTTCCGGTTGAAAAACACACAAAAGGACGGAAGCGGAAAATAATCTTAGGATGCTATAGAAAACCATTTCTCGATATCTATCAACGTTTTCGCTGATACTTGTAGACGCACGGATGGACAAAACCCGTTCTGCAGGACTCCCCGAACTTAAGTATACACAGCAATAAATGCGGTGTTTAAACAACTCAAAATGACTACCACTGTACCGAGTTACTGGTGTGTTATTTCAAAACCAAGGACATCGGCTTCTGAGCATATTATAAATAACTCGTAACTAATAGTGAGAATTTGCATTGGTTTTTATTGTTTGCTATTAGCAAAGCTTTACGCAGTATATTTGGCATTTGTACAAAGTAAAGAATAATGTACTATGTTTTCTGTGATTAGTCGCGAAAATAATTTGTAAGACAACATTTACATGAATAGCAGTGCTGCCATCTGTTGGTCTTATGTGCTACACACTTAGTACAATAACATGTTGTTCGTTACTTGATATTATTGCACTAAAAATAACGATCAACGTATTACTGCAATAAGTTCTTAGCACATAAGAACAACAGATGGCAGCACTGCTAGCTATGTAAATGTTGTCTTACAAAACTATTTTCGTGACTGATTATAAAAAAACATAGTACGTTATTCGTTACTTGGTATAAATACCAAATATACTGCACAATAAAACCAATGCAAATTCTCACTGCCAGTTAATAGTTATTTATGATATACTGAGAAGATGATGTCGGCCTTGGTGCACACAAGAAACACGCTATAGTGGTAGTCATTTTGAGTTAACACCTTATTTTTGATATGTAGCACAGTTTGTAAGTCTACAATTATGACATATTGGTGAGCAGCGTTGTTAAGACAATTACTCGACGCCACGAAGTATTCAATACCAATTTATTTTACTGAGACATACAAAATGTGTAATTGTGTACTTACCACCTCTGGTAAAGATAAATGAGGAACACTATATCATCACGGAAACATGCTACCCTGTGAGCTGTCGGCATCGTAATTATAAATGCAAATAGATCGTCTATGAACGTGTTGAACGCCTGCGAGAGAAAAACAATAAGTGTTTTCAGTAAGGACAAATATTGACAAACACAAGTTAAGTTCACTTTAAAAAAAAAATAAAGTACTATTTTAGTTTTAAAAACTAGATGAATCCTATATCATATTCTAAATAAATTGTTTCAAACATGTCGAAAATAGATTGTTTTAAAATTCTGAAAAAAAAAATTTAAAAAAGAGATTACATACATAGTTCAAAAACTACACTGTACATTCTAATCAAAAAGAATTTTTGCGTTTTGCCTTCTTATGCAACAAAAAGGTTATGAAAGACCGGACATAATATTAATGTAGGCTCCCAGCCATGATCCAATATTGAATCCGGTGCAGTTGTCGGGTATATAGACTAGTGGTGAGCACAAAAACCGGTTTATGAATATTTTCAAAAAACAGGTTTCAGTTTTCTCCAAAACCGTTTTCGGTTTTCTTCAAAACCTGTTCCGATTTTCTCCAAACACCAGTTCGGATTTTTACCGACACCGGTTGCGGTTTTCTCCGGTTTTGGTACATTGATTTTACGACATTGTAACATACGTCGAAAACACATATGAGAAAAGCTCAAAAACGTGTAAATTCTCATAAAAAGATCCGGTTTTCGGAGAACTACAAAACTCTTTTCTGGTGAGAAACCGAACCGGATTTTGGAGAAAACCGAAACTGGTTTCAGTGAAAAACCGAACTGGTTTTGGAGAAAACCGAAATGTCGGCTTTTCGGATTTCAGTTTTCCTAGAAACCGGTTTCCGGTTTTTATAAAATCCGGTTTTGCCCATCCCTAATATAGACTATCAGGCACAATCACATCTCAGTACAGCCGTTCCCCACCACACTAACTCACCTTTAAGAGAACTGGAGAAAAGTGCAATACTACAATAGCCCCACACGCTCTTTTGTCAATAATTTTAGACACCATACACGAACGGTTAGTACAGTTTGGCCTTGCGTTAAGAGAACATATTCTTCACACATTATAGAAAGCCAACCAAACAACACGAATGAGATGAGGTGAGGATACACACGTTCAACGATTGGAATATTAAAATTAGGGGAGACCTAAGTTAATGACTGAAATTCTTTCTGTTATTGATCATGCAATAGTAGGTAGATTTTCAACATCTGAAATCAGAGAGATCACTGGAAGAGTGATCACTGGAAACTGTTCAACATCTTACTCCTACAAATTATATCACACTAACAACGCACATAGATAGATGGTTGCGTATATTTAGGCGACGCTTCGATCCATTGACTTCTATACGACAAGTGTTTCTCCGGTCATTATTCCTCTGGCGCATATGCTACTCGATTTATTCCTTTTTTCTAAGCCTATCCACCTATAGCTCTGAAGGCCAAACAAACTTTGTTAAAGATCACTGGAATCATTTAGAAGAAGATGCAAAAGCAAAATGCATTTTTTGAGGAAAAATGGAGCTTCGCTCTAATCAGAATAGTAGTTTCCTTTGGTAAACAACAGCTATTTACTATCCTACAGAATTTTACAACTAACAACGCTACATGTCTTATAACTAACTTGCGCATTACACAGATGAACTATCCAAATTTGAGGTAAGTTAACTGACGTTTCTTTAAATGTATGAATCGTTAGCCGCGTAGCACACGCATTTGAGAAAAGCGCTCTTTTACTGAGCTCCCATGCACTCAACCATTATAATGCATTTACAGCAATAATGGTAGTTTTACCTTAATAAAAACTAAATTATAGTTTATTTTAAAATAACGCCTTCAGATTTATAGCAAATTGCTGAAGAGTCTTCCACAAACTTACCTTATACATGAAGGCTTTCCATGGCAAGTGGGCTACTGACTTCAATCTATAATTCACAAAAAGTTGAGGTAGCATAAACAGAAACCCAAATGCATACACTCCGTTTGCTAGGCTGTTTATAGTCCATGAGTACCAACTGAAAAAGAAACAATATGTACAATGAACTCTGTTAACTTTTGGCCACCTTTCGAAATTGGCCACTTGTCTAACTTGTTCTAAGTTTGTGAAACCTGCAATTTTCTCATAAGGTATGTATTACTTGTTAATTTGTGTATTGAAAAACAACATTTCATTCAAGGTTAAATTTACCTTTGCATGCTGAACACTTCAACACCATTTAAGTGATTATATATATTTATTGGAAACCCTTGCAAGAACATCTTCCACTTTTGTTAAGCTAGGAAGATCAGTGAAACCAAGGGAATAACCTTTTATAAAAAGCAAACTCTCGACAAACACTGTTTATTACGAGGCGCATCCAGAAAGTAAGTTTCCCACGCGTCCCATGGCTAGGAAACGGTATGTTGCGTGAAGCGACTACGTGTACGTGAAGAAGTAAGGTCCTAGCATAGCACATGCAGTAGCGGAACTTCCCTAGTGCTCTCAGTAGCGTCGTGGCAGTGGTTAAAGATGGACGTTCCTATTCCAGCTCCCACCGCGTGTGAAGTGCGAGCAGTGATAAAGTTTTTGAATGCACAGGGCATAGCACCAATCGAAATCCATCGTTAGCTGTGCCAGGTTCATGGGCCTAACGGCATGAGCAAGCAGTTCCTGCAGATTTTCCGCTTCTTATTGCACACCACTGTCACGGAGTGCCTGTTGATCAAGAAGTTTTGTGTTGAAGCAACTGACCCTAGAGCACAAAGCAAGGCGCATAGGGTCAGCATTGACATTTTTGCAAGATACAGCTGACGATGGTTCCATGCCCTGTGCATTCAAAAACTTTATCACTGCTTGCACTTCACACGCAGCGGGAGCTGGAATAGTAACGTCCACCTTCAACCACTGCCACGACGCTACTGAGAGCACTAGGAAAGTTCCACTAGTGCATGTGCCATGCTAGGACCTTACTCTCTCACGTACACGTAGTCGCTTCGCGCAACATACCGTTTCATAGCTATGAGACGCGTGGGAAACTTACTTTCTGGATGCGCCTCGTATTTCATGTGTATCATCCGTAAATGTAAGGACGGATGAATCTCATATTCACATTCTACACTGTCAATGTTACTCTAATTCACAGTTTTATTGAGCAATGAACGGCTTTGTTTTAGTCACGTGTTAGAACCTTTTACCCTCTGAGAAACACGTAGGAAATTTGTAACAAAGGATTATCAGATTCATATTGCAAAGCACAAGAAAAGATAACTAGGTTAATGTACCGTCTCCGCAATCAAGGGTAACTTTTGGGATTTCGCTACTAAGACGGAAATGAAATGAAATCTTTAACATCCCATGATTATTCCTTTCAGGCTAAGGGAGATGATGATTAAAGCAAGTGAATGATAATGAAAGAATTGGTGGAATGAGAAAGTGGGAGGAAACAGGAATACCACCGAGAAAACCCACGGGCACAGTGTTGTCCAACACAAACTTACTGGGACAGGGATCCCACTCTGAGCCTCCGTGCTCCCAGCTACTTAGACAGATAAGACTTTATAGATGTTTCGAGTATTTTTTTGAACTTACGATATTACCTGCATCTATCGTCACATGCACAACAAATAAAACAATCAATAAAGAGTGTGCTGCAGTGTTTTGTACGTAGTTGGAATATAGAAATTATATTTAAATCTCACACAGCAAACCTTGATATTTATTACATACGATAATGATATTGTAGCAATAATATTACTTATGAAATACAAACTAACGTGTAGGCAAGAATTAGTTACTGTGTTGAAAATATGGATATTACAATCCATAATGTATCACCCTTCAAAATATTTATTGTCCATAAGTTAGCCACGTGTCTAAGTTAGCCAATTTTCAATAGAAACAATGGTGGACACTATGCACAAGTTTCACTGTATCTGCTTCTATTCATTCATGTTAATTTTAATTTTATACGTAAAGGTTGTCTACTGCATACTGAAGTCGTGTATCAGTGGTGACTTCATTCGTGTGACTTCTTGGCTGTTTACGTATTAGTACTCGAATACAACGGGTTTGCGGCCCCTCTAAACATTTGAAAAAAAGTGAAATGAAATCTTTGAGTTTTACGTCCCACGATTATGCCGGTTAGGCTAAAGGAGACGGTGATGATGAGTAATAAATGAAATGGTGGAATGAAGAAAGTGGGAGGAAACGGGAGAACCCCGAGAAAACCCACACACACGGTGTTTGTCCACCACAAAGTTCACTTGGCGGGGCTGGGATCGAACCCGGGACCCAATGCACCAGAGGTGAACACTCTACCACTGAGCCACCGCGGCCCCCTCTAAACATTTGTGTTGGTTTTGAGAATCCATTATGTGGATACAAGAATCCATTATGTGGATACAAGCACCCCCTATAAGATCACTACAGAAAAACTCATGCAACTATCAAACTAATGGTTCATCATTAGTTGCAAACCCAGTTACTTGTTAAAGAAGCTACGTACAGTTCTGTTCAAAAGAAATCCTGGTCTCTACCTTTCTCCACGTCAATGTTTACTCAAAACCATAGCCACATTTTACTAATGTAGCTTGCTAAGTGTGTCTGCGATAGCTGAAGATAACACGCTTTTGTTTCGTTCAAATTCTTCTATGAATGCGAGTACAGAGCTTTCCAAGTAAGGAAGGTGGCTACGATTTCGTGAACATATTTATGATAAAAATAAAATTCTAAGTTAAAAAGCAGTTAAGTTAAAAATTCTAAGTTAAAGGGAAGGGGGGAATTAAATATCATCTACTGGTATTTCTACCACTTGTCTAAAAACGTATTAACCAAGTATAACCACTCTAAAATTTTACCTCTACAATTTTAAGGATAAAAACGCGTTTCTATTTGAGTAAATACGATGTTCCTGCATAAAGAGCAAATAAAATACCTTCGATGTGGCAAGTACAGTAACGAGTATATGGCTCCACCAATACACAGCGGATACAGGATGTACGTTAGATATTTCATGGACTCAGCATCAAATTCTTCTGTCCTCGCTTCATCCTTCGTCGCAGTGCCATATTCTATGAATTTCCTCCCTTTGAAATTTATCTGGATACGAAGCACTTTCTTCACTTTCCAACACTGAAAGAGATCGAAAAAGAAAATATTTTAAAAGCTAACTTTTCATGATACTACTATACTAATGAACAAAAGAAAAATTTACAAACATGTTCGATCTTGTAAACAATCTCGGACGGGTAAGTAAAAAACAGGAATGGGGAGAATTAAGACCAAACGTTCAGAATGACCGTGTTTGTCAATGTCTAAGACACATTTCTTAAACTTTGAGATTAAGTCCAAAATTTGTGTGTGTTTTATATGCAGTTACAGAGATATCCATGATTTCAGTGTCAATAAGTATTCCCGATTCTTTGTTCTTTGAAGGCTTCTACGGTGTGCAATGGCATTCTAGTTAAGTACAGCTCAATAACTTAGTAAATGTAGTTTAGGCACAATCGCTTTATTTACAATTTCATACTATGTATGCTTTTTTCCTGGACGTACACGCGCTTTAGATATTTCCAGATGAACGTGGGATTCTACATTTAGTTAACTATACATGTATTCAGTGGTGCTATTCAGCCGGTTAGCACCGGTTTTCTAGAACCGGTTGTTGAAATGTTTCGAGTCTGCGGAACTATTTGTTATACCCAGACATAACTGTAAACTTTACCCAGTTATACCCAGCAACCATAAATTTTAGTTTAATTATCTTTGTTTTCAGAATTTCTTACAGCTATTGGGTTAAACATATGATCTCTTAGAATAAGGTATAAGTTTGTATTTCTTAATCTCACATGCTCAATGGTATTAAGAATGAGGACAAGGTTCACATGAGTATAGTGGTGAGGGATATTTATATGTGAAACGCATAATACCATTATCAACAATTGTCAATACATTGCTGGATTAAGGTCTTTCTCATACTTTTTGACAACCATCTATCTTGGACAATTCGTTTCCAAGGTATTCGCAGTGCTATCTTATTTCGCCACACCACCCTGTATTAGGGTGCTGTGTAGGTCTCTACTTAGGGTGACCATACGTCCTGTTTTGACCGGGACAGTCCCGTTTTCGGGGCGTGTCCGGCCGTCCTGTCACTAGGTGGAAAAAAGTAGTATTTGTTCCGTTTTATGCAAGTGAAAGAAGTAAATAACAAACCCAGACCTTACGAGCATGGTGAGAGATACAGGTAGCTTGGCATCTGGTGGGCGAGAGTATTGGTTGGATTTTGGCAACACTGAAAAAGTCCGTAAAACGCAAGATGTTCGTTGTATACAGAAGGGCTTTTATTTATTTATTTATTTATTTTTATCGTGTATGCCCCTAGCAGTCTGTTGTGCAATTTAAGTGCGGAAACAGGAATCGTGTATTTGTTTCCAAACGTTGAGTTGAGTTGATTTTGAATTTAACGTTCCTTTCAGCAGCAAGGCTATATGAGACGTGGACCTACTGATTAACGTGGAATCCGAACCACATGAGCTCCCGCCGGGAATCGAACCCTGGTCTCCCACGCCAAAGGCGTCTACGCTAGCCGTTTAGCCACGAAGGAGCTCTTGTTTCCAGACGTGTGGACGAATGGCAACATCCAGATATTTTAAAATTAGTGATCCTTAGCTATGGCTATCCCTACACTCTGATAAATAATTTATGCTTAGTACACACGGAATTAATTGACTCATCTCCCCTTCAACCACACACAATGAGCACCCTGACGAGATGGCAACACTGAACCTCTTAAGATAGTAAACCTGATTACTGAATGCAATAGGAACTTCAAGCAAGTACGATTGGAGTAATTTACGTACTCAATTAATTATCCGTCTTAGAAACTCTTGAGTTCATATCTTCGTCATACAATACAAAACGTTTCAATAACTGCCATTTGTACGTAATATACGTTGTTTGCTCGACACAAAAAGTAAATTTTAATTTTTGTCTAATAAAAAAAAAAAAGTCTGATTAAACTACAAAATAGGTAATCATGTTACAATAATTTAAACTGAATTTTAAACTACAAATTTGGTATCTGTTTTACAAATTTTGGTAGTTTATTACGCCTATATAGTTTTATTCCTATCTGGAAATCTTGCGTACGAATATGATTTATGATTTTAGTGTTATGTTCGTTTACACTTCGAATTTAGTGAAAAATTTCGTTTCCACTAAATATGTTTGCAGATATTATATATATATGAATGTGCCTGTTTTCAGAATATATACCTAGGTATATACAGACAGTGGTCTACATTTTTTTTTTTAGTTGCCCCATTTTTAGCTGTTAAAATTATGGTCACCCTATCTCTACTTGTCACTTAAGGTACCCAGTAAAAAGTTTGCTTTTGTCTACCTTGTATGAATTGTTTCCTAAGAGTTAGATCTATCCATTTACTATCTCCTCTCTCCTCTCTCTCTCTCTCTCTATATATATATATATAGGGCCGGATTTAGAGGGGGTGCACCAGTGAACGTGCACCCCCCTTCGTTGTAAATATAGACTATCTAAAATGAGAAGCTACCAGTAAAAATAGCAACACTTTTCGTAACTTTCTGCCGTCATATTTCCGTTTGGGGCTTAAAAGGAAGCAGAGCTTTGCAAAGACAAGACAATAGTTTAAGTCGATTTTCTGAAGGTTAAAGGAAAAAGATTTATCAAACAAAACAATATAACATTTGTCAAGTAGAGAAAACATAAGCCAGAAAGAGAGAACTTTTTTTCCTGCATATCACTTCCGACCCTCTTTAAGATACTCCCCCTCCCCCGCTCTTTATACTAGTGTTGTCAGGAACAAAGAATATTGTCACATATCACTCTGAACAGTTTGTGTGATTGGTAGTTGTTGGTGCAACCCCCTCAGAAAATCCTGGATCAGACCCTGTATATATATATATATATATATATATATATATATATATATATATATATATATATATATATATATATATATAATGAGTTTTACGGCCCACGGTTATGCCGATTAGGCTAAAGGAGACGAAGATGATGAGCAATGAATGAAATGGTGGAATGAAGAAAGTGGGACGAAACGGAAGAACCCCGAGGAAACCCACACACACGGTGTTTGTCCACCACAAAGTTCACTTAGCGGGAGCAGGGTTTATACTAGGGACCCCATGCACCAGAGGTGAACGCTCGACCACTGAGCCTACGCGGCCCGTAAATATATTTATATGCTGTAGAACCGGTTGTTAAAAAGTTAGAATAACACCACTGCATGTATCTAGCTAAACTATTACTTTGTAATATACATAAAACTAGCAGTGTCACGTGTATGTATACACCAAGTAAAAGAGTTCGGTTTTTATGGCGTGATTTTTTAAATTATCATTGAAACCGGAAGTGATAGTACATTTATACCACTTCCAGTTTTAGTAGAGAGATTAGAGATGGAATATATTCTTGAGATGTTGCTACTTGTTACCATTTGCACTCTACAACGACCAACATTAAAACCGGAAGTAGTTGATTTCTGTCACTTCCGGCTTCAATAGAGAGTTAAGGGAGAAGATGGTACCTATCCTTACAATGCTATAAACCAATAAACCACTTCTTGCTATCTGTTAACGTTTTAGCTCTATATAAATCAACATTGACACCAGAAGTTGAAGTTGATTTCTACCACTTCCGGTTTTAGCAGAGAGTTAAAAATATGGAGTATAATATATTCTTGGGACGCTTAATTGATTGCAAAGGAACGCTTCTCTCTATCTATTACCATTTTTGATCTACAGCTATCAACTTTAAAACCGTTTTTTTTTTAAACCATTTCCGGGATGAATATTGGCTCCATAAAAGGAACTCGATTCTTAACTTCCGACCCCTTTACATTCTCACTAAATTTGATGATACTTCATCATGTAGTCCTTGATTTTTTTTTAAAAAAAAACTTAATAATACGCAGTGGAAATATTTCTCAAATTGAATATAGAAAATGGGATTCGTCTTAATTGGCGACGAATACAGCACACTAATGAAGTTCTATTTCCTTATGGTGGTTCAGTGGCGAGTGAGTGTTATCTGGTCACTGGAGTTAGAAGTACCCAGAAAGCACAATCTAATTTGTTGTTAAAATCCAGTATCAAATATTTATTTTTTTAAAAGTTATTATTTTATACGTACAAACTTTACGCTATTTTTTCGATATATTTATCGTAGATTGTATCAAGTTCTTATATTTCCTCATGGAACTTTGCTACAGTTCATTCTAAAACGTGTTTACTGTTTTCTTCACACACTTGGAACAATGGCTGTAGAATGTTCCGGAATTTCCGTTATAACGCTCAGTAAAGTAATTTTCTTCATGATGTTATTAATTACTCATCCGAGAGTTAATTCATAGTAACTTTTACATTTTCACGAAAATAGAGAAGATTCAACCAGATTCAAGGTAATCAGAATCAAGGTACTTAAGTATTTAGAGCTAATTCAATGTA
Organism: Thermobia domestica; assembly: GCF_964235325.1. Lineage (NCBI taxonomy): Eukaryota > Metazoa > Arthropoda > Insecta > Zygentoma > Lepismatidae > Thermobia > Thermobia domestica. Next base: position 24,314,221 of record NC_137454.1, on the reverse strand, counting down.
ATAAGAGCCAAGGAACTCAAGGACTCAGGGATAATTCAATCTAATCAGAGACAAGGAACTTAGGGCTAATTCAATGTAACCAGAGTCAAGCAACTTGAGGACTTAGGGCTGATACAATGTAATCAGAACCAAGCGACTTAAGGACTTATAGCTAATTCAATGTAACCAGAGCTAGGAACTTAAGGATTTTGGGCTAATTCAATGCAATTTGAGCCAAGAAACTTACGGACTTCTTACGGATTTAATGTAATCAGAGCCAAGAAATAGGGCTAATTCAATGTAACCAGAGCCAAGGAACTTAAGGACTTAGGACTAATTCAATGCAATCAAAGACAATGTCGATGGCAAAAAAAGAAGTTCCCGGTAAAGGAATAAAGCACGGTACTACCGAGGTCGGTGGTGCTGACCCATAATTCAGATTTGGTTATAGATTACATCTATTATTACAAAAGGGTTTCCCCCCCCCCCCTCATCAACCTTGTAATTCGCACACTGTCCACAGATGTAGACATGAAGCGTCAAGAACATTTTTTACACAGCGTCTGTGGTAACAACAATATAACTCGTGGTACCAAAATATTTACGGAGTAGGTTACATGCTGTTGCTCGTTAACAAGGAACACTGAAAGATTTTACAACTGATTTGAACATTTCTATTGTTTTATGCATTATAAACGTATGGTGAATTAATATTTTACTTGTAGTTACAAATTGCTACTTTATTGGTTAAAGCAAAAAAAAAAAAAGTAACTCGAGGGAAATCGAACCCGGGACCCCTTACACGTGAGCCGTAGATACCTCTTACTCTGTCACGCCGTGACTTGGTAACTTTGCGCGTGGTATCATGTATAAGGCGATTCGGAAACTTTAAGACGCTATTTTGGGCTATTGCGCTCTCCCAGTTTGTAATATTAACTCTTTAAATGTGCACTACTACCTCGCGAAAGATGGTCCCGAAATTCATTTACCAAAGTCTGCTTTCTCCTTGTAAGTGGGTTTTGTGGTGGATAAACCCCGTATGCGTGGATTTTCTCGAGGTTCTCCCGTTTCCTTCCCACTTTCTTCATTCCACAATTTCATTCTTTTTTCATCACCGTCTTCTTTATCCCATACACAACACAACTGCAGGACGTAAAACTCAATTAATTGAAATGAAATGCTAATTTAATGTCCCATTGTTACGCCCTGTAGGTTAAAGGAGACGGATGATTAATGAAAATGAATGATCATGAAATTAAATTTTTCGTGCTTTCCCACCGGAAATCGAACCCAGGACCATGTGCACCAAAGGCACACACACTAGCCATTAGACCAGTGGAGACGGCGAATTCATTTTTAATTATTTCGTAGAATACAAACATGAAGATGGTTCTGGAACAGTGAATTTCTTAAAGTAGAAAACACCTCTCAAACTTACCTCTATGAGTGTTCCAATTCCACTCGGCACTAAAACAAGTAAGGACGTCTCTTCATCTACAAGGAACAAGAAGATTACAAACTGGCTAAAGGCACGCCATAGGACAGTACGAGATGACAACCCAACTAAATTTTTTCGTCGCTTCCAAAATACTATGTCATTCTTAAAGGCCAGAAAATCAAATAACATCTGAAACGAAATAGAAAATATTATATAGAATAGATGATTCACTTCTTTGACAGAATAAAGAGGAACAAGAAAGCCACTAATTTCAACTGATATCATTCTTATATGTTAGTTAACACCAGTACACATTATGATAATTAAAAGAATTTCTGACTGATCTCTTTGTTATATATATATATATATATAAAACAATTTCTTATTATAATCAGTGACCCAACTTATCTTCTTCGGCTGGTTAATTTAAAAGTGGAGAACTCTTGTTTCAGTGAGGTGCACCTGATTTTGCTTGTAAACGAATGTTTCTCCTTATTATTGAAAAACAAATCTCTCCATAAAATACGACTTTTTTGCTGTTCCCGCGCTTGAAACACCACCTTGCCGAGCAGGAAACTATGTCAAAAGCTATTGGTTAATATAACTTTCTAATTTATATGAACCAATGCTTTCTGACAGTATTATTTTCTTTCGGGTGTAGAAGCAAATGCAGAAACAAAGAAAGAAAAAAAAACTAAATGCATGGAAAGTCACCGGGATCGTAATACTCCAAATTTCGATGAGTCAAAATATTAAATACTACTTTCGACAAAGTGGATACTTTCAAATGTCTACGATCAATATTAACAACCCAAAACCATACCCATGAAGAAATTAAATGCAGACTGAAAGCAGGGAATTCGTGTGATTATTCACTCAAAAACTTTTGTCGTCATGAATTCTGTCGAGGAATTTGAAGCTTAAAATATCCAAACGATAATCATCCCTTTTGTGCTGTATAGTTGTGAAACATAGTCGCTTACTCTGAGGAAAGAACACAAACTGAAAATATTTGAGAATAAAATCAAGAGACGAATATTCGGACCCAAGAGGAAGAACGGGAATGGGAAGTGACGGACACCTCATAACGAAGAGCTGCATAATTTATACCGTATACCTAACACTGTTCGGGTCATCAAATCTAGAAGGTTTCGGTGGGTAGGTCATGCAGCCAGAATGGAAGAAGGTAGTAACGCTTTCAGAGTTTTGACTGCAAATCCAATCGGAAAACGTCAATTAGGAAGACCTAGGCGCAAATGGAAGAATATTAAGATGGATCTCACAGAAATTAGGAGTACAAAGTAGAAACTGGATCCAGTTGGCTAAGGATGGAAGTCCATGGAGAGCTTTTGTGAACGCGGCATTGAACCTTCGGGTTCCATAGGCCATACAGTTAGTTAATTAGTTATTATTTTCTTCTGGCGGGAGCATCAAAAGCATCACACGGTGTAAAGATAAATTGTTTTCAATAACAAAGGCAAACATCTATTACACAAACAGAGATAAGTACATCTCATGGAAAGAAGAGGAAACTGTTTTTAACTTTCAAATTATCAAAAGAGGAGAATAAGAGAGCTCTCCGAATCCAAAAACGTTACAGAAAACTATTGATGAACGCTTGCTATAGACAAACCAACGAATATCAAGTTCAATGTTCCGAGCTCTTTCTTTCTTAATAAAAATTGCTGTAGGGGATGATAGAACAATAGAAAGAAATGCAGAGATCTTATTAAACGCTTGCAGGGACATGGGTTTAGAAGTAAATGCAGAAAAAACTAAATACATGGAAGTGCGTCGGGACCGTAATACAGCAAATTATGGATGCGTTAAAATATTAAATAATACTTTTGATAAAGTGGATAGTTTCAAATATCTAGGATCAGTATTAACAGACGAAAATCATATTCACGAAGAAATGTCGACTAAAAGTAGGGAATTCGTGTTACTATTCGGTTCAAAATCTCTTGTTGTCGCGAATTCTGTCGAGGAATCTGAAGCTTAAAATATACAAAACAATAATCTTGCCTGTTGTTCTGTATGGTTGCGAAACATGGTCGCTTACTCTAAAGGAAGAACACAGACTGAAAGTATTTGAGAACAAGATCCTGAGACGAATATTCGGACCCAAGAGGAACGGAAATGGGGAATGGCGGAAACTTCATAACGAGGAACTACATAATTTATACGGTTTACCCAACATTATTAGGGTCGTCAAGTCTAGGAGGCTTAGATGGGCGGGTCATGTAGCTAGAATGTAAGAAAGTAGAAACGCTTTCAAAGTCTTGACTGGAAGACCAATCGGAAAACGGCCATTAGGAAGACCTAGGCGCAGATAGGAGGACAATATTAAGATGGATTTCGCAGAGATTGGAATACAAAGTAGAAACTGGATGCAGTTAGCTAAGGATAGAAGTCAGTGGAGAGCTCTTGTGAACGCGGCATTGAACCTCCGGGTTCCATAGAGCTAGTTAGTTTAGTTTGTTAGTTAGTTCAATACATTCCATTATTGCGGCTCACTCCTTCAAGAACAGTAGTATTATCATTAAATAATAATAACATAAATAAATAAATAACACTGACACTAAAAGTTGCCACTTATCTGGCAACACTGTACCAATAAACTTGTCTGTGAGTGTTTTATTCAATAATATAAACATCTCTTCTTTGTATAAAAATTTACAAAGAAGATATATATACCCGTATATGCATACTGAAATAAGGAAGTTGTTGTCCTCTACAGAGTTATATTTGCAGATCTTCAAATTGACAATCTCGTCTTTTAAAATACACTGTGAGATTTCACATTTTCTCATTTATGTTAATGATAACACAACCGACTCCTACAATACAAACACACTAATTAATTAATTAATTCTGTAATTAATTAATTAATTAACAAACCTCCTGGAGCAACTGTCCTTCAGGGACCATGGCCTATCAGCCGACTCGTGATACACGTAGCTTTCGGGGTGATGTCCAAATTTATGTACAGCGTGTATTATGATTCCCTTCGGACGCAATTTAAAAATAAAAAAAACACCAACCAACGCCCTAGCTGCACTCGAATACCGTTTCTCGTGAGATTAGTGCAGTTAATGGAGTGCAAGGTCGGGTCAATGAATAACCGTTCGTAGTCATCGGATGGCGTTCAGCATTTTGGCGTCCACGTAACGTTGTGTGGACAAATAAGAAGCTACTTGAAAGGAAGAAGTAGTAAATTCCAGTCTGGAAGACAACATTAACGGCAGGGGAGCCAGCGTAGTGAGGATAATTGAGAAGCCACTTGAAAGGAAGAATTAGCAAATTCCAGTCTGCAAGCCAGCATTAACGGCGAGGGGAGGAGATCTGCTGAGAATACTTCACCCCACAACTATGAGTGCCTCAAGGCGGATGCCGAAGGACAGTTGCAACAGTTATTATTATTATTATTATTAAGCAACCAAGACAGACACAGCAGAACGAAGCAAATTATTAGTTACTAAAATTCATCAAGATTTTCTAGAATAGCGCAGCGAATTAAAGTAGTTTCGTTTTTTCTCCGTTAGGAAAACCAGTGTCTTGATTTACAGTGTGTAGGAGTGGACAAAAACTGTACTTACATGTAATGCTGCAACAATAATAGTCACGAATAAGAAGTACAGATTGGTGTCAGCAAATATTCCTTTCACTTCATCTGTATCCTTCTCTGTAAAACCAAAGGAATGCATCGACGAGAGAGAGTTATCAACATGCAACCATAGCCTGGAAAAAGACGGAGGAGTTAGTTTTGCATCGTAATATGACTAAACTCTTATGCTATACATTAAATCAATAATATAAAAATATTTCAGTAAAGTTACGAACATACTTCGGCACGCAAAGTGTTAAAACCGCCCACGAGCACGTTTAATTATGCGGCGCGCAGTTAGTGCACAGACTTCCGACGTCATTATTTCTGACTTCCTAAACTGAATTTCGCATCTCCATCTTAATTCTACAGGGTGTTCAGAAAGTAACTATGCAGTTCATAACGCCGTATTTTATTTTCCATAAACCACTTTAAACAACTGGAATTAACTGGAAGCTAAACTTTAATGTCATGGAAGTTATAAGAGATGCTGCAAGTGATCCCCTTGCTAGAAGTGATCAAATATGTTAAACAATGGAAAACGTATCACTAAATGACAATTATATCAGTCATCACTTAGCATACCATAACAAGGCACTGCATAGTTACTTTCTGAACACCCGGTAGTACATTCCCAGTTACCTCCGTTATCTCACAATGCTACGCCAAGGATGGAAATTCTTATTCATATTTCACTTGGAATTACTTGCATCAAATACATATCCACTATACAGGAAGTATGCCACTGAATTTTAATCTATATATATATATATAAATGAAAGTAATTATGTTTGTGCCTTATACCTCTTGAACCATCCGATCGATCTCGATAAAATTTTCAACATGGATAAGGTTTGAGAATGGGATGGTTTTTATCATTCCGCTTTGACGGTGCAACTTACGGGAGGAGCAGGGGGAGATATTTACAAATGATCGAAAATGACCGATATTAGTTGCCGAATCCATAGTTTTCGGGGTCATTGAGATGAACAGTGACACTTTCGATGCCATTTAAATCCAAATTCAGAGTCGGAACTTGGGAAGGGAAGGGGGATATATATACAGTATATACAAAAATGATCGAAAATGACCAATATTACTGTTGAATCCATAGTTTTCGAGGTCGCTGAGATGAACAGTGACACTTCCGATGCCGTTTAAATCCAAATTCAGCCCGCAACTTGGGATGGGGAGGAGGGAATATATAAAAACGATCGAAAATGACCGATATCAAAGAACGCTTTAGTAATAGTAAAAAACTGACTGAATAACGGAGCATATTACTAATTTCTTTTATTTTAACCCAGCGAAGCGAGTACTTAACGCTAGTACATTCGAAAGAAGAAAAGATGATCTGAAAACAGACTAATATACTGAAGGAAGAGAACAGCAGCTCGATCGAACGGAAAAGCAATGAGGAAGCGCTAGAGACAATAAAAGGAAAACGAACGATGTTGGATATCAATGGAAAGAGAAACTGGCTGAGGAACTGTCTCAGAAGAAGTACCCTCATGGGCTATCACAAAAAGATACAGAGAAAAGAAAAAAGTCTGCAACAGTCAATGTATATGGATTGACCACGTGAAAAAGAGATTTTGACTGTAGCGGCGTTGTACCTAATCAGAAGTAGGAAAATATGAAAAATGAAAAAAAAAAAAGAAATCTTTAAGTTTTACGTCCCACGCTTATGTCGGTTAGGCTAAAGGAGACGGTGATTATGAGAAATAAATGAAATGGTGGAATGAAGAAAGTGGAAGGAAACGGGAGAACCCCGAGAAAACCCACGAGCACGGTGTTTGTCCACCACAAAATTCACACGGCGCGAGCTGGGATCGAACCAGGGATCCTAGCACCGGAGGTGAACGCTCTACCACTGAGCCACCGCGCCCCCCTTGAAAAATATGTTTGCCAATAGATGGTACTCTGTGATTCCCAGTTTGCACTTGTAGCGAACGGTGCCGCATGCTGTTTTCTCAGTTGAGGCAAATTGTTTAGTGCGGTCGAGTGCATTATGGATTCCTTCAGATGAATTGATCCTCCAACCTGCTGAAAACATTTCGATAGAAATTTATCAAACATCTGCCGTACAGCCCCGACGTCTCCCCATGTGATACCCATATATTTAACTTCTTAAGAAAAAGTCATAGAATGGTCACCGGTTCACCTGTGACAAGCAAGTGCTGAACACCGTGAACAATAGATTCATCACCAACCCAGAAGTTTCTACAATGAAGCCATTCACTCCTTTCTCACATGCTGGGATCAGTGCACAAATATCAAAGGCAATTATTTGTAAGTGTAAATTTACAGATTAACTGTACTTCACATATTCTGTAACAAACTATTTTTAAAGATATAACCGTAATCTCCTTTTCATTTGGACAAACCTTATAAAAACAGATAAGGTACGCTGAAGATCATAACACATGGAAGCATCTCAATTTGAGACAAGTGATCTTCCAAACATGATAGCAACATAGATATGATGAAGATGTTGATATTGCCGAAACCTAACATTCGTGTAGTATTTTTACAGATACATTATCATAGATTTAACTCGGTATGTATACAAGAATAATAAGCAAAATAAAGTTAAATTGTATAAAGTAATAAAAGTCACATTGTTCCTACAGAAGGAAAAAAAAAAGCTTCAATACAATCAGAGGTAATGAGTTTTGCCAAATACATTTAACTCTTTCAAAGCATTACAATAAAAGTCTAATTTTCGCTGATAACTGTCAGCATTTTCAAAACTTAGATAAACAGCAGTATTCTGGTAGGAATGGAGAATATAGAAACTAAATGTTTACACTCATGAATAAAATGTCTCGTTGCTCCACAGAATACAAATCTGAAGCCTTTCTTCTTCTTCTTCAGTGGTTGGTGGCGATGGTGAAAGTGTCAGTGATGTTATTCGACCTTCTGTACAGAGCGCCAAAGACCAAAACTTAATTTTGGATTCCCCGTTCGAATGAAAGACGTCTTGCATGTCTGTCTCTCTCTACGAATGCTCAAGATTTTTTGATCAATTTCACTTGACCGATTTTACTTTTAGGTTTTGCGAGGCCCACTTTTCGAAGTTGTATAGCTAGTGTGTGTGTGTGTTACACTTTGTCATGCCTATATAAGCGTCTTGGCATCTGCATGAAATTTCATAGATACATGTGCGCTCGAGCGGACTGGTGAAGAAACTTTTATAACCTGTTAAGTTCCTCTCGATGGAAGCACTAAGTGCTGTATTAAGTTCTCGATGGGAGAACTAATGCTGTATTAAGTTATTCTCGATGGGAGAACTAATGCTGTATTAAGTTATTCTCGATGGGAGCACTAATGCTGTATTAAGTTATTCTCGATGGGAGCACTAAATGCTGTATTAAGTTATTCTCGATGGGAGCACTAATGCTGTATTAAGTTCTCGATGGGAGCACTAATGCTGTATTATTATTTTCGATGGGAGCACTAATGCTGTATTGTTATTTTCGATGGGAGCACTAATGCTGTATTAAGTTATTCTCGATGGGAGCACTAATGCTGTATTAAAATTATGCTTCCTAAGATTTCAGGAAGCATAATTCTGATACAGCATTAACAGGTTATAAAAGTTCCTTCAGCAATCCGCTCGAGTCCGCAAGTATCTATGAAATTTCATGCACATGCAAAGACACTTATATAAGCATGACAAAGTAGAACACACTCACTAGGTTGACAGAACATATTCGGGATGCCAAACATAACAACGCCCCAACTCGAGCCTTTCAGAACATACTATTTAAAAATAAATGTGGTATTGCAAGTTCTTTTTAATATGTAAATTTGAAATTTATAATTACCTGACGTACTGCCAATTGAGGGAGAAAGGGGGGGGGGGAAGGGAAATGCTGGGTTGACAACACCGTTAATCTAATGATATTGTAGAGTATGTCAGATGATGTTTCCCTGTCAATATTTGCAGGTATACGAAATTTAAGTGATTTATATATATATATATATATATATATATATATATATATATATATATATGGGGTGTTTCAAAAAACAGCGACAACGTTTGGGATGTCTCTTGACACCAAGATAACACAAACAGTACAGACAAACCTGGGTGCAGAAATCCGTTATTTCGGAGTTATAGGCTGCCGAAAACATGAAAAAAAAAATGAACTGTAAAGGTCCACACCTCCAAAACTATGGGACCTATCGTAGTCGGGTCGAACTTCACTTAGAAACTAGCATGTGCCCTATCCAAATATCCGTCTCAGAATCGGGCGGTACTTCCGCAACATTTTTTATAGAGGCAGTTGGTGAGCATTTCAAATTACATGTCCGTAGCCAAACTCTTATCAAAATTGTTGCGTGTGTACCGCAAGTTTCTGAAACATGTATTTTTGGATAGGCACATACTAGTTTCTAAGTCAAGTTTTGACCCGACTGTGGTAGGTCCCATGGTATTGGAGCTACTGACCTTTAAAGTTTATTTTTTCATGTTTTCGGCAACCTATAACTCCGAAAGTTCGGCAACCTATAACTCCGAAATGACTGATTTCTGCACCCAGGTGGATCTATACTTTTTGTCTTATCTTGGTGTCAGGAATCACCTCCCAAACGTGTCGGTATTGTTTTGAAACACCCTGTATATATTTTTCTACGCATGATCTGAATGATTTGTAAACGATGGGATTATTGGTCTTCGGCCCTAGAAATTAACTACGCAAGGAACATTTATTTATATTTTTAAAAACTCACCTCCACGCTCTCTAAGGACAGATATTTGTGAATAATCATATCCGATATATGCATTTCAAAAGCTAATCAGTCTTGTGCTTCTGGCAGCAAAAGATTGTGAATTATTTCCATTTCATCCCACTATAGCAGATGATTAATCACGAATATCTGTCTCCAGGGTACATGGAACTGAGTGCTAACGATATAATCAACTTGAGAACTTGAAAAAAAAAAAAAAAAAAAAAAAAATTTACCCTCCACAATTCACTTTCAAATCAAATTTTCGATGTCGTGTGGAAAGCTTGGTCTTGTCACTTAAAGAAGAAAAGGTAAAGAATTACGTACGAAAAATACAATATAATTGAAAAAAAAAATCTTAAAGATGCGCACGGATGGAATACGATTAGCTACTATTTCTGTTTTTAAATAACCTCCATTTCACTTTTAAAAAAAATGTATGATCTTAATCATGGATAACAAAGCATTCTTTCACATTTTGTATTCTTTTTTCTTTCCCTATTTCATTGTATTTCCCTCTTTTCACCAGCTTCTCTTTAATAAATGTGACAAGACCAAGACCAAGACCTGCAAAGAAGATGGAAATAGCGTTCTCACATACATTCTAATGTCTTATTAATCACTGTAATGTTACCTACCAGATGTACAGGAAAGTAGTCATAATGAGAAATACACACAGGAGTTACGTCAGGTTAAATAATAATAAAAAAAAAAAAAAGTTATAAAACTATTTTACATGTTTCTTACCTTAATTTTCCAAACGATATTGGCGTATAACTGAATGTCATATCAATCTCTTTGGTGTCTTGTTTGATTTCAACCAAATCACGAATTCGGTCATTTAGCGTATCATGTTGGACTATGGGTAAAAAATCGCCCTTTGGAGATAGTCTGAGAAGGAAAGAAAGTAAAGAAAATAATAATGCAATACTTGCGTTACACACGTAAATTGATAATAAAAGAAAAAGTTTTTATACAAGAATTAACATATCGTGAATTCAATCTTCTTAGGATTAATTAAAGACAATTAATTAGTTGATTTGTTGGTTGGTTGGACTGGAAGTTTACCATCCCTTTCAGCAGCGAGGTTATACGAGTGTGGGCCTGCATCTTAATGTGGGATCCGAACCATGAGCTCTGGTCGAGATTCGAACGCTCGTCTCCCACTTTACACCATGATTTGACTTTGATTACAAAAAATAATTTCCAAATTAAACAGACTACCATTTTTACCTACTGCCAATATGTATGCCAGGTCTTTAGCTAGGCCTACCACTATCCCAACCGGAGAGCAGGAAAATGCCACCACCCACCCACAACAAACAAAAATAGAATTTAAAAAAATAAATTAAAAAAATGAAATAAAATTTAAAAAGACACAATATTCGAACCATAATTTTAAGGATCTTGATCAACATTGCCTAATCAACTTACAAGATTAAGGGTATTTGATGATAGGATCTGCTATAAAATCACTCACAGCATCCCCAATATAAAAGTCCTGGCCCAAAATGAAATTTCCTGACCGGTAGATACCCTGAATAAAGTTATATATAAAAAAAACAACAGACAATACCCATGTAAGAATTTATATAATAGAACAAACAATAAATTTAAATATAATAAAGGGATGAAAAATATACAGAGGGTAGAGTAATAAAAAACAGAAGTATTCTAAGGAATATTACATTCCGAATATAAACGACGGGGTAAGTAATATTTAACGTCCTCTCGCATTGATTTACGTTAAACAGAATGTTAATGTGTGTTGATAAAAATAACAATATATTATTATTATTATTATTACCTGAGCACGCTCATGATTTCCATGGGTATATTGTCCCTTGGGAGCTTGACTTTATCTGTCATTATGGTCACTGTGACGGACTTCCTAAAATGTGACACGGGGACTTGAGAACGGGCTACTCGTTTTCCCTTCTTTTGCTTAAAAAAAGAAGTAATAATAAATAAATATACTTAATATATGTTGAAATTAATTACTACAAAAAATAACGGTAATTATCCAATAAACCTTTTTCATATACGGAGACCACATTAATTCTGCCAAACACAAGTATTACAACACTCAGATATATATATAAATATATATAAGGACAATATATAAAACCTTTATTTCTAATGTTCTGAGGAGCACAAACGACAAAATTACTTCTATTTCGTCTATTCTTAGCACTTCACTCTACACTTGGCATGCCAACATTAATTCAAATATCATTTTATCTATCAACATCCTCCCCCTTTTTCTTTATATATATATTAAGGTGGGTTGAATGCGGGTAACATTTTGGTGGAGTAACCAAACATGGTGAAATTGTCCTCCGTGGCGTTCTAATAGTGGGAAATAAAAGAATTGTGCATTTAAGTATTGTCTAGGGGGCCAACTTTGAACAGATGGATTTTATGTCAATTATAGCCAGATATGGAGTATATAATGTATAAGCATTTTGAACTGCTACCTGCAGTAGTATAGTGGTACAGATTGCGGACAACGTTAAATCGGAGCTCTATCCAGTTACAACTAAAATGTGTTAAAAGTAGTTCATGCCAGATTCATTTACAGATGACAACGTTAGCTTGCTTTTGTTGTGTTTTCGAGTGTGTTTCATGAAATTAAGGGTGTTATTGAACGCACAGGATCTACAGAGACTTTACGAGCGGTGATTTGTGATGGAACTCCTGTGAATACGAGTAACAAAAATGTAATAATCTCTACGCTGGAGCCATACCTTAAAAGCTCTCTGCAGTGGCTCGTATGCATGTTACATTATAATGAATTGACTCTCAGGAAAGTATTCAGTGTGCTTGATGGAAGAACAATTGGCCCAGCAAAGCATGACCATGCCCATTACTATGTTTCAACCTATTTCAGGCTCTGTAATTGATGTTCCTGAGCTATTAACGAAACGTCTAAGTTCTGGTCAGCTGTATTTACTAAGAATATGCGTATTAATTCAACAAAGGGCACAAAATTCAGATTCTAGTATTCTGCAATACTTGAAAACTGCACAGCTAGGTGCTTGAAGCCATGCACGATAGCTAACTAATGCTAACCGACTACTTCGATTGTACATTTCAGATGAATCTCCATCAGAGGAAGTGAAGTGTTTGGTACGATCGTACTAAACTTCTTTGCTCCTATATGATTCTATAGCCACTCCCATCTATACTGTCAAGACGGTGCAAAGAATTATTACTTCATGGTATCACTGTATCAAAAGAACTTCCTCCTGAGGACCAGATCATAATTCTCCCCGTCCTCTTAAATAACTCCTGTTTTTTGCAATCCTGAAGCCTTTGCTGATGAACAAGAAAGCATAAGAATATTTTCTTGTCGGCACATTCTTCAAGCAAGGAAGAAGACTCCCAGCAGTGTGTAAGTCTGCTGCTTTGATAAAAAAGCAGTTAAAAATCAATCACAATGCTACTACCTACACGGAACTAATAGACTGGGAGAGTATTCCCATCACCCCCTTCACACCTTTACTTGATGACATAAGCAGTGGCATTCTGGTTCGTAATCAACAAATTATTCTACCAAAGTATCCGTGTCATTCGGTCGATTTGAATGTAATGTCAAAGATGTATCCGCTGTTCGTACTAGGGTCCTTGGTCATTCTTCTCGACATAGTGTAATATTACAAACCAAACACTTTCGAACAGAAATACCTTTTGTACAGACGAAGTCCAATTTTGTATGAGTTTGTGCTGCCAGTTGCTTTAGCATGTAAGAATTTGAGAATATTACCTCTTCACTCTACACTGTGGTTGTAACTGAAAACACAACAAAAGCAAGCTAACGTTGTCATCTGCAAATGAATCTGGAATGAATTACTTTTAACACATTTTAGTTTGTAACTGGATAGAGTTCCGCTCTGACGTTGTCTGCAATCTGTACCACTATACTACTGGAGGTAGCAGTTTAGAATGCGTATACAATATGTACTCCATATCTGGCTTAATTAACATGAAATCCATCTGTTCATAGTAAAGTGCCCCCCCCCCCAAGGCCGTACGTAAATTCTTTTATTTCCTAAATGCACAATTCTTTTATTTCTCACTATCAGGATGCCACGGAGCACAATTTCATCATGGTTATCAACCCACCTTAATATATATAGATAGGCCTGTCCGCCATTATCATCCTCTGGGCTGTCCTTGACAACTGGACTCTCCCCTATATAACTCTAAGCACAAGTTATCCAACTGAGCACTGAGCTCCCCAATTGAGAATTAAGCTCCTCAAATTAGGTTAGAGCTCTTCTCCTGAGCACTAAGCTTCACTATTGAGCAGGAGGATCTATCTCTGAGCACACAGATCATACTGAAACTCAACACAAAGCACTTAGCTTCTCTTACGAACATCAAAGTTTTGCTTTCAGCACTAAGCTCCAACATCCAAACAGGATTTTTTGGTTCTTTAAATATCAACACTTCCCAATTTACGTAGATTCGAGATACATAGTCACGCCATTATTGAAATTAATTACCACACAAAATAATACCATTTATCCAATAAATCTTCCTTATATATATATATACATGAGTATTACAACACTCAACCATATAATTTTTTTAAAAAAATCTTTATTTCTAAAATATTCCGATAAACAGCAACTACAAAATTACTTCTTCTTCTATCTTGCTTATTCTTGCTACTTCATGCTAAGTTTGACATCCCAATACTAGTCATCTAATCGGCATTTTACTACCAACAATACATTGTTTTGCATAAATTAATATATATTGAATTCAAGGACATTCAACGAGTTTTACTATTCATTCAAGTTTGTATATAAAAGTTTACAATATTCATGGCCTCCGCCTTTCCTTTGAAGTCTTCGTCACGGCTGAAGAAATTAGGATGAAAAGTATTTCTTTTTTCCCTCTTTAATGGCTTTTTTTTTTAATGTCAAATTTTATTATCCATGTCTAAGGCTAAAGGGAAGAGCCGAAAGCTACTTTTTAACATCTTTACAGAAAAAAGAAAATGGTTAAATACGACTAACAATCTTAATTTATTAGTTTTTTAAAAGAAGAAAACAATACTAAAAAATAAATACTGATTTTTTTCCCTTATATTTGGCTTCTAAGTATAGCCTAAAAACTTGGCGTATTCTGATGCCAGAACACTTCCAGGCAAGTTTACTCTAGTTTTTCGAAAGTAAGGGATAAGATTAATGAAAAATACTTGAAACTCGATAAGTTTAAAGTCACTGGACTCGTTACTTCCCTTCCACACACGTACACCAAGTCACACCTAAATGAATTTCCCGAAAGTCAAAACAGTGTCTAATCGTCTTGTCACAAAATGGCCGAAAATGGTATGTATTCGCCGCCCCATTCAATGACAATTTCTAGAACACCAAAATTACTTTTCCAAAAGTTAAGAACTATATACCGTATCCACATTTGGATTTGATTGCAAGACAAGTGTATATATACTGAGAAAGCTTCCATAGACTACTGCATCCGTTGTATTCTGTGTCAAAGAGAAAAATCTCCATTATATGATTGTAAGAACTAATATATTTATGTATGGATGCTATCGGATGCATATTGATTTTTTTTTCTTACCTTATTTTTGGATAAGTGAATAGGTGAATCGAACACTAAAGGTAAAGTTTTATTCATTCAAATAGTTTACTGTTATAAATATTATGTCAATAAAAATTTGCGAAACGACAATTCTCTAAATATATATATATATATATATATATATATATATATATATATATATATATATATATTACATTAACATGTTAAAAAATGAACTCTGATATACTGAAGAGACTGTTTGAGTATTCCACAAGAAGTATTTACTGTTAGTAACTCTGCATAGTTGCTAACGTTGAATGCGCAAAAGACCGCAATCAAAAGCATTGAAAACTGGGAAAAAGGTTACGTTCTCACAAATGTCTGTACAAAATTACGGGGACTATACTGAACATTGTTCAACAACCCTTACAGTTTTATTAATAAACATAAATAATTCTAACTATATATGGGCGGTGTTATGCAATAACCAGTCAACCCACAAAATTTAAAAAAATGAGTTAACCCTGCTGGGGGGCTTCGAACATATGTAAGGAACATACTAAAAAAAATCCTGTAACGCATTTGCAATCGGTCTGCCATCTATGAAGAGAAAAGGCAACCCACATACGGTAATATTTTATGGGGTCGAGAAATCTATAACTGCGATTTCCCCAAAACTGACTCATTGTGGGTTGAATGGTTGTTGCATAACACAGCCCATATTGTGATAGAATAAGGATTCCCTCTTCAGATATTACAGGGTTTTTTCCCCCTGCACTGCAGATAAATGCTGGATGTTAAGTATAAACACGTGCTGTCATGTTTCCGATTAAGAAGGGTTGACCTAGTTGAGATCCACAAGATCCACAGGAGGAAAATATGTACGGACAGGAAACACGACAAGAGTAATGTGCAAATATGAATGATTAAGTTTGAAGCAGGAGAATCCAGTATATTGAAGAATAATCACGTACTGAAATACTAAATGGGCACGAAGTGCAACGAAAAATCGTATATATACGATCGAAAGTGATTGTAGACAGAGATATTCTGTGCAAACAAGAAAATATGAGAAAAGGCTTCAATGAGAGAGCGAATATGAACTGGTGTATATATACACACTACGACAAACTCTTATTAAACGTAAACGCCACTATTACCTCGTTTCTCTTTTATTAAACTATTTCCCAAATATCTTACGATATTGAATACCTTTAAAGATCTATCTAGTTTTCAGTAATACAACTATAATAAGCTTTTACCTCATTCCTAGGCTTCAACTACATTTTCTTAATAATCTCTCTTTGCATTGAGTATCTCTATCTACAACCACTGAATGGTATATACAATCTTTCATGACCTTTCTGGTCATCTAATTTTCCAACACAACTGTGAACAACAGAAGCAAATCTTACGAGGCTTGATGAATAGATTTGTGCGAACACACGACAAACAATCAAAAAGCTGTAGAGCACACCTGTG
Organism: Thermobia domestica; assembly: GCF_964235325.1. Lineage (NCBI taxonomy): Eukaryota > Metazoa > Arthropoda > Insecta > Zygentoma > Lepismatidae > Thermobia > Thermobia domestica. The sequence goes on along the minus strand of NC_137454.1, from coordinate 24,297,422 downwards.
GTTATAACGCTTACAAACGATGATTACTGATATTTATGGTATCAAGTAGGCAGCTGACACCAGATTCTAGGAGGAGGTTGGCAGAAGTATGTTCTTAACTTCTGCAAGTTTTTGAAGCTAATAAATACTTTTCTCATTTTCCAATACGATAACAGCGGAAAAGCAGTTTTATGTGTATGGTCCACAAAATAAAGCTCAATCCTTGAGAGCGGCGTCACACATCATCTCCAACACCCAAGAAATCAAATCCAGAATTATGTTCCGATGCTAAAGGGGGCGGTAATTATGATTATGAACGAAATGATGGAATGAAGAAACTGGGAGGAAAATGGGGGATCTCCGAGAAAACCCACGCACAGTGCTTATCCACGTAGAGGTACCTTCCGACACTTAGAAATCTTACAGAAACCCATTAGGAAGAGACAATAAGGCAAAAATTTTTAAGACATCTACATTCATGACGACACTGGAAAGGTTTCGCTACATCACAGGCGATCTGCGAATTGTGCTGGTCTTTCACCTACCATACACCCTGAATCTGGTGCTCTCTGACTTCCATCCCTACATGTAATTCTAATAACAGACAGTATATTATTTTCTTTAAAAAGCTGTGTGTTCCAGCGCAAGAAAACTTACTTCTTTTTCACTGCCTAACAAGTTGAAAGTCGCTGCTTCAGGAATGTGATACTTAGTAAGTCTAATTCTCGAACAGGCTGTATAGGGATCCTTCATTAACTCCGCCCAATTTCTTGCTGATGTCGATTTTGGTGAAACACACGCATGAAGAAATAATGTACCATTCCGTCTTGTCCTCTCAGGTAATGGGATTGTAAGATCTCTGAAATTACATAAGATGGATTAATAAAACATAAATAACAGAAATATAACAAACTTATTTATCACTATTGTAAGTTCTATAATCCTGAGTCGAAAGCCTTGTAGATCGTAATTTACCGCATGGTCGTGCCGGATCCGTTTCTCTGGATCGTATTAATAAAGCGATGTCTATTGCTTCAATTCTACCAAAGCGAATCAAAATATGTGACAATGGATCTGTACACAGATTATCATTCAGAAGTTTGAAAATCTCTGGTCCTGAAAAGTATAGGATTTTTGAAAACGCGGTATTTTGGATGGTTGTATTTGTTGTATATATTTAACTTTTCTATGCCCACCAAGTATCTGAATGAAATCGTAGACTCTCACCTTGGGAGCCCTGGTGAGCTCCTAATTATCATAGTCATTGATACATCATCCGGAAGTTTATGGAACACAAATTCCAACGAGGTGTCATTTGTGGAATTCCCATCCTTTTGTAGAAGAAGAAAAAGAAACAAAAAGTCCTTTAAAAAAATATGAAAAAAAAAAAACAGAATTTGGGGGCCCTGAAAAGTCTTCCAGTCACACTACGCCGACAAAATGATGCTAATGTGTAGGCAAAATACTTGTAACAATAATATTTTTTTAAAAAAATGGTAAAGATTGCTGCAATACTGCAATGCGTGAGATAAAAATTCAGAGCAAAATTTCTATAAAAACGCTCTGTATGTCATTTTGGAAAGACTGTTGCAGACCTTCGCGTTGGCGGCCCCGGTGACCTCCCCTAATTATCACCAAGCCATGATTGATAAAAAGTTGGAAAGCTTATGGAAAACGATTCCAATGATGTAACGTTTGTGCAATTCCCGCTCTATTCGCAGAAGAAGAAAAACAAAAAGTCCTAAAATATGAAAAAATATAAAATACTTTTGTGTTAGCTTGTAGACAAGGATGTAGGATTGAAAATGATGTCAGTTACTCTTTTCTTTCTACAGAAATGATTGTGAGTGTGTGTTTGCGTGTGTCAAAGAAAACAGAATTTTTGTGTTTTAGTAAAAAACAACAGCGTAATGAATTCGTTTTATGTAGGAAATATTCTTAAAAAAAAAAAAATGTTTGGCGTACAAGAAAAGTACAACGCGGTAAATTTGAAACTGAGCTCCGAAATCTATGCCAAAAATCTCAAAGAACTGAAGGAACCGAACTATCGACGGCTGGATTTTTGAGTGTCAACGTGACTGTAAATAAATTAGAGCAAATCTGATAGCGTTATACTAAGTCCCTTGAACTGGCTGTAATTTTTTTATTCAGACCATAGACAGTTTTTACCATTTTACTTTCGTAATCGAATTAACATCAGTGAGATAACTAAACATCACAGTCTCCTTTATATTCCAGTGTGGAAAACGGCATACGCGTTACGAGCTGATGCAACAACTGAAAATCTAAAATGCATTCCAAATTTACTCACGGAAGGACAAGAAATCAAAATTAGTTACTTTTATTGGTATGTTGGATAAAGATTTAAGCAATGCATTTGTGATAAAGGAATTACAAGAACGTTTGTATTGGAGCTGAAAATTTTTTTGAATATTTTTATAGTTCGATTCTAGAACCAGATGAAAAGCGAATTATAATTGTCTAAAAATTCATTCAAAATCTATTGACGAACAAGAAATTTAAGGCTTAAGTGATAACCTTATCTGTGCATCGTTGTTGTCCAAGAAACAGAGTTCTTTAGGAAAGACAACGAATTACTATCACTGATAAGACTGTGCATCGCACTTTTTCTAAGTTCACTACAGTTTCGAGAACGTGAGGTTATTTTACTTTCCTTTCCCAAAAATTTCACAGGTAGGCAGGTATTTTCACATATATTTAGTTTTACAATTTTCATAAGTCATCGATAAGGGCTTCAGTGCACACTGATACGTTTTGAATAAAATATAATTTCTTCGTTACACAGGGTAAGACTGAATATTTGAGTTGTGAAACACATTGTTTCATTCAAGGCTTCCCTTGCCTCTTCCTCGATGTAATTTATTCAGCTGGGCTGCTGCAGCACTTATGACATGATGGATTTTTTACTCTAGAAAATATCGTAACTGTAATAAAGTACCTCTAAAATGGAAACATGTATCAATTCATTCCACATTTCCAAGTTACGATGAACGAAATTCGTAAACTGCTCCTCTTGAGGAACAGAAACACGGAAGAAAAGTATTTTACAAACGTTTGGTGTACTTCAAATGTTCGACATTAATATTTCATTTGTTCTGTAAGTTGAGAAATGGTTTCCAGGAAAAGCAAGTATTAATGCTTCAACTTTCAGATCTATCTTCCTAAAATAATCAACATATTTAACTAGTGTTTATTTTATTGGGGCTATGGGGTTTTCCACAGAAAAAAAAAATCATGTTAGAAGTTTAGCCGTACAGCAGAATAAATCAGACTAAGAAAGAGAAGCGAAATACCGTAAGTTTTATAATTTATTGCAAGGATGCAGTCATATTTTAAATATTGAATATGTATCCATCAGTAATATGAAGAGCTACTTCAAATAAAAAAAGCATTGAACTCTGGTTGCGACAACCAAAAAAATTTAAATAATTGTACCGACAATGGATGCGCTGATCCCGCATCACGCAGTTAAACTGTGAGAGTGTGGCATAATGATTGATTGGTAAATCCCAGTCATGATGCGCGTTGTTGTATGGTGGTAAAATTTATTATGTTCCTACTTTCTCTTTTTCTTTTGCTGTCCATCAGGTATTTGTCATCTTTTATTTGCATTTATCACCTTTTTTGGCCCACAAAGCGTAATCACGAGAAAAATTTAATTAATTGACACATTGTATACATGTAAAATTCGGGATCGTGGAAGATAACGCATAATAAATACTACAATGATTATATATATATATATATTTATTAGCATCTCATGATTATGATCTAAGGCTAAAGTAGACGATGATGATAACGGCATGGTTAAAAAACGGGAAAATTCCAATAAAACCCACATATACGGTGTTTGTCCACCACAAAACTAATTTGGAGAGAGCTAAGATTAAACCAGGGATTCTATGCACCAGAGGTGTGCGCTTTTATCACTAATCCACCGCGATCCCCCCAAAAACCAAAACCAAAAACAAAGAAATGCGGATCTAACACAATACACTAATACTGTGATAAAAATCTTGTTAAAGTGCGTTTGCATGTGTCATTACTCCTGCACAGCAGCCCCACGAAACTCAATCATTCTCACACAAGTGTTATCACTCCTGCACAGCAACCCAACAAAACTCCACCATTCTCACACAAGTGTTAACATTCCTGCACAACAGACCCACAAAACTCCATCATTCTCTCACAAGTGTTATCATTCCTGCTCAGTAGTCCCACAAAACTCAACCATTCTCACACAAGTATCATTACTCCTGCACAGCAGCCCAACAAGACTCCACCATTCTCACACAAGTGTCATCATTCCTGTACCGGACCCGCACAAAACTCCACCATTTTCACATAAATGTCATCACTCCTGCACAGCAAGCCTCATAAAACTGCACTATTTTCTCAAGTGTCATGACTTCTACACAACAACCCCACAAAATTCCACCATTTTTTTCTCAAAGACCCTCCACAATACAGTTAGGTATATAACTACATTTCAACACACACCATTTTTCAAACATTCAGGTTTGAGATTGTTAACGCCAATTCAAAACAGTATGTTTGGGGGGACAAACACACTGAATTGATGACGCTTTAACTGATACAATCAACTCACTCTTCAAATGATACAATCTATGCGGAATGGAAGTTAGAGGAGTGCTCAAAAATCTTCTCCTTTACTGTACGAAGCATTCAAATTAAATAAAATTATATTTCTAGTTTTACGCTTCACGATTATGCCCTGTAGGTTAAAGGAGACGGGTGAGAAACAAAATGAATGGTTATAATAGAATTGGTGAAATGTAACTGTGAAATCGATGAGAACCACGAGAAATTCCACCGACAGGATGTATTACACAACAAAGTCACCTGGATTGGGATTTCTAGCACCAGAGATGAGTGCTCTATCACTGAGTTACTGGGGGTTTTCACGGTTCTTCCCTTTCCTTCCACATTCTTATCCCATCAATATCTTGATAACCATTTGGTTTTATTAATCATTTTCTTCCTTTAGCCTAAAGGGCATAATTGTGAGTTTTAATTATTTCATCTTTTTATTTTTTATTATTGTTTTGTTTATTTTTTTCTAAAGTGGTAGTACCTCGCAGTTTGCTATAACAAAAATTAAAAAAAAATAAATAAATAAAAAGCGGTGCAAATGAAAAGTTTGATAGCAAAAAGTGTTTCATCTACCGCACCTCGGGAGTTCAAAAACCAGTCATTTTCTGGAAAAAAATCCACAAAGATACAAATGCACTGAGCGCGTTTGACATTATACAGAGCGGAAATCAATTCAAATTTGGTGTGCTGTCTTTAAACGATACGATATAAGACTTAGAAGCAAAATGTTAAACTCGAGTCTTAATACGATTCAAAATTTTCGAAATCTTTTAAAGAAACTGTCATCATCCTGTACGTTACAGAGAATTGTTATTGTTTTAATATCAGCCTAATTACTGAAGATAATATTTCAGGGTTCCTATTGATCTGGAGAAATCTATTTCCCTGACTTTCCCTGACCTTTGACGAGAAATTCCCTGACTCTCATGACAGGTGTAGGATGACGTTGACATATAAATAAGGAATAAATAACGGTGAATAATTATAGATGAGAACATTTATTCTATAGAGACAAATAGTAAACAATTGCTCATACGTAATTTCACTTATTTTCCATAAAAAATTTGAACAACGTCCATTATAATGGTTAGCTAAGCTAAAGTTGGTCTACAATTAATGTTAGAAAATATATATTTTATAAAATTTCCCTGATTTCCAGTCTTTTTCCCTGAACTTCCCTGACAGTAGGAACCCTGTATTTTCTAACTTGCTGTTTTTTCTCCGTATAATTCCTTTTTTGTGAGCACGAAGTCGATCACAAAAGTCAGCAGGCCGACCCTGTAATTTTCAGTTATAACTTGATTTCTTCAACTTTATTTTTCCCCATAGTAAGCAGCTATAGTATTCAGTATCTAACTATGGGCTAACTCACATATTCCCGGTAGGCTGCTTCCCTTTGATACAAATCCAAGCAATGGTTCGCATCGTACTTTTAAGCGCTAGATTCTGTCTTGTATGTCCTCGGTGAAAGAAAGAAGTTAACTCTGATCACTTACTATATTTGGGTGCTCAACAGCAAGGGATTTGCAACTATTCAAATTTGTGCTACACTCTGAACCAAGGCTCCGGATTACACGTAAAAGCTGTAGGTTCAAATTTCACAAAGTGTCCGTGTTTATCAAGACACTAAATTAAAACCATTTAACAATTCAGTAATTTTAATTAGTTTCCGCCTCTGGTGTGTGGTGTCCCTGGTTCGATTCCAGCTCTATGGTGGACCAACACTTTGAATGTGGGTTTTCTCGGCGTCCTTCTGTTTCCTCTCACTTACTTTATTCCACCATTGTCACTTGTTTTATCATCACCGTCTCCCTTTGTCTTGAAGCATAATCGTGAGATGTTAAACTAAAAAAAACAAAACTCTTTCTACTCCCACATTTTTCCATGTTCAAAGTAGAGGTAAGCCCCAGTCACAAGCATACTCCGCTGATGCTTCAATTTTGGGGTTTTAGCTCATGAAGGACTCTGGCGGTTGCTGTATGTTTAACTTGATGATAGATAGCAATGTAATGCAGTAAGTTAGTTAACTACCTTATGATGGTTGATCAACAGCTACAGTTCTTAAACTTAACGGGAAAGAGAACTAGCGGAAGCATACCAAAATGAAAAATGAAATGAAATCTATAAGTTTTACGTCCCACGGTTATGCCGGTTAGGCTAAAGGAGACGATGATTATGAGAGATGAGTGAAATGGTGGAATGAAGAAAGTGGGAGGAAACGGGAGAACCCCGAGAAAACCCACGAGCACGGTGTTTGTCCACCACAAAGTTCACTTGGCGGAGGCTGGGATCGAACCCGGGACCCCAAGCACCAGAGGTGAACGCTCTACCACTGAGCCACCGCGCCCCCGGAAGCATACCAAAAACACATCCGGTAACCATTTATAAAACCCAGAATAAAACAACTGAAACTATTTTCGCCAGTGAGAAATAACGGAGATAGTCATTTCATGTACTGAACACTATTTTTCACTGTTATGAAATCTAACTTAAATCCCAGGGTTATGTCCTGTAGGCGGAAGGAGACGTACAGGTTTTTACAAATGATTGACCCGATTTCATAAAGTCAGTGTACCTTTATTATTGGGCATGTTGTTACAAAACTTTGAAAGACATATTGAAATCCTCAAGAAGTTTTTCTGTGTTGCAGATTCACTGCTGATTTCTGCCACGAGAGAGAAGACTATGGCCACAGACTCACAGAAAGCTTATGTTGTGTTCGAGTTTCATTCACATCAGTCTGTCCTAACAGTGCAACGACACTTCTGAACGAAGTTCAACAAAGATTCACCATTCGGCGATGGTATGCACAGTTTACAGCTTCTGGATCATCTCGACGTTCGTGATTTCCTTAACAGATTGAAAAACCTACGGATCGCTCTTGGTCGGGTTGATAAGCAATTTCTGTCATAGCCTCCACGTTCTCCAAATCTAACCCCACGCGAATATTATTATTATTATTGTGGGGTTATGTGAAAGATACAGTATTTATGCCTCCTCTACCAACAAACCTAACAGAATTGAAAGCTTGCATCAACAGTGCTCCTCAACAAGCTTTCTCTGCGCCTGTCGCTCATACTCAATAAATTTTCACTGCTGCGCTCTCGCGGCAGAAATCAAAAGCAAACTTGCAAAAACAGAAACATAAACAAACAAACTTTTTGAGTTTTTCAATACGTCTGCAAAGTTTTGACAATATGTTCAATAATAAAGCTACCGTGAATTTATGAAATCAGATCAATCATTTGTAATAACCCTGTATGATTAATGGAAGTGAATGAAAATGAAATAATTGGTATATTGGGAATGTAGAAGGAAACAGGAGAAACCCCGGGCACAATGCTGTATTAAGAATTGACGTAACACAACATGCCCAGACAATGGAAAACATTAAATGTGTAAGTGACACAGGCTAACCTAAGCCAAGTGGCAAGAAGAGAATAAAGATTTCTTTTCATTACCTTTGAAATGTCTTCGTATAGTTAAATGCTTCTACATGATCAACTAGCTCAACTTCACTAGAATACTGTGGTCTTCCGTATAATGAAGTGTACAGGGTAAGCTGAAAATAAATAAATAAAGAGTTATTCTCTAATCCTGTCTTCTAAACAATTTTAATATTATTAACTGCTTCCTTTGCCTTGAAGTATTTTGATAATCAGACTAGTATAAACTGAATCACAGAACCACGTTAAACACAAATATTGTATGTAAATAAAATATAATGTATATTTTATTTTGAAACAAATATAAGTACACTATTCTTCACACACACAAACACGCAAAATCTACAAATTCCTACACAGCTATAAAGGTTTATTTACGCCCAGACGGTTTTAAACTGGACGATGTAAAACTGCCGTAGTTGATATTTCTGGCCTTTCAGGGCACAGTTCACTACCTGTTAACTGAAATTGCTCATAATGGTGTAGGGATATCAATCTATTCGGCTCGAAATGAAATCTTTACGATTTACGTCCAATGGTTATGCCAGCGAGGCTAAAGGAGACGGTGATGATGAGAAATGGATGAAATTGTGGAATGAAGAAAGTGGGAGGAAACGGGAGAACCCCGAGGAAACCCACGCACACGGTATTTGTCCACCAGTTTACATGACGAGAGCTGGGATCGAACCAAGGATCCCACACACCAGAGGTGAACGCTCTACCACTGCGGCCCCCTATTCGGCTCGAGTCGGCACCCTGTTGGTGAGGTGTCAACTAGGTTCAGCTTATTTCTGGTGAATGGTTGTCTCAGAGTGGGCAAACCGTTGGCATTTCCATGGTGTTGGGTTAATGCTGAAAATTCTGTGGTCTCACGTATTGGATTTTAATACCTTCAATTCACCCATAAATATGGGTCTCCATTATCCGGTAACTCATAATGTTTACGCATGAAAACTTCCCCAAATAAGGGTGGAAAACGATGGTATTTATTCAATTTTGACTAGAATGCAAAATTATGTGAACAAAAAGTCGTTTACATAGCTATACGGTATCCTTAGATTACCACTAACAGCTTTTTATTTCTGTATCTAATTTCAGGCATCTGTTGGATATCTTTTTAACAACTACAGCTACAAAGAATGATACTATAAGAATTTCGATTTATTTCTTCTTTACATTTTACTTAAAACGAAATTACTTGTTAAATTACTTGTCAATTGAAATTACTTGTCAAAAAAAAAGTTCATAAAATTCAATCTTGATTCATTTTAATTACGTGAAATGAAAATGAAATGAGATCTTTCAGTTTTACGTCCCACGATTATTCCCTTTAGGTTAAGGGAAACGATGTTTAAAGCAAGTGAATGCTGATGGAAGAATTGGTGGAATGAGAAAGTGGAAGAAAATGGGAGTACCCCGAGAAACTCCACGGACTTAATGCAGTCCACCACAAACTTTCTTGGTCAGGGGTTGAACCAGGAACCTCACATTCACCAGAGGTGAGCCCTCTACCACTGCGCCCCCTTGGCCCCTTCTAATTAGATGAAGCCCGAAATCAAAGTAAACAAAGTATTTTTCGAAATAATACATTTTAGTCATAAAATATACCAGTAAATATTTAAGTACTTCTTAGAAAAATATCTTTCTAGGTTAACTGGCTGTGTATCTTACGAAATCCAAATATTTATGAACACAGAAACAAAACCAGCAACGCATCATAAAGACTGATTTCATTTTCTAGTTTAAATGTAAACCACAACACATTTGCAAAACACTACAAGTACCACATGTCATGTACAGAATGTTGTATACCCTCATTTATGGGGTGTCTCACGAAAAGATTTTGGCAAATTTTTATTATCACTATTCAAATAAATCCGTGATACAAACCACACGCAGAGTGAACAGACTTTTCCTAGTTCTTTCGAACAGGAAAAGTTCGCTTTCGGATTTCTGAAGTTCTTTCCTCATGCAGGAGCAAATTCCCTTCATTGTGTATCAACTTCTGTTTTGAAAGGAATGAATAAAAGGACACCCGGAGACACCTGTCTGATGCTCACTTAATGTCAGTTACAAAGGTCGACTACGCTGATAGAAGAGAAGTTTCAATTAGACTAATTATTGGATTCTCGAAGTCACTTTCCCTTTAACCTTTGGAATTAATCACTCACAAATAATCTCGAGATGTCGCGCGAAGAAGAATAATTCGTTCAATATTTTTTAAAGAATTTTCTCTTTAATTTACCATCAGCTAATTAACTCGAAAAGCTCCATCAAGCTAGTATACATTTCTGCACCAGCGTTCCTCAAACGCTTCTCACGTGGGGAAAAAACTTTTATCTATCACAATGTTCTACGGACAACGCTACTCTTGTGCCCTTGGAAACAAAATTATTACTTTAAAAAAAAAAAAAAAAAAAAAAAAAAAAAAAAAAAAAAAAAAAAAGCTCTAAGCGTGCATCAAATCAGTACACTGTATTTTTTAAAACACTGTTTCACAAAATTCTCTTAATTTTTCCATTGGTATTAACAGAATAAAATGCATATTGGATTTTTCTTCAAAGAAATTGAATGCTATAAAGAATATTTTACTTTATAAACATATCTATACAATCTACTAGAATTAAGGATGGGCAAAACCGGTTTATATAAAAACTTAAACCGGTTTTGATAGAACATTGAACCGGTTTTAAAAACAAAACTGGTTTTTGATACAAAACTGAACCGGTTTTAAAACAAAACTGTTTTTTGATTTTAAAAAATCTGAACCGGTTTTAAAACCAAAACATGTTTTCAATAGAAAACGAACCGATTTTCAAAAACACCGGTTGGTTTCGGTTACTCTAAAAACCGAAAAATGTTTTCTATGCCCACCACTATTTACACTTCTTTATCTTTACCTGGTATAATCTATTATTTATACAATACCTATTTGAGTTTCTCTACTATATTATGTAGTACAAATACAAACGTTTCTATTTTGCTGAGGAAAGTAATATTCAATATTTCGGAAAACTTATCGAGTTCCCATTGTCAAGGACCGTACAGGCTTATATAACGTATTTAACACAGAGATTTCCACATGCTTAAAATCTGGCAAGTTCTTCTGACAAATCAATGTATTTTTGAGGGACCAGGTTAGTGTATTTTAACACTAATGAATAAACATATTACAATTTATTTTCTATTGCAGCTAGATATAAATATTTAGTCCAGTTCTTTCCACTTTCTTCCATCTCCCACCTCATGCACTATGAACTCAAACTACAATGTTGCATTTTTTTTTTTTTTTTTTTAAATCCCTAAGCATTTATAATTATAAATTTTAGTAGCAATCAGACTTCCCTAAAACTTGTAGGATCAGTGCAAGTAATTATGAGACAGATTTCACAACTTTTCCATATTACTCAGCTTACATTAGTTTTGAAAGCAGTTAACCTAGGCAGCAGTTTATGATGCCAATAGAGTAACAATTTGCTGCCAAGAAATTTCCTATTATCTCACAAGTTGATGAGTAAATGTCAAATTTGTGCTGTCTCATAATTTCCCTCCAAAAGGGTAATTATGCGACACCTGTTGTCCCCAGCTTTATGTTTGTGATACTAAGGTATGAAGGAGTCCAGTTGTGAGAGAAAGAGGTCTTCATTATTTTGTATTTATTACATAAAGATATACAAATATTTGGCTGTTACAAGATAATAACTAAAAAAGAAGGTGGAAACAGCTAATGATGTTATTCTAACATTTTTGTGAGTTGACTGTGATATGTCTATAGGCTATATTAGATCAAATTCTAGGTTGTACACTAAAGAACAACTTACGCTACTTCTATTTCTTTATGTTTTAGTGTGTTGATATACAGCCTAGGCTATTTTCAGCAAATAATGTACGTCTGCAACTTTGAAAGTTTTTAAGAAACAAGATTATAGGACTACATAAAATACAGAATACAGCTTTTTTTGAAACTTAGCATACTACGATACAGAGACAGGTTTCAACATGCGTCTCATAATTACCCTCCACATAAGCAAAATGAGGTACAGCAACAAAAATATTTGTAACTCTGAAACAAAAGCCCACGGAGAACAAATTCAGCTTAACCTGTAACTGCTGACCTACCAGGTTTCCATCAACACCAATTGGTTTCACAATAGTGATATTACTGAACAAATCGATAAAAAAAAAGTTAATGATAGGATTTCAAATTTCAAAACTTTTTTTTTTTCTTTTTTTGAATGAGATTGTTAAAAAAAAATTGGTACATCCTAACTTTTGTAAACTGAAACTTAAAAATGTAGACAGAGCATTGTGAAGGATGTTACTAAATGTCTGTGCTCTTAATTTGTATTTACCTACAGTGCTTGAAGATTAGTGACGGGTATCTCATAATTACTCTCACTGACTCTACATAAAAAAATCGGTGTAACCATTATTGATTGTATTTTACACAATTCTATCAATTAAAATAAATAAATCTGCAAACAAAATTCAACTATTTATTTATTTATTATTCATTCATTTAAAAAAAAAAAAATGTAATTCGAGACGATGGCATCCCATTCATTATCCGGATTCCCTTTTTCGATGTTTAATTTTGCCTTAATGACAAATGCTTCAAAACTTTTCCCTTTCAGTAAGTGTTTTGGCCTTCCGTAAATTTTGAAACATTGTAATGTATGCCCAGCTCTCTGCAAACCCAGAGATATTGGTAATACGTATTCCATTCGCTCTATTTTAAAGCTAATTATATTGTGTGGTACTCAATTCGCTTAAATTTATTTATTTTTCTGCATTTTCTGGACTAATGTTTAAATCTACGAGAACAAAGGAGTATTTCGAGAACCACAGTTTGAGCAATTGGTCTACAATCTTAATCATGAATCAGACTAATATTTGTATTACCAAAGAAGGTATAAAAAATTTTAGTATAAAATAGTACACGACAATATAAATATATCACTACACTTGCTTACCTGTAATTTTGGCTCCTTCAGAAGATACGACGATATACACTTACTGCTTTGAGAGCATGGTGGAGGTACAAACAGTTGATAGATAACATACAAAGAATGGAAAATGTAACCTAAGAACAGGCCACTCAAAATAACTGCTATTGAGGGCCGCTGCATCGCTGCGATCCGTTGATTCCAACTGAAAATGTACAAAGAGAACACGCGAGGAAATAATTTGTATTTCATGTTATAAAGAAAATTCAAGACATAATTAAAATTAACTATACTACTTACTTTTATTTTTTTTAAATAAGACCCTTTTTAAGTATATTTTAAAAGTAATAAGTAGCAATTACTTGATAATAAATCAATATGATGCATATCGAATAATTAAAAGAGTTTTTACTCACTAAAGCTCTCAGTCTATCCACCATTGTTTTTTTTTTTTTTTTTTTTTTTTTTTTTTTTTTTTTTTTTTTTTTTTAATAATTATACTTATTTAAATTTACTCACCTCCATATTGATTATAATCCAAGATTTTGAATTTTAATATCTGAAACGGCTTCCACTAGATTAGCTATTACGACCATAGAGATGAGTACGTTTAATGTAACATTTTTATTTATTTATTTATTTTTAGTGATTTACTCTTCCAATTTTTGACAAATGATTAAAGTTGCTTTTTTAATGAAATATTTCTTTTACGTCCCACGTTTATGTCGGCTAGGATAAAGGAGACGGTGATGATGAGAAATGAATGAAATGGTGGAATGAAGAAAGTGGGAGAACCCCGAGAAAACCCACGCACACACTGTCTGTTTATCACAAGGTACACTTGGCGCGAGCTGGAATCGAATCAAGGACCCCATGCACCAGTCGTGAACGCTCTACCACTGAGACACCGCGGTTTTTTTAAAATATATCTGTAAAGAAAGCTGAGTGACAAGTGACAAGTTAGTTGCATGGTCTCCAGTTGTACATAACCTTTATTTCTGGCCTTGTACGGCGATGGATTTTTTCATATACAGAGTGTCTCAAAAGTCCCCTGACATTGGGTAACCCTGTTATTATCAGAGTTACAACAAAATGTAAAAGGGGAAACCGTTTCCGAATATGATGTTTTCAATCTAAAGTAAAGGATTTTTTTAAAGAGCCATTTGGGCTGTACACTCTTTATGTGCCCAATGTTAAATGAAAATGCAAAGTTGCAATTTACCTGGATCCACAACATAAATGAATAAATTTACTGTCTTTCACGCTAACGTAAGAGTATGGCGAATGGGGACATGTTTGAAATGGAGGCTGGCCATCGACACGTTATCATAAAAGATAGTAATTTCATTCACTTATGTTGTTGGTCCAGATTCATGACATTTTCATTTGTCATTGGGCGCATAAAAAAAGAGTGTATAGGACAAACGACTCGCCCGATTTAAAAAACACCTTCGCTTTAGACTGAAAACATCATATTTGAAAACAACATAGATCCTCTTCAACACTTGTGCTGTGTGCATTCCTTTTCTTTCAAAGACAAGACACCTCCCAATATCTCTTGAGCAATTTGTGCCTCCTTTAAGCCCCCTTTTTAAGAGCCTTTAGGATTTGATTTGTGGCTTCACCAAGCAGAGAATTTACAGAATATCTTGTGTCATTGTACTTCCTATTCCTTTCATTACACTTGCTTTCAAGTTCTTCCATGTTCTTCTTAGTACTTTTAGCATTTCCCAACTCCCTTCTTCTGCTTTTCTTAACTTCACTTGCGTGACAACTTCTTTCCTGCGCTAGTCGCTATTCCTTCAGAAACCGCTGGTAATACCTATGCATTATGACCCAAGGTAATCATTTTCTTAGAAACTAGAATGAGATAACATATGTTGTTACACAGCAAAACTTCGAAGCATCTTTCACCATCAGAATATTGTCTAAGGTTCTATAAGACATGTGTGCCTTTTCCTCTGTGACAGTTTTTATTATTATTATTATTATTATAAAGATAATCTTCTTTCAATGTAAGCATTGCCATCAAACAGGCAGAGTTGAGCTTTCATCACTTTAAACATCAGTGAAAACTTTGGTGAACCATCTTCCCCTTTCTGTCTCATGAAAGAAGTCCTATAGTTGTCAATACGTCAAAGAGTGATTTCATTTCCAGCAAGTGTATCCTCAGAATCTGCAGAAATTTCCACTCATCACAAAGTTGATCATCTGGAATGGCCACAGATAGTGCTTTTGCCACAGTTCTGACGTATCTGTAGCTATTTTTGTGATTTTTCTTGCCTGAGGATTCACAAATGCAAGTGATTGTTTAAGGTGAACCGAATCAGTCATTGCATTTTGCACCAAATGTTTACCGCCTGAAATGAAATATGCGTCCACACTCTTCAAGAATTGTAGAGCTCACGGTTTGTTTGCTCTGAATTGACAACTTGTCGTAAAGATAGTAAATTATTTTGGCGTTGTATAGAACGTATTATTGCTGATTTTATGATAATATTAACCTGATACAAATACCATTAATTTTAGTATATTGGCTTAATAAGTGTACTTTTAAGGTAATATATATGATGTAGTAGATGAAGTCCATTGACTCTTACTATTAAATTTTTGTTACTGGAGCGCTATACCCTATAATAAGAATAACCAACATCTTCACAATTTAGCTTAATTAAACATCTTGAGGAAAAACATTCGGGTAACTTATCTGAAAAATTTAAAAAAAAAAAAAAACGAAATCTTTGAATTTTATGTCCCATGATCATGATGGCTAGGCTAAAGGAGACAGTGATGATGAGAAATGAATGAAATGGTGGAATGAAGAAAGTGGGAGGAAACGGGAGAACGCCAGGAAAGCCTACGCACATGGTGTTTGTCTACCACAAAGTTCCCTTGGCGCGAGTAGGGACTCAAACGAGGGACCCCATACACCAGAGGGGAACGCTCTACCACCGTGTCAACGAGGTTGATCCTTTCTGGTGATTTTCTCAACCTACTCCCAACTTTTTTTTTTTTTCAACTGAGTTATGAGCCTATTAATTAAACTTTCTTCCTAAATATCACAACGTAACGCAAAGATCATCGTTTAAAATAACGAAATAAGTATATGACGAACATGTTTCCTATGTTTATTCATTACTATTATTATTG
The DNA here is from genome assembly GCF_964235325.1 of Thermobia domestica. Taxonomy (NCBI): domain Eukaryota; kingdom Metazoa; phylum Arthropoda; class Insecta; order Zygentoma; family Lepismatidae; genus Thermobia; species Thermobia domestica. The sequence goes on along the minus strand of NC_137454.1, from coordinate 24,281,266 downwards.
TAATTGTAAAAAAAGCTAATGCGATAGAAAACTAACCCTTCCCTACTCCCAATCTTCATGTGGTAAAGTTGGAATAGGCTACGAGACGCTCCGTGTGAAACGAACTGAAAATTAAACATTGAAAGTTTTCAAAATTTCAGAACTACCTGATTTCCCTAGCTTACCTTCTTATGCCGTTTACGTTAGTCTGACTTTTTTTTTTTTTTTTTAATATAGCCTATAAATATATAGCCCGAGTTCAGTGATCACTCTTAACTATCACCACCTTCAGAACTGTCACAATAATGAAATTTTAAGTATTAGTCCACTCTGCTAACTTCTCCCGTGAACCCCTGAACAAACTACCTTCGAGTATACAGGTTTTCAGAAAGTATATGTCTTCCTTTAATGTTTTGTTGTTAATGATATGTTAAAGATATACTGTTGTTTAACAGAAATCATAAACAAATAAAGTGATAGTGGTTTGTGGCAGCATTACACAAAACCCTACGCATACACACAGATTATATATACTTCTGGTGTGTAACACGGATTAAGTCTTACAAACAAAGCATTGTCCAGAGTATGCAAAATGGAAGTGCTACTCGTAAAGTGGAAACGTACGTATGTTAAAAAAAAAAAAAAAAAAAAAAAAGCCGGGTAGCCCTATACTGTGAAATGTGCACATTTTGTAGTTAGTCAAATAAAACTGATCCAAAATTTTTATTTGTGGGAAACCAGAAAAGGAAGGAATAGTGTGTGTTGTAATTGTGATAGTAAAAAGCGCCTGCCAAAACACCCTCAGACTTGCACACTTTTAACTGGATCAGGGAAAAAAAAATCACCTTGTGGAAAGGTTCCAGTAAAAGAAAATGTTTTAAATATAGTTTAAGTCAAATTTTGGGTTCTATACTATTTTATGGGTGCATAAATTTGTAGATTTATACACGAAGTTCCCGAAAACATAGCTGTCCACTACGCCCACGTGTTACTTCAATTTTGATCCACCCACATTGTTTGTCTTTCCGAAAATATTGTTATGGCGCTTCCACTTTTGTCCTCTACTTCTTTTGACTGAATAACACAAGTTGTAACCACTTGCCTCGCATTACCTTATCAACTATCAGCAAATACAGTGTCCTCTTAACGTCACAAGGAACTCCTGATGCAGTGAAGTGATATGTGAAGGCAATGTATAGTCATCATAGATGTGTCGCGAAGCTGACACACGCAAGGCAGGTGTTTTTATACCGTAAAAAGTGTTTTCCCGTTATACATGTTTATCTATACACTCACCGTTGTTGACGTGCCAGCTCTACGAACGCACTCCAAGTGGCACTTGCTTCTGCTGCACCCTTAACCTGACTTGTTTAGATAGAATACTTCGCTTTTAGTGACCACACAGCAAAAGTTGGTTGGTTTTCAGCACTGTTGTTTTTATGGGATATGACTACAGGCTTTATTTATATCTAGCCCTTCTAGAATAAGTCTGAACCCATCAACGGAACTTCTTTAAGAAACACTTTCTAAGGCAGTAAGAGAACATTTCCTCTTAAGAGACATGAATATTTCATGAATGTAAGTATGCACCCAAACCCATAAAATCGGGTAACATGGGATTTTGTCCAGAAAAAGCTGCACTATAGCCAAAACTCTTATAGTCTCATTAACTAAATCTGCGCGGAATTAACACTAATAAAACGCGGTATAGTATACATAAGAACCACCTGATCTGCGTTCCTTCTGTGTTCTATTACCACTTCTACATGAAATACCATAAATTTCCTACGTAGTGCAATAGTAAGAAGTATCCATGTGCACAAGACATGCGTTAAATCCCCCCCCCCCACATACACACACACATAGTCATAGATAAAGGACAAGGGCACTACACATGCAGATATAAAGTACAGGTACGTTCTTTTTTATTTTCGTATCAGTCGATAAGTAAATAAAAGTCGATTTGTTGCCCCCTTTGTAAGTTCGTACATACTCAACGAATAATCCCTAAAAGTATGAGCGTCCTGCTCCTTCGGGAACTGATGCAGCTTCATGTATACTATATCCTAAAACGCGATTGCTGCGGATAGCACCAGTCGATCTTATTGAAAAGGCAGGCTGTATATTCTATCTATTTGTGAAATTATTTCCAGTTGCTCCAAGACTTGAATTTTGGCCTATATACACACGTGGATTATCTGTAACTAATGTAATAATGAAGGAATAGATATATAATGTAATTTAGTTCTCCGTAAGAACACTACATTCAGTTCTTATATGCATTTCTCTAACTTTTGGTGCTATTCGCTAACATTTGCTCCCAAAGCCCCTTTACGATTTCCAGTGTGTTAGTAAGAATCTGGCGCTAGCATAATAGTAAAAACGGAAAGCACTAATACAACAGAGATTTTGAAAGCGTTATGGGGTTTATTCTATCCACACATATATATAAATACAGTACCTGTAGTTATAAATCTGGAGAATTCTCATTTAAAAAAAAAAAAAAAAAAAAAAAGTACCATAAACAAACAGGCACAGCAATTTTCACATTGCATGTGATGACTTAAGACTGTACAGCACGAGCATAAATCGTTACAATAGTTGAGATACAACACTGAAACATTACCTTCTTGTATGAAATGTCAACGTTGATACATAATAATCATAACATTAGAACGAAATTGAAAAACTCTTGTCGAAATTAGAGGAAAACAAGTTTTGTAATGAGCCTTCCACTGTCATCGACTTATTGTTTCAGATATTTACAGTTAAATAAACACACTGAGTAAACATCTTTTGTACGAAATACTTAATTTCAAAACAGTATTATTTTTAAATACTCACCCAATTTTACATTTTCAACACTTAGCTTTAATTATTCGCTATATTTCCTGCCCGGCTTACTGCCGTCATGCCACACAACCTCTCGCAGCGCACGCCACATCACCTGTTTACATTCGTCGTTTGTTTCAAAAATGGCCGCAAGTAGTAGACGAGGAAGAAACCTAGTCATCGTAAGTAAACGCAAAAAAAAGAATCTGTCTCTTTTTCCAGTAGTTAACAGTGCCAATTTTTTATTTGAATTTGAATTTAGCTGTTTACCAAATAGTTTTAATCTGGTGATGTATCTTAAAACGTAAACAATCAACGGAAGATAAGCTTGTTAGTGTTTAGTCTGATACGTAGACTGCTGGGTATCAATGATTATCAATAACAGGTATAGTAGTTCTCCGCTTGTTTAACATTTTAGCGGTTAAGCAACGATATATCACACGGGGAAAGTGCTGACATAAGTGAACTTAACACCTTTTTGTATATGTAATGTCAAGTGCGATGTCATGATCCGAAAGCTATGTAACGAGAAGTCCATACACTTGTTACGAATGCAATGAAACAAGTGGTAATGAAATAATTGAACGTATGACAAACTAATGCACCGAGAAAGGAATACTGAACTATCTATTTTTTATACTTGCTTTTGATGTAAAATAAATTTAATAATATAGAATAACGGGTATTCTGAAATCATCGAATTAGAGAGCGTTTACAACTATTGAAAATGCAATTTGTGGCTAAGCAGAATTCATTGTGGCACATAGGGCAAGTGTGGTAAGCAAAACTGGTAATGGCATTACATAGAAAAATTGAAGCATCTATTGTGTTATGATTTAAAAGCCAGCATTTATTCCAAAGTTAGTCTTCCGCCTAATTTATGGCAAAAAGTGTAATTACTGCTTCCTTCCTGTACCAAAGTTTAATAATTAATTCTCATAGTATTGCCAAGCGAGCGTCAGCAAGTGAAGGCGGGTTAGAGCACCACAGGGCACGTTGGTTTTTGTCTTTATTACAGCTAAATGGAAAGGGGGACCTGTATTCTAGAACCTTGCCGTTATATTAGTTATGTTACCGTTACATTGAAAAGTATAATTTTCTCCACGTTTCTTTACAGTTATTTGCTTACCGCAGTTTTTACAAATTTGTTTTTATATTTATTAAGCCATGACTTTTACTTACTTTAATAGATTTTCTTCATTACCACCAGCCATGTTTACAAAACAAATGCTCATTATTCCTATAATCCTACCATAAAGTAACCTAGCGGCAAGTAGTTCCCTCCGCTTGTCAAATAGTTCCATGTTTGAAACCTTTCATATAAGAAAATAAACACAATTTTCGCTCTCCTTATACATTATTAAGCACACAAATAAGCAAATTATCCATTTGTTCCCGGTAAATTTTCAAAATTTTACTAGAAACGGACAACCAACTTTGAAATTTAACCCTAAAAGCCATCGTATTTATTAAGTCCGATGATATTTCCTACACTGTATCCATTTGCCATGTAATTAAATTATACCGGCGGTAGTAACTGGAAAATTTACTATAAATATGAGAACAAATACCCAAAAACACTTAAGTGGAAGCTAAGTTTTGTTTTTACGAAAACAAATAGGAACAAACAATAAAAGAATAAAAATCGTAAGACCTATTGAATACATAAAGCGTTATACCAGTTAGTTTAACGATTTAGTGTGCTGTACATCGGAATATTTAATATATTGGCTACCTTAACACTATGATAAAAAATACACAATCTGTATGAATTCGTGATTTTTTAAAATTATTATTTTAAGCGGACAACTATGCAAGAATGTACGGTAAATTAAACTACCTGACATACTACGCAGGAAAGGTTAAAGCCTTAACTGGATAATGTGTGGTAAGCTCATAGGGTCCTATCGACGCTGTTATTTTCCTTCTGTACCAAAGTTGGCTACATCTGAGTAGTATTATCAACGAGACTATTCAAAATATCACTAGAATCCAACCAGAAAAAATGGCGATTTTAAAATATTTACAGAATCCCGCTATTACGAAGAATGGTGAATAATAATTTGGGTTCACTCAAGCAGACGGTTCTACCAAGTAGAAAATTTATAGGCAAAATACGTTGTGAAACATTTTTTGTAAAGGAATGGGATTATGAATACAAGTAGTTACTGTCAGTACACAGCATATTGAAATTAATTCTGAATGATTGTGAAGGTATTGTATATGAAACTGTGCTCTTCCGCTATCCTCGTTTATGCGTACTCCCCGTCGCTGACGCGCCTTCTCCCTGCCGACGTACCCGCCCCCTGCAGCGCTCTTACTCTGATTAAGTTTTTTTGTACATAATTTGAAAAAATCAGGAGTGCTTAGTAATTACTGATGCTTAATCGGTGTTAATTCATCGTCAGAGTCGACATTTCCAGCTTGTGAAGTGGAACAAGTTGCACTTGGGGTTATTATGTTACAGAACAGGTCCATCTATACAGTGTTAAATTTTTACTTTTTACCAATGAGTTAAAAACTAGTAGAGGCGTGTTAGGTTCTTTTCTTTTGTAGTCCTTCTGTAACACTTAACCTATTCTTGTTATTGTAAATGTAATATGTAATATTGTAAATGTAAATGTTATTGTAATATATATATATATATATGTGTGTGTGTGTATATATTTCATTTGACCATTTGAATCACAAGTGGATTTAGAGAACAGTAAAACACGAACAAGATTTGCTAATACACCTTTTAAAAAAAAGCGCTGTTAAACAACAAATAAATGACAAGTTCATAGTGAACAAGAAAAGTCATGCGACGTTAACACTTACCAGTTCTCTCTAATTGGTCGAAAAAATGCACAGAAGCATGTGCTCTCAGAGTGCCATTTGCTTTTTGTCTTTGAAATACATTGCGATTAGTTTTTGAAATTTCCAGATTTAATGGGGAACTGCTGACGTTGGCAATACTGCATCTGTGTTCAAGTAACTTCTAAACGTGTCAGTTTAGAACATTAGTTGTCAAGCTTTCCAGTGATGAGGCTTCCTTTTCGTTGGGAATTTTGTGATCTTTTCATAATGAACGGTTGAAATTATAAATATTTTGTGATAAAAGTTGTAGATAATGTTCGAAATAAATTTAGAAAAAGTAAAATAAATCTATTATATTCTCTGTAATAATCTAAGCTCTAATAATGTCGCCATCGACTCCAACAGAAGTAAAACATTTAGAGTTGCTTCATATGATATCGTTGCTGTCGGTGCTAAACTTAAGTGGTCCAAAGTTAGGTTAGTTCCTATTTTATTCTAATAGTTGTATTGTTATGTAACGGCTGTTGTCGTTAAAACAATAGATAGTTATGTATGTGGTAGAGTAGTTGAAATACTCTTCGTTCAAAAGTGTCGTATTATCATTAAGAATAACTTAGCCAGTAAAAATCTTCTGCGATATGAGATTGAGGTCAGCCTTATATCGCCTGCTCCGCATTTTAGGCGTACGTACATACAAACACTGTTACTTTTATAACTATGAGAACAGTCGTAGTAGGAAATGATGAAACAAACAAAGTCTTTTATGCGCATGCCCACCGTCGCAGACGCGGCTGCTCGCTTAAATGTGCTTCTGCTTGGCGTGCCCTGACGCGAATTACATGTAATACTCGCTTGTAGTGACCACCTAATACAGGTTGATGTTTGTTTTTCACACAATTGCATCGACCATGTTTTCTCTGTTAAGAATATAAACTATATGTCTCAAAACACTTATAATCCAGTATTCCTTTTCGATGCACATGAAGGTGAATTAGAGCGTGCAATGTAAAGTCAATCCTGAAATTGATCTACAAGATGAAAGTATTTAACTTTAAAAAAAATGTCCGTAGCCAAACTCTCTCTAGAAAAACCGTTGCGTGAGTACCTTAGGATTCTTAAACATGCATTTTTGGATAGTGCACATATTCGTTCCTAAGTGAAGTCTTGACCCGACTACGGCAGGTTCCATAAATTTCAAGCTATGCATCTTTAAATTTCATTTGTTCATGTTTTCGGCAGCCTATAACTCCGAAAGGAAGTATTTGTGCACCCAGGTTGGTTTATATATTTTTTATCTTATCTTGATGTTAGGAATCATCTCCCAAAGTTGTCGGTGTTCTTTTGAAAGACCCTGTATATGTATAGAAAGTACAAGAAAATAGAGAATAATTGATTTTAAACTAAACCTGACTTCTTGTTACTGTACGAACTCAGAATGACTGAGGCTATATCGGAAAATTATTAATTAATGTGTACGATTGGTTCCTGCGTAATCAAAGCATGATTACATTAGCGATTATATACCTGATGTCTCTGATCCTATTTTTGGCTTATCTTTTCAGTCGAATTCCTTGATTTTCATTATCCATACGTTTTTAGCTCACAAGAAAAAAAACAAAATGGCCATTTTATCCTTACAAATAGTGTGTAGACTCTATTCCGGGCAGAATATTAACAAGACAAACTTTGCTGGTAACTCTAAACTACACCCTTGATATTTTTTATGTATATTAAGATTGAAATGAACCGTTGCATCCCCGGTAATGAATAAGTCAAGTAATTCCTTCCTTTCCGGTGTCGCAAGTCCAAAGTCCCAACAAGTAACAGCGTCACGTGTACACACCCTGTAGAAGTTTCGTTTGTGTGGCGTAATAGTTTACCAGTTAATATTGAAGTGGTGGTAGATTTAGTAAAGGGTTAAGTGAGGGTAGTGCGTATTCTTAGAATGCTAAGTCGATTCTCGGTATCTTGTATCGTTTTTGTTGTATGCAGTAATATGAAATCTGAAGTTATAAAGGATTTCTGGATTGAATATCGCTTCCATCAACGAACTGAATCTTTGGACCCTTTTACATGTTGGCCAAAATTGATGCTTAAAAAAAAATAAAAAAAACCTTGCCGGACTAACACACGAATAGACAGAGTAGGTATATAAAGAAATTTCGTAAGTCAGAGCATTGCTTAAAATCTATAGTTCTTTCATTTATTATAGTGTTTTGAGATTAGCACAAAATATAACCATTGTAAATAGACTGGTGATGGAATTTGGTTATTTCCGCTTTCCACGTAAGTGCAAAGTTCTATAATTCCCATTTCCTTGTTTCAAGCAATGCGACTGCAAATTGAAAAATAGGATAGGTTCGTCGTCGATGTTCACTTTATTTTCGTGTAAGTACATTTCCTTGCCACTTTTACCTTTCATCCACTTTCCCCTTTTAAAGTTCCTTCCTTTGAAAATTTACACAAAAATTGTAGTTCTCTGTTTCGTTATAATGTAAATTTATGTCAATGTAAACGTAACAGTTGTGTTACATGTGGAGTGAGTTTGGGGGAATTACTTTTCAACAGTATTTCGGAAATCTCACAATTTGCATATTCATGTGTTCTTAATCTCTGGATTTGCTTCAGGATGTTTTTATTGCTGTATAACCGTTGTAAGTTCCATTTGTAGGTCATGTCTCTAGAATCCACCGGAAGCAAATTATACTTGACACTTCCATTGAAGTCAAATATTTCCTGTTCGATTAAACTGTCCTCAAGAAATGCTTCAAATCTACACTAATTATTCACTAAACCGTAAGCATCCATTGTCTTACTTCAGGACCTGAATGAAAAGGAAGGAAATCCATTGGCCGGTTGTTTATCCGCTGTTGTTACGTAAACCCGCACAGACAAGACGTATTGTGGGCTGCATACATGCAAGACGTTCTTAGAAATCGCGAGATGCATGCATATATTTTGTCTCCCCCTCCGAGCCGAAAATGGCTTTGTATGTGATTAGATGTGCTAAAGGTCTGCTTGTCTACAAAATGTGGGGAGATAGGGCTCTCGGTCACTCATTTCTATGCTTAAAGCTGTCCACAGATACACACCTTATTTTATTATATTTAAAAAACCAGCTGAAATACCCGTTCTTCGCATGGAGAAGATAAGGTTTATGAAAGCGTTCCCTTCTGCGTTGATCCCTATCAATATCCAGGCCAACTAACATGTCGCCTTTTGTCTAAACTTGGTCTTAAATGTCATAAGGACTGACACCAATCAGCTTGGCGATCCTTAAAATTATGGACTCGACTGTACTATCACCTATCTCCTCCAGTGATGATGGGGGCTAAAGTTACATGTGAACGGCATCGAGGAATGTCGCTATTCATCTCAGCGACCCCGAAAACTGTGGCTATAGTATTAATATTTGTCTGTAGTTCCGTCGGGGGTATATAGTCAGCGTACACCACGAGATATGGGTTTTGTGGCTCGAATCCTCTGTTAAGCTGTAGTCAACATCTCATATAGCCTTGCTGGTGGAAGGAAAGCTAAACTCTAGTCTACCACCACTAATATCCGTCGTCTCGGTGGCTCCGGGTTCGATTCCTGGTGGGGACACTCAGTTGAAAAAGTGTAAAAGCTTTTGTAGGATAGCCATCCTGAGTGAGGTTTTTCCTGATTCATCCTGAGTGGTCATTCACACCAGACAAAATGCCGGGATGGTACGTAACATACAATCCCAGGCTGCTTCCTTCCTTCCCTTTCCTCGGACAGTGTGATCGCCGAGAGACGCCATCCCTCATATTTGACGGGCTACGATGACCATAGATGCTGAAAGCCCAGAAATCTAATTCCTAATCCGTCTACCCGGGTTTCTATCCTGTCTTTTTATGCATACCTTTTCACTCCCCCGTCCCTCGAGAAAACCGAAAAAAAGAGGCTTGGTTCGTGATTAGATCTGGTAAACGTTTATTCGTGTATAACATTTGGTATCTCTATAGGTCTTTCTTTTGTATGCGAAAATCGATGACAGACACATTTATTTGGAGTATTGTAAAAAGCGGTTCCTGTCACATTGTCATGCCATATTAACTACGAGAAATTGAACTTCTAAAGATATACCCCATTGACTTGACACCTAGTCTTCCATTCCAAGCGCTGCTATCGGCTGAAAGAATTCCACTCCGTTTGACGTAGACGACTGCAAGGCTTTCTCGCTTAGCAACAGCTGAACCCTTATTGGCTCAACGCGACGGTGTGAGCTTTAGTTCATATTTTTGCCACGGCTCAAGACATTTTGGCTGCACTATAGTATGTAGTATTTCGAAAAGCGACAAAGATAATTGCTAGTACTAATGATAGTACAGTTTTTTCTTTTTTTTTTTAACTGAAAGTCAGATATTACTTACAAGTAACAGACAAAGCACTTAATTATAATAATAGAGAGACAAAACTATTTTGCGAGAAAATTGTTAACGTGTTACAGTTTCGCCAAATATCTACTTGGCTTCATCGGACAGCATCAGTAGTTGGCGAAACTGTTACACGTTAATAATTTTTGCAATAAACGTATTGTTTTGCTCAGGAGTAGTTTGAATCAGATTTAAGTCTACTGAAAGCAAAGCTTGTAGAATAGAAAATATTACAGAATTTAAAATACACTTTGAAAGTGAAAAATCTCGAGACTTCGAACGCGGGAATTGATTTTTGTAAGGGAGGATCATAAAGCTGGTTTCGCCGCCATTGTCGATGTGACTTCAGTCTTGTAGAACTCTGGAGCCACCATTTTTCTGCGAATTGTTATGGAAAGTCTCGCGCTCTAATTCTACTGACTCGGGGTAATCACGTTGAGCTGTACGATCAAACTGAAAGTGCATTGTTTGCCCAGTAAAAAGTTTATCCTTAGTCTTCAATTAAAAATAATGTTACACAACTCACCTAACTAAAGATGGCTAAATGTTTAAGCTTATTATGTTTGTTTAACTATTTATTAGAATTGTTTTAAAAACATTTATTTATTTTGGTGGGAGGATATAAAAGTTAACGACAATTGCTAAATAAAGATGTTTTATATAGAGGTACAAAGGATAGTTTGGATACCGTTGATGTGGCTAATTTAGACCCGCTTAGACGTTCTTGTAATACACTAACTATGCAGAAACTCAGGAGATAGTAGGTCACTGATTCGTGGACCGACATCTCGCATGTTCCACGCCCCTGCTGGACTCTGTGACGGCTGCAGTTGTGTGTGGGGCATTGTGGGAAATGGCTGTGTGAATTGACAGCATTGGAACGGGACGTCGTGGTAGATGCCAAACGCGTGAGACATTCAATTTCAGAAATGGTGCAGGAATTCAGCTTCCCATGTGCAACCGTATCCAAGGTTTACCGAGAATGAGTGGATGAAAGGTCAAAGGCCAACAGACAACATACCGGGCATCCCGTCACCCTCGATGACCGAGACCGGCGACACCTGGGACGAATGGTCAACAGAGACAGGAGAGTAACAATATAACAAATCACAGCCCAATTAAACACTGGACGCGCTAGTAACGTCTCCCAATGGATAGTCCTTCGGAATATGAGTGCGCTCGCACTACGTGAGTGTCACTGCTAACCCCGCGCCATGGGGCATCCTGAGTGCATCCGCAATCCGCGGATGGACTGCAGCGGTGACGTAACATCATATGGTCCGTCGAGTCACAGTATCAACGATACCATGGCGATGACAAGTATCGTGTGTGGCGCAGACTGCATGAAGCGATGGATACCACAAGCCAAGAGTTCGTGATCCAGGGCGTTGGGGTATAAGTCATATGTGGGGCGCGTTTTCGTAGCATGGAATGATCTCTTTGGTTGCTCTGGAAGACACATTGGTTAGTCCGCGGTAACGTCAGCTGCTCGAAGACAATCTCCACTCGTTTGCGGACTTTCAACACACTGACGACATTGAGGTATTTCAACAGGACTATGAGCCGCAATATCATTCCAATGTCATCCGTGAATGATTCGACGAGCATGCAGGGGAGATAACACGACTGAAGTGATCATCCTGGAGCCCTGATATATGATCTCTCGAGCATATCTGGGATGGCAGTGAACTCAGGCTCAGTGCATTGGATCCTCGACTCACGAATATGCCGCAGTTGACTGACGCCATGTTGACTGTGTGGTGTCAACTGTCCTCAGAAACGTACCAGAAACTTGCAGACTCAGTTCCATGCCACATCGCTGTGCCCCGCAGGGCCAGAACGGGCTCGAGTTGATATTAGGTGGGTATTCTAGGGTTTCGCTAACCCAGTGTACACAAAAACAAAAATTAATCAGAAAATAAGAATTGGATTAGTTCAGGGAGATAGATACTACTTCTAGCGAAAACTTTTCTTGTAGTTGGGCCAATATCATCATTGGTATTCTGCCATTATTGACAGATCAAATGCCGCAGCAGAGAAACATGTCTTCGGCTAACCTCTTCGTCTTCACGTACGAATTTTGGGCTGTAATACTATTTATCAGTTTTCCGCCTCTTTCTTTTCCGTCTACCGTACCTTGTAGCACGTCCCTCATGATACAGTTCGTTCACAACCAATGTTCAAGGAAGTTACTCTTCGTCTCTTCAAATCTTTCATTACACCTCAGTTGTTTTCCGTTCGATTCAGCTAACTGTTCCCCGAGAATATTAAGAATAACAATCTCTAAACGTATAAATTTTCCTGTTTGCTATTGAATTAAAAGATTGTACTCTAACACAACTAGATGTGATTTCTAAACAAAATCTTCAAGAAAAAGAATTATGGATAAAAATAAATAAATAATAAAAACTAGCAAATTGTGAATGAAGAAGATTCTACCACAACTTAGAACGTTAAAATAGACTGTTTAAAACCCTTTTAAATTGTAGCGTTTATTTTTACGGTAGAATCTTCATTATTCGATTTAAAAAGTACCAATAAAGCTTTTTACTGAGGTTTGTTTTTTCAAGCCTGGAGGCATTGTAAACACGTTACATATGCTTTCACGTTTTTCTGCGTCGAGACATAGGATGTGATGACGTCATAACTAAAAAAATATTTTTGTTATGCCTATTTTTATTAATTTTTGGCAGGCTTACTTTTGCACCTAGAAGATTGAAATGTGTACACACATTCAGTGCACCCGCTTGGTTTGTTTCAGATCTCTGCGTTAAAACAGGACGGTCCAGAGGGGCAAAAAGGTTAAAAAAGGGAATATTTTTAACAAAAGTCTTTTTTTTTAAAGATTTTTCCGCTACAGATACATGATGTGTGAATGGTACCGTTTGAAAATCATTTCTATTTGGAGAGAATGATGTACCAATCATGATCCTAGGATAAATAGAGATGTCTCAAAATTTTTATATACATCCGGGTCATCTGGGACATTGTGGGGATGCTCTTAGCTCATTGGTAAATATTTTTTACTATACAAGATGAAGCTTGAAGATTTGTACACATATTTATTACATCCCTTAGTATTTTTCAGCTGATTTTAAGAGTTGTTCATTAGCACAGGGGGGTCTACAGGGAATCAAAATTTGAAAAAAAAAAAAAAAAAAAATCAGAAAAATCCCTATTTATCTCAAAATTTCCCATGATAGGGAAATATGAATGGAGCCGTTTGAAAGGCTGTTCTATTCTGAAGAGAATGACGTGATCCTAAGAAAAGTAGGGATGATGCTGTAGCTGCTTGACTGCAAGTCTATAATTTACTTAAAATGGCCATAATTTAAAAGGGCTAACTCATCCGCCACTTCGTATGAGTTGCTATGGCAACAACTACACTTATTCTACTAATTCGGACAATCATGTTGAGGCTATATGATAACTCAAAGTGCATTGTTTTTCATAGTGTAAAGCTTGTCTCATCAACTTTAATTAAGTTTAAAAAATAATATTATACAACTTGTTAAAATTTCGTAGTGTTTCGAACAAGATTCATAAAAAGAGAGGTTATTTATAATATAACCGATTTTGTACTTTACACCAACATTGCATGCTATATAGTGTGGCTTATGTCCTTGGACTGTACATTAGTACATTAGGAATAAATACCGTATAGTCTTCAGAAAAAATATATATCGTGAGAAATCGCGAACTATATATATATCCATGAGAAATCTTCAACGCAAGACGGATTAAATCACACGTTAATTATGACAAGTATTAATATTTATATTGCTTGCCTATATACATATACATGCAATATACATCTAACGCTGCTATTTATGGCAGTAATTCAATTTGATTTGAATCTTACATTTATTTGCATAATATGTAAAAGTATAATTATTATGGCAAAGTAGCTAAAATGGCCGTTCTTCGTATGGGAAAAATTGGTTATGGAAAATATTTTGAACTCGCTCCCCCTGTGGATTCGCACTTCGTTGAAGTTGTAGGGGCCGCGGTGGCTCAGTGGTAGAGCGTTCACCTCTGGTGCATGGGGTCCCGGGTTCGATCCCAGACCCCGCCAAGTGAACTTTGTGGTGGACAAACACCGTGTGCGTGGTTTTCTCGGGGTTCTCCCGTTTCCTCCCACTATCTTCATTCCACCATTTCATTCATTACTCATCATCACCGTCTCCTTTAGTCTAACCGGCATAACCGTGGGACGTAAAACTCAAAGATTTCATTTCATTTCATTTTTTCGTTGAAGTTGTAATCATAATAACCATATGTTAATCTTTTCGGTGGATAATTTTGTATACCTCTATTTCATTTTGATGCGCCATTTAGTCAAAGTGACATGATAAAAAATCCAGGTTGAATAAGTGCAAACTTAAGCTCCAAAAACCATTCAAAACAGGAGGCCGCGGTGGCTCAGTGGTAGAGCGTTCACCTCTGGTGCTTGGGGTCTCGGGTTCGATCCCAGCCCCCGCCAAGTGAACTTTGTGGTGGACAAACACCGTGTGCGTGGGTTTTCTCGGGGTTCTCCCGTTTCCTCCCACTTTCTTCATTCCACCATTTCATTCATTAGTCATCATCACCGTCTCCTTTAGCCTAACCGGCATAACCATGGGACGTAAAACTCAAAAATTTCATTTCATTTCATTTTTTCCATTCAAAACAATTCAGCCATTTTCCTGTGATGCAATCATAAACAACAGACAACATCGGTTTCAGTGTTGTGAAAGTAATAAACAGAAATTCCCTCCTCTTAAAATCAGAATTTTCGAAAACTCCAGAAACAGCAATCAAACATTAAAGAAATTAGTTACTATAATAACCGAACTACAGGTAAGGGTAGTGACACGCTTGACTAAATTTGGTATTAAGTGTTATCGATATGTCCCCAATCAGCGTAGTGACCTCGAAAACTATAGAGTCAACTCTAATTTCGGTCATTTTGAACATTGTATTTTTCTCCACTTCTTTCCGCGCCCCAGCTCACACCATCGTGAGTGTTACATTTCGGCAACCCTCCCTACTCCCCAGGTTTGTCTCCGCCGGACTTTTTCTTGTTCCCCAAATTAAAGAAAAAAAAAACATTAAAGGCCAGAGGTTTTTGGACATCCAACGTAATGTTACGAAACAGTTGAAGGCCATCCCTAAATACGTATATTTCTTTCCAGAAAGTTCGGTGAATGTGTGTATAGTTCGAACGGATTGTTGTCTTACCTGAAATAGCAGTTACTGGCCTTCGAAGTAATCCCCGTTCTTGTTAATGCACTTCTGGTAACGAGTATACAAGTCCTGGAAACTCCTGGCATACTCGTCTTTAGGGATGCTTTCAGCTGAGTCGTAGCATTACGTTGTATGTCCGAAAACCTCTTACCCTTCAGGGATGATTTCAATTTCGTGAACAAGAGAAAGTCCCGGGGAGATAAGTCTGAGAAATAGGGTGGGTGATTGAGTGACACAGCTCCTCTGTTGGCCAGAAACTGCTGCACCAGAAAGGTAGTGTGTGACCGGACATTGTCATGGAGCAAGGTCCAGTAGCCTTGCTTGGCATATTCGGGTGTATCCGCTAGATCCGTTGCAGCAGGTATTTCAGTATTTCCACGTATGTAGCGACATTTAACGTGGATTTTTTAATGGATGAGAGACGCTCAGAGTCGAAGAACGCGACGAGCATTGTCTTGATGCGGGATCTCTCAGTTTGCGCTTTCTTGCTTTTCGGCGACCCTGGACTCCGCCACTCCATACTTTGACGCTTGCCTTCGGGGTCGTACCTCAGGTACCAGGTCTCGTAGTCCGTGACGATGATTTTCGGGAAATTTGGGTCTCGATCCACCTTGTCGATGACGTCTCCACATTCGTCAAACCAAACTTGCTTTTGTTCCGGCGTGAAAGTGTGGGACATGAGTCGGGAGCAAAGCTTGCGTCTACCGAAATCCTGGGTTGTGACCAATAACCACTTCCTCCACTATCATTCGCACAGTCACACGACGATCCTGAGCCAAAAGTTCCTTAACTTTCTGTACGTTGTCTGGGGTGCGTGGAGTTGCAGGGCGGCCAGTTCGGAGACCGTCTTCCACAGTGTTCCACCCTGCTCGAAAACTTTTAAATCACGCATAAGCACACGTCAAGGTAACAATATGTTCTTCGTAAACTGTTGCCAATATTGCATGAGTCTCTTTCGCTGATTTTTCAAGTTTGAAACAGAACAACATATTCATTCGCTGATATATTTTGGTTTCCACTTTTTGTTTTGACCACGCATAATCGCAGCGCCTCCGCTCGAGAATTTGTTCATTTATGTCGTGACCTGTCCGCATATTTGCAGATCCCAAACGTTTCAGGTATCCTCTGATCTTATTGGCCGATACAGATAGGACATGCAGAGTCATATCATACGTATAACAGAAAACAAAACGCCAGATGCTATTACCTCTCGTAGCCGAGCGGGCTACTAACGAATGTCACTTTTGACGTGGGTTCAAACCTGGCCCAAGGAAAGTTTTTCTTATTCTGTTAAATTTTCATAACACTTTTTTCATTAAAGTAACATCGAAAATAATACTCAAAAAAGTGATTTACCGAGTAGTAGTAATAGTAGTAACAACGGGTTAGAAGTCCCGCCGGGGTGGTTAAGTTCTTTCTCGATATCAAATGGCCAAATTAAAGACCTGTCCAAATTTTTCTGTGCATTTTACATGACCAACTTAAAACAGCTAGCTAGGGTAGCGCGCGAAAACAAAATACAAGATAACGCGCGAATACTGAAACGTTTGGGATCGGCAAAAATTCGACCTGTCCGGCGCGGATGTGATGATGGCGCGCTCTTACTACTGTGAGCAGTGTGAATGACGTCATCTACCGAACTTTCTGGATAGAAGTTGTACATTCCTCCATGAATGTAAACACTTGCTCTATCAGAATAAATAAATATATACAGGGTGGTAGGTAACTCCACCGACAAACTTTGGGAGGCGATTCCTTATACGAAATGAAAGAAGAAAGTTCTAATAAACATGGGCCAAAAAATGCCTCCTTTCAGAGTTAAGATCCATTGAAAATTCGAAAAATAATTTTTCAAACCTCTCTAACTTAGCAACTATAGGACCTATCCCAAGCGGTTTAAGGAATTACACAGGAACTAGTGTGTTCTCTATCTAAATATCCGTTTTACCATCTTCCGTTATCGGTGAAAGGAACTGTAAAAAGGAAGTTGAAGTATAGGAATACTCCTTTAAGTACTAGTGGTACGTTCGTTTCGCTAGTACCGGTGAATTCTGAAACATCGATATTTAGATAGAGCGTATACCAGTTCCTGTGTAATTCCTTAAACCGCTTGGGATAGGTCCTATAGTTTCTAAGTTAGGGAGTTTTGGAAAATGATTTTTCGAATTTTCAATGGATCATAACTCTGAAAGGAGGCATTTTTCGGCCCACGTTTATTAGAACTTTTTTCTTTCATTTCGTACAAGGAATCGCCTCCCAAAGTTTGTCGGTGGAGTTACCTAGCACCCTGTATATATATATAAAGGGCACTCTCTAACCATAACTCACCATTCCGTATTATTTATTTAACTCAAACAGCAACTGTCAACTTCTACTGATTCCTAACTTGTACCAAGTTTGAGTGAGATGTATTTTCCCCTTTTAAAACCAGTTTAAATTTCTCCTGCAGAATTCAACAATTCTGAGCAGTTTCACTACTAATAACCACTGTACACGATGGAATAAGTTCTAGAACTTGTCTTTTGATTGATGCTATAAGATTTTATATTTTCGAATGCTATACACGCTAATATTTTTCTTAGCAAATGACCACAACATTATACCTACTTGGCACAAGGGATGTTGAGTGGGACTACCACATATGGTTAGGGGTATCTAGTTTTATGTCCCACGTTTTCCCTTGTGGTTAAAGAAGATTGGTGATTAATAGAAGTAGATTGTTATGAAATAATTTGGTGAAATAAACATGTGGAAAGAAATGGAAAAACTCCGAGAAAACCCATAAAAGACGGTGTTTTCCACCACAAATTCACATGCCGTGGCATCAAACTAGGAACCCTTCGCACCAGAGGTGAGCACTCTACCACTGCTCCTAAAGCAATTGATGATAGGAATTAATGCTTCAGTAGTGCGAAGTTTAACTCGTTATTTAGTACCTAAGAAGTGGATCAATATCTCTCTCGTCAGCTAGTCGATTTGACACATGCAGAGTCGTTTTTAGCTTGACTAAACACGTGATGATACGTAACTTTCGTTGAGTTGAGTTGATTTTGAGTTTAACGTCCCTTTCAGCAGCGAGGCTGTATGAGACGGGACCTACTAACCAACGTGGAATCCGAACCACATGAGCTCCCGCCAGGAGTCGAACAACGTTGATCTCGATTTTTTCAGGGTTGTCCAAGTACAGTAGGATAAATCAACATGAGAGTGAAAAGGACTCAATTTGATTTCTCCTAAGGTGTTTGGACAACCTTGCGAGAAAGTCGTGGTTGGCCTTCTTCGATATAAATCTTGGTTAAAAGATTTTATTTCACATATGTTGAACGTGTTTTACGTACAGGAATATAAACAATCCTTTTTATGTAAGTCCTAGTAGTTGAAGTCCATAGCATTCATAAAACGTATCTCATAAAATTGTACAAAATCTGAACACTTTTACAAGACTAAAGCTTTTTAACAGGTTTTATCAAGTATTAAAAACCTAAAATAAGTGCTGTATATACTGTTTCTCTCTCCACTATTACTTTAAAAGAGTAACATATATAAAATCCAATTACATTCATTGCCTGGGGAAAGTTTACAAAGAACATGACCCACTATAAACAATACTAACCCACCCTCCACTCCTTGTCTTCATTTGTCGATACAACTCCCCTAGTACTATGAAATTCTCTTCTTCCATGGTGGAGTGGAAAAACATGGTGTAATTAATGCTGCTTTACAAGAATATAAGCCAAAAAAGTCAGTAGAAAACACGTTATAAAATTTATTTCTTAAGGTTCGTTTTGGCGTCCCCCTCCTGGGTTGCCCGACCTTTGGTCCGCCCCTGAGTTTATTAATATTCACTACTAACGTTGTAGACTATGATACCACTGTTTCGAAGTGCACCTGCTATCCTTGGATGCTTGTCATGGTTCCAATAATAGGGCACGGTTTGAAATTCTTGAGATGGGTAAATGTAATGGAAGATGTTTGGTGCATGTAGCAAGAAACACATACTTTTATACGGAAGTCAGTGGAATTCGCAAACTTGAATTTAATTTGGTAAATATAATTGCAAGAATTTCATTGGTTTTGAATCAGTTTGAAAATTCTGTTCAGAGTTATTTTTAGAGTGTGCAAAAATTAATATAGGGGGCACAGTGCCCCCACTAGCCCTTCCCTGGCTATGTGCCTGATTATTATTATTTTAAATTATCATCTCTTAGATATTCCAGTGTAAACTAGCGTCCAGAATTATGTTTGTAAATAAATAAACAAATATCGTAACGTTGCTTTTTAGCACCAAGTCTGAGAGATGTGACCTTAGAAGTTAACACTGGATTCGCGCTATATGTTGTTCTATCGGAAACGGGAGCCAGGTGTTTTGAATGAAAGATGGGAAGTGCTTACCGTTTATCCACAATGAGCTTCCCAGGGTTTCAACTGAAATGCTGACAACACGGAAAGTATACGAAGTGGGAGGAGTACTGTAATGAGAAATAAGATCAATCTTTACATCTCTGTTCATGAATGCAACACGATCGATGAGAAATAAATATTTTCTTTACCTTGGTTAGTAGTATTCAAGGTGCAGCAACCGGTAGGGTCAAGTGACTAAACTTCGTTCTCACATGCGTAGGCCTTACTGAAAACTCTCTCCTTACATTAACTTATACCTCAATAGTCTGAAGAAATTTACCGTATGCTTAATTAAGTTCGTACAACTTCCACTTACAGCCTGCAACACTAATTAATACTAAAATCATTAATAGTTAACAATAATACCACAGGTAGTGCAAGAATGTCAAAGGTAAAACCGGTCGAAAATCGATTACTTTTTAAAATGCTTTTAATCAGACACGTATGCAGGAATATTTCGGGTTGGATACAAACCTTTTTTTTTGGGAGGGGGGTCCAAATTCAACATAAGGATACATTAAATTTGTAAAATCTCCCCTAAAATTAAGCTAAACTAGTCAAGACTTGGCGGTCCTGACCTGAGGATCCACCCCAGTATATCCCTGGCTTTAATTAAATTATTGAAAATTACCCAAAATACATATTTTTTGTTAATCTGAATGCTTAATGCCTTACTTTTTGTGTCACATATTTATCTTCTGTGATGCTGGACTGGTTTTTCACCAAAATAATAATAATAAATCAAATTTGAGGAGTTAAAAAAAGTCTGTCCCTGATATTTGTAAAACATAATTGTGCTTGACATTAGAGGCTTACTCGTGTAATTCAGGTTTGAAATTAGTAAGAGGGGGGAAAAGGGAAGGGTTGCTGGCTTCTATAATAAACAGCATCAGTAGTTACAATTGAGTTCATATTTGAACTTGTGGATTTCTAGCTTTGTATTCGTTGAAGAATTTATCTTTAGAGAATTAGGGTCGTCATTACTGGGTGGAAAGAAGTGGGAAAACTCCGAGAAAATCCACGAGCACATTGTTTTCCACCATAAACTCATGTGAGCCGAGATCGAACCAAAGATATTTCTAATCAGAAACTAGAGTTCAGATAGTATCCTTCGGAAAAAAACAAATGTTCATGGTATTTATTCATGTACTTTGGTCCTGCGTTTCGCTGGCTCTGCTCTGCATGCTACCGGAAATTAGACATCCTATAAGAACCCGAGGTCATGTTGCACCAACGATTGGTGCACTGCTTATTGATTACAGGGATTTCCCCGACACATTCCGCTGCAAGCTGAAGATACGGAAGTATACTAGTAGAGAGCTCACCTCCCATAAGAAGGATCTCTGATTGGATTCCTGGTTATGAGAGTTCGGGTGAAAATAATCTCCATGTTTTTTTGATTCTTCCATTTGCTCATTCCAAATGTGTTATTGTTGTGTATTTACATTCTTCGCGAGGCCATATAGGACGAATCTTTGTTTAAAGAGGGATGTGTAACGTTGTTGGGGACAAAAATTGGTTTATCGATTTTCAGTCTTTAAACCGGTTTATGAAAACTCAAAATCCGGTTTTCAAAACCGGTTCGGTTTTCTATCAACAACTAGTTTCAGTCGAAAACTGAACCGGCTTTGAAAAAAACCGAAATGTTTATTTAGAAAAACCGTCTTGCCCAAATGTTTTGTTTTGAGAAACCGTTTTTTTTTCATACCTAATATGTAATGGATTCTATGATCTCTGCAGAGGATCAAACCCGGAACCTTGTGCACAAAATGTCATGCGCTATAGACATTAGATTAGGGAGGAAGGTTAAGTGGTAGAGCTCTTATTCTAATGTGAGGGAGGGTCCCGGGTTCAAACCCTGCTCCCGCCAAGTGAACTTTGTGGTGGACAAACACCGTGTGCGTGGGTTTTCTCGGGGTTCTCCCGTTTCCTCCCACTTTCTTCATTCCATCATTTCACTCATTTCTCATAATCACCGTCTCCTTTAGCCTAACCGGCATAAACGTGGGACGTAAAACTCAAAGATTTCATTTCATTTTTCTAATGTGAGGGACCCCTGGTTCGGTCGTCGGCAACACAAGTTTGTGATAGACAACATCGTATTCGTACATCGTGTCGTGGTTCTCGTTTCCTCACATATTCTTAAATTTTTCATGATCATTTACTATCATTAATCATCCATCTCCCGTAGAATAAAGTGCATAAGCATGAAACGTTAAAAAAAAAAAAAAAAAAAAAATAGTTTCATTTTAGTAGGGAAGAAGGCATCTCCAACATTCCCATCACATTTGACTGTATTCTTTCTTGTCTTTAACCTACAGGGCATTAAACTAAAACTTCCATCGCTATTATGGACTTTATCACACATCATCACTTGCGTAAGCTTCGTTTTCGTGAAGCTAAAGAGGTATTAAATACGGGAACATTGAACTTAATAGGTCACGTTACGTCTCTCTTTCTCCCTCTCCCTTTCAGCACATTCATGTTTGTCCACTGCAAAGCTCACACGCCACGAATCGAACGTGCACCAGCACTTTCAAGTATTAGCAACTGTAGCTATGCCTGGTGGGTCTTATATTCGCGGATAAATTTAATTCAGATATGCGGATAACCTGTACTCTATATATCTATGCCAATGCCCGCTCGAGTTCTAGGATCGAAGAGTAACACTGACACAGATAAGTTCCAGAGCATCTGACCTATTTAGTTCTGTCGGTATTGTAAAACAAAATATGGTGTCAAATTTCCTTGTACGATCACGGACAAAAACAGCATTTCAGGCCATGTATGGAAATCAGTTTATTCCTATAAACTTTTATTTTATTATCCCAAAGCGTTAACTGTTTGGTTTGTCGCACGATTAGGCTGATTTTGAAATACTTAGGCATATCGATCAGCATAAATTATCAATGAAGTAACATGACTAGCCTCTCTGGATCGTTAAATATCCCTCGAAACTCTTCTCCAGTCATGTATCGGATGACAGACTTTACTGATATTTATCTGCCTGTATTGATTACAGTTTCTGTGTATTCACTTATTTCCTGGTTTCAAACTCTGTGTCTGGTTGTTTGGAGATACGCAAAAGGAGGGAGAAAAGAATTGTCATTCTTGGCCACTGGTGTCAAGGTACTAGTGCACGGTTTTCCCATCAAATTCGATTTGAGGCAACTTCGAAGTTATGAAAGATAGGAGCGGACACGATGGCTCATTGGTAGAGTGTTTATCTCTGTTATATGGGGTCCTTGGTTCGATCCCCGACAGGGCCGGCCCTGGGCAATGTATGCACCTGCAATGGCATTATTTTTCGCCCACTTTCTCCAGAAAGAACAAATCTTAAAAGCCACTATTTTAAGCATGCTACCCCATAATGAACAGCGAAAGGGAGGGAAAGAGCACTCGCACTCAGAAGGGCCTAAAGACTGGAAATACAATCTCTTTGTGTGTATTTTTTCTTCAAATAATAATATAGTATGTTAGTGAAAGATAAAGCAAACACCTGCAGAAGAAAGATGGTAATCCTTTTTACAGAATTCAGTATCGAGCTTCAGTCTCAATATATCAGTCTGCAATTCCAGTGCAACTAGCTCTTTTATCTTCATTTCTTGATTTTCCTTCTACACATGTTAATGAATAATAAGGAACTTGTTTGTGACAAAGACAAGACAGTTTTCATATTGATTTGATTGATTTTCACTTTTGCGTCCGTTTCAGCAGCGAAGCTATGTGAGACGTGGACTTACAGCTTCACATGGAATCCGAACAACTTGAGCTTTCCTGCCGGGAATTTAGTAAATTTAACTACCATCATCATGAAATCTGTTTCCAACAAGAAATATTTAATTTAAATAATATAGCTACGACAGATTTTGCCGTTCCGTGCAAATACATGTGTTGCCCATATGGTAGAGCCGGCTCTGATCCCCGGTCCAGAATGGTGGACAACAGCTTGTCCGTGGGTTTTCTCAGAGTACACCATTTCCTCGCACTTTCTTATTCCACCATTTCATCCATTATCATTTACTTGCCTAAATCGTCTGTCTGCCTTAGTGTAACAGGCATAACCTGGGACGTTAAACTGAAATATTTCATTTCATTTTTATAAAAGACAGGACTTATTAACGTGGGCTCTGAACCATGACCAGAGAACTTGGTTCCGGTACAGTTGGCAGGTGTACAGATCCTCTTTTCAAGATAAAACGTTACACAACCCGTTCTGGAGAGTAATACTCCCGGAAGTATTTTCGCGCTCTACCTTAGCCAGCTGTTTTAAGTTAGTCACAAAATTTATATCATGGGGGTCAAGGTGAAACAAAACGAGCTCTGCGGGGCTTCTAACCTGTTCCTACTTCTTCTTCTCCTACAACTACTACTTCTGCTTCTTCTTCTCTGCACAAAAGTAAGTAAATCACTTTTTGTGAGTTTAATTTCGTCTTATTTTAATGGAAAAAGTGTTATTAAAATGTTAAATAATAATAATAATAAATAAACTTTCCGTGGGCCGGGTTTGAACCCACGCCAAAAGCAATTTCCGTTACTAGCCCGTTGCGCTCGCACGCTTGGCCACGGGGACCCACAGCAGCAAGCGTTTGATTTCTGCTAGATGTATGCTACGTGACAAGAAACGGATAACGGCAACCAATCAACTGTACTGGAGTAATACTTCCGGGAGTATTACTCTCCTTAACTAGTCCTAATATTAAAACCCGTTTGCCACTGCTGTCTTGCCTCCAAGGACAACGCCATTGGTCCCGGCGTATCAGATTTGGCGAGTTTTACTTTGAGGTGTAGTTTTAACGTATCATGATGATGGTTCCTTAGATGGAAGTAGATGGATAGTAATTGCAAGTAAATAATCATGTGTTGTAATTAATGAAGCGAAAATGTAGGAGGAAACGAAAAAACCCAGAGAAAACCTATGTAAGAGTACTAGTTCCCAACCGCAAAGTAAGATGTTCTGGAAAAAAATGAAATGAAATCTTTAAGTTTAATGTCCCACGACTATTCCCTTTAGGTTAAAGGGAGACGATGATTCAAGCAAGTCAGTGGTGATGGAAAAATGGGGGAAATAAGGAAGTGGGAGGAAACGACACTACCCCGAGAAAACTCACGGACACGATGTTGTACACCACAAACTTACTTGACAGTAAATTGATCCAGGGACCCGACGCATTAGGGCAGCGTTTCCCAACCGGTGTGCCGCGGGGAAATCGAAACAAAATTATTAATTCTATAAAAATCAAATTGCAACACATAAGGGAAAATGTACATTTGTATTTCACATTACTATGAACCTCTACTATGAATCTACAATTTTAAGTTGCATACCCTGTTACTCTTGTGTACAATTTTAATGTTGAAAAAAGTATTTGTTATTATTGTTGTGACTATTGTTGCTCCTTTATTGTTGCAGACTATTTCGTAACTTGAAATTTTAAAATATCATTCAATACTTTCGACAAAGCAAACGTGCATACAAATTACCTACATTTGTGTTTTAAAAGTAAAAGACATTTGTTTTTCCGTTCGTTATTTACTGATATATCTTCTTAGTGAAAGCAGGGTGGATTGATTTAAATCACGATTTTAATCAAGATTTAAATCACTTGATTTTTTTAATAAAAATCGTTGATTTAAATCAAATTCCGAAATGAATTAATTTGAAGTGAAAGTAAGTAAAATCCCGTTTCTCTTCTGTTATTCCGATTATGGAAGATAATAATCATAATACAGTGAGACTCAAATGTATGTAAGCACAGCATGAAACGAGTATCATGTCGGAACTATCAGGGAAAATCCCGTTTGAACGGGTTACGGGTGAACCCTGCTTTCTTTTTGTAACACAGGGTTTTAAAATTTCTGTTCCAACGGGAAAATCACCATGGACATTTAAGATGAAAGCTCTTTTGTATTCATGTCTATTTGTTTGTTTCCAGATAATAGGGGCGTATTTAGAGGGTTCGATCCCCTCTCCGAAACAAAAAAAAAAAAAAATCTGATTTTAAAATTTTGGGCGAAATTTATGTACTAAATACATAGAAGTTCCTCGGGATCGTAATGCGTTAAAATATCGAATAATACTTTTGATAAAGTGGATACTTGACCCCATTGCAGAACATACCGCGATCTGCGATGTGATCGCAGAAAATTTGCCGCGCCTGTGCAGGAAAAATTGTAAGAGGAAATAACATAGCCAACAGAAAAGTATAAAAACGTGCCTGCTATGTATAGATGTCTTAAATGCACGGACAACTCGCATTTGAACTGGTTTTCACGTCACATAAAGCATATTTTTAACAATCACAAGTGTTTCTTCTTCTGGAACTGATCATCTTGATTTTTTTTTATTTTGGAATTCCTGCAGGGAATTCGTGTTATTATTCAGTTCAAAACCTCTTATCATCGCGAATTGTGTCGAGGAATTTGAAGCTTTAAAATATATAAAACGATAATTATGCCTGTTGTGCTGTATGGTTGTGAAACATGGTCGCTTACGCTGAGGGAAGAACGCAGACTGAAAGTATTTGAGAATAAAATCCTGAAACGAATATTCGGAACCAAAAGGAACGGAAATGAGAAATGGCGAAAACTTCATGATGAGAAACTGCATAATTTATACCATTCACCAAACATTGTTAGGGTCATCAAATCTTGGAGGTTAAGGTGGGCAGGACTGTAGCGAGAATGGAAGAAAGTAGGAACGCTTTCAAAGTTTTAACTGGAAGTCCAATCGGAAAACGACCATTAGGAAGACCTAGTCGCACATGGGAGGGCAATATTAAGATGGATCTCGCAGAAATAAGAATACAAAATAGAAACTGGATTTAGTTGACTAAGGATAGAAGTCAGGAGAGCTTTTGTGAACATGGCATTGAACCTCCGGGTTCCATAGGTCATAGAGTGAGTTAGTTAATTTTAGGCGAAATTTATGTACTTTATATGTATTTCGTGCCGCTAGCTAGTTCCAATTGTTTAAAAATATGCCCCTGCCAAATATCAGTAACTTTCGTGAAAAGAAAAGTGTCATGTTGATATACATTGCTGTACTTTTTCCTTAATGCTTAAGAAACATTGTTTGGGATTGAAATAGGTTAACGATTGGGATTTAATTCAAAATTAAAACCCAATACTTTCACTTAAATGACATAATTAACATTTAATACTAATTCCTAATGTTTTTTCTTCAGTTCGCGACTTGTATCATACAAAGAAAAAGATTTGATTTAAATCAAAAAAATCGATTTAAATCAAAAAAATCAACAAAAATGATTTTTTTAAAAAAATCATGATTTTTTTCCACCCTGAGTGAAAGGTTGGATATAGTTTTCGAAAAAGAAAGCGTAGTTTTTAAAACTAGAGTCCAACATTTCATTGAATTGTTTTCTATTTTTAAATTAGAATGAAAAGTAAGCATAATGATTAACCACGGGGGAAAACCAGTGATCGAACTTTCTCCTCTGTGAGAAGATCATTAATCAGAAAAAAATACCACGGTATTTTATATTTACAAATAATAATATCTATGAGTGTGCCGCGAGAATTCAAGTTACACGCATAGTGTGCCACAAGTTGAAAAATATTTGCAAACGCTGCATTAGAGGTAAGCCACCGTGCCCCTACCATGTTTGGAGTCGAACTAGGGATATTAAAGATGGGCAAAGTACCATTAACCCACCGGAACCTCGTACAATTACTGTAATTAATGAAGTTAATATATCTAAGGAGCACCGTATAAAAAATTTAAAAATAATTCATGTAAATCAGAAGTTTATTTTTAAGTAGTAAGATGGATAATAGATAAGAGGCTTTAAAAATATATTACGGAAGATTTTAATTAGTGCTGTTCACAGGACAAGAACTACAATTTTAAATTTGAAACGAAATGAATCATGACCAAAATGGCCATTTATGGTTTTAATTTCCTAATTTGAACTATATTATGTTCTAATATAATACACAAAACCAACAGTAGTTCTCGAACGGACAACAAAGGTGTAAGCGAAAGTTTATTCTAAACCAAATATATTTTTTATATCTTTTTTCTTTGCTTTATAGTATTTTTTTTCTTCCCTGCAGTGAATTTAGAAACCTAGAAAACACACATGACAAGATGAATAAGTTTCAGGCACCTAGGATTTGTTGGGTTGCGAAACTTAATGTTGCTGGCTATTAAAACCGCACCTGGAATTTGTTGGTTTGCCAAACTTACACTTGCTGGCAACCAAAACGGCACCTTGAGTTTGTTGGTGTTGCCAGACTTACACTTACCGGCAACCAAAGCGGCACCTGGGATTTGTTGGGTTGCCAAACTTACTTACACTTACAGGCATCCGAAACGGCACCTGGGATTTGTTGGCTTGACAAGCTTACACTTAGAGGCATCCAAAACGGCACCTGGGATTTGTTGGCTTGATAAACTTACACTTGCTGACAACCAAAATGGCACCTTGGATTTTTTGGTGTTGCCAAACGTACACTTACCGGCAACCAAAGCGGCACCTGGGATTTGTTGGGTTGCCAAACTTACACTTACAGGCATCCAAAACGGCACCTGGGATTTGTTGGGTTGCCAAACTTACACTTACTGACAACCAAAACGGCACATGAGATTTGTTGGGTTGCCAAAGTTACACTTGCTGGCATCCAAAACGACACCTGAGCATAGAGCTCACAAATACTGATTATATTATAAAGGTACTTCTTAATTGTAGAATGTACTAGAGGAAAACAAAGGTGGTACTTAATAAGAATATTCTAAATAGCAACATCATCAACAAATTTAAATGAGTTTTTTTTTTTTACGTTGCCTTTTATGGAAATAAAACCTTCACCCCCAAAAATCTTTTTTTTTTTTTTAAATCTAGTATTAACCCAGGAACGTGGGACAGTTGGAGAGCTAGCGTATCCGATTGTCCATGGCCCTTTTTTTTTTATTATTTTTACTAAGAAGCTTAGTTATCCAGCTAGAAGAAAATGGGAGAAAGAATCCGTCCTTTTCTTTAAGCACTGTGTGCATACCAAATTTTAGACTGAGGGTCTTATGCAGAGGCGCTGTGACGCGTGATTAGTGCCACACTAAAGAGTTCGACTAACGTGTTTCCTGCAGTAGTCAGGCCTTTAGTATGGCGCTAATCACTGGTGCAAATCCCGGGAGGGCTGAGGGGGACATGTCCCCTCCTCTTGGAACTGGGGGGACTGTTCCCCAATAATCCAATTTGAAATGTGTTTTTTTTGGGGGGGGAGGGATCTGGTGATTTGTGTCCGATTGCCACAAAGAAAAGTGGGATGAAATTGATGTCTACCCAGAATAAGCCTCAAATCTGTCCGCCTACCAATGTTGAAGATAATTCTGCTTCCCTGATCCTCTACAGCATTGTTTTTCAACTTCAGAAATACTTTGAACATAGTTAAAAAAAAAGAGAGAGAAAAGAAAAGAAAAGAAAAAAAGCTTATGGGAACGGTCTTACTGTTTGTTGTGTTATTGTTATTGTTTTATTTTCATCACAGTGTTATTTTTGGAAACAAATGAACATCTGCTTGTCTCAGTAGCAACTTAAAGGCGAACTTTTACAACCATACAATACAACAAGAAAATATAAAAAGTGGATTCTTTATCAGGATCGCTTTTACCTGGCGTTGAACCAGTAGTCTTTCGAACGTAAAGTGACTTGCCATACCATGTCTGTAAGTGCATGTATAGCGTTGGAAGTGTATTTTTGCTGCAACAGCGAGGTTCAAATTTTCGTTTTTGTCATCCACTTTACATACTAAAGTGACGGTCATAACAAATAAGCTATCGTTGAGCCAGTAGCAGAAGAAGATAGCCTATTATACTTGTCTCTAATGACTTTGTCAGTTAACAATTTACTTTGCCGCTAGCTATCAATTAAACTGAAAGCGTGTTGTTAAAAACCTATAATAATTAAGACACAATAATCATTATCCAGTTGTTATCGCCTGAATGGTTTTTGCCTGATGGCGACGAAATTTGCTAAATGCATCACAATGTTTACTTCGTTTGCATGTTGTGTTTGCATCCTTTTGTTTTCATCTTACAAGCTAGGTACTTCTGAAAATAACACTTCTGGAACTGCATTTAATGTTACGGTCGTCTTTATTGGGAGGCACTGCAGCCAGAATCGGATATATTTGAAACAAAACCCTTAAAAATCCGATACTTTAAACACTTTTCTTTTGCGTATGTATTTGTTAAGTTCATTATTATTCTTTTTTTTTTTTTCTATAAAGTTCGAATTGCATAGGGATAATTGTACGAGGAATGTTTCCTAAATTATAGGAATTGCAAAATCTGGGGACCTTCGAGAGTAGGACTGAAAAGTCACACTTTCGTGTGCAAACAAGCTTGACATAATGGTTCAGTGATATTCGAATGTCAACCGTTGCATAATTGTGCAGCGATATTACGAGGGAGTTAGATAAGTTTCTGGCCTCGGAGTGAAAAAAAAAAAAAAAACGCCAGATACTCAGTGATAGCATTTTATTCAACGTAGTTGCCTTGTAGGTTGACACGCTTAATATAACAATCTTATAGCAGTTCTGTCCCATGATAATAAAACATTTTGTCTTGTTCTAAAAACCGTGCCTCTGCAGCTGCTATGACGTAATTAGTGTATCTAAATTCATTTCCTTTCAGGTGCATCTTAAGTTTCGGGAAAAGATGATAATCTGAGGGTGCCAGATCTGGAGAATAGGAGGATGGTCAATGATATCGAACTTCAGTCCACACAGTGTATGCATTGCGATGGCTGTTTTGTAGCAAGGAGCATTGTCTTGCAAGAAGGCGATGCGTTTTGACAGTGTACCTCGGCTCTTTTCCTTCAATGCGGTATGCAATTTTCCCAGCACCTTCACATATCATCATCTTCAATGTGTCTTTTTTCATATATTCGCTCAGTATTACCCCTTCATCACAATCCCATAAAATGACTCCCATCATTTTCCCAGCGGATTTTTATCTGCGACATTTTTTGGTCTTCATGACCCACTATGGCACCACTGCATAGACCGAGTTTTGGTCTCGTGATCATACACATATAATTGCATTTTATCAACTGTAACAATTTATTTAATAAAGTTGGAAGCACTCGCTCAGAAACGGCCCAACACATTCTGTGCATAGTCCCGTCTTCTCTGCTTCTGATCAGCTGTGAGGATTGGACACCCGCTTTGCCGACAAATTTTTCATATTAAGTTCTTCATGCATTATGCAATGCACACGCTCCACACTGATCCCTAAGGTCTCTGCAATGCATGACAGACTAGTTCACCTGTCTTCAAGGATCATGTCGTGTACGTAATCCACAGTTTCTACGGTCATCACTGTTTTTAGTCTTCCATACCTCTCCTCACCTTCGGCCTCTTCCTGCCTCTCCAGAATTCTGCTACCCACGATTTCACTGTGCTATATCAAGGACTATCATTGACCGTTGTCTGTGTCAATTCATAAAATGCCTTCGCTCCCATATTCTTTGAGAAGAGGTATTTGATGACTACTCTCTTCACACATTTGGTAAAGTCACAATGTGCTCCGCCATGGTTACTTGAAACCTGCAACAGAAGAGAAGTATTTGAAATACATTAGCAGTTTTCCTGCTAAACATCCTCTAAAATATAACTACTTAACATACTATAAGTATTTTGAAATATAAGTTTATTTATTTATTAGGCCGGAAACTTATCTAACCCCCCTCGTATTTCAACACCAGGCTTTACAATTTAAACTTTTTGCGAATATAGACGTGTTTCTTTAAATGTTGAATTTTGATAATATGGAAAACATTGTTAATTCTCTAAAGAGCTAGTAATTTTATTCTACATAAAGAAGGCGTTAAAACATCTGGAATTCAAGGAGTATTCATCGAGTGTGTAGAAGTTCAATTTATCCATAAGTAAATATACTTAAAGCTTGCAGAGACAATCCCCGTTCAGTACGCTCGATCACACCGTGGTGAATGATGTTAACACTGCTGTTGTATATTATATTCGTCTTTCGCGGTAAGATAAATGAAAAAAAAAAAAACTATTCGCAACTTACCACAATTAGAAGGTTCGTAAGATCCTGTGGGATTATTAAAGTGGCAGCGAAGTTTTAGCTCTATGGGTTCTCCGTCTGTTGGAACCGGAAAAGAAACTGCACAGATCTGACACTTGCTATCAGTAGGGGTGGGCTGGCAACCATAGAGCTCACCCTACTAGACTGGAATCAGGGCCTAATTTATTAACGTCTTAAAATGTATTTGACAACATTCATATGCTTTATCAAATGTAAATTATGTTCTAACCTATAAATATTATCATATACATTAATATAAAAGCACCCTCATCTCTCTATCAATAAATATAAACGAAAATCACTATGTTTGTGACAATAACGCTTCAACCATCCCCGACCGTTTTCGGGCCTGGGATGGTTTTTATCATTTCACTGTGATGGTAGAACTTAGGAGAAGGGAATATATATACAGTGGCGGATCCAAGAGGAGGGCTATAACCCCCCTTGACGCTCAGGTATACACTGGATAAAATTGGCTTCAATCCTGCTTTACACTGGATAAAATGGCAAAATATGGTTTAGCCGCTCCCTTGATCATATCCTGGATCCGCCCCTGGATATATATATATATATATATATGGTCGAAAATAACAGATATTAGTGCTGAATCTATAGTGTTCGAGGTTGCTAAAACGAGCAATTGCACTTCCGATGCCGTTTAAATCCAAATTGAGCCCTTTGTGTCCAAAATGAAACATATTCCCCCCTTGCGAAGAACGAATATTCTGCTAGTATTATTATAATTACAAAAATTTTTTTTAAAAACTTTAAAAAGGACATTTTTATACTAACGCGTTCGCGTTCAGTGTATAATTGACATTATCATTTTTAATTGTAAATGCACACTACGCTTTAATTGGTGCTTTTAGTTATTTATGTAACGTATTTAAGCACTTTTTTTTTTAAACAAAAGACTCTAACACTTTAAAAAAACCAAAGATTAGTGTCATTAGTACTCATTATCTTTAAGTAAAACCTAATCTGGACACAACTTTGAAACAAGAATAAATAATTAAAACACTTCAGTTAATAGTTTAAGTTTCTTTCTTTGTAAATCAGATCTTATCTCAAAAGATTAAAATTTATACATACATGCGAAACATAAATCTAAGGTAATATTAGTATTTTCATGTGATTAGTAAAGGAGCATGAACTTCAGTTGAATTTCTACTGTGCTTTTTTTTTTTTTTTTTTTTTTTTCGTTTTCAATACTAAGTTACTTATAGTTTCAAATATCTGATTAATTCTTTAGAGTTAGAAACAGGATCGTCAATCACTTTGTCGTAATCAAAAACACATGATCTTTTTACGTATAAAAGGTAGTCTTCCAACAAATATTGTCCCAAACTAAAAATACAAACTCTTTTTGATTACATTCATAATTAAGAAAGTTTGTTTTCAAGATACTTGGGTACACAAAAAATGCTGTATACAGCGCAGAGACGGATTAAGCTGGGGCCAGGGGCCTAAGGCCCCTCAGTTTTTTGTGTGACTCTTAATTAAAACTATTATTTATATATTTTTGAAAGTTTATAATAAGCGTTACCTGTTATTATTTATTGGAAATTTTTTGAAACATTGGATATGGTTTCAGTTGCAGTTTTTCGGTTGTGCAATGTGTAAAACAATGATTGAGGTCCACAATGTCAACATCTAATCTAGGCATAATATCCTTCGGGAAAGAGTTAAGTTGGAAAGTTCTGTAGAACCCATGAAAAGTTGTAAACTCATGATATACTTATCATAGGCAGGGTTCTGGCTACCCCCCCCCCCTTCTCAGTTTTTACCTTCTAGAACCGCCGTTGATACACCGAGATATGTTGGACTATATAGATTTAAATTCGTGAACCAACTGAAGTGTACAAGGTAGACACACTTTACACTGTTTTCCAGCTTTGTATATCCATTCATATTCCTCACCCATGTTGTCTTCCTCTTTTCATTTCTATGGTTATGTTGTTTGCTGTCATCAGCTTCATTAGTTGGAGTTAATTATCCCTTTGAGCACCGGCGTTTTATGAAATATGGGCCTCCAGTTTAAGGTTGGATCCGAATCACCGTAATGGATCCTGCCACCAGGAATTCAATCCAGAACCCCCTGTAGCAAAGACGCGCGCGCTAGCCACGAGATATAATGTGTTTTCTGTGGATGTGTTTTAGTTGAAAATGTCTTCTTAATACACATACAGTACTACGCAGGGTTGGATTAACCCATCTGAAGGCCCGGAGCTAGAAAAAATGTGACCCCTGCTGACTTCACCTAATACATTTCTATGGAAGTACAGTAGGAAAGTTAAGGGAATATATTTCATATTTTTGGTCATATTTTATTCTAAGATAATGATTGTATTTTCATGATTCTTTTTAGATAGCTATTTGAGATTTTGATCACAGTGGAGGTCCCTGTTCACCTGGAGCCCGGGGCTGTAGCCCCCTTAATTCGACCCTGCTCGTACGTATGTCTTTAAGAGTCTTAATCCCGGCGAAATTAAAATACCGCTAATTTTACAGTAATTATGTGATATCTTCAAATAGATAAAAGATAATTGAAATATGGAACAAGAGCGCCCTACACAATATTATTTTGCGTAAGGTACCGTTATCACAAGTCACTTAGTGGCTTTCCGTTTTCAGCTGTTTAGAAACGCGAAAATAAATGCCGATTTTCAAAATGCCTCGAAATCGAAAGCAGGTAAAGTGCGGGACAAGAATAAACGACCAAAAATACCATTAAAACTAATGGTGTTTTTGGTTGTTTATTCTTGTCCCGTACTTTAAGTGAGTCGTCATAACGGTTTCTCATGTAAAATAATATTGTCTAGGGTGCTCTTGTTCCACATTTCGATTATCTTTTATCTATTTGAAGATATCACATAATTACTATAAAATTAGCGGTATTTTAGTTTCGCCGGGATGAAGAGACTTAAGGGCACCGAAGACCCAAGGTTTGGCTCTCTTGTAGACCCATTTCATGTATGGCATCAGCACTGAGGTGTGACATGAATGTTCAACAAATGCAGCTACATTTCCTGTAACCGGAAAAATGTTCTACTGACGTAATTCGTTAAAACAGGAGCAGGCTGAAGGTTAAAGAATAAGAAAGTATAATTTTAACTTTAACACTCCATGGCCATTCTGTACGTTATAGAAGACGAGTGCAATTGATAGTAATGTGAAAGGACGAAACGGAAGTACACTGTAAAAATAAAACACCATTGGAACACTTTTAGTACAGATGTCTAGAGGAAACTTGATGTAATAGTGTTCATAAAGTGTGCGTGGCGTGTCCAAAAGCGTTACTTCTTTAAAAACAGTATCTGGTATGACATATTTAAAACACTTCTCGGCAAATAGCTCGAAAACAAAGTGATGACATATATTTCGCACATTTGTACATATGTCTGAGACATACTTGGACAACATAGTATCTACAAGGGGTTAATTTGTGTCATCTGGAAGTGTTTAAAGTGTCGCTGTAATTTTTGCAGTGTAGGCAGAGATATCCTTCCCTTCACAGTATTCGTTTGGAGATGATGTGCTTTATTATTATTTATTTTTAGCATTGAGACACCGATGATCAAAGGTGCCCGAACTCTGAAGTCGGCGTTGACGAGTTCAGAACTCGTTCAATCAATCTTACCTTCATGAAGTGAACACGAGTTCCAAATCAGGATGTGAACGTAATGTTGGATTGATGATGTGAGGGTGAGGTTAGTCTAAAGTGCACACTTTTCCTCTTTAGCACCACATGTACTCCCGAGTTCGATCACCGGTGAAAGCTCCCATTTGGACTAACTTTATGAACACGCCATCAATCCGACATCACACTCACTTAGTATCACACTCTTCATTTTGACACGATGCTCACATCATGATTTAGAACTCACACTGACTTCGTGAGTAGGGTATGAGCCCAGGAGCGTCATTTCAGATTTTGCTTGGGGGGGGGGGCAAGACCCCTTGATATAAGTAAAAATTCGCGTTTTTCACTGATTTACTATTATTATATTGATAAAATCTATATACATCTCAAACTCAGGGGGGTGCAAATGCCCCTCCCTGCCCCCCCTAAATGACGCCCCTGTATCAGCCTTTTAATATTCGTAGATGGGCAAATGATTGTTGCGGAAGGGAATAATGGGTCGGAAAAAAAAAAACCAGCAAAGCAAGTAAAGCCCGCACGATCTTAGAGGATGAACATCAACAGTGAGTTCCGTCTGGCTTCGAGTGAATATTCTGTTGTTTACACTCCAAACCGAAGAATCTATTTATAATATAAAATCGTCTTAGTCTGTGAGTAACGCTAATTCCTAATAGTTAACAATTGTCGCTCCCCTACGCCCGCTGCCTGCCTTTGTTTGAAAATGGATAATGATGAAGCTGAACGCAAACATGCGTTGCTACCTATTATGAAAACAAGAACCGTATTAAATGTAAATGAGGTTGTAATTAATTATAATACTTTATTCGGAATCCGGAGGTTCAATAACGCGTTTACAGCTCTCCACTGACTTCTATCCTTAGCCAACTGGATCCGATTTCTAGTTTGTATTCCTACTTCTGTGAGATCCATCTTAATATTGTTGTCCCATCTGTGCCTAGATCTTCTGAATGGTCGTTTTTCGTTTGAATTTCCAATTAAAACTTTATCTGTCCACCTATGCCTCTTAGACTTGATGACTCTAATAATGTTTGGTAAGTGGTATAAATTATGTAGTTCCTCGCTAGAAGTTTCTGCCATTCCCTATTCCCGTTCCTCTTGGATCCGAATATTCGTTTCAGGATTTTTTTCTCAAATGCTTTCAGTGTGTGTTCTTCCCTCAGTAAGCGACCACGTTTTGCAACCATTCAATACATTATAGTAAATCCACAAGTATTTTTTCCTTGCCAAGCACAATATAATTTATGAACTAAGCAAGATGAAAATAGTATATTAACTACAGACAGTTGTTACTTTTTGCCTTTAGAACATCAGCAAGATGAACCCAGTAACAGTAAACACGAGTTGCTGTTTGGCTGTAGGACATAACTAACATGAACACGGTATATAAACTATAGACAGTTGTTACCGTTTACCTTTAGGACAGTGCAATATTTAACGAGCTTTACCGCCAACGTACATAAAGAATACTATCTTTGGCATATCGTAGCCATATTTAGATTTTAACAGTAATATTTCTGTAACCGTAAGTTGGTTGGACAAACTAAAATAATAATAATAAAGAGGTAAGCAGTTACAACTTACCATTAATCACGATTTTAACTTATAGCATACAGCGAGCCGACGGTTTGGGAGAAAAGGTATATTAACGTCATATGTGGATTCTGAAGCAATTTAGTGACGCTGTTTGTGAATTTCAGTTGTCTATGGATGAAGACCATCCCCGTCTGTAATAGTCAACGAACAATAGGAAAAATTAAGTATGGGTTTACTTTAGCGGAACTACAATATCAGGACCACCAAAAATAAATTAGGTAATCGGTGTTCAAAAACACCACACTACAGGACTTAATCTCCGTAACGGCAAACACGAAATATTTACAAGAATATGTCTCATTAGTTTGTTGCGGAGGAAGTTATCGTGTATATTTTCGCACAAAGGCTAAGTATAATTGCATTATCTTCGCTATGACGTGTGTGTGTGGGAGAATTTTTTTTTCTATTAATATATATCATTCACTCCGTGTACTGCTGGTTTTTGCTTTTGTGAACTTGTTATGCCGCTTCCATATAGTACATCATTAACAAAACATTTAACATATTTCTCAAACATCTATATGCAAAATCTGAAGAAGAGCGTATACAGTCAAGGTTTCCGATCTTACGTCTTTAATTATTATTATCATTTACTTTCGTCATTCTCAAGGTCATTATATGGGAAATATGTAATTATTCATGCATTTTTATATAAACATATTTCCACATTACTTTTACTCTCTAGGTGGAAATCAGTGTCAGATTAGTGCTGGGAAAGCAGCTTTGTAGTGGTATTCATATTTAAAATACGAATGGCCGAAACATTTCGCTGGAGAAGATCCGGATCTGGTTAGATCTGGATCCGAACTTGAATCCGTGTCCATATTGTGTATCTTAAATCGAAATTCGTGTTCAGTGATTTAAGTATAGATCTGAAATTCAGATCCGGATGAAAGGTACCCATGTTTCCTGAGATCGCAGTTATTTATTATCAGTGCGCATATTTTGATTTATTCAGCTATCATGATTTTTTTTTTTTTTTTTTTTTTTTTTTTTTTTTTTTTTTAAGAAATGTATTTGATGTTTTCAGTAGACAATGGGGAAAATGAAAACTTTGAGTTTTACGTCCCATAGTTATGCCGGCTACGCTATAGGAGATGGTGATGATGAGAAATGCATGCAGTGATGGAATGAATACAGTGAAGGGGAACGCGAGAACCCGAAAAATCCCCGAAAAAACATCTATACGAAAATTAGAATGAGTAAAACAAAATGTTGCTAAATAGACAAGAAAATTTTATATTCGTTTTATTGTTCTTATTTACTGCTCTTTTGACATGAAGTTTTCCACATACGTGTCTTTGCCGATTATACACATACTAACATTATAGGAAATAACGGGCGAATTCGTTATCAAATTACATTCCTACAATCACATATTTATAGACATGCGACAATAATTTTGGAGATGAGTGTACATACATGTAAACCATAAATCTAACGTAATATTAGTATTTTCATGTGATTAGTAATGGAGCATGGACTTCAGTTGCATTTCTTCTGTACTTTTTTCGTTTTCAATACTAAGTTACTTATAGTTTCAAATATCTGATTAATTCTTTAGAGTTAGAAACAGGATCGTCAATCACTTTGTCGTAATCAAAAACACATGATCTTTTTACGTATAAAAGGTAGTCTTCCAACAAATATTGTCCAAACTAAAAACACAAACTCTTTTTGATTACATTCATAATTAAGAAAATTTGTTTACAAGATACTTGGGTACACAAAAAATGCTGTA
This sequence comes from Thermobia domestica, assembly GCF_964235325.1. Classification (NCBI taxonomy): domain Eukaryota; kingdom Metazoa; phylum Arthropoda; class Insecta; order Zygentoma; family Lepismatidae; genus Thermobia; species Thermobia domestica. The sequence goes on along the minus strand of NC_137454.1, from coordinate 24,242,561 downwards.
TACAGCGCAGAGACGTATTAAGCTGGGGCCAGGGGCCTGAGGCCCCTCAGTTTTTTGTGGACATATAATTAAAACTATTATTTATATATTTTTGAAGGTTTACCTCTACACTGTTTGTCCTCTACAAAGCTCACTTGGTACGAACTGGGATCGAACCAGGGACCCCACGCACCAGAGTTGAAAGCTCTATCACTTAGTCATGCCTCTTAGACTGTGGGAAGTAAATAGACTTTAAAATGTGTTTAATATTTATTTTCTTCTTTTTTTGAGAGGGCCGCTGTGGTTTAGTGGTAGAGCGTTCATCTCGGGTGCATGGAGTTCTTGGTTCGATCCGAGCTCACGCCAAGTGAGCTTTGTGGTGGACAAACACCGTGTGCGTGAGTTTTCTCGAGGTTCTTCTCTTTCCTCCCACTTTCTTCATTCCACCATGTCATTTCCTTTGTCATCATCAGCGTCTCCTGTAACCTAGCCAGCATAACTGTGGGATGCAAAACTTAAAAAGATTTCATTTCATTTTTCTTTGAAACAATTACCGTACCTTTGATACGTTACTATGGTTTCTATATATGAACAATGGTATGGCTCAAATGCCGGAATTGGAGGGGGTAGCACTCGACTCTAGGTACTAGGAGTCCCTACTTCGACCCCAGGCCAAAATGAGGTTGCGGCTGACAGCATCATGTTCGTAGATGTTCTTGTGATTTCCCCTTCCCTCTCACATTCCACTAATTCTTTCGTTTTCACTTTTATTGATCATCCATCTCCTTTAGCCTATAAGGCATAATCGTGGGGCATGAAACTAGAGATTTCATTTCACTTTTCAAATACCAGCAAAGAGATGACTAGACTCTTTAACATCCTGGATTAGTAAATGATGATCTTGGATTAGACCGTCCTTAATTTTAGACCAAGCGACTGAACCCCCTTTTTACTGGTGCTTTTTGATAATGTATCTTGCCCATAACAGCTACATTTCTTCCTCGCCCAGCACAGCGTTTGTGTCTTTATCAAGATACCTAGTCTTACCCTAAATACTGTCCCAAAGTTCTAAGTACATTAGTACAATAAGGTTAGAGTTATTTTAATATCCTAATAACATGAGTTACGTGGGTGCAGTATGAACCAAAATCACAAATAATTATTGAAAATGACCACCATTAGCATGCATACAGTCCTTAATTCTTTGTGGCTACTACTCATCAATTGCATTATGCAATACATCAACTGGAAAATCTTCAGCTGTCTTCCGAAGAGACTGCTTTAAACTTTCAATATTGGGATATCTCATCTTGAAGCTTGGATCACAATTTGTAGTCCAAAAGTTTAGGTCAGTTTCAGAGGGCCAATCTGAAGTGGAAATGAAGTCCGGAACATTTGCCTCCAGTCACTGCTGGGTTGTCCATGACTTGTGTGCTGGGGCTGAGTCCTGCTGGAAGCTCCAGTTCTTCCATGGAGGAGGGTGTTTGTGAGATTCTTTACTAGTCCCTCAAGCACTGTCTCGTGCTAACATTTTGGCTGCAGTTTTGATCCTCTTTTCACAGAAATGGACCTCCGTTGTGCCCTCGCACCTCAGAAGCTTACACCCTACAACACCATGACTGAGGCAGGATGCTGCCCTCTCTTGATCCTTGGAGCCTTTTCACCAGTTCTTTAGAGAATGTAGCAAATATCCTGTCATTTTAGGCATTGAAAGTCTTCTCAACACTGAAAATCTTTCCATCAGTGAAAAGGATTCAACGGTGCCCATTTGCTGCGTAACGCTTAAGTAAGCGCTTTGCTTTTAGGAGCTTCTGGTGCATGAGTTCATTTGTCAGATGTCCTTTGGGTTGTTTGTAAGCATGGAGTCCTACGTCACTGCTTAACGTGCAAGACATAGATATTTTCGATATCTTTAGCTCACGAGACATAGCTGACTATTTCCTAAATTTATTCCGTCGGATGCGCACCACCATTGCTTTCACAAGTTCCGGTATTCGTACTGTACGTGGTGTTCCATACCGTAGGCGACCTTTCACAGTTCCAGCTTAACAAAGCGCTAGATAGTACGATAAATAATACATTATTTATTTATTTATTTGTTACTAAGTTGCAGCTTCTGGAGGGTTTTGAAAATCTCCCCTGGTGATTTGTCTACCTTGTGCAAGGCTATCACGACCACACGATTTTCATGTTCGCCCCATTCCGTCCTGTACACTTACAACTGACATCTTTATACTTCTTCTTCTCATCCAGCGATGATTCACGCTTACGATATCACTCTTGACGTTGCTCGCTTGTACGGACGAAATACAGCCAGCCTCAAAAGTTGGGACATTATTAATTGTAAGACTAGTTAAGATCCAGTGCAGCTTTACGCAGGGGTGCCCACAAGGGGGGGCTATGACGCAAACTGCGTCATTGAAATATTTGGGGGGGGTTAAAAATCTATATAAATATGTTTGACGGGGGGGGGGGTAAAAATTAATCGAAAAGATTTTTTTCATGGAAGAATACCTATGGATAGACAATTGCGGGGGGAGGGTGCGTCATGGACATAAGGGGGGGTGAGCACCACTGCTTTACGTAAAGTTCATTCATCGTCATGGTGTAATACCTTACATTTAATTGTAAGAATTCCAGAACTTTCTGCAAATCTACTAGCTACAGCTCTCAGCTGACGTCAGACTTGCCCCACTGCGATTTATATTCCGTGAGATTTGGGAAACTAACGTCATCTCGTGGATAGAAGGCTCACTATCTTTTAGACTACCCTGCGTTAATCGTTGTTTGAAATCGTCGTGACTAAGTGATCAGGATTCCCGTGTTCAGTACAGGAAATCCGGATTCGATTCTCAATAGAAATGTATGTTCGAATTTTATGTTAAGTAGTAGGTTCACGATTTTTTTTCCTTATCTTTAACAGGGTCGCCCTGATCCAGGTTTAATTTGTGGGAATTATATAGAAATATGATGAAACCGTGGAGCACGTGTTTACGCGTAGGACAAGTTTTGTTACATATAGGTTTTACTGAGTACACAGCAACTCTTTAATATTGTTCTTCGGTTAGCTGGGGACTCCACCCTCGCACTGCAAGAATACATTTGTGAGATTATTCTTTGCGAAAAATTTAAATCTCTTTCTCTCTTACAATATACATTTCAATAAAAGAAATGGTAAAAATTTATGTCACTCCAAGTGCTAACAGTTTTCAAGAATTCACTTCAAGAAAAACGGGACACTCAAGGTAGGGTTACTTACGAGACAAGAGTTGAGGCTACAGAAAATAAAAAAAATGGGAGACTCACAGTAGGGATGCTTACGAGACAAGAGTTAAGGCTACAGAAAATAAAAAAAAAAAACGGGACACACACGGTAGGGTTGCTTACGAGACAAAGAGTTGAGGCTACGGAGAAAAACGGGACACTCATGGTAGGGTTACTTACGAGACAAGAGTTGAGGCTACAGAAAATAGAAAAAAACGGGACACTCACTGTAAAGTTGCTGATGAGACAAGAGTTGAGGCTACAGAAAATAAAAAAAAAAACGGAACACTTATGGTAAGGTTGCTTACATGACAAGAGTTGAGGCTACAGAAATAGACAAAACGGGACACTCACTGTAGGGTTGCTTACAAAACAAGAGTTGGCAGGGTGTCTATCGGTCACGAAAGTCAAGAAAAAGTCACGAAATTTAGTTTTTGGGTCACGATTTTTTCTTATGTGTACAAATATAAGTATAGACTGAAAAATTTTGTTTTATAAACCGTCAAAATTCACCTCCAAAAATGTCTATGGTCGGCTTTAGGCGCTCCAAAATCGCAAGCAAAACACGTTTCTGTCGTATGCGTGAAAATTCGGCCCAATTCATTCTTGAGAATGTTACTAAATTTCATGATTTGGGAAAGACAAGGTCACGATAAAGTCACGAAATTTCATTTTGGAAATTTAGTAGACGCCCTGGTTGAGGCTATAGAAAATAAAAAATGGGACATTCACAGTAGGGCTGCTTACGAGACAAAGAGTTAAGGCTACAGAAAATAAAAAATGGGACATTCACAGTAGGGCTGCTTACGAGACAAGAGTTAAGGCTACAGAAAATAAGAAAAAAAACAGGACACTCACGGTAGGGTTGCTTACGAGACAAAGAGTGTAGGCTACAGAGAAAAACGGGACACTCATAGTAGGGTTACTTACGAGACAAAGAGTTGAGGTTACCTTATCTCGAAAAGGTGTCATGAAAACGTCTTGTCTCGGAAAATTATCTGTTTCTATCAGGGTTGGCAAAAACCATGGTTTTTATTAAAAAAACCAAAAAAACCAGGTTTTTTTGGTTTAAACCAGGTTTTTATGGTTTAAATAATTTGCTCTATATATTCATATCATATATGGACAGAAATAAGTTTCTTTCGCCTTGATGTTATTATGCAACAACCGGGTTATGCTGGAAGGGGTCACATAAGCTTAAAGCGGAATAAAAACCGCTTCTCGAGTTACATCCGAGAGAAATTGTCCTCCATTTGAACTCGGAACCAGGAGTAATTGGCCACAAATGCGATACGTCTGCCGACTCACTCAGAAAGGAATCCTGATTTAAAAAAAAAAAAAAAAAAAAAAAAAAAACGTTGTACTGATCTTTACATGCTTCTTAATATAACTGTCAAGAGTCATTTCAGAAGGACAAAAAGATAAACGGTTGCACATATGAAACCATTACACAGAATTACATATGAACAATTTTAAAGTACTACGGAGTACAAAAGAACTAATTTAGATCAAGTTAGTTAACAACGACTTTTATTGGTCCAAATTAAAGAAATACACCGACTTAATCTGCATATCAATAAGAAAAGTAAATAAAGATACGAATTATTTCAGTCCACTTTGGCTCAGACTCATTTATACATAAATAGATACCAAAGATACTTATTTCACTAAATGCCTCTCGTGGGGTCTGTATGACCCCCCCCCCCTCACACACACAAAAAGTACGGCATTTTCGATGTATTTTATCAATAGTAAACATTGAAACGAAACAATATTTAGAATTTTTCTTCGATTGCAATTACATAACAATAATAACTACAAAAAGATCACAAAATAAACATTTATAAACGCATAAAAAAAGTTGCTTTTGTATTATAATCTTTTTGAGTAATTAATGGGGAATTCAGGTCTGAATATAATACGAATAATACACGAGAGTGAAACGTGATAACCCACAAATGTGTGTTCATCAAGATTTTACAAACACTTACACTTTTACGAACATTTTTTTGTTTTTTGGTTTAAACCAGTTGGTTTTTTTGAAAAAACCAGCTGGTTTAAACCTTGGTTTAAACCACCTTGGTTTAAACCAGCCAACCCTGGTTTCTATTGAAATAGCCTGTCTCCCCTCCTGTCTCCCTGTTCACGATAAACTGGCATATGAGGGATATTCTTTCTATAAACATCTATCGTTGCGTATGAGACGAGACGAGACGAGAAATAAAGCTGTCTCCTCTTGTAAATTTTGTAAAAAGCCTCGTCTCGAAATTTTTGAATTTCATGTAGATGTTACCAGAATCCTTTCGCATCACAGAAAGACCACGAAGGGTGTGATGTAACACCTAAACCATATTTATTGCTGAAGTATATCGTGCTACAACTTGCGTATCTTTAAACGTTAATAAATTGTCGTCATTGTGCCGTTACAATTACGTAACACTGAAACAGTTAACACTTCAGTGAACTAGTGTTAACCACGAGGTTCTAGAATATTTCTTGTCTCGTCTCGAATTTTAAAAATGTCTCGTCTCGACTCGTTTCTCAATATTATTATGATGGCGAATGCTATGCCAATGAGTCTCGAAGTGGACTATCGAATCTAATTTTCAGAATTAGAAGCCCCAAGTAAAACGATCGAATTTCGAAACAGAATTTTCTGTTGTGCTATCGTTTCGAAAACTGCCATAGAAGGAAAGATGGAAGGAAAGCGAGGAATAGGAAGAAGAAGAGGAACTGATCGATCATTTGAAAAATAAAATTAAATATAGGGAACTGAAGATCGAGAAACATGGAAAAAACATTTCCAGGCCCAAACCTAGAATTAAATAAAATAATAATAATAGAAATATCATTAGTCTTGGACCTGCCAAAAGGAATAATAATAATAATAATAATAATAATAATAATAATAATAATAAAAGAAATAGACAGCGAGGAAGAAAACAGGACTCTTTCCGTTTACATTTCTCTCGATACATGGACCAACTTTCTGAAAAAGCAGTGAGTCCCATTAAAAATGGGACATCTAGTCATTAGCTATGAACATTTTTAAAGTTATATCACTTATGTATATATCGTTCGTGTGTTTTGTTTATTTTCCGTGTAAAATAAACGAAAAGAAATCACAGTGATTTTTGTTTTAGATGCTATTCTTAACTGAAGAAGTTAAATCTATATCAGATAACCATGCAATCAATATTTTATCTCCAGATAGCCATTTTATCATTAAGGACTGTATTTCTGTGTTGGTATATACGTATAAAACGTGACTTGGAGTAAACATTAAGATGGAAGTTGGGGACATAAGGGTCATTTGGGAGGTGCGGATCTCTTTCTGGACGATGTATGTAGAGTCGATTGAAGTTATACATCCTAAAAGAATAAAGTGATGCAATATGCTGTTAACATATTTTATATATATATAAGAAAGTGTTTATGTTTGTGACTTAATAACTCTTGAAACACCTGAGCTATCTCGATCAAATTTTGAGCATAGATGAGGTTCGGGATGATATTCTTTATCATTTCACTTTAACGGTGCAGTTGAGGGGAGGGCGAGCGGAGAGATATATAAAAATGATCCAAAATGACCGATAATGCTGTTGAATTTATAGTTTTCGGGGTCACTGAAATGAACAGTGACAATTCAGGCCAGCAGTGTAAAGAAGGGGAGATATAAAAATGATCGAAAATGACCGATATTTAGTGGCGAATCCAGAGTTTTCGGAACCCCTGTGATGAACAGTGACACTTCCAATGCCGTTCAAATCCAAATTCAGCCCCGCAACTTGGGAAAGTAGAATGGGCAGATATGTAAAAATGATCGAAAATGACCAATATTAGTGTCGAATCCATAATTTTCGGGGCCGCTGAAAAGTGTCATTTCCGATGCCATGGCAGATGAACAGTGACATTTCCGATGTCGGTTAAAGCCATTTTACCGAGCGAAGTAGCTCAAGTGGTAGAGCGTTGGCTTCGCATTCGGGAGGTCGCGGGTTTGATTCCCGCTGCCGACCATCCTGATTGGGGTTTTCCAGGGTTTCCTTTAATCCTACCAGGCAAACGCCGGGATGGTACCTACTAAAACAGGCTCTGGCCGATACCTTCCCAAATCTTTTCCATTGTTGTTATTATTGTTATTGTTATATAACCAGTATAAAATGGCTTCAGAGCTGTATCTGGTAATTGTTAAATAAATAAATAAATCCAAATTCAGCCCACAATAGTATTTTTTTAAATTTATATAGATTATTCATTATTTTCTAATTTTTTTGGTTTTGTTTTTGTTTCTATCAATTCGAGAGTGCTTCAGTAATAGTAAAATATAACTGACCGACGTAACATATTATTGATTTTTCTTATTTTAACCCGGCGAAGCGGGTAATTGACGCTTTTTTTTTTAATTTTGAAATCCAAGGGGACACTAAAGAAGTTCGAATTATCAAAAAGTATACATTGCTAAATACCTAAGATAGGGATGTATCAATACCACTTTTTCACCGACTGATACGGCCGATACTCCCGATACCGATACTTTTGGACACATTTCTTCAGAAATTTCCAGAATAATGAAATGATCAACATTGTAATAGGGTATATTAGATGTAAGGCCAAAATTTGACATACAAAGGCAAAAAGCAGAATATCATATTAGGTTCCACACACAAAATATATTTCCTCTAAACTTAATCCAGCTCACATAAAATGAATTAAAATGCAGCAAATACTTATGTAGTGCAAACTTAATTCTAAGAGTCAGTGATTGATATTTAGAGTGATAATGTACTTTGATGGTTACATTATATTTGCTAGGCTCTATTACATACATATAATGCAAATGGATACTACCGTTACAAATTTTTATTGTTTACAAAATTGTGTGTGCTGAACCAGGTCTTGCTATATGTATCATTAATAAGAGGGTTATTTAGGCGAAGTCGAGAGCGCTAAAACAATTAACTTAAGAACTAATTGTTTTTAACCAGTGAAAATTTTCTACAAGATATTTTCAACAGTTATATGCATTGTTATGAACTAATTCTTAACCTCCAGTTCGCTTTTCGAAATTCATAGTTTTTACTAAAGGATTGTTCATCCCACTAAGGAAATATCTAATACATCCGTCTCGCATAAAAACTGTATCATTGAAAAAAATGACATACAAAAAACCTGGTAGAAACTTTCTTCCAATTCTGAAATTAATGTTTTTTTTTTTTTTTTTTTTTTTTTTTTTTTTTTTTTTTTTTTTTGTAAATGCAAAGTGTAAATACTTGATTGTAATTGTATAACTTTGAAAAAGTAACATTAAAAAATAATAAGAAGTAAATTCCATATTCTATTCAAATTTTGTAAAAAGTTAGTAAAAATACAGACTGAAAAAAGGGTATTTACAAAATGCCATTCATTTGTAAATAGTTTAGAAATATTTGAACGCAATTTAGTAATTTGCGACATCACTTGTTACACTCACTCAATTTTTTAGTAGTTGAAATTCAGTAAATGCAAATCCCAATGAAGAAACATAAGTACTTCGACTGTTTCAGGTTTCATTTTACTTCTTGAATTATCGTATATGTGTCCACCAATACTAAAGAGACGTTCACTTTCAACTGATGATGAGGACAGCACTGAATATTTCTTCATGAGTTGTACAAGTAAAGGAAACCTATTTGTCATGTTTTCATCACGATATAGAATCATATTCATCATGTCTTGGGCCTGCTATCCTGACTGAGAACCATGGGCTTTTCTTCACCACTATTTTGGCATGGAGGGACTAAAAATATCAGTTGATTACGAGTAGTGCAAATCCAAGGCGTACATATGCATAAAGAAATCGATGAGTACAATTGATGATAATAATTTAGATTAACTATGAGTCTAAAAGAAATCGATGAAATAGGCTTGTAAGTGTTACTATTAGTATTCAACAAATTGAAAATAATTCGAAAAATGTATCGGTAAATATCGGTATCCAGTTACCGATACCGATATATCAGTACATCCCTAACCTAAGGGAACAAAATTATTGTATCTATATGACAAAAAGTAATATGCAGCGAACTTTAGCTTTAAGAGAGCATGTTATTTGCGTGAAACAATATCGCAAACAAAGAAGCAACATTTATTTACTCGTACATAAATTAAAGACACACGTACCATGCGAAAGTACAGCACTACGTGCACTGAATTAACACACAAACCTACAAAGACGAGTAATAACCGTAATTATTTGTTTTCACTTAAAGAAATTCGTGATCTTCATTTGGTTTCAATTAATTCTTTTCACATTACCAACAAAACCTTCAGTTTCATTTATTCGTATAATATGTTATGAGTAACATTTGGATGAGATTCAGTAGATCATCGTAACAATAAATAGTCACATTGAAAATTTTTCAACCATTTCGGAAACTTCTGATGAGGTTGATACACTCTGTTTCTAAATTCATTGCCGATCTCGTTTTTATCTTCTCTAGATTGTGTTTTTGTGTCCATGTTCCACACGGCGACTTCTGGATAACTGGAGACGAATTGTAACTGCATTATTCTGTTTACAATCAGTCCTACACTATAAATATTTTTTGTATTAAATTTCTTCGAATTATGCAAACAAGAGATTGAAAAGTTCTGTTTATCTGCAATCTTTTGCCATTGTGTGTAATGTAGTTTTCAAGGGGTACAGAGAATAATGTATTGTGCTCAAGAGCAAAATTTTATTTTTACTGAAACATTATAATCTATATATATAAAAGAGAACGTACAAATCCTTTGTCCGCTCATCACGCTAATACGGCTGAACCAATTTCTTTTATTTTTGGGGGGTTATTAGGATTTGGACCCTAGATGGTTTTTATCATATCACTTTAATTTTCAATTACCAGTGTCTTGAGATAATTGACCATTCAGGTGTCCATTACGTACAAATCCTTTGTTAGTTCATCATAGGTATAAAAATAAACGTATGTATATGCAACCCGCATGACCGTGTCACTCGGCGGGTTAACATAAATGACAGGCGTTATAATGGTTTTTATCATATCACTTGAAAGCGAAAAAGTAAAAATTATCTAAGTAACAAAGTTTATTGCGTTCGGGGGTGACCGCAGCGAAGCGGGGCGGGTTAACATAAATGACAGGCGATATAATGTTAACATTTACTGCAATCTTCTATGGTTTTTATCATATCACTTGAAAGCGAAAAAGTAAAAATTATCTAAGTAACAAAGTTTATTGCGTTCCGGGGTGACCGCAGCGAAGCGGGGTGAACGCTGCTAGTACTTAAAAAAAAATTAATGTGAAAAAAATATTCGGTTTCACAATCATGCAATATATGCGTAGTACCAGTCGCCCCTGGAAAAAGTAATTTTATAGTAACTAGTTGTTCCAAACCTTCGAATTTTTGCAAGTTGCCTGCGCGCTAGCGACATCTCTCGATGTCTGGTAGAAGGCGTGTAACTAGCGACAACTATTACCTGACTGTCTACTGCTACTGTCTACTGCTGGGAATTAGCGTGACCGACAAACTGAAGCGTCTTCTGTTTATACTGTAATAAGGACATTTTCGCCTAGATGGTTATGCAGCCCGTACGTAAATCTTTTAACCCTAGAAAGTCCGCGTTCGCATCTGCTACTTGCCTGCGCTGGTTTTAAGTAGCTTTCAGAGTATATTCAATTTGAGTTAAAGTGTTGAACTAAATTTCAAAAAAGAAACTTTTCAAGGAATTGTACTTTTTATTTAAAAAAAAATCTAAATACAGTGCGTAAAATTGCTTATATATGATATCAGATTTCTTATATAAATAATGCAGAAAACCAGTGTTATAACTAACATTCGACAACGTCTATGAAAGCCCAAGTGTTTACATAAAGGAGAAAAGTAACATTTTAAAAAATAACACAAGTTTTCGATATAAAAACAAATGAAAGGAGTTTTGGGTGAAACAAAAGTGGGTAGCACCTACGATCAAGGGTGCTGTCAGGTCGGCCCTTACAACATGAATTATTATTATTATTTAATAATAGACCAAGCTGGATGTACAAATGCTTCTTTTCGGAGTTACAGGCTGCCGAAAACATGCTCCAAACCTGAGATCTACCGTGGTTGGGTCAAGACTTCACTTGAAATCTAATATGTGGGCTATCCAAAAAAATACATGTTTCAGAATCCTAAGGTACACACGAAGCAATTTTTATAGACGGAGTTTAGCTACGGGCATATAATTTGTAGTACTCTAGAACTACCTCCATAAAAATTGTTACGGAAGTACTGCACGATCCTGAAACTTGGATATTTGGATAGGGCACATACTAGTTTCTAAGAGAAGTCTTGACCCGACTACTGTAGGTCCCATAACTTTGGAGCTATGGACTTTTAAAAATCATTTTTTCATGTTTTCGGCAGCCTATAACTCCGAAAGGAAGCATTTGTGCACCCAAGATGGTCGGTAGTTTTTGTCTTATCTTGGTGTCATGAATCACCTCCCAAACGTTGTCGGTGTTGTTTTGAAACACCCCATGTGTATATATATCACTTTTTCGTTACCAAGGTATATGGCACATGGGTCGACAGTTTAACATAGGATCCTATCTACATATACTGCCACCAAGGATTGAACGCGAGTCTTTCGTAGCCAATATTTATCTATAAGGGAGTCATTTTCATCATTGTGAAATCAACAATTATTTCATAAACATGTATGTTTAGAAAGGAGAAAGTGCTCGCGTGTAGCTATGTATAGTTTTCGTGTGATGGCTGTAGTGCACACAGTCCTGTATACGATTTCCGGTACGAGTTGACCAGCATTGTGAGGGAGTTGGGGAGCTGTTGGAATTGAAAAGTGGTGTAGAAAGCCATAAATAACTGGAGTAGGAGTTACACGCTGTCAACACGTTATTTGTCTAAAAAGTTTTTTTTTTTTTTTTTTTTAACCAGGTAATTTGAATGATCTTTATTCTCTCCTTACCAATTGTTATTTGGGCAAATAACTCAGTAACAGTGTACAGTACGAGAATTTTTGAAAGTTGACCACTGCATACTCGTTAGATGTTATTAAATCGATAATTTACAGTTGACGAATGTGTGATGTAGAAGCATGCTTCTACGATCGAAAAAATCACTAACAAGTAACACTTCGCTCTTTTGAATTCGAAATGGCGGAATGCGACACGTATCCGGAAAGAGCTAGTCCTAATGAAGATATATGTGGATTCCCAACGTCAGTCAGCACAATGTGTTTCGGAGGTACGGGCCTGTAAAGTTAACATAGGAATGCATATGAATGCAATGTCTGGGCATTTCCTTGCCGTCTCTTTCTGCTAACCTGAATATAGTGTAACACTGTGGGAGAAGACACACCGCAAGAGTCCCAGGATGATGCCAAGAATTTGGCTGGAATATATATAGGAGTTACTTCCGACTGCATATGGAAAAGATAGAGAGGGAAGAAAAATTAGGAAATAAAAATGTTTAAATGAAAGAATTTGGTTCGGAAGGATAATTGCTATTTAGATAATATGTGTTATGTACTGGAAAATAAAGTAAAAAGAGAAGGCAAATGATAATAAATAAATTTGTCAAGATCTAGTATTTAATGTTTTGAGCATGAAGGTATGTGGTAAACTTACACGTCTCCTGTTTTCGAAACGGCTTCTAACAGCGCGTCAGATCCGTGATAAATTTTGTTAAAGTAACTGGTGAGACGTCAAGGAAATACCGAGACCAGTGTTTTTCAAAGTGTGGGTCGTGACCCATTGGTGGGTCTCGGCTGTTTTTGGTGGGTCGCGAGAAGTTTTTCCTTTTAATTATGAAAATTTTATTTTGATGCAGTACCATATGTTATGAAGTACTACCGGTACTTAGAAAATGAAAATTGGAAGCGTTTGTTAATGAGATAAAGAGTAGGTTAAGTGGTTACTCAGAACCTGGCCCTGTTGTGCAGTTAGTGGAGATGCTGGGTTAGAATGAAGAATGTGTGAGTCAAAATCTGTCACGGGGTAGGGTATTGCGTCGGGAGTAGTGTCAGCTTTGTGGTACCTTTCTATGGGAACACTAACTCTCTTTACGCATGCGTACAGTTTCATATGATACAGTTATTGAGAAAGAATGTCTATATGTATTTGAATAAATGTTCGTGGGTCACAGTGTACTTTTATTATTTAAGGTGGGTCGCAGTAACAACAAGTTTGAGAATTACTGACCTAGACTATTTCCTATGGATTCCTATGTTAACTTTACAGGCCCATGTCTTCCGAACCAATTTGTGCTGATTGACGCTGGGAATCCTTACGCATCTTCATTGGGACTGGCTCTTTCCGGATATTAGTTGCATTCCGCCATTCCGGATTCAAAGGAAGGTAAGGGACGAGGCAGGAGAATAAAATAAACCAGTATTGCCAGTGGACGAGAAGATATGGATTCACGAGAATTGTTTCTTTCTGCAAAAACTATCTGCAATAGCCATCGGTGCTTTTATTTCCGTGGCATTACTGCCAATATTAACGCTTTTTTTATTGTTTTGTTTTGTTTACTGCTTGTTTTCTAGGCGAGGTTGCTGAGAATGGGAGCATCATCAAACTATGATGTCACATAGCATTCATTTTGAAATGAGTTCTATTATTCTATTAAAGGAACTAATACTTTTTCGTTTTGAAAATCTTTCGTAAAGTGCAGAAATGTTAGTAGCTAGCACCTATGATAACCTTCAGCAATGTTATCCTAGACACTATAGGAAGCCAGTGAGCCCGCGTAGTAGCGTAGTAGCTAACGCATCCGCCTTTGGTGTGAGCGGTCCCGAGTTCGATTCTCGATGGGGACACACTCGGGAAGATATAACAGCTTTTTCAGGCATACCATCCTGAGTGAGTTTTTTCCGTGGTTTTCCTCATTCACACCAGCAAATGCTGGGATGGTACCCAGCATAATGGTCCGAGACCGCTTCCTTCTTTCCTTCCTCTCCAATTCCCTGGTCAGTGTGATCGCCTAGGGACGTCATTATTATGTGTGACAGGCTAACATGGCCATAAATACTGAAAGCCCAGAAATCTAATTCCTAATCCTAACTATAGGAAGTCAGAGTGCTTTGTATCGGAGGAATATTAATCGACCATCTGTGTAATGAAGGCAGTTACACTGTTCTTGTATACGTGAATATTACTTACTTACTCCTCGGCGCTACAGTCCATGTAGGACTCAGGCCTCCTCAACTGCACGCCTCCATTCTTCTCTTTGCATTGCTGTGGTTCTGCAACGTTGTATTTCCGTTTCTCTCAGGTCTTGTAACAAATTCAGCCTAGGTCTTCCGTCAATCTTCTTCCCCCTGGTCTTCTATCTCGCATCGTTTTCGGTAGTCGGTCCTCGACCATACGTTGAACGTGGCCTACCCACTTTATTCTTCGTTGTTTAACCTTTTGACTACCAATTTTATTTTTTTAAATGTGAATATTCTTTTATATGTACATATACCATAATGTGGGATATTCCTGACACTGTACACAGTTTTAGAAACTAAACAGTCTCCTGAGCACAGCTGAACCGATGGGAGAACAACATGTATTTTTTTTTTTTTTTTAGAATTCTCTAAAAAAAATTCCAACGATGTTTGAATTATTCGCATGGGACACGTATCCCGTTGGTAGTTAAAGGGTTAATGCGTGCTAGTATATCTAAACCTTTATTTTGTTTGGTAGAGTTCTTCATTTGTTCCTATCCTCAATGATTCCTCTTATCTTTTTTGGTCCGTATATTTTTCTCATTTGTTTTTTCTCTCCCAGCACAATAATGTTTCTTTTCCTTTAGTTAGGGTCCCTGCTTCACTAGCATATGTTACTATTGGCCTTAGGATTATTTTATGTATCCTTTGTCTGTCTTGATATTTTTTTTTAAATTGATGACTTTCTGTAACGCGTACTAGCACTTATTTCCAGCTGGTACTCTTGCTTCAATATAAGTTGTTATGTCATTTTGCTTCCGTCACTATTGTACCAAGATACTTAAACTGACGCGTTTGCTCGAATGTATAATTCAGCACATTTTTGTTCTTTAGTTCTCCAGCGCTTCTTCTCGTTGTTAACATATACTTTGTTTTCGCCTCGTTTATGCGTAGACCGAGGTTTTTCGCTTATCTTTCAAACTCCTATACGTGTATCCTTACTCCTAATTCTCCACCTGTTCCTCTACTCCAGCCCATAATTACCATTTCACCATATCCCTTTTTGAAACATGGGGGAAAGGAACCGGCCACCCTATCGCTCCCTAAATGGCGTAGTGGTCTTACCTAGCTACATAGGGTTAAATGGGTTAAGAACGTGCCTTCAGGGAGAATGTTTCGACAAAAATACACATGACATCATGAACTGCACAGTCATATGATTTACATATGTATTTAAAGGTTAATTTTTAAAAAATCTATATTGCATATTGTTTTTTCCGGAACATAAAAAATAGTATTGTAAACAGTTAGTAATGAGGGTGGAAGTGCAGGTCTTCTTGCAAATTTTTCTTACACCCTCCCTATGAAACCCAACAGTTGCAGCATAGTTCCTTGCAAACCGGTTTTGGGCTCTGAAGGAATCCGGTTCCGGAACCGGATTTTGGGTCCAGGTCTGGAACCGGTTCTAAAAACCGAATCTCCAAGAACCGGAACCGAAACTTTGTGGCCATCCCTGTTGCAGAAAGTTAGTGGATGTGAGGACTCCAAAGCAACTGCCTCACATCCTCAATATTCTCTCTCAGGCGTACGAGCAATGTTAGGGTGACCAAGTGATTTTTGATTTCAACACTCAGCCCATTGTTTGGGAATTCTCAATCCACTGCAAAATGGTTTTCGTTTCATGAACATTTTTATTTCGTGAAGTAGCTAATTTTAGGCGAAGAGCTCCTTGCACTGTAATCACAGAAGAAGAGCACAATGGCTCAGTGGTAGAGCGGTTACCTGCGCTGCATGGGGGTCCCTGGTTCGATTCCCGACCAAGCAAATTTGTGGTGGACAACATGGTATCCGTGGGTTTTATCGGGGTACTTCGGTTTCCTCCCATATTATCATTCCACTAGTTCATCCATAATCATTCACTGGGCTTAATTATCCGTTTCCGTTAGCCTAAAGAGCAAAAGCGTGGGACGTTAAATTGAAAGATTTCATTTTTTGTAATCACAGAACAGCTGCTTTTAAAAAAATATATATTTCGACTTCGTAAGCACGAAGAGCTCCTGACCAAACCATAATGACGACTGAAAACGGCAAGAGAGTGGTGAGCAATATACAGGGCGTCCCAAAAGTAGGTATACAATCCCTTCTCGTATTTTATATCATTTGTTACTGTTATCAAACAGGTAGACCTAGTTTCTTTATTATTTGATCTTAACGTCTTTCTGCTTATAATTTAAGCCCGGAACAGTCGAAGCAAATAAATCCATAAAATAGAATATTATATTTGATCAATGCAGGGGTGTATACCTACTTTTGGGTCACCCTATATATAAATGGAAGCAATTCTTAGATTGTTTAATAGAATTTTATAGCTACCATCTGTCTTAGTTTTAAAATTTTTGAAACTGTCTAATATCTTAAGCGTAGGGAAGTCCCTTAAGATAAAAAAAAAAAAAATGCATATCATACCTGAAGCCTCAGGTTTCGTAGCTGCATGTAGTTCTTCAAAGATTTTTATTTTAGTTGTCCAACGTTGAAGTCATCACCGGGTCAAAGAAAAAAAATGGAAAAGAAAGATCACTAGCTGAGGTCGAAATACTGATGCGGGCTTTGTAACGGAGAGAACTGCAGATACAAAGTCAAACCTAATCAATGCGTACTTGCGAATAAGAAATTCATCAGTTCGAAGCATGACAGTGTGTTTACCTCATTTCGTTAGATTAAAGTTCGTACTACAAGGAATATAATGTCCTATTACACAGCTATTGTTCCGGTATTAAAAACAATTATAAAGAGCTGGAATACACAATTAGTCTTCGCAATTAAAGATAGTATTGTTTTGGTTCTGAAATTGTGTGCTTTCACAACTATTTGAAGATCTATACTCTGCCAGATTGTCTTGTAATTGAATAACGTAGAGAGTACATTGGCTTCTACTGACAGCTATTACTGCCTTTGTAAGAGTGGAAATAGCTGTCTGTTAAGTGAGCCAATATATTCAATTGGCTTACGATATTGGGTCATCACCGAAATTTCTGAGTTCGTACGGGGGAAGTAAAACGCAGGATGTACACCAAGGACACACACGCTAACCATACGGCGCATTATTTTCGTGATAACGTTGATAATAAATTCATTTAGTACTTAATATGTGTGGACTTC
Source organism: Thermobia domestica (assembly GCF_964235325.1). Classification (NCBI taxonomy): domain Eukaryota; kingdom Metazoa; phylum Arthropoda; class Insecta; order Zygentoma; family Lepismatidae; genus Thermobia; species Thermobia domestica. Next base: position 24,225,009 of record NC_137454.1, on the reverse strand, counting down.
TGGTTTTGTTCCATTCAAAAGCGTTTGTAGCTGCTACAATTGAAACAGATTTTTCCTGAAAGATAACACATACTCGAAATTCACCTTTGAGCTCAGCTCAAGGCTCTCACATTGTAGAAGTGCTTTTGCTTGAATAACATGCTGTTTCAAGAACCAATGTTGCACCAAAGAATTTATGGCGTTTACTAGTATTTTCCAACCATAACTTGATCTTGTGGAGAAGATAATTCAGTGCAGGTTGAGAGTCGTTTTCTTCCTTGTATATAAGTTACAATGTAATGATTGTCTTCTATAAAGCAAGTAAAAACATGCATCTGTTACATCAACCGTTGCTCGCGACCCACCATGACCGAGTTTTCCATTGGGTAGACTTGGTCTCGTATAATCAACAATCGTGTTAACACTTATTATTGCAAACAAGAAGCACAATCAGCCGTCCAGAAATCCAACATTCTGTCGAGCGAGGTAGATGAAACGGCAGCGAAGTTACTTGGTGATCGTGAGTTTGCAGGTTATATTCGTAATACTAAGCGTCATTTTTTTTTTTTTTTTTAGTTTGCTTTTCTTCGTATTCTTTAGCTGAAGAAAGTAAAAGAACAAGTGTAAAGACCAGACAAGTGGAGATGTTTTAAAAACTATGAATCAGCTCTAGGATTTAACGAAACGCCAATTCATCGTTGCATAACCAAAAACCCGCTACCGTAATTCTGCTCTGGGAACAAATAAATCCAATCAGAATCATTTCTTGCCTTATTAGACTTTTAAACTATGCCATGCCGAAGTGTCGGAAGTCTTACAGAACTGGTGTGTCCGTCTGTGGACAGGTGTCAAACAAAAACGGTAAAAGATGTCGAGAAGCGTTTTTTTTTTTTTTTGTTTTTTTTAATCGATTCATCGTCCCAAGAATATGTTTTATCTCCTGTGTTAACCCTCTGTTCAAACTGAAAATTGTAAAAATCAATCATTTATTGATTCAACGTTGATCGCCATAGAATAAAAATGATAATAGCGAAAAGCGGTTTCTTGCAATCGATTAACTGCCTCTAGATAACATACCACCACCACCCGCAGAATACCATCGAAACCGGAAGTAGTTGAAATTTACTACTATTTGCGCTTTCAGTACTTATTTCCATACAGCAAAAACGGTAAACGATATCGAAAAGTGGTGTTTTTGCATGTAATTAGCGTCCCAAAATTGTCTCGAACTTTTATATATCTGATCAAACCGGAAGTGGAAATTACGATTTCCGGTTTCAGCACTGATCGCATAATGGATCAATCGGAAATAGATATCGACTAGCAGTTTTTGTTTATTTGGATTCAGTAGCGCAGAAATATGGTTCACCTCTGATTTTATTTGTCTATTGAAACCGGAAATGATAGACAACAGCACTTCCGGTTTCAATATCAGTTTTCATAGTGCAAGCTAGTAAGAGTAAGAGATATTGAGTAATTGTTGTTCGATTTAGCGTTATTCATGTTTTTTTTTGTATATTTCCGTTACAAAATATTTACCTCGTTCAAGATATGCCATTTGTCGATATTTTTCCTACCACACCAGACCTCCGTTTCATGAGCCTCATTTGATATTGCTGTTTACTGCAAACCATATATAGCAAGCGTTTCTCGTTTCTTCGGTATTTCAGGTAGTACTTTTAGATGCCTCACGCTGTATAATTTCTTCTTCTACACTTCCTCGCCACACTACACATCCATAGTAACATTCTCATCTATACCACTTACATCTTCTTCTCCTGGCCCTTATGACCATGTTTCACTGCTGTACATTACTGGTGGTCCTAATATCGTTTTATATGTAGGATCTTTTAACCTATAACTGGCATAGTCCATATCAGTTCAAGCAAGAGGGTTACCTTGATGAATCTCAGATCTTGCCAATGTAACAGATTAATCTCGTATTGCTTTAGGAATATGTTAAAACTCAGGACAAAGTGAGAAATCATCCATATGTAAATTTAATGTCCAAAAAAAAATTCTTGGCCCCAGATACAAGCTGCTAAAAATGGCACTTTGGGCGCCATTTCTGACGTGCGATTTTCGGCAAAATATTAAAATGCTCTAGTTCTGAATGGTTCGAGATTTTTTTTTTATTATTATTTGAAAGATTATAATTTACTGATTCAAATGGTATTCACCATTTGGAAATATATATATCCAAGTTCTCGTGTGCAGCCTTCTGAATTTATTATTATTATTTTTATTATTATTAATAATAATAATAATAATTTCAAAAATATAAATCCCAAAAGCTTTTATTTTTGGATGTTGATCAGAATCATACAGTACTACTTTCTCTGAAAATGAGAACTTCCAGTTTCGTTTTATAAACAGTGATTATGTTTTAGCTTCCGTGGATAATGTCTTGATTGCAGTGTCTCAGGAACGTCAATCGCAAAAAGTGTCTCAGGAACGTCAATCGCGAACTTTAGGAGTGAGAAGAAAGAAGAAATTTCATTTCTCAAACAAAGATCTCAGAACTGGCAGGATAATATTCGTATTTACAACCTACAGAGAGGGATGTTTGTGCCCTGTGTGTATAACTGTGACTGATGGACTGCAGAGGTTATAGATATGAGTATTGAGTTAAATGAAATCGTCATGAACTTTGTGCTACCACGTGGACCGGCTGCTGGATATAGATTTCCACCATCAGTACTCACTTCCAATTCCAGTGATGTTTTAAAGATTGCGGCTGCCCTAGTTCCTAGTTCTGCAGGAAGGCATTACTCAATATCAAAAACAAGATACAAATGCAATTGTTGTAATTCCGGTTCTAAGCAGAGTGCACAGAAGTATGCTTTGGGACCTGGAGTTTGCACATATATTTTGGAAGCTTTAATATGTTCTAAACTTTTATCTATTACTTATCTTTATGTATGTCAAATAAGAATAAATTTTGATTTCATGCAACCAGTAAGTGAGAAAGTGGTAAGGAAACTGGTTACCATTATCGAAACGAGTTTAGCAAAATTTTCTTTTATATATATATATATATATATATATATATATATATATATATATATATATATATATATAAATCCAGTTCAACTCAAAAGTGGAAGTTCTCCTTTCCAGAATACATAGTATCGTATGATACTGATCAACAGACACAAATCAAAGTTTTGCGGATTGTCATTTTTTATTTTTATTTATTTACTAGCAGCGTTCACCCCGCTTCGCTGCGGTCACCCCGGAACGCAATAAACGTTCTTACTTAGATAATTTTTACTTTTTCGCTTTCAAGTGATATGATAAAAACCATAGAAGATTGCAGTAAATGTTAACATTATAGCGCCTGTCATTTATGTTAACCCGCCGAGTGACCCGCTTCGCTGCGGTCACCCCGGAACGCAATAAACTTTGTTACTTAGATAATTTTTACTTTTTCGCTTTCAAATTGCAGTAAATGTTAACATTATAGCGCCTGTCATTTATGTTAACCCGCCGAGTGACACGGTCATGCGGGTTGCATATAAATACGTTTATTTTTATACCTATGATGAACTAATAACAAAGGATTTGTACGTATGGACACTTGAATGGTCAATTATCTCAAGACACTGGTAATTGAAAATTAAAGTGATATGATAAAAACCATCTAGGGTCCAAATCCTAATAACCCCCCAAAAATGAAAGAAATTGGTTCAGCCGTATTAGCGTGATGAGGGAACAAAGGATTTGTACGTTCTCTTTTATATATATAGATTTATTTATTCAATTTTTAATTTTTCAAAGATAAATCAGAAGGCTGTTGCACGAGAATTTGATACATATTTCAAAACGGAGGATATAATTTTAATCAATAAATTATTATCCTTCAAATAAAACGAAGTAACAAAATATATTAAACCATTCCAGATATAGAGCATTTTAATATTTTGCTAAAATTTATACGTGAGAAATAGCGCTCGAGGTGCCATCTTTCGCGGCCTGTATCTCGGGCCAGGATATTAGTATTATTAATATCTGTTGAATTCAGTAACATCTCATAATATCAAGGTAAGATTTTTCTTTGCCTGCCTGAATTGATCTGGACTATATCAACTTACTTCCTTGTCATACAGTATCCCGCTCATTTTTCTCAAGTTTAACCAGCCAGATTGTGTTCTGTGTTAAGTTTCTATATGTAATGCACATCGAAGATACTTAAATTTCCAGATAGGCAGTAGCCGTTGGAAGCTCCCGTCTTCTTCGTTGATTGGCTTTGTTCCATTTATCTTCATGTCTCTTTTAATAACCCTCTCTGTTTTTTCAGGTTTCTTCTCCGCTTTATCTTTGAATGTTTCGCGTACAACATGGTTTGAAAAAACCCAACCCCCCTGGGTATTTTCGGGTTTAATTGTTTTTTTTTTTCGAAATATTTCAATGTCTTTGGGGTAAATATATTAAAATGTGATTTATATTTCAAGATTGTCATTGTCTCAACTTGCAACAATTTTCTATTCACTGCTGTTTTAGAAAAAAAATGGGGTGAATGTGCCACTAGTCAGCCCCTCACCAGTAGTCGGCCACTTACGCATTTTCGAAACAAAAATAAGAAAACGTTACGTTTTGACCCTTATCAATATGAAGCTTAGCTTTTAGACATTCATCCTCTACACAGCCGATCACATGCCACACCGAAATGTCACCTAGTGTCGCAGCAATAGGTGGACAAAGAAGACACTATGTTGTAATGCGTGAATCTGCTACGTAAAAAATAACAGACGAGACTTTTTGTTACAAGTGTGTATTTGTTATCTAATGTAAAAACAATAAATATTCTTTTTATTTTTTAGTTTGTATATATTAAGGAAATGAACACAGATTTTTTTTTGTAGATTTTGAGCATTTCGTTTGTATAGGGGGGGCCGAGTACTGGAATTGAAAAATGAGTTATTTTCTAATAGTGAGCCCCCGGGGCTGAGTACTGGAATTATCGCATATGTGTGCAATTTCGTCCATCACATGCCCAGACCAAGTATTCACTTCCCTTTTGTTAATAACATACAGCATGACTCACAAATCTTTGTTTTTCCAGTAGTCAGCCCCGGTAAAAATGCAAAGGCCGAGTATTGGTGCCTCGAAAGCCAAAAGTCAGCCCTGCTGGAATTTTAATGCAATTTTAAATATCAATATCCAAATTTGCAAAAAACCAGGTTCCCAGTTACTCATTTCATGGAAGTAAATATAAATGAATGAAAAAGGAAGAAAAATGGAAGTTAAGAAATGAAAACGGTGGTCAATTCACCAGTACTTAAAAGAGTCTCTCTGCAATGCACTGAGGGCTGTAGAAAATGGAATGACTATACGTGAAGCTAGCAGAACATTCAATGTTTCTCGCAACACACTAAAATAGCCAAAGTTGGATTTGGGCAAAATAAAATGGATATATTGAATACAGTATAAAATATTGTAAAAAGTGACAATAGAAAGAAACTTTTCAAAGAGAGCTATCTAGGAGAGAAATGGTATAAATTGTTCTTACGAGGAAACCCAGAATTAGTTTGCAGAGTTCCCGAAGGCAAGAGCAACAGTCACGGAAGAATTTATTCGGAAGTGGTTTAAAGAACTCGGGGTACCTCCAAAGCATTAATGCATCCGATATTCTGCAAGATCCCACCCGAATCTTTAATGGTGATGAAACTAGCTTTAGCCTTTGTCTCGAAACTGGTAAAGTTATCGTATCGAAAGGTTTGAAAAATGTTTATGAAGTCCGACGTGCAATTGACAAACAATCACTGTTCTTCTAGTTTTCTCTGGCAAACGGCGAAACTGTATTTCCAATGGTTATTTTCAGGTATTTGGTCTAGGAATTAATTCGTGCGGGTGGACAAGAGATGGCGCAACGAACGGAGCGTCCCACAGTTCCGTGTATCCACACATGTGTTGCAAACCCCTGTCATCGCGTATCGTTCGTAGTATAGGGCAGTGGATTAAAGCGTCAACAACACCAGTTTGTAGTTAAGTGAACATGGCGCAATTTGTGCCTGATAAAGTGCTTTTGTGGGGTGTCCTGCTGCATTACTTTAACATGCAGAAAAGTGCGACTGAAAGTCATCGTATTTTGGTGGAAGTGCATGGTGACCATGCTCTAGCTGAGCGAACGTGTCAGAAGTGGTTTGCACGGTTTAGAAGTGGTGATTTCGGCTTGGCAGACCAAGAGCGAGCTGGGCAGCCAAAAAAATTTCAAGACGAAGAATTGACAGCATTGCTCGAGCAGGATTCGTGTCAAACGCAGGAACAACTTGCAGCAGCATTAGGCGTTGATCAAACAACAGTCTCCAAACGCTTGAAAGCCATGGGAATGATTCAAAAGATGTCACATTGGGTTCCACATGAATTGAAAGACACAGACGTTGAAAGACGAAAAACCATTTGCGAATTGCTGCTTCAACGACAGAGCAGAAAGGGGTTTCTGCATCGAATTATTACGGGTGATGAGAAGTGGATCCATTACGAGAACCCTAAACGAAAAAAGGCCTGGGTGAAACCAGGTGAACCAGGTCCATCACAACCAAAACGAGATATTCACTGTGCAAAGGTTATGCTGTGCATATGGTGGGATATGAAAGGTGTGGTGTACTATGAGCTGCTGCAACCGGGTGAAACTATGAATGGAGAACGTTATCGACGACAATTAATGCGTTTGAAGCAAGCTCTGGCCAGAACACGACCAGAATGGGAGAACAGACATGATAAACTTATTGTTCAACATGATAACGCTCGCCCACATGTCGCAAAACCGGTCAAAACCTATTTAGAAAATGTCGGATGGGAAGTTTTACCCCACCGCCGTATTCACCAGACGTTGCTCCTTCGGACTACTACTTGTTCGATTGCATGAACAACGATTTGATTGGACAGCGGTTTACTTCTTCAGAAGATATCGAAACATGGGTCTCTGACTGGATCGCTTCCAAGGATGAGGACTTCTTTCGCCACGGAATCCATGCATTACCTGACAGATGGGCGAAAGTGGTGGCTAGCGATGGACAATATTTTTCTTAAGGTATTTATGTATTTTGTGTTTGTACTACAGCTTCAAAGTGTGCGTACCAACCGCACGAATTAATTCCTAGACCAAATATGTTAAACCATCGCCTGACATCATAGAAAGTATGCCAAAGGTCTGGTTTTGGGGAAGATCAGAAACAGGCCTGAATGAGGATTGATACTTTTTATGAGTACTGGTATATTGTAAATGGTATAAACAAATGGCTGGAAGAAATAACGTTAAAAGACCAATAATTTTATTTGCTGAAGGGCATCGCATACATCCAACTATGGAACTTAATGTGTTTTGCATCGAAAACTAAATAATTCTATATGCCTTACCAGCTAATACAATACACATTCTTCAGCCAGCAGATGTTAGTGTCTTCAAACCCCTCAAGATAGAATGGAAGAAGACAGTTCATGACTGGCAAAGCCAACCCAAAAACATAAATGTGTAACAAAATCTCATTTCTCTTCACTCTTGTCAACAGCAGTAAACCGTTCTTTTCTCCCCGATTCAATTAGAAATGGTTTCAGGAAATGTGGCTTGTGTCCTTTCAATGCAAATACTGTAGACTACTCTAAATACATTAAAAATAGCTTAGTGAAAAGACGTTTGGAAAAAGATTGCAGTGTATCGGCTGACTGATTTCCTCGCATATTCCTTCTCTATTTCCTTGTCAAGCAGATCGTACTGAAATATTGGTCCATAATGTAATGGAAGATGGTACGGTGTTTTGAAAGATGGCACATTACTTCAAGTTCAAAGCGGCAACGATAATATTAAGAAGTCATAGACAGTCATAAATAAAGCTCCCGAAAAAAGTTCAAATAACAGTAGACAAGTCTCACCAAATTTTGAAAATAATTTATTTTGGCCAGAACCAATTGCGAAGATTTCAAAGAGGCAACGAAGCAAAATAAATTATCAAGTGCCATATCGTCAGATGAATGGAGAAATATAATGATAGCCAAGATCTTAGAACGGAAGAAAGCAATTAAAGCCAAACAAAAAAAAAAAAAAGAAAAGAAAGAAAGAACAAAAAGAAAATTCCAAATTCCTGGAATTTTTGTGAAAAGACAACTACTACAATTTTATTATTTGTGAGAAGTAAATGTTTTATTTGCGTTTTCTAACTTAATAAAGGTGTTCAAACATGGTTGATAAAGTGATGGCTGTGACATATTTCTACTCTAGTTCTATGAGAAATATTCCTAACTTCGTAGAATTTTTATGAAGACATAATTCGATTTTATTTCATATTTTTGTGGGTTTTTTTTTCTTTTCTTTTGGCGTTTTCTAACTTTTAACTGGAGTGATCAAATGATATTGCGATATACTGGTCATGAAATTTAGCTATGATCTAACAACTTTAGTTCTATTTGAAATGTTTTAGCTTCATGGTTGCTTATATTTTTACGAAGGGTCCGCTCAATACAATTTTGTTACTGTTTTTCCGAGAAAAAAATAATGTGTTTTTTTGTTAGACAATTATAATGTAATCTGTTATATTTGTAGTGTCATGTAGCAAAATAAAAAACGCTCCATGATATTACATCTGTTTTTATCATTAGTTTCAAATTTTGCTGGCTGACTTTAGGTTCGTTAATGGCTGAGTTCTAGAATGTAGTGGCTGAGTACTGGTATTTTTCGGCATTTTTAGGAAATTTATAAATATTGTTAAAATCCTAATAATGACATTAAAAACACTCCTTTCATTGTAAACTAGACTAAATAATGAATACATATATCATGAAGAAGTCTCATTCTGTTCACAATTAAAATCAAAAATGACATTCGAACTTAAAATTTGAGTTAGGAGGCTGAGTACTGGCACATTCACCCTGGCCACCATTTTAAAGTTTTACATTGGATAGTCGAGAAAATCTATATAGCAAATTTCGAATGTCTCGTGCTTCTATCCTCAATATTTCAACTTAAAAATTCGAAAATAGTACCCTGTAAAGTGGATACCCGATATTTTGAAAAATGGCCGCCATTTTGAAATTTTAATTTGGATTGCCTCCAAAATATATATGGCTGATTTAAAGTGACAGGTGCTTCTACTCGGAAAATTTAAACTTAAAAGACCGAAAATTGCACTTTGTAGTGTAGATACCCACTATTTTGAAAAAAAAAAAAAAATAACCGCCATTTTGAAATTTTATGTTCGTACGTCGCCAAAATCTATACAGGAAATTTTGAGTGTCTCGTGCTTCTCCCCTAAAAATTTAAACTTACAAGCCCGAAAGTTGTAGTGTGTGTGTGTGTGTGTGTGGTACAGGCAGACAAACGAACGAACAAATGTAGATGTAACGTTCGACAAGTAAGACCGTCTCCTTTAGCCTAACCGGCATAACCGTGGGACGTAAAACTTAAAGATTTAATTTCATTTCATTTTTTCGACAAGTAAGAATATCAAATATATGTTTCAAAATGTCTTATATGAAACAAATATTTTCCAGCGTAAAATAAATGGTGTTATTGTTGAAGTTCACTTCCGATGGTTTGTGCGTTCAATTACGGGAATTTCCCGAGCATTTCTTGCAAGACGGTTCTTTCCCGAAAATTAATTTAAAGCAATTAATGAAGATATAATTCATAATTCATATTTTATAAAATAAATGTTTCAAAATGTCTTAAAATGAAATTAAATATCTTCCAGCGTAAAATAAATAGTCTTATTGTTGAAGTATTCATTTCCGATGCTTTTTGTGTTCAATTGCGGAAATTTCCCGAGCACTTCTTTCACGACGGGTTTTTCCCGAAAATGCAGCTTTCTTTACTGTACATCGAAATTTCCACTAGTACGGAAGTTTGGATTCAGCACTTGAAATAGTAAGCGTTACACAGTCTTCGGAACTCCGAGCATTAAGCTTCTTAAATTTGACAAGAATTTTTATCATGTTGCTGGTGTTGGTTCTACAGATTGCTTATTTGAAGAGTAGCAACAAATGTCTGAACTTAACTGTTGTTGTTGGAAAACCAAATTTTACTGAAGAATACTTGTATTATCATCAAAGATAGGAAATAATACTAATAGTTTTACTAATGTATTTAAATATTTACTGGTAGTACTGGTGACTATGGCCTTAAATTCGTCAAACGTATGAAGGATAACGTCGGCGAGCACACGATTCACAGAAAGTATTTTTTTAAATATAAAATTGCATGCTTTAATGTTGAATTTTGTATACCTTAACACGAAAGCATCTAATTTGCTCATAGGAAGTCCAACATCTGATAAAAATCACTTGCAAAGTGGTCACCATAGTTGTACCAATAATATAGTAACAAAAAGCTCAAAAACCCAGATGGGTTTTAAAGTGGGTTTTTTCAGGTGGTTCCAATCCGAAAAAACCCGGTGTCTTTTTTCGGACTGGGCCCACTTGGGCAAACCTTGCGTACAACGAAATCATCCGTGAACAGCATGCTGCATAAAATTTAAACAAGATTTGGGCAAAGTAAATACCATTATGTTAATAAGCTTCACTTCCTTCACCAGACATATTATTTGACGAAAGCGATAATGTATTGATGAAACTGTCACACAGGCTATGAAAATATAGATGTTGTCTTCGGTCAGATTTTATTTTTGTGTAAAATATATGTATTTCATAAGCTAGAGTGGGCAATATTCAAGTAAATTTTAAAATTATCCATCATTAACATTTCATCAAAGCACGCAGACTTAAAATTATAAAATTTGTAAATATGTAATATAAACAGCCAAAAAAAAAAAAAAAAAAAGTCAAACATTTTTGTTTGAGGATTTTGAGTTTATAAATTATCAAAAGTACTGGCCTTAATAATCGTATCTCTTTAACATTGGATTACATGTTCAAATCAAGATATTAAAGAAGTTGAGCTAAAAACAATATTACAAAACGTTTTACATAACGCTAAAAGAATTATATTCAACGCCTGTTAGTGAGTGATACAGTAAAACATCATCATATTATATATAGATCAGTGTGTATATAAGTTCTTCTTTAAAGTTTATTTTATTTAGTGGCAATGTTGAACTCCACACTCCTCTCAGAGAAAACTTGTATAAGTGAACGAAGGGAAAATATTGATGAATTTCATTGTCGCCGATGAATGAGAGCAGATTAACATTTATAAAACCTCAATGTCGTTTACATTTGTAAAAAAAAGAGTGACATACGCAAACACAATTACGATAATTGAAACAAGAAGGCGGGGCGACACTTTTCTTCAGTTCCAACCAGAATCGTCTTCTTAAGAAAAATTTCTTTCAGCACGTAATGTGTAATAACTTCGGTACTCTCGTCATTGTGTCCTTTCTCAAAAACTACAACGTTTATCCATCAAATAGAATGGGAGGAAATGACTTATTTTTTTTATATGAAAACTGTAGAATTTTATATAAATAGCATATATGTACTATGAAATATTTTGCGTAGTTTCCGCTTCGTACTTTCCCAACCACCTTCCCATTTAAGTTCGCATATTCGTATCAAATCTATTTTTTCTTTCTTTCTTTGAGATTTTCTGAGTTCCTTTCTTGTAATATAACACATATATTCCATGTTTATGTTTTCCACGTTTTATCCTTATGTGGTCTGACTTACCATTTCCCTCTTTATGCTCTTGTCCAATCCAATCTTTCCAAAGACATCATACTCACGAGATTTCAGTAACTGAAGCTTTATTTTGCCTTGTGCGCGATTTTGTATGTATTTTCTTCTGTACGTTTGCTATAAATTACGGAAATGTATGTAGTAGTTTTCCATTGCTTTCCTCATCGCAGTGTTGTAACTATTAAAGTCACTCTGACAACGCTTGGGACTTATCCGTAGTAATCACTATAATATCCGCCAGCTTGACCACTGGAAAAAATGCTTCCGGCCCCTAGGACACTTCCCGTGTAACTGCTTTATTCAATTTAACCACAGTTATGCTCCAAGACTAAGGGAGACAGTGATAATGAACGAAGTAACGGAATGAAGAAAGTGGGAGGTAACAGAAAAGCCTTGAAAAGCCCCAAACCTGTTTAATATATCGATCAGTCAATCCATATTTTCAAAATATAAAAAATGTAGATATTTAAAACATATTACTCATTGATATTTTGCGATATCCTGTACTAACTCTATGGTCTATGGAACCGGAAGTTCAGTGCCGCGTTCACCAAAGCTATCCACTGACTTCAATCCTTAGCCAGCTGGATCCAGTCTCTACTTTGTATTCCTACTTAAGTGAACTTTGTGGTGGACAAACGCCATGTGCGTGGGTTTTCTCGGGGTTCTCCTGTTTCCTCCCACTTTCTTCATTTCACCATTTAATTCATTACTCGTCATCACCGTCTCCTTTAGCCTAACCGGCATAACCGTGGGACGTAAAACTCAAAGATTTCATTTTCATTTTTGCATTCCTATTTATGCAAGATCCGTCTTAATATTATCCTCCCATCTGCGCCTAGGTCTTCTTAATGGTCGTTTTCCGATTGGTCTTCCAGTCAAGACTTTGAAAGCGTTCCTACTTTCTTCCATTCTATCTACATGATCTGCTCACCAGAGCCTCCTGGATTGATGGCATTAATAATGTTTGGTAAACAGTATAAATTATGCAGTTCCTCGTTATGAAGTTTCCGCTGATCCAATATTTTAATATTTTTTGTATTGGACTTTGTGGTATTGGATTTATATTGTGTAATATGTAGTTTCTCTGTGTGTGTGTGTGTGTTTGTGTGTTTGTGTGTTTGTTTATTTGTGTTTGATATTTCGATTACTAATCAAGTTTCCATATTTTGTCGTTATTGATTTTCAATACCACATCGTACCGTCTTGTGGTAAACTACTGCCAATCCCTGGAGGACGTAATTGTCCACACTCGACACGTAGTATTTGCGCACGAGACAAAAAATAATGTTTTTCTCGTCTTGTCTCGTCTCGTTTTTGTAAATTTATGTACAAAAATGCCCATATTTATTTTCTTAATTTCATCTAGAATATATCAAAATTATTCTGCGTCACGAGAAATCCATGAACAGTGTGATACAGCAACATTTCAACAAAATTTGATTTATTATTGGTGCACAGGGTTGTACAGTCCGCAGCAAAAAGACTGCAACATGAGCATGTAACTTTATTGTGAAACGACGAAATCTTGTTCCAAAATAAATGTGCAGGAGAGGACGCCGAGGTTTCTCCTGGCGTGATTCGTGCCACTTAGACGCTATTGCGATTCCCTGCGCTGTTAAGCGTAGTTTCACAATAAACTTATGATGCTCATGTTGCAGGTTCTTTACTGTAGACTGTACGTACGGGATTCCACCGGGACCGGACTCTCCCCCAACACTTCCTAACCCAACAAATTTGTGCACTTTTTCAATAAAACTATACTTGTTTAACAATGAAATGATTGATGTAGCATGAAAATTTGATCTTACAAGAAAAATCTAGTTCTATCATTTTTTCTGATAATATAGGTGGAAGTATTTTACAATTACTTACCGTCTTTCGGGTGGAGAATAATACCCGTTCGGTACTACATAGACGAAGTGCCTTGTAGTATTGGACCTTCCCTCCAAAGTTTGGACCCCTTCCAACCAAGTGCCTTGTAGTATTGGACCCTTCCCTCCAAAGCTTTGGACCCCTTCAACCAAGTGCCTTGTAGTATTGGACCCTTCCCTCCAAAGATTGGACCCCTTCCAACCAAGTGCCTTGTAGTATTGGGCCCTTCCCTCCAAAGCTTGGACCCCTTCCAACCAAGTGCCTTGTAGTATTGGACCCTTCCCTCCAAAGCTTGGACCCCTTCCAACCAAGTGCCTTGTAGTATTGGACCCTTCCCTGCAAAGCTTGGACCCCTTCCAACCAAGTGCCTTGTAGTATTGGACCCTTCCCTCCAAAGCTTGGACCCCTTCAACCAAGTGCCTTGTAGTATTGGACCCTTCCCTCCAAAGCTTGGACCCCTTCCAACCAAGTGCCTTGTAGTATTGGACCCTTCCCTCCAAAGATTGGACCCCTTCCAACCAAGTGCCTTGTAGTATTGGACCCTTCCCTCCAAAGCTTGAACCCCTTCAACCAAGTGCCTTGTAGTATTGGACCCTTCCCTCCAAAGCTTGGACCCCTTCCAACCAAGTGCCTTGTAGTATTGGACCCTTCCCTCCAAAGCTTGGACCCATTCCAACCAAGTGCCTTGTAGTATTGGACCCTTCCCTCCAAAGCTTGGACCCCTTCCAACCAAGTGCCTTGTAGTATTGGACCCTTCCCTCCAAAGCTTGGACCCTTTCAACCAAAGTTTCTGGGTGGACGCTTATAGGAGCATATTGTGTAACAACTTGATATATTTTAAAACATTGATAAACACTCTTCATTGTGTTCGTACAGTTACTTTATCAAGTTACATTTTTTTTTAATATTACGAATCGTGTAACGCTAAAATAATGATGGAGATCTAAGACTTGGATTAATTAGTATTACTTAAGAGTAGAGATGCAAGGGCTCGGAAAAAAACCGGCTGTTTTGGGGAAAAAAAAAAACGGTTTTTTCTGCTTTGCTTTTTTGCTTGGGAAATTTTGGGCTTTTTTCAAAATTCTGCTTTAAATTGATAAAGCAGACTTTGTTTCGTTTCTTTATAACTCAAAAAGTCATTTAATTACTGGTTGATGCCGATAATAATATAAAACCTCGAAAATAAACCATGAATTTCGAAAAGATATTTCAAGTAATTTTTCTTCAACATATTTACATTGTGAATCCCAAAGGATTAACTAATGTATATAATAAGAATTTTTTAACCTCCTATATACAAAAGTAAGCAGGGTTGGCAAGAACCATGATTGTTTTTGAAAATGCCAAAAAACCGTTTTTTGGGGGGAAGTTTAAACCAGGTTTTTTGATTTAGATATTTTGCTTTATGTACTTATATTCCATATTCACAGAAATAGGTTTGTTTCGCCTTGGTTATTATGCAACAACGGGGTTATGCTGGAAGAGGCCCCATAAGCTTAAAGAAGCCCGGTCAGTAAATTTCTTAAATTGAGAAACTCCCGCCCTAGCCATTGGGAAAACCTCGTCATTATTTTAAATGTAAAACAATAACGAGAAAATCCTGTTATTGCTTTGCATGTAAAATTTAAAGGTCAACGTATCATAATCAGTACATTAAAACTGAGGTATTAAATTACAAATTTAGTATGCAGATATCATTGAAAGTGCAATCCAAGCTAATGTTGGAAGCTACTTAGGCAATCGATAAATTTTGCCAATTTTTATCAATATATTTAAGCAACCTTGGCTTTATTTCGTATGTTTAGGCTTAACATCCTTACGTAATACCGAGGTTATCAAAGAGAAGACTTTCGCTTAAAGTGACATCCGAACCGCTACTTGGTTTACGCATGAAAGGAGGGTTGTGGTTCGACCGAGAATTGAACATGGGACACCTTGAGTAAAAGGTCAAAAGGAAATAAAACTAATGCAGATGGTTTGATATGTGAAAACGTCACCATGAAGTTCATACGATTCGCATTTTTCGTTCTTTTTATTTTATTTATTTTTTTTATTTTATTATTTTTTTTTTTTGGTTTAAACCAGATATTTAAAAAAAACAGCTAGTGTAAACCAGCCAACCCTAAAAATAAGCACTTCTTTAAGAAAAATACTTCAAAATATTCCATACCCTCTTTTTGAAACAAAATAAAATTAAAATAAAACACAAGAGAAATACTTATATGATACACTTAAAGGCTGCACATCTAGATCTTTGGGTTCTGTATATTCTTGACATTCTACAGTTAAGTTTTATATAACCACCATTACGGTTTACCCAATCCTCAAGTTTTCTGAATTTTTAACAAGAGGGATTCCACATATCATTACGGACCCCCCCCCCCCAAAAAAAAAGGACTACATTATATTTAAGTTAAGCTAAATACAACTGCACAACAAACATGACTGCGTGGTTAGCTTTTGCGCCTCTATCGGGAAGTCCGGGATTCAACCCAGCATTCGACCATCCTGACAAAGATTTTCTTCATTCCATCTGTGAATGTAGAAATAGTGTGTGTACTGTGAGTTAGTCGACTTCCTTTCTTATTGTTTTTAAATCGTTATTATTATTATTACTAATTACCAGCATTGACGGTTTTGCGAAGGTTAGGGGGGCGGTCTTTCGAATTGAAGCCTGTTCCCCAAAGTTACGGAATGTCTAAAACAAACGAAATATTTATTAGATATGTCTTTACTGATAAACTTTAAGATCCCGTCAAATAAAAATTACGAATGTTTAGAAAAACTAAACATTAATAAGGAAAAACCCTCCCAAAATACTTTTCTAAATCCGCCACTAATTCTCAGTATAAAATGATCTTCAAGGTTGTATCCGGAAGATTATTGCTAAACATATAAACGAAACGTAATATTAGTTATGCCTGTACTCATAAACTTCAAGCACCCCTAAAAGTAAAAGGGTTTATTGTCTTTTTTGAAAACGAAACAATCAGAGAAACCCCTCCCAAAGTACTTTTCTAAATCCGCTACTGATTATTTGTATAAATTGGTATTCAAGGTTGTATCCGGAAAATTATTGCTAAATCATTGCACAGCTACAGTACCGGTATAACAGAAATGTGGAAGTATGGTTTAAAGGATATATTGAAAAACTAGCCTTTGGCTAGCTGTGGGCTCCGCCCCCAGACTCCCGAGTTTAGTCTGCCTACGGCCTCCCACCTCTTGAACCCACAATTCTATTGTTTCTTTTCCTATTTTCAACTATCTAAAAGATAAGATTTTGTATCCCAAGAAAACGCCCATTTAAATAGCATGGGAATTTTTTCATCCCCTTTTTAGACCCCTAAAAAATTAAAAAAAAAATAACTTTTGACAATTTTACTGTGGGTTAGTCCCGGAAGGCTAAAATCATGCCAAATTTCATCATTCTAATTCTGCCGGAAGTACCTAAACATTTTGGGGTGTAGAAGACGTTCCATATAAATATAATGTGAAAGATTTTTCAGTTCTCCATTAAACCACTCTACGATTGAAAATTTTTATTTCTGATGATTCATTTTGGTAACGCTAACGAAAACGTACAAGCATACCGAATTTCAAATTTTAATTCCAATTCTAAGTACCTAAAACATGAGATTATAGGTAAAAAAAAAGGCCCATTTAAATAACATGGGGAAATTTTTCATCCCCTCTTTCGACCCCCTAAAAATTAAAAATATTCACTTTTGGTAATTTTCTTGTGGGTTAGTTCCTGAAAGCTACAATCATGCCAAATTTATTCATTGTCGCCCTACAGGAAGTGCTCAATAATTTATGTCAGCTCATGTAGTTTTATATATAGTTAAGATGTACGCTTTGACGGATATATAGAAAAACGTAAGTTTAACTTTTGCGCTAGAAGCTGAAGTACTAACCTCTTAGAAATGAAACACGGATGACAAACTAAAATTATCTAGAGAAGAAAAAAGTCGATAACTCGAAAGTTAAAATAAAGTTAAATAGCTTCTAAAATTGCCCTCAAATACTACATTCTTCATGTTAGCTTTAATTCGTAAAACATGTGCTCCATCCATCTTGATAGTGAATTTCAGATCGAAATATGGCATTTAGGTCATGGGATTCTTATCTAACTATAGAATATACTATAAGAAAGCTATTTAGATAGAAAAATCATGAAAATGAAAAAAAAAAAAAAACAAAATTTCCAAAATTTTCGTTTTTTTTCCAAAAAAGCCGGCTTTTTATGTGCAAAAAACCATCGATTCAAAAAAGCTGTTTTTTTTTTTTTTTTTTTTGCATCTCTACTTAAGAGACTCGCGAAATGTCTCTTCTCGTCTCGAATTTAAAAACATACTTCTTATGTGGACTTCGTGTCGTTTGGGCGACGAGATTACGAATGTGTTGTCTCGTGAAAAACCTTATTTGACACCTAAACGTGACTTCGTGAAAGTAGTGTCAACCGGAGAGGGAAGTTCTAGTTCATAATGGCAAAATTCATCAATGATAATTTCGTTCAACAGAATATAGATTGTTACACTTTCGGCACAATTAATGCTGATACTATGAGTCTTACGACTAAAAAGGGGGGAGGACGCGATAGCTCAGTAGCAGAGCGCTTACTTCTTGTGCGTGGGGTCCATGGTTCGATCCACGGTCAAGCAAGTTTCCAAGAGCACTCCCGTTTCCTTCCACGTTTTTATTCCATCATTTTATTCATTCTCATCATCACCATCTCCCTTAAACTCGGTGCATAATCGTGGGACGCTATACTAGAAATTTTATTTCATTTCAGCTTTCCAAAGCAAAATGTAGAGACACGCATCAGCTTATTCGGAAAGAAGCGTACTAGCGTTTTCTCTCTCTCTCTCTCTCTCTCTCTCTCTCTCTCTCTCTCTCTCTCTCTCTCTCTCTCTTAATAATGTAATGTAAGTCCTATTAGAAAGCAAATCGTACTTATCTGAAGTGTATAAAGCTACATAAACTGACGCACTTACTGGTCGTCGCTACAGCCCTTGAAGAGCCTCGACCTCCCTAACCACTCTCCTCCATTCTTCTCGGTTCTCTGCTTTTCTTCTTCACCTACTAATTTCTTTACGTCCTCTTCTAGGTCGTCTATTCATGTTTTTCTGGGTCTGCCTCTTCTCTTTTAACCGTCTGGTTTCCCTATGAACACTTTCTTAGCCGTTCTACTTTCGTGCATACGCAGCACATATCCTTCTCATCTTAATCTTCCTTGTTTGATTGTTATAGTTCTATTTAGCTGGACGTATATATCTTGTAATTCTAAATTTGTCTTAATGCACCGTGTGTTATTCTCTGTTATTGGTCCATATATTTTTCGCATTTCTCTGTTATTGGTCCATATATTTTTCGCATTATTTTTCTTTCCCATCTCACTAAACATTTGCCCTCTCTCGTGGTTATTACCCAACTTTTCGAACCATAAATGACTATTGGTTTTAGTATCGTATTGTACCGGCTTAATTTTGTTTTTCTCCTGACGTTCCTAAATTTGAATACATTCTGTAATGCGTAATAGCATTTACTTCCGTTTGTTATTCTTTCTTGTATCTTCTCTGTTGTTTTATTGTTTTCAGTGATTGTCGTGCCAAGATACTTTCATGTTCTTTCTATTGTATGGTCATCCATATTTAAATCCCCTTACTGACATAAAATCACGGTTGATGTGATACTTTGAATATTTTGCATGCTTATAACTTTAAGAGTCTTCATCCCGGCGAAATTAAAATACCGCTAATTTTACAGTAATTATGTGATATCTTCAAATAGATAAAAGATAATTGAAATATGGAACAAGAGCGCCCTAGACAATATTATTTTGCGTGAGGTACCGTTATCAAAAGTCACCTAGTGGCTTTCCGTTTTCAGCTGCTTAGAAACGCGAAAATAAATATTCAAAATGGCTCGAAATCGAAAGCAGATAAGTGAGTCGTGATAACGGTATCTCATGTAAAATAATATTGTGTAGGGCGCTCTTGTTCCACATTTCGATTATCTTTTATCTATTTAAAGATATCACATAATTACTGTAAAATTAGCGGTATTTTAATTTCACCGGGATGAAGACTCTTAAGGGAGAATCCACCAGTAAATTCTTAAAAGTATATTTTTTATATTTTCAATGTAGAAAGAGAAAATGAAAAAAATGTCCGTGTTATTTTAATGGCCTTTTTTTTAACACTAAATCTCTTGTTTTAGGTAATTGAAATTGGAATAAAATCTGTAGCATGAAATGTACAAGTTTGGTTTGCTTGTAGGTTTGTGTAGTATTATCTAGGTAAATCGCCAAAAATAAAACTTTCCAACGTTGATGAGGTTTTATGAAGAGCAAAAGAATCTCCTACATCCCATAATTATTAAAAACTTCCGGTAGAACTACAATGACGAAGTTTGGTTAAATTGCTAAAAGTGAATATTTTTAGTTTCTATAAGGATTAAGGACAAGAAGAACTATTTGCTATGTGTAGTTGGTGAGTACTTCAAATTATATGCCCGTAGCAAAACTTCCTCTATAAAAATTGGTGCGTGAGTACCATAGGATTCTGAAACATGTATTTTTGGATAGCGCACATATTAATTTCTAAGTGAAGTCTTGACCCGACTACGGTAGCTCCCATAGTTTTGGAGCTGTGGACCTTTAAAATTCATTTTTTCATGTTTTCGGCAGCCTATAATTCCGAGAAGAAGCATTTGTTCGCCCAGATTGGTCTATATTTTTTGTTATCTTGGTGTCAGGAATCATCTCCGAAATGTTTTGAAACACCCTGTATATCATTTAATGGAATTAGAGAATTGCCGCTTTCAGGTTTGGCCTTTTTTCTCTGTGGAATGACCTATTTTTTGTCTAATTAACACATCTTTCTACGCTCCAAAATAAAATAATTTGGAAGTTTACTTTTTCTTTTGTGGTATAGAATATGGTTTCTTCATTTAAATTTCTGATACAAGAAATAATATGATAAGCTTACATGACCAGGATCTGAATCAGAGGCCCTTGATGTCAGAAACGAACATCCAGCCACTGAACTAACCCTGCCCTCAAAATTGAATCAACGACAAATTTAGTTTCCAAGATGTATGGCGCGTTTCATGTTTGAACAGTGTACAAATAACGAAGATGAAAGAGGGAAGCCATCTTGTCTTAATATAACTATCAAAAGACTTTGACATTATTCGTCGCAAATCATCTGTCGCTACTGTTTTTGTATGGGAAAGAAGCAGGGAGAATCGATTCAAGAGATTAATTAACAGTAAATACATGGTTCGTAATGAGAAAAAATAACCACCTTTCGTCGTATAAATCGATTTCCCTTTTTCTTTCTTTCTTCTTTTCGCTTTTTTTTTTTCATTATTTGCTCTTAATGAAGCTTTTGCCACTCGTGACACAGTCTGTGTATCTCCTAAAAATTATTATGCTGCTTTATACACTTATTCAAATTTATCTTATTGGACTAACTCTTAACTGTTGTCTCGTCCTATGAGTCGAATACATGACATACAGATAGTTACCAAAATAATGGAAACCACCAACAGAATGTAACTTAGCTGATTTAATACGTCATTGGACCACTTTTATCCGACTGTAGTTTGTGTTCGCAGCGGATTTGAAGCATATAACTTGTGAACGCTTTCCAGAAGGAATAGTGGACCATTTTTCGTACTGCAAACTCAGCTAGTAAACGTAATCCACTTTAGGAAGTCTACGATAGACTCGATGCATTAAAACTAAAAAGTAAAATTAAATGAAAATTCTAGTGTACGTCCTATGCTTGTGCCGTTCAGTCCGAAAGAGGATGGATGATTATTGAAATTAAATGATCGTGAACTAATTGTTGAAATAATAATGTGGAAGGAAACGGAAGACCTCCGAGAAACTCACGCACACGGTTTGGTCCACTTAAACTCATTTTACCAGGGATCGAATCAAGGTGTCAAGAGCAAGTTTTCCTTATCACTATCTCACTGTAATGTCTCTACTACGGATGGCCATTTCCGGAAAAATGATTTTCGGGTTTCCGGAAATCACATTTTCCGCTTTTGTGAAAAAATTTCCGTCTTCCGCATTTCCGGAAAATTTTCCGTCTTCCGTTTTCAGTTTTTCAGGAAAATATATTTTCCGTTTTTCCGGAAAATGTGGCCATTCCTAGTCTCTACTTTAAAAATGACATGTGAATTATTTTTCCTGCTCATGGCCGAGAAAGCAACTCACCAAAGATCGACAAAAGATAACATTAACAAGTACTGTATAGCATTCTGATAGATGGTTCCTTGAAAAACTGGAACTATAATACATTAAATTTCTTTAATATATATATTTTTTAATCCATTGTCAATACGTTTTCGTAGTGTTTCCCATACTGTTGGCCGAGAGAAATAAAGAACTTTGGTTTTCAGTAAATTTTAATTGTAAAGAATTTAAGTTCTTATTGAAAGTATTTTTGTGTGTTCTGGTTTCAAGTAGGAATTATTGTTTACAAAATGTTAGATTGAAAAAAAAAAAGAATCGCAAATCTCTATTTACCTTCAGTTACGCTACTTATGCATTCTAATTGGACGTATCTCCGGTCAACTGCAATATCATTTGCTGATCCTTCTTGCATCGCACTCTCGGCCACGAGCGTGAAAAATAAAAGTATTGTGCAACATAAAATTTATTGTCACATTTTAATTGATAAAGTGATTTGCAGAGAGACTGTTCATCTTCTCTGTTCAGAAAGTTCTGATTGTAAAAGAAGTTTATAAATACAACGTGTGTGAGTCTATGATTACAGCTCATGATTTTGGGCCCAAAAAGTCAGTTTGGTAATACTAAATAATCCTCAGAGTTATTCTGTCGTGTAGTGACAAATCGCAACATGAACAGAAATACAACAAATTATTCGTCAACCTGAAATGTGACAAGTTGTCAAATAACCGGAAATTATAAAGGAATCAATTTGGTAATTGGTATTGACTTTTATTGATGAATATCCAGACTACTTTAGTAAGAAAGCGAAAGAATCTTGTTGATGTGATTTGAGATTGCACTTTCAACAACAAGAAGATTTGAAGCTCAGAAATTCGATACCCTGATAAAGATTTTTTTTTTTTTTAGATTTTATAGAAGTTATAATACTAGTATTGTATCTATATTTGGAAAATAAAAAATAGAAACAAATGTTGATAAACTAACCTTCCAGAAATTAAATTAAGATATATTCACATCATATAATCCTGTCTGTGGAGGATCTGTTTCCGATCTATGCTATATATGATATATGAGTTTTGATTATCCGTCAGATCCGTGATAAGTTTTTCTTCTTCTCCCTCCCACCTCCGTCTATATGTACAGGGTTAACATAAATGATTTATTCGTTTTGAAAAGACTATATTTTGAAAAGTGTTACACGTACACACATAAAAGATATCTGAATAGAACCACAAACTCACCAGGTTTGTATTGTGTATTCTAAGTGGCAGCACGAGGGTGGGCACAATACGGGGCACCCCCTCATTGGCACATACCGCATCGCTGAATCGGGCGTACTTGTGAGAATGACCTAGCTTTGTTCTCCTGGCCTCCCAGATCTCCTGATTTAACGGTCCTGCGGCTTCTTCCTGTGGGGGTACGTTAAGGACCTAGTTTACGTACCCTCACTACCGCAATCCTTAGTCGAGCTGAAAGAACGCATCAGCGCTGCATTCCAGACGATTGACAGGACTATGCTACAAAATGTATGGAATGAGCTCGAGTATCGTCTGAACGTGTGTCGTGTCACCAAAGAGACACATATTGAACATTTGTAGAGGGCGTATAAACTTTGTGAGTTTGTGGTTCTTTTCATATCTTTCATGTGTGTATGTGTAATACTTTTGAAAATATAGCCTTTTCAAAACGAATCATTTATGCTAACCCTGTATATTATGCTTAACAGCTACATATAGTCGTAAACAAATCTTTACATGGAGCCAATTCTGCATATATTAGATGGAAGTGGGTTGATTATTTGATAGGTGGAATTTGACTCAACATCATTCTCTTCGATTACGTTCATACAATCTTCCCCTAATGATCAATTTTGAAGTAGGGAATACAAGTTCCTGGTTCGACCCAGGCCATGTGAGGTTATGATGAACGACAATGTTTCCATGAAATTCGTCGAAGTACTCCTACACTTCATTCCGCAAATTGTTTTTCTGTCCTTCGAACGTGAAATAAAAGCAAACATAGGAATGGCGAAAGAAGTCTTTAGAAGAAAGAAAATACTATTTTGTAGTACCTTGAATAAAGAGTTGAGAAAAAGACTCATAAAATGCTTTGTGTGTAGTATTGTATTGTATGGGTCAGAAACATGGACATTACGCAAAAGTGGTGAAAAGCGACTGGAAGCTTTCAAAATGTAGGCGTGGAGAAGAATGGAAATAATTAGCTGACTCAAGCGGAATGAAAGTGTGTTGGAAATGGAGGAGAAGAGAACAATTTTAGATATTATTAGGAAAAGGAACAAACTGATTGGGACATTGGCTAAGAAGGAAATGTACTATGAAGGACATGCTAGAGGGTATGTGGCAGGAAAGAGGGAGGGGGAGAAGGAGGCAACAGTTAAGGGTCTTCACCACAGCGAAATTAAACTACCGCTAATTTTAGAGTTTTTCTGTAATATCTTCAAAACAAATAAAAAATATTGGAAAAGCAGAAACGTAGTGAACTAGACAATACGATTTTGCATGTGATACCGTTACACAGTTCACCTATCTACTTTTGCTATGTCGCTATTTACAGAACCCGCAGAAAGTGCTAAATCTATCTACAGTTGCAAATCGAAAGCAGATAGATGAGTTGTGATAACAGTATCACATGCAAAATCGTATTGTCCAGTTCACTACGTTCCTGCTTTTCCAATATTTTTATTTATTTTGAAGATATTAAGGAAAAACACTAATATTAGCGGTAGTTTAATTTTGCTGTAGTGAAGACCCTTAATGGACGGTATCAAAACAGAGAAGTTGAAGAGGTTAGCTGAAGACCATGGAGGTTGAAAGCTTCTCAGTTGCAGCAAATGACCTGCCAATAATGGCCGAATATCTATGATGATGATTTCCATTTCATCTTCAGCGAGAATGTGAGCTTGTGGTGGCGTATTCGTGGATTATTCCGTTTCCTCTCACATTGTCATTCCACCAGTTCCTTCGTAATCAGAATCTTTCGTCAATCTTTAATCTCAAATTGATTCATTTAGCCTACAGGGCATAACGTGGAATATTCGATTAAAGATTTCACATATATATATTCTTTTTTCAGCTTGCAAGCCATCATGAACAAACTAAATATCCATTCAGTCCAGTAGTTTGAGAGAAAATATAGAGTGTCTGCAATCTTTACGTAGTTTGCTGTATCATACAGAGTTACGTTACTGAAAACTGGATTCGAATTTGTCAGTGTGTTCCACAGTGATGTATCGTACAGAGTTACGTTACCGAAAACTGGATTCGAATTTGTCAGTGTGTTCCACAGTGATGTATCGTACAGAGTTACGTTACCGAAAACTGGATTCGAATTTGTCAGTGTGTTCCACAGTGATGTATCGTACAGAGTTACGTTACCGAAAACTGGATTCGAATTTGTCAGTGTGTTCCACAGTGATGTATCGTACAGAGTTACGTTACCGAAAACTGGATTCGAATTTGTCAGTATTTCCACAGTGATGTATCGTACAGAGTTACGTTACCGAAAACTGGATTCGAATTTGTCAGTATTTCCACAGTGATGTATCGTACAGAGTTACGTTACCGTAAACTGGATTCGAATTTGTCAGTGTGTTCCACAGTGATGTATCGTACAGAGTTACGTTACCGAAAACTGGATTCGAATTTGTCAGTGTGTTCCAGAGTGATGTATCGTACAGAGTTACGTTACCGAAAACTGAATACGAATTTGTCAGTGTGTTCCACAGTGATGTATCGTACAGAGTTACATTACCGAAAACTGGATTCGAATTTGTCAATGTGTTCCGCAGTTATGTATCGTACAGACGTTACCATAAACTGGATTCGAATTTGTCAGCGTGTTCCACAGTGATGTATCGTACTGAGTTAAGTTACAGAAAACTAGATTCGAATTTGTCAGTGTGTTCCTCAGTGATGTATCGTACAGAGTTACGTTACATTAACTGGATTCGAATTTGTCAGTTTGTACTGCAGTGATGTATGCAGTGTTATTCTGAACAGTGTGCAGTGACGTATTTAGGATTTTGTTTCAGGGAGGGCTATGCACAACACGTGAATGAACACTTATATTTTTCCTTTTGGGTGCCGATACATTTTAATGAAGTTGTGCATAGGATATTCCAAATTTGTTTCAGGGGGCTTGATCACGATAGCCACTTCCCTAAATACGCCACTGACAGTGTGTATTTCGATCAGGTTTATATTAAAGGAAACTTAGTTCTGCTGGCCAAAATTTTTTTCTTTACAGTGCAACCCTTATTCATATTTACCCGTGTTTCTCTTTATTCAAATCTAGGAAATATTAAAGATGTATCACTATATTATTATTATTATTATTATTATTATTATTATTATTATTATTATTATTATTATTATTATTATTTGCGTTTTTTGGTGTGGGAGCTTGGTTAACTTCCTTCTACAGCACAGGGCCAATGCAAAAAGGGGTCCGAACCACTATTTGGGTTTGCATTTTTTTTAACACCCAAATTGAATCCCGGACCATGCACTTAGAGCTGCTGGCTCACAGGGGAGTATTACAAGTCTCAGGAACTTAGGATTACCTCCTTTCATCTGAAGAAATCCCGGACATATCGAGAGTTGAAGTTAAGTTAAAAAGATAGTCATGCAAAATAATGCATCCCTTTTACACACCCACACGCAAGGGTAGACTCTCAATATTAAAAACATATTATTTGTTATTAGCGTGACAAGGTAAAAGAGAGTAAGTGAGAAATTATACTTTTTAAAGAGAACAATCCTCTGCATTTGCTTTAAAAGGTTTTACGTTTTCTCCTTTGTGACTCTAGTTTATCGAAATTAAACATGTAAATAGGATGAAATTCAGTTACGTTAGACATACACATTATATGAAACATTACTAAAATGCTTACCTAGTAACTTCAAATATGATCTCAAAGCTCATATTAGTATATATAAAGTTAAATGCCGTTTAAGTTTGCTTATACTTAAAATGAATATTTTCTGTTACTTTTCGTAGTTTCAAGAAGCTAGGTTTTTTTCATTAAATAGTCATAAAACTCTGAGCAGTTTTAAGAAAAATTAACTTACACTGTATCTCTGCTTTTACAACTCTTAACATCTAGGCGATTGCAACTATCGGACCAAATATTTCCCATAATAGAAAAGACACATTCGGTAAAAGCATTACGTACGGGAATACAAATTACAAACCGAACCAACTTGTACAAGTTTGGCAGATTTTCATTTCCACATTTCTGAAACAAGAGATTTCACTTCGTTTCACATGGCCTATCTCTTTTCCTGCAGATGGTTTTAGCGAGACCTTTTATAACCGAAACAAATTCAGAGTACAGCGCATCCACATTTGTCTGTGTGGTCAAATTTAATTTAGTAATTGCTTGTAGATATGAAATGTAGATTTATAAATTTTCATATTCCCGGACATTTGGCGTCCGGAGTAGATATTGCTCCGGACGAATTGTTTAATTCCCGGAATGTCCGGGTCAAACCCGGACGGGTGGTAACCCTACAGGGACTTGGAAAATTCACTTTTTACGAAAACTCCATAGTATACATAATTCGTGGAGTCGGATCCTGACCTTCTGTTACGGTATAAATATGTTACCGTGCACCCTACTGAAAGTGCTAATAATAGTTTTTTTCTTAACAGTTAAAGATAAATGACGGAAGCTATAATATGTCTCAACGTAACTTAAATTATGTCAATTCTTGGTTTTATCTAATGTGCCATATGACCCTACCACGCCTTCATTTCTCCCGGTTTGTTTCATACTTCAATGATTGCTAAGTGATACATTTATTCCATCTTAAATCGTACAGTCGGATAGGCAGATAAATGCCACAAGTTACATTTAAAATTAAGCATGCGAAAAACTAAGTGATTGGACGATAGATGATCCATGTTTCTACCACATGAGTATAGTCAATAAAGAAAACAACGGGTCTTTTATAAATACCTTTCACTGTCCGTTGCTAGGATACATTAGCTCGCAGGGGGACCTGTGACAACCGGGTCATGGTTATTGATATGCACTTGGTAGCTTAACTAAAATGGGTCTTTTAATTGAAGGATGGTTGTCCTGGTAAGACGGTTCTGGGTTCGATTGGCGTTCCCGTCAGCTCCATAAAATCTTCTCAAGGTGTTTGTGCAGTTAGCATTTCTGTTTGTGACTCCTAACATATTTTTGAAGGTAGGAGCATTTTCCATGTTAAGATGAGACGAATATCCTGAAAAGTTAATATTATAGCTCTAAATAGAGAAATAAATTAGTATAAGCACTTTTTGTATGATAAAAAAGAACAAGATTTTAAAGAGTTCTGTGTATCAAGACTCTTATATATACAGAGTGTTTCAAAACAACATCGACAACGTTTGGGAGGTGATTCCTGACATCAAGATCAGACAAAAAAGTATAGACCAACCTGGGTGCAAATGCTTCCTTTTGGAGTTATAGGCTGCCGAAAATATGAAAAAATGAAATTTAAAGGTGCATAGCTCCAAAACTATGGGATCTACCGTAGTCGCGTCAAGACTTCACTTAGGAACAAGTATGCGCCTTATCCAAATATCCAAGTTTCAGAATCCTGCGGTACTTCCGCAACAATTTTTATAGAGTAGTTGGTGAGCACTTCAAATTATATGCCCATAGCCAAACTTCCTGTATAAAAATTGTTGCGTGAGTACCTTAGGATTCTGAAACATGTATTATTGGAAAGGGCACATATTAGTTTCGAAGTAAAAGCTTGACCCGACTACGGTAGGTCCTATAGTTTTGGAGCTATGAACCTTTAAAGTTCTTTTTTTTTTTTTCATGGCTTCAGCAGCGTATAGCTCCTAAAGGAAGCATTTGTGGTCTATACTTTTTTTTTTTTTTTTTTTTTTAATCTTATCTTGGTGTCAGGAATCACCTCCCAAACGTTGTCGGTGTTTTGAAACACCTTGTATGTACCATGTCCGTCCGCCTGGGAGACAACTTGTAGTAGGGTTGCCAACTTAATTTTGCAAATTTACAGATGAAAATGTATAAATACGCGTAAGAACATTTTAAGGCTTTTAATGTTAACTTCTAAACGTTGTTAGTTTCAGCAGTTTTATATCCAGATGTTAGGGGAATTCATTTCCTTTTCGAAAAAAAAATTCAAGATCTAAGTGTAGCTTGTAGGAGATGAATATTTTCTCCCACCTAGAGCTTTAGATTCTTCCCGAAATCTAGGAGACCGAATAAAGCTCTGGCTTTGGTGTCATTGATATGTGTGAGCAGTTCGTTATCACTACGAGAAGAGTACATTTTTTTATTACTATATGAATCAGCAAGTTAAGAACACATATTCTAATGAAAGAAAATGATAAATCAGTAATATTCAGTAGCTTAAAAAAAAATAATAATTTTCAACTATTTTCTCAACTGGAAATGCAATGTTGGATAATTTTGCTAATTGTCATTTCGTGTCACTCATACTTGTTTTATTATAGAGCATCAGCATTAGATGTTTAAGGAGCATTTCAAAAAGGTAATAAAAATGATTGCATTTACGAGGGAGCATCAAAAACAGTTTCAAAATTAGTTCCGTTTATAAAAAAGTACTTTATCTATGTTTACAATTTATCACCTTCAAACTAATCGCCTTACGCAGCAGTCCAGTCTTTCCAGGGTCTCTGTCACTCCTAAACTTGTCTCCGAAATCATCTTGCATAAGTGTGTAATTCACTTTGAGCGATTTCGCGCATGATTTCCAAAGGAGCCATATCTGATGAGTAGGGTGACTGCGGAAGTGAGACCTATCGTTTCTCGCGTATGAGAAACGACATTAGTGCCATCAAGCGCTGTCACAATAATTGTATCTCAACATGAGCTTTTAAGTTTCCAAGGCGGTGATCAAAGCTTGTACTAGATATTTTGATGAAATAGAAATTTAATCGTGTGTCGAAAAAAAAAAAAAAAGTGTTATGATTTGAATTTTTTTTCAGAAAATGCAAGGGAAACACAGATTTTTTTAAATGTTATAGCAAATAACATAATTTGTTTGACAAAAACAACTTCAGGGGTGTTCATAAATTAATGAATGGGTGTGTATATATACAGGGTGTTAATGAACTATACCGGCAAACTGTAGGACGTGATTCCTCACATCAAAATAAGCAAAAAGTTCATATGGACCTATTGCGTAAAGTGCAAAATTTCAGAGCTAGCGCTGTCCAAAATCGCGAAAAAGTTAAATTTCAACAGGCCCTATTTCGAATTTCAGAAACTGTGGACGGTGGTCCTTATCAGCTTAAAGGAAGACACGCATACACAATCCAAAAATGCATATTACATCAATTTTCACTGGATGTGCAGGGTATAATTCTCAAATATGCTCTTAATAGAGTTTTCAGATATACCCTGATTTCAAGGAGGGTCCAAAGTAGGCAGGTGGTAAGCCTTGACTACAATCGACATCCAGGACTTTGGAGGGCAATAGGAAGTGTTAGGAACCGGCAGCTCCATGTTTTCTTTTCTGTTCGGAATAACGTGTGATGCGATGTATTTCATCACAGTATATTTCACGTTTTCTTCACTTACAAGCATGAAAGAAAACATCGCAGCATGCCTTTTCCCGAATACGAGAGACCGTGCTGTTGACGATCCTTCACACTTCCGACATCGCGCCAAAGGATTCCGTCTTCACTGCTGTCAAGGCTTATCGTTTGCCTACTTTGGACCAATCATAAAGTCAGCGCATATCTCAAAATTCGGTTGATGACATGCCTGGGAATTTCACCTTGCAGGGAATACTCCGCACATCCATTGAACATTAATGAAATATATTTTTTTGGATTGTGTATGCGTGACTTCCTTTACGCTGATAAGGACCACTATTCCACGATTTCTCGAATTCGAAATAGGGCCTCTTGAAATTTGGCTTTTTCGCGATTTTGGACATCCCTAGTTCTGAAACTATGCACTTCTCCCCACAGGTCCATGGGAACTTTTTGACTGATTTTGATATGAGGAATCACCTCTTACAGTTTGTCGGTATAGTTCATTAACACCCTGTGTATATATATAATATGCATATGAGGTGTTCCGGATAAGTAAGGGCGAAGTCAGCAAAGTCTTGTTTAAAAAAATATGCATTTAAATTGCCTTTGTTTGGGCAAATTCAACAAAACCTTCCTTTGTCAATTATTCCTTTAGATAAGTATAAAAATTGCTTGTATTTGAGTTCGCCCTTACTACCAGAAACGCCTCCTTAATAATCCTATATATTTTACTTTAGGGTGCAAATCATCGAATTCTAGTGTATTTACTCATTTCTTTTTGTAAGGGTCAGTGTAGGGATATATATACTTTATTTGTACAGTCTGTTCAGAAGATGTTTACCGTTAATGACAAATTACTATAATTTATTTATAACTGATTGTTGTTTTTTTTCCGTTGTAGGTTATTGGTGAGCAGATGGAGTGGCTTTTGATCTCTCGTGACAGGACTCAGACACTACTTTGATTAAGTTTAAGCCAAGATATTTCGTATGCGTGTGTAAATATATATATGTGCGTCAATTACTTGAACTCGTTAACTTCTGGAGTAAAATCTTCAAAATGTGATACTTATTGTGATAGTGCGTGTAACTACTAACAACCTGACATAAAAACAAACGTAAGATTTAATCCAAGAAAATGGAAGAAAGTGAGTATTCTTTAGGGTCAGTGTAATTGATCATGTATGGTTATACAGACATGATGCCCCAACACTATGGCAGGAACCAACCCCGAATGCCTTCCTGTCAGGATGCCTACACACCAAGGAGGCCCGGTCCGTATCTTCCCGATACGGGACCACAGCAAGAGAGGGGGGATGAACAGTGCAGGGAGATGTTCCCCTCATACGATATGTCAGGTAATCATTCCACAGCTGCGTATATTCCAGGAAACATTCCGTCGGAAGGGACCAAGCCTAATATGTGGAATTCTCAGAACAGTTCTGATATGTTACCACCGTACAACAGCAATGTGCCATCGTATCCTCTTCCACCCAATCGAACCTCAGCGTCCAATAAACTGCCACAACCATACAATACTACTATGCAAGACTGCAAAGCGTTTACTGGTAGTTCTCATGCTCATTCAGGGGCTAATGTGCCTATCTCGTATCCGAATTCACATCACATACAGAGTGTCTCGAATTCCATGTTAAACTCGTACGGAGGCTGTCATTCGGAAAATCATACCTCAAATATGTATCATCCGCCATCAAATTTTAGGTATCCGTCGTCTTTAGCTACTAACATTCCTGGAAGTACAATGCAATCGGCATCGGAGTTTAGTAATTCAACCAAAGAAAACATGACAGGCTTTCCGCATTGGAGAGACTATACGAACGGACATCAACAACCGGATGAGACCCAAGTACCTGCAGCAGCGCCAACATATCCATTTCAGTGGCCACATTGTAACTCACATCTACAGGAGAGATATTCCCAGGTTCATAACACCTTTCGACCAATGGGATCGTCAATGATGTCACATCCAGCGAGAATGGATTTTATGAAAACTGGTAAAAGACACATGACTGGACACTGCATTAATGGTGCGCCGAATTCATGTCGATGGATGGAAGAAGCCCCGGGACCACAAGTTAAGAGTTTTCCTCCACATCCTGGAATGATGCATCCTAACATGCCAACTGCAGAAATGAGTCTCAAAGCTCCAAAGCCTACAAGCACCGAAGTCAATCATATGGTAGTTCATGATTCAAGCCATAGTGAAGTGATGATGCATGCAATTTGGGTGCAAAGGAAGAGTCAGCATGTTAGTAATTACATGAGAAGTGCAGATACGCAACCTGTTCCTAATCCGCAAGGGGAAACATCTCACCCCATGAACGTTCCAAGTTATCCATCCGACTTTGGATACTACAACAACTTCGGAGTCGGTGCAGACATTCCCAGTGGGACGTATGCGTGTAATAGATACACAGATATGTATAAAAATCCTATGCATTTGGGAAAATCTTCTAACTCCTTGTATGGATCTACAGACTCAGCCATGAATGTGTTAAATCATCCCCCTCTACCTCCACCACCTCCTCCGCCACCACCGCCTCCTCCACCCCCACCGTCTGAGTATAATACGTGCAAAAAGTTGACAGAAACCGTCCATGGCTCTCGTCCCTCAGTTCCACCAATGAATGTCAATAGGAGTTATACAATGCAGGAACAATACAGTGATGCAGGGAGTGGAGCGTGTTTCATGGCAAGAAGACGTTCAGAAGTAAGAACGTACGAGCATGCAGAGGGGAGTATGTGCATGGAAACACAACTTATGGCGTCTGTGAACTCCTATCCTCCTGGTAGAAACGACAATGACAATTTGTTTTATGGTAGTCACCATACGCAAGTCCCGAATATGTCACTGCGGGAGAGAATGGCAGGCGATAGTGCGTCATCTGTGCCGAAAAGTTCTATTCCATCAGGAATGCTTCATCCGGACAATAACTCAATGCTTACTGGAACGAATTGTCAAATGAACTCCAACAAAAGTTGTACGGGGGGACCAAGGCAAGATCAATGCGCAGTGCAAGACTTGCGACAATTCATAGCAACTTGGGATGAAGGCAGAGAAGGTACACCTGACATTGTTGCGAGTGAGTCCTCAAATAGGGATGTAACACAGGCTGGGAAAATCATAATTGATGACGCAAATGGACCAATATTCCTGATTAGTGGTGTGGTGGCGAAAGATGAGAATATACTTGATAATATATGTGAGAAATCAGTCAATCAAAATTCTACTGAGTCGGCTGTCATTCAGTTCTATCAAGAATTGAGAGCGGAGGAAAATAGTAATAATGTGCAAGCCGAAGTTAACAGCAGCAATATTGAGTGTCCTATAGTAATGGGTAACTCTGATAAACAACAAACCGGAAGTAGAAGTAGCCACTCAAGTCAGTCTGAGCTGATACTCGCTGATCAGTCAAATAGACAAAAAGAAGAGGGTGAAAAGAAAGTATCTGCTATGAAGAACGATGGACGTGATACTATGAAAGAAAAAGAAGACGAAGAAATACGTACACCAGCGGTTAATAGAACAAGCGTCATTGTGTCCAAATTAACAACTGAATCGAGAGATGTTTTAGAAACAGATAAATCAGTTGGGCATTCTGACGTTGAGCGGACTAGAAAAATAACTCGAAATGACCATATAAAAGATAAGACCAATCTTGACAAATCTTCAGCATTAGATAACTCACATAAGCATTCTGTCAACGATATTAGAAAGTCTTTAGATATTCTCAATAATAAACTTACGTCTTCTGAGTACAACAGAAATGAAAATTCTAATTTGTTGCGAATTTCAAATTTGATAGGAAATGAGAACAAAATTTCACGGATGGAGAAATCAAAGGAAAAGTCGCTGTTAAGCAACAAAGATAAATTAACAACACGAGACCAAAAATCCGATATTTTGTCCTTAAGTGATGAAGTGGCAGAGGATCTGTCGAGAAATGAGAGCGCGACTACAGGAAGTTCACCTTCACAGTCATGTGCGAAGGATATGCCAATCATTACTCCTTTAGATGATGACATAGAAACAGGAACAGAGGACGAAGTACCTTCATTCGGAATATTTGATTATTCAGCGTCAGGTACAGGTACTATCACAAATAATTCAAATGATAGTGATCAGAAGAAAGGCTCTCGAATGGAACTTTCCGATCATAAAACCAATCGGACAGATAATCTAAGCAATTCAACATCGTATGCAAAAATCTACGCTGAGCACGGGAGTGGTCGCAGCTCAAAATTGGACGTCGAGGCTTGTTCTGAAAGAAAGTGTGTGCCCTCAAAGGAGGATATCAGGGATGAAGGGAAATTATCTCCAATGAATATACAGGAGGACGAACCTCTGAAGTTGATAACTCGGGATGATGATGGGGATTCGCTGAAGAATACCATGCAATATGAAGAGAATAGCGAAGATAATACTGTTTCTAAAGAGGTCTTACAAACATTGTCAGATATAGCTCATACTTCTATCAGTGCTATGGAGACAAAAACCTCGACAACATTCAATGAAGCAGAAAGTGAAAAGCAGACTACTGAGGAACAAAAGACACAAAGCTTGAAAACTTCAGAGAGTTTGTCGGTATCAGATGATCAGTGCAATCTAGTGAAAAGTTCTCGCCGCGTCAGTACGAGTAAAACAAAGTCTTTGAAATCTAATAAAATAGATAGCATTCCAATAAATCAAGTAGTAAGCTATGACTTCACTTCTTCTTCAGAAGATTCTCAAGATTCAAGCGACTGTTTACCAATGGGGAATATCGAACAAGATACACTAAGCAATGAGATAAGAGAAATGAAATCTGAGATAAATATTGAATCTCCTTTTACTGATTCGGATATAACTGAAACTTCAATGTCTGAAAAAGAATCCTTACCAGCATCAATTGTTGAAGTTGCTTCGGAAAGTTTGAATAGCACACAACCTAAGAGTCCTAAAACAGAAGGGATATCTGATTCCGAGCTTAAACTAACAAGTGAATCTATTGATAAGGAGCTTGATCACAATACTAATATTTGTAACAGTCGATTCGATGAAGCACATTGCGAGAAACATAGTTACACAACGGAAAATAATTCCTCGTTATCATTTACGTCTCTGTATAACGAACCCAAAGTCAAAATTCCAATGAGCACTGCAAATTTCATACCAAGAACTCTGCAGATCAAAAAGAAGACTCCAGCAGTGAGAACAGTAGTTACAAACAGTATATGCAAAAATCCAGCAGAACAATGTAAAACCTATAGAAGTATGAAGGATGCTTTGATTTTTAAAAAGATTAAGAACGGCAATCCCTCTGCTGACATGAAACCTAAATTTTTGTTAACCCCTCTTTCACACCTTCAAGAGAGCAATGGGAATACAGTCGGCTTTCCGCAGGATGGTGTTCTGTCTGTTTCTAGTGAGGCAGATAGATCAGATGAGGAACAGCCAATGACGTACCATGATGATGATGAGACAACTGAGCGAGGTGTCCCAGCTCTAAAGAGCTTCATAGACTCAACTTTTTCTGATTCAGTAATCAATGATAATGGCTCGAATGAAACGACAGATCAGTCGAGTAAGAACAGTACAGATGATACAGTAGTAATAGGTAGTGATACTAAGAAAGAGGAAAGTGTAGATTATTCGGTAGTGAGTGATATTGATAGCAATAAATCCAGTATTCCGCAATCGAAGGGTAATGAAAATGTACTAAATGTAGAAGAAAACCTTAAACCTGAGCCAGAAGAGACAAGAAGTGAAGTCATTCGTCCAGAGTTAATGGAAAGTAAAGACGTTGAAAATAGCGTTGCTGTAGCGGAGAGAGAATCGGAACTAAATCCTGTAGAAACAGAAGTTGTGACTGAAGAGATCGTCGAAAGTGAACCTGGTTCAGTTGTGAAAGAAGAAGAAGAAGAATCAGGAGTCGAAGTAACATCCGAAAAAATCGTTGTACAACCTATGTCTGAAGATGAAAATTACCTGAAAGAGGACACGTCTGATATAAATAACTTAGAAGTTCATAACGTTAATGACGATGAGGAGACACAGATAGCTATTTATGTAGATTCAGAAACTATGCTACAATTGCAAGCAAATGACACCGAAGATGGTGAGGAAGGAAATATATTTCTTGCAGTTAGTCCATCATCACTGGACTTGCGAGAGACCAGTTCCTTAGAGATCAAACTGAGCGATTTTAACGAGGACCAACCCCACAGTGACGATGAAGAGATGAAATCAAATTTTGAAGAAAGTATAGCAGATGAGATCAATGATCAAGAGTATAATCCCACTACATATGACGATTTAAGTGACAAGGCATCTGCTCCGTTTGTAGATGATTCATATACTCAAGAGGTTTCACAAATTATAGCCGATAAATATTTACCCACCGCAGATGAAAGCAGTAGCAACATCTCAGATGAAATTACAATTCCATCTATTCAGGATAGCGATCGTGAAAGCAATGATTCATTCCGTACGTATGTTGATGAGTATGTCCCAGAAATAGGCAGTGAAATATTATTACATGATTTTTCTGATATTACTTCATTTCCCGTGCCTGTGCCTATTGGTAAAGACAAGGAAGTCTGCAGTGATGATAAAACAGAAACATTTTCAGAATATCCTATCAAAGATAAAGTTGTTTCAGATAGTATAGACACAGGTTTAACAGTAGGTAAAGGAGACAGTGAGGAGTCGTCACTTGAGGAAGAATCTGAGTTCGGAGAGAATAAACCAAATTCATACAAAAGCAAGAAGTTTCCAGTGGCCAAATTTCCAAAATCCGTTGATCTTCAACCAGACAAACTCGCAGGAACAATTGCAGCTGAAATAAGAAATTACATATCTAGTCCTATGTCTGGGCCAAATTCTACAACGGTCAATGAAGAGAAGTTGAAGAGTCAGCTAAGAGAAGTAATGAATACAAAAGCAGATCGTGAACGTTCCCTTGGGTCTTTCAAATTCCCACGACGAGGACGTGTCTCTGCGAGAGAAAGAAAACCAATCGCAGCAATTAAAATAAAAGTTCAAATAGAAAGAAATTCTCAGTCCAACGAGTGTTCACAAACGACTCAACCACAGTCAGCTGAATTAACCAAAAAATCGGACGGTCAAGAAGAAAAAGTCGATTCGTCTAAACCTATAAATGTTCCAAAACAGAGTACAAACTCAAATAAACCAAATACGAAGGAAAAAATAAGTTGCAAAAAAGAGGAATTAGTGAGGCAAAATGATGAGAGGAGAACTCAAAATGAGAAAAAGATTGACAAATTGAACTCAAACTCATCAACTGATAAGAAACTAAATAAAAATGAATCATATGGATGTAAAATTAAGATAAAAAATGAAGGAGGCGTGTACAAAAGTACCATTATGGAAGAAATTCCTCTACCTAGAAACCCAAAAGAGCATCTTAATAAAGAAGCGAGTAATTTGAAAACTCTGCCAATATCTAGCAGTGCAAGTACCACCCTTGATAGTAGTAATGGTAAAAAAATTAACGATACTGTCCGTGGTGAAAGTAAGTTAATTCTAGATCTTAAGAAAAATCCGAAATCAAGTAAATGGTTTAATCCTAAGCAAGTTATAGGAAAGACTACTGAATCACAAAATAAATTAGGGGAATCTATGAATAGAGAACCCACTACGGAAACTCGGAAGCAAGTGGATCAGAAGAAGAAGTTAGTTATTCAAACGATAAGCGACGAGGATTCCCAGTCGTCTACATCAGATGAGGGAGAAAGTTGGAAATGGTTAAAAAATAAACCACCAAAGCCTATTCGTGAAATTTCAACTAATAATTCAAGTTCAGTTCAATCTAGTATGGTAGCATCTACTAGTAAAGATTACCAGACCAATGCTTATCAATCAGTGAAAAGTAATGCTATGGACCTCATAAGTGAGTATCAATCAGACGACAGTGAAGAGGAACAGGCTAAATCGGATGAGAAACAACTTAAAGAAAGTGAAAACGAAGAGGATCCTAGCGTTTCTTCATTGGATACCGATGACAAAGAAGCAGAACAATCATCTGAAGAACAGTCAGAGGAAACTGTTGAAGAGCTTGATCAGGAAGGGACTTCCGATTTAGCAACTCATGACGAGACAAGAACTATTCAACTAAAACCAACGCTCATGCTTGTGAAGGAAAATGAAAATACTCATGTTGTTGTAGGCGATGAAGGAAACGCTAGTTTATCATCTGAAACTCTAGATGATGATCAATCAGTTGCATCTACCATCGAAGAAAATCGAAGTATGTACTCCCTCGAAGAAGGAAGTAAAGAGTCCTCAAAATCTGAAACTGAATCAGACGGCGAAATATACTTTTCACCTAAACGTTCTCATACGTTCCTGAGCCCACATGCAGTTGACCTGTCAGAAAAGAGTGAAGAATCGGACAAAAGTGATACAGAGACTCAAGTGCTGAAAAGCAATGATGATTCTGAAGACAGAGCAATTGATAAAGTGGAAGAAAATATTGCTGTCAGAACAGATAGATTAAAAGTGGAATCAAGAAGGCTTTCCGATACAATCAAGTCTCTCTCTGAAGAAATTCATGAAGTAGATTTTGAATATATGTTAACTGAAAGTAACACAGATGAAGGGCCCATGGAAGAAAAACATCTTCCCAATGACAATATGGAAGTTACAGAAAGCAGCAGTCAGTCTTTGGAATTGAATGAAGCAACTACTCCCCATAGTTTTACAGAAATTGCTTCAGTCAAAGAACAGGATCAGATTATAGAAGTACCAATAACTAAACTTCAAGAAGATATTGAGACAAACACTGACGATTATAATCACATTGTATCAGAGGAAAATAATACAAGCGAAGACACAGTTACGGAAGGTATTCTCGAAAGCACCAATAGAAGTGCTGAAATTACGTTGGAATCGCATTCAAATAACCAAACGGAAATAAATATTACAGAAAGAGTCAGTGATAAGGAATCTGAAAAGCTCAATGATGAATTTGAAAACAAGGATGCTCTTACAGAACCCCATTCAATAGGTAATCGAAATATTCTTTCGGAAAATGAAAGGACCAGAACATCTGAAGAATCAAATGACTCCATAGATAACTCTGTAGAAAATGATGGGAATAATACTTCTAATTTTAATGAGACGAGTGACGCAACACTCACAGAAAACAAATGCGAAGAGCAGATGCTTCAATCAAATCAAGATGGTGAGAAGAGAACCGAGAACACAGAAGTGACACCGGCATTATCCGCAAGTCATCGTATATCGCCAGATGAACATACCCGTTGTCATGACAACCCATTAACAGATGATAGTAATGAAATCAAATCACAAACACAAGAGCAAGCTCCACCAAATATAATCGAAGATTATCATGAGAAAGTGCTTAGTCCACAACTACCCGAAGACGGATCTGTAGAAGTGGGTAAAGACGCATGTGGTGAAAGCACAATAATTCAAATAAGAGATAATGAAAAAGTTCGGCGTAACGTAACCCTTTGCGATCAAGAAAAGGAGGTGAAAACAGAGAAGCAAGAATTAGAAAGTTATAGTTTCGATAAAACATTATCGTGTAAAATTGAAGACACTGATGGGAACTCGACGGTTCAACAGCAACCAAATGAAGAAATAGTTGAAGCACCTGACGGAGAGAGTTCGTCCGAAAATTGTCCCATCCAGGTTGAAGATGGCGAAAACAAATCTGAGATGGAAGCTGCAATTAACATTGATTCCAATACGAGTATACAAGCTTTAAACTTAAGTGTTACCAAATCGAACACAGACGAACTTCATTCCAGAGTTGTTTCAGTAAATATGCCTCAAGAAAGCAATAAATTACATTCGCTTTCATCTGAAGTTTCTTCGGAAGTATCGTTAGAAAGCGATAAATTACATTTGCCTACACCTGTAATCTCTTCGGAAATATCGTTAGTAAAAATAGAAACTAAAAGCCACGACACAACCGACATCAAGACAGTTGAGAAGACGGACTTGGAACGCCCAACAGAAAAAGCGGAAAACAATGAGTTATCGAGCGTTAAATTGTTGGATGAAAATGGAGATAACATCGAAGATTATATCATTGATCGTCCGCCTCCATTGATAGAGTGTTTTCCTGACGAAATGGACGAAATTGAAAGCGTTAGCGGCTATGTTACTAATGAAGTGTCTTCTACATTAGGTGAAAATACTAACAATGTACAAGTAGAAATTCAAGATTGGCGTGAAAACATTAAATTGGCGCAAAGTTCTCAACAATTTGAGGATATAAAAGTCACTCACCAACCTTATCCATTAATAATTGATGAACGCCGTAGATCAAATACAGAAACGGAACGCAGTGAATCATTTAACCTACCTAAGCTTGAACGTCATTCTCCCGAAGATAACTCCCATATCAAGACTCAGAATGAGGATGAAACAATGGAACCTATAGACACCATTTGTAGAGAAGTAGCTGCACAAAAGTCTATTAAGTTTGAAGAGGTTGACATAACTGAAACACGTTCTTCTGATAATAAAACTAATCCAGTGATTCCAGTAAACTTGAAGTCATGCAATGTCTACTGCTATAAGAAGAGAAGCAAGCACGAAAGGCAGGCACTAAATCTAAAATATGTTAAACCATTTAGTAAAAAATGGTTTCAAAGTAAACAGAGATTATCACTGAGCAGGAAATTAAAAGAGCTTAAATCTAAGAAATGTAAAATTCC
Organism: Thermobia domestica; assembly: GCF_964235325.1. Taxonomy (NCBI): domain Eukaryota; kingdom Metazoa; phylum Arthropoda; class Insecta; order Zygentoma; family Lepismatidae; genus Thermobia; species Thermobia domestica. The sequence continues at coordinate 24,184,059 of NC_137454.1, read as the reverse complement.
TCGAAACTTCGTAAACGTAGTAAGAAAGTATTTCACGCGAAGGAGAATTGATACGTCTTCCTCAAAGAAATATCATACCCTACTTGTAGTCAATAATCTCCAAGAACTGAATAAAACTGAAGAAAGATTCTCAGGTAGCTCAACACAGAATATTGATACCTCTCTCGAACAAACTCACAAAGAAGATTTGTCACCAACTAATGAGAATCCACATGAGATACTTCTTCCGAGTCATGTAACATCCAGGAAACAGCTATCCTTAGAAGATTTAAAAGCTGTTATTCCAAAAGATCCACCCAGTGAAAATGCTGCAAAACCGATTACTATTCAGCATAAAATATCCAGTGCTGAAAGTAAAACCATAGAACAAGTGCCAATTGATACAATACAGCCAAAAGAAACTGACGAGACTATATCTGCAATTAACAAAGAAGAGAAATCAGATATGAGCGTCTCAGAAATTTCGAAATTGTGTCAGAAGGAAGGACAACAAACACAAAGTTCTCACAAACCGGGCTATTCAAACGATGCAATGAAAGAAAGTGAACGCATATTAAGGTTATGTTTAAATGGAACCAATTCAGAAAGATTAAAGACAGCAAGAGAATTGGCACAAACTCTCAAGAAACAATTAACGTTTTATAAATGTCCAAATTGCAACAAATTTAAGAAAATAGATAGTAAATCTCTTTCTGATATAAAATCTCTCCAGAAACGTGTTCAAGCATCTATTCAGTCGAGTGATCCAAATAGCACCGTTTTCAAAATCCTATCTCAGGTACCATCGGTTGACAGTTGGTCAATTAGCATAAAAAAGAAGCAAATGATCTCGTCGCTTAGTAAGCTTTCGCCTGAAAGATCCTCACTAATTGATAAACCTTTAGCTAGAAAAACTAGAGACAAAGAAACTGGAAACGATTCCACTAACGGAAAGGTTGATGACGAAACTGAAAACGTTACGATGGATCGGTATGGAACACATTCTGAACAAATTGAGAATATTGCTGACAAAACAGAATTAAATGAGCACAAATCCTCAGTACATGATGAAATTGAAATTAAAAGAGCAGACGAATGTCAAACAAAAATATTATCCAATGTACCATTAGGAGAAACTAGGACAGATACTGAGAAGACATGGGTCAGTGTAGGAGGACCTTCATCAAAAAGGAAGCGGGAAAATGCAGAAGTTTCGGATGTTAATTTATCAATCAGCAGAAAAGAAAGAAAGCAATCTGAAGATGAGAAAGATTTTGCAACGATTGAAGAGCCTAGTGCTAATATCAAAGACTCTCTTGAAATAGTAGGTAATAATTTTCATGATGTCTCTAAAGATACACAATTATTTTCGAGCTCCGAATCAGAAGTGACAGCTCTTGAATCGAGTACAATGAAGGAACTCAATGAAAAGAAATCATTCCAAAGCAATTCCTATGATGTCTCTAAAGATACAAAATTTTCAAGCCCTGAATCAGAAGTGACATCTTTTGAATCTAATAGAATAGAGGAATTGAACGAGAAAGAACCAGTCCAAGAAAACTCCTGTAATACCTCTAAAGATACAAAATTGTTTTCAGGCTCTGAATCAGAAGTGACAGATTTTGAATCAAATACAGTAGAGAAATTGAGTGATAAAGAACCAGTCCAAGAAATCTCCTGTAATACCTCTAAAGATACAAAATTACTTACAGGCTCTGAATCAGAAGAGGTAACTTTCGAATCTAGTACAGTGGAGAAAGAATCAGTCCAAAGAAATTCCTGTGATATCCCTAAAAATACACAATTATGTTCAAATTCTGATTCAGACGTATCAGCTTTTGAATCAAGTGCAATGACGGAACTTAATGAAAAAGAAACAATCCAAGGAAATGCCATTGCTGTCTCTAAAGATACAAAATTGTGCTCAAGCTCTGAATCAGAAGTGACAACTTTTGAATCGAGTACAGTGACGGAACTTAGTGAAAAAGAAACAGTCCAAGGGAATTCCCATGATGTCTCTAAAGATACAAAATTGTGTTCAATCTCGGAGACAGAAGTGACAACTTTTGAATCGAGTACAGTGACGGAACTTAATGAAAAGGAAACAACCCAAGGGAATTCCCGTGATGTCTCTAAAGATACAAAATTGTGTTCAATCTCGGAGTCAGAAGTGACAACTTTTGAATCGAGTGCAGTAACGGAACTTAGTGAAAAAGAAACAGTCCAAGAAAGTTTCCCTCATGTCTGTAAAGATACAAAATTGTGTTCAATCTCGGAGACAGAAGTGACAACTTTTGAATCGAGTGCAGTGACGGAACTTAATGAAAAGGAAACAACCCAAGGGAATTCCCGTGATGTCTCTAAAGATACAAAATTGTGTTCAATCTCGGAGACAGAAGTGACAACTTTTGAATCGAGTACAATGACGGAACTTAATGAAAAAGAAACAGTCCAAGGGAATTCCCATGATGTCTCAAAAGATACAAAATTGTGTTTAATCTCGGAGACAGAAGTGACAACTTTTGAATCGAGTACAATGACGGAACTTAATGAAAAAGAAACAGTCCAAGGGAATTCCCATGATGTCTCTAAAGATACAAAATTGTGTTCAAGCTCTGAATCAAAAGTGACACCTTTTGAATCGAGCACAGTAACGGAACTTAATGAAAAAGATATAGTCCAAGGAAAATCCTCTCATGTCTCTAAAGATACAAAATTGTGTTCAATCTCCGAGTCAGAAGTGACAACGTTTGAATCGAGTACAGTGATGGAACTTAATGAAAAAGGAACAGTGCAAGGGAATTCCCATGATGTCTCTAAAGATACAATATTGTGTTCAGGCTCTGAATCAAAAGTGACACCTTTTGAATCGAGCACAGTAACGGAACTTAATGAAAAAGATATAGTCCAAGGAAAATCCTCTCATGTCTCTAAAGATACAAAATTGTGTTCAATCTCCGAGTCAGAAGTGACAACGTTTGAATCGAATACGGCTGAGAAACTAAACGAGAAAGAACCAGTCCAAGAGAATTCATCTTCTATAAACCCAGAATCAAAACCAGATCATGAAACTTGTGTTATGGAAAAAGGTATTGATATCTTAGAACGGAATTCTTTAGAAAATGCTACATTAACTTCTCAAATATACATTAAAAGTAATGAAATTTCTAGCAAAGAAGAATCTGTGAAACAGAATGAAAATGAAAAGCAGGATTATAAAGATCGGCAGGAAGAACATAAAGAAATAGAAAGTCTGTCAGCATCTTCAGCCCCATCGGAAGAAGTGAACTTAGTTGTATTAACTGAAGCACATGATATCACTAAGTGTGAAGAACAAGAAAAAGTGCTGGTTGAAAGTGAAACTGTTGATAGAAAAAAGAATTCACAAAAGCAACTAAAACGAAAATATTCCACAGATTCTGATGATGATAATGAAAAACCAGCAAAATTTCTACATTCAGCACGAAATTCAAGTTCTCAAAATTTTCATGATTCACGCCTTGATGAAATACCAACAGATATTGAATTTGTAGCAGTGAAGACAACTGATGATATTACAGAAGATAAAAAGAGTGATCAATCAGAAAATTTAGAAACCGTTCAAGAAAATGTAGCGGAGCCTAAAATTGATAACCTAAGCGAGGAATCATCGTTTAACAATAGAGATATTGAAAGATTGAAAAATCCCTCTGAATTTGCAGAAAGGAAAAGAAAGTCAAGTAATGATACTGAAGAAGATGAAATCGAGCCCAAAAGAGTAAAACTAGGCAATAGTGACGATTTCCATAGCTCACAGAAACTTGCTGAACAAGAAATTTCATCAACTGTTGTAGACAGCGAAATGAACCAAAAAAATAATGAAATCATAGAAGATGAGATATTGAATGAAGTAGGCCAGTTCGATCTTGTGGAAGAAATCGAAGAATGTTCTAATGCTTTCTCAGCAAATGAAGAAGAGACGGTAATAGAGCTTGAAAGTGACAATGAAGACACAATTGTGCAACAAGTAACGAACGAAGAAAATCTTGTTCAAAACATTCCACATAGTAATACAATCTCAGAACAGGAAATATGTGAATCACAGGAAAATGATGATATCGAAATAATTGACCTTGAAACAACTACGGAAGAAGTATCAGGGTCTCATCTAGAGACAAATGATAACGATAATGAAGATGATGATGATGATGATGATGAGGTTCAGATAATCGGTTACTCATCGCCAAATAACATAATGAATCGAATTCGAGATAGTTCACAAGCTCTAGCAATGGGAAGCCCTACCGAGTATGAAAGCTATGGTATAAATATAGAAAGATCTGAGGTAACCAGTACTATGAATCCAGAAAGCTGTGCACAAGATGATACGTACATTGAAATGACTGATTCTGCAAAATTAGAAACGCAAGAAGAGAATTTAGATCTCCAAAATACTAAAGATACTTCCGATAGTTTAGTGGAACAGGAAAACCAGGTAGATCTTGAAACGCCTGAAGATTCCATTTACGAATCAAGAATCGATCAAAATAATGAGGTTTCGAATGTTCTTTCGAGTGAAGATCAACAAAGTTGTCTGCAGCATGAAGTAGAATCGGAGAAAGTGACCATTAGTGAAAGTTGTGACCCAATAGTTGATGAAAGCTTGAATGAAGAGAATAGTACCTCGTTGACCAATGACGAAAAAGCGGAAGCCATATCCGCTGAAAGGGAAGTCGAAGTGCAAGATATAGAAGTAACCACTTCCCCACCAGAAATTCTTACGTCACGTGATAATGAAGATAGGCCTACTGAAATTGAAGTAATTGATATTAGCCATTCTGAAGGTGATGTAAATGAGGTGGAAACAGTAGGTACAGTTAAGGAAGCCATAATCACAAGCAGTACTTCGTTAGATAACGAAGAAGATGATACTGCGAAATTTAGCGCCGACATAGAAAGTGATACAAAGACCTCCACCGATAGAGCCTTAGAAATTAATGTTTGTGAACCTGGTGTTAACAAGGAAGAGAACCGTGACACTATTGAAAGCACTAAGTATTCAGAGGAAAGTGTAACGTCACCAAAAGAAATTGCAGTAGAAGTTGACAATACAGGTGTTGTTGAGTGTGGGGAAGACTTAACCGATAACACCGTGAAAACTTCAGATGTTGTAGAGGAAAACATAGCATCAAACGATATTACAAATGTAGCCGTGCAAGATACCGATACCAAAGAGATAGAAATAAATCTTGTTAAGGAAAAGTTCAGCTGTAATAACACGATAGTAGAGAAGGTACCTCAAAAGAACACTGAATCACATATAGAAAGCAATGTTCATGAAGCTTCTACGAACTTACCTGATATTCCGACCAATCAGCCAAAAGAAAATCGAAGCAAAACTCAAGACCAGTACAGCGTTGTGGGTGGCTGGGAAAAGTTCGGATCCAAAAGAAGTATTTTTGATCCTGATTTAGATGTGAACAGTTACGAGAAGCTCAGCAGACAGATTATTACAGAAACTCTGAATGAGCCAACACCAGTGTTGCCTTTAGCAGAAACCGTTGTAGGTACGAAACCAGACTTCGTATATAGCGGAAGCGATACAGGCTTTAATCAAAGTGTAGATACAGACAGCGCTCCAGTTTATGAGGAGTTACGCCCGAAGGAATCAAATATTCCAAGATCTCAAGTGGATTATCCTAAAGACGATGCTATCATACGTCATCTCGGGTTACGTTACGTTGGTGAGAAACCGTATGATGCAGGTTTGGGAGTAGGATTTACCGACGTGCCTCGATCTAATTTCAGTGGGAGTGCAGGTCACCTTCAAGGAACATCAGCATCTGTGAACGAATGGATGCAGTCAGTTAACTCTTGTAGTGATAGACGAATGCCTCTAATTTCAGAGGCTAGCACCGATGTCAGTGAGAGTTCTATGGATGAAATGCATCAGTATAGAGACCCTGAATGGAATTTAGGCATACAGCATTTAAGTCATACAGAGGTTCCTGACTGTCCTGAGGAAGCCAAGAAAATATTGCCACGGGTGATTATACGAAAAACTAATGGTACGAACTACCGAAGCTTCTTACGAGACTCGTGCTCTTCGGATCAAGATTATAACATGGAAGTAGAAAACCTTGAAAGCGAGCATGACTACAACATTGATTCCTCCACAGCAGTGGCGTATGGCCAGGCGGAAGGTGAGATCTCAAATGCAAGTAGTTACAAACCAGAGATCGTCTCCCCGTTCGGAGACGTGAAGAGTCCCAAGTGGCAGCCTGTGGTACGTATTCAGAGAAATATAAAGATTGATGAGCTGGCTTCAAGAATGGCGCACAAGAGACAGAAGATAATGGATTACATGTTCGAGGAAGCGGAAGCCGAGCGGATAAGGACAAAACACAGAAAACATGGACGCTTGAAAATGAAGTTCCACCGAAATAAGCAGGAGATGCCGTGGGACGTATACAAATATCGGTGAGTACATACTTTCTCTTCTTTCGCATTGATAAATTTGATCCCTGATCGTTAAAACTAAATATGATTATATGCAGATATCTTGTGTTCATTCTGAGGTCTTTTTGCGTAATACTGACGTAAGTCTTGTTACCAGAAGATCGATTCCGAAACTGATTAACGTTTTCATTGGTTTAATTTATCTTGGATAAAATTGCATATAGAACATGTCAGTAGAGACTAAATAAAAAGTAGCTTTTCCTCACTCCTTGCACAGGCAGTGCAGTGAAAATCAGAGCAGATAAATATGTACAGCCGTATTTTTATAGAACCTGGTTACTCACTTCTCTTTTAAAAGAGCTGTATTTCTTCTACAAGCTGAATTTTAAACACGCATTTTGCCCTTTTTCAGATCGTTACAACGAGCGCAGTTAAAATATTCCCCTACATTTGTTAAACAGAAGCTTAATACTACCTTGTGATGCGGAAAAAAGAAATCTATAAATTGACATTTAAAAAGTATTTAATTTAATATTTTGAGATTGAATTTTTTCCAAAAAGAGGCCATGTACTTAAACTTGAAAGTTTTTCGTAGACTAAGCGCTTGTTCAAATCACCGTGGAAGGTTTTTTTTTTTTTTCGTCTCGTTGAAAGTATTCTCTGGTATTCATATTTCACGATATATATATATATATATATATTGTGTGGCGAAACACTGTGTGAAATTTTTTTCTGTGTTTCTCCGTGCCCCAAGTACTTTTTTTCCATAATCATTTTGGGTTTAATAAAGTCAAAAGATACACAATTTGCTCTTCTAAACTATTAGAGATTGTAAAATAATAATAATGTTAAAAATTGGATTGGATAGGATAGGATAGAATTTATCGTCTCTTTCAGCACTGAGGTTCTATGAGATTACAGGTTTATTGTGGGATTTGAGTTACATGAGCTCATGCCGGAAATCGAATTCTGGTCTTCCGCGCCGATGACGCGTACGCTGAAGATATAGCCTTATGGAAGCTTTATTTTAATAATCTATAATAGTTTAAAAGATCGAGATGAGTCCTGTTGAGTTTATTGGTAATGTTGCTCTTTAAGGGCCTGACGTACTAAAAATAATACAAAATTTACCATTTTCCTTTTGCTTGTTTATTCATAAGTGAAAGGAGATAATGAAATGCAACTTACCACAATCATAGATAATGTTATTCTACAACAGAAAATATGATCCTGAAGAATCTTCAGTGTTGCCATCCATAGAAATTACAGTGTGTCCAGAATAACATGTCCCCCAAAATCTAAGTTAACGCAGCGACTAGAGAAACGAACTCAACTGCATTTGATTACATATCATGTTGTCTTGGCATCCTGTGAACTACTTTTTAAACAATAGTTGTATTTAGTTTGTAATAAACAAAATAGTTTTAACATACAGCTATTAAAATTAAATAATGTTATTTAAAAAAGTAGTTCATAGGATACCAAAACCAACATATAATACGTAATCAAATGCAGTTGAGTTCGTTCCTCTAGTTACTGCCTTAACTTAGATTTTTGGGGGACATGTTATTCTGGCAACACTATAATTTCTATGGATGACAACACTGAAGATTCTTCAGGTTCATATTTTCTGTTGTAGAATAACATTACCTATGATTGTGGTAAATTGCGTTTCATTATATCCTTTCACTTACGAAAAAAGAAACAAAAGGAAAATGGTAAATTTTGTATCATTTTTAGTATGTCACGCTCTTAAGTGGTTAACATAGTCTTGTAGTAAGTGAATGTTAATAAAAGTCCCCATGTCCCAAAAGAAGAAAAGAAAATTCGGGGTTTTTATGTTATTCTCTGGTTGTAGTTGATTGGTTTTGAATATTGGTTTGTAAATAGTGGAATTACATAATGTTCGTGTAGATTAATAAAGAAATTTTGATGTTTAAGTATATATGTGACTTATGGTAGTAGAATAATAAAGGTTCATGGTTTATAATTGTAAAGGCTGCCTGTTTGAAACGAACTAAGGTTCATAATAAGGAAATAGTATAGAGAAGAATTGTTTACGATATTGTGATCGGAGAACATTGAAATTACAATACGTCTGAAAAAGTCTGATTTAAACTACTCGCTCAGTAAAATAATACGTTTATTGTGTAACAGTTTGACGTAATTTTGACGTGTAACAGTTTCGCCAATTTTCTACTTTGGCTTCATCAGACACTGTGAATACACAGGTAGTGACAGATTTAATATGATAAAAAGAGACAGCAGAAGATTTCCAGATTCCTGATTGGCTACCATAGGCTGCTACAGCCAATCCCCGTAGCCTATGGTAACCAATCAGGGAATTTTTCGGTTTCGTATATATTAAATCTCACTACCTGTGTATTCATAGTGTCTGATGAAGCCAAAGTGGAAGATTGGCGAAACTGTTACACGTTAATATTTTTTTTACGATAAACGTATTGTTTTGCTCGACGAGTAGTTTAAATCAGATTTAAGTCTGAAAAAAAAAAAATTAATAGGACGTTTCTTTGATAACCATTCATTAATTTCATATAATTGTGCACAGGATTTTAGGTTTCTAAGCAAAATATGTGGTGCTCGTCTGCTTGGAGCGAGACAAGCAGACGAAATCGAGTATTAGAAAACACTGACCCGATGCCTGATTTTCAGTGTGTAACCATTCAGTAAAATCGTTTAGTTGAAATGAATGGGGAACGAATGTGTAAAATAATCTTGTTCGTAAAAAAAAATCTGAACACCCCTTTGTGGTTAGAAACATCCATAATAATAATAATAATAATAATAATAATAATAATAGATATTCTGACATTATTACTGCAGTAGGTCACTTACTGCAACTGACTCAGTTTTCCGTTGACCTCTTCATCTTCACGTACGATTTCTCTATTTTGATGTCGTTCATTAACTGTAGTCTCCTTCGCCCCCTCCCTTTCTTTCCTGCCACCATACCCTCTAGCACGTCTCTCATGACAGTTTCTTCTCAGCCAATGTCTAAAACCAGTTCCTCTTCTTAATAATAATTAAAATTGGTGGGTTTTTTCCCCACCACTTCTAACATCCTCTCATTCGTTTTCCGCTTCACCGAGCCAATTTTATCCATTCCTTCCCACACCCACATTTCGAAAGCTTCCAGTCGTTTTCCATCATCTTTGTATAATGTCCATGTTTCTGACCCATACAGTACAATACTCCACCTTCTAAAGGCTTTTCTCGCCATTCCTACCCTTGCTTTTATTTCACGTTCGCATTTCATATCATTACTAATAATACCAACCAGGTATCGCAAACTAGTCACCTGTTCTATTTTCTCCCCTCCTACTTCAATATTTGACACCGACCCCTTCGTTCCAATCACCATGGCTTTTGTTTTTCTAACATTTATTTTCATCCCATATTCTTCAGAGCTTTTCCTCAAGTTTTCCTGCATCTTATTGATTTTCTCTTCAGATTCTGCAACAAGTGCCATATCATCTGTAAACCGAATACACCTATTCATTCTAACTCTACTGAAAAGGCGTCTTCATTTTGTAGGTCCTTATTCACTATCTCTTTTAGATAGATATTAAATAATGTTTTCGGAAGACAGCATCCCTGTCGAACTCCCCTTCCAATTGCACTTTTCTCTGTCCTTTCTTCCTCTATTCTAACACTGATAAAAACGGAATTAAATCAGGGAAATACGAATCTTGTATTAACTTTCTTTTTAAATCTTTATTTCAAACCAAAATACGCAATTATTGTACACAGGGTTTGAGAATATGACCTTAAAGAGAGATCTGTGGCGTTTATTTACACGACAATACTTATTGGGGAGTTCATCCCAACCTCATTTGCAAGTTTGATTCAATAACTGACACAGATTCGTTTTATTTATTTATTTATTTATTTATTTATTAAACTCAGTAATTATTCAATAACTAAATATGGAATACGCTATTGGAAATAAATGTATTCAGTCCTGTTAAGTAAATAAAGAGCAAATACTGATCATAAATTCTCTAAATTTATTCAGTCACATGTTGTGCAATAAATAAAGAGAAAATATTGATAATAAATTCTTTGAATGTGTTCAGTCATTTGTTTAATACAATAAATAAAAAGAAAATATTGATCATAAATTCTCTAAATGTATTCAGTCATACATTGAGTGCAATAAATGAAAAGAAATATTGACCACAGATTCTCTGAATGTATTCAGTAATATGCTGAGTGTAATAAATAAAAAGAAAATATTGATCATAAATTCTCTGAATGTATTCAGTCGTGTTAAGTAAATAAAGGGAAAATATTGATCATAAATTCTCTAAATTTATTCAGTCATATGTTGAATGCAATAAATAAAGAGAAAATATTGATCATAAATTCTCTGAATGTATTCAGTCATATGTTGAGTGCAATAAATAAAGAGAAAATATTGATCATAAATTCTCTGAATGTATTCAGCCATACGTTGAATTCCATAAATGAAAATATTGATCATAAAATTTATGGAGAAAATCAAGAGTAATTAACTTACTTTCTCTCGGGAGAATGTAATATATAAATTATGTATGAAGTTAATAATGTACGTAATGTATAAGTACTTATTGTCCTTCCTTATAAGAATGTTCTTTGCCCAGAATTCATCGAAATTTCGATTGGACAAGAAGATGGCAAGAACAATATGAAGAGCGTCGAGCAGCGTCAACGTCATCGTCGGGTGAAATGTGTGAAGAGTGTCCGTATCTTATCTCGAATAAGACGGAGAAGATGATGCATATAAGGCAACATCAGTTCCACTGCCAACGGTGCGTCGTTGCCTTCCATTCTCATGTAAGTAGGGATCAATTTTAGCTAATCATAATGCTTGAAATAATAGACCTCAGAACATTAGAAACACTGACCATATTTTGAAATACTTGCCATAGGATACATTATTGCCAAAAAAAAAAAAAAAAAAATGTAATGTACGAGGAGTAATCAAAAAGTAAGGTTACAAAGCCTGCAGTGAAACGTGTATATATTATTTCATACAACCAATACAGCCAACAGATAATACATATATTAGGTTATTTTTCGGCATAGTTTCTATATCAGTTGATGCACTTGTTGAATCGTGGGATGAGTTTGAAGAGTTCCCCCTGGTAAAACTCCTGTCCTTGCGTGTTTAGCCACGTTGTTACGAAGTGTTTCACCTCCTTGTCTGAAGCAAAGCGACGGCTTCCCAACTCTGCCATCAGATGCTGTAACGTTATCCTCGTGTTGTCCTAAATCAGCCACTGCGCTCCTCATTGGTGACGTTTATTCTACCAGCCGCAAACTTTAGGCACCATTCTGCGACATGGCTGACGAGACATTACAGTCTCTCCGTAAACCTCTACCAGCTTCCTGTAAATTTCAGTCGCAGATACATGTTTCGCTGACAGAAATCGAATAACTAAGCGGATTTTCTCGCGAGATCAGTTTTCCAAACGAGTCGCCATTTGTGTTTACTTACAGCTAGCGCCGTAGGTGGCTCAAACTGCATAGTTGCCAACTCCATGTATTAAAATTATCGCACACTCTTCATTCCTCTATAAGAGACGAAACTCCAGAAATATCGGCCTTGTAACTTTAGTTTCTGAACCTTCCTCATATCTGGATCGGTTTTTCTTGCAAAATTTCTTCTTTTTAGAGCCTAGTTAGTTAAGAAAAGGGATTAGGTTAATTTATGGATAATTAGTTAACTGAAACTCTTCAATGATATATATCAGAATTGTACCTATAAAAACAAAGTTCCTGCTCTCTGTAACCTATTCGATTTTTTAGGTTTGTCGTGGCTTGACGTATATTCATTGCTGTTTATTGTTTTCGATTTTATTAGATCGATGGAATTATACTTGCAAATATACTAACTTTTTTTTTTTTTTTTTTTTTTTTTTTTTTTTTTTAATAAGGTAGACTGAGGAACTTTACTTTATGGAATATTATGTTAGTATGAGAAAATACACTGTAGTAGGAGTTTCATTACTTATTAGAATCAAGCGCGTAGTACTTGTAATATTGTAATATTATTAGTGTCATGTTAATGAGCCTTATAAGATTGTAGTGTTATTAATCACTACCAGTAGTCCGGTGCTGCTGTTTCCGCCTGACCGTTGCCATTCCAGACTTGTGATGTGTTTCCGTTAAATTGATATGAATTTGTATATATAACAAATTAGTGTTTTATTTTTTGCTTTAGTGCGTTTTAATAAATGTATATTTTTTAAGTGTAAATAATAATAACTGTTTAATTGATAAATAACAATAGTTTTTCTAATGTTTAATGAATGGATATTATTAGTAGAAGTGTATGCTTACACAGTTGCATACAGATAGTTCAGTTTAATTAACAGTGTATTTATTTATTTATTAATAAATGTTTTAGATACAAATCTAAGTCCGGAGAAAAGAGACAGAATAGCCCTTGAAAGATTGTATTAATTTTTTACGGAAGAGCACTTCTGTAGGTTCATGTAAAATTTTGAATTTACAGCATTACTAAAGTTATGCTAAATGTAATATAATTTATGTATTATTATTATACATACACTCAATATTATGTAAGTAAATATGAGGTTAATGGTGTACAAGTGGAGAAAGTAAGCATTATTAAAGACCTAGGTATCACATTTGACGGTCAGTTAAAGTCTTCTTACCAGACAAATTGCAGTGTACAGTACGCAGCAAAAAACCTGCAACATGAGCATGTAAGTTTATTGTGAAACTACGTCTAACAGCGTAGGGAATCAACATAACGTCTAAGTGGCACGAATCACGCCAGGAGAAACCTTTTCGTCCTCCCCTGCACACTTATTTTGGAGCAAAAGACTTCGTCATTTCACAATAAACTTACTTGCTCATGTTGCAGGTTTTTTGCTGCGAACTGTACAAAGTGCCAGAAGGATAATAGGTTTTAATTTTAACCCTTTAACGTGCAGCTTTGCATATATGCAAAGTTTACTTTGAAATTGTATTGCACCATGTAGTTTCTAGTTCGGACATAGAAGAGCAGCTTTGCGTATCAGCTAAGATGCCCTTTCACTAATGAAGTTCTGAATTTACCGCTAGATGTCATAGTAAGCCAACGTTTTACTCTTTGTCTTACTTGCTGCACGAGGAGTTGTCATCTTGTCATCTCTCAGCGTTCTTTGCTCGTTTAGATGGACAGGTTTTGAACTGTTGATTTTTTCTGTGTTAGACAGAAGTGTAATGAGTCCGCTGTACGCTGATATTCGTCGTGTTTTATTGGTTCTATCTGGTTTTAGTGGACTTTGCAGATATCAACGCGCAACTTTGCATAGACCCTATATGCAAACCCCATAAAATATCCCATAGACCCCATATTATTTGCATTATTTTTTTTTTTAAATCCCGTGTTTCCTACACCGAAACCACTCCAAATTAATATATATATATATATATATATATATATATATATATATATATATATATTTATATATATATATATATCAGTCTGGTCGGAAAATGGTGCGTTAAAGGGTTAAATAGTGTCCTGTATTTCAAAGAGATTAAACATATGTATATCTGTATAAAATACTCGTGAAACCAAAGCTAGAATTTTGTTCGGTAATTTAGAATAGCATTTCTAAAACTTTGAAAAACAAGATAGAATCTGTGCAAAAATGTTTTATTTGACTGCTATGGTTTAAGATAAAATTGAGCTGCTATTCACATAGCTATGAATATTGGAATAATGATTGGGGTTGGGAAACTCTTATGAATAGAAGAAAAATTTCGACAGAGTATGCATGCAAAAAATACTGGATAATGTTTATATCAGTGAATATTGTTTACAAAATATAGTTTTTGAAGTACCCAAACATAACATAAGAAATAGCACGATTCTAGTCCCTCTGAATTGGAAATGTGAAATTTTTAAAAAGATTGACAGACTCTTTAAGCTCGTTTTAGACTTCCTGTATTAAGCAAGTGAAAATTTTATGACATCTGACTGATAGTTTTTAGCCAACGACGTTCAAAGACATTGAGCTAAAATGTAATTTTAAAACTGCTGTTCTTAGCTTGTCGTTGTTTTAGGTAGATGGAGAACTTGATAATTTTTACATCGTTGACGAGGAATTATTTCTGCTTAACTGACTTATATCTACACTGTGTTTTATATTAGTACTCTTTTTTTGTTGTTTTATTATTGTTGTTATTATTATTATTATTATTATTATTATTAAAGTCTGTCAAATGTCAATAAACAATGTGTTGATTTCTTTCTTCTCTCGTAGGATGAAATGAGCGCTCATCTGTCCATGTATCACCCTCGTACTAAAGAACAACACTATTGCGTGCTGTGTGAACGAAGTTTCTCATCTGCTCAGTGGTTTCAGAGGCATTTGCAAAGTCGAGAACATCTTCAGCTCGAAAAGACTCAAAGACGAACAATTCAAACCCTCTTCATGGTTTTTACGGGTAAGTAACGAATATTATTATTTGTCAAATAACATGATTAAGTCACTATTATTATTTATGTATGATATTCTTCCTCGAATAAAGACTCAAGGACAAGTTGATGTAATATACTTTGATTTTTCTAAGGCTTTTGACAAACTTCCTCTTGATATACTAATTAACAAATTAAAATTGCGTGATTTATCGCTAGATTTTATTAGATGGTTTATTTTGTATGTAACCTGTAGGAAATATATTGTAAAATATAAATGCGTTTATAATACACATAATGGTGTTCCATGGGGCTCTAACTTGGATCCACTCTTGTTTCTCTTGTTTGTTAATGACTTAAAAGAAATTATTAACCGTCAGTTTCTTATGTACGCGGATGATCTGAAGATTTAATTGTACTATTAACAATGTTCATGATAGTGTAAAATTACAAATAATAGTAATAATAACTAACTAACTGTATGGCCTATGGAACCCGGAGGTTCAATGTCGCTTTCGCAAAAGCTCTCCACTGACTTCTATTCTTAGCCAACTAATTCCAGTTTCTACAGTTCGCACGGAAAGTATTGACGCCTAAAGCTTAGCGTCAATATTTTTCGCGTTTTTACACACCATCCGCGTATTCCTTTAGTGACACCGTGGAAAGTATTGTTGTTCGCTGGCAGGAAAGACCCACCTGTAGTGTTTCTTTCTGTGTAGTAACAACTTTCATCTTGCTTTGGTGGATCGATGGGATTACTTGACGTGTGCACGTGCTCTTGGTATTTCGTGTAATTTTGTTGCTGCAATGTGTGTGTGTGTTGTGATATCATTTCTTTGTGACAAGATGCCTTACTACGCGTTGAAGTCTAATGAAAGTGAAGCGGTGATTGCCCTGTTTAATGCTAGTAAAAATCCAAAGATATCTCTAGGTAAACGGGTTTGAAGCTGAAAACAGTATAAACGTTCGGTGAAACGCTTTAAGGACTAAGGAGAAGTCAAAATGCCCCACCCAAGACCAAAGTTTTATAGACCTAGGAAACTGTCTCAAAGAACGCTAAAGATCATGAAAAGGCAGCTGAAGGAGCAACCTTCTTTAACAGCTAGTGAATTAAATGAAAACAATCCTGCATTGCTTGGGAATGTGTCCCTTCGGACAATGCAGTAGAAAATTCATGACGACTTAGGGCGACGAAGTTACAGAGCTCGCCGAAAACCCCTTCTTGCAGAGAATCATCGTAAGAAAAGACTGGCTTTCTGTAATAAATATGGTACCTGGACTGTTAATGACTGATAAAAAGTGTTGTGGATGGATGAAGCCACGTTTTTTGTTAGTGGCACTGATTGCCAACGAATGTACTGTCATCATAATCCTGATCACACCTTTCTTCAGTGCACTTGTCCATCTGTAAAACCATGCCAGTATCAGATCTGTTGTTCCTTTAGTTATGGTGGTGTAGAAGAGTTAGTTATCCACCCCAGAAAGCAGACTATGAATCAGTTTCTCTATTTCGAGCTATGAAACGATGCATTGAAATCGTCCTTTGCAAAAAGTGAAGCGTCATTTTTGTGCAAGATGAGGCTCCTTGTCATACAGCCAAAAGTGTGATATCTTGGCTTAAAGATGCTTGTGACACGTTTTTTGAAGATTTCCGAGGGCAAAGTCCAGACTTAAACTTAAACCCCATAGAAAAGCTATGGTATATCATAAAGAGACGTTTACAGGGTATGGACATCTCTACATTGTCTCTGCTGGAAGGTCAGAGAGGTTTGGGACAATTTACCACTAGTTACCTGCCAAAATGTCGCCTTGAGTCTTCCAGAATGACTAAAAGCATACAAGAGGAAAGAAGGTTAACAAAATACTGACTAAATTTTATTTTGTGTTGTGTTCGGCGTCTTTTTATTTGTGGTTCTAGCTTTCACTTGTGTCGCGTCAATACTTTCCGCGCGCACTGTACTTTGTATTCCTATTTCTGCTAGATCCATCTTAATATTTGTTGTCTTCCCATCTGCGCCTAGGCCTTCCTAATGGTCGTTTTCGGATTGGTCTTCCAGTTAAGACTTCGAAAGCGTTCCTACTTTCTTCCATCCTGGCTACATGACCTGTCCATCTGAGCCTTTCAGACTTGATAACCCTAACAGTGTTTGGTATAAATTATGTAGTTCCTCGTTACGAACTTTCTGCCATTCCCATTCCCGTTTGTCTCGGGTCCGAATGGTCTCAGGATCTTGTTCTCCAATAATAATAAGAAGAAGAAGATGAAGAAGAAGAAGAAGAATTCTGTTGTCACCTGCTGAAAAATTAATACTTTACCTTTGAATCTTAATAAATACACTCTGTATATCCTTTACTTCTAAAACTAATTCGGTACATTACATTTATGGCATTGATAGTATTCCTGTTAAGAAGGTTGTGTCTATCAAGGATCTGGGTATTACCTTCGACTCTAAATTGTTTTTTAACATATATCTTGAATGTATAGTCTCGAAAGCTTTAGCTTAGGAATTATATAATGGATCTCTAAAGATTTCTCGTCTTTGAAAACCTATTTAATACTATCTTATGCCAATGTAAGAAGCCATGTGAAATACTAAACGAGTATTTGTAATAAAGGTGTCCAATATTTTCAAAAAAAAAAAAAAAAAAAAAAAAAAAAGACACCGAAGTAGTTCAAAATTTGTTTCTCTCATGGTTACGATTTAAATTTAAATTCGTATCAGAGAAACTCTTTGACGAAATTGGGAACCTACTTGGCTTACTTAAATTATCAGAACAAAGAACCTTATTTGATATTGAACTTCTTTGTCTTGTTTTGATGGGCAACTTACCATTAATTGAGGTTGTAAATATTTATGTTCCTAACATATCAATAAGAAATTTCAAAATTTTTAAATGTAATCCTATTCTTAGAGATGTCTCAGTATATAAATGTTTGACGAATGCTAACAACTACTCACATATTAATATTTTTACTGCTGATTTTCTTTCTATTCAGAGACAATTCATAACCTATCACTTGTTATAATGTATTGTTTTGCATTGATTCGTTTTTTATTTTATGTTATTTTATTGTCGTCTGTGTATGATTCATTATTATTGCTGTATTTTATATTTTAATTATGTCTATTCTGTATGTTACTTAATGTATCTTTATGTTCATATATATATATATATTCATCAGGGACGGATTTAGGGGGGGTACACGTGCACACACATCTTCGTTGTAAATTTACACTACCTAAAGTGAGAAGCTAGCAGTGAGTTTTGCAAAATCAGTAGTTTAAGTAAATTTTCTGAAGGTTGAAGGAAAAGAATTCATCGAGAGCAAACACTTAACATTTCCAAAGGAATTCCTCATTCATATCACAGATACCTAAAGGCATTTAAAAACTCAAATTTAATTAAAATGTACTGGTAGTTATTGGTGCACTTCCCTCAGAGAATCCTGGACCCGGCCCTGATATATATATATAGTATTACCTGTTCGAAATTGCAATTGTGTCTGTAATTTCCTGATACCAATAAAAAAACGTATTATTATTTTTTTTAAAAAAAAAGTCAGAAATTAAACATTCAAGAAGAGTACTCCAATTGTTCATTCCTAATATACTAATTAGAAATAAAATACAGATTCTCGGCCTTCTAGAGAGGACTTGTGCGCTGTATACTATGTATAATTTATATCATGGTTAAGTAACTATATCCTGTGCTCTTTGCTAATGTATGTTCCTTTGATTTGTTTCTAGGTGAGGAGTGTCCTTCTTTGAAGCCATTGACAGAAGAGGAGTTGGCCTTAATAAATCAATACCAATACAATCCTATTTCTAGTGCGCCGAATTCTCAAGTCTATCACCAAGCAACGCCTCTACAACTAGCTGTTCAGGTTAGTGAAAAAATATCTGTTACTATTCTTACTGCTTTGACAATACCACGATTATGACTTACGTTTGTTTCATTTACTATCTCAAATACTTGTCAACATATAACAGTCTAGAGTCCTCTGGTGCGTTGGGTCCCTGGTTCGTTCCCCAGCCAAAGAAGTTTGTGGTGGACAACATCGTGTCTGTAAGTTTTCTCGGGATACTTTCGTTTCCTCCCACATTTCATTCCACCAATTCTTCCATCATCATTCACTTGCCTTAATCATCCGTCTCCCTTAGCCTAAAGGGCATGATCGTAGGATAATAAACTGAGACATTTCATTTTCAATAGAATAGATTGCGAGCAATGATGATAGTCACAATAGAAAATTTAAAAAAAAAAATCTTCATACCCACTGCAATGACCTAAAACTAAAGAATATTTTCGAGATTCATGGTCCTCATCATCAGCTTCTGTAAGTCTGAAAAGGATTTTAAAAAACGGCAAAAAAAAAAAAAAAAAGGAAAACATAAAGGGATATAAAAATCGCAATTAGAAACAAATACGCCACTTCAGATCACCGACGTGCGTGAGTTTCCTCGGGGTTCTCCTGTTTCCTCCCACTTTCTCCATTCCACCATTTCATTTATTTCTCATCATCCCGTCTCCTTTAGCCTAGCCGGCATAACCGTGGGACGTAAAACTCAAAGATTTTTCAGATCACCGAACATTATGATAAATGAACCCTCATTGATCACTGCAATGCTAGTCACTGTTCACTGTTGTTATTCTTCTTTCTATTCAAATGCGGCATCGTAAAATTAAGGATTCTTTACATTCATAAATTCCTGCATTTAATCTGGATTGAGTGGGATATGGAGCGGACAAAGGGGAAATTAACGGGATATGGAGCGAACTTTCTACTACATGCTTCACGACAAAGGGAAATTTGAACAGATTTGATGAAGAAACCAGTAAAATCAAATCCTTAAAATTCTCGTTGATTTCCAAGGGAACAGAGAAAAGTAACTCCCTATTAATCAGTGATAGGATTATTAAAAATCTGGAAAGCAGGGAAATCCTTGTAAAGTTAGGGACAAAAAATGATATGAAAATGTCAGGAAAAATTATACTTAACCTGGAATATCCAAAGAAGAATGCGGATTTTACGTAGGAAATGGGAATTTTTGACCCCGTTTTGCTTATTTATTGAGAGAAGCCGATAAGTGCAGCAATGATGTCCAATGAAGCAGTTAATCTAAGTAATTGTCCTACTCAGTAACGTTTCTTTTACATTTTAATGTTTTACACGATATATTACATTTAACAAATTTGTAATAAAATCATTATTGTAATAATCTCAGAACAATAAGTACATTAAACATAATTATCAACGTGAGTATTAATTATTAATGTTAGTATCTTTCATTTAGTGTACTTAATCATTACCGGTCTTTATCATCTTTTGTTTTTTTTTTTTTTAATTTTATTTTAATATTTTACAATATAACTTTCGTACATTTAACATAAATAATAGTTTTTGAGATCAATAAATTCTCACACAATTGATAAACAGTGATAGTGAGATGACAATATGAGTGAAGCCGTAGTTATAGCCTAAGTAAGAACTTTTTGAAAGTTAAAATTTAGATTTTTCTAGTAAAATAGCAGGGTGGATTGATTTAAATCAGTCTGATTTAAATCACTTGATTTTTTAAATAAAAATCGTTGATTTAAATCAAATTTCGGAATAAATAAATTTAAAGTGAAAATAAGTAAAATCCCGTTTCTGTCTGTTATTTCGATTATGGAAGATAATAATCATAATACAATGAGACTGAAATGTATGTACAGCACAGTATGAAAACAAATGTTTCTTGCAGTGGATGATTAGGGAAAATTCCGTTTTGAACGGTAACGGGACATAGACGGTTTCGTAACATACGGTTTGCAAATCGTTAACTATTCCAACGGAGAAATCACCATCGACATTTGAAACGAAAATTCTTTTCTGTGCGCGTCTGTTTGTTCCCAGATAATAGGGGCATATTTAAAGGGGTCCAATGCCTCCTCCGAAACTTAATTTTTTTCTAAGATTTTATAACTTTAGGCGAAATTTATGTATTTCATATGTATTTTACGCCGCAAGGTAGTTCCGATTTTTAAAAATATGCCCTTGCCAAATATCAGTAACGTTTGTGGGGGGAGAAAAAAGATCATGTTGATGAACGTTGTTGTACTTTTTCCTTAATGCTTAAGAAATATTGTTTGGGATTGAAATATACTAACGATTGAGGATTAATTCAAAATTCAACCCCAATACTTTCACTTAAATGGCATAATTAGCATTTAATACTAATTTCTAATGTTTTTCTTCAGTTCATGACATATTTTACGAGGAGAAAGATTTGATTTAAATTTTAAAAAATCGAAAAAATCAACAAAAATGATTTTTCCTCCTGTACAATAGTTGTAACAGACCGATTAACGGTTGTTTACATTCTATTTGAATTGGCTCCCGGATTGTAATGTTTACCCGTATTGCAATGTTTACCGGTTGTTTGAGGCAGCGTTAAAGTTGGTTCGTGTATTGTAATACTGCACCCTAGTGTTTCCAAAGATTCGTTTCAGATTCGTTTTGACGTTAATTGGTTTGTTGCAGATGAAATAAAGGACACGAAAAGTGATCAGTTTTATATGAGATACGCAAACGCAACAATAATTTACCACTAAAACTTCGAACTGTTTCTTTCTACAACTGTTTCGCGTTATTGTAATGATTCCATTCATAGTTTAATATAGTACAAATTTATTTTATATTTTACCTTACCTCATATACGTATGTCTGTCAATTATTCACGTGATACTACTCGTGTTTCATTTGTTATGCGCCCTGATGTTCATTTGTTACTCATTCTGATGTTTATTTGTTACTCATTCTGGCTATCACTACAAGAGGGCGTTTGAATCGCTATGCGGGCATTTACTTTGCAAATGGCGACCTGCTGGAACAGTGAGAACAGCGGTCGTCACGGCAACGGGAAATGTTTTCAAGACGTGGCTAGGTGAGTTTGAAAATTTATGTTATGTGGTTATTTCCGGTAACTATGAAATGTCATTTAATAGATAGAACGGCTGCTTATTTGAATAGAGTTTTGTATAGTAACAGAAGACATATAAATTTATTTTAGTTCGTAGTTGAATATGTGATATTAAAATCGCGCTTATTAAGGTCCGGTGACGCGACTAAGATGACGTAGTTGACCACCATGAAGTAAAGAACATAGAAGGCGGTCTGAGTTAGGCTCCTTTAAATTTGGAAATTTGATAGCTAAAGTATATATTCGGGAAGTTAACCTTATCTAAATTTTAATCTTTTGGTGAACCGAGACAATTAGAAAGTGAAGAAATTAACCGAGGAGCCTGACTTCAAAATTAATTTAAACACCGTTAGGCCCAAGGCCGCCAAGTACCATCTCCGCCATTACTGGTGAAGTATAGTGATGGCAAGGGGGATGTAATTTTTCGAAGTTGAAGACAATGGGCCACACGGACGGTCTCCTGCGTTTGTAGGGTACCGAACTGGTGATCCAGTGGAATCAATTTTGGAGTGTAAGAAGTGGGAAGGATTGGACTCGCATAATCTGTGGAACTTTCCTAACTGGTAACATCTTTTCTTTGTTTTCTTGTTCAGTTATGAAGTGCTTCAAGATCACCATGCGTAGTTAAATAGAAAACGTTACGCGTCTTTCAAGCTCATTGTCATAGTCCACTCATGTACTTATAATTGCATGCCATAAGCATGTATGATCGAAGTATTAAATCTTATGTACTTGATACGTGAACCTGAAAATTTTGTGTGTTGACATGATAAACTTTACTTTGCACGCACTCCTCCATAGTAATGTGCTTTGAGATTTTTTTTTTTGAATGTTTAGGTTAGGTAGGCTTAGTCTAAATACATTGATACATTATGTCCCATAATAGTGTTTTGTTTCGTGAAATATTTGCTGTAGGTTATTTATGTCGGCTAGGTTAGGAAATTAAATTTTGTCCGTGCTTTCGAATTTAATATGTGTCTGTAGGTAGGTTAAATCTGAAAGATGTGTCCCATAATATTTTGGTTAGGTTAGAGAATGTAATTTTGCCTGTGATTTCAAATCTAATATGTGCCTTTCGTTTTGCCATGTGATATATTTTATTTTTTTTCGGGGTGAACTTCACTTTGAACGCACTCGTGATAACTTGACGGTTTATGTTAGAATATTAAATGCTCTGTAACGTATGCCATTGATAAATGTTAATGATGATGAAATTTCTTTGGGAGTGCCTTCATTTATATACTACTGTTTTGTTTTTAAAAATACATTTGTGTAGGTTAGGGAAAAGTATATCGTAAGTGTATTGCCGGTGATAATTGTACTTTGAACGTGTTCTTCCATATCGTGTGTTCTTTTGATATCATTTCGTAATATATTTTGTATGTGCGCTTTCCATATTTCATCGTGTGTTTTTTTTTTTATACTGATTAGTAATACATTTCTGCATGCGCAATACGTGTGAAATCGGGAAAATTGTGCTTTGAACGTGTTTTATTATTTAGTGATGTGCCCTTTTCATAGTATCTAGTAATATACTCGTTGTTTCGCAACATATATTTTAAATTAGCTTCTTTGATGTTGATATCGGCCTGTGCTGATCCGGTGAAATTTTATTTGGACATATTTTCGGATTTAATATCATTATTTCTAAAACTATCACTTCGTGTAACGTTGATGTTTACTTTGAACGTGCCATGATTATAGTTATGTGCCTGTTCATTAAACATATATATTTTGCCTCATCGAAACCAATAACTTTGGAATATGTCTCAACTTGCTTCACCCAACTAGAATATGATTCCTTACGCGTATCCATCCCTCTTCAAGCTTAACTGATTATGAACAGAAACAATAATAAGTTAAAATGATAATAGTTGGAAAGGCGTTTCAATATTTGAACCTGTCGAGTAGATTAATTTTTTTTTTTTTCTTTCACTCACTACACATTTGTAAATATTTCATTCTTCATTAATAGCAGTGTTTTTCCACGTTATATGTATTATAAAAATGATGAATAGGCTAATGTGAAGTATGAAAATGCTACTTATTCACTTTAAGTTAAAAGAATGACGTTGTAGTAGTAATGATATGGCCTATGTTTGTATTTCATTTGATATACGACAGGGATACTATAAAGAATGAACGCTTGATTAAGATGTTTATTTAGAAATATAGAAGTAGAGAGGATGGATCGCCGATTTTGTTTTAGTATTAAGAGTTTCCTATATGTATCAATGTTGAGAAACATGTTGATAATATGAATATGTTAAACCACTATGATAACATATTTCCATATAAGATGTTGATAGAGTGTCTTTGAGATATCATGATAGAGGCAAATGTTTAATGACACAAATTTCTTTTAAATCTGTTATTATGTAATCGTTAACTAATGGCACAAATAAATTAGTCTTGAGAACTTGACTTTATGATTTCAAATGCAATTCATAAACTTGAACTTAGACGGTTCTAATTGTTTATGTTCTTTATATATATATACTAATTAATCTGGACAATGTTGACTCTTATTCTTGGTTGGCCACAAAACAAGAATCTGGAAACTTCTGATGATAAATAATAGCTTTATCGTTGTGTCTTTCTTTTCTTTTGCTAAAGTTAATGCAACCTGAACATTAAATCTAATATAACCTTGATTTTTTTTGATACCGTAAAATCGGACCGTTATAATTGGCGATCCAATCCAGGATTTGCCTGATATGTATTCATTAATCTCTCGTTCCTGAAAAGAGGACCGTTATAATTGGCGACCTCAGCTTTAAGGATATTTGTTTAGTTGATAATTTGTGTTAGGATATGTATTAATATTTTTATAATTATTGTTTTGTGTGCCAAACTGAGATAAGTATGTGAAGTAATGAGTGGATTGATGACAATGAGCTAGTAGACGCGTGACCCAATTAATGCAAAAATGAGTGAAGAAAGTCTTAGTGTAGATGGTTCTACCGAACATTTTAAATATTGTGAAAACAAGTACAGTGACAGTGTATCCATATGCTGTGAAACTTGTAGCCTATGGTTCCATATCCGGTGCCTCAATATTCCTGAGGAAGAACAGGACATTTTACGCACCACGGATAATAAATGGGTTTGTTTTGATTGCAAACTGGATAGTGTGTTAGCTGCAGAAATTGAACAACCCGTTGAGAACCCTGAAACTGAATTTAATGGGGAACCATTGCTTAAAACATTGATTGATATCATTACAGACTTGCGAACAGAAATGTCTGTCATGAGCGGTAAAATGGATGCTGGTAACAATGATTTAAAATCTGATATAAACAAGCTAAATAATAAAATAGATGCTAATAATAAGGACTTGAAGGTAGACATTGGTACAATTAAAGAGTCTCTCTCCAGTGTACAGTCGGATTTATCCACTGTTAAACAAGAACTGGAAAATAATGTAGCATCTAAAGGGTCATCTATAACGTCATCAACATTGACTTCTGGAAAAGAAGTTGAAACTATAATCGCTAATCACAAACTAGAAATCAGAGCTGTGGGGTTATGTGAAACTGATAATGTTGAGGGCACAGATTTACAATTAGCAAATAATAATTCTTGTGATGTCTTAGATAAGATAGATAATAATGTGCAAAATGATACGGCTGCGTTAGAAGCGCCTGAACTTAGGTCTCATTCAAATATTAGTAATGATAATTTAAATGATGAGACTGATGATTGTTCTAATGATGAAGTAGATGTAGATGTAGGTTTAGATTTAGTGTTTAGTAGTAGATATTGTATATGTGTCAATAAATACTTGTTATGTGAACCCCAGACAATGCATGATAACGTAAAGCATAGCTCTTGGATGTATACAGGTTATAAAAAGAATCCATATGATAGGGTAGCGAATGGTAGTCGAGCAAAGACTATAAAGTTTTATATACGTGATGACGTTGATATTTCTTTCTGCATTGATGACAAAAGAGTAGGTAGATCTCGAAAAGGGAGAAAGGAGATAGGAAAACCTAACTTGATATTATTTATGGATGTTAAAGTAAATAGATCTAAAATGTTTATGTGGTTAGTTGGAAATTGCTCTAGCCAGGGGCGGAGACATAAGCTAATTGGAAAATATTGTTGGAAGTGGCTAGAAGCACTCCATAGGATAGGACAGGCAAAAGTCTCACCGCCTGTATTAGCTCCTCCTACAACGGAACTTGTAACCTTGAATTTTGTTTTCCTTTTCTTTTGTTGTGTTTCTATTGGTTTAAGTTATGTTCATGATGTTTTATAAATAACGTAGGAGGTAAAATATTATAAATAGACATGCATTAACAAAATGGGGATTTAGAATCTTGATTTGTAAACTTCTCTTTTAGTGGTTTTATTTAACTGAAGAACTGAAATTTTGTAAAGGAGTGGCAAGTTGAGTCATGTTCTTTCGATCAGTGGGCATAATAATTTCAGCTTAAAGAAAATAAATGAATAAATCCTCCGGTTTGGCTAAATCCGCGGAATAAGTTCTGTTTAAAAGGGATTGTTAGGACTAATTCAGAATATTCAGAAGTTTACGTACCGGTATAGTATGCGGTACCGGAAATGTATGGTTTAACAGTATAAACCTACCTGTTAGTTAATTCCGTTCGGGTCCAATAATCATTCCTCTGTCTTCTTCAAACGTACCACTCCGTTGTATCGCCACATTCTTTGGTCGCAACAGAATTGGTTGATAACATTAACAATAATAACAATAAAGTCTCCCATTTTGTTAGCCATTTCGGTCTTAATTCGTGAAAACAGATTGAGCAGGCGTCATTAAAAGAAAGCGATGGTAGCTCGACTGAACTTCTCTCCTCAAAACAATATTTTGAAAGTAAATGAATTCGTTTCGAGATGAAGTGTGTTTGTATTGCCTTCCTTAAGAATTATCGACGTACTTTATTCTGAAGGAAGAAAAAGGAAGTATAGCAAATCGAAATATAAATAAAATGTATTCTGAGCATAGGAGCTGAACTGGATATACCTAAATTATAATATTTGGCAAACTTTCTAAATTTCTTTTCGTTCGGTTAAGATTGACCTGTGCCCAGTATATATTTAAAATGCGGTTTCGGGAAAAAGATAGTCTTCCTCTAGTATACCAGTACTTATAGTTAGGAATGAAGGCTGAACTATTGATAGGTTTACTTCTTTTTATGATTTGTGATGTGCTTTAGTTCTACCTTGGACGAACATATTATTATTTGGAAGTCACTTTGAAAATTTTTAACCTTTGGAAATTTTGCGCTAAATTTCAAGAAATGTCAGTTCATCAAGTCTGAAATTTTGTTTTTGGGACACATTGTGAATGGGAAGGAATTAAAGCCGAATCCCAAACATAACGAAGCGATAAAGTACTTTCCGATACCGAAAACCAAGAAGAAACTTAGATCCTTCTTGGGCATTCTTTCTTGGCGGAGAAAATTCATTCCTCAGTTCGCCGCTCTAACAGCGCCGTTTTTCGATTTGTTAAAGAAAGACAAGAAATATTGTCTAACTGAGGAATTGCTGAATAGATTCCAACAATTGAGGGAATTGTTGAGTGAGCCTCCAGCGCTCAGTCAACCTAATTTCGACCAACCGTTTCACCTATTTTCAGATGCGTCTCTAGAAAATTTGGCTGGTTATCTGGCTCAGTATGATGACACTGGAGAACTTCTCGTTATCGGATACGCAAGTAGAAAATTAAAGTTATATGAAGTTTCCTATTCGATTTTTCAACTGGAGTTGCTGGCGGTATTGTTTCTGTGCGAACATTTCTCATATTATATTTTAGGTAGAAAAATCACGGTCCATTGTGACAACAGCGCAGTGACATACGCTTTTACGTTACAGAACCTAGATCCCCGAACCACAAAAATTTTGCTGAAGTTACAGAGGTTCGATCTTCGGTTCGAGCACATTAAGGGAGTGGACAATAAAATAGCCGACATATTGAGTCGCAATACTCCGGAACTCCCTGCCGAACCTGAAGAATACCATGTTAATTCTGTTAATTTTGTTAATTTTGTTTCTTATGATAGTACGTGGTTCACTGTAGATGAGTTAATGCAAATGCAAGAGGGTGATAGGTACTGTAACGAATTAAAGGCGAAAATGTCAGACAGTACCGATTCTCGAATTCGGCTAGTGAACAATTTGGTTTATATTCAAAATTCAAAAACAAAGCGTTGGCTGCTAGTAATCCCAGAGTTATTGATTGAGAGAACGATTAGGAAGGTTCATGAAACGGGGCATTTTGGTGTTAGTAAATGTTTGAAATTAGTTCAAGAATTGTTTTTCTGGAAGGGACAAAAAGGTACGTTCCAAAAGTTCATCAATAATTGCGAATTGTGTGCCCGAACGAAGTTCTCCAACAGAATTATTGCTCGTGAGGATCTACATATTGAATCAGATAAGCCACATATCAAGCTGTGCATAGATCTCGTGGGAAAATTGCCATGTAGTTATGGATTTTATTACATTCTCTCAATTGTTGATGTCTATTCACGGTTTCTATGTTATTTACCGTTGAGGACTGCAACGGCTGCTGAGATTGTTCGGACTCTAGAAAAGGAATATTTCTATCTCTTCCCTTACCCGAATTTTATCATATCCGACCAGGGCCCACAGTTCCTCTCGAACACGTGGAAGAATTACTGCAATGATCACCAAATTCAGCATATTTTGGTCTCGCCATACAACCCTTCTGGGAATGGCGTCGTTGAACGTTCGCACCGGGAACTCAATCGAATTATTCGATTATTGTGCAGCCATAACCACACTAAGTGGAAAACAGTGCTAAAGACGGCACAAGATCTGTTAAACTATTCTTATAATAGCACCATTGGATGTACGCCTGCTGAGGTGTTCATTTCTTTTTCGGCTGCTGATAGATTTCGAGAAAAATTTCCATGGCCTTCTGAATTGAAAACAGTAGAAAATTCTAAACGGCATATTCAGGTGGAACCCCGTTTGTTATCAAAAAGAAAACGAAAGTAGCAAAATAATGTGATTGAAATTAAGGAAATGGATTTGGTTATGGTTAAAACCCATTTTCAATCGGATGCGTTTAAAAAGATCACGCATAAGTATATGCCTGTATTCACAGGGCCTTTTGTTGCGACTCGAGTGCATCACAACTCAGTTTATTTAAAAGATTTGGAGGGGAGAGAAGTGCCAACTCAAAATCTATCGAATGTAAAATTGTTCAATTGCTCTCCAGAGAAGAGAGAAGAGTTGTTAAAAGACTTTAAGTAGTCATATAAAAAAATAAAAAAAAAAATTGAAAAAAAAAATAAAAAAAAAAAAGAGAAAAATATAATGTTGATGTTTTAAGTAGTTAAAAAAAAAATTTTTTTTTTCTTAAAGCCGCCGGGAAAAATGTAACAGACCGATTAACGGTTGTTTACATTCTATTTGAATTGGCTCCCGGATTGTAATGTTTACCCGTATTGCAATGTTTACCGGTTGTTTGAGGCAGCGTTAAAGTTGGTTCGTGTATTGTAATACTGCACCCTAGTGTTTC
The DNA here is from genome assembly GCF_964235325.1 of Thermobia domestica. NCBI lineage: Eukaryota > Metazoa > Arthropoda > Insecta > Zygentoma > Lepismatidae > Thermobia > Thermobia domestica. The sequence continues at coordinate 24,154,721 of NC_137454.1, read as the reverse complement.
CAAAGATTCGTTTCAGATTCGTTTTGACGTTAATTGGTTTGTTGCAGATGAAATAAAGGACACGAAAAGTGATCAGTTTTATATGAGATACGCAAACGCAACAATAATTTACCACTAAAACTTCGAACTGTTTCTTTCTACAACTGTTTCGCGTTATTGTAATGATTCCATTCATAGTTTAATATAGTACAAATTTATTTTATATTTTACCTTACCTCATATACGTATGTCTGTCAATTATTCACGTGATACTACTCGTGTTTCATTTGTTATGCGCCCTGATGTTCATTTGTTACTCATTCTGATGTTTATTTGTTACTCATTCTGGCTATCACTACAAGAGGGCGTTTGAATCGCTATGCGGGCATTTACTTTGCAAATGGCGACCTGCTGGAACAGTGAGAACAGCGGTCGTCACGGCAACGGGAAATGTTTTCAAGACGTGGCTAGGTGAGTTTGAAAATTTATGTTATGTGGTTATTTCCGGTAACTATGAAATGTCATTTAATAGATAGAACGGCTGCTTATTTGAATAGAGTTTTGTATAGTAACAGAAGACATATAAATTTATTTTAGTTCGTAGTTGAATATGTGATATTAAAATCGCGCTTATTAAGGTCCGGTGACGCGACTAAGATGACGTAGTTGACCACCATGAAGTAAAGAACATAGAAGGCGGTCTGAGTTAGGCTCCTTTAAATTTGGAAATTTGATAGCTAAAGTATATATTCGGGAAGTTAACCTTATCTAAATTTTAATCTTTTGGTGAACCGAGACAATTAGAAAGTGAAGAAATTAACCGAGGAGCCTGACTTCAAAATTAATTTAAACACCGTTAGGCCCAAGGCCGCCAAGTACCATCTCCGCCATTACTGGTGAAGTATAGTGATGGCAAGGGGGATGTAATTTTTCGAAGTTGAAGACAATGGGCCACACGGACGGTCTCCTGCGTTTGTAGGGTACCGAACTGGTGATCCAGTGGAATCAATTTTGGAGTGTAAGAAGTGGGAAGGATTGGACTCGCATAATCTGTGGAACTTTCCTAACTGGTAACATCTTTTCTTTGTTTTCTTGTTCAGTTATGAAGTGCTTCAAGATCACCATGCGTAGTTAAATAGAAAACGTTACGCGTCTTTCAAGCTCATTGTCATAGTCCACTCATGTACTTATAATTGCATGCCATAAGCATGTATGATCGAAGTATTAAATCTTATGTACTTGATACGTGAACCTGAAAATTTTGTGTGTTGACATGATAAACTTTACTTTGCACGCACTCCTCCATAGTAATGTGCTTTGAGATTTTTTTTTTTGAATGTTTAGGTTAGGTAGGCTTAGTCTAAATACATTGATACATTATGTCCCATAATAGTGTTTTGTTTCGTGAAATATTTGCTGTAGGTTATTTATGTCGGCTAGGTTAGGAAATTAAATTTTGTCCGTGCTTTCGAATTTAATATGTGTCTGTAGGTAGGTTAAATCTGAAAGATGTGTCCCATAATATTTTGGTTAGGTTAGAGAATGTAATTTTGCCTGTGATTTCAAATCTAATATGTGCCTTTCGTTTTGCCATGTGATATATTTTATTTTTTTTCGGGGTGAACTTCACTTTGAACGCACTCGTGATAACTTGACGGTTTATGTTAGAATATTAAATGCTCTGTAACGTATGCCATTGATAAATGTTAATGATGATGAAATTTCTTTGGGAGTGCCTTCATTTATATACTACTGTTTTGTTTTTAAAAATACATTTGTGTAGGTTAGGGAAAAGTATATCGTAAGTGTATTGCCGGTGATAATTGTACTTTGAACGTGTTCTTCCATATCGTGTGTTCTTTTGATATCATTTCGTAATATATTTTGTATGTGCGCTTTCCATATTTCATCGTGTGTTTTTTTTTTATACTGATTAGTAATACATTTCTGCATGCGCAATACGTGTGAAATCGGGAAAATTGTGCTTTGAACGTGTTTTATTATTTAGTGATGTGCCCTTTTCATAGTATCTAGTAATATACTCGTTGTTTCGCAACATATATTTTAAATTAGCTTCTTTGATGTTGATATCGGCCTGTGCTGATCCGGTGAAATTTTATTTGGACATATTTTCGGATTTAATATCATTATTTCTAAAACTATCACTTCGTGTAACGTTGATGTTTACTTTGAACGTGCCATGATTATAGTTATGTGCCTGTTCATTAAACATATATATTTTGCCTCATCGAAACCAATAACTTTGGAATATGTCTCAACTTGCTTCACCCAACTAGAATATGATTCCTTACGCGTATCCATCCCTCTTCAAGCTTAACTGATTATGAACAGAAACAATAATAAGTTAAAATGATAATAGTTGGAAAGGCGTTTCAATATTTGAACCTGTCGAGTAGATTAATTTTTTTTTTTTTCTTTCACTCACTACACATTTGTAAATATTTCATTCTTCATTAATAGCAGTGTTTTTCCACGTTATATGTATTATAAAAATGATGAATAGGCTAATGTGAAGTATGAAAATGCTACTTATTCACTTTAAGTTAAAAGAATGACGTTGTAGTAGTAATGATATGGCCTATGTTTGTATTTCATTTGATATACGACAGGGATACTATAAAGAATGAACGCTTGATTAAGATGTTTATTTAGAAATATAGAAGTAGAGAGGATGGATCGCCGATTTTGTTTTAGTATTAAGAGTTTCCTATATGTATCAATGTTGAGAAACATGTTGATAATATGAATATGTTAAACCACTATGATAACATATTTCCATATAAGATGTTGATAGAGTGTCTTTGAGATATCATGATAGAGGCAAATGTTTAATGACACAAATTTCTTTTAAATCTGTTATTATGTAATCGTTAACTAATGGCACAAATAAATTAGTCTTGAGAACTTGACTTTATGATTTCAAATGCAATTCATAAACTTGAACTTAGACGGTTCTAATTGTTTATGTTCTTTATATATATATACTAATTAATCTGGACAATGTTGACTCTTATTCTTGGTTGGCCACAAAACAAGAATCTGGAAACTTCTGATGATAAATAATAGCTTTATCGTTGTGTCTTTCTTTTCTTTTGCTAAAGTTAATGCAACCTGAACATTAAATCTAATATAACCTTGATTTTTTTTGATACCGTAAAATCGGACCGTTATAATTGGCGATCCAATCCAGGATTTGCCTGATATGTATTCATTAATCTCTCGTTCCTGAAAAGAGGACCGTTATATAGTAATCAGCAAATAAGTTAATTAGAGAATACTTAATAGTTGTATTTGCGGGTACTTAAATCTCATTGTTGTCAAAGCATTTACTAGAGAATCAGTAGTGGAATGCCTGAAGTTGCGATAGAAGCAGATTTCCAGAAAATTGTGGTAGTTTATGTTGAGTTGAAAGTCCCAGATGAAATTAATGTAATTCTTTCTCTTTGAAGGATCTCATATGGAGGCGAGCTCAGTGTGGTGGCTTGGGAGTGAAACACAGAAGATTTGGAGAGCCGTCGATAAGGTTTCCGGTAGAAAGAGCCATGACAGATACACCTGTATACTCCACGGCAACGGGCACATCGTCCGAAAACACCAACAGCAATTGCTCGGTGTCCAGCCATTCCTTCTCTCCCGACACGTCTGGGAACGAAGACGTTGCATCCATCCACATGGACACAAGTAGTGATGTTTCAGTGCCTCAGGTAGCGAGTGTTGTCCCTTCTTCTGGTTGTTCAGTGATGCTTCCCCCGTTGACAGTGACCGCTTCACCTTCCCCTTCCCGGACAAAGGATAGTTTTAGTTGCTCATCTGTTACCAGTTGTTCACCCGCAGTTACGAAGGATATTCCGTATACCTCTCCAGGAGTAACGAGTTTTAGTGATGGAACGGTAAGTAGATTCATTAACCCATTAGTGCCCAGAATTCCCCACACACATATTCAAAAAAATGGAACATTTTGAAAAGTTACAATTTTGAGGGAGAAAATACACTGCAGAAACATAACTATTAAAATCGAATCAGTCCTTCCTTTACAGACCTTCAATTCTTCCTTCTGGAGTCTTTCAAATCAATCCAGTTGAGCCTTTCTCCTCAAAACACATATCCAGAAAACAGTGCTAACCTCAAGCCAATATATCATACAAGGAAAATGCAACAATGTTATGACGGAACACACTCCAAAGTTACTTCACGGTTAAAACCAGCAATGCCAATCCATGAGTTTCTGCACTATGACGACAAATTGCCGTGGCAACTTAAGTTGCCAAGGGGACGCAATGAGTTAACTGAAATTGCTAAATGATTTAATAAGGGGCATATGAAGTACTAAAACTTTTACTTACCAAAGTTACAGATCACACAGTGAGCGTTTCAGCAAAGAGTTATTGCCTTTCTCAGCATAAAACTTTCCAGGAAGTTAATGTTCCTATACGAACTACGTCGCTGTTCATTGACCGTTATCATACAGTAAGTTATTATTATTAGTATTATTAAGTATCCTGCCTTTCGGCAGATTCAGGAACTAATGGGACTTTTTTATTTATTTATTTATTTATTTATTTATTTATTTATTTATTTAAGTTTTGGGCCTAGAAATGTTTCTTCCACGTTTCTCGATCTTCAGCTTCCTCTTTTAACTCCGAATATTTTCTTCTATTTTTCAAATCATCGATCACTTGTGTTCTTCTTCCTCACTTTTCCTTCCATCTTTTGTATGGCAGTATGAAGAAGATAATTTCTTCGCAAGATGCGTCCAATCCAATTGACCTTCCTACGAAGGATGTTGCCTAAAAGTATCCTCTTCTCTCCTATCCCTTTTAAACATCGTTTGTTGCTCTCTCTATCCATTTTATGTTGTCTAACTTCCGCAATGTCCAAGTCTCTGAACCATAAAGTTCAATACTCCATATATAGCAAGGGCCGCGGTGGCTCAGTGGTAGAGCCGTTCACCTCTGGTGCTTGGGGTCCCGGGTTCGATCCCAGCCCCCGCCAAGTGAACTTTGTGGTGGACAAACACCGTGTGCGTGGGTTTTCTCGGGGTTCTTCCGTTTCCTCCCACTTTCTTCATTCCACCATTTCATTCATTACTCATCATCACCGTCTCCTTTAGCCTCACCGGCATAACCGTGGGACGTAAAACTCAAAGATTTCATTTCATTTTTTCCATATATAGCACTTGACCAACCTCTTCCTTAGTCCAGTATTAAAGCCTGCTAGTTAAGAGCGATCTCTTCTTGTTGAATGCTTCTTTGGCTATGGCAATTCTGGATCTGATATTTTTGGTGCAATAAACATCTTCCGTTAAAAAGAAAAAAAAAAAACATATATTTGAAATTATCAACCTCTTCAAGTTCTCTTTGTTCTACCCTAACCTGTAAGGGCGCGTTTCCACCGAATATTCTCGCAACTTTCAATTTTTCTATGTTAATTTCAATTACATGTAGTTTTCCCGTGTCAATTTTGTCAATCATCTCCTGTAGTTCTTCTTCGGTTCTTGGTATAATAACCGTATCATCTGTGTACCTAATCGTGTTAATACTCTGCCCCCCAATCTTGAAATCTTCAATTCCCGTTAATACTTTCTTCATTAAACATTCACTGTAAATGTTGAATAATTCGGGCGACATATTACATCCTTGTCTACTGCTTTCCCAATCTCTACACTGTTGGTTCCTCCTTCATGCAAGCACAACTTCACTCGTTATCCTATGTACAGGTTGTAAATGACTCGTAGGTCTCTCCAGTTGACCTCAATTTCTTTTAAGTTTTCAAAAGTTTGGTTCAATTGACCCGGTCGAAAGCTTTTTGCCAGTCGTTGAAGCACAAAGACAACTCTTCCTTTACATCAAGAATTCGTTCTGGTATAATTCTTATCAACCCAATAGCATCTCTGCTGTCTTTTCCTTTCCGGATTCCAAATTGATCTTCCTCCAATATCTCTTGTATCTTACTTTTCAGCCGCCTGTTCAGTATACGCGCAATAATCTTTCTGTGTGAGGAATAAGGCTAATGGTTCTGTAATCGCTTCACTTCTTTGCTTGCTTTTTCTTGGGCAATACAATCACTGTAACATCAACAAACTCACTTGGCCATTTTGTACTCAGGTAGGTCTTGTTAATAAGTGAAGTCAGTATTTTCATTCCACTTCCAAAAGTAATGTTTTAAAGAAATTCTCCATGAACACAGACAGATCCTCTATATCCTGTGAACGAACATGTATCGTGTAAAGTACATTCAGTCTCAGTATTTTACTTTTGATCAGTGAATGTTCTGTGCTTTAAAAGCCAGAGAATTCTTGTTTCAATATGAATGTAGGCAAACTAGTGCTTTCGTGTCCTTAGTAGTCAGTACGCGGGTTTCATTTCCGTTAGGAATACGGAGTTTTCTTTTGATTCAGACCAGCTTCGTAAAGTAATTGAGAAGCAACTTACGTCAAATGGTAGCGAACTCAAGTCTAAAAATCCGGAAAGAGTGGTACTGAGAGGCGATAGATGGTATTGAGTACGCATCATATGGTGGTTGAATGTGTGTTATTTTACCGGCCGGTGCATCTTATGGACTGTAGCGTCAGAGAATTTAGTTGTACGAAATCCAAAAATTACTTGGTTTCTCACCAGTGAGTATCGTTAATTCAATTTTAAAGTTCTTCAATATTATTACTGTATGGCCGGGGGATGTCCAAAGAGAAGATATATATATATATATATATATATATATATATATACCATTGGATTGATCTCATTAAGTTAAATAGAACGATATACATGAGTATAAAATGTCCTATAACTACTATATCAGGCGTTGTTTCTATATTGTCAGACTAAACACAACAACACACTGAGTAAGCCTATGTATTAAAAATATATAAAAGCACAGTCATGTAAGTTTCAACATACTAGTTGTGTCTTCATCAGACTTCCACTCCTTCTGGCTACACGCGAGTTGATCACCTCTTATATACTTTCCGGAGATCAACTTTTAATTAGGCTCTACCCCTTCATTAAAAATCAAACTTATGTTTTTTCCACCTTCACTTGTTCAGCTGCACACTTCACCAATTAAAAATAAACCTTTTTGCTGGATACATTCTTGTCCTTTAATTATTCTTGTTTGTGTTTCCTTATTAATTTGTCCTCGTTCTTTCTTCTTCCTTTTCATTTCTTCTTTAACTAAAATCCTCTCCCGTTCTTTATTTATAGGAAATCGTCCATTCTAATTCATAACCTTGTCTCCTGCCTTCATGATTTCCCTGACTTCTTTCCATTTTCTCACCAGTGTCCTGTTCTTTGTTTCTGGGACCTCTGCTCTTTCCCAGTGTATCCTGCGGTTTGCCTCTTTCTGTATACCTGAACAAGTGAAAGTGGAAAAAAACATAAGTTTGATTTTTAATGAAGGGGCGGAGTCTAATTAAAAGTTGATCTCCGGAAAGTATATAAGAGGTGACCAACTCCCAAGTAGCCAGGAGTGGAAGTCTAATGAAGACACAGCTACTGTTACATATTTATACGGGGTGTTTCAAAACAACACCGACAGCGTTTGGAAGATGATTCCTGACACCAAAATAAGACGAAAAGTATAGACCAATCTGGGTGCAAAACTGCTTCCTTTCTGAACTATAGGCTGCCGAAAACACGAAAAAATTAAATTTAAAGGTCCATAGCTCCAAAACTATGGGACCTACCTTAGTCGGGTCAAGACTTGACTTAGGAATTAATATGTGCTCTATCCAAAAATACACCCTCCATTCCAAAAGAAACCGAACTTTTGAAAACAAATAGTACCACTAGTGCCATCTGTTGTAATATTTTACCGGTAGATGGCGTAGTCCCTCATTGACAACTGGTATAAATGTCATGACATTTGGATGCACGGCAACAAAGTTATTGCGTTTCAACTGTCAGTGTGTTGTGTACATCGGTCGGAAAATGAGTTTCAAACAACGAGCTGCAATTGAGTTTTGTGTTAAACTGGGTAAAACTTTTACTGAAACGCACCAAATGCTACAAAATGCATATGGTGATGAGTGTCTATCCCGTACGCAAGTTTACGAGTGGTTCAGGCGATTCAAATCGGGTAGAGAGACGCTGGATGATGACGAAAGATCAGGCCGTCCCAGAACCGGATTATCGGAAGAAAACATCGAAAAAGTGCGTGAATTCATCAAACATAACAAAAAATCGTCGGTGATAGTTATTGAAATGGAATTAGGCATTCCTCAAACAACCGCATACCGCATTTTGACCGAAGTTTTGGGCCTTAAGAAGGTTAATTCGCGGTTTGTACCACACAAACTCACCGAAGACCAAAAAGTTGATCGAATTGCGCATTGCAAAGACATCGTTAAAAGTGCTCGGCAGGATCGAAACTTCTTGAAATCGATTGTAACTGGTGACGAGACGTGGTGTTTTGAATATGAGCCCGAAACAAAGCGGCAAAGTGCTGAATGGAGAGCCGGATGAAGGAACACCCAAAAAAAGTCGCTTGGTGAAGTCAAAAGTTAAGGTGATGCTGATTTGTTTTTACGATTCAAAAGGAATTATCCACAAAGAATTTGTTCAGCCCGGCCAGACAGTCACTGGAGAGTTTTACTTGGGCGTCATGAAGCGTTTGCTGGCAAGAATTCGTCGTATTCGGCCCGAATATCGCGAAATCGGCAGTTGGACTCTTTTGGACGATAATGCACCATCACATCGTTCGCGACTTGTAACTGAATTTTTGGTCAAAAATCACATTATTCGGTCGCATCATCCGCCCTATTCACCAGATCTCGCTCCGTGCGATTTCTATCTGTTTCCGAAACTGCATTTGGCGATGAAAGGAAAGTGACACGCATCGATTGATGCCATTGAGAAGGCGACGACCGCCGTCCTAAAGACCATTCCAATACAGGACATGGAGAAGTCGTTTGACAACTTGTTGGAGCGTGCAAATATGTGTATCGATGCAGAAGGGGAATACATTGATTAATAAAAATGATTTGTTCCAAAATGTACATTGCTTTTTTGTTTTTTTAAAACGTTCGGTTTCTTTTGGAATGGAGTGTGTATAATCCTAAGGTACTCACGCCACAATTTTTGTACAGGCAGTTTGGTTACGGGAATATAATCTGAAGTACTCACTAACTACCTCTATAAACATTGTTGCGGAAGTAGTGCAGGATTCTGAAGCATGTATTTTTGGATAGAGCACATATTAGTTCCTTAGTAAAGTCTTGACCCGACTACAGTAGGCCCCATAGTTTCCTATGGGCCTTTAAAGTTCATTTTTTCATGTTTTCAGCAGCCTATAACTCCGAAAGGAAGCATTTGTGCACCCAGGTTGGTCTATACTTTTTGTCTTATCTTGGTGTCAGGAATTACCTCCCAAACGTTGTCGGTGTTGTTTTGAAATACCCTGTATATTTTTATCACATGCCTTGCTTAGTGTGTTGTTGTTATGTTTAGTTTGACAATATTGAAACAAGGCCTGATAGAATAGGTATGCACTGTATATGTATAAAAAATGCTGTTAAGTAGCAGAGTGTATTGTTGTTTATCTTTTTCTCACAAATGTTCCTAACAGTGACACAAATACTCCTTACAATTATGCACCTACTACTTGTAAATTCCGATGCGTATTCAAGAAATTTTTGGTACTTGAGAAACACTTGAAATTTCATTCCATTCTTTAATTTATTATTCAACAGTAATGCTGTTAAACTAGATAGAAAGCCATTAAGTGTTTACGGCACTTGCATTCATATTTTAATTTTTAAGAAGAGCGAGAAACTTTATTTTATCTTAGGAGAAGTTATCCAAAACGATATCTATATTTATCAGTTCATTCATAGAGAAAGAAATCAAATGACGGACGAAAATTATAGATTAACCCTTTGAGAATAGATAACAGTCTTTCTCCCGAGCCACAAGAAAATTGACGCCCTAAATGACATTATGCCTATGATTGGGCATTGAATAATTTATTTGACAAATATAACGCAAATAAATCTTATCAACCACAGCCGTCCTCCCCCACCCACATACTGTGTTTATACTTCACACGTCCTCAATGAAACGATCGAATGTGTGTTTATATGCCACGTCCGTCTCTTAGAGAGTTTCTTTAAGGACGACTATCAGTCTTTCTTCACAGATGAAAAAATGGACGCCCTAAATGCCATTCAAGCTTATGATTGGGTAATTGAATAATTTATTTGACAAATATAACGCAAATGAGTCTTATCAACCACAGCCGTCCTCTCGATCCAGATGCTATGTTTATACACCACACGTTCTCAATAAAACGATCGACTGTGTTTATATGCCACGCCCGTTTCTAAAGGGTTTCTTTAAGGACAAGTATCCGTCTTTCTTCAAAAATAGAGAAATGGACTCGCTGAAAGCCATCTAAGCCTATTATGGGTTATTGAATGACTTATTTGAGAAATGGAACAAATGAGGCTTATAAACCACATCCTTGAACAGAATGATCGGCACTGTGTTTATATGCCACGCCCATCTCTGAAAGATTAAATTTTTCAGGGACAGGGTCTATTTTAAATTTTTATTAAACATTAAATGTGAGTTTCGCTTAGTTTCAAATATTACAGATACAATAAAAGCATTAAGTCTGGACTTAGTGGAACGTACACTGAAGCATGCTATATGTATATTGTTCAGGTCTTGATTTTAACATCAAGATGAGATTATCGGTCGTACGCTTTCACCAGCTGTTGTTTCTAAAGCTCAATACAGGTGCTTCTATCTTAAAATCATTGTAAAAAGACGAAAAAGTAATACGTTACGTACAAATGGACGTGGAAGTTTTCACTCATATAGCATTAGTTTGATAAGAATGCTCATATTGATATAATTTCCGAGGTTATTTCCAGAACTATTGTCACCAATCGTAAGTATATAGGATTTTTTTTTCTGCGTCAAATGTTTAACAGCTTAACTTAAAACATACTAATTATTACAGTTTTTTTTCTAAAACTATGATCACGAATATATTCGTGCAAAGAAAAAAGATGTGAGTATAGATTTAAACGGCGATTCCTTACGTTGGCCTGAGTATATGGGTGTCCGCTAGATGTGGGTAAGATCAAGGGCACCGATTTCTCTGTAAATTTGGAGGGGGGGGGGCACTCAGACGCAGAAGGTGTATATATAAGGATGTTAACACAAATTGCATTCAAATTATGCCAAATATTGTATATTTAGAAATACACTAGGGGAGCCCACATGAGCTTTGAGGGGAGGGGGCGCGCCCCCCAGGATCGGCGCCCTTGGGTAAGATTCATTTAACTATTTTCGGCTAATATTTTGCATTGGAGGCCAATGCTTATTGACGAAATGACGGAACTGAAATAGCATATCTACATTGTACCGAGAAATCATTTGTCTGTTATTTCTCTTTGAAATGATGGTATTGTTTTGCAAAAAGAATACAAAAATTCGTAGTAGATTGAATGGAATATATACGTATACTGTACTTATTTTCCCCACTGTTTCGTTTTCTCAAGATGCTAGTGTAATTTGGTAATGTTTATTGTGGAACATACATATTCGGGATTTTAGTATTTCTTGCGGAAAAATTTAAATCTCAATTTTGATCAGCTTGTAGTTCAAATAAATTGAACGAACTGAATAAAACATTTTAAAAGATTCGTTGTCGCTTCATGTACACAAAAAGTGTTCAAAAAAGTAAAACTCACAATAAGATACATCTGCTTTTATTACGAACGAATATACTAGTGGTTTTAAAATCGGTGATTTTCAAGTGCCTAATTCGAGCTTAAATTTTAGACAGTTTTAGTAATGTTTACTTCCACATACCTCTACCTTCAACGTACAAAAAAAAAATAACCAATAAAAAAAATATAAAATTTGGAACGACTTTTGAGAAGAAAATTATAAGTTAAGCGGTTAATGTACTACTAACTGCTATTCGGTGTCCCTCACACCTTCCTCAGTAAATCTTGGCAACTCACGTATAACTCCTCTTACTTCTTAAAATGTTATCTTTCACTTTTTTGTATATATATATATATATATATATATATATATATATATATATATATATATATATATATAGTAAATAATGGAGACATCAGAAAACTTGTTAATATGGTAATGTGAGATCTTTACACTAGAAACCCTTTCTTCTGAAAGTATTGCTTTGAAAGATGTATGCTGAAGATTTTTATGAAGACTTAACGATTTTGTGGTTGTTTGTAGAAGTCTTTGTCCATTTGTAACAGACACTGTGAAGGGTGTTGTTATAATCATAAATCGACGATTAAACGTTAGATGTACAATGATTCCATACTTCTTTAACTCGTTGAGGAATTGTTCAAAACATGAGAATATTAATTCCATTATAGAGTTAATTCCAGCTTATTATAAAGTATCACTGTAACTGATGTTTTTTTGCAGAAGTTTTCCTTCTTCTACGAATAAATATAATTAATGTTCTTATTCCAATTACAGACATCTACTAATGTTTCAACTCAGAACTCCGTCAAAAAGCGAGCCACAGATCTCATGGATAAGTTTATTACGTCTGTTGAGAAAACCCTCTCCGTAAGTAAATAAAAGGAATATATTTTTTATGTCATATTAGTTGAGCTTCTTTTGCTTATTACAATAGAGAGCATGAGTCTAAAACCAATATCTAACGTTTTAATTCTACTTAAAACCAATTAATTTGCGTAAAATGTCATGGAAAGTTAGGGAACTTAAATGTGCAAATGTAGCATTCCTTGTTTTCAATCTAGCATAGTTTCCTCTTTATCAGTTGTACAGATTGGCACGTGAAGGGGACCACAATGTTACAGCATTCCCATGATGACAATGATGCAATATTGCTATTTCATGCTGAGGGAGTGAGATACTGATGTATATATATATATTTGTGTGAGAGACAGAAGGGGAATAATTGATTATGTGAAAGCAAAAATCGAAATATGACTTGTCATCTTCGTGGACATCGGTTTTAAGACAGAAAAACTACTGAAAGCACTGAAAGCATTAGATAAAGACAAACTAGCTTTCAGGCTTGACTGTCAAAACTTTTTGCTGGGCACGATCAAGAAGATTGTGGAAAAGAGCCCTCTGAAATACAAACTGGTACGTGCTCTGTCAACTCTGGATTTCAGGTCACAAAAGAACAATCCAGAACTTGCTCAGACTAGGATGAAACGCATTCTATAAACTCTGCATGAGCATAACAGAATATCTGATTCCGTAGCTGAGATAGCAAAGTGTCAATTTATGTCTTTCTGTACTGAAATTCAGGGGTCTCATGAGTTCAGAGAATACGAAGGGAAGATGGGCAACATCAGATTAGATGTTTTCTTTGCAAAGGTAATGTCCAAGAAACAAGAATATTCTGATTTGTTTAATGTTGTGAAAATGTTTAATGTCATCCCACTACAATGTATCGGTGGAGGATTGTAGAAAACCAAATCGAAGATTCTCTGGCAGCACAGAGGCGGGTGCATGATGCAGTTATGTACAGGGTGGTCCGGAAGTGGGCGTACCCCTAATTGGTGTTTTCTGACGATTCTAGGTTTTACCCACATTTGTTTGGTAACATTGCTTGGCTTTGTCTGGTAACATTGCTATCCATGTTCATTTGTTTTCTGCTGTTTCCTGCTTGGTAACTGTTATTTGTAGTGAAGTTGGAGTAATCAACAGTGTGTGATCAAAGTCCATATAGCATTGCTTCCTTTGCCTGGCCCCCAAGAAGTCCCGATCTGACGACACCAGACAATGCTCTCTGGGTTTCATAAAGCAACAAGTAAGAAACACTCGATATCACACAGGAATTACGAGCGGCTGTGGAACAAGCCTTCACCCTCGTGACTCCGGAGTATCTCCGCAAAACATCTGCGAGAACTTGGCGCAGTATTTAGCTGTGTTATGACATGGATGGTGATCATATCGATGTTTATGACTTTTAAGACTTTGAAGTAACTGTGTACAGAGATTCTACCATAACTAACACTATACTGTTGAAACTGAAGGGGGGTACGCCCACTTCCGGATCACCCTGTACTATGGAGGTGTAGAATCTGTTGATGTTGATCGAAGAATGCTTCTCTCAGTTCGTTCAGCTCGAAGACGCTATGATGAATACTTTAAACAGAAACGAATCAAAAGTGCAGAGGAAATTAAAATCAAAGGTGAGAAAAGAAAGCTGAATACTGAAACTAAGAAATTGGAAGCAAAGAAGAAACAAATGGAATTATGTTACGAACAAGAACAAGACGCTCTCGTAGAACAAATTCAAGAACCGAAAGCAAAACAAAATTAAAAAAAAAAAAAACGTAAATATGAGGATGAACATGTTTCAGAGTTGGTAATATTAGGACTGATAGTGGGCCACGGTGGCTTAGTGGCAGAGCGTTCACCTCCGGTTCATGGGTTCCTTGGTTCGATCCTAGCTTGCGACATATGAGCTTTGTGGTGGATAAACACCGGGTGTGTGAGTTTTCTCGAGGTTCTCCCATTTTCTTCATTCCGCCATTTCATACATTTCACATCATCACCGTCTCCTTTAGCCTAGACGGCATAGTCATGGTATGTAAAACTTAAAAAGATTTCATTCCATTTCATTTCATTTTAGGACTGATAGTAATAGGTCTCAGATAGAGTTGGCAATATATTCTTGAGTGCATTTTTTTTCTTTTTTTTTTACTTTTTATTATTTTTTCAAGCAAAAAAAGTCTGATTTGCAATGTTGAGGTATGTGGTAGTGTATCATACATATATTATTATATATTTACATGATAAATTTTGTGGAAATAACAATTACTCATATGTAACATAACAAATATGTAAATAGTAATTAAAGAAGCGTGTTGGACGGGTATGGGGATGGAGGAGGCCGTTAATAAAATGTATGATGAAATTTGCCCCATATCTTCCCATTTATATTCAAGAATTTGTCAGGGAAATCAAGAATTTGTGTCAGGGAAATCGATCTTTACTTTTCTTGTGGGGAACCCTGGTATGGAGATTAATATTTAAATTGAAAGTGCTAATTGATAGTGGATTTGGATGTCTATCGCTTTCAATTGCAGTAGAGGAATAAACGGAAGTATTTTTGCGGTACTAAATTCGTATCAAAAAGAAAAGAAAAGCTGCTTGTTGATATTTATTTCCGTTTTATCCATTATGCGATTCGTGTTGTGACCGGAAATCGTAGATTTTCACCACATCCGGTTTGAACAGGTTGATAAAAGTCAAGATAAACTCATTCCTGGGATGTTCAATCTGTGTCAAAACATCGCTTCTCGATATCTCTTACCGGGTTTGCTCTGTGGAAAAAAAAACGTTAAACCGGAAGTACTAGTAAATTTGTGGAGTTGCTAAACACCGGGATTAAGCCTTTGGATGGGGAAGATGGTTGCCGAAAGATCCTATGTGTGACATCAAGACTCAGCTCCCTGTCACACCATTGCAAATTCAGCAGAGGTTGTCACAATTTTTTTACGATTTCACCAGTCGAACTATGTGGCCCCTTAACTCTACTGATTACAATCCTATGGGTTATTATGTTTGTAGCGTGGTTGAGAGAGTAACCAACCACAATGCCTGTAACATCAAGAGCCAGCTGATCTACAGGATTCGGGCAACGTTTGAGGTTGTCACTCGGGAAACCGTGCGTGCTGCATGCCAGATTTCGTAGTCTTCTCGAGGCAGTTGTGGATGCTGAGCGTGTTGATGCAGATATTCCCTGTTATCGCCTGTCATCAGTAACTGTTAAATTCAGCCCGGATACCCGGTATATTAGAAAATATTCTCTTTATTCTTCATTGTTTCTTTCATTTATATTAAACGGGGTTTTACAGATTTTGTTTTACTGGTTTCTACCTCAAATTTGTCTGATCTTTACTTTCGGAAAATTAATTATTCCATGAGGTAGATATTTTATATGATAAACCGAGAAAATAACCGATGTTATATCACACCAAGTGCAATTTAAGCATAAGGCAAAACACATTTAAAGAGACCTGAAAGCATATTTCCATAATATTGTCAATCTGGATTATAACTCCTGTAAAATTAAGTTTGAATGTAGCCTTATCCAATGTAGAGTACTTGGAATAATTCCCGATTGGTAATAGTAGCTCAAAGTACATCATAAATTATCAATGTTGCTAATATAGAAAATATGCACCTAAACATGCTACTTACTAGAGGATTATAAATAAGGTACTAATGAGGATCTCCACCACTGTTTTGAGACGGCAAAACAGAACCGTATGTGTAAAGTAGAAACACAAATCGAGTTACATTTAACATATATATTGTCTCCCTTTTATCATGTATATGTGTATGTATTTGTAGCTAATATACAAGGTGTCTCAAAAGTCTCCTGACATAGGGTAATTCTTTTATTATCAGAGTTACAATAAAATGTAAGAGGGGAAACCGTCTCCAAATATGAGTGAAGTTTTTTAATCAGACGAGCCGTTTGGGTTGTACACTCTTTATGCGCCTAATATTGAATGAAAATGCAACGTTGGTATTAACTTGGAACTACAACATCAAGTAGGTGAGGGCTGGCCATGGACAAATTAGCGTAAAAGACAGTAACTTCATTTACTTATGTTGCGGGTCCAGATAAATGGCAACGTTGCATTTTCATTTAACATTGGGCGCAAAGAGAGTGTACAGCCCAAACGACTGATCCGATTTTAAAAATTACGTTCGTATAATTAACATGGGTTTCGAACCATGACCGATGCAGTTGGCGGGTGCACAGACCATCATGCAAGATCAATCGTCACAGTATAGGCATTCCCCACCACACTAAAGAGCTCCAAGAGCTTCGTTACAAGACACATCGCTAGTCGTTAAGGTGTCTTGACACCCGTTTTTGTATATAATCTGGTACAATATCTTCTTTCTTTCCTCAACCATAGATTGGTGGGCAGCATGGAAATTTTAAAACTTTTCTCTCCCTTGGGAGAGCTGTTTTATACTTTGATAAGACCTCTTCTTCGTAACTGCATCTAGATATTCTATCCTTGGTCTTCCTCTTCCTGGTTTTCCTTCTGCCTTCCAGTCGAAGTACCGAATAAAATGAACAGGCATGTTGTTTCTTCTTTTACCTATTGCCTTCATGACCTGTCGTTCTTCATTAGCTTCCTTTAGTGTGTCTTCATTCCTTTTCCTTTCGGTACACGTTATGCGCAGCATCCTGCGCCAACACCACATTTCAAATGCTTCCAGCTTGGATATTTCAGTTTTTTCTCAGTGCCCATGTCTCTGATCCGTATAGCGCCACGCTCCATATCAGGGCCTTAATAAATCGTTTTTGAGCATCCAACGATACATTTGTTGATGTCAGCAACCCTCTTTTCCTATTGAATGCTTGTTTAGCCTGCGCTATTTTGGAACTTAGTCTTCTTCACTTCTTCCGTCCGAGGATATTACACTTCCTAAATAGGGGAACGTCTTAACGTCTTCGATTTTCTCTTCCTCTGACCATACGTTTGTCCCTCCCTCTCCTGGTTATAGATAATTATATTTGCTTGTGATAATCAGATTGCAGAAAAGTGTATTTTTAAATGAATATGTATGTATAACCGTAAACCCATAAAATAATACATTGTGTTGTTTTTTTCAGGAAAATGATCAACACGTGAATACGTATAGTTCTACAACAGACTTGTGGCCAAGATTATTAATGGCACAGACAGATGACTGCAGTTCTGGCCTAGGACTTGATCCAATTGGACCCCAGGCTCACCCCGTGGACCCACCTGTGTCTGCAGTTTCATATAGGGATCCTTCCTTAGATCTTTTAGACTTAACTAACAGTGTGAGAGTCACACGGTAGGATTAAGTGCAGATTTCTTAATCTGTTTTTGTTGCACAGTTAGAAAATAATGTTATTGAACTGTTTTCCGTTTTAGAGTTATTATATATATATATATGTATATGAATGAATGCGGGTGTGTATGTATATATGTATTCGCTATTGTTGTTATGTAATTATCAGATGTTTATTGAATATGTATATATATGAGTGTGAATTCACTTTTTTACACAATGTTAGTGGTATAGGTTTTTTTAACAGACAATCAGCAAAGCTGGTTGAAACAAAGGGGCATTAAATACATAGTATCAGGAATTTTTTTTTTTTTTAAAAAAAAGAAATACATATGTATTACTAAAGTTACCATTCCTATTGTTCCTCATAGAAGGTTATGAATAGATAAAATAAAACCAAAGCTTTGTTAAAATTCCAGTAAACTACCGTAGAAAGAAAACAAAATATTAAAATATATTTCCATCGATAAAGAAAATAGTTTTTATGTAGAAAATTATTTTAACAATATACAAATTTGATTACCAAAGACAAATGCTCAATGTGTGGGACCATATTTTGTTTTCTTGACTGGTACATTGCGATAAAATGTTCTATAATGATAATAATAATGATGATTTAAAAAGTAGTAAGTTCCTATTGTTCCTTGCGGACCAATTCAGTCTATAGAACTTTTTTTTTTTTAAACTAAATAAGCAATTTATTTTCAATATACTAGATATGTATAGATGTTTCGCTAGCGGAGAAGCTATATTTTGCTGATTGTTGACTTTTATATTGGTCACATGTTCTTCTTGTCTCACTACAAAAAAAAAAAAAAAAAATACAAAAAAAAACCACTTCATAGCCACATATTTTTTGTCTCCACCGTGTAGTTTGAGCTGCGTGTGACTTGCGAAGAAAGGAAAACAAGTTTGTATTGAAAACAAGAATGAAAAATGTTAACTATTATCTTGTTAATTGGTGTACGTGATGAACATTTCTGTAACATGGCACTAAGGTTTCTTTCGAGAACTGGCATATGGGTACGTAGGAATATCTTGTAAATATATATATGTATCTATACAAAGTAAAGTTGTGAGAAATTTCACAAGTGCAATAGATAGAATTGTCAGTTGGAGTGCAGTGTGAACCTACAAACGAGAGATTTTTTTTTCGTACATGTATATGCAGAAGTATAGAAATTTGTCAGAAGAAATGGAGGCAAGGAACTGTGCCTTGTATGTGTGTGTATGAAGATGTTAGCTTTTTTTTGGTGTTTCGGTTTAGTTGTTTTTCAAAGTACAAAAAAAAAAAGAAAGAAGAAAAAAATTTAAAATGTGTGTGAAGTTTTGTCTTCAAGGGCACAAATTGCAAGGATGAACTAAGGCTTGACCACTTGTAAAATTGAGTAGCAGTATTTGAGACTACAAGCGGAGAACATTGCTTCTGGCTTTTCGCAGTTGTGGTCATTTTTTTGAAAAAGAAAGTGATAAAAAGAATTGTTTTCCAGTGGATATGAGATTTTATTCCCTTCATTTTTTTAAGTTTGTTTTTATATTTAAAAGATGCATATATGCGTTGTATGTGCGTTTGCGTATACTTTGTATGCAAAATGAGCTTTTCTTTTGTTTTTTATATGTATGTATGTATGCGGACGTGTGTATGTATGTTCCATTGTGTAAGAATATATGTAATATTTTTTTTTTTCGTTTGTTGAACACTGAAAGATTTCGTGAGATTTATATGCAATTGTGAAAAATATTGTTTCAAATTTATATATATGTATATGTATATACATAAACATATATATATATACATAGTTAGTTAATTATTTAGATATATATATAAATAAAAGCATTTTTGTTTGTTATTGCAATAACTGATTGTTTAGAGTAGATTATGTGCCGTGCGTTACCATTCTGTACATACAAATATAAGTCTTACATTATGTAATGTGCCTGAATTTTTAAGTCGCTTACAAGCAACTTGTGTTCTTGTTTTAATTATTATTATTATTATTACTTTCTGCTCACAAAGTAGCGTACATAGAGAGGGGATCTTTTAAATGTAATTTTATTTTTTAATCTAAATGGTTTCGCAATTATTTTTTTTTTTTTCAGTGTTGCAATTTCACTGAGAAACGAACATAAGAGAGTTTGGTTTTGAGTCTCTGCTACACATAAATTTTTGTTATTGTTGACTAGAACACTTTTTTTTTTTTTTATCATATAATTTGAAGCGCTGAGCCAGTACTGTTTCTCTGTATTGCTTATATATATGTAAATGTGTCGAAATCTTGATAAGATATAATGTTCTCAACGAGTCAAGTCGCTAAGCTATTGTACATGTATACGTGTTTCTACTATTTGTGAAGAAAGAAAATGAATATCGTGAGAAGCTGTGAACTATGAACTATTTTTTCACTATTTTGGTGTATTAAGGCTTAAAAGGAAAACCAGAATTTCTTTTAAAATGTAAACGAAGTAGTTTTGACAGTACTATTGTATTTAAACTAAAAATCCATTCGTATGAAAAAATTAATTAACAATTCCGTTGCATCAAACTTGTCTCCCGAGACATTCTCAAATAAGTTTACTGGACTCCTTGAAACTTTCAAAGTATTGTTTAATATTAATACTTAATGTAACTGACG
Organism: Thermobia domestica; assembly: GCF_964235325.1. Lineage (NCBI taxonomy): Eukaryota > Metazoa > Arthropoda > Insecta > Zygentoma > Lepismatidae > Thermobia > Thermobia domestica. The sequence continues at coordinate 24,134,260 of NC_137454.1, read as the reverse complement.
AACGTTCTCTCTTGAGGAAAGGAAAATAATCTTAATTGGACTTGAATGTTGTTATAATGTTAGCGCATTACACATGAGGATACGGAGACCTATATGTAAGCTTTAATCATACGTTCTAAATAAACCTCACTAAGTAAGTTAAATACAAATTCCTATTAAGTATTTGTCTTTCGTAAATGGTTTTAACCCCAGAAAGTTCAGTAGCATTTTTTAAAATTAGTTTCATCGAAAATTAAATCATTACTTTTGCAATATGTTGTAAATTACCCTCATTTTGAGCTCGAAATATTACGTATATGTTGTTCAAAGATTTTATTTGAAAATTACTACATTTTGTAGCTGAGTAATGTTTATTTTCCCATCAATGCCAAATAGTTTCAGATTTAAATATAGTAATTATTTCAGATTTAAATACGTACCTTTTACCAAGAAAATATTGATAATAACTGTAATAAACTTATTTAGATGTCACTAGAAATAAAATTGTAGTAATGATCGATACATATAAAGCCAAATATAAAATGTGTAACTTTCGGCCGTGGTGGCTCAATGGTCGAGCGTTCACCTCTGGTGCTTCGGGTCCCTGATTCGATCCCAGCTCGCGCCAAGTGAGCTATCGTGCTCGTGGGTTTTCTCGGGGTTCTGCCGTTTCCTCCCACTTTCTTCATTCCAGCATTTCATTCATTTCTCATCATCACCGTCTTCTTTAGCCTAGCCGGCATAACTGTGGGACGTAAAACTAAAGATTTCACTTCAAAATGTATAACCAACTTTAATAAACATTTAAATTATGCAAAATACAAACCACTGCATTTCCTGTAATAACATATAAACAAAGTTCTATGTACAGTTTGCAGTGTATATCTAATGTCAATATCTATTTATATTGACATTATACTGATAGATAGAATTAATTATGTATATAGTGTTAATTACATAGAATTTGACTTCATTAATTGTTGATTTTAAATTCATTGAATCTCTGTAACATTGGTACAAAAACTTGCATTGTTTCGCTATTTAAATGTCTTTCCTTTAGATAGAATAATAATATATCTATATGACAGTTCAAATTAAAAAAGAAAAAAACTTTTAAGTCTCATGTCGTTGGGAGTCTGTGCAACCTATTAAAAACTTTCATGGTTTTACTAAAATAGAAACATGATTTATAAGACTTGACTTGTTGAACGTACTTCTTATCAATATATACTTTGTTGAAATTACACCTCTTTTTTACTGGATTTTCTACTCTTAAGGTTTGTTTTAGTTTAAAGCAATTTGTTTTTTAACTGTGATTTTCTGGTATTGGTGGTGGTTTGATAATTGATTTTAAAAAATTGTGAAGCAAAAACAATGATTCCATATTTTTGATTCGTTACAAACGGTTTGATCATGAAGTAACACCAGCACGCATACACACACACACACACATACATACATACAAACACAAATCACATATTCTTTACGGTAGTAAAAAGTGCGGCTTAAAATTGTTCATTGCGTAACAGGCTTAACTGTTTAAGGATTACTTTGAATGTGTCAGTTTAAAAATATTAACTCTTTAACATGAAATATACATCAGAAATACATATTGACAAGATTTCATCATTTAATTAATAAGTATTACAATCTAAAAAGTAAATCTCATCATCTCTGAATTTAGGACAAGTATCGTTAAAATGAAAACTACATTAAAATTTACAGATATATACAGCGTGTCCATAAAATACTAATCCTACTTTAAAGTGGTATTACGTTGCCTTGGGTAATCGTATTTAAATGAAATTGGTCACACTTCAAAGAAAAACTCAAATATTTTTACTATACCTCATAGACATTGAATATGAGCCCTACGAGTGGCCTCTCGCACTTGTTCCATAATTCCCCGCATTGACAGATTTTCTCCCTGAATGGTCTTTCCTTTGATGACATATGCAGCCACGATCCACAAAATCACGGTACCACTTCAAAATTGACGTCTGTGTAGGAGCCTGATGTTGAAACCTTCACCTAAAAGCACGCTGAACCTGCATCAGGCTCTGCGTGCACTGATATTCCAAAACACATCAACTTCGTTCTCATGGGGTCGTCATAACTCCTTAATACTTATTCTTTAATAACAACACAACAGAAGGAAATAAATTTACTTTAGCACATTAAGGCAAAACAATACAGAAACATAAAAGTTTCCCAAGTGACCTCCAACAGAAACAGCAACTGCCTGCTAAATATCCAACAATGAATCCATATCCACTAATCACAAAGTAATCATGAGTGAATTTACTTTTTCTGTTTGATGCTGTCCATTATTGGCAGTGTTGTACATTATTGCCATGCATAAAAATATTCGAATTTTTCTTTCAAATGTGAGGCATTTCATTTAAATACTATTATCCAAAGCGACCTAATATCACGTTAAACTATGATAGTATTTTTATGGACATGCTATATATTGAAAGTATCTTTTTTTTAAATAAATAAATAAAATTAAGATATTACTTTTATATCTTATATTAGGTGTGGCGTCGAAAATTATATTTCTTAGTAAAGAAGTTTTACAAATAAACTGAAGTTAAATTCGCCAGATTTTTTGAAGTTAAACAATTGTAGACTGTAGGGTGAATACTGTCAAAAGCCATCTTCTATTTATATCCGTGTCCAGAATTCAGAAAATAAACTTACATTTTATTTCCTTGTACATCATGATTTTCGCAATACTTAGTATTGTTTATTTTTGAAAAATATATTTGGCAGATCGTTTTATCGTTCCTTTATTAGTAATATGTATTCTTCGGAATAAAAGAAGAAAAAAAAACATAAATTCATGTTACCAAAATTATTCATATTACGTTAAAATCGTTAATATTTTTTGGAGGAGCGTTATTGCCTAAAGGTGACCGATGAGGTTTGACATCTCGTAATTCGCTAGAACTGAATGATACGGAGTCTGGTAGTTGTGAAAATACGTCTTTCTGTGGTTATTTAAATCAGTTCGCGTTTGCTTCATTTTCCTTTGTATAGTAACATGTTGAATATTCTTCTGTGACATTTTCAGGTATATGCCAGATCGTAACACTTCACGCAGCAAATTTGAAAGTTACAGACAGCTTGTATCGAGCCCTGACATTTAAATAATTTTAGTATCGATTTTTAAATAATACTACATTTCTTAGAAACCTTTAGATTTGTTCTTTTTTCTGATATCCCGCATACTTAATTTGTGAATTAAATATAGAAAATCCACATGATACACAACGTAAATTGTAGGAAAAGTAATTCGTCAAATACTCCGTGGTGTTGTCGTATGACCATTTGGCAAGTGTTTTTCTAATACGTGTTATGGAGTATTATTGAAAACAACATATAAATTTAATAATGGAATTTAATGCTTCACACACATGATCAAGCGATCAGCTAAATCATGGATACTCAAGTTTCAATGTGAAAGTATTCTTTCATGTTATTTACGCATGTAGTCAATTTAGTCTCTGTAACCGTGGTTAATACCTTGTAACTTCAAACTGATAAAGAAGAAAAAAATTGAAAATACGTAGTAGAACATCTTAGTAAATCAGTACACAATATAAGAATATACCAATACCAAACTTTTTCTATTATTAGTGCATGGAAATCCTCTTAGTCAGACATGCATCTTACCTGTGTACCTTTCCCTGATTCTATAGAAAACGTTATTAATGTGTATAGCACCCTCAAAAGTTGCCATTTTAAAGAGTTTTTGACGGTACCGTGTCTTATCTAAGAGAGATCTCCGTAAATTTTAACTGAAATGAGACTAAGTACAATTTCTTTTTATGTATAAAGAATGTAATTCTTTTGCACGTTATCGAAAGCTGTACACATATTCGTACATATTTTCGGAAGATAGCTTAAGGGATTGGCATATTCTTTTTGCAGATGACTATACTTTTGAATTAGTTTCACGTCAAGTACCTGATTATTCGTAAAATGATTTTCTAAAGTAGAAAACCTAAAATCAAATTAACTCTTAACTGAAATAATAGTTCCATGTATTGCTGTTTAAGAAGTGAAAATGATATCTCTAAACATAACTTTTTTTTTTTTTTTACTTTGTCATAAGAAAAAAGATAGGTAGATTAATATGATACTTGTGAGACATTTTATGAAATTATCCTTGATGTAGATTAAATTTAGAACTTTAAAATAATCAAATTTCACGCGAGAAAATGTTGGATCTGTAATGTGTAGGGTTTTTTCTTAATGAAGTGCCTTGGACTTTTACCTCATCCTATGTCCTCGGGAAGAGTCCACCTGGAATTCTGAATTTTTTGCCTTGACGATTTTTTTTTTTTTTCTCTCTCTCTACCAACAAGTGTTCATTCATAACTTATCATTTGTTCGGTACAAATTTGATTATTTCATTAAAACATTTAGAGCAGCAGGAAGAAGTAGAAAGAGATGTTAGAGCAGTTTCGGTTAGGTAGATACAAGATATGAAATAACGTAATTTAGCCTTTTATTGTTCAGAAGTCATAGTAAATAATATAATGATTCCGAAAATCATATCCTAGAAATTAGAATAGCTTTCGGGTAAAACTCTCTGCTTTTGGCTAGAGAAAATGTCATGCTTTATTCTTACTGACAGAACAGACTTTTTTTTAAGCAGAAGAGAAACAAAATATTAAAAAGGTAAAAGTTAAAGATATTTGTGTAAATAAATTGCAATTAATTAGAGAGAAAACAAACATGGTATTATAAAATGACAAAATTTTACAGCAAGTGTTTATTTTGTTTTGTTTCTCTGTAATTTACGTTATTTTGTGTGTAATGTTTTGTTTTACACTATGAAAGAATAATTAATTATCCACACGTAATAATTTGAACTTGGTATATATATATATATATATATATATATATATATATATATATATATAAATTCTTTAATTATTTTAACATTCCTTGTAATGAAATTTGTGTATATAAGAATTTTTTTGCAGTTTAAAGTTATTTGTATTTTTAGTTAATGTTAAAGACTAAAATTCTATTGTGTTGACAAAACAGTTTTTTTTTATTATTATAATTTTTGTCCGAAAATTGTGCTTCGTATTAGCATTGATTAGTTATAATGTTCAGTGTATTAACGTCGTAGCTAATAATGTTCGTAAGTAGCTTAATTTTCGGATAATTAAGTGCATTTGAAGAGTAACATTTGTATAATATACATTAAGAAACTAAGAAGTTACTATGATTTCTTGCAGGAAAATTACAATTAACTGGTAAATTAAGCACGTTCCTTTGAAGTTAAAAGCATTCTGTTACAGCAATGAGAACTGAGAGATTTGAATGCATCTAAGAATGTGTCCGTATGGTTCGTGTTCATTTAAGTGGTAATGTTCAACTACAATACATATATAAAAGAAAAAGGATCAGTAAGATATATTTTGATTTTGAATGTAATCATGAGCCAACCTTAAAGGTAAAAAATGAAGTCACCTTTATTTGGTGTTTTTGTATCCCTGTTAACACTTAGTATTCGATATTCCAGCCCGCGCTGGGACTATGATCACGGAATATTTCTACCGCCAACTGGAAGAAAACACCTGAGATACAATAAAGTGTTTAATCCTGTACTAATGAAACACTGTAGGTCTCCACAAAACACTTAAAAAAAAAAAGTATTAACGCTTAACAATTCGAATTTTGTCCGTTCATTTTTAAGGTTGACTTATCAACAACAAAATAAATTTTATTCTTCATTAGTACATACGTAAATAGACTTTTATTTAATTCATAAAAAGGCATAAATCACCTTCTTCTAGCAACAGTATTCTGCACTTAACAAAATTTTTAGTTACACTGTAAGTACATAATTAACATTTTCATAACCAAATATAAATTTTGTAGACAGATGAACAGACTTGAATGGAACAGAATTCTAAGGAAATAGTGCACATAGTGAAACAAATAGTGAGAAGTAAAAATATTAAACAAAACAAATCTTCTCTGGAATACATTTTACACCTTAAAACTGAATGGACATACTTCGGACTGTTAAGTGTTAAATACTTTTTAGTGCTTTGTAAACACTTGGAGTGTTTCATTAGTACAGAATTGAAAACTTCATTATGTGTCACTGATTTTTTCCAGTTTACGGTAGATGTGTTAACGATCATGATCCTAGCGCAGGCTAAAGCATCAAATGTTAAGTTTTAACAAGGATAAAGAAAAAAGTACCAGATGCAATAAGTTCCTTGTCTATGTTAAATATGCATCCTAGAGCATTTACAAGTTACTATAGAACCTTAAAAATGTTTACCAATGGCTGGCTTCTATTCATGAAAGATATTTGTCAAGGTGCTAATGTACTACATACTAATTCAGATAAGTTTACTTTTGAGATCACAATTAGCAGTTAATGAGTAAGAAAAACGATTATGAATCTGTTCTAGAAGTACAGTCGTTAGCAAAAATAAATTTTGTCTTCTGAGTTGTTCGTTTGTCAATAACTTGGGAATAAATTGACGGCGAACTTGGGTACAATTTTCTTTTGACGTGAGAAGGATCTACAATAATTCTCTCCATGTTGCCGAGAACTACTCAGTTTTGTTTACTTTGTCCGAAGTTACTCATAAAAGATTTTGTAAGGAAATATTAACGTCTGTTAGTGACAGTATCATTCAAATCTCGGAATCACTTACATGCATCCGCATTAGCAAAGATTAGACCAGTTTTAACTTTTACAACTATAAGAGAACGTTAAAAACATTTAGAATTTACAGATTTCTGCTAGCGGCAAATACATAATAATTTGACTAGCAATGCCGGATCAATTCTTTGATGGATAATAATAATAATAATTTAGTTTTACGTTGTGGAAAATAACAATGAAACTTTTGACAGGAGATCGTAGTATTACATTGAAAATTAAAGCAAATTAAAAATATTACTTTTGTTGTAAAGTCTGAAACTTCTCTCTGTTGTATATAGTTTTGTTTCTTAGCATTTCCGTATTATTTGATGTGTTTTGTTCTTTTCACAAAATATGATTCATGAAGTTATTATAAATTTAGCTAAAATAGTAACAGTAGCACACTTGTTTTTTCAGCACTTGTTCTGTATTTGACTTAAGTAAAATCCTACAATATATATATTTTTTGTATATCTTAAGTACTCGTCAGTATATGGACAAATATATGATTGGCTTATCTCGTGTGGCTATTTTGAAAAAAATATATATTTAAAGTGTATATGTGAAATATGTGAGAATAAAACAGCTATCCTTCAAACTCAAGCTATCCAGTACTAATTCTTGAAGCGTGTTTTAAAATACAGATAGCATTGATTTTTTTTTTTCTAGTACAGAACAACCTGCTATGTCGGCAACCCTCATTACGTGATTACTTACATAATTTTCCATATTTTTCTGGAAGTACGGAGAAAAAAATATATCTATTTCTCTGCCAAATGGTCACTGTTGTAAGCTGACTTCTTTTCACCAGAACATACAGTGGCCAGCGAAAATATATTAGCTTTCTATTGAAAACTGCAGTGTTGTGTGTGGCATCTGTTGTGTGGTTATTCTTCGAGAAATGTCTCAAACAAGACAAATCATACCATCCTGGACATTTCTAAATAAAACTGAAAGGATCTAACGAATCAGAAATGGTTTCATTATTCTGAGAGATGAATCGAAGATTTTTTTTTTTTTTTTTTTTTTATCATAACAGAAATGTATTAATGGAACTGAGACCATAGTGTTTTGTTTTTGTGTGCGCGTGACTTTTTTTTTTTTTTTTTTTAAATAATTAGTAGTAAAGTGGTTTTTACCTGTATATTGAACTGTAATAGTGGTGCAGCTGATACACTTGGTTGTGGAAGTGCTTTGTGAGAACTGAGAAAATCGGAGTAGGTAGAACTACTCATTACCACATGGAAAACTGGATTGTATATCTATAATGTGCACTTGAAGTAACAGACTATGCGTAAAGAGTATGGATTACGTATGAGTTAAATGTAAATCAACAAGAGGCTTTTAAGAAGAAATGGGGTAAATATTTACGCATTATGAAGTTTGTAATTGTTCCTTTCTGATGGATACCTAAGAGAGCAGGCAGTTGTTTAAGTATTACAAATCCCATTATCAAAATTAACGTTTTTTGAAAGAATAACATTCTATGTAAACCAGGGTTTATACATATATAAAATTTCCCTATTAATCAGTAACAATCATTTGTTTAGGGGTTACACGCAGGATAGCTATTTTATATCACACATATTTTCCCAACAATGACAATTTTCATAGAACTATCTTCTCATCTTTTACTTGTATTAACGCTGTGTTTTCTAGCAACTTTATGATTCTACTACTCTCTAAGCTTAACAGCCGTCCAATGATAACTTCCTTTCTTTTTTGTGCCTATAGAAAAATTGAATGCATTGAAAGCTTTTCAGCATACATAATTTTTGTAATCTGTGTAATCCGTATCCTACCTACCTCAGATGAAACTGTCTCATAATTTTACCGTTTGTAAGAATTCTATATTTTTTATAGAACCGTAATGGAAAATCGTATATTTGTAAACTAAATTTCTAAAAGTAATTCAAGGTATGTCGAAAATGTAATTATGTAACGTCCATTGAAATTTGTAATGCATTCTTAACAAATCAGTATTGCTTATGATGCGTATTTCTGTAAAAACAAAAAAAAAAAAAAAAAAATCATTAGAAAATTGTTTATATTTACATTTCTTTGAGTATTCTATAGTTCTAGATTTTTAAAAACTTGTTCTCACGTTAATTGATACAGTAATATTCCTATGCAAGTCAAATAATCAAAATGTAACTTGAGTAGCGTATCAAAATTAGTTTAAATGTTTCTGTTATTTAAAAAAAAAAAAAAAAAAAGTTGCAGAAACAATGTGTATTTTTATAAGATTGAAATTAATAACATGTTTTCTACGCTACTTTTATAATAACAAGTCCAAATCATAGTAAATGAATTCAACAGTTCGTTTCTATAATGAAATTCTAATAGAGAGCTTACATGCAGAACTATAAAAGTTACTTTATTTTGGTATGAAATCTGAATCATATTTATACAGCAAAGGTTGTAATGCAACAAGTTGTCAATAGGTACCTGATATACTTTAAAAATAACATTATGTAAAGAATTGGAGTAAGTATAGGTGTAAATGCCATTTTGTGATTTGGGCTGTTGACAGTAAAACAACATAATACTTGATAATGCGCAGGAGAATCGAAGTATAAATGTAGTTGTTGGTCCTTACGTTAGATATGCATAAATAGCGTATTCATATGTTTTAAAGGAAAAGAAAATTAATTTTCGTGTAAAGTTTGCGTATGGCACTTAGATCTCTATTTACTTCAAGTCTTCATAAACACCGGTCTAAAAATGTATTCTAATTCTTTCGTGATTCAAACATAAAGCAGAAGAAACACCGCATGGATTTAGTGCTTGTGATCTATAGAGAAAATGTTGTGGATTTTATTTTAGTTGTTTGTTAACTGTTTCAAAGAAGTTTATAAGGAAAATCTATTGATGTTGAGGCAATCGCCTAGCGAAGATAGTTTATTGTATGTTATAACTAGGTAGATATATTTATGTATTTCGTTTTATTTTCAAAAGTTTATGTATATTGCAATTAAACTGTATCTACATGTCTGTATATATAGAGATATAAAGAAAGAAACTATGTTTATATATATATTACTGATGTATATATAGACTTCACAGATGTATATATAAATATATATAGTGAAAGTTTTACATTAATTGGTTTGCAAAATATAACATTATGAAATATGAGTCATGCTTATTTGGAGCAGTTTGTTCTAAAATTCAATGTAAACAGTTAGTTAGTTTTATGGTAGCTAAATGCTGTATGGTTTAATCCTAAAAAAATCTATAATTTATATATAATTGCTTAATTATAGATTAATTATCTATAATTACTATTATTAATTAATTAACCTCTTGCGTTCCAGGTGTCATTTTCATATGTACGTGTTGTAATACCGGTTTCATTTATGTTAGAAGACTGTTTAGACCGTTATTTAGGACAGCTTTTGTGCGCATGTGAGGAGAGCATTCACATTACAGATAAAAACAATTATTTGCATTATGGAACATTTGGACTGAAAAAGGGAGATTCTGATGTTCTGAAGGGATTTATGCTGCTTCAGATTGACAACACTGACCGGAGATCAAAGACAGAGTTTTACCTTTCCCAATCTTGAAATAGATCTCGAAGTTGCTAATTGTTTATCGTCAAAACAAACACGTGTGTGTTGTAATTGAATTACTCTCTTAGGCATCCCATCTACTGAGACAGAACATTTTTTGTCTTTTCAGTCAGTAAGGTGCTGTCACCTAAGGGGAAATAGTAGAACTAAGTCATCCACTAACAAATTTCATCATCTCCAGGATTAATATGACCCTTAATAAGGAATACATTTTCATGACATCCTCATGAATGTCTCTGATACGCAAGAGGTTAATAATACTACAGTAATAGGTAATTAAGTTATCTATAATTAAACAGTTTGGTAAGAATAGTTCCACCAAACAACCGTACAGATTTCAACTTACGAAAAAGGATTCGAGTGTTCGGAAAACTTCCTCTAACAACACAGTTTAATGTACCCAATTCAGTGCCTAATCCAGCTTAAATGTTATCTAAATTCAGTTTCATTTGAATCCAAGTAAACTGCGTAATGATAGGTTCAATATTTTTAATGACTTAAATCTTACTAAACGTAAAGCTGTCATCCAATGATCCATTTAAAGAAAAATTAAAATTATTCTGCAATTCAATTAGATTCCAATTCTAAAATAAAACCTTTTTTTTAATAACTATTATTATTATAAATAAAAATCATATTGGAAACGGTATTATGAGTGTACCAATGATTTCAAACTTTAAAATTAAATTTACTTTATTATATATAGTTAAAGAAAATGTTTTATATACAATTCTTCTTACGAATGAACCCAAAGTGGTTTCACGACAGGTGGTTATACATTTCTGTGCGACTAATAGGCATAATTAATCAGGAATTTCATTGTATTGAAGAGTTAACTCCCGTGTGAGTAAGGCAAGAAGATCTAGGGGAAGCAATGACTGAAAATAATCAAATTCTGTACAAATGTTATATACTTAGTCAATATATAATTATATTGACTACACGCTCACTTCTGGTACGTGTAGTTCCGACAAAATCGATATTAATGTTAACTGTTATTTCCAAGTTTTATTTTTCTTTCTTCAAAATAACTAAAGTACAAGAACATTGCATCCTACAGCTCAGAAAGTAGAAAATACAGTGATAGAGATTGTAAAATCGCAGCGTTGGCTTGATGCGTTTTCAAGCTTCACAACTCTTTTTACTAGTATATTTGATAAAATTTTTCAGGGTTTTTAAAAATAATAATAATAATAATAAATGGAGCGACTTTCTCTTCTTTTATTTGTAATATCTTTGGATAAGACAATCTGGAGTTCAGTTGACGCTGATACCTAATCCAGCCTGAAAAACTAGACGTTAACATAGATAAAACTTTCATTGACATTTCTGTGTTAGAATAAATTTAATTTTGATGAAAATCCAACAAACATAAAAAAAAGTAATCTAGTTGTGTTCATTAAATAAAGAACTGTAATTTCATGACTTCAAGAATAATAAAAATGTTGTTGCCTACAATGATAATCAAAGTTTGTTCATGACATATTTATAAGAAGATAACTTTTTTCAGTACTTATATTTATAGTTGAAAATTTTTCCTCCCCAACATGTAAAAAGAAGTTTTGAAAGTAAAATTTTAACACTTGTGCGAAAAAAAAAAAAAAAATTAAAAGTTTATCATGTTTTCCCGTGTTAGAAATTCAAAGGGATATTTTCACCAAGACATTGTAGGATCCTTACTGTACAGTATACAGTTTGAAAGATACGTAGTAATTTACATAGTTGGCAAATTAAAAATCTTTATTTTGAACTGTGCCTTAAAAACAAGGAAAGCTTAGCGAGTTTTCTTTTAAAGAAATAAAGTATGCATTGAAACAGACACGTCCTTCTTTATATTACTCTGCTATCAAACATAAATCTAGTATTTGCAGTTTTCTTTGAAATAAACTAGTTTAAAACCAACAGAGCTAGCCTTTTCTGTAACTGGTTTCCTAGAAAACGTCTGTATAATGTTCCTTATCAGAAAAAAATTGTAAAAGCTTTTTTTTTAAAAAAAAAAAAAAGGAAGGGGACATAAATCGATTCTGATACATGGAATAATATACCTAAATATTTGAAGAATTTTATCTAAAAATGTGTTGTATGTGGTGGTGTGTTTTTGCACTTCATTTGTGGTTTATGTAATAATACACGAGTGTTCATTACATTTCTTTTTTGCGTAGTTTAGATTTTTTAAGTTTTTTTTTTTTTTCCTAGATTCGTGTTAATCAAGATATTGCATCTTAACACAAATTTCTGTTTCTGTATTTTGTTTTAATTCGTTACGATGTAACTCATTATCTAGACGCGAAATAGTACAAAAAGTAAATAAAATAAATTGCTCTAGTCAAAACTCAAACTGTAAGTAAAAGTGTATGCCTATTGATCATGGATACACTCTCCAAGGCAACGATACAATGTCCAGAACAAATTAACAATTCAGGTACAGTTTTTGGTAACTAATAAAGTTACAATTTCAAAAACGTTTATTGTCCAAAGAGCATTTTTGAAGTAGGTATCCATTATTGGTGCCGACTGTACAATTATGCCCTTTCAACAACCTTTGGCGACAATAATCTTATCTCAATTTTTTTAAGAAGAAAGATGAGATATTTTGAAGAAAAAATAGGAAATTTGAGAAACAAAAAATACTTTGAATTTCAGTTTGATACTGAAATGAAATTGTAACTTTGAGAACTGACTATAATATGCGTGTACCAGTAACGTTGTTTTGCGATTCATTGATTAAGTAATGCCATGATTTCGAAGTGTAGTAGTCATATTTGTATCGTCTAGCATAATTCCTAGGTAGCCAATACCGTAGAGTTACATATAAGTTGAGTTTTTATATAACCTCAATGCTGTTAAAGTGCAGCACAATACAGTTTCAGTCATAAAAGTTACTTTAGTGCATATATCACCCTCTTCAAGTGTAACATGTATTTTACTTTTGTGCCTGCTAGGTGAATATACAGAAACTTCAAAGAAAATGGCCAAACCAACCTCGAACTTCACAAAAAAGAATGAACGAACCCTCGTGTATTAAGTGTAACAAATGTGGTGAATGCTTTCTTCTTTGTTTCATTTTTGTTTATTTACTTTTTTAAAAGAAAAGTTTTGATTATCAATTTCTGAAATGTGTTGAATGTTCTATTTGAATAAGGGAAACTGCACTTGCTTTTGGTCTGGTTATGTAATTCCTCACCAAAGTGTTCTGTGATAATGAAAATATATGTATATTTAAAAAAAAATTACAATTGCAAACAGGGTAGGTGTACTTGCTTCTTGATTATTATTGTCTGTTCAATGTAAGTTCTGTATGAATTAAAATGAAAATATGTAACTATGCAAAAACAAATAAAAAAAAACTGTTGACAGGTCAGCGTTAAAAATTCTTTTGTACATATAACTATGGCAGAATGGTTGAACATTTTTAAGAACTATCTATAGATATATATTTACAAATACTATATAAATAAACAATGCACTTTGGATGGAAATATAGAAGTTAATTTTGAAGTGCTTAAGTGTTTCTTTTCTTTCATTACATTTCCCAATCTCATACTTGAACGTCTGCTTTTCACAGGGTAAAATCCTGAAAAGGGCTGCAATATCAGGGTGTTGGATGTAGCTTTGAAACGATGGTACTAGTTTGAGAAGACAAGACACTCAGCCGTGATGGAAAATACGAAACAAGGAAGCGACGCAGAGTTCTATAAAAACTGAGACAGAGTAGAGGAGAAATTGCAAGTGGAAGAAATAATATACCTTGGCCTTTCTCGTAGCAATGATGTGTAATGCGCCGCTATAATATAGCTGAACCGTCGTATTACATAACATTTTGGAAGATATTGAGGAGGAAACCGATTTGTATCGGATGATCTAAAAAATTTAAAATGCTAAATGAAATCAACTTTTTCGTATCGAAATTAGTAAACAAACTATTGAAACGGAAAGATGGCATGTTAATGAATATGGCAAAGATATTTGTGATTTTGACTAATTATATATATATATTAGAAATATGCATCTGTAAACGAGTAAAACCTCGGATCAAACTTCGAAAGCTAAAAACAACTGTAAATTGTATTTGTGTTTAGACCTAAAAATTAATAATTCGATGAGTAGGTATGTAAAATCAGTTCGAGCTATCACAATTATTCTAGTATTTGTCTATCTACGATGTGCAGTTTTACAGAAACTTAATGATTGATAATTAATTAGTAATTTTGATGATGTCTATATATTGTTACATAAGGCGCGTAAGCCTGATGGCCGGCTTTCGATTCCTGGATTGTGATCTCCGCGCTCCTTGTGGGGAACGTGGAGGCATTGATGGGACGGAGGAAGTTCGGGATGACTGTATCGGGGAACGAGTTATTTGCTTCTGTTAACCTGGTTGCATAGGCCTCCAGCCGGCTGAAGCCGACAGAAGGGGCTTCAGGGCTGAGGAAATTATGCATAAATAATTAAAATAAATCGTACTGTACCTTGTGTAACACAATGGTTACAAACAAGGAAGTGAAGAAAAAAATGAGAAAACAAATAAAAAATTTAAAAAAAAATGCGTAATATCAAAAATATCCTTGGTGAAGCATTTCTGTAGCCAATAAAGTCGGTTGGATTAGCCGTTTACCCACCAGGTTGAAACATGGCGCTAGTGTAGCTTGCTCGAAGCACACCCCACCTCCCTCCTTCCATTCTTTTTTGTGGCTTCCCACCCCACCGTTTTCTGTTCAAGATCGACCTTGGACAGGTATTATATAAGGAGTCGGAAACGGCCTTGATCATTTTCGGTCTTCATTTCTTCTTCGACTTCCAAGACGATCAGACGTGCTCTGGTAGTCTCCGATACCAGTTAGGTATGTGTGGACTTAGCCGCTGCGCTGAGTGTTTCTGTAAGATGTAGTTTTCGAACTTAGAATTGGTGACCGGCCTCGCCCTGCACATAGCCTGGGTCAAGCAGACTTCTATGTCCCTTCATATCAAAGAAACCGAAACTGAAATTACAAACACTGAAACTCATTAAATCGAAGATGATAGTAAGAACGACAACTTACTCTCTTCGCATACACCTGTCAGTCCGGAAGCGATTTATTTTCCAGTGAAATATGAGCCATCTGAGATTCCATCTCAATCTGTGTCAAAACAGTTTGATTTGGAGCCTCCTGAGACTGTTATTAAGAATGTAGTTAAAGACGCGGGTGTAGCTGTTCAGTCTTATTTGGCTGAAACAGGTACCGAACCCAGAGCCTCTGATCAGGAAGCACACAAAGAACAGATCAGGAAGAAAAGCATTGCTCAAATAAGTCAGGAGGATGAGATGATAGAACAGCTCAGAACATAATTACAAACTGACCTATCGCCAGTGATAGGAGCCCTAATACAACCACTGATTAAAGGAAGGAAAAATAAAAAGGTACAGACCACCGTGGTTCGTTGCTCGGACCCGGGTGTAGAAAGGATTGGATTGCTTTTTCAGACAGACCTGATTATTCCCAACGAGGACTTATTACCCACAGATCATATAATAGGGAAGTTTGATATTGAGATTCAAACTGATTCTCCCATGCGAAGAACAGACGCTAGTGTTCAGACGGATTTTAGATTTCCGAAAATGATTAGAATTGAAACTAATCCTGACCTAAAATTTTTACGAAGCATTACTACTCAAACTAATCCTGTAATGTTTAACCCAAATATGTCTTTGGAAGAGAAACTGGCGTACCTAGATAGTATAGACAATCTGCTCGATGTAGTTAAACAGGTTAGATGGTCGGATGGAAACGTTAGTACTTCCGAATCCGGAGACGACGATATCCTACGGGAATCTTGGTTAGAATACGAATTGAATAGGCTGCAAGCTGAGGAAGAATCCCTCTCCGAGGAAGAAAAAGAGCATTCCCACAGAAGAAACCTAGAGTTAGCTCCTACCTCGTTCAGTAATGAAGGCACCTCCCTACCTCCGTGGAGCCCAAGAGATGACCTCACGTATTCTAATTGGGACCCCCTGGTAGCATCAACGCTCCAGAGATCTTGTGTCCAGTAGGAATAGCGAAGAAGAGGAAGAAGTTAACCTCAACACTGGAACGAGGCCTTCAGTCGTTGAAGATAAGGAAAATGAGGACCTTTCTTCCGCTCAATCACCCAACCACGAAGAGGAAGAAATGCATGCAAACAATAACGAATCATGGTCGGAATCAAGAATGTTGGAAAAATATTTGAATATGCCGAATACGCGCCATCAATTGTATCTTTAAAAGAGATTGAAAAACCAAAATTTTCTTCACCCCCTTCTTTTTCGCAAAATACAGTTCAGACCAAAAATAGTGCCAGACCCAGTAGTAGTTTATTCTGTGCACCTTATATCAGTTCAGAACATAGTATTAGCGATTCACCAGCTACTAAGAAATGGGGAAGTATCAGGAAATCGGGCAGTGTGACCCCCTGAAAATAGCGTTTGTCTCTCCACCTAGTAGTGCAGGCTCGCCCACAGATAGTGGTACCAAAGTTGGAAAATACAGGGGTTAGACCAGAACAAAGTTCAGAATCACCATCACCGAGTAGGGTTGTAAGAAGGTCAGATTCTGCGACGCTCTCGGCAGAAATCGAACCCCCCACAAACAAGTCAGAGCAGGGATTTATTTGAAGCCTGGGAATTTCCCCCGTTCTAAGTTTTGGTTTCCCTGTCTCTACGTTTAATTTAGTCTTCCCAGCCTGGGAAGACATTTTCCACCTTTCTTAGGCTATACAATCTGTTTTAAAGTACAATGATTCAACTTCATGTTTTTTTTTAAACTTTTTTAGTATGTTTATTGTCGCGAACTATGTTGGTCTTGTTTATAGAATTGTTTCTAGAAGGAAAATCTTGCAGCTGATACCATTGCTTATCATTCTTCATCTGAGTAGCACAGTAATAATAATAATAACAATAAACATTTTCAGTTATCAGTGAACAGTCACTGCAGTTGTTAATTGGTAGCTTCTTCGTTAACAAGCACGTTATAAGGAAATGGACATTAGACTATATTTTAATAAAAGAAACGATCCTGAGGATGAAAAGGCAAGTAATTCCGGTACACAAAATAACAGGCTTTCGTGTGAAGGTAGTGCAACATTGGAGACCGCATTATCCCATTAATGCATATGATCCGAAAAATCGGATGTGTTAATTACATTTTAATTCATTATAACCTAACATCCATAACTTTTGCGAACAAATCATTGTTGCCCGATCCTTTAACATCAGTTTGTTCTCAAAAAACTGTCACTTTGGTTTTACAGGGCAAATCCTTCATAGGCGGCCATTGTTATTGAAATATCAATAATGTTCCAAGTACATGGTTGTTAAAGAAATGTGAATTCGTTGTCAATAATTAAAACCGTTAACCAAAGAACTCAAGTGCTAATGTTGGATGTGGTGCCCCCATCACCCAGTTCTTCGGAACTGCAATCAGCCACTGGTCCTCCAGGTTGGGGGTTGTGCCGGGCCGATCACCCGGCCTTTAAAACCTGCGATCGAGCGTCGTTAAAATATAAGCCTCGGATATGAACTGCTCTTTCTAGAAGACAACCTTGCTATGGACTGATTTTGCTTTTGGATTTTCTTGGACGACGCTGGACCCGGAGCCGTGGGACGGAGGAGTGCAGCGCATGCGCACCCAGCAGGACCGGAAGGAGTGATGCCCTGAAAGGGAATGCTGCGAGTCTGCGGTGCGGGAATCTCCAATGAACCATTGGTCCCTCCCCTTACACGGTGGGACGTGGGTCCTCTCAAAAGTACCTATCAGTTGCCGGTGCAAGTGGCTCTGCCTCCTTGTCATTTTGACTTGGTGTCACAGCTTAGCTTGCTGACAAGGGTCATGCAGGTAGGACCTGCCAGCCTCGTTGGCCGCTTCGAACCACGACGGGGAAGCTGAGAGGATTTTGGGCTTTCTTCAGTTATGGCTTCGCATCAACCACCCACCCAGGATAGAGAGAGAGGGGAAAAGCTTGGTCTTGCACCAAGATATTTAATTATCAAAGACAGATCAACTGACACAGTTGGAGCCTTAAGTAAATTGTCACCCTTTATAGTTCATCGTCAGCTTCATCATATAGCCACAGGAACGTTTCCTCCTGGACATATTCGTAAATTACGAAATGGGACGCTACTTGTTCAAACGACACCAGAAAAACAATCTCAATTACTTTTAGCTAGTACTCAGTTAGGACCTGTTCCTATTCTGGTTGAGCCTCATCGGCAGTTAAATACTAGCAAAGGAGTCATCACATGCTTCGATTTGAGAGAGTTACCAGAGGTGGAAATATGTGCCGAACTTACGGATAGCCATGTGACAAACGTCCATCGAATTACTACGAAGAGAAATGTTACAGTACAGCCCACAGATTCCTATATCATTACTTTCGCTCTATCTGACCTTCCAACGCATTTGAACGTTGCTTACCACCGTTTGAAGGTCCACCCGTACATACCACTACCCTTACGGTGCTTTAACTGCCAACATTTTGGCCACTCAGTCCCTTCTTGTCATGCCTCTGCCATCTGTGGCAATTGTAGTTCCGCAGCTCATGGTCCGGCCCCATGTGCGGCCCCATCGAAGTGCGCTAATTGTAAAAGTGGTCACCCAGCTTGGTCACGTGACTGTCCTAATTTTATGGCTGAGAAGAAGATCCGTGAACTGATGGTAATCGAGAAGATCTCCGCAGCTGAGGCTAAACGAAGGCTACAGCCAAAAGTTACCTTCGGTACCAGTTTCTCTTCCCTTCTAAAGACCAGCAGATCACAAGCTACTCAGACAGTTAATTCTGCTACCCAGACTGACGTTGAGGTTCCCAGTGCGCCAGTCTCTTCCAAGGCGTCCCGTACCACTGCTTCTTCTGTGAACCCAGGACTATCCCGCACGAAGCACCGATCATCATCCGCTTCGCAGCCTAAGCTTCCATTGAATGATCATTCGCCTCCACGAATCGTTAAGCCAATTCCTGCTTCTCAGCCTCCTGCCGCTCCGGCAGCTGGCTCTATCTCGTCTGCCCCTAATCACTCCATAACCCAGTTTTTGAAGCAAACAGCCAGCCTCCTACCAAACCCCTCACTAAGAAGGAACGGAAAAAACAGCTCCAGGCTCAAGCTTCCAAGGCTGCCTCTCCCTCCTCCACAGCTTCTTCTACCAAGGCATCGAAGAAATCTTCACGCACCCAGTCTTCTAGCCCACCTGGGGCGAAGAAACAGAAGCATACGTCACGTAGTCCACCTAGTGATGACGAGTCTCTTATGGATGATATGATGGAGGAGCTCGATAATTTTACCCTTGTGGAAGGCCGTGAAAAAGGCAAGCGCAGTACCTCGCTTCTTGTTCTCGATGCTCGTTGAACATGTCTCTTCTTCAATGGAATTTAAATGGCTATTCCACTCACTACGAGGAATTTAAGCAGTTATTGACATTGTTTCATCCTACCATATTCTGTCTTCAGGAAACGCATTTTACCTCTACTAGCAACTCAGTTCTCTCTGGTTACACTGTATATCGTCATGATCAGCTTACTGCCAACAGGTCGTGCAGCAGGTGGTGTAGCAATCGGGGTCTCTGATGCTTACCATTCTGCTCTCATCCATGTGAATAGTGTTTTCCAGCTTATAGCTGTTCGTGTCTTCTTAAGACAATCTGTTACTTTTTGTTGTATCTACCTTACGCGTCATGACGTCTTTACTGCTGTCGATCTTGAACAGATTGCCCGACAGCTTCCATCCCCATTTCCAGTGTGCGAATTAGATAATCTATATTGGGGGGGATAAAATTAGGCCAAAGGACATAAACTGAAGGTTCAAATTTCAAAATGAGACAATAAATGCCTTACCCCCCCATATATATATATATATATATATATATATATATATATATGTGTGTGTGTGTGTGTGTGTGTGTGTGTGACATCTGTAATAAAGAAGAGATTTATTAATTTAATAAATCTACCGACAATAACTATGCACATATATATTGTCTGACATACACACACCCCACTAAACCTTTCTGAACGTGTTTTAATGTTGTACTCATTCTTGTCCCCGTAGCTCTCTAAGGTTTATTTAGAGAGACAACATTAATTGCGTGGACAGCAAACTGTACAGCGAAAAGATGGAAAAATGAAGGGTTAACTTTAAAAAAAAAACCGCTCCAGTTGAAATGCTTATACAGACACGGAGAACCAGTCGTATTAACAAATGCTGAAACAAATCTTGAATTATTCGCTTATTCACCTAAAAATCACCTTCATTAACATGTCTGCTCACTAGGAGCGTATCCCCCAGCGTGTATACTTACGAGAGAATACCTATATCTCAGATTTTGAGTACAGTTTCAAAAGTTCATTTCCGTAAACTGTAAAAGCAGTGATTACTATGCTAATTATCACAAATTAAATGCAACTTTTGAGTTGCATACACACAACCTACTAGGGAATGAAGACCATGTGCTAACAAAGAGTACACTGGAAAATGAAATAACATGTTTTAACAAAAATTAAAATAAGATGATAATCGATACAAATATAGAGGATGAATATGACATATCCGAACTTCGCCAAGTATGGTAGAAGAAGCTATTTGTTTACTTCTTCTTGGCCAACCGCTAAGAACATTTATAAATCTATATGTGGCTTTGTTATACGCAATTAGTACATTCAAATTCACAAACGATGACGAACTGAAGGGTACGAAGGTACAGTTGCAAGTAACAACCGTAGTCATAATAATATAGTTCTACTAAACAACGTTGAAAATAGTGGGTAATTAGGTGGTAAGTAGAAATGACCAAAACTGAACAGTTTACATCGATCATTTCGAAATACAGCTAGAAGATTAAATTTACAAGAAATAACAAAAATCAGTGAAATTTGGAGTTATACTAAGCATAGTTTGAGGGGGAAAGCGAGCATCCCCGGTGGGGATACTTCAGCTGACTTCTTTGGGGGCTCAATCCTTTGAACTGACTGTAAAGAGGATCACGGCATCTCCTGAGGGGAATGCACCAATATGGACGAACCCCAGAATTTGGAAGGACAACTTCCCGAAATTCTCCCCCGTGACCTCCTCCACTTTGCAGCCAGCTCCTGGTGAACTGTCGGTGCCACTAAAGAGGCAGGACACCACAGACGGTAAGGAGCAGGTTGAGAGTGTGAATTTTACTGGGACCATCCCAACAGAGGTCACTGTGAGTCCTGAAGAGGACGATAAAACAATACTTACCCCCCACCAATTTGGACCTCACACACCTAATCACCCTTGTACCACTTTACCACTTGGTAAAACCAACGCACATGAGTTGAATAGTCAAGGGACCATTACTATAACTCGTAAGAATGACACACACACGGAAGTGACACAAGCTACTACTCAAAATCTGCCTACAAAGGAAAGGTTTTCACGACCGTCTTCCTCCAAGGAAATCAATAATAATCTTCACGCAGCGCGAACTAAAGAACAAGCTGACTCGGTTAAGATAACTAACTCTTTAGGGCAACTACAAATTACTAAGAAATCTTCTAGTTCTGCATTAAAAGATCTCAAACAGAAACACCTGACAGTTGTCCTACCCCACTGCCCGTAATGCCGGTCACGCAAGCGCTGGCTCCGATGTCCAGGTCTGCAGCCCCGAAAACATCCTTACCGTTGACAGACGTGTGACATTACATCGGACTGAAGGTGGCAGTTGTTGCGCAACGGCGATTTTCTGTTCGACGCCCTCTGTACACAATTGTTGGAACTAGGAACATCAAACACGGCCCATAGATCGCCACCGGATTGTTCTCCGGAAAGAAGTTTATCTTGAGTCCATCGGATGGTGGACGAACAAGATATTAGTTTTAGAAGTCATGTACGACTCATCAGAATTGAAAATACAGCTTATCAGTAAACAAAATGTAAACAAAAATTTTATCAGAGGCATGTATTAACGAATAATAAATATTCAGAATTTCACAATGTGGATTTGTAAGATTACTTTATCGAAATTATGTTATCGATGTAATAATTACATCACAATACATATGTAACATGGATTTCGAAAATTATTGCTGCAATGAAACGTATTAGCAGACATCATACAAAATCAAATTTGATATATATATTACAGAATCTCAAACAAATAAGTAAAGAACATACATAATAGGTTATATAAGAAAGTATAGGTAAGCAAACCATATTCCCATGTACGCAACTTAACCTGATAATTCGTTAGATTAAAGTATAATAAACAATGGAACTAAATTATCACATCCATAACTATGGTCATAGTTTATGATGGAAATTCAATCGTCATAATCACCAAACTATTCAATTACTATTTGTTTATTATTATCAAATAGCTCCCTTCCATTTATTTACTTTATATATATACTTCTTTATATACTTCTTCTACAATTACTCATTTACGTATAATGCATTTTACTTATTATTCCATACATCATAAATTCCTTGTTGCTTTATTTATTATTCATTTCGTAGTATCTTTTTTGATTTTAAATAGCAATTACGTCATGTATATGATAGATGATGAAATGACGATATATATATTATAAACTCCATATAATTATTTACTGCTGTTTATTTTAAAATACGGCGATATTTAGTTCCATAGTATTCAACGTACAGTAAAATATATCATATTGTCAATGGATTGTTTATATCTACCTAAGTTGCTGTATTATCCTGGGATACTGAATATGATATGAAATGAAAACATGTTCTATCGGAAAAAAAACTGTTGATTTAGCTGTTAGACCTAAAGTTGAGAATTCCAGTTAGTCTTATAACTTCATTAAATTTAGTACAGATTCATTTTGGGGAAAGATTATGTATTCAGGAGGCTTCACCTCCTGGACAAGATTAAACTGCTTAGCTAAACATCATTTTGTAATGTTCCCCTTCAAATAGCTTTAAATATAATATGAAAAAAAATACAAGTTACCGATGGTTTTGCTTCGTAGCTATAATTCCATTTTTGGTACTCACAAAGTCCATCAAATTTCCATCTAACTTGAATTTTATATTTTTTTTTGGAATTATATTTCTCCTTCCAATAACAAAACCACAGAATGTACGAAGTTACTTAAAAATCGACGTTTCACTAAGAACACTCAAACTTCATACATTACGAACCATTTTTATACGCATATTATTTAAATTTTTAACTTGCTTTTCTCTTTTTCGTATTCAGGTGCAGAATTTATACACATATCACCTAATGTTTGAAAACACTATTATAACTAGAAAACAAATTAGAAGTTCATTACTATAAACTGGATTAATATTACAACAAAACTTGAAACAACTAAAACATGAAAGTAAATAAATAAAATAAACTTAAATATCAACATAAATATGAAATCGTACTGACATAACAACTGTGCAGATTTATAATGATGATGACAACTGTACAGGTTCACTTTAGTGGAGCAGTACAGTTTTCCCCCTGCTGAAAAATGAAAAATGTTATATTTATGTAAAGATTTTTCATAATTTAAGATGTATTTTATTTTGTTAGATATTTCTCCAATAAAGCAGCTTTCGTGTCATCAGATAAATTGTACAGTTTTAAGTTACGAAAGTTCTGTGTTCCTGCAGCTTGTTGGTCTAAAGTTTTTAGTGTGGCACAATTTCTCAGGATTTTATCGATTATATATGGTCCCACATAACAAGGCATATACTTTGCTGTTTCTTTCTTAAGTGCAGATGATAGATAATGAGTTCTTCGCATTACCCAGTCTCCAGTTTTGAAGGTTACTTCTTTAGAGTTTGAAGATTGGTGGTCCTTCTCGAGTATTGGATTTTGTACTGCTAAGAGGCGGTCATTTAAATCTAGCGGATACAACTCTTTTGGCCACTGATATTGCCTTTTAAATGTTTCTACAGCAGAATATGACAGGAAGAGTTCTGCTGGTATTTGTTTAGTTACTGTGTTGACAGTGTTGTTCAACAGTTCCTGGACTTGCTTTAACATTAGACTCCAGTTGGATTGGTGTTGTGCGCAATAAAGTCTCATCAATCTGTTCAACTCCCTATGGCGCCTTTCAACAATACCATTAGCTTGAGGTGTATATGGAGATGTCTGTCGATGTTTGATATGGTGATCCTCGCAGTACTTTTTCCAAGTACGAGACAAAAATTGAGGTCCCTGATCAGTGATAATACTCTCTGGGTATGGGAAGACAAAGAAGTAATTTCTCTCCAATGTTTTTATTATTTCTGGTGTATGCGACTTCTTAATTGGGTAGAAACAAACAAAGCGTGAATAAATGTCGACAACAGATAGAATGTACTGATAACCACGACTGATAGGGAGCTTACCTTCCAAGTCAAGACATAATCGCTGATGAGCATAATTAGCAGTCAAGTGATATTCCTTACTAGTAACCTTTAGATTGTTATATTTCGTTTTCGCACATTGCAAGCAATTTCTTATACATCTAACCATGTCAGATTTCATAGTTTTCCAGAAAAATAAGGATTTACAGAATGCTAAACATTTAGCCTGTCCAAAATGACCTTTATCATGTATTCGCGTCACTATCATTTCAGTCAAACTTTTTGGTACCAAAAGCAACCAACCTCCTGTTTTGACATTTCGCACAAAAAGTACAGAATGATGTAATCTGATGTACGTATTGTTAGGAGAGTTTTCCAATTTCTTTCTCAAGGTTTGACAATAAAGATCTTTTTGTTGCGCTTCCTGAAGTTCTTTATAGTTTAATAATATAGGGTTCTCTTTAAAAATAAAATTTCCATAGTATAGGAAAATATCTTTAGATGGATGATAAAGATGTTGGGTTTCCACAGAATTATCCGTAAAGGCTGCTATTTCGTCCATTCTATTGACATAATATTGCGTTACGGAATTCGATAATTCTGGCGAGAATCGACTTAAGGTGTCCGCTACGAAATTTTCTTTCCCTGCTATGTGCACAAAAGTTAAGTCGAACCTCTGAAGTTTCAATATTATCTTCGTAGTTCTAGCATCTAAGTTCTTGAGAGAGAAAGCATATGTTGCAGCATGATTGTCACAGTGAACAATCGTTCTTCGTCCAAGAATAAAACTGGAAAATCGTTCACAAAGGAACAAGACTGCTAGCAATTCCAATTGAAATATTGACATAGACAGTTCATGGACTTTTACACGTCTGCTAGCATAAGCTATTATGGTAGGATCAGCAGAATTGTCTTGATATTGAGCGAGATAACCTGCTAAATTTTCATTACATGCATCACTAAAAAGATGCCAATCAAGGTCAAAGTTTGGTTGTCCTAATGCTGGTGGTTCACTTGCCAGCTGTCGTAGTTTATCGAACTTTTCAAACAATTCAGGTGTAAATTTAAAAGGAACATCCTTTCTCAACAAAGCATATAAAGGTGCTGTCAATTCAGAAAATTTCTCAATATGGCGATGTCTCCAACCTAATATTCCCAGAAAGGATTTTAAGTGTTTTCGGGTCTTGGGCACTGGAAAATTTCTAATAGCCTCATTGGACTTTGGGTCAACTTGTATTTTATCACCACTGACGATGTGTCCTAGAAACTTTATTTCATTAAGCACAAACTTGCACTTCCTGAAATTTAAGGAAAAGTTAGCTCGATCGAAGATATCAAATACTCTTTCCAAATGAGCGAAATGTTCGTCCAAACTAGAAGAAAAACATAACACGTCGTCTAGATAGACAGTAACAAATGACCTCGTGTTCATATTAAAGAATTTGTTCATCGTTTGTTGGAATACAGCAGGAGAGGAACGCAGACCCATAGGAAGTACTTTCATACAGTACTGACGGCCTAAATAGACGAAACTAGTGTACATATAGGATGATGGATGCAACGCCAGACCGTAATATCCCGATGTACAATCAAAAGATGAAAATATATTTGCACCTGACAGACGTGCCAATATTTCGTAAATGGGCTCTACTTGAACTTTAGGTGCAATTACTTTCTTGTTCAATCCCCGCAAATCGAGGACTGGACGAACACCTCCTGAAGATTTTCGCACACAGTGCATGGGGTTTCGGTAAGGAGAGGATATCTCTTCCGCGATACCATGTTGCACCCATTTTCCAAGCTCTTCTTCGAATTCTTTTCTCATTGCCTGAGGAACGCTGTACAATTTCCCAACTACTGGTTCTTCGTCAGTCAATTGTATCTTGTAAGGTTCCGTTCGAATCCTCCGAGGGTATTCGGTGAACATGTGCCGGTATTTTAACAACAAACATAGTAATCGTGACTTCGTATCTTCTCCTAAATCCGCTCTGTCGTTCACGAAGTTCTTCAATTCTTCTTCTGTTACATTGGGTTCCGGTATTCGTAC
Source organism: Thermobia domestica (assembly GCF_964235325.1). Taxonomy (NCBI): domain Eukaryota; kingdom Metazoa; phylum Arthropoda; class Insecta; order Zygentoma; family Lepismatidae; genus Thermobia; species Thermobia domestica. Next base: position 24,107,690 of record NC_137454.1, on the reverse strand, counting down.
ATGCTCATCATTTATAGATGGTTCCGAGACTATATAAGAATAACAACTATCATATGTGGAATTCGTATTTGATAATGACAGCTGCATAAACGTTGGTTGCGAAACATCGATGGTTACGGATTGACCTACGTTATCTTCAAGAATAATCTTCTGATTTCCATTATTAATTATACATTTGAACTTTTTAAGAAAAGGACTACCAAGTAATAGATCCGGTTTCATATTTTTAACTACAAACACTGGAACTTCAAACAGATTATTTTGAATTTTAACATTAATTATTTGTAATCCTTGAACTTGGAAATTTTCTTTACCCGCAAACGTTCCCAAAAATACGTTAGAATACGGTTTAAGTTTAGCAGATGGAAATTTATTTGTTACTTGTTTCCAAATTCTTTCTGACAATAAATTGAGTTCAGCTCCTGAATCGAAAAGACAAGTTAACGGAATACCTCCAATACTGCCTTTAACAGATGGAGACGGAAAACAATAATCTTCAGGGTTCATAGTTCTATTTGTATCTTCATCAATTACAAAGTATACCTGATAGTATAGTTCTGTGTCATATTTAGAGCTAATAGCACACGTATCTTGTTTAGTAAGGGGTATATGTTCATTTACGCAACCGATTTCCCCCTTTACAATTGGTTGCGCTAATTGTTTACCTGACTGGTAGTGTTGTTTAACGCAGGCGATATGGTAGAATGCTGTTCCGTATTTCCATTTCCTGAGGAAGTCTTTGGTTCGTTTACACTACATGTCTGTGTAGCGCTAGTTTTCCCGTATGGCCTTTTCCATGGCCTAAATCCATAGCTTCCTCGGTAGTGTCCTCTTCTATTACCATATCTCCAATTATCATTTCCTTGACGATTATAATCTGAAGCCAACGTGGGACTTGGCGGCTTTACATTAAGCTCATTTCCAGCAATATCCGTTTGTACTGAGGAATCAATTCGAAATCTCTTAACATAATTTACCTTTGGAGATCGAAGGAAAGGTCTTTTGTTGTCTCGGTTGTGACTGTACCTACTAAACGAGTTGAAAGTATTATCATCTACTTCTTCTATATCAGTTAATCTCAGCATTAAGTCGTCCAAATTCTTACTTGGTGTAGCTCGTAAAATTTTCGCATCAGCTGGTGGAATGCTGTTTAAAACTAGGTCCATAAGCTCATCATCATCAGGGGTACTCGAAATACTCTGATATCGCTCAACAAGATCCCATGCGAAATCAGAAACTGAGGCATATCTTGACTTATCATAACGCATGTGTTGAAGTTGTCTTTTATGGGCGCGTTCTAGGCGAGGTGATAAATATTGACGCCTAAATGCTTTGACAAAATCCTCGTAAGTATTAAATTCCTGGCGTAAGCTTCTAAACCAAGCGCCTGCACCTTTTGTTAGGCATCGTTGGGTTATGACTAGCTTCTCTTTCTCATGTAGCTCAAACAATTCAATTGTTTCTGTTAACTCCTCTAGAAATGATTTCGCAGCTCCGGAATTCTGTCCATTAAATCGTGGAAAATCACGTAAATCTTTATATTTGATCTTATTTAAGCAAGCAGATGAGGTATTAATTCCGGGATTATTTTGATTTTTACTTGATATCAACATGTTTTCCGGCACGTGCTCTGAATTTGACGTATTAGGGACTGGCGTATCTTCATTACTAATTGGTGGTGAAGTAGCATTAATATAATTTATCGTTTGATAGCTGGGAACGGTGTTTACATTTGGCCACAACGTTGGGCTGACAATGGGTTTAAGCGTACTCACAGTATTAGTAATTGTAGTAGTAACTATTGTTTTAGTGGTTGTGACACTCGGTTGAACTATTGTGTTAGTGGTTGTGACACTCGGTTGAACTACAATTGAAGCATGATCATTTGTGAGTACATTCACTTTTTTCTCAACCTCTTGCAACCTTGTCTTCATTTCATCCTCTAATTTCCTCAAATCATCTGAATTCTGAGTAACTAGTTTCTTTACGTCTTCGTTTTCCTTTATTAGATTCTCCAATCTTGACTCGGAGACTTCCTGACACTCTACGATATCTTCCAGCTTCGTTTCAATGTTCTCAATACGATGAGTGCGTTCTTCTTCTCTCTGCTTAATATCTCGGATTTCTCCATCCAATCGTTGTACTGTCTGGTCCATATCTCCTCGAATCTCTTCCCTCAGTTTCCTAATATCATCTTTCAATTCTCTTTTCAAGTCATTGTTTATATCCACTACTTTGTTGAACTTCGAGGTAACTTCACACTTCAGTTCAGTAAACTGTTGCAATATCAACTTAAGGATGTCGTCTGGATTTGAGTTCAAAGCTTCCTTTGGTTTTCCATTATTATCATTTGTATAACCACTTCCTCTCTCATCTAATATAATTAGATTGTCATCCAATTCTTCATTTTCATTCCCAGTTTTGTGCGCAACAACAACAACATTCTGGTTCTCCATAGAATTGTCAACTTCCGTACTGATTACATGTGTTTCTTTCTCTGTTCCTAACTTCAAACTATCTCCTTCTGCAACATCAGTTACTCTACATTTCGGACAAAACCATCTAACACCTTCTTCACTAAGATGATCATATTCATCATCAGGAATTCCTACACACGAAAAATGAAACCAGCCTTGGCATTCATCACATTGAATGGCTTTTGCATCTTCCGACATATTTATCTGTTCGGCTGACATACTAATATTACAACATGTATACACTAATTCACTGTCCACATTGTCCTTACTTTTCGAACATAACGCCATTATACACTTTTTCTTAAAAAATCTTCTCCAGTTGGCTATTCCTCTGAATACAATCTTCCCCTTTAATCACGTAAATCTATTTTCATTACAAATAAATTTATTTTAATTTAAACGGCATTTGCTTACTGAACTTTCTTCAGAGCGTACTAATGTTGTCGTAACTTCTCGACGGACTTCTTACAAATTCTTAGCTCCAAATTAACGATACTGAACATCCTGGCTGGGTCGCCATTTTCTGTCCTACCCCACTGCCCGTAATGCCGGTCACGCAAGCGCTGGCTCCGATGTCCAGGTCTGCAGCCCCGAAAACATCCTTACCGTTGACAGACGTGTGACATTACATCGGACTGAAGGTGGCAGTTGTTGCGCAACGGCGATTTTCTGTTCGACGCCCTCTGTACACAATTGTTGGAACTAGGAACATCAAACACGGCCCATAGATCGCCACCGGATTGTTCTCCGGAAAGAAGTTTATCTTGAGTCCATCGGATGGTGGACGAACAAGATATTAGTTTTAGAAGTCATGTACGACTCATCAGAATTGAAAATACAGCTTATCAGTAAACAAAATGTAAACAAAAATTTTATCAGAGGCATGTATTAACGAATAATAAATATTCAGAATTTCACAATGTGGATTTGTAAGATTACTTTATCGAAATTATGTTATCGATGTAATAATTACATCACAATACATATGTAACATGGATTTCGAAAATTATTGCTGCAATGAAACGTATTAGCAGACATCATACAAAATCAAATTTGATATATATATTACAGAATCTCAAACAAATAAGTAAAGAACATACATAATAGGTTATATAAGAAAGTATAGGTAAGCAAACCATATTCCCATGTACGCAACTTAACCTGATAATTCGTTAGATTAAAGTATAATAAACAATGGAACTAAATTATCACATCCATAACTATGGTCATAGTTTATGATGGAAATTCAATCGTCATAATCACCAAACTATTCAATTACTATTTGTTTATTATTATCAAATAGCTCCCTTCCATTTATTTACTTTATATATATACTTCTTTATATACTTCTTCTACAATTACTCATTTACGTATAATGCATTTTACTTATTATTCCATACATCATAAATTCCTTGTTGCTTTATTTATTATTCATTTCGTAGTATCTTTTTTGATTTTAAATAGCAATTACGTCATGTATATGATAGATGATGAAATGACGATATATATATTATAAACTACATATAATTATTTACTGCTGTTTATTTTAAAATACGGCGATATTTAGTTCCATAGTATTCAACGTACAGTAAAATATATCATATTGTCAATGGATTGTTTATATCTACCTAAGTTGCTGTATTATCCTGGGATACTGAATATGATATGAAATGAAAACATGTTCTATCGGAAAAAAAACTGTTGATTTAGCTGTTAGACCTAAAGTTGAGAATTCCAGTTAGTCTTATAACTTCATTAAATTTAGTACAGATTCATTTTGGGGAAAGATTATGTATTCAGGAGGCTTCACCTCCTGGACAAGATTAAACTGCTTAGCTAAACATCATTTTGTAATGTTCCCCTTCAAATAGCTTTAAATATAATATGAAAAAAAATACAAGTTACCGATGGTTTTGCTTCGTAGCTATAATTCCATTTTTGGTACTCACAAAGTCCATCAAATTTCCATCTAACTTGAATTTTATATTTTTTTTTGGAATTATATTTCTCCTTCCAATAACAAAACCACAGAATGTACGAAGTTACTTAAAAATCGACGTTTCACTAAGAACACTCAAACTTCATACATTACGAACCATTTTTATACGCATATTATTTAAATTTTTAACTTGCTTTTCTCTTTTTCGTATTCAGGTGCAGAATTTATACACATATCACCTAATGTTTGAAAACACTATTATAACTAGAAAACAAATTAGAAGTTCATTACTATAAACTGGATTAATATTACAACAAAACTTGAAACAACTAAAACATGAAAGTAAATAAATAAAATAAACTTAAATATCAACATAAATATGAAATCGTACTGACATAACAACTGTGCAGATTTATAATGATGATGACAACTGTACAGGTTCACTTTAGTGGAGCAGTACACAGTGGTAACCAAGCATGCAGTAGATGGTCTGCCAATCTTCGATATTGCATTACCATATAGTGTTCAGCTAGGTTATAACACCGAATGTACAATGAAAATTGACATCCCTCGGCAGGATATATATATTACTGGGACTTTCAACCTTCGAGTGGCATACAAACGTGGTACCGTTGCGAATTCCCGAAATTAACAGTTACAAATCCTACCAGACAAATTAGCATACCGCTATTAAGCATAGGTTCAAAAGATACCGGTCAGTTTTTACCAGCAGGCCTGGTGTTTGGCCGACTGATTCCGTCTCCGAGAGAGGACCCCGCTACGGATGATTATAGGGACAAGCAAGATGTTCCCATTCCCTCGGGATCCTCAATGTCAGACTCCGTTCCTAGATACCCAGATCAAACAGGGATGAAACGCCCTAAATTATTATTGCCAGAAGTAAATAATACAGTAATAAAAGACCCATCAATAGAACCAGAACAGTTCGACTCGGTTGATATACCGAGCCCCGTTACTCCTCCTTCTCTTTCGGAATTTTTTAATAGTTCTGATGAATGGGATACCCTATCAGAATACTCTGAATCTGAAATAGATTGCCCGATAGCTGATTCGGATGTAAAGCAGGAATTTGCGGGTTGTGTAAAATTACGACCTGTGGAAACTACGCCGATCGCCCAGTTATCATCTAACAAAGTACTTGACAAATACTTTGATTTATTATTAGCTCAACACTTTCCAGAGATGAGGGACAAACGAAGCATGCGGGAAAATAATTACATCCTACACTCGTTGAAGCCATTCAGAAATGCGCTCAGCCGCCCTGTAAGCTGGGGTGGATAGTAAACCGTGACAGAGAATAAAATGTTTCAGCACAAAGACTCAATTCCGTTAGTTGCATGTTAAGTTATTTTTCTTATTATGTCATTTTACTTTCGTTTTAATTCTTTTTTTTAAGATGGAAATAATGGTCGTCAATCATTACCGGGTGTGGTAAGGACATCCTATTGTATAATATGTGATAAAACGCTATGCTCCATACACTGTTTCTGCTATGTGCGACAAATGTTGTTTACGTATGTATACAATGCTGTCTGTCAAAATAGCTAGTGAATAGGTTGAAGTTCTAACGAACATGGTTGAGTAGAACAATGTGCTGTAGTCACCAGTGGCTAAAAAAAAGAAAGAATGAAAAAGAAAAAACATGCCAGCAACCACCTATGGGTGCTGGACCATTGATTCAATAGAATGAGTATAGGGACGTTTATTACTTTTTTTGTTGATGGACTAACCCCAGTGGGGGTGCGCAACCCACTGAGACCAGCATCACCAGCGCCTAATAAGTCGAGCCTGGAAATAGACTCAGACATGCTTCCCTTGTAGTGTTCGAAATCTCTGTTGAATGAATGTGTCCGGACAAGAATGTGATCTCATCTCGTACTATCCTTTCCTCCACTACAAGGAACCACGTGTCGTTCTTGTATGGTAGATAATAGAGCGGTACTCCGCTCGTGAGATCTCTTCGTCCCAACAATCTATTTCATTCATCCTTCACGACGGATGTGCTGCTAATGCAATCAATGCACTTAACTAAAACGACGGAGACTTGGGTCTCCGGTCGCACATCCTTCGTGGTCCAGCGCCGTCAGTTATACCTGTAGTGAGTTTCGAATCAAATAACAAAGGAAGAAAAGATACTAAAAGTATTGGTATATCCTACCTTACTCCAAGCGCCACTGTAAAGGTGGGCCTCCCTCCTCTAGAGGGAGCCGGACTCTCCATCTGTCCAGGAGTGGTCGCGTCACCCGGAACCACTCCTGGAAGTTCCGCAGCCACACACCTAATTCCCGCCAGACGGCGAGAAACCCGTCATAGATACAAAACCGAAGCGCAACAATCGCGTCGGAACCGTTCTGCTGTGTCGGGCGCCACCCGACACAATCCGTGGTGTTGCCGCGCCACCAGCAATCTGCAAATAATTCTAACTGTCTTTGTCGGCGGGCTTGTATTACATACATTGCTTGCTCACTGAATTTCTAACTAAACTATAGCATAAGTAACGTTAGTTCTTATCCAGCCGGATATAAGATCTTCCCCACATCCTGTTTCTTTAAGAGCACGTCCGTTTTTCCGACCCTCTTTTCGCAACTTCTATTCTGACGCTGCAAGCAGGGAATTCATGAGGACATGATTTTTTTTATTGCTGGCATATTATGCATCCTATTGTAAGATCAATCATCCTTGGCAGTCATGGTATTACTTTATTTTTTTACGTAATCTCGTTTTTCCGCCGAGCGCTCAAGAGCTCACTCCTTACTAGTTCCCTTCTCCTATCTAGTCCAATATGGTTGCCGTTCGATATTTTTTTGCGGGGAACCTCGGGCGGAATACTGTGTATTGGGAATGATATATGTTGTATAATGCCTACGGAAGAGATAGATTACCTTTAAAAGAAGGGGAGGCTGACCGATCCTCATAGTACTTGATGCAAAGATAGATCATGCGTGATCCTACGCGATTACTTGAACCAAGAGAATAATATGCAAATACATTAGACTAATTGGCACCGTGGAGAAAAAAATAATATAAACTATGCAATTATCCTTGTGGAATTGAGCACCGAATACAGAGCCATTCTCTAAAAGATGTGGTAAAACATGTGCTGAAAACTGTACAAATTAAAGAAGCGTCTACATAATTCTTTATACTAATGCCACATTGACTTGATCCCTAGTCTTCCGTTGCAAGCGCTGCTATCGGCTGAAGGAATTCCACTCGCTTTCTATCGCTTATGGGGCGTTTACACTTGGTCGATTTAGTCGCACGGCTAAATCGACTCGTTGCATTTGCGACTAAATCGAAGCAACTAGGCCGAATCAGATCGATGGATGTATCAATTGTTTCAACCGAAATTGAATGCTGCTTGTCGATTCACTCTCCTCTGGTCGATTCGAAATCGACTGGCAATTTTAAAGATGTCCAAGCAAGCAGTAATTGGTACAATTTGCGGTGTTATAGCAGAAGAAAATAGAACGTATTTCAATTCAGTTGCCAGTCGATTAGTCGCCTTCGATCAACAAGCGATTAAATTGAAGTCCCGTTTACACGGTCGATTAAGTTGAAAGTGACGTCAATTCAACTGAATCGAACGCAAATCGACTAAGTGTAAACGCCCCATTAGCAACAGCTGAACCCTTATTGGCTCAACGCGTGGGTGTGTGAGGGTGTGAGCTTTAGTTCGCATTTTTGCCACGGCTCAAAACATTTTGGCAGCACAATAGTAAATATTTAGACCCCCTGTTTTTTTCTCCAGTCACTTCCTGCGCTGTCTCTCTCTCTCTAGTCGCTAATACTGCTTATTGATACGATTGCTTATTTGCTACCTTTATAATCGTCATTATACATATTTTGTTTCATGTGTGTACTACTCAATCTCTATTGTACATATTTCTAACCCATGAGCACTATATATATATATATATATATATATATATATATATATATATATATATATATATATATATATATATATATATATATATATATATACTAGCAGCGTTCACCCCGCTTCGCTGCGGTCACCCCGGAACGCAATAAACTTTGTTACTTAGATAATTTTTACTTTTTCGCTTTCAAGTGATATGATAAAAACCATAGAAGATTGCAGTAAATCTTAACATTATATCGCCTGTCATTTATGTTAACCCGCCCCGCTTCGCTGCGGTCATCCCGGTGCTGGCATATTGTAAAAGTGTCTGTAAAAATAAGCAAATCAATTAAAAAATTTTAAACAGAAGATTCAAGCTATTTTCCGCTGTATATCGCCTGTCATTTATGTTAACCCGCCGAGTGACACGGTCATGCGGGTTGCATATAAATACGTTTATTTTTACCTATGATGAACTAATAACAAAGGATTTGTACGTTATGGACACTTGAATGGTCAATTATCTCAAGACACTGGTAATTAAAAATTAAAGTGATATGATAAAAACCATCTAGGGTCCAAATCCTAATAACCCCCCAAAAATGAAAGAAATTGGTTCAGCCGTATTAGCGTGATGAGCGGACAAAGGATTTTGTACGTTCTCTTTTATATATATAGATATATATAATATTATAGCCTCTGCTATGTAACCACTTAGCTGATAATTAGTTGTAATACGGAGATATACTTCCTGTGCACTAGTAAGAGACAACGGACCAGTATGATGGAAAATAAAATGAACGAATGATATAATAGTCTCATAGGGAAAGCTAATGACTCTGACGTGTTCTCTTAAACTACTTATAGAATAATTCAAAAGTATGGAAACTCAATCATCATCACACTCTCCAGTTGGCACATATCCAAACAAAAGTGTTAAAACATACCCTAAGAATCAGGAATCCTATTAATATTCGGTATAGAATAAGAAACCTCCTAGTTGGTAAGTGTCTTTATAGGGAAATAGCTCATGGCTGCTGAGAAAAACCACCCGCAACTTAAGAGGAAGAGCGATCTACGCTGAGAAGCCGACGCCGTGAAGAAGAAGAAGAAGAAGAAGAAGAAGAAGCGAAAGAATCCAGGAAAGCACGCTTAAGTATAATGTATCATTCCCTTTTCTTTGTTTGTTCTTTTTGGTTAAAGTAAGTGGTAAAAAAATTTTTAACATACTTCATATAGAGTAAAAATAGCAGAAATCCTTCGATTGCAAAGAAGAAAGTGTATTGGCAAGATTACATTTCGATAGTTGATCATCACACTCTTATTGTGTTTCATCTTGATTAAAGAGCGTCTAGCAAGCAAATTTTAGAGTAATTGAAAACCGATTATAAGATTATTGGAATTGGTATTATAAAATAAACTACTATGGAAAATTCTGGTAGATGTTAGCATATGTTTTCCTAAGTTGGCAATTTGAGATGCAAATTACGCGAATGAACAAAACAAGCAATATTAGCAATCCAAATTATAAAAAGAAGGAAGAGGACAGAATAGTTTTTTGTTGTGTTCTCTTTCTCTCTATTAGGAATGACTAGACTAACCTCATAAAAATAACGAAGAGATTTAAATCCCAGAACAATAGCAACTTATATGAAGTTAAAAGATAACGCTTATCTAAAGGATGAAGGTTCTCCCTCCCTTCCCGCAATCGGTCGCTGACTAAGCCACAGTGAAGCGAAAGCATCAGCTGTAATGAGAAGTAGGGATGGCCTTTTTCGAAAAATCTGTTTTTCGTTTTTCGGAAATTTCATTTTTCGCTTTTTCGAAAAATTTTCCGTTTTTCGTTTTTCGAAAAATTTTTCGTTTTTTTCGAAAAATTGTTCGTTTTTCGTTTTCCGAAAAATTTTTCGTTTTTCGTTTTCGAAAAAGTATTTTTCGAAAAAATGTGGCCATCCCTAATGAGAAGAACTCAACGCCTCCCGATTCCGTAACGGAGAGAAAAGCATACACGCGTAGTGACAAATGCCAAACCTGAAGCAGTTTATCGCTACTTACCGGAAGTGGTGTGACGCGCTTCTATCATCTAAAGGATTGCAGTTATATAACTCGGTTGAAGTCTTCCTGTGAGTTATAAAACACTCGTCGAACTAATTCTCAAACTGAAGCCCGAGACCCATATAGCCAAACCCCTCAATAAGAAATTTGTCTATCTACAACTCCTTACCTACCGTACTTTTTACTTCAATACTTGCCTGCTTATTGGGTTACAAATGCCCCTTTGTTCAATGAAAGCTCCACTGCCCCTTTGTCCCTCCATTGAGTTAAGAAGAACGCGTATATTTGTCTAGTAGAGTAACCAAGTGCCGAGTCGTTTTACATCACCAACCGCCAATTCTTTTACGATTCTGGATCTAAAGCGAGGACTCTTCCTACGTGATCATTCCACTAAAACCCATATCGGTTCAAAATCCCTTAAGTTTGTACTCATATATCCGTGCGAATTAGCACGCCTTCTTGTTGCCTCCTAGCGTGGTTCAGTTAGGCCAGAACCCCCCCCCCAAAAAAAACAGCTCTGATCCTCTTGAAGTGTGGTCAGCGCACCGTTTAACACCGTCGGCGAACATAGTATAACATGCACATAGGGAAACAGCCAGGATAGGTACTAAAAGTAAAAATTATTACGCCTCTTATTACCCAAGTTTAAATAACGTACAGGCGAGAATGTGTGGTCAGCCACACTAGTCGTCCTCCGTAAGCCAAAAATACCTAATTGCTCTCATATGCCGGTTAGGCTAAAGGAGACGGTGATGATGAGTGATGAATGAAATGGTGGAATGAAGAAAGTGGGAGGAAACGGGAGAACCCCGAGAACACTCACGCACACGGTGTTTGTCCACCACAAAGTTCACTTGGCGGGGGCTGGGATCGAACCCGGGACCCCAAGCACCAGAAGTGAACGCTCTACCACTGAGCCACCAAATATAGTATTATTTATTATTCAAATGAAATGTCATACTCTAACAGTGCCCATAATTTTGCAAGAAAATCTTGGGAAACTGCATGAATATTCAATTACTTGAATTTGAATTTATTTCATGGTCTTTAGATATCTAAGGTTGCGGCCGGGATAGAATGGGGGAGAAGATGTTGGAAGATAGACGGCCAGGGCTTATTTTGTAGGTACCATGCCAGCAGTTGTAACTGAGGAGGGCTTGGTGTAACTGAGGAAAAACCTTAATCAGGATAGTCGGCCGTTGGGATCAAACCCAGGACCTCCCGAATGCTAAGCAAACGCTCTACAATTTTCTTTTAAATTTCATCTCAACCGGGACATTCAGCCTCAAGGCTCCTCGCGCCAATTTGGCGTAATCCAATCACGACAGGGACACGAATACAGAAATATCGAGGACAGTTAGAAACGACCTTGCTCTTCAAAGGGATTCGAACCCCAAGTGGATTGTCGCCTCAGGATTGTAGCCTGACCCCCGAGACCACTATCATTAAGCCTCGGCCATTCGGTAAATATTGAGTTACTAACAGTAACATTCAGCAGATGCTTATACAAATGTAAATTGATCACTGAATTAATACTTGAATCAAGGAATTCTGTAAGAAAATACAAACGCAAAGCATGGTCAGACACTGAAAAAAAAAAAGTTAATCCTTGATCATTACAAATATATTACGAAAAGTAGTGGCCGAACACTAGAAAGTGTTTTTGTACATCATTATAACTTCAGAATTGACAACTAGGAACTCATTTCATGCAAACGAATCGAAAGTTAATCGTTATTGACGTTTCTACAATTTTTCAGTGTTCGACCATCCTGTGGTCGAGCACTAGTTAACAAAGAATATTTCATAAGTAATTGTCCGACCACTACATTTTATCGATTTATTCTACAAATCTTACAATTATCACTAAAATGTTATTACTAAATGTGCTCTAGAGTTCCATGCATCAGAATAATATGTGCATTTCTTACCTGGTGCGATAAAACTACGGAAAAGCACGAAAAACAGGGCGCTATCGTTCTCATTTGCAACAGATTAATGCTATCGGAAACTAAGTGAGTCGTCCGTAAGCATGCATTTGATTGGCTATTAGCGAGTGCACGTGCAATATATTTTGAAAGTATCTCTGGGGTTGCTGCAATTCAATTACAACGGAAAATCATGCCTTTTTATCGCAAAACAAGATTAATACACGGTTTTAAAGTGAAAAGTAGTCGGCAACTAGAAGGTGGTCGAAGACTGGCACATCCACCCTATTAGCAGTCTTACTTGAAGACCATTAAAGCACCACAAAGTGGGAAAGCGGAATTGATGCTTTGACTCCATTTAGATATCAATAGGGGTTGGGTTATGATGCCTTGCTTCAAATAAGTAATGACAATAGAACAGATAGATTGGTCGCCCACGATATTCTGTGTATAGCAAACTAGGGATGGTATTGAGACGAGACGAGACGAGACTTGGTACAGTCTCGGTCTCGTCTCGGTTGATAAGTAGCGGTCTCGATCTCGTCTCGAGTCAAAAATCGCCGTCTCGGTCTCGGTCTCGTCTCGATCAACGGATGCTTGTCTCGATCTCGGTCTCAATCTCGAAGGCCAAGTGTCGGTCTCGTCTCGGGTCTCGTCTCGAAAGTCTCGAAATAAATAGTGTGAAATTAAAATTGTGAAAATATTATCATACACTCTGTCGTTTCCGCTTCTTGTTTTTTGCCTTCATTCTTAACTTAAAATTATGGTATGATGTACCTCTTCGTAGCTAATTTGCTAGCGCTAATGCTTTCCATGTGTGTGTTCCTGCTTCAATCATCAGTGGGTATAACATACCTGGGATAAAGCAATAATAGTAACCCATATTTCACTTTCAGCAATAGACTTTGTCTCAAATAGCCTCAGTACTGCATATACAATTAAACTCTATTAAATTAACTCCAGTACTATACAGTAGTTTATTTCCTTCCTTTGAGTCAAAATTGTTCAATACCTCCTAACGGATAACGCAACACATAGGAATACAAATGTATTTAATCGCGCGGACATTGAAATTTACAATTTCTCAGTTATTATCCAATACATTCTGCTTTGATTGTCATTTTAAAAACAATATCTTAACAAATAGAGTAAATTATTACTACATTATATTTTGTTTCAAATTGACAAAATGCTTTATTACCGTTTCACATATCAGTGTTTAATTGATACTTTAAAACAGGAACTTCTTTAACCTTGTGGTGGGAGCTACGGCGCTCATCTTTGCTATCTGTGGTCTCGGGTTGGATCACCAATCAAGTTCGATTCAAAGTCCGATGTTTCGTTTAGTTCGCGTCTCACTATAAGTACATTCTGTTTCAGTTCATAAAGTTGTAATGGTGTAATAATGTAAGTCTAAAAGCATCCTATTACTTTGTAACTACTTACTAGTTAGTATAGTTTGAAAAACCGTACTATAGGTCTTACTTATGGAACCGGATTTTCGCTTCTCCTGTAAAATTACGAAATTATGACTTGGTTTAGTTTATCTCTGAGGTCCGGATATAATAAAATCATGATAAACCATTATCAACCCACTGCTGGATAAGGATCCTTCCAAGTCTTCACTATAACTATCTATCTTGAGCAATTCTTTTTCAGGTTACTCCCCAGTTGTCTTTGATTTCGTCAAACCTTCTTGTACAAGGACGTTTTCTAGGCTGTATTTATCACGTGGTATCCTGTCTAGAATTGTTTTTGTTCATCGACAATAATTTCTTGCAATATGTCCAGCACATTTTCCAGTCCATGTTAAAAATCATTTCATTAGTACCAGTTATTAGTTGCCAAATTGTTCATTTCTACTGTATATATTTGTCCTACAAATAGTTCAAATCCGGTACTTTTGGAGCACAGACACGCTAGTTTTTGATCTTCGAATCTGACAACACTGACTCAATGATTTAAATCAACACAATGTGAGGACTTCCATTTGGTCTAGTGGCTAGCACACTTGACTTAGGTTCACGTGGTCCCGAATTCGATTTCCGGTGGGGGTACAGTTGAACGACCGAAGTGGTTCGGATTCCATTATAATCATTAGCTCCACGTCTCCTTTAGACGCCCTAGCATATTCGTGGGACGTTAAACTAAAACAAACCAAACCAAAAAACAACACAATGTGTATTACTAACTGTAAGTCCTTGAATAAATGCATATAGCTATATGGTATGGATCGCGTTTGAGGTGATCGGTGGTCAAACTAAAACAAGTGAAATGTAACTAGGGTGTAATTAGAACTACTAATTAACCATGATTTTGTGTACATCAGGATTAAGGCTTAGGGGAACAACTAGGGTTACTAAAAAATTATCAGTTACATTAGTTTTAGTTACAATTTGCATTTACATGAATTGCTGGAACCAAAACTTTGACATTAACATTAACGTTATAAAGACTACGAAAAAAAATCGTCTTTTGAAAACATTCTTGCACCATAAAACAAATTACGAGTAATTTTAAAATATTTTACAGTTTAGCTACGTTATTTATTTGCACTATATTTAGAATATTATTTAGCAATTTATTTAAGTTGGCAACACTACTTAAAATAATGGAACTGTGGCTTGTAATTAAAACCACCAAAAACTATTGTTATAATGTTATAGAAGCAAACTAAAACAATCATTATAAAAATTTAACACAAATACGTTAATTTAAGCAGTATAACAATGACTATCCATGTGTTTGCTATCTCTGAAGCGGTTTGAAATAACACTTGTTGTAAATGACATTATGATCACTTAAGTCTTTTGGAAGCATCTACATGATGAGACGTGATATGTCAGCGCGTTTTCGAAGTAAAGTCTTTAGAAAAAGTTAAATTTTCCAATTCTGGTAACTTTGTTCCTTCATTCATTCGAAATACATTATACCACGATCATAGTATTTGACGCTAAGATACAAATGATGCGCATTGCACTGTGTATGCCATTTGAGTTATTAGAGATCTCCAAAATGTTGATGTTGGTGATACTGTATTGTCCTTTGTTACACTGAATAATATATGTGGTAGTGTGGTTTTATTTAATATCTAAATTAGAAATAGGTAATACCTTACATAGTGCAATGTGAAAAAATACAACTTTATTATGCGTTGGCAACACTGCTTCTTTATCTAGTGGTATTGCAGAGTACCTGGAAGAATTTTCCCTTCAATATTTCACACAACATGGTACAAATTTTCAGCATTTTTAATTATATATATATATATATATATATATATATATATATATATATATATATATATATATATATATATATATATATATATATATATATATATATATATAGGCACGGATCCAAGGGAAGGGCTAGAGGGGCTATATCCCCCCTTAACGCTGAGGTATACACTGAATAAAACGAGCTTCAATCCTGCTTTATACTGGATAAAGAGGCAACGTATGATATTATATATATATATATATATATATATATATATATATATATATATATATATATATATATAGAGAGAGAGAGAGAGAGAGAGAGAGAGAGAGAGAGAGAGAGAGGATTATATACAACAGCAGTGGATTTTGTTTCGGGAGAGGCTTGAGGAACGGGTAAGAAACATTTGTGTTGTACATGCAATGCGTGCGAAAAAATTATCAGAAATGTATTTCGGGAGGGGCTTGAGCCCGACACCTACCCCCTAAATACGCCACTGTATATCAGTCAACCATTCCCATATAATCTCACACAGCAACGAAACAAATTTTGAGTAAAGGCAAAATAGCTGTCAACATTCGAGACGAGACCGAGACTTTCGAGACTGACCAAGGTCTCGTCTCGGTCTCGTCTCGATTTATAGAGGTATGTCTCGGTCTCGGTCTCGTCTCGGTATGTAAAAGCCCTTCTCGGTCTCGTCTCGGTATATAAAAGTCCGTCTCGGTCTCGGTACCATCCCTATAAGCAAACCAGTAGTGTTGCCACGAGACGAGACATTTCTCGTGTCTCGTCTCGTCTTGTAAACGAGACGAGACACGAGACGGGACAGAACCCTCTTAGACGAGACACGAGACGAGACAGACTACTTGTCCCGTCTCGTAAACGAGACGAGACACGAGACGAGACGCCACGTCTCGTGAAATGTCTCGTCTCGTCTCGTGTCTCGAAAATGAAAACGCTGGCGGGAATGGCCAAGATTGAAATTGCCAGTGGTCATATAGATTGCAAGAGGAAAATTTCCTTTGTGAGAAAACATGTTGAAAAGCCTTCATAGAAAAGTGTCCTCTGTCTATTGAATGAAACAATCGTGTTACATGAGCTTCCAGGAATATCATCCTTAATGTCTTGTCCCCAATTCCCCTTGCTGTAAACTGAGGAATTCTTATTTTTTTATTTCTGGCTGGAATGATGACAAACAAAATCAAAGACAGGGAAGATTTTTACAAGGTCAAGAAACCGAACTACCACCACCATCTATTCAATTTGAAAACTCGGTAAGGTCTACACTTGTCTTTATTCTCTGGTGGCGGTATTCTTTTTGCTATATGAACCGAAAACGGCAACTGAAGTATGTCATCTTGCAACTAAAATTTTGTCTTCTCTCTCTCTCTCACACACACACAAAGACACACACACATAAAATACCATTTTACCAATCGCTCGCTTATTATACAGCAGTCATGTTGTAAAATTCACCTCTTCGTTTGGAAGGCGGGCGGACGACAAAAGAAGCAAAGATATTATCGACGAACCCTTCAAATTGTTTGGTTTCAGCAAATTTATGATACTAACAATAACACTTTAGGTGAAGAGGTTTTACAGGGGGACCTTCGTTTTGTTACGCGGAAATGTTTGATCTGACCAGAGTGCGAAATTGCCCTCTGCTTCGAGAGGAGGGGAATACTTTCCTTTCCTAGTGAATAATATTCATTAGGACCTGAATTATCTTCAGAAATTGTTTCTTACAGGCGCACTAAACCTCTCGAACTTGATAAGTGTAAAGAACATTTGGTATAATATTCATGGAACTCCGTTGAAAGCAGAAAATATCATGAGAATGATCAAAATTCGAACATTGAAGAATATAATTAACAGAAAAGAAATAGGATACCCAAACCATGTTTTTAAACTTGCTATAAAATGTATATCCTATATTTTTACCAATTCCTTACTCCCATGAAAGTATCCTGGGGAGGATATTCTCTCCATTTTTTTCAGACTGAAATCCTTTTATCCCGTACGATTTCCCCCCCCCTGACAGTACGAAAAAACAAATGTTGTTAAAATCCATACACATGACCCTTCCGGGACTCAATCCTTGACCTTCAAGCCGATGGTCTATCGCCGCAGACCGCTCGGCTTGGTATGAAGATGTACGTTGTATGATTGCGAATAGATCCCGACAATATAAGGAACTTTAATCCAAAATGGCCACCCAAAAATCAACTTTTTTTTTTTTAGCCATTAGCTAATCTGGGTGTACTGTCATGAGTTTGTTACACAAACGGGGCAAGCACCACATAGTAGCACACACCCCGCGGTTATGGGAACAGATTTGAACCATGGAGATGAAGACTGGCCCCAAGCATTCTTTCGTCCGATGTGTCGTTCAGCTCCCATTACTATGGCACTTTAAGTAGAGCTTAGTGTGCAGTAACATATAAAATTTCAATCAAATACTTTCCATTACTCAATAAAATTATTTGGTTCCGAGCTTTAAAAAAAAAAATAATAATTGCAACAAATCTATATATGCTAAAATGGAAAGTAGTTTTTGGATTTTTATGGGTTAACACTGTGAAATCTAAAGGCTGGAATATATGAAATCAAAGTGTACATACATATCTATCTCTCTATTTATCTATATATCTTTCCATCTCTCTCTCTCTCTCTCTCTCTCTGTATATATATATATATATATATATATATATATATATACAGACACTATAAAGCAAGTGGGCTGATAGTATACGATAGTGTCGGGGATGATGACACCTTTACATCGAACTTTGCTTGTCGTGTAAACATTATTTGACATTAGTGTCTTCATCTTCGACGTACTACCATGAGCAAAATAAATGACGCGTCTCTTTATTTTGAAGTTTTTTGAAAATATCTCCGTTTTCTTTATATGTTCGAAATTTCGGAAGGTTTCCCCAGCAGGACAGGTTAATAACAAACCCGTTTTTAATATTTGTGTTAGATATTAGCTTAAAATTAAGAAATTAGAAGCAAAAAACATTAAATCGACAGAAATCTCGAGAATTACCAACTCTGCTAAAGTGGGAAATTTTCAAGAACGCGAGGGAATTCTGCAGTTCAACACGAAGCAGCGACATCTATGTCATTGAGAGAAGCGTGGATTAGATCTAGAAACGAAAATTTTAACGAAATATTTCTAGTATGTCTTATTATATGCATTATCAGCGAACTCCAAATATATGAATCTATGCTAAGTATTAACGTATAGATAGTGCAAATAGTGGAAATTACCTATGGAAAAAGACGAATTGTTAGCCCAATCGTAATGAAAAATCGTCTTTACTGTAGAACAGGTTCAACTTACGTAAGAGAGCAAATAGCTCAGTTAGGTAAAGCAACGAGTTTGTATACCGAAGGTAGACGGTTCGAATCCCGTGGAAGTACTGTTGTCATTTTTATCACTAAGGTTATTTTATTTATTTTTTATTTGGGAAAGAATCAAATTGTAACATATGTGTAAAACTCATGACGATACCAAAAAAAAAAAAAAAGAGAGAGAAAATATCGTCGCATTTGCATTAGTGTCTCTAATTTTTGTTTGTAAACAGATTCGTAATTATTTCCCCTGTGCTCACTGATGCATAACGAATGTTTTCCAGTAAATGTTAATTCTAATTTGGAGAATTTTATAGTTTCACAATGTTTCTCACTACATAGTCTTCTATCTACGTGTTTGGATATTTTGATAACAGATTTCCCTATTAAATGTTTAATTTTCTCTATTAATATTTGTCTTAAATTGAAATTGTTTTGAATTTACTACATAAGCAAAGTTGCCCGAAGGAAGGGAGCTCAAGTAATAGATATTCTACGTAAAAGCAACCTATTGTAGAATGATGATGCTTCTTACCTTCAGCACATAATCTTAACGTTAGAGAGTCAGAGAGAGAAAAATCCTGGTTTTTCCTCCTCTATGACCACCCATCTTAAACCTCTACATATCATTGTTCGTCTCACATAATTTCGGCTCTCCAAAGACATTCATATTTATTATTATTATTATTATTATTATTATTATTATTATTATTATTATTATTATTAATGAATATGCCACCCTTACATAATGTTGTAACTTTACACATCTTAGTTTAAAGTGCTTTCTTTAGTAATAATTTGAGCAACCACGTCACAAAATTTAAAATGTATGAGGGAGCACGACGTTTTATTTCCCCTCCTCTCTTTTCAGCACCCTCCAACAGAAGGTATATAATTTCTGAGAAGCAGGGCAGACAAAATGAATAAGAAATATATTTAGAGCATCCTTTCCTCCTTCGTGAATGTAATATCACGTAGCATTTTTTATTCTACTGAAGACGACCCTAGGCCGTTATGGTTAGGTAAGAAAAGAAATACCTAATATATTTATAGCGCCCCTTATCTGTAATATTACCTCTTCTTTATTTGTTCGAGGCTTCCCTACACAACCAAGGGTGACAAAAAGAATAGGAAAAGTGTCTAAAGATTACAAAAGACTTTATATTTTGTCAGAAACAAGGCAGTATATACACAACATTGCTTTCGTTAACAAGTGTTTCACCCTTGAGTCGCTTTTAAAATTATGCAGAATAACTTTTGCCGATCATTGTTCTAGAGGGATTTGTCCAGGATGGTTTGGTGTCGAGCTAATAACGATAAGTATATTTATTTACATCACTGTTAAAGAAATAGCAAACTTTCTGAAAGGAACTTACTTAGGAAACAGATCTTCCTTCTACTTAGCCAGAGTCCACTCTGAAAAATTGCATCTGGCATTCTGAGTGAAAGTTCTATGGGACTATTAGAAAAATATATTCCCGTTTTCACGCTGATGGTAGAATTTCTTAAACAGTTATTGAATTACGTTCGAACGGTAGGCGTAAATAGCGCCCCCGCAACAATGTGGCGTGGGGACCGCACAAGCTGCAAGGCCAAAAAATATACAGAAAGTACGCAGGGGCGGAGCAGGCCAAATTTTCACACGGGCAAAGTGACTTTTTGGCGCCCTTCCCCTAGTAGTAGCCTATATTTTACATTGTATCATAGTGTTTTTAATAGTTTAAACCAGGAGCGTCATTTCAGATTTTGCTTTGGGGGGGGGGCAAGACCTCTTGATATAAGTAAAATTTCGCGTTTTTCACTGATTTACTACTATTCTAATGATAAAATCTATATACATCTCAAACTCACGGAGGTCAAATGCCCCTCCCTGCCCTCCCTAAATGACGCCCCTGTTTTAAACCCATTTTCAAAAAGAAATCCATTACCTAGGAAAAGTTCACAAAGAATATGGCCCGCTATAAACAATACCAACTCCACCCTCCCTGGTCTAGTGGCTAGCACGCCTGCCTTCTGTGGTACCGGGTACAATTCCCGGTGGATTACTGTTGAACGATGAAAGTGGTTCGAATTCCACTATAATTAGTATCCACATCTCCCTTGCCCATTAAGGCATAACCGTGGAACGCTAAACTCAAGCAAACAAACAAACAATACTTAATTCCCGGCACTCTTTATTCTACATGCCATCTCTCAATTTTTCGATACAGCCCCCTTAGTACTATGAAACTCTCTTCTTCCATAGTGAAATGGAAAAAGATCATATAATTGCCACTACTCTACAAGAATATAAACCAAAAACGTCAGTAGAAAGCACATTATAAAATTTACTTTTTGAGGCTCGTTTTGGTGCCCCTCTTTCTCTGGCGCCCCGGGCAGTCGCCCGGCCCTTAGTCCGCCCTTGAAAGTACGGACGCATAACTAAGGACTGCGGAGGAGAGGTTAACCTTCATGTTATACCACTGGTTTGACGTGTTTGAAATGTTCAGTAAGTGATCAGTTGGTGAAATAATTTCGACGGTTACTGATGTTTAAAGTTTAGCTAAGACAAAGCTACCTAATCAAATACATTTGATATCGCGATGTCACAATTTGATTTTTCCTCACATAAAAAAGATAAAAACAATAGTAATAAAAACTCTTACTCGTACTGGGCTCCTAACTAACTAACAACCTAATTCTTACAGACTAGTTGCTCTGACCAACTGAGTTTCGATTTCTTACGCGAAAGAAGTCTGTTATATTAAGAGGCATGCTTTTCATTATCAAAACTGTTCGAAGTAATACGAACATGGCTTAAGAACAGAGAGGGAACTGAATTACCACTCGATTGACCTTGAGGGCAAATCACCAAAGCGTAGCTATAAACGTAAGTTCAGCATGCATTTCTCTGGAGTTGTGTTCAGTATTCCTATCTGCCAATCATGCTTGTTCGTAGGAGTAATATGTTACAAACCTAACCTTTCGATAGAGCACAATGACAGAGAATCAAAATTAATGAATTCTTGCCCTTGTGAACTTGGGATACCACCATGTGCAATAAAACTGTCGCGTCTTCTGAAGTGATATTTTATCGAAAATAACTCGTTTTCCTTTATATATCCGAAGTTTTTGAGGGTTTCAAAATGAGGAAACGTTATTGACAAACAAGGACGCATTTAGGGGTGGGTCCAGGTGGTCCGGACTTCCCTCTGAAATCCCAACTTCTCTGTAAATTTAGCCTAAATTTAAGGATTATCTTTTAAATTTTATTATAATTTATCCTAATATTGAAGTCGGACTTCTCCCGAAATAAATTACTGCATACGTGCCTGCTGACAATTTTCAATATGAACAAACTCCATGGCTCTGGATAAGAAGAGTAACAAATAAAACACAGTTCTGACCAGAGCAGAATGAAATATATTAAAAACTATACTTACAATGTTACAGTTTCAAGGACCTAACGTCCTCTTCATCAGACACAAACACTGAGAAAAGACATGTGACAGCAGATCTTATATACATGAGAAAGTGAAAGGCCACGCCCCTTCTTCTCTCTCATTGGTCGGAGGGAACCAATGAGGATAAAGTTACTTACGCGCAAACAGAAAAATATAATGAGCCCTTTCACTTTTTCTAACAGTTCCTTAATGAGATGACATACAAAGAAAGTAAATAACAAATAGAAAAAAATATATATATATATAACTAAATATATAAATATATAAATTTCAATAATTAAATAAATAAATATTAATAGCCTATATGCACTTTTCTTGTTCCTTTTCTATCACATCCAACAATTTCTCCCATTGCTCGTGTATATTCATACCGCTTGTCCAATTCATTAGGTTCTCCTCTTGTTCTCTCTTTATTCTTCTAGCCTCTTTCCACTTTCTAATAATCTTCCTCTTCTCTCTCTCTAAACCCCTAGCTCCCTCCCAGTCTATTTTATGTCCCGTTTCCTTCACATGTTTGTATATAGCATTATTATCCCTTTTCAGTCTAACATCATCCTTATGTTGTTTTAATCTGTCCATAAGCCTTTTCCCCGTCTCCCCTATGTATTTCATGTCACACTCACTACACTTCACTTCATATATCACTCCTTCTTCCTGCTCCTCTATATGATTTTCCTTCCTTTTCCTTTTCTTCCTTATGCATTTCAACAAAGTTTCTCCTCCTTTTCTATAAGTCTTCACACCACCTTTTCTTAATAACTTCTTCAGCACTTCGGTCTTTTCGCCTATGCTCTGAATGCCGTACCACTTCTTGTCTTCCTCTTCTTTCCTATCCATATTATCTTCTTTTCTCTTTCTCCTAAACTGCTCTATCCTATATCCATTATTGTTCAATTGTTTGTAGAATTTTTCCAAATCTTTTTTCTTTCCCTCTTCCTCGCTGTTGATGTTTTCTATCTTCCTTTCCATGTTCCTAATGAAATTCTTCTTAGTTGCTTTGTCTACATCACTTCTCCAGTGGCAATAAATACCTGCCCAACACGGTTTCTGATACCAACTAGTAGTCACTTTCTCACCTTGCTTCTCTATCTTCATATCCATGAAATTGATAGAGTTATTTTCTTCAACTTCTAATTCTAACCTTATGCCTTTCTCTTTGTCTTCTATACTTTCAACATATTTCTCCAGTTGATTTCTATTCCCTGTCCATATGCCTAAACAATCATCAACATACCTGCAAAAGAACAGTAACTTTCCTCCTGCTTGTTCTGTCACTTTTTTGTGTCTGATGAAGAGGACGTTAGGTCCTTGAAACTGTAACATTGTAAGTATAGTTTTTAATATATTTCATTCTGCTCTGGTCAGAACTGTGTTTTATTTGTTAATTTTCAATATATTCCTTAAATAAGTAAAATAACTAAATTAGGAGCAAAAAGCTTCAACACGGGCTAACTTTTGTCCACTGCCAATATTGTTAGAAGGGATATTAATAGCAAAAACTGCTAGGCAATGCTGAACCTTGGAACTTCACTCCGAACAGCAAGCTTATTATTGAGAACTACATATGAAACATTTTATCAAAACTTATCTAGCTTTTACCTGGCATGAAATTATTATGTACACCAAAATTCACTCTCCTAAAATGTGTATCTAAAGATTGCTCTACGTATCTACGTATCTATGAAAATTATTTATCGAAATATGTGAGCAGGGAATTCTAACAGCCAGCCATTTTATTTAAATCGTAGTAAACCCTGTAACCGGGCGTTAACGTGAAGACAAAGCTTGGTCCATTGGTAAAGTGTTGGAAGAATATAAACTCAATGTTCGTAGGTTCGAATCTATCCACTCACCATAACATTTTGTTCTTATGTGTAACGATGAAATAAGAAAGATAAAATGTATAACCGTTAAGACAAAACTTCAACCAAGTCTGAAGAGAACAATACTAAAATAGTAATACAATGACGTCAACCAAAAATTATGTCATGTAGCGTTTGGACGAAATTACAGCTGTTAACAATTGCAGAAATAAAAACAGGCTGTAATGCAGTCTAGACTTCTGAATGCATTTACTTCCTGAAAACTTCCGTCTCGTCATTGGTATGCCGTTAATCATTGTAAAACCTTTCAATTGGAAGTGAAATGACACAAACTTAAATAGTTTTAAATCAATAAATGTCTATGTGTAAAAGTAGGTGTCTTTTATCTGTAGTTCTGAGTTCCTTTTACTTTGAAGTGACAAATGAGAGAAGAAAAAATCAAATTTGAGATTTCAACGAATTTACACGTATTATAGCCCCTAACACCGAAAAAGTTATTTTTCGATACATGTCCATCAGTTCGTCCGTCCGTTCGCTACACTTTTCTGTGCACTCGCCTAGAAGCCATACCTGAAGCCATACCTCGCCTAGAAGCCATACTTGAACATACCGTAAATTAGTTGAAAAATTTACGGTATGTTCAACTTATCTGCACCAAATTTTAGTTTAAGATTTTCATAGTATTTCCTATAGTTTTTTTTTATTTCCCTCCTACTCCCAAAACAAGGGTAGTTTCCTGTACGATGAAAATAAAAAAAAAGATATTTTCTCATAACTGGCTCTAACGATCTTGTTTTATTTCTTTTTTTATAAATCAATATTTAATTAGCAACCCTATTTTGTGGTATAAGGCATTTATCTGAGAAAAATCTACAAGGGGTAGTTTATACTAGGGGGGTGAGTTTTTTCTCAGTGATTTTCTCAAAATGGACTCAAATGTTTTCGTTCATATTTCATAAATAAAGATTTCATTAATAACTTATCAATATGGCATAACTCGTTTGTCCTAAAAAAATGCGAGGGGTAGTTTATTCTTGGTGGAGTGTTGTCTGGGCGATTTTTTCAAAAACGACTCAAAAGAGTTTATTCATATTTCAAAAATAAATATTTCATTAATAACCGAACAATATGGCAAAACTCGTTTGTCCTGAAAAAATATGCGAGGGGTAGTTTACTCTTGGGGGTGTTTTTCCTCCACGGTTTTCTCAAAAATGAGTCAAGCAATTTTGTTCGTACTCAGAAATAAATATTTCATTAAAAACCTAGTAATATGGAATAACTCGCTTACCCTGAAAGAATCCTCAAGAGATAGTTTATTCGGGGAGTTATTTTTCCCTCACGATTTTCTCAAAAATTACTCGGACAATTTTATTGATAATTCATAAATAAGTATTTCATTAATAACCCTATATTTTAGTATAAGTTATTTCTATGAAAAACAATTACAACGGATAGTTTATTTTGGGGGTCAAGGTTTTTTCCCCGACAATTTTCTCGAACGACAGGCTATTTTGTTCAAATTTCGCAAATAAATATTTCATTAATAACCAAAAGTATCTCTTAACTCATTGTTCGAAACAATTCACAAGAGTTATGTTACTCCTGACGTGTTCTTTTTGAACGACTTTCCCAAAGTGACTCATTTGATTTTTTTTGATATTTCATAAACAATGATTGCATTAATTGGTCTATTATATGTCTAATGAAAATGTGCTCAAAGTCTGAGTTAGTTTTGTAGTATGGATTTTCTTCAATCGAAGTTTTTTATTCGATAATCTGACATTCAATGTATTTGAATAATACGATAATTTTATTCGTATTATCCAAATACACACTTCAGTAACAACTGCGGCCTAACACAGTTAAAAAATTGAATTGAAAAAGTTTAGTGCGGTGGCCCTGTAATTGAATATTTTTTGAGAAACTCCCTAGCTTTTTGTGGTAAACTCAGGCTTTTCTTTTTCGAGCGACAAAAGAGAGAAGAAAATATAGTGATTGTGAAAATAATATCAAATTCAGATTTCAACGGATTTACATGTTTCATGGCGTCTACATACCGAAAATGTGACTTTTCGACACCCGTCCTTCCGGTCCGTCCGTTCGGCACACTTTTATATGCACTCGCCTAGAGGCCATACCGTTCAACTTATCTACACCAAATTTTAAAATTAGGGTTTACTTAGTATTCTTACAGGAGCTTTTCCATTTTTTCCTACCACCTAAAATAAGTGTGGTTTACAAACAGCCGAAAATCGGAAAACGCTATTTTCTCAAAAATGGTTTTAACAATTTTGTTTATTTTTCATTAATCAATATTTAATTAACAACCCTATATTGCTGTATCAGATATTTATCTTAGAAAAATTTACGAGGGGTAGTTTATTCTTGGAGGTGACTTTTTCTCGACGATTTTCCCAGAAAAGACCCTGGCGAATTTTGTACACACTTCATAAATAAATATTTGACCTTACAACATGGTATAAGTCAATTGACCTGAAAAATATATGAGTAGTAGTTTATTCTTGGACTTGAATTTATTCCCAGTGAGTTTCTCAAACACGACCAGTTGGCAACCCTGTATCTCGACAACGAAGCTGAATTCGAAAACTGCAAGAGGACCATTTGTCTCCTTTTGATGTCACGAATCACTTCCCGAAGTTTGTGGACATCTTTCAGGTTCACCCTTAATGAAGCTTCTTTTCGAAAAGTTAACTATTAACTTTAGGCATTGTTTATCTTTTTTTAAATCATAAATGTCGTTATTAATTTTAAGGCAGAGAACTACTTCTGAGAGAATAGATCTTGAAAAATAATTTTAAAACTTAGACTTTTGTTTTCGAGACATTCCAGACAAGACGAGACATTTTACAAGCTATCTCGTGTCCAAAACATTTGCCTCGTATTATCTTGGATGTCACAAAGCGCGTCTTGTCTCTTTCTCGAGACATGTCTTATCTCGTGCGCATTCGTTAACACTTGGGAAGGATTATCTTTCTACTCAAAGCATTGTTTTTATAATGGTTGCATATTTATGATAATTGCTGTCCACATAAATTACAGTCCTTTCAGTTGAATTAATTTTTATTATTATTATTATTATTGAAATTGCAATATCTAGTTTAACGTTGGACGATTATGCACCTACGCTAAGGGAGAATGATGATGAATGAAATGGTGAAATGAAGAAAGTGGGAGGAAAATGGAAAATCTCAAGAAAACACATACCCATGCACACGGTATTTGTCCACCTCAAATTTCACTTGGCACGAAGTGGAATCGAGCCACGGACCCCCTGCACCAAAGGTCCCTGCAATGCTTTATTATTATTATTATTATTATTATTATTATTATTATTATTATTATTATTATTATTATTATTATTATTATTATTAATAATAATAATAATAATAATAATAATTGAAGCGAGCTTAACGAGTTTCAACCGTACGACTCAACCAACGTTTGGGTGCCTGTTCGTTCGTCTGCTCCTCTCATAAAAGACATTTCATTTTAATGAAACTAGTAAGTGCCTTCTTTTAGCTCTGCGAAGTAACTATTGCTTGGAATATGAATCTGCAAAACATAAGAGGTAAAATTAACCAAATGGTGCAAGTTTCCACTTATATATACAAAACAATTTTGCAGTATCAACTACGTGAATCTTGTCCCATAAAGAAGCCGAAACCCCTACACTGAAGAGCCCTCCGAGATTTGATCATTGTCCACACGGACTGAAATTGTCATTTGAAGCCAAGACTTTAATATGAAGCCAATAATTTCTTTAAAATAGACGGAAAATTCGGAAGTTATAAGCATTTTCATATTTTTGCCTTTTCCCATAAGGGAGCCGTAGCCCCCTATACTGAAGACCCCCCCCGGAGATTTGATCATTGTCCACTCGGACTGAGTTTGTCATTTGGAACCAATACTTTAATACGAAGCAAAATATTTCTTTAAAATAAACGAAAAATTCGAAAGTTATAAACAT
The DNA here is from genome assembly GCF_964235325.1 of Thermobia domestica. Classification (NCBI taxonomy): domain Eukaryota; kingdom Metazoa; phylum Arthropoda; class Insecta; order Zygentoma; family Lepismatidae; genus Thermobia; species Thermobia domestica. Next base: position 24,079,569 of record NC_137454.1, on the reverse strand, counting down.
GTTAATAATTTTGCCTTTTCTCATAAGGGGGCCGTATTAGCCTACACTGAAGAGCCCCACGAGATTTGATCATTGACCACTTGGACTGAAATTCTCATTTGAAACCAAAACTTTAATATGAATCCAAAAATTAAACTTTTACATCAATTTAAACTGACTGGGTTCCGGTTCCCCCCACTATTGTTTAGTTTAGTTAAGTCGTAATTTGTGACAGCTTCACATCATCAAAAGAATGTTTCACTTCCCCTCCCCTCCCCCAGGAGTTCGTGCTGGATCCACCACTGGAATCAATAGACACTCTTCCTATTCTTTTTGTCACCCTTGATTGTGTAGGGGCTCCCTCGTACAAATAAAGAAGCGGTAATATTACAATCAAGGGGCGCTATATATTAGGTATTTTTTTAGTTACCTACCCCTAACCGCACAGGGCCATCTTTCGTAGAATAAAAAATATTACGTGATATTCCAATCATGAAAGGGGAGAGGATGCTGTAAATATATTTCTTATTCATTTTGTCTGTCCTGCTTATCAAAAATTACTTTCTGTTGGAAGGCTACTGAAATGAGAGGGGCAAAATAAAAAGTCGTACCCCATCCTACATGGTTGCTCAAATAAGTACTAAAGAAAGCATTTTAAACTAAGATATTTAAGATTTAAACTAGGAAACTAAGATATCCTACATTATGTAAGGATGGCATATTCAGGATTATTATTATTATTATTATTATTATTATTATTATTATTATTATTATTATTATTATTATTATTATTATTATTATTATTATTATTATTATTTGAATGTTTTTGGAGCACCGAAATTTTGTGAGACGAACAATGATATGTAGAGGTTTAAGATGGGTGGTCATAGAGGAGGAAAAACCAGGATTTTTCTCTGTCTGACTCTCTAACGTAAAGATTATGTGCTGAAGGTAAGAAGCATCATCATTCTACAATAGGTTGCTTTTACGTAGAATATCAATTACTTGAGTTCTTTTCCTTCGGTCTACTTACCTTATGTAGTAAATTCAAAACAATTTCAATTAAATACAAATACATTGTAAAACTTTTCCGTAATTAAACATCTAGGGAAAATTAAACATTTAATAGGGAAATCTGTTATCAAAATATCCAAACACGTAGATAGAAGACTATCTAGTGAGAAATATTGCGAAACTTTATAAAATTCTCCAAATTAGAATTAACATTTACTGGGAAACATTCGTTATGCGCCAGCGAGCATATGGTGAGCAGTGAGCACAGGGGAAATAATTACGAAACTGTTTGCAAACAAAATTAGGCACGCTAATGCAAGTGCGACAACAGCATTTTTTTCTTTTTTTGGTATCGTCTTGAGTTTTACACATACGTTACAATTTGATTCTTTCCCAAATAAAAAAATTAAAAAAATAACCGTAGTGTAGTGATAAAAATGATAACGGCACTTCCACGGGATCGAACCCGCTACCTTCAGCATACAGACTCGTTGCTTTAACTAACTGAGGTATTTGTTTTTTTCTTTAACGTGAACTGAGCCTGTTCCGGTAAAGACGATATTTCATTACGATCGTCCTACCAATTCGTCCTTTTCCATAGATAATTTCCACTATTTGCTCTATGCTTATGTTAATACTTAGCATATATTCATATATTTGGAGTTTGCAGATAATGCATATAATAAGACATACTAGAAATATTCGTTAAAAGTTTAGTTTGTAGATTTAATCCACATTTCTCTCAACGACATAGATGTCGCTGCTTCGTGTTGAAATGCAGAATTCCCTCGCGTTGTTGAAAATTTCCCACTATAGCAGAGTTGGTAATTCTCGAGATTTCTGTCGATTTAATGTTTTTTTGCTTCTAATTTCTTTATTTTAAGCTAATATCTAACACAAATATTAAAAACGGGTTTGTTATTAACCTGTCCTGCTGGGGAAACCTTCCGAAATTTCGAACATATAAAGAAAACGGAGATATTTTCAAAAAAACTTCAAAATAAAGAGACGCGTCATTTATTTTGCTCATGGTAGTACCTATGAGCAATTTACTGTATATTCGTGTATTGAAACTTTGTGGTGGACAAACACCGTGCTCGTGGGTTTTCTCGGGGTACTCCCGTTTCCTCCCACTTTCTTCATTCCACCATTTCACTCATCTCTCATTATCACCGTCTCCTTTAGCCTAACCGGCATAACCGTGGGACGTAAAACTCAAAGATTTCATTTCATTTCGTGTATTGAAACTGGTGAAACAAATTTCAATGTTTCAGAATGTAAAAAAAAGAAGAAAAAGAAAAAAAGCCAGGGTCGAGAAGCCTTAGACAACTAACAGCAGAGATATATTATCTTGTAAATTATTTGTCCTTGTCTTGTGAGCTTATTTGAATTTATTTTTAAGACTTTTAGGCAACTTTGGCCGAATGGATGTTGATGGGAAAATTAGTGGAATGAAGAAAGTGGTAGGATACTAGACAACTTTGAGAAAACACACACATTCGAAAAATGAAATGAAATCTGTGAGTTTTACGTCCCACGATATGCCGGTTAGGCTCAAGGAGATAGTGATGATGAGTAATGAATGAAATGGTGGAATGAAGAAAGTGGGAGGAAACGGGAGAACCCCGAGAAAACCCACGCACACGGTGTTTGTCCACCACAAAGTTCACTTGGCGGGGCTGGGATCGAACCCGAGACCCCAAGCACCAGAGGTGAACGCTCTACCACTGAGCCACCGCGGTCCCCACACACATTCAATGTTTGTCCACCACAAAGCTCACATGGCACTAACCTAGATCGAACTGACTACCACATACACCAAAGGTGAAGGCTTCACGGTGCAGCTACCGTGACATTTCTTGTCTTGTGTGTTCTGGGTAATACTTGTAACTTACAAGGGAAGAGAGGGAGATTATATATCGAAGTGGAAGATGGTTCATATACCAATCGAAAGCACTAATGAAGCCTATTACAAAACTGTAATAAAACTTTTCCGAATGCATATACTATGCGAGTTATATGGATATATAGAGTGTCCAGATAATCCGTTACCACCCCTTGAAATCGCAAACGGTAAGACAGATGCCAAAACTCGAAAACATGTGTTTGATCATTTTAAAAGTACAACGTATCAAAGCAAAAATTCTTGTCACAAGGCCACCCGCAGTGTACTGGGCGGGGTCCAACTCAAAAATTACAAAAGGTAAGGGGGCCAAGTAGTATATCGTTCGAAACTTCTTGGGAAATGAAAGAAGACGGAACTAGTCTCAATACTCTAAAATTACCTTGTGCAAAATGGCGGCCGGTCAAACTGTCAGCAAAAACGTCATTGTAAAGTCGATGGCCACCCCCAAAAAAATCCTGAAACGGTGAGGCAGATGTCAAAACAGGAAAACATGTGTGTCATCATTTCAAAAGTACAATGATTGGAAGTAAAAATATTTGTCTCAGGGTTCTCCACAATGTCCCAGGCGGGGTCATGTTCAAATTGTTCAAATGGCAAGGGAGGTCAAGTAGCACATCGTTTAAAGCTGTTATTAAATGAAAGCAGAAAGAACAAGTATGGATGCTATACGATAATACTGTGCAAACATCTTGCATTTTAGTTGTTCTTTCTGTAACCGGGTTTTTAGTTTATTTTCACTTTAATTCTTGTACTCAGCGGAAAGAAAGGAAATGCCCCTACTGTGAGATTCTGCTCTTTCAGCCCAATAATATCTAAATAAAGAAAAAAAAATAAAAGCAAATTAAGACATAAAGATAAGAAACGACAACATTTGACATCTTTGAGTATAGAACTGACTAGTTAACATATAATGTACTTCCACGAACATAAATAAGTAGAGGTTGGAGCCATCAGAAGTAAAGACTCTTACCTCTACTTATTTATGTTTATGACTGCACAACAGTGGTACTTATGCTCGTTGTCTGGTTTATCAATTATAAAATGATTCAAACGAAAGAATTCCTTGCACCAGGAAGAGTAAATACGTACAAATGTCTCAGAATGAAAACAAGTGCCGATTGCAAAATGGAAAGTGAACGTGCTCAGAAAATCGAAATGAAGATGTACATTTTGGCCGGCCGCCATTTTACACAGGGTAATTTTAGAGGATCGAGACTTGTTTCGTGTTCTTTTATTTCTCAACAGTTTTATTTGACCATATTTGCCATTTGAAAATTTTGAGTAGGACCCCGTCTGGAACCTTGTGGACGACCCTGGGACAAACATTTTTACTTTCAATCATTGTACTTTTGAAAAGATGACACACATCTTTTTCTGTCTTACCGTTTCAGTTTTTTTTCTTTCTTTGGAGGGTGGCCATAAACTCTACAATGACGTTTTTGCTGACAGTTTGACCGGCCGCCATTTTGCACAGGGTAATTTTAGAGAGTTGAGACTTGTTCGTCTTCTTTCATTTCCCAATAAGTTTCAAACGATATACTACTTGACCCCCTTACCTTTTGTAATTTTTGAGTTGGATCCCGCCAGGGACTGTGCGGGTGGCCCTGGGACAACAATGTTTGCTTTGATACATTGTACTTTTATAATGATCAAAAACGTGTTTTCCAGTTTTGGCATCTGTCTCATCGTTTGCGATTTCAAGGGGTGGAAATGGATTTTCTGGACACCCTGTATATTCATATAACTCGCATAGTATATGCATTCGGAAAATTTTTATTACAGTTTTGTAATAGGCGTCATTAGTACTTTCGATTGGTATATAAACCATCTTCCACTTCGATATATAATCTCCCTCTCTTCCCTTGTTAGTTGTATCTTGATTAGCATGGTGCAGCCTGCTACATTTTACTTTCGTTCCCATGGTATGCTGCTATATTTTTACGAGACAAGACGAGACAAACGAGACGAGACGAGACGAGACGGGACAGAACCTCTCGAGACGAGACACGAGACGGGACGAGCACATTTTTTCGAGACGAGACACGAGACGAGACATGTTTTGCACGAGACGAGACGAGACAGCCTGAAGTCTCGTCTCGTGGCAACACTACAAACCAGCTGCTTTAGCTTTACTTTACTTTGCTCACTCGAGTCTCCAAAGTATTGATTCTCGTGTGTTCGATGTAGTCAGGATTCTTGATATATCTGAATACTTCGAAAGGAGCAAAAATGATGCAAAGTTTCAGTCTCAGTTGATATGATGAAGTTGGCATCAGTATTAGATATGGATGACCCACAGATAGGTAATACAGTAAAAGCTCGAAGTCGAAAGAAGATATAGTTTCAGTACAAGGCAGAGGATGAAGCTATTGAAGATCCACAAGCGAGATAGAAGATCGATTGTTATTACAAAGTTCTAGACATGATTGTGTTAGCTTTAAGAGAAAGGTTTGAGTAACTTAAACATCACAGCGAGTATTTCGATTTTCTTTACGATATAAGTAATCATAAAGATATGCTTGCTACCTGAACTTTTGTCTGAAGAGACACTAAACTTGCCGGCATTTTAACACACGAAGAATCGAAAAATATTAACCCCAGTGATTTGAAAGATAAACTGAAAATGTTATCCGCTATAATTAAGCCTAAAAGTTCACCAAAAGAAACTTTAATTAAGGAACATGACTTTGCTCCCAATGTCAGTGTTGCATTTAGGATTTTGTTAACCTTACCGGTAACAGTGGCAAGTGGATAAAGAAGTTTTTCGAAACTTAAGTTTATTAAAAATTATCTACTTCTTCCACGTCTGAAACACCCTTGAATGGTATAGCGATAATATCAATAGAACACGAATTGGATGAAGCATTGGACTACGCGAATGTTATAAAGGAATTTGCTCATACCAAATCAAGAAAAATTAAGGTATGTTAATTTATGTATCTCTATTGTGTTTTAGTACATCATTAGGCTTAGGCTAATCACTTAGTTTTGCCGTAATATCTGATTCACTATATTATCTTCATGCTCCGTACTCTATTGGAAACATCTTTTAATATAAAATAAGCTTAAAAATTAAAATTCTTAGCCGTGACTAAAGCACATTTAAAAAATATATATATTTTCTGTATGCGCTGCTGTATATCACAGATATAACTCTATCCATCACTACAGATATACAGCGAAATCGAGCATACTGAATATTGTCATGTATGGAGTCGTTTAAATATTACGTAAGCATTCGAGAGAGGTAGTTCAATTTTTTGTTTACTTTTCCGTTTCATACATGTTTTTAAATGAGGCATCTGAACTACTTTTTCGTGACACCTGAACATCTGTCAAAAATAAGGTTTGCGGATTAAAGAGGCGGCATATGAAAGTACTGCCCAGGGCGGCAAAACTGCTAGCGCCGGCCCTGCTCATGGCGCAACTGAACCGATACCACTCGTATACGACTTCTCAACCATTTCTCGTATGCACAACCAGGCCGGTAGCCAGCCCAAAAATGAGGGGGGGGAGCAAGGTGACCAGAACTTTTACTTTCAAAAACGGGACGCATACGAATCGGCGACGGGGAAGGGGGGGTGACTTCCACATTGCATTTTGGGACTCAGCAGTGTTTTCAATTTACAAAATACACAAGTAAGAATAATAACACAGCGTTTCTAACTTAAGTACTACCCAAAAATGCTTTTAACTACTTCAACACTCAGAATTCCCACTCAATTCCCACTTGATCCACAGAACACTCAATTCTCATTTGGATATTCAGAAGTTCTATGCACGGCTGAATCTTCCCAATGAGTGTTAGTACGGAAGAGTGTAGAATTAACATTGACTATTTATATTTTGAATAATAATTACGGGACACCTGGGTCATGTTTGCTTAAAAACGGGACATTTAGGCGTCCCGTTCGAGAATCAGAAAAAAAACGGGACAACGGTTGAAAATAAGGGACTGTCCCGGCTAAAACGGGACGTCTGGTCACCTTGGGGGGGTGAAGTTAGGGATGGACCGATCCAACCATATTATAGTTCATTTGCAAGCCTACCGTGAAAATTTTAGGGGGTAGCAAAAATTTAGGGGGGGGGGCTAGACCCTCCTTGGATACGAGACTGTTCACAACTTATAAAATTTTCAAAATCAGCCTCAATACTTTTATTTTTACTTCAAACATCAGGTAAACAAGATCCTTCCAAGGACACCTTCATCAAATTATTAACGTGTCCTGTAGTGAACCGGCACAGTTCTGAAGTTAAAACTCTATTCATTGTTGGAAGATGATCTCTCCACTGAAGCGGTACCGATTGGAAGAAGCACACGTTTTGTTGCCAGGGCTGACAAATTAAGAAATACAATACATTTATATTCTTCACAGGAAAGTTTCATTAGAAATCCCTTGAAGAACGTTATTCTTTCAATTGTTTGAGAGTTCTATATTCAAATAGGACTTCTTCGCACAAAACATGAAATAATTGTGAAAAATTGCCTATTCAGGCTCGGATAAAGGCAGAAGTTTGGGGGGGGGGTTACTCGAAGTTTAGGAGGGTGACACCCCGTATTGGGGGGTTTGGCGGAATCCCCGCTTCTCGTAAATGATGATCTTCGAAAGAAAGTCAGCCATCAATATCTACTAGGCTACTAACTCAGGGATTGAATCACCCATTTCGTTGAATCGTATTTTGAAAAATTTCCTATTGAATACTTAACAAATATTACTAAACTATTTCAGAAATATGCAGTATAGCGAACGACGTTTCTCACAGGCGAGAAAAGGGATATAATAGGATTTTTTTTTTTTTTTTTGCCTGTATATGAATATTTGTAAGTTGTTACTTTCTAATTATTTATTTCAAAAGAGATCTTGAAAATCACAGAAACAATGTTGTTTTTGTCATTTACGTTTTAATCATAAAAAAATAATACATAAAATTTTAAAACAAAAATTTACGTGTTTCCGCCCGGGATCGAACCGGGGACCTTCCGCGTGTTAGGCGGATGTGATGACCACTACACCACGGAAACACCTGACGAAAGACATCATAAATACAAAATTTTACATAAGCAAATATCAGCACACAGTACATACGTTATACTTAATCTCCAAACAAACAAAACCATCTTTGTATGATCTCATTAGAGTAACTAAAATTACTATTTTCATCTAATGATGAGAACCGCAATATATGATATTTTAACCATTCTCGTATAGATGGTACCACTATTACAGTTAATAGCTCAAGCTTCTTCTGCGCTAGATAGCAGCACTAGTGAAGTTAATCTCAGGATGGTATGTTTGGAATCCATTTTGATTCTCTCATGAAACCTCAATGAATTTAGGCTCTCTTTTCGTATAGGTTTGCGTCAACGCAACGCATCATATGCGTTTAACTTTGTGATAAACGGTATAGCATATATAAAAAAAGTTTTTTTTATAGTTTTTACATTTAGATTTGGTCAGCAAAATTTTGCGAAAACTGGTTCGAATTGATATATATAGTTCGAAAACTAAAACATGAGCATTCATGACATCATATTAAAATAAAGGAAGTTGTATACGAAAACATTTATTTAACCCTATCTTTACAAAATAATCTATGAACTGGCATGATGAGGTACGGACATTGCGTTGTTTTCAGTGTATTCAAATGGGTCCTCAAAATTACCTGTGACCTTGATCTGACCGTGACCTCTGACCTTGACACTTGATTGACGCATATTTGGTCGGCTTGCGACATAGAATCATACCATACAGATTTTTCTTTGTTATCACTTCGATTTACGTTTGTTGAGGCTCTTTCAGAATTTACCATTGCAATACCGTAAGGGAAAAAAATCGAAATTTGACCTTTGACCCTATATCTCTTCAATCTTTAGTACAAGTGACATACTTCTACGGCGGAACAAAACTTATGTACTTCCTCTAAAGTTACAACAAATTGCACGGCTTTACCTCATACCACTTTCGCACAGTGAACAAATGAAATTGAGACGCGAATTAATCAACCCTCTGTATATAGGGTGTTTCAAAACAACACCGCCAACGTTTGGGAGGTGATTCTTGACACCAAGATAAGACGAAAAGTATAGACCAACTTCGGTGCACAAATCCTTCCTTTAGGAGTTATAGGCTGCCGAAAATACGAAAAAATGGAGTTTAGAGGTCCATAGCTCCAAAACTATGGAACCTACCGTAGTCGGGTCAAGACTTCACTTAGGAACTAGTATGTGCCCTATCCAAATATCCACGTTTCAGAGCCCTGCGGTACTTCCGCAACAAGTAGTTGGTGAATAGTGTTACTTCCCGGCATGTTTTTTTGGGAGCACTGCCCCCCGGAGCTCTAAGAGGGCCTCCCGGAACTGCTGAGTACTTCAAATTATATGCCCGTTGCCAAACTCCCTGTATTGCATGAGTACCTAAAAATTGTTGCGTGAGTATCTTAGGGTTCTAAACCATATATTTTTGGATAGCGCACATATTAGTTCCTAAGTGAAGTATTGACCCGACCACGGTAGGTTTCATAGGCGGAGCTATGGACCTATACATTTCACTTTTTCATATTTTCGGCAGCCTATAACACCGAAAAGAAGCATTTGTGTACCCAGATTGGTCTATACTTTATCTTGGTGTCAGGAATCACCTCCCAAACATCCCTATATATATATATATATATATATATATATATATATATATATATATATATATATATATATATATATAGGGATGTTTATATATATATAGGATGTTAATGAACTATACCGACAAACTGTAAGAGGTGATTCCTCATATCACAATAAGAGAAAAAGTTCATATGGACCTAGAGCGAAAAGTGCATAGGGCTGTCCAAAATCGCGAAAAAGCCAAATTTCAACAGGCTCTATTTCGAATTTCCGAAACTGTGGATGGTGATCTTTACATGCGTAAAGGAAGCCAGGCATAAACAATCCAAAAGTGCATGTTTAGTCAATTTTCAAGAGATATACAGGGTGTAATTCTCAGATATGCTCTCAATAGAGTTTTCAGATATACCCTGATTTCAAGGAGTGTCCAAAGTAAACAGAAAATATGCCTGGACAGCAATGGATATCCAATGCTTCGGAGGGAAGTCGGAAGTGTTAGGTACCGGCAGCTCCATACTTTTTTGTGCTCAGAATAATGTGTAATGAGATATATTTCGTCATGGTTCACGTTCTCTTCACTTACAAGCGTGAAAGAAAACATTGTATGATGCGTTTTCCCTAGGGATAAGCACAAGTTGAGCTAAAACCCGACTTGGCTGGAAACTCGAAGCGAATTCAAGTCGAGTCAAAGATAATTTTCTCGAGTCGAGTTCCGAGCCGATTCACTGTTTTGAGGTCGAGTTTCGAGTCGAGTCGAGTTTGATAAATGTCTCGCTCGTTTTGAAATCACTGTTGACTAGACTGGAAAGCGAAAGGTATGATAAAGCAATAATGTGGAATACTTTTAGTGTTGCTCACGAGATGGAACAATGCACGCGTCTCGTCTCGATTAAGAAGACGACAATGGATTTTTATAACGGGACAGCCTTAAATGTCGTGAGCACCAATATAAGTATATACTGTAGTTCTTACCACCAAGGCTGGGACCTGCACGGTCGGAGTTTTGAGCCAAAGCAGAAGCTCAACCCGGGTAGTGAGGTTAACAGGCTCAGCTCGATTCAACTGAGCGAACAGCTCGAGCCGGCTCGGTTGAGATGAGGCACCAACTCGGCTCAGGTGAGGCATCGGCTCGAGCCGGCTCGGTTGGGGTGAGCCATCAGCTCGGTTTCTTTCCACTCGAGCCGGCTCGGTTGGGGTGAGCCATCAGCTCGGTTTCTTTCCACTCGAGCCGGCTCGGTTGGAGTAAGCCATCAGCTCGGTTTCTTTCCACTCGAGCCGGCTGGGTTGGAGTGAGCCATCAGCTCGGTTTCTTTCCACTCGAGCCGGCTCGGTTGGGGTGAGCCATCAGCTCGGTTTCTTTCCACTCGAGCCGGCTCGGTTGGGGTGAGCCATCAGCTCGGTTTCTTTCCACTCGAGCCGGCTCGGTTGGGGTGAGCCATCAGCTCGGTTTCTTTCCACTCGAGCCGGCTCGGTTGGGGTGAGCCATCAGCTCGGTTTCTTTCCACTCGAGCCGGCTCGGTTGGGGTGAGCCATCAGCTCGGTTTCTTTCCACTCGAGCCGGCTCGGTTGGAGTGAGCCATCAGCTCGGTTTCTTTCCACTCGAGCCGGCTCGGTTGGGGTGAGCCATCAGCTCGGTTTCTTTCCACTCGAGCCGGCTCGGTTGGGGTGAGCCATCAGCTCGGTTTCTTTCCACTCGAGCCGGCTCGGTTGGGGTGAGCCATCAGCTCGGTTTCTTTCCACTCGAGCCGGCTCGGTTGGAGTGAGCCATCAGCTCGGTTTCTTTCCACTCGAGCCGGCTCGGTTGGGGTGAGCCATCAGCTCGGTTTCTTTCCACTCGAGCCGGCTCGGTTGGAGTGAGCCATCAGCTCGGTTTCTTTCCACTCGAGCCGGCTCGGTTGGGGTGAGCCATCAGCTCGGTTTCTTTCCACTCGAGCCGGCTCGGTTGGGGTGAGCCATCAGCTCGGTTTCTTTCCACTCGAGCCGGCTCGGTTGGGGTGAGCCATCAGCTCGGTTTCTTTCCACTCGAGCCGGCTCGGTTGGAGTGAGCCATCAGCTCGGTTTCTTTCCACTCGAGCCGGCTCGGTTGGGGTGAGCCATCAGCTCGGTTTCTTTCCACTCGAGCCGGCTCGGTTGGAGTGAGCCATCAGCTCGGTTTCTTTCCACTCGAGCCGGCTCGGTTGGGGTGAGCCATCAGCTCGGTTTCTTTCCACTCGAGCCGGCTCGGTTGGGGTGAGCCATCAGCTCGGTTTCTTTCCACTCGAACCGACTCGGTTGGGTGAGCTGTTGATTCGGCTCGATAGTGAATAAGCTGTGAGCCGAGCCGCTCGAGCAGTTGAGAACCCTAAAGCCGGGTCGAGCAGTTTTGAACATGTTTGTCCGGCGCCCTCTAACTTTTAACTATTTTTGGTTTGAGCCAGAATACTTGCTCCTCCGGAACTCAAACCCAGAACTTCATGAACGATGTCTTAGCCTCCTAGACTTCACGATTACCGAGGTCAGCAGTCAACTAGTTTTTAGTATTCGATACAAACCGCCTATCATTCATATTTATACACGGTGTAATAATAATAATAATAATAATAATAATAATAATAATAATAATAATAATAATAATAATAATAATAATAATAATAATAATAATAAGTAGTAGTAGTAGTAGTAAGTATCATAATAATTAATAATTATATTGTCTATGTAGGCTACTTGAAGAATGTATTTGAAACTACACACAACATTTGGCTCGACTCGACTCGAAAATCCATACCTCCATAGCGAAATCGAGTCGAGTTGGAGGAAATTTTTCGAACCGAGTTCTCGAGTCGAGCTCAAAGATGTCCAGGGAGTAATCTACACCCCCCCAACACCCCCTAACACCCCTCCAAATTTCTTTACACACACCCCTGGATGGAAAAGGAATGCTCCCCCAAATCCAATTGTATCAATCAGTATCACATATCTTATTTATTACATCAAATTAAAAAAGGTTTAGCGTTTAGGAAAGAAGGCAATATTCTTATTTTATTTCACTTCAAAATAGTACGAAGCGACCTCGTTTTCATGTACGGCTTCGAGAACATGACCTCATTGTTTCGGGCAGTGTTTCGATCGAAACAATTGACAAAACAGACCGATGATATCTACCCTTCTGGGCTCCACGGTCGTTTCCGAAAAAAGAGATTGATGTACAGATGGAATGACTGAAATTGGCAACGTCTTGAGCGGTCATTCACCTACCTCCTCCTCAATAAGGAAAAATGTGACAATTTAGTAATAAGCCTATACCAGATTCAGTTGGTAAGTGCTACTTTGCAACAGCTCGCAACCAGAGGGGGCCTAGGGAGGGCCAGGCCCTCCCTAAATTTTTCATGGCCCCTCCAGACCTCAATACAAAATGCACAATTTAGATATTTGTAAGAGAATTTTTAATGACTTGGCCCCTCCTAACATATTCATGGCCTCCCAAAACTGTGTGGCTGGTTTCGAGCCTGCTCTGCAAGTGGTGTATCAACGGACGGACGTTAGAAGGGTGTAGTAAAAACGTGTTTAGAAATGAAGAGATCGGTCGAATTAAGAATTATATATATTTTAGACTGAGTCTAGTGTTATGCAGGAACGCATTTGGCGCTAGCTTAATGTTTTGTAAAGTATATTTTTATTCACGTAAATTCATTGAGTGGAACAGGGCTCATAGCGAGTCACTTTTTTTTACTTTACTTTTCTTCAAGTTGGTCACTAAAAGTTTTTTTGGGGGGGAGGTAAAGTGACTTTTTCGTGTTATTTATGTTTTGCATTGGCAGTTTTCTAAGAAAAATATAAAAACAAATGGAAAAAGGCAGAAACTTCTTTTGAAAGCTGCAGTACTTGCTGCCACATGTGAAACAGTCAGTTTTATTTTCACTTCAGCTTTTATTCTTTCTAAAGCACAGTGGACGGTAGGTGGATGCTCTCACGGTGGGGCTGAGAACCCTTCTGTATCTATCCTTTCTCCATCATAATAATCTTTTAGTTTTCTCGCGTAATAGTTAACGCTCCGTTGAACGTTGTGTATGTGTGTCTGTGTGGTTCATCATGTTCGTCTTGTGTTATGCTTCTTGTATGTTCTTCTTAAGAGTAGGTGATGAATTTGAATATTTCACGTTTTTGAGAACTCTTAATGCGAAGTTAAATATAATGTCTGGGATGAAGAAATTCGGAAATAGGCCAGAACTGGTTCCACTTACTCAGAAGCTTTTTACATCTGCTAAGTCTGCTTGCCGTAACTACAAAGCATACTTTGAAAACCTAAGAAAGGAGGAAGCTCAAAAAGAAGAAGTAAAGAAGAAACAAAACAACTAACAAAGAGAGACGTGATGGAGAAATTGACAAAGGGAAAAAGGGTCATGATAAGATTTTGGTCACTTTTTCGTGTGCTTTTGGCCATTTTTGGTCACTTTTCAACTATTTACAAGGGACCAGACCACTATGAGCCCTGGGATTATTAAAATTAGGTTATGTTAGAGAAGACAAAACAGAAAGATACAAAATATTTGTAAATTGAAAAACTGGATTTCTGGAAAACAACTAAATCAATGAATAATTTTCTTATGAAAGATATTCAGAGCGACAAACGTAGCCAGGAAGGGCAGGAACGGAGATTAAAAGGTCAAATAATATTACAACAATTAACGTTAACAACAGGGTTAGAATATTAAAATAATGAAATTGGAACTATGTACAGTATTAATTACTAAACGAATGTGATTTCAGCATGGGATGAGGGAATTTTTTCCCAATTAATATTTTGGAAAAAATCACCCACTAAAACTTGCTGGGGGTGAATAAATTGAAATAATAGCAGAATTTTGCAAAATAATTACAATAATTCGTATGTAATCAATTCACATGTAATTACTGGGTAAAATAGTGGAGGATAATTCCTACAGTGAAACCTCTCTTAACGGGCATCTTTCAATAGTGGGCATCTTCATAAGAGGACAAACTTTCTTATTCTTCCATGCCATAAATATGTGTGGTGTGGTGTTATGAGAGAGAACCCTTCCTTTTAGGGACACCTCTCATTTACGGACAAATAATCGGTTCCACCGATGTCCGTTTTGAGAGGTTTAACTGTATTACTTAGTTTAATAATAAAATAAATGCCCAAATGTGTGAACTTACTTTATTGAACCTACCACTGCGAAGAGCTGATATTATTATTATTATTATTATTATTATTATTATTATTATTATTATTATTATTATTATTATTATTATTAGTAGTAGTAGTAGTAGTAGTAGTAGTAGTAGTAGTAGTAGTAGTAGTATTACAATAGTTGCGTAACAAAATATACTGTTTTCTTGTTTGAGTTTGTTTAAAAATTATATCACTATTCTGAGAGCACACCCCCTTTTATTTTGAACACCCCCCCAAGTAAAAATTTCTGGCGTACTTACTGAAGATGTCTGTTTCGAGTCGAGTCGAGTTTCAATGAAGACTCGCTCGAACTCGCTCGTGCCCATCCCTAGTTTTTCCGACTACGAGAAACCGGGCTGCTGACGATCCTTAACACTTCCGACATCGCGCCACAGGATTCCATGTTTACTGGTATCAAGGCTTATCGTTTGCCTACTTTGGACCAATAATAAAATCAGAGCATATCTCAAAATTCAGTTGATGGCATGTTTGGGAATTTCACCCTGTATGGAATACTCTGTACACTCACTGAAAATTAATGTAATATGCATTTTTGGATTACGTATGCGTGACTTCCTGTACGCTGATAAGTACCACTATCCACAGTTTCTGGAATTGGAAATTGGGTGTGTTGAAATTTGGCTTTTTCGCGATTTTGGACAGCCCTAGCTCTTATTTTGATGTAAGGAATCACCTCTTACAGTTTGTCGGTATAGTTAATTTGCACGTGTGCCATCAGGGAAACTTGTCCAATGGGCTTCTTCCATAATGGTATGAGTCAAAGCGGTATGAGTCAATCAAGGATGTTGAGATCCTTGGAGTCAATAGTCAGCCTAAAGTTTGCGTTTTAATTTCCGGTTGGTTGCATAGCAGTTAGGAATTCGTGGCGTTTGAGAGATGTTTGAAATTTAATATAGTTTTGGTAAAAGACATAGGCTACATAATCATTTCATAATGAAGAATCTGATGTAAAACAGAAAGATATCTTTCTGCATTAGTATAGCTTCAGAGATGTTTAGGCAGGAGCTTACAGAGTTTTATTTGGTTTGTACAAGTGCTTCCTTGAGAGAGAATGTACTGGCTACACTTGTTGGACCTGTAGAAAAAGACGAAGAAGAAGAAGATTCGAGCAGGTTGTCCAGCAGACAGATTTGCATTATATTGTAAACGAGGAACTGGACTTAAAAGTATTTTTTAATGTTGACTCAGCTTGAAAGTGAACAGATATTAGTATTTAGGTGAAGTTATTAAAGCAAAATTACTGAATTATTTATTGGTCAGTGAGTTTTTGAGCGCTTTCTTGAGAACAGTACTCGAAAGTATACATATAAATGGCACTCAATTGGCACAGATTGTGTTCCTGGAGCAGATACGGAAGAATTTTAGACTCTAATTTAAGACTATTTAAAAGCTCTTCGATTACCTTAAAAAGTGGGGATTCGAAAGAATTGTATGAGGGAATTGCCGTTACAGATGATGGTTCTACAATAGTGTGTTGGCACCCCGAAAAGCCATTTCCGTATGAGTGTAGTCGTCCACTCCCAGAAACGGTAGTGGATGATCCTTCTGTGTTGAAAAGTGAAATAAGAGACGATCCCAAGAAGTTTTTTAGAAACATGCCAGAGGAGTTAGTACGTGAAGAACTAATGAAGTTGACATATACAACAAAACATCGTTGGTTTCCACATTCAGGGAAAAAATACGCTAAAAAGACACCACCCGATAGAGAATTTTTGTAGTGAAAATGTGTATACGAGTACGGCGTTTAAGTGAACGTATTAAATATGTTGTAGATACAAAATGTGGGTTTCATTTATAATATAATTCTAGCGTAGTGTGGTCCCATAGATCCGCTGCCAAGTAAGTTTGTGGTGAACATAGTGTCCGTTGGTTTTCACGGGGTGTCGTTTCCTCCTAAATTCTCATTGTCAATTCTTCCGTCGTGCACGTGCTTTTATCCCCCTTTGGGTCCCTTAGCCTAAAGGTCTTAATCTTGGGGAATTAAACGACGGTTTTTAATATCCCGTATGTTAAAACTTGCAGATTTAGAATACGATATGAGTAATATTCTCAAGAAAATTCATGTCAAAGGATTCTGCCGTCTAAGAGTACAGGAACACGTGATAGCGGCACATATCCTTCGTGGAAATAGTATCATGGCTTTCACATTGGTCTTTTGTTGATCGATGTAAACACACCACTTGGAATTGGTACAATTTTAGGGTACTACGAGAAATGATTGTTCAAGATAAATATTTCACTAATTATTTCCTGTTACCTGTCATGTCTAAATTGTCATTTCCATGGCAACTGCTCATCATCTTCGAACAAGTCAGAAGGTGCCTACACATTACATTACATGAGAAGGTACCTGTCATGTCAGAAGGTACATTATAAACATTGTAACTGTAATCTTATATGGTATTAAAAAGATTATGCGTATGAAAATCACGCACCGACCGGTGGTCAATAGAGACAAGTCGCATATACCTTCAGGGCAGTGCGAAACTGGTAGCCTTAAGCGGGAGAGCGGTATGCGTCGATGATAAGTAGGGCAATCAACTTTATGCTTTATACAGCTGTATATTACGCTTTGTTTTTCCTTACATTATGCTTTTTCCTAATGCCTTAATATGCTGTTCCTTCAATTATATTTCATTTTTAAGCATTTCTATTAAAAGTTTATTTTAATTTTTCCCACTAAAATTACATCAATAAATACTACATTTTGTGTAGTTTTCCTTAAGCGATGTTTCCAAGAAGAAACTTCCGAGTAGACTTCTCATATTTAATGAATTCAGAACAAAGAGTACAGAGTAGATTACCGCCTTGTACTTTGAAATGGTCAGTTGAGAATTCTCTTACTCTCTGAGATTGCATCTCTTGATTTTGGCATCTTAGGAATAAGCACAACCAGCCTTGCTTGCCTTTTAACACGAAGTGAGAAAAAAAAAAAATCCTGAGCGGAAGATGCGAAGAGAGGAGGAATTCGAACTTTCCAATGTTACGCGTAAAAGCAATTGGTAGTTGATATCCATTGTTTGCGGCATTGATAACAGCCTTTGTTGATCATTTTTTCTTCGGCACAAAATTTATTGACATATTTTTCTTTTATGTACACATATACAGATTCTGGAATAAAAAGCATTATGCTTTATTATACTTATAAAATTAGCAAATTTGGAAATGTAAAGTAGTAAAAATTACAGATATGGTACCAACCATAGGTGAAAAATTCCATTATGCTTTTTATGCTTTATGATTGCCCTAATGATAAGCAAGAACGAAGTGACCACGGGTATGCACATAAAGAAACAAGTGCTAAGAACGCATACCAACCTTTAGTAGATGCTTGTAACAAACTGGATTTGAATTACAATTTCATCTAGTGAAACAACTTTTAACGCTTTTTTTTTTTTTTTTTTTTTTTTTTTGATAGCTTATTTATATTAACAGAATTTTATCCGTAAAATTTTAATGTCGTCGTCCCGGATTCTTAATTACGCCAAACCTCATATGCAGGCATTTTTGTAACTAAAGTATAAGGTAAATATGTTTTTAACAGTAAAGTGTAGGTATCAGAATCCCTTCCAGAATCTGTGGGTGCCCAATTTTTAATGCAGTAGAAAATGATTATGCAAAAAAATGATAGTTATTCACGAAAAGAGATCTGAAACATCTCGGGCCTAGGTATTCTCAATTTCATTAGAGGCTGATGATAAAATCAACTTACTCATTTTTCTTCGTGTAAATAATATTCTAAATGCTTCAGCGTACAGCTTTATAATATGGCATGAAAGTAGATATTAATATGTAAAACAGCACCAACATTTTGGTAAGTACTCACTAAAGTAAGCTTCGCATCTACTCCGGCACAGAGCAGAATAAATCTGGCAGGTCCGTACAGGAGCGTTTGTATGAAGCAGGCGCGGTTAGCGGCAATAGATATGCGCGGAATGATTTGCTTGTAAACTTTATAGTGTGCATAAGGGTACCATTTTGCGATGTTAATGTGTACTTATATGCCAAACAACTTACTTCGCTTATATCTGCTTGTCAGCTTCACTATGCCTCAATACAATTGAATGGTCAGAAAGCAGACTTCTTAATGTATCTATGTTGACAGCAAAACTAAACACTGTAGTCAGTATGAATATTACAACTTGCATTTCTTCCTTAATTTTTCTTAGAGCGTGGTTATGGTGCAAACTTTTCAATTGCCGCCTATATAAATAAATTTCCTTTGTAAATGTACACATTTTACCTCGTTGTTTTACCAAAAAAAAAAAAAAAACTCGTAAACCCTTCATCAAAAGCCCATATGACCTAGGATTGAAGCACGGTGACTTAAGAAAGGGAATAGTTTAGTTAATTTATCGTAAAGATAGGGCTCGTTTTATTATTCCAGTGAAAATAGGACTGATTTTCTGACTCCGAGAGATATGGGTTCGATTCTTGGTAGGAGCTAGTTTGGTTCGGAACCTCCGTTAAGCTGGGAGATCCGGGTTCGATTCCCGGCGGGAGCTCATGTGGTTCGGATTCCACGTTAATCAGTAGGTCCACGTCTCATATAGCCTCGCTGCTGAAAGGGACGCTAAACTAAAATCAACTCAACCTACGTTAAGCTGAATTTCTACGTCCTATATAGCCTCGGTCTGAAAAGGAACGCTAAAATTCCAAATCAACCAACTAGATTTTCCAACATCTAATTGATAGTTGACTGATTTTATCTTAATTTCAAAAAATGAAAATGTTCTGGTTGGCCGCAAATTGAACTTTAATTTCTATAAGAGGCAGGATACCAGTGGTTAACGGGGGCATGCGGGCTCAGTGATAGGATGCTTACCTCTGGTGTGTGGGGTCCTTGGTTCGATCCCCGGTCAAGCATGTTTATGGTGGACAATATCGTGCTCGTGGGTTTTGTCGGGTTGTTCCCGTTTCCTCCCGCTTTCTCATTTCACCAAATCTTCCATTATCATTAATTTGCTTTAATCATCGTCTCCCTTAGCCTAACGGACATATTCGTGGGACGTTGAACTCAAAAGATTTACAAAGATCGATGGTTAACGCATCAACATGCTACGCCGGAGCCACAGATTCGATCCCTGGCCCTGGCATGCATTTTCGTTCTATGAAACTGAATACTAATTGTACTTTCGAAGAGATCCTTGAGAAGGGTGTTCTTGTGAAAGAGTTGGTTGTACTATACAGTTGTTGGCATGAGTTCCCAAAATATCTGCAGATAAAGATAAAATTTCAAGCAAAAATGTTTTTGTGGTAATATCCTTTCTAGAATTTTTTTTTTCTTAATTGTATTTAAAGGTGTCAGATTCCATTAGAACCAATTGGTGTCCAAATTTTATGGTTGTCATATTGTTTAGCTTCAAACTATCTAAGAAACACAATGCAAAGTTCTATAATTCATTTGTCTATTATTTGTGATTCTGCTGTGCCAACTTTTTGGTAAGATAAGAGTTTATCCGTTTCAAGACCATAAGGTAGCTTCCACAAATTACAGCTTAAAATCCATAGTGTGAATTCTGTCTTGTCAAAAGTATACACCTTTTTAAACACATTAAATGGATAGCTAACCAATCGTTCGAACGTAGGTCATTGGATTCCGTTCTTGTTTTGCCAACGGGGTAAACCGGGTTCAAATCCGCGGCCAACTATCGCGATTTGTCTTTCACCATGCGAATGCCGCTGTCGTACTTTCAGACGTTTCATTTCCCATTATTTGTTGATTGTTAGTGATTCCAATGTAAACCTTGCAATACTTAGAATTCATTCGTTGGAATTGCCTTGTACCTTTGTTTGTGTATACTTATATGCAATAACAAATTGAAAGTGATTTCCAGTCGAGCTTTATATGTGGTTAGCGTACAAAAGACTAGGTTTCAGTTCCCGGCGAGAGTTTATATTGTAATATCCCACGTGGTACAAACAATACTTTACGCTTGTGTTTACAAACCACCACATAATTCTACGTCAGGATACTACGCACCACGTGTATTCACTACAACGAGCAGACGATGGTCTTTGGCTCCTACGAGGCAGACGATGACATCAGAGCAGCAACGCCACCGCCGCCTAGAGCTCTATCAATTCGGCAGCAACCAGCGGACCAGTACCAGTTCTCTGGTGTCCCTTCTACTGTTAGCCACGGAACATTAGGAGTAACCTAACCTCTAGTCTCCTACGGGGCTCTGTTGGGAATCCTACCCCCAGTTGCTTAGCCTGCTACGGGACTCTGTGATTACTAACCTCCTCACTGCTTGCCACGGACCTTTGGGGATTCCTTTCGCCACTGCTTAGCCTGTGTGGAGATCCTGTCCGCGACCTCACGGTCAAGGACTACTTATTTCTAACCTAACAAATGTGGAGGAAAATAACTTTGTAGTATTTCTGCAAAATACTGTTATTTAGTGAATTTTACAATAAAAGCCGGTAGTGGGAATCGATTCCGGACACTAATTTTATTACCTCGCTCTACCTACAACCTGTATGAGACAGTTTTAGAATATGGTTTAGTATTAAGATTAAATAGCAAGTTCGCGTCATTTAAAGCCTTGGTGTTGAAAGGGTTGCTAAACTTCAACTAACGCATAATTTCGAGTCAAACCAAGAGACCCAGGCTCGATTTCTAGTGAGAACTCATGCGGTTCGGATCATAAGCTGTAGGTCCACGTCTTATATAGTCTCGCTGCTGCAAGGACGCTGAACTCAAATCCAACCAAAGTAAATAGCTTGAAAGGTATATAAATCTCCGTTTTCCCCTCTCGAATCCCTTCTATATAGACTTCCTTTTCACTATGAACATCGACAAAAATATAAAGACTGGAGAACTCACTCATGGCTAAGTGGTTAACGTACGCGTCTTTGGTATAGAACACTAGGGTTCAATTTTTGGCATGAGCTTGTGTCATTGGTCCTACTGTATGCTGCAGGTCCACGTCTCATAAAGCCTCATATAAGGGACGCTAAACTGAAAACCAAATCAAAAAGTCTGGATCTACAGTCCGCATGTGTCGAAGATATATCATTTTTGGAATGATCAGTTACCTTAAGCGTTTGATAATTAGTTAACTTATTTATTATTTTTTTCAATGTTATGTACTGTGTTCCAAGAGTCTCTGACGGATTCCACTCAATCATGTGGAAAGCAACCTTCATTTGAGTTTCCATTAGTTGTTTGCAGGAATTCTAGGCGGTAAATAAACGCTCCATATATCATGTTAATTTGCATTAACTGTATCATCTTGAAAAAAAAGAACGGTTCAATTACCCGATCACATTCGGTAATTGCTCGTGTTAACTCTCGGGCTATCCTTTTCACTTCATGCACCACCAGACTCTGTTTATCAACCTTTCTGGAGATGTAAAAAAGTTGACTCGTTTTAGAAAACAATGCGATCCGGATAATAAGTTAAATCTCTATAAAGCGAAAAATATATATAAATTGACTTTGTGGCAACGTCGCAGATTATCTCAGAAAAGATCAACCAATCCATCAAATAGTTTTATTCTTTCCAGATAAAGTCGATAGACATTGACATTCCCACAATTTATTAGCGTAACAATTGATGCAACTGCTTCATGAATTCGTAGAGCAGTGGTAATGATTCAAAGTTATTCTGCAACGTTGCCACATAGTGAAATTTTATTTCCCCATAGCGGCTAAATTTTGCTGTATTTTGACCTGACGAATAGAGATCTGTTGTCCGTGAGCGGCACCATTTCTAGAACACTCGATAATGACACACATTTCGTTTTAAGTAAAAAAAAAAAAAAAAAAAAAAAAAAAAATCAACAAGAACCAATTTAGCGTTGGAATAAATTTTCTTGGAAATTTTTTGCAAACGTCTATTACAATTTTGTTCATGTCTTGGGATAACTGCAGAATGGTTTAATTTGATAGATGGTAGCGACAAAGTTTGATGCTGCGGTCCGTAGCTTTTAAATGTGCATTTTAATAGATATGTCGGATATTATTATTTAAATAATAAAGAATATTATGCTTACTTAATCTAATCTAACTTTTTCCATTCACTAATGGCCGTGTGCAGCAACGAAGTTCAACTGTTGAACGAGGGTTATAACCATGCTCGGTGAAAATTCTGTCGCACCAACAACGTTCATGGTTAAGTCTCGGTCAAATGGTGGATAAACTTGGTTTTAGCTTGAACGGCCGAATTTGGGAGCTTAAACTTCGTTGATCCAAATCAGTCTGTTTACATTCAGTAATGTCTTAGTATTTTTCCACTAATGAAATTACAATACATTTCTCATGTTCGGAAAAACTTTTGCTCGTGGTTTCATAATTTTTGGCATCACAATTACGATCACTGAAATTAACATACTCACAACTCTATGCAGACAATCTCGAAAGTCGAAAAGACCTCCACGCGGTATGTTTACTTCATTTGTTACTTTGTTAAACGAAGATTAGAGACATAAGACGACAACCAATCTGAGTCGATTTTACTAACTGACCGAAGTTTACTTAAACGAGATGTGCTGAATTTCGACTTTCAATGGTGCAACAAAAGTCCTGGAACCACGTTTAAACTTGAAAGTTTAATGTTGAACGTGTTTGAGTGAACGCTCGTTTAAACTTAGCTGATGCACACAGCTGTAAGTTAATAAGAATACAATTAGAAACCCCACACTTACGTTGCACAGGCTAAGGAAAAAGATTTAATGATATTTAATACGGAAGAAATTGCTGAAAAAGAAAATTTTAAAAGAAGGTTGATAAAGAAAATCAATAGTTCCACTGTGCTACTAAAACGCTGAGCTACTAGCATTATACCAGGGAAGCAAGAAAGTTCGTGCGCTTTTGAACCACTCCCGCTTCCATTTGGCTGCTGCAGCGACATCTGTCCCCGTAGCATGAAAGTTTTGACTGTTTGGGAAAGCTTATTCATTGACGCATCAGCCACGGTGAATATAACAACGCATTTGTCAGTGTAGTGTGTAAAAATCGCTCGTGATCATGTCAGTGTCAAATGAAGTTTTTAGAGCTTGTTTGCTTTACGAGTTTAAATTGGGGACAAATGGTGCAGAAGCAGCTAGAAAAATATGTGTTGCGCTCGGAGAGGGTGTAATAAGTAAATGTACAGCACAAAAATGGTTCCAGACCTTTTCAACTGGTGACGAGACCTTTCAAGATAAGCCTCGCTCTGGGAGGCCTAAATCAGTGGATATGGACCACCTGAAGGCCTCTATTGAAGATTATTCCAGTCAAACATGCGAGGAACTTGCTCACCGATTCGAGGTAAGCAGGAAAATTATTCGGGTAAGTCTGCATCAGTTGGGGAAGACCTGAAAACTGGGCCAGTGGGTCTCTCACGAGCTGACCGCTATGAGCCAAGTTCTAAGACTGAATATCTGTTCATTTTTGTTGACGAGACACAAAATCTGTCCAATTTTGGACCGTATAATAACTTGTGACGAGAAGTGGGTCATGTATGACAATAAAAAACGGTCATACCATTGGCTATCACCCAATGATCAGAAGCCTTTGACTGCAAAACCGAACATCCATCAACACAAGGTTTTGCTCTGTGTTTGGTGGACTACAAATGGTATCGTGCACTACGAATTCTTGGAACGTGGTAAGACAATTACTAAAGATGTGTACTCATCACAACCGAGAACGGTAGCCACCAAACTGACCCAGAAACAGCCAGCACTAGTAAACAAAAGAGGTGTGCTCTATAACCAGGACAACGCGCTCCCTCACACCGCAAAACAGGCGCTGGAAGTAATCTCAGAACTTGGTTGGGAGCTTGTATCTCATCCTCCCTACTCCCCAGATGTCGCCCCTTCGGATTGCCATTTATTCTTGGCCATAGACAACTTTATGCGTGGCAGGCAGTTCAAGACTGAACAAGACGTCAAAAATGCAGTTGCTGAGTTTTCCGAGTCTCGGGAACAAATATTCTACAAAACTGGCATTTACAAGCTTGTTGAGCGCTGAGAGAAGGTTGTAGAAGCAAATGGAGGCTATTTTGCCGAATAAACAAACCGTTAAAACCCTGTAATTGACAGTTTTCTTCCATAGTATAAAAGCGCACGAACTTTCTTGCTTCCCTGGTATTTCAATATAGAATTTCGTCATAGGAAACCTCTCTCAAACATCCAATAAGTGTATTTGTCTATTGCCATATTTTATAATGGGTTAAACGATTTTGAAATAATATTGAAGTGGGTGGATATAATGATAATTATAGTTACCAAGGATATAAGATCTCAGTAACTATTGATGCACAGTGATTTGTAGCCCTGTAGTATATTTGAGGACCGTTTTTTTCAAACTCGATAGAGCAAATTTTCAGAAACGGAGGTATGCTTTTTATGCTACCAATGGAGCTGTGAAATCAGAGTTGACAAATCTCGAAATGTGCCATGTGTATAGAATACTAAATGATGAACGATTTGTCTGAAATCGATAGAGGTTATGTACAATAAGAACAAAAATGCAACTCTTGTATATAAAAAAAAAAAAAAATTAAAAAAAAAAATGTTTTGTGCTCTATCGAGTTTTGAAAAAGCGCTCCTCATTTATGCCCTTCCCCCAAACTCCTGTGGCTGGCTGGGAGCAATGAAATGCTAGTATGAAATGCAATGTAAACTTAACGTCCCGCGTTTATGCGCTGTAGAGGATAAAGAGGCTGATAATAAATGGACAAGACTAATAAAATTATGGAATGATGTAGTGTTTAAGATTTTGTAAAGATAAGTAGAATTATTTTTGTATGCATAAAAAAAAGAGATGCAATTAAATTGGTGGTATTACATTGTAGTTGGATACACTGCACGTGGAAAAGTTAGTTTAATAAGTCAGTTGAAGAGGTACGATCCTAGTGTTAAGACGTCCGTGCGACATTGTAACAATTGTAATAGCTAACGCCAAAATATCCTTATTCAATATATTAATGTGCAATAATTTTACATACAAATATATTAACCCGTCCATGCGAGCTTTTATTAAGAGTATGTTATCAAAAGAGATTTATATAAAATAAGTTTAATGGAGTCAGATTACAGAGGACATTAGCCTTTCGATAAAGAAAAAAGGAACATTGCAATGAAAACACAGTTGAAGAAAACTAAAATCCTTAAAAAAATAAAAAATAAAAAAAAAAAATTCACGGACATTTTATCTACCACAAACTCTTATGACCCTTCATCAAACCAGTCATCCTTCACAGCAGAAAGTGATTGACTCTACTATTCGAATCAACGTTGCTTCCTCCTCTCCTGGTTACGAACGGTTAAGATTACGTCCGTGAAGGTAGATCATTATGTATTTCTTTCTGACCGCAATCTGATTTGTGGGTTTTCCTGACATAAATTAACAAAAAAGCATGCCGTTTCATATAGTTTATTACAAATCATTGCAGAAGCGTGAACTGTACATCAAAATATCAACATATACAATGAAATAGTGGAAACTGTTCGTCATCTTCGCATACAGAAATACATTCACACGATACACTTGAAATGAAGGCTGCTCACTCAACACGTCTCTTCTTCACAATAGAGCCCAGCTGAAACAGATAAGCAAAAGTTAACATCACTGATTTGCTCACAACATCAGATATTTGTCATTTAATTAACTTTTTAGTAATAAAACTTATGGAACACATTGTGATATTAATTATCTACTATCTTGAATACTGTTCCTTTTAATTGTATTGCCCCCCCCCCCCCTCTGATATTTCGAATGCACTGTTCGGGCATTCTTTCTCAAGGTCACAAGTCGAGAGTCTTCCCGTTGTTCTTATATTTCAACAGTGGCATAACAAAAATATATTGCACAGTAAACGAGAAAGGCGTAAAAGTAAATGGTCAGGTTTTCAGTACAATAAGGTTTACCGGAGAAGGAAAAGGACTTGTAAGTGAACGATCAACTGAAAAGAAAAGAAAGAAAAAAAAATGAAGATAAGTGAGAAGGAAACCAAAGTGATAAAGTGCACAGGAGCAGGACAGGAAGGGCAAATATATGGCTAGAGGGAGAGAAAATCGACGACGTTAAGACATTTCCCTATTTAGGAAATCTAATATCCTTGGACGGAAGAAGTAAAAAGTTTAGAATAGCGCATGCTAAATGTTGGAATAATACAGATTGGCACAAAGTGTTTTATAAATGTGACACTAGCTGTTTTGAAGCTGAAAATGGTAATGAATATGTGCAAACATAGAAAAATATCACATATAAATAATTGATGGTTGGTATGACGATATTCGGCTTACTATATGCCATCCTACCGACTGCTTAAAAATTGTTAGCTCAAGCTGATATATCAACAATCTTTTAATTGGAGTGCGTCAACTTATTCACACAGTAAACTGCACAAACACATTACATTCTTATATCGGGTATAGTTCATTTATTCTTAATCTGTACTGGAACCAAATATTCACAATATTCTTATTAATAAGATTCGTAACACATACATTCATACTTCATATAATATTATTTGTAATTGTATTTGCAACAACCTCAAAATATCGTCATACCAACCATCAATTATTTATATGTGATATTTTTCTATGTTTGCACATATTCATTACCATTTTCAGCTTCAAAACAGCTAGTGTCACATTTATAAAACACTTTGTGCCAATCTGTATCATTCCAACACTAAACAAGCATTCAATAGGAAAAGAGGACTGCTAACACCAAGAAATATGTCGCTGGACGCTCGAAAACGATTTAGTAAAACTCGGAAATGGAGCATGGCGCTTTACGAATCAAGAGAAAAGCAGAAACATCCGAGCTGGAAGTATTTGAAATGTGGTGTTGGTGCAGAATGCTGCGCATATCATGGACCGAAAGGAAAAGGAATTAAGACATACTAAAGGAAACTAATGAAAAGCGACAGACCATGAAAATAATAGTAAAAAGAAGAAACAGCATGCTTAGCCATCTTATTCGGCACTCCGATTGGATCACCGTGTTGATAGAGGGAAAGGCAGAAGGAAAACTAGATGCAGTTACGAAGAAGAGACCTTATTAAATTATAAAACAGCTCTCCCAAGGGAGAGAAAAGTTTTAAACTTTCCATGCTGCCCACCAACCTATGGTTGAGATGAGAAGATGATTGCACAGTAGAGTTAAATATACTGTAGTTTGTCTATCTGTTCCAATACGTAGGTTAACTTAAACACGTAATTAACATGTATGTTTGGAAATTTTTCACAACTAGTACACTAGCTATTACCAAAACCTCTAATTTTGTTTTATGGATCTCTTTCTTACAAGTAACGGCACTAAAACAAAAAATATAGGGTTTAATGATAACTAATGCACTAATTTTAAAGAATTTATAAACACACACATGTAGTTAACATATGTACCGGGACAGGTGGACAAACAAAAAGTATAGATAACTATACTTTGCAATATATTTTTGCTATGACACTGTTGAAATATAAGAATAAAGTTAAGACTCGACAAAAATAACGACTTAAGCCTTGTGACCTTGAGAAAGAATACCCGAACAGTGCATTCAAAATATCGGATGAAAAATGAATACAACTGGAAGATACCGCAACTGATATCTTGATACATGTGTATCCATAGTTTTCGAGCTATTCCAAGTAAAAGTTCACACTGTTCTTCGTTCATTTATAAGTAATTGTAAAACAAAAAGAATGATAATATAACATCATGCTATGATCCTTACGTGTTTTGTAACTGCAAGCAGTATTCTAAAGGCATTCTTATTACTTTAATTGCTAGTATTTTTTACCTTCTAGAACGCCATGCTTCTTAAATTTATCAGAGATACATAAGCTAGTGGTTAGCGTTCATATTTCGCAATCGAGTTATCCCCGATTTGAATCCGGTGACTAGTCATTCTGACTTTAGTACTGTATTTGCAGAGCTTTTCCTGAGATACAGGAAAATACCAGGATGGTATTTCTATATATGTCCTAGCCAACTTCCTTCTACATTCTTTCTCGTTGTTGGTTACCAATGATTTCAGTGTTACATTGGACTGGAAGTTTGATGATTTTTTTTTAATTAGGATAGGAAATTTTCTTGAAATAACTCTTTTTAAGAGTCGTAATTTTAAAAGAAAAGAACTAAATCGAACTGTATTCTTATTAATATAAGAATACAAGGCTACTTAAATGGTACAGCATAAGGCTACTTAAATGCAATTTTAGTCAATGTCGAGTTCCTCATAAATAAAATAAACAAAAATTTTAGGAATGATCAAAAAATGGATCAAAAGATTGAGATCCTGGCCAAGAATTTTCGGAATGATAAAAAAAAAAAAAAAATGCATTGCGATCTTGGCTAATAATTAGTTTTTGGTTTACGAGCCATAACATTTTTGAACGGACCCTAAATCCAGTTTTCGTATTTTCTACGGAATAAGCACATCCGTAGTTAAGTGACAGTTTGGGTTTGGCTACACTATATGTAGTTCTCCGAATATAAGGCTTACAAGAAATAGGTATATTTTTGATTGAAATATATTGGATCTCTTGATCCAAAAAAAGTTCAAACCGTTTCTACGATTGGTTAGCAAAGAACAAGTAATTTCCGGAAGCAGATGGGTTCTTAAGCACGAATGAATATCCAAATAAAGAAACTTCTATGAGCTAAAATTGTTGATGAATTTTGTATTACGTACTCTCAGTATATGATCTGACATATCTCTTGTGCTCTAAGCTTCTCGCACGAAATCAAAAACAGGCAAGTTGAAAAAGTTATTCTATAAGGCAGAATTTGCATTAGTAGTAGAACATTTCGTTTACTAATAAAACTCAAACTGACAAAAGCAGTATATATAATCTTAAAATATATATACTGCTTTGGTCAGTTGGAGTTTTATTAGTAATCTTGAATTTTCCAAAGCTACAATCAATAATTTACAAACATTCCCTTATATAACCACAATTACGTAACGTGAAGTTCCATTATATGTACACGTCGTCACAGATTGTTGCCTTAATTGCAGCATTTGATTAATTTAAAGTGATACTTTGAACGGCTTAAAAAGATTATGGAAAATAGCCAATAAATAAATTACCAATGGTAACTAGGTAAATTACTTTGATATGCAGGGTGGACATAAAGTATCTCCCTGATAACAAACATTAATAACAAGCAAACAAAGAATGATAGAAGCATGCGGTCTGAAAACATTGCTTGTGTGATACTTCAAGATTTTGCCACAGCCTGTGCTGCCACCTACTGCAGCTGACCGCAGCTAGACAGTCATTTGTTTAAAAATGGTGTCAGCACAGCAGAAAGCGAAGTGTGTGTGTTGTGGTATCATGAAACAAAATCTCCAGTCACATGCGAACATTCAGGAGAGAGTATGGACAGCAGCCACCAGATATTAAGAGCAAAAAGGAATGGTATAGCAAGTTTATTGCAACAGGAAGTGTTTTAGATCGTGATAGAAGCGGTAGACCGAGTGTTAGTGATGAACGTGTGGAACTCTTCGTGATGCTGTAACCCCACGATTCCCAGTCATAACCCCCCTCCCTTTGACTTCTTTCTGTGGAATTATGTTAAAGATAGGGTTTACGCAACACCTGACCATAATATTCCAACACTCAAAGACAGGATAAGGGTCGCAATAGACACACTGACTCCTGAAATGTTGAGTAACATATGAATAGAAATTGAATACCGCTTGGATGTCTTGAGGGCAACTAATGGAGCACATGTAGAAATTCTCTAAATCAGTTAAGAAAAAACTTATATTTATTCCTATTATTTGCCGCAAACCACATGGTTCTATCATTCTTAGATTTCTTGCTATTAATGTTTATTAGGAAGAGACTTCATGTCCATCCTGTACATTTATTTGATCCTGGATTTAAATTAACTTGATCTCATCTTAGCTCTACGGCACCTATAATAATATCCATGCAATTTTGGTTATTAATTTCGAAATAGTTAAAAATGAAGCAACACGAAATACGTACCAAATCTGTAATAGCTGGCAGGTGTAAGGTCTGATCTCCCGATGTCGAGGTTTCCACTGGAGCAGGCTGTTGAACTGGAGCCTTTGTTTTCATGTTTCGATGCTGGGGGAAACTAGGCATTAATTTTGGATCACAAGCTGTAACAAGGAAATAAATATAAATAGAATTTACAGAAAATATAAAGAGAGATAAATGATTTGCTTAAAGAAACCGATGGATGCATAATTCAATTAACTACTGTTTCAACATGCTTTACAAGGTAAGTCTTTGATTATAAATATATAAATAGAATACATTACATGCATACGCTATAGTATTTTTTTAAATTAGTTATTTGATAAATTCATTTAGGCTAAAGGAGACAGTGATAATGAGTAATGAATGAAATGGTGGAATGAAGAAAGTGGGAGGAAACGGGAGAACCCCGAGAAAACCCACGCACACGGTGTTTGTCCACCACAAAGTTCACTTGGCGGGGGCTGGGATCGAACCCGGGACCCCAAGCACCAGAGGTGAACGCTCTACCACTGAGCCACCGCGGCCCCAATATTCAGAGAAGAGTAAACGCATATAATGTGTTGTTTTGTGCGTGAATAATTCTCTAAATAACTCGGGTCCGTAAATTAAATTTTATTTTGATCATCTTTAAGTTTTAAGTACAGTGTGGTACAAGTCGTACTTATGTGCGAATGTAGCAAAGTAGAACCATCGCAATTTTAATTTCGTCTTCCTCTCCCAAACCTCTATGCTCAATATATATCTATCTATTAAAATGCTACAATAGCTATTAAAAGCGCCTGAGCTCCAACCTATAACTTCAGCTTTCAAATCTTTCATTTACGGTTGTGTGAGATTTCACGTTTAACAGAGACAAACTTTTTAAGTATTTGTACTTTAAATAGTCTAAATTAGTTAGCTATATATGTTTCATAAAGTTTATGATATAAAATTATTGTTCAAAGCCTTTGTATTTTAATAAGCCTTCTCTAAAATAAATGCATGTGAGTTGTGCTTCCATCTTCCGAGTTCTTTTAAACTATGTTTATATGTTTGTGGTCTTCCTTTCGACAATGAGATCTCGGAAACTACAGGCTCTAGAAAGATGACGTTTTCACTAATCGATTGGAAATTTTACGTAGATTGTCCAGTTCTAATTGAATATTAAAAAAAACATGGGCATTATTTCTTTATTACATTTTTTAAGGGTACGCTGGAAGCGTTGAAATTAAAAAAAAAAAAGCATCATATCCTATGTGTTATACATTCCAACACCACAATGTTGTATATTGGGGTTGTATATGTCTCAGGCGTTTGTTCCATGGGCAAATAGTGAAAAAGGAAGGACAACTATTTCTCGAGTCTTAAGATAAATCTTTATTTTTTGAGTGTTTTGCCAAATGTACACCATATATAACTGATATTATAATTAATTGTATATGTAATGTATTTGCTTATAACATACTGCATGCAAGAAGAAAGAAAACACTGGTCATACATGAATTAGAAACTCCAACCGGAAGTAGGCTCAAATCTTGCAAACGGTGCGAGATATTGAGAAAAAATAATCGAAAAAATCTCCCCTTTATGATACCTCTTGCCGATTTTTTTTAAAAAAAATCAAGACGTCTTTCACTTGTGTCTGTAAAGGGACATGTACATATGTTGTGAGGAATGAGAAGGAGATTTATGCTCATATGCGAATGATGCGCTGTGTAGAGAGCGCAGGTTCAGCTAGTATATATTAATTTTCACTAAACATATGCTAACACTAGGGTATTTTATGTTTCCATATAAAATATTAACTTTTAAATCCCTTCGCAGTTCGGTTAGATACTCGCTCTGTTAATAATTCAACGCCCCACGATTATGCCATTTAGGCTAAGGGAGACGTTGATTTAGGCAAGTGAATGGTGATGGAAGAATTGGTGGAATGAGGATGAGGGAGGACCATGGGAGTACGATTTTCCACACCAACTCTGTTAAGTCCAGATTATTCACTCTACTTACTATTCATTCACTCCATTACAAGATGGGCATGTACCAAAGTGAACTGAAGTTTAATCATTAAGTTGAGAGAACATTTCTACTGTAAAAACTGGCGTCCGGTTGAAACAATTTTATGCAGTAACTGTAAATACGAGAAAGGATCGGAAACTAAGGTTATAAGACCGATATTTCTGGGGTTTCGTCTGTTATGGACGAATGAGGAGTGTACGTAATTTTAATACATGGAGGTGGCAACCGTGCAGTTTTCAGTCACTCGCCACCTAAGGCGCTAGTTGTAGGTAAGCACAAATGAAGACTCATTCTAAAAAACAGGTCTCGCGAGAAGTCCGCTCAGGTATTCGATTTCTGTGGGCGAAACATGTAACCCTGGCTGAAATTTACCGGCAGCTGGTAGGGGTTTACGGAGGGACTATAATGTCTCGTCAGCATCTCGCAGAATGTTGTCGAAAGTTTGCGGCTGGTAGAGAAAACGTGACCGACAAGGAGCGTGTGGTCCATCCAGCACGGACCAACACGGGACATTGACCACCGTCCCTACAGCCCAGACCTCGCTCCAAGCGATTTTCATCTGTTTCCGCACTTGAAGGAGCACCTAGGATGCCGTCACTTCGCTTCAAATCAGAAGGTGAAACACTTTCTGACAACGTGGCTGAGTACGTAAAGACAGGATTTTTTCCAGGAGGGAATCTTCAAACTCATCCCACGATGCAACAAGTGCATCAACCGATATGGAGACTATGTCGAAAAATAACCTAATGTGTGTACTATCTGTTGCCTGTATTAGTTGTATGAAATATTATATACACATTTCACTGCAGGCTTTGTAACTTTACTTTCTGATCAACCCTCGTACGCACTTCTTAAAAGAAGTCTTAGTGGCTACAGCTCTTACACAAAGCCCAATAGACTTACGCTGGATTGGGACTTTTTATCTCAATTTTGTGTGCACTGTTACTCCGTGGTATAATTCGTGAAGGATATATTATACCCACCTAGTATATGACAGAACATTTGGCAATCTAAATATTACAGGGTGGCGCATGTAAGTCAAGTTTAGCTTGTTATCCTACAGCGATTTCTGTTTTATGAATGTCTGGGCAACTAATATTGTTTACTTTAGTATTTTTTTTTTTTTTTAAGTATGGGCTAATCCACGCCAAATCGTACAGCGAAAATGCAATTTTACACCCGACCATCTCCGATTGCAATGAAATTTGGTATACAGTATCTTTAGACAAATATAAGAACCCGTATTTTTTATTTTGCCCATATTAGCTCTGGTTTGGTTTTGACAGCCTTCGAAAGAGAACTCTGCCCGACGATTTTTTGTATGCTGCGATTAATGAACGGCACGTCACTCGGAACTTCAACTGAGCACCATAAGGCCACGTTTGACCCAAATGTATTCAAATTCATCAGACTAAATGGAAATTGCATGAGGATTTTACAAATCATGTCCAAAACGGCATAATGATATTTTCAAACCATGAAATTTAGTTTCAAAATGGCGGAATAGAATTTTTCAAAGGTATTTATTAAATTACGCATAACTTTTTTCTCTAAGCGGGGAATTCAACGAGTAAATGCCGGTTAAGGGAGTACATAATGCTCTATTAGGAGAATAAAAAATATCCGTGGGTTTTGGCTTGTAACAGTCTACAGAGCGCCTAAATCAATTTAGGACCTTAGGTTTGATAGTACGGGCAATACACCATCGATGTTACAAAATATTGTATTTCGTAAAAGAAGCACGGCACTTGGTAAGTGGGGTAGTAGTTTCTAACAGAAACTATTTTAGTACGAGGCCCCATGAAAATATACCTTAAAAACCAAGATGGCGGCACATGGTAGCTAGTTTAGCGTCACACAAATACAAATTGACGTAGGGCCATGTAACAAAA
Source organism: Thermobia domestica (assembly GCF_964235325.1). Lineage (NCBI taxonomy): Eukaryota > Metazoa > Arthropoda > Insecta > Zygentoma > Lepismatidae > Thermobia > Thermobia domestica. Next base: position 24,045,007 of record NC_137454.1, on the reverse strand, counting down.
TAGGCAACGTAAATATTCATACGAACGCTATGAATACAAAATCACCAGACCACAAAGACATTGAGAATTCAAGATGGCGACCTTTCCTAAATTATTGTTTTGGGATCTATGTACTGCAAATTCCAAAAGAAATGTTCAGTGTATTTAGCAAAAAAGCGTACCGCTTGAGAAAGCATAATTACCTATATAAGTTATTTTAGAACGAAATCCGACAAGAAAACTCCCGTAGGATCCAATATGGCGGCCTCTGCAAATGTCAGCATGTAAGTAATGGTTTCCTTATATCTACACTACAAATTCAAGAAGAGGCATACAACTTCTGCAGAGGAAAATATGTATTCACATTAATATTTAAATATATAACACCTTCAGAAGATACACTTTAGGTTTCAAGATGGCGGCTGTTTCGAAACTGAATGTTTAATAATTTGTTACATCCTATGTGTACGTAAGTTGAAGTGAATAGAACGTCAAACAATCATACATGAAGTACCTAACTTGAACTACTTAACTTTGAGTTATGCTGAGAGTACATTTAATTTCGTTTAGTCCATGTTGCCTGAATGTCCTTAACACTCTTTGCAGTGAGTTTGTATTGCAGCCTTCCGAACTGCGTGATAACGTCAGGAACTTCTATCGCACATAGAATATTCGCAAGTGGAACCCAACACTTGTCTTCTCTGCCGCGGTTTTTATCCTCTGGCCAGTACAACCTCCTTGAAGGCCAATGAGGATGCATAAATTTGATCCATACATCGTTGCTGTCGTCGTCAAGTTCTAATATCTTTCCAATATAACACTGTCCTTCGTATACACAACTAACGTAGGAACTAAGTTGAAGTTCTCTGAATCTGGTCACCTGTGAAAAGCTGTACCTCAGAGAAAAACTTTCATCGTTGCTCACCCTCTTTGCAGCAATTTCCGTTGTGGAGACTGGCTTGAAATAATGGTAGGAACGGGTTCCTGGTACTGTTTTATGTTTTGAAAATCGCAAGTTTAAATTAGCTGCCATGGCAGTAACATCCTGTTCCTTGATAAACTGGATGGTCACTTTAGGTGCAAAGTGTTCACTGCAAAACTGTGACATTTGCTGCGCTGTACATATTTGTTCTTTGTAAGGTCTCTGTAAGTTTGCACGCGTTACACTTCTTTTGACAGTTCCGCCTATACCATCACAAGCAGACTTGCCGTGGCTTGTAGCGTGAAACGTCCATGATGCTTCAATTGAGAAATCCTGCTCATGATAACATAAGTTCACTAAATTCTTGTAGTTTTTATATTGGGCAGCACTTCCATCTGTGACATACTCAATCTTCCTAACACCAGGATGCTGATCTTTTATGTATTTTATCACTCTGCTCTGTACTTCATAGACAAAGTTAACATCGTGTTTCATATACTCAGATATGAAACACATAGATTTTACACGCAGTTCGTCATCTTCACGGAAGTACAATACCACTGGGTGTACAGTACTGGAGCAGTGTGTCCAATGATAAGACTGCACTTCGTCCTGCAAAATAAATCCATAGTTTTCTGCGAAATCCATTAGAACAAGCATTTCCTCCGAAGTCAGATTTTGTTTCCTGTCTTTGACATACTGCATTTGGTGTTTAGAAATGTATGAATGAGGTATCAAAATCTCAAGTTGTTGTATGACTAGGTTGATGAAGTCAGACACAGGAAGCACCAATGTCTGAAGTTGGGTCCTGTCCGTAGCTACCCATTGCGAATATTGTATCTCATCTGTATCATCATAATCCTCGAGAACACTTCTAAGAAACGTTTCTACCTTTTGCGACGAGGGACACTTGTCACACGTTCTGAGCATACATTGCCGATTATTCCTGTCACAAACTAACATATCAGTCAGTTCACTTAGTTTAGATTTGTCTAAACCTATTGCACTGAGAAGAAGAAGAGGGTTTTGATGGATACAACATACACAAACTGAATGCGTCCCTGGCTGACCCGCTGTTACACACCATTTGGGTCGTAGTTGATGAAACTTAGAAATACCGATTTTGAGATCAGGATATTTTTCCTTGAAGGCTCTGTAAAGTTCCTGAAGGTTACATAATAACAAGCGTTTCTGTTTATAAACGTTTCTAGCAACACTAATTTTGTCTTTTGCGCCAGGCATAAGACGACTGTACTCATCATCTTCGTAAAACGCTTTGACCTTTTCTTCAATTTCTGCAGCAAGTTTGCGTCCTTCCGGCGGTTCGGGTAAAGCCAAGATTCCTTTATTGCTAGACAACCATCGTGCTTTATTGACTATATACTCTGAAACTTGAAATTCAGAAGCTATTCTCTCACGTGACCACGAGTGGGGCGCTATCGTTAATATCTGTACTTTTTCTCTTCTAGAAGTACATAAGGTCAGTTTTTCCTTCATTTTCTCAACAAGATAATCAAGATCTTGGGCTTTTTTCTGCAGGCTACTCACGGATTCTTCTGAAGAATCGGAAGAGTTAGTTTCTAAAACATCACACGGAAGTTTCAACACACATGCCACTTTCGGTTTTATTTTTGCTTTCACTTGGTTTACTTTTCGTTTAGCATACCTTATTTTCGTACGAGATGACAGAGACTTCACTTTTATGGGGGATGCACCTACATTCATCATTATTAAGTTCACATCTTCTTTATCTGCAGTTGAGTCTTCTGGGGATGGGGAAGAAAGCATTTCTTTTGTAGGCGTCACAGCTATAGAACCACTGGTATAAGCGTTGTCGTCATCACTAATGTCAAGTTTCAAAGATTTTCTGCAATTGCCGCAAATTTTTTGACCAGGTAACAGCGTGATTCCTTTCCTCTTTTGAACATCCTTTGCATAATGGAGCGTTATGGAACGTAGATCAGTTTTTCTCACCTTCTTGTGGCATTTTGAAGGATCACAACACTTTTGACACTTTTTCTCAAAATACTTTAAATATTCACAATAATGGTGTAAACAAAGTAAAGAATCCGTTTCTGGGACAAATCCTTGTAGTCTCCACACAAGTAGCTCTTTCTCTTCTTCACATAATTCAGAAAAACTAATGACGTCTTTTTTATTTGTATACCCGTCCAAATGACACTTAGCACCAAGGAATAAACCTACACTACATTGTCCGTCAACAGAAAGATAACTAGGACCCCCTTTTGGTTCATCAGCCATGTCGTATGGTTTACGTTCCATTGCGCATCTCTTCACTATCGAGGAACCAGTTCTTTAATCACTGTCCGATACGTACACAAAACCCTAAAAAAAAGTTCTTCTCTTTTGGTCAACACAACTAACAAGCAAAGTCCAATACTTAAACACACAACTCGACACACTTGCTGCTCACACAACTTGACTGAAGGCTGACAGCGCGACAACTGACTGCATGTAGCCAGAACGTGCAAGGTCAGACCTGCATATATGCAGGTTGAAACTTGTTTATATGACTCATGGATTACACTTGTCATTGTATATAATATAAACATTTGAAAATGCATGGATATGAAACTAACTGTGTTTGTTTTCTTGTTTGGATAATTGAATGTTTTGTACGTAGTTAGGCAGCAGTGGCGGCTCCTGACTGATCTGGTAGAGCCAACTATGACAATTTGTAGTTTATCGTGGTCAATAGGGTATTAATGGAGAACTTATGCTGAAATGAGTAGCAATGTAATGGCGTTACTGTTTGCTGACACTCAAAAATCGAATACCAATGAGCGCATGTCTTGCAATATACAGTGCATACGATCGCAAACAATGTCGCCATCTTGAATTTTCAATGTCTTTGTGGTCTGGTGATTTTGTATTCATAGCGTTCGTATGAATATTTACGTTGCCTATTTTGTTACATGGCCCTACGTCAATTTGTATTTGTGTGACGCTAAACTAGCTACCATGTGCCGCTATTTTGCAATGCCGCCATCTTGGTTTTTAAGGTATATTTTCATGGGGCCTCGTACTAAAATAGTTTCTGTTAGAAACTACTACCCCACTTACCAAGTGCCGTGCTTCTTTTACGAAATACAATATTTTGTAACATCGATGGTGTATTGCCCGTACTATCAAACCTAAGGTCCTAAATTGATTTAGGCGCTCTGTAGACTGTTACAAGCCAAAACCCACGGATATTTTTTATTCTCCTAATAGAGCATTATGTACTCCCTTAACCGGCATTTACTCGTTGAATTCCCCAATTAGAGAAAAAAGTTATGCGTAATTTAATAAATACCTTTGAAAAATTCTATTCCGCCATTTTGAAACTAAATTTCATGGTTTGAAAATATCATTATGCCGTTTTGGACATGATTTGTAAAATCCTCATGCAATTTCCATTTAGTCTGATGAATTTGAATACATTTGGGTCAAACGTGGCCTTATGGTGCTCAGTTGAAGTTCCGAGTGACGTGCCGTTCATTAATCGCAGCATACAAAAAATCGTCGGGCAGAGTTCTCTTTCGAAGGCTGTCAAAACCAAACCAGAGCTAATATGGGCAAAATAAAAAATACGGGTTCTTATATTTGTCTAAAGATACTGTATACCAAATTTCATTGCAATCGGAGATGGTCGGGTGACACCCCGGTACGATTCGGCGTGGAATGACCCGTATCAAAACAACTGTGCACCAAGAAACTCATAGCTTAACTATCTCTGTACTTTGGCTGTGTCTCTATGACAACTGGAACAAGTAAAAATATGTTGTTCAATGCAGTGTTCGAAGTGGAAAAAAAAAAGCAGAGGCGGTATGTTTTATTACGATTTTGACTCGACATACCGGCTACCTAAATGTTGAAATACAGTGAGGGGATATTGCCTAAAAGATTGCATTTCTATTTACATAATAACTGAAAACCATAGGAGAACTTTTCTGTAGTTCCGGGGCGGGGAAGCATGATTTGATTCCCCACCAATAACTTTCTGAAAAAAAAAAAAAAAAAAAAAAAAAAAAAAAAACATGATGTATTATAAAAAATTATACACAAAAAAGTTCAAAACCCGAGTTTTATATTAACAATTTCTTGTGGGAAAACTTCCGAAAACCTTATTCGATTGAGGGATAATCCAAACTACGGAAATCCGACCACCCACAGCAGACAACCCTTAAATCCGCCCATGCTCAAAACAAGACATTTATATGCATCAAGGCAAGATGACACACATATATAAGAAAGAAAATTAATGATGCATCAAAATATAAACTAGACGAATTTCTTTGAAGACACCTCATTTTAAAAGCAAAAGGTAGGAAAATAATGATAAAAATTTCTGGGTTGTCAACTTAGAAATTATTTCTATATAAAGAATAAAATCTTTTTACGTGCCTAGTATTCGTCAATTACTGTGTATAAAAATGGATTTATTAAAGGTATTTAGCATCTATCTCCAGCGACGGCATGTTTTGATCACTTAAAAACTAGAGGTGGTATGCCGTCATCACTGAAAAAAACCAGAGGTGGTATGGCATACCACCGCATATCATCTCACTTCGACCACTGGTTCAATGTAGTCCTCAACAGAACACAGCACTTACACTTGCACGAACAAAGCTCACGGACTACAGATAAAAGAGATGCGAGTGCAGTGATAACACGATCAGTTTTTATTAAAGATGTCATTACGCCAGTATTCTGCCGGTAGGATAACTCTCACAATAGTTGTTTCTGACAACTGATCTCGGAAAGTCATATTTACGAAGCAGCATTTAAATGCTATTCCTCCCTATTTAATTAATATCACACACTGTTGTTACACATGCTGACAATTCTGAGATTGATGTAATTAGCAATATTCTTCAGCCGTTTCGCCTGAATCAATTGTTAAAATTTCTCAGGTTTCCAAAACTCGTTGTCAAAGTTCTCTCTCCCTCTCTAGATCCACTACGTATGAAAAAACAAGTCTGTAGTAGTTGACTGGAAGGGTCACGAAAGAATGTACACTCATGTCCAAAATGATTGTCGCATATCTATAACTTTCTTCTTGTAAGAATATAATTTGATAATGATTTTGCAGGGTACTTTTAATACTGATACTATATGTATAATCGGGAAATGTATATTTGTGGTAAATTTAATAGGAAAAGAATTATAAATACGAAAATTAGAATGAGTAAATCAAAATGTTGTTAAATGGACAAGAAAGTTTTAGTTTCGTTTTATTGTTGTTATTTACTACTTTTTCGACATGAAATTTGCCACATACATGTCTTTGCCGATTATACACATACTAACATTGTGAGAAATACCGTGCGAATTCATTATCAAATTATATTCCTACAACAACTTATTTATAGATATGTGACAATAATTTTGGACATGAGTGTGCATGCCGATGTTGCTTAAAGTTAATGGCAGTTAGTATGTGGGTTGCTAAGATTAACAAGAAGTTGTTAAGATCAACAATTAGTAATGAATGTATAGTATATGTGTTTTAAGGACAAAGATTGAAAGTATATGAATTAGGAAAGATTTAAGAAGATTATTGTCAAAAGATTAAAGATCAAAGGTATGATTTAAAGGAAGAATAAAGCTTCTAGATCCATATAAGAGAGATCATGTGAGTTTGATTTATAGTGCAATAACTTTGCAAATAGTTCAACGTAACTACAATTTAAGCCTACCAACACTAGTTTAATCCTCTTTAATTCTTATAAATTAACAGTACTGTTGATTTCGAAAATTAATGTATAAATTGCAATGCATGGTTTAATCCTAGTAACTGTTATGATTAGAATAAATACTCAGTAAAACACAAAAATATAATCACACGGTAACCCTATTATAGACGGAAAATATGCCACTGCGTCATTCTAATAGATACTACTTGCCTGCCTGACGCATATAGCTGTGTATGCAGGCAATGTTTCAATATAGTTATTTCAAAATGGATAATGATGATAGTGAATATAAATGTGCTTTGCTGTTTGTTACTAGGACAACAACTGTAGTCATATTTAGATTTCAGCATTAATATTTGGATAACCGCATGGTTGATTGGTGAACAAACAAACAGAGAACAAAAAAGCATACAATTAGAGCATTAAATTAGGGACGATTTTAACCTATAGTTTACAGCTTAATTAAGAACGAAGGTTCAGAAGCAACATTTTAATACTAAGCCAATTATACTAATCATAGAACCAATTGTTCAATACTAATCATAAAACCGGTTATTAAATGATTGAATGGCATTGGCCTTATCTGCTACAACAGAAGTTTATATCTTTTCGCTTAAAAGATTTTTCTTTAAAGTAAAAACAAGTCTTAACGGAAATTTCACAAATATTAAAAATATCTTCAAGTTGTTTGCTTTAGCACCTCTATGAATGAAATAATTACTGCGTAGCCAAGATATGGATTATTGTAAGCAGTTTCGGACTTTTCTCTCTCTCTCTCTCTCTCTTTTTTTTTTTTTTTTTTTTTTTGAGTTCAGTTGATTTCAGCTTAGTGTCTCTTTCAGCAGCGAGGCTATATGAGACGTGGACCCACAGCTTAACGTGGACGTTGATGACCTACAGACGATAATAAATCCAAGTGTGCAACCATAGAAGAACTAGTAAAATGAAAAAGTGGAAGAACGTCGTGAAAATCTACGGACATAATGCTGTTCACCACAGATCTACAATGATTTTTTTTTTTTCGTAGAAAATTTGTTAGCTCTACTACCAACCCTTTCGAGATCGCACAATTTGTTAAGATGATGTCCTAAAATAAAAATCCTTTATACTCACGTAATGGTGCTTCTTTGAAGTACGAACTCTGTAGACATTCTTCTGCAGTTGCTCGTTTCTTTGGGTCGTACATAAAAAGAAAGTTAAGAAGCCGAAGTCCTGCTGCAGAAAGCCAAGGGAACCGTTGCTTCAAGTTATTATAAGGCTGCTGTTTCAAAGTAAAACTCTGTAGAGCTGGTAGGGTGGAAAATTCAGGCCATATGGCATCGGATGGCGTCCCTAACAAATCTACGATAAGTTCCAGTTGATGAAGTTCCGATCGACCTGGTAGTAGAGGACGATGACCTAGAAGTTCGCCTAGAATACATCCTGCCGCCCACATGTCCACTGAAGTTGTCTGTGTTCGTGCTTGAAGCAGTAGTTCAGGGGCACGGTACCATAACGTAACTACACGAGGAGTCATTGGGCGTAGAGGTAAGCCAAACCATCTTGCTAATCCAAAATCAGCTGTAAAAAAAGAAAGAAAATTACATCGCTCTTTTCAGATCTCGCAATAACTATTTTACTTACACAGTATCAGCATTCTCGTGTACTGTACTCCTAATTTTAACAAAACCCCAGCTAAAATTACGTGCTGATGCTTCAACACGCGCCTTCGAAAAACATTTATGTATATTATATTTTTAAAATTTGTACATTCAACCTATGAGGAAAGTTTTCAAGACTCGTTTCACACGAGGTTCAACTTTCTAAATTAAAGCTTTAAGATCAAAAATGCAAAAGTGTTACTTTCGAACGGAGTTCAAATGTTACATTCATAGTAGCAAATTCTACTTCGATTAGAATTTAAAAAAAAATGAGGAATAAAGATATTTACTACTAGAAATGAGCCAAGAGAAAAAAAAAAGTATTATGGAAATTACCTACTTATTGTTTACCTACCTATTTTAACACAGCCTTTGTCCGTCATTAATAAATTAGAAACTTTCAGGTCCCTGTGTACAATGAAATTCCGATGAAGGTAACGAAGCCCACGAAGAACTTGCAGCATAATACATTTCACTTGTGATTCAGAAAACGGAGCCTGCATATTATCTAACAAACTTGCTAAATCTTGCTCACAATACTCCATGGCTAAAAATATGCTGCAATTCAATAGAAAACAAGTCAAATTGAATCATAACAATAATAACAGATTCTATTGCTAACATAATGTCTTAAACTGATAACAAATCTTTGATAACTTTTCCCTTGAGCTTATTTCGTTTAGAGCTATGGCTATTTGAAGACTCGCTGAACGAAACAATGTAAGTGCCAAACACAATAGTTACTGTAACAGTAGAGACAAAAGATAGTAAATTGTGCGGGGAAAAAAAAAAACTATTGCTTAGAAATACAACCTAGCATATAACCAAGTATGATAATCTAACTAACGCATAAACGTATTAAAAAAATAAAGCAAAGTGATATAATTTCAAGGTGGTACTTAACATTGTTTTCTACAGTGAGTCTTCATTTATTATAGAGAAAATAATAATAAAATACAAACAACATTTCCATTCATGTATTTTGAATACAGCACTTTATGTACCAAAATTGATACGCCTTAACAAATTCTACTAATGACTGCCTTAATTCTTATATTATTTAAACCATAATCTTCGCGAAAACTTCTTACACATTTCTTAAATTACCAACTGGCAACTTTACATAAACACATACTACGAAAATCTACTTCAATTATACAAACAATCTGCCTCGCAACGCTCTTCAGTTTCTTTTTCAGAATGTGTACTAACTTTTTAACACTTTCCGCCCATATGCTCCGATCAAAAATAAATAAAACAAAATAAGTAAATCATCTCACTTACAATCAGTAAGAATTTGTATAACAATTTATACGCTTTTAGCAATAAGAATTAAATAGATGCCACTAACAAAATAAAATTATTTTTCATATATTTAAGAAAGCTACAGTTTTCAGAAAAAAAGTAGAATTTTAATACCAAGCATTTACTTGGTTAGTGTCAATTATACAACGTAAAAAAAAAAAAAAAAAAAAAAAAAAAAAAAAAAAAAAAAAACTTTTTTGCCCTTTTTGTCGTCCCATTACAGAATAAGGCACAAGCCTTCGAAGTGGTCGGAAGTTAGTCTCAGCATCGACCTTCAATAACAGTCATGTTGCGCGCACACAGCAGCCATAGCTCGTCCAGTGTCGAAAAGAAATGGAGGTATCGAAGCAGCTTGTTCTCGTGTGTGTTTTATGACTTCAAAGTAGGCGTGTCAGCTACCGCATATCCCAGGCATTTGGGGAGAATGCTGTAAACGAACACACTATCAAGCATTGGTTCCAAGAATTTCGTTCGGGTGATATGAGCGTTTGGGATGAACCTCGTAGTGGACGACCACATGTGTTGGATGACAAGGTTCCGAAAGCAGCCATCGACGAAGACAGTGGTCTAATGTGTGATGAACCTGCAGAAAGGTTCCATGTTTCCGCAGAAACAGTCAGACTGCACCTGCATGGGATAGGGAAGTCATACAAGTTAAGTAAGTGAATACCCCCACATATTGTCGGCAGCCAACAAGGAACAGCGAGGGACAGTCTGTTTGTCCCTTCTCACTCGGCACCTGAACACAACCATCTTTGATCGCTTGCTCACTGGCATACCAGACATTGGTTGCCACCCCTGATCCGGCTCCTCACATCTCAAGACCACTTTTGCACCCACGAAAGGTTACGCTCTCTCTATGGTGGAATTGTCGGCAAGTGGTGCATTACGAGCTTCTTCCACCTGGTCAGATGTTAACTGCTGACCTCTACCAGGGTGTCTACTAAAATTCCAAAATGAAATTTCGTGACTTTTTTTTTTTACCAAAGCATACAATTTCGCATTCTCAAGAACGAATTTGGGTGCGAATTAGGCCGAATTTTCATACATACGATAGAGGCATGCTTTGCTTGCGATTTGGTAGTGTCTAAAGCTGATTCATAGACAATTTTAGTGATGGATTTTGACGTTTTATAGAACAACATTTTTCAGTCTGTACTTATATTTGTACAGATTTAAAACAATCGTGACCCAAAAGCTAAATTTCCTGACTTTTTCTTGACTTTCATGACCGTTTTTTGATTTCATGACTTTCGTTACTGATAGACACCGTGTCTACTTTCTCCGTAGTTGCAAAGGGTGCATATTTATTCACTCATACAAAGTAACGACTAATGAAATCAAGGATTTCTTTTTACACGTCTGTCAGCTTTAATTGATGAATGAACGAATGGACACTTATTATTACTAAACAATAGTACAATTAATGATTTCATACTATTAGAAACAGCAACTTTCCTGTGTTTGATCCCTCAGGATGATATACATTCCGCAATAAAAGGTACTTATGTGGCAGTTGTGAATACAAACAAACTGGAGGTATTAGAAGACAGTTAAGCTTCAAAGCCTCGAGAAGCCTTTAACAGACTATGAGGAGGGCACGGTTTGGTCATATATCATTGTTGATCATTTTAACACATTTGTCGAACTTTCTTTTAATATTACGTGAGATGTGAGCAGTGGCTTTAATCAAATACAGAATTATCGTTCCACTTGTTGGTTTATGCAAACAAAAATGACATTTAAAACATACACAGAGTTTGTCTTTGCATTTTTGAAGGAATACAAAAGCAAAAGGAATGTAAATTGAAAGAAAATCATTCACGATTTCTTTTTAATTGTAATCTCTTTTTCTTTCTTATTCCTTCAAAAATCAGAAAACAAATCCATACAGATTCAAAACTGTATATTTGTATAACTTCTTGTTGTTAAGTAATAAGAACATGTGCACTCATGTCCAAAATTATTGTCGCATATCTATAAATATGTTGATGTAGGAATATAATTTGATAATGAATTCGCCCGGTATTTCTTATAACGTTAGCATGTGTATAATCGTCCAACACATGTGTGCGGCAAATTTCATATCAAAACAGCAGTAAATAAGAACAATAAAACGAAAATAAAAACTTTCTTGTCCATTTAGCAATATTTTGTTTTACTCATTCTAATTTTCGTATTTATAATTCCTTTTCCTACAAAATTTACCACAAATATACATTTCCCGATTATACACATAGTATCATTATTAAAAGTACCCTGCAGAATCATTATCAATTTATATTCTTACAAGAAGACAGTTATAGATATGCGACAATCATTTTGGACATGAGTGTACATGCATTTATATGCATTTACTACCGTCACATGCTCCATACTCTCTTGAAAAAAAAAAAAAAAAATTAACAGCATGCTATTTACGTTATCATCATCATCATAGGTATTCTGCCCCTACTGCCAAGTTACTTGCAGCGGCTGAGAAGCTTCCATGCTCCACGGTCCTCCGCTAACCTCTTCGTCTTCACGTATGATCTTTCTGTTTTTATATTTACGTATACGGTCACATATTGCCCGTAATAACCAGTATTTAAAATATATATATAAAACAGAATCTCAAGGAGAGGAAAATAATTCAATTAGACTGTACCGGCACAGGATGGAACCCTTGATCCGCGATGGCTCAACGGTAGGGCGCACACCTTTCCGTGTGGAGACCCTGGTTAGATCTCAACTTCCGCCAACCGGGCTTTGTGGTGTATGCATGGGTCTTCTCGAGGTTCTCCTGTTTCCTCTTACTTTCATCATTTTACCATTATCACCATCTCCCTTAACCTCGGTGCATAATTGTAGGACGTTAAACTAAAAAAAAAGGATAGGACCAAATGGCAAAATTTTTCTGTGGCGATGAACTTAAAGCTGGAAAGTTATTGATCAAGTGGTGACAACATTATAAAAATGTACATGTTGGATTTCGGTAATATTCCACTTACACGTAAATCTATGTGAATTATTGTGTTTGGAAACAAAATATGAAATAATATTTTATATCACGGTCAATACCATATAGCTACGCCTTGTACAATAAAAGAAACGCGTAATATTTGCAAGTGAACGCAAACAGATGAAATAGTCGAAAAGGGAGAAAGGAGAATTTCAAGAAATCTCACGAATTCGATGTTGTTGACAACGAACTGTACTCTTCTGAGATCGAAACATTAGCTCTTTGTACCACAGGTGAGCCCCGTATACGCTCATTGCACATTTCAGTATGTTTGGGTTGACATTCCTACTTTGAAATCGCGAGTTCTAGAGTTCGAACTAGCCTTCGGCTAGCTGGGAGCTCCGCCCCCTTCCCTCCCCCAACATTTGCTCAGTCTACGGCCTCGTACCTCTTAAACCCACAATTCTACGAAATTTCAAGTTTCATCTATTTCACCTATCTAAAAGATAAGATTTTGTATCCCAAGGCACCCATTTAAATAACATGGGAATTTTTCATCCTTCTTTAGACCCCTTAGAAACTAAAAGTATTCACTTTTAGCATTTTTCCTGTGGGTTAGTCCCAGAAAATTTCATTATTCTAATCCTGCCGGAAGTGCCGCATTTGGGGTGTAGATGTTCCATATATAAATCACATGGGACAGTTTTTTCATCAGTTCCGCTTAAAACCACTCTGAAGTTCGAAATTTTTATTTTTGGTGCTTTACTTGGGTAACGCTAATGGAAACGTACAAGAATATCGAATTTCATGTTTTTATTTCTATGTCTAGTACCTAAAATATGAAATGATTGGTTAAAAAAAAAATAAATAACAAAGAATTTCACCCCCTTTTAGACCCCTTAAAAGTTAGAAATATTCAATTTTGGCAATTTTTCTCTTGGTTAGTCCCGAAAAGCTATAATCATGCCAAATTTAAACTTTCCTGTCAATCGGAAGTACCAGTTATTTTATGTTAGCTCATGTAGTTTTATATATACCGGTAGTTAGGACTTTTTTTTTTTTTTAAGTTTTCTTCAGTTCTCCTACCATTACAGGCTTCAGTTCTCCTACCTTTATCTAGAATTGTATTAAGTAAATAAATTATCCTTACCTCTCAAGACTTCTACCTACAACAACCTCTCGTAAGTGAACAATGTTTTCATGACGACATTGCAAGAGAACAGATATTTCTCGCAGACCGCTGACTGGCAGCCCATCCTTCTCGTGTTCCATTCGAACCTTTTTCAGTGCCACCACGCGGTCTGTCTTTGTGTCCCGTGCTCGATCTGCAAACAAAACAACAATGTTCAGTTTCCATCATCTATGTTCGTCGTAGTAGAAACAGTACAAGTATGAAAAAAAAATGTTTCTGTTATAATCTTTTTTTAATAATGTACGAGACAATATGATTCTTTGATCCACACAGATAACACTGTTTACTGCTTTATTTTTTTCTAATAAGAAAAATAAAGAAAATGTGTCAATTTTGGAAAATAGTCCATCTGCATTTTACATTATGTTTAAGAAATGCAGTGAAAGGAATGTTTCCAAAACTCTTAGATTAATGAGCTACGAGGGTTGATCGGAAAGTGAGGTTACAAAGCTTGCAGTGAAACGTGTATATATTATTTCATACAACCTATACAACCAACAGATTCGACACTAGTATACGAGGAGTGACCAGAAAGTAAGGTTACAAGGTCTACAGTGAAACGTGTATATATTATTTCATACAACCTATACAGCCAACAGATAATAGTACACACAGTATGTTACTTTTCGACATAGTCTCAATATCGGTTGAGGCACTTGTCGCATCGTGGAATGAGTTTGACGATTCTTTCTGGTAAAAATCCTATCTTCGTATTGGTTGAACAGATTGTGTAGAAATCATCGGGGACAAACTTTCCGGTACTGCAGAATATCGTGCACAATGTGACGAACGCTTCCGAACGACATTCCCAATTTTGCCATTAGATGCCATAACGTGATACTCCTATTGTCCTGAATCAACTCTTCCACGCGAGCTGTGTTCAAAGCTGTTGATGCCGTGCTGGGTCGGCAACTGCGCTCCTCGTCGGTGACGTTTTCTCTACTAGTCTCAAACTTACAACATCATTCTGAGTCATGTTGACGAGACAATTACAGTCTTTCTGTAAACCTCTACCAGCTACCGGTGAATTTCAGTCGCAGTTACATATTTCGTCCACAGAAATCGAATAACTGAGCGGACTTCTGCGCGAGACCAGCTTTTCAAACGAGTCGTCATTTGTGTTTACGTACAACTAGCGCTGTAGGTGTCTGAAACTGCACAGTTGCTAACTCCATGTATTAAAATTATCGCAAACTCTTCACTCCTCCATAACAGACGAAACTCCAGAAATATCGGCCTTCTAATCTTAGTTTCTGATCCTCCCTCGTACAAAGAATATTTAGAAAAAACAAATTGTAGTATTTACTTTTTAAAAAATAAATTAAACATTTTATACATAAGAAATAACTTAGTTTTGAACTATGTTTATCTATGTTTAAAAGTTGGGTTGTATCGGCGCACATGATTTTAGAAAGAGAGAGGTGGAAGAGCGGAAGCTATACCGCAGCTCCCTCTATAAAATCCGTTGCGCCGATACGTCTTAACTCTGAAACATGGTTATTTAGATAGACAATGTACTAGTTCCTCTAAGATTTCTTTAACCGTCTTTACTATCTCATGTTTTCGAGCAAGGCAGCCTCAATTTTTTTTAAGATTTCGATATCTTGTAACTTTGAAACAACTCGCTTTTCTCCTTATATTCATATGGACTTTTTTTTATTGTTTAGGTATAAGGATTTCATCAATGGATTTGGGCTACATAATAAATGTAAATTGATTTATTACAATTATTGAAGTATAATCTTAACTGCTGCAAAAAGCTTTTATCTACAGCGATATACTTTCAAAAGATTTTGTAACTGTAAACCATCTCACCTAATTTAAGAGCTGCTTTAGTCATACGACTACGAGTAAGCCCATGTAGGACAAAAGAGCCAAGAACTATGCTGAAGTCCCTTTTTAACAGCGAGGCTGTGAGATGTGGACCTACAGATGAAGGTGGAATCTGAATCACCGTACTATGTTCATTTTTTTAATGCTCTCCCACCGGGAATCGAATCCAGGACCACATATTAAGAACGAACGCAAAGAACACTTACGATATTTACGAGTCTCACCCTTGTACGCAGGTATACTCAGAACAAATATAATGGCTGCGAAGTTTAGTAAACCGAGGAGGAGTAGATTACAAGTTAGAGAACTTGCTTCTTAATTGGGAGATCAATAGATTCCCATCTGATCATCCTGACAGGTGAATGTTAGAATAAGGTTACCACCTGTCCCGAATCACGGCTAAGTGAGACCTATTATATTGGGAAGGGGCTAGGGGTACCAAATTAACCAAAACACGTATAAAATATGCGAGAGATGTTTGTAAATTTCAATTCGCAATCTGCGCCTATGACTACCGAGATATAGTTCTAAAAATTTTCGTGTCAGTCGCAGAGAAATCATTGACAATAATGTTAACCTTTGCTTGTACCGATTCAATGGTTAATAACTTCTGTTTCCAACAAGCTTACACTACGAGATTCTGTTTCATGTATTTATGGTTTAAATTATTATTACAACTTTCATTCATGAATATATATACACATTTCTTTCTACTGTATTATCCTTAATAAACTGTTTCACGTAAAGTACAAAAAGTGAGAAAGCGACTGACTGGACCGGGACTCGATCCTGCGATCTCCAGCATACCGTGCCGATGCGTTAACCACTCGGAGGTCCCGGGTTCGAGTCTCGATCAAGTCAGGCACTTTTTCACTCTTTGTACGTTTTAGAATTCACATCTACTGAGGATCTGGTGTGTTAAAAAAAATCGGTTCTTTCCTTTTTCATTGATGTATGTTTCACGCAGAATTTGAGTAAGAGAAACCGGCAATCTTCACACGTTCGATAAGCGTGTCCTTTAACCTTACGAAAAGGTGGGAACCTAAGTCGGAATGGTACCTTTGAACACAGGACTTCCAGTTTCTTTCCTACTATTACTGATGCTGTTGATTCCAGTATAAACTAAACTCGCACTTACATATGAAAGTTTATTAAATGAATAAATTAACTTCAACTTACTGACTCCCATTACGTGATCAGAGATGAACATGATTCAGTCTACTAGATTACGATGCTAGACTTGAAATCTTCGGGTCTTTTAAACACAAAAGTACTAAATCTAACAGTGCAAATCTAAAAACTGAACACTACAAGGTCATCAATACTTACAAACGATTCCATATGTCCCTTCTCCAATTCGATTCAGTTTCTCGAATTCAGAAACGAACCGACAACGTCCTAGCTAGAAATTCAAGAAAAATAATTAAAAAGTCATACATATACATACACATTCTATTACTTCAATATATTTACTCTGATGCTAAATATGTAATAATTAAATTGATTACACGCAAGTCTTATAACAATAATTTCGTTAATGACTTTGACAAGTTCGAAAACATCTAAAGCTAGCTCCTATATTAACAAAAGAGTTCATGTACCAACGTTGTTACAGGAAAGGAGCAGAAAGATACAAAACATACCACGATTGAGTTTGCGACCTTTAAACTGACACCAAGAGCTAGTTTAACAAAATTTCTGCTTATTACAACCCTGCACATTAAACTATACTTGATATAGGAACATTTATGTGCCTATAAACATACGTACGATATATTATATATATATATATATATGCCAACGTTTGGGAGGTGATTCCGAACACGAAGATAATACAAGAAGTATCGACCAACCTAGTTCCACAAATGCCTCCTTTCGAAGTTGTAGGCTGCCGAAAACTTGAAATGACATGAATGAATGAATGAAAATGAAATAAATAAATAAATAAATAAATAAATAAAAAAAAAAAAAAAAAAAAAGAGAGAGAGAGAGAAAAAATAGAACTTAGGTCCATAGCTCCAAAACTATGGGATCTACCGTAGTCTAGTCAAGACTTCACTTAGGAACTAATATGTGTGCTATCCAAAAATACATGTTTCAGAATCCTAAGTTACTCACGCAACAATCTTATAGAGGGTGTTTGGATACGGGCAGATAATTTGAAGTACTTACCAACCACTTCTATAAAAATACTGTACGATATTTGAATAGGGCACATATTAGTTCCAAAGTGAACTCTTGATCCGACTACGATAGATCCCATAGTATTGGAGCTATGGATCTTTAAAGTTCAGTTTTTCATGTTTTCGGCAGCCTATAACTCCGGAAGGAAGCATTTGTGCAACCAGGTTGGTTTATATTTTTTGTCTTATCTTGGTGTTAGGAATTACCTAATTACCTCCCAAACGTTGTCTGTTGTTTTGAAACACCCCAGATATATATATTACAAAGATTTGTGAATTGCAAAAAAAAAAAAAAAAAAAAAAAAAAAAAAAAAAAAAAAAAAAAAAAAAAAAAAAAAAAAAAGAAACTTCACAATAACTTTCACCAAATACAATGAATCTAAGACGACTATCTCTATAGCTTGACTACTTGCTAATTTGTCCTCACATACAAAGAGCTACGGATATCCAGGGTGGCCAAAAGGTAGGTATACAGTACCGTACTGATCAGCTCATTGCATTTTACATCGTTTCTTATTGTTATTCATCAGACAGACAAAGTTTCTTTATTATTTGTTCTTAATGTGTTTTTACTTACATCTTAAGCTTAGAAGAGCCGAAGCAAATAAACCCAGAAACTAGAGTGTTATACTTGATCAATGCAAGGGTGTATACCTACTTTTGGGCCAACACCCCTATGTAGTATATTTTCTGAGGGGACCAAGGCTAACCAATTGGAGATTACACTGCATTCTACAGATAATACAGACATTGTAAGTAATAATATAATTACGACAAAGCCTATATGAAAGAGTCCTTTGGGCAGGCCAAGAAAATGGAATAATAATATGAGAATGGATAATGCAAGGTGGCATACAACTATCTTAAGCACACGATAAAATTACTGGCAAACTTACTCTGCAGTATGAGGGTATATGAAACCGTACAGTTAGTTAAGCTATTAGCAATTCTAAGCAACTAAAAACTAATGTAAAATTAACATTCTTTACAATATTAGATAGCTATGCGTTAAGTTTGTACTCGTCATCAAACAGGCATTCAAAATCCATCATTCAAAAGGAAGGCAGTTATATCTGACAATCATTTTTCTCTCTCTTTCGTTTTAGCTTAAATTGCAGTTTCATTTGAATATGGTTGCTAAGAAATAAGGGTTTTTAGGTCAATTACAGATCTCCAATAAATATAGAAAAATATCTTGCGGATTGTAAAATCTACTTTCTTAATAGCTCGTCTACGCTGGAATTTATCAGGCTGTACGTGAATACGATGACACTTGTATTGGTATAACTAAAATCTTGAGACGTGAATAAAAGAGCGTATGGTTTTGAGTCATTCTATATAATAATTAAAAACACAACATTGAATTGCATCAACATTACCTAAACAAAGACTACGATTTTGTTATTAATAGTTTTATTCAAAAAAAGTATCAGGATCACATAAAATATTTTTGTCGTTCTGTCGAAGGAGTTATACAGCAGCAACAACTGTGTATTATTTAGATTTGGCAATAATCCATTCGACGCAATTACAATGAAATCTTTTAAGTTTTACGTCCCAGGTCTGGCTGGTAGGCTAAAGGAGATAGTGATGATGAGAAATGAATGAAATGAGGGAATGAAGAAAGTGGGAGGAAACGGGAGAACCCCGAAAAAACCCACGCTCACAGTGTTTGTCCACCACAAACCTTGCGAGCTGGAATCGAACCAGGGACCCCACGCACCAGAGGTGAACACTCTACCATTGAGTCACCACGGTCCCACGTTATACATTTTGTATTTGGATTTATATGTATCGATCATTACTTCAATTTTATTACTAGTAACATCTAATAACTGTAATAAGTTTATTACAGTTATTATCAATATTTTCTTGGTAAAAGGTATGGGTTTCTATATTTAAATCTGAAATTATACTAAAAAAAAAAAAAAAAAAAAAAAAAAAAAAAAAAAAAACTAAAGAACCAGTTCCACGTTTTGAAAAGTTACCTGTGCTATTAACTGCTGGCAAGCTTCCTTGAACTCAACCCTTTCTATTAGAAGACATGTGTTATCTACTTCCGGTTTTCGACGATCGACTCACAAAGGAAGCCGTAAACTCATGAAATAACTCAAAAATAAATTTTCAAGGCGTAGCATCCGTAAGTATTCTGTTTATGCAATAAAAATACTTTCTTCAGTGTGGCATCAAGTACGCATTTGCGCACATCAATATGACTGAAGTCAAAGCTGCTATCGACATAAATAATGACGTAAAAAATTACAGTTTTAACAATATTTAATAATATTGTGTCACGACTGATCTGACAAGATTATTTGCGTGGAAATTAAGTGGAGGATCTGTTGTTAAAATATAAATGATTTATATATAGTCACGGACTTGACTTATATAAAATATTTGTTTATGTTCAAAAATTTGGTCTGGAATAACGTATTAATGAATTTCCTTAAGTTTGAGATGCCTGTTCGCTTGCCTTGATACAGCAATATCGATCACAATAAATAACTAAAACAACTAGAAGAGAATGGTGTTTAATTATTTATGATACACGCTTTTATCTTTTGGAACAACAGAAGCTGACGAAGTCTAAAATCATTGGACTAGCAGAAACTCTCATCCAGCTTTCTTTTTTTGGCGGACGGATGTTCTAGCATCCTCGAACAAAATACGACGTATGGTTAAAAAATATGGTGCACTTAGCTAAACGTAGAATCCATGAGTGGCAGCATTTCTGGAAGGCTTCTTTTGGAAGGGCGTTTAGCTGCTCTGTCGTGGCTCTCTCAATGTTAGGAATGGGTCAAAATGTTTTCCTTTAAGCACGGTTGTAACTTTTGGGAAGAGCCAGAAGTCGTCAAAATGTTTTCCTTTAAGCACGGTTTTAATTTTTGAGAAAAGCCAGAAGCCGTGGCATATTATATCTGGAGAGTACGGTGGATGTGGTCAGACAGGAATATTTCTTTTTTGGCCAAAAATTCCTGTTCGTCAGTCAAAAGTTGGGGAACGAATTTCGCACTCACTCTTATCATTTCCAAATCGGTGGTTAAAATGCTTTGCACGGACCCGTACGAGATGTTTAGTTCTTTTTCAAAGCTCTCGAATAATTATTCGCCTGTTTGATCGAACAATTTTTGCCACTTTTTGAACGTTTTCTTCATTTTTGAGGTTAATGGATGTCCCGAAAGTTGTTCGTCTTCTACCGACACATTTCCGCTTTCAAATCGTTCATACCACTTATAAAAATCTTAGCATTATCGCCAAACACCAATTTTAACATTTCATGAGTTTCTTTGGTACTTTTTTGCTACTTGAAACAGAACTTAATGTTCACGCGTTGTTCGAAGTCCATGATGTGCGACAGAGACGACAAACAATCTCACTCTAGCGGTTCTGAACGCTGACTGACAAGTCAGAACGTGTTCCAACTTGACGCTGCCTGTTACAAGGGATCAGGCTATTGGACAAATTACATCAAATGGTTGTAGCGTCAACAGCAGTTGCTGCTATATATATATAAACGTATTTTTTGATCTCCCACCTTGTACCCACAATAATGAATAATGCACTGCCTCCAACAACTGCTAGCAGAAGGCTGGTCAATCAGGCCTTGAGAAATAGATATTCGTCGGTAGATGAGAGATCGGAGTTTGAATCTCCGCTATCCTAACGATCAAATTTTGTATTGTTCCAATATGAGAAAAGGAATTACTACGAAAGTGTCATCCATGCTATCCTACTCACCTATTTCCTAACATCAGAATATACAACTGTTTTAGTCAGGATTTATATATATATATATATACATATTCTTCTTTTAATGAAATATTATATGTTTGTAGGGTGTGAAATTCTAAAATTAGTTAAAAGTTAGTAAAAAAGAAAGTAATAGCGGATTGCAGTCATGCTTCGGTGTGGTAAATTACAGACTAAACTAATGAGTATAATACATTTTACAAACAAGCTTCTACACATTTTTATTTAGACTGATTTAAGGGACTAGCATTCCATCTAAATAGCGAAGCGAATCAAAGCTACATTTAGTTATCATATTAGCGCACCACATCCTGTTCGGGAATGTCCATTGGTTTCCCAGTTAAAAAAGACGTAAGGACTCCCCGCCGGGTTACTGGAGCTGAAGGATCTGGTCCCGCTTCGCCCGCCCCCTTGTCATCCATGGCTGCGCCGTTCGGATCCCTTCCTGGAACATACCACTTCATCAGCCTGGAACACAATACCATCAGAAATGGCCACTTAAGCAACTACTGCTACACAACAGCGATTTTAACTTAAACTACGATTAAATAAAATAAAATAAAATAAAATAAAAATAAAAACCAAAAGGAAAAAAAAAACAGAAAAAGGAAATAAACCAACTGAATAGAACTCAATTTAAACTGACTCAGTACGAAAACCAATATTAAAGAATTCATTTACTGTAATTTTACTCAAAAATCTAGAAAAAAAAAAAAAAAAAAAAAACTTATGAATTCATGTCTTGTACCATGGGCAGTGATTTCGCTTCAAACTGTGGAAGAGGATAAAGGTCAAAAGATTTTTGAAATAGTACCTACATCTCTGCGCTGTTTGCAAAATTACATTATTACCAAATCTAATAAAAAGAAAAACAAACATATGACTTCTTATATTCTCATTATAATAACTAATTCAATACTACTAACCAAATGATACTGTAAGGTTATTTATACATTGCTCTAAAATCCTTTTATTGATTCCATAATCGACTATTTTTAATAGGAAAATAAAATAGCCCTGGTGTAAGCCATGAATGTTGAAACTATGTTTCGTAGGTTATAGCTGAAATGCAACATGAAACGAAACGAAACTGTCTTAGTTCTTATTAGCACTAGCGAATAGGGAATAATCACCACACCAGATAAATAATAACTTTCCTCTTGATTGTACTGCTTGAAGATGCTGCAAAGTTAATGCATTCTAAATATGGTCTGGATAAAAACTGCGTTCAATAATCCCCCGGAAAGCTGCTCATGATTTTATCTATATACGAAGTTCTTTTGGAAAGTAAGTTTCGTTTTGTAATAAAAAATGAAATCCAGTACAGATAAAGAACTCAATGTATTGCACAAAAATCAATAACACTACACTACTTTTCCACATAGTTTCCGTAATTTTCCAGGCATATTTCATAACGTGGTATATGTTTATGTATTTCTGCGTCATAGAATGTTGCCGCCTGTGTTGTCAACCATGTGGTAACATGTTCTTTTAAATCTTCATCGTTGTTGAAGCGTTTACCACCAAGGAAAGACTTCAGATGCAGAAAGAGATGGAAGTCGCTAGAAGCGAAGTCGGGACTGAACGGAAGATGACCAAAAATGTCCCAGCCAAAGCTTTCAAGGAGTGGTTTGGTCATATTCACAGTGTGTGGTCGGGTGTTGTTGCGAATGTACGCAACGCCTTTGAAGAGCATTCCTCTGAGCTTGTTCTGTATCGCACGGCGTAGTTTCTTAAGCGTCTCGCAATAAACATCTTTATTGATTGTTGCACTTCGTGGTAAAAATTCAATCAGTAAAATGCCTTATCTGTCCCAAACACTGTGCACGTGACTTTTCTGCTTTAACCTTTGTTGGGGACGAAATGTGCCTCCATTCCATGGATTGCAGTTTCGTTTCAGGGGTGTCATAAGCAACCCCCGTGACTACCTGCAATCTCGCATCATAATGATAACGTGTCAGAAAATCAAAAGTGCACTCTCTATCTTTTTTCTTTTTCTTTTCTTTTTTTTTTTTTTTTTTTGTGTGTGTGTTTTTCAGTAAGAAGTTTAGGCAGCCAACTTGCACAAAGTTCACGAAAACCCAGTTTTTCAGTAACAATCTCGTAAAGTACTGTTTGTGAAATTTGTGGAAATTCAAGACTAAGAGTATTAATCGTAAACCTACGGTTGTTCTTAATCCTTTCTTCGACTGCACTCACCAGTTCATCAGAAACATCAGATGGACGCCTACATCGTTCTTCCGTCATGCATTTGATCACTCCCTCCCTTAAATTGCCGGACCCCTCTTCTCACCATTGATGCACTCATTGCATTTTCTCCGTAAGCCTCGTAGATTTGTCGATGAAGGTCACTTGGTTTTACGTTCTTCGCATTCACAAAACGAATCACAGATCTAACTTCACAAGTGGCGGGATTGTTAATCAACGCTGCCATTACAAACAATCACTACGAACTACACACAACACAGAGCGATCTCAAAATGTCGTCATTTCGTTCTGCCTGGACCAGAGTAACTAGTGCGCATGAGCGGAACTGCGATGATAGCGCTGCCGCGGACAAATATCGAAACGGAACTTATTTTACGAACTTCTTATCGTATCTTGTAATCTCAAACCTATTAGAGGAACACAAACTACATATCCCAAAATATATTTTCATTTCTTTATCCACTTTCTTATTTTTTTTCCTATATATGAATTTCAGTTTCATGAAAAGAATCAAAATCCAATATAAAAAAAGTTCACGTATATTTTCACAGAATATAATAATCTCCAAAACTATGCAGGTTCAAATTACTATTAACATTAGTTCCTTTATACTATCAATAAACAACTATAGATATACCGCATTGACTTGACACCTAGTCTTTCGTTCCAAGCGCTGCTATCGGCTGAAGGAATTCCACTCCCTTTCGTTGTCCATAGAACATGGCTCTCTCGCTTAGCTACAGCTGAACCCTTGTTGGCTCAACGCGTGGGTGTAACCTTTAGTTCGAATTTTTGCCACGGATCAAACCATTTTGGCAGCACTAACGAACACGTTACGTGTTAAGTCCATTTGTAAGATTGCTTCTAGATGAATGAGTCTTATCTATTTAAGTATGTACTTTGAAACCATTTACAATTTTATTTTATTTAAGGTATTTCAACTATATTTCACATCAAACTTCACATTATAATACGTATAAATTAAATGCAAAAATTTGTTTAGTGACCGATTTTTATCCTTTTTATCAAATTATTTCGTTAAGATTTTATAGAAATGAAATGAAATAAATAATACTATGTACACAGCGTCTCCATTAGCAAAGCATAATTAGCCCTCATAATAAGTTAGCGACTCCGTAGGTTTTCAACCAATAATTTAAGCGATGAAGAAAAAATCCTAAGATATTTTAATAAAAATATTAAGAAGGCATCTTTCTAAACCACATTTCTTCAGTGGCGATGAAGAAATATTGTGGGTCGCCTTAAGCACATACACAGAATAGCGATTTTGGTACAATTAGTCCACGAATTAAGGAAGAAAGAAAACAATCAGAAACAATTTTTAATTGTATATATGTATTCTTGCCAAAAATGCTACAGTGGCAACAGAAAAGTTTTCATACAGTGTATTTTTGTTATAGCTCGTCCTGAGGAATCTTCAGTATCCTAAAGGATCTCGTAATTACTTACTCAGCACTTACAGCTTCGATGTCATTTTAGACTCAAGATGGTGTTTTCATGCAATTAAAATATTATATGCGATTTGACTAAAAAATGTTGAAATGAGTTACCGTTATGTAACGATTTAAATAGGCAGTTCACGTAATTTCGTGTCAATTGTCAACGGAAGTGCACGGTTCCAAAAGGGGGCCGCGGTGGCTCAGTGGTAGAGCGTTCACCTCTGGTGCTTGGGGTCCCGGGTTCGATCCCAGCCCCCGCCAAGTGAACTTTGTGGTGGACAAACACCGTGTGCGTGGGTTTTCTCGGGGTTCTTCCGTTTCCTCCCACTTTCTTCATTCCACTATTTCATTCATTACTCATCATCACCGTCTCCTTTAGCCTAACCGGCATAATCGTGGGACGTAAAACTCAAAGATTTCATTTCATTTCATTTCATTTTTACGGTTCCAAAAATCATACGTCTCTCTGCTAGGTAAAGAAAGTCTATATAGGCTGGTGTATGCTTCACTTTATGTTTATGGAGGAAATCATTGTTAAGAATAGACAAAATTTCCGTAACATAAAATAATCATACTTTTTCTCACAGCTAGTCTTTCTTTTATGTTGTTTTCTTTATATTCTGCAGCAATTTTGTGAAATTTACATGCTAATTTACTCACAAAAATTCCAAAATTAGACGTAAGCGTTTTGTCTTCATAAAGTGATTACGTCATTTATCTGATGGACATCTTGAATACAAATGTCTCTATTACTTTTTTTATTTCATTTTATTTTTTTAAAATTTATTATTATTATTATTATTTTATTTTATTTTATTTTATTTTTTTTTTTTTTTTTTTGTCTTATGGCTGCTACCAATAGAAAGAAGTTTCTGCTCCACGTCAGAAACTGATCTTTTTGTGTTGACTTCACTTCAAAATATCGTTAGATTTTTAAATATCAACATTTTGATGCAACAAAAAAATTATTTTCACGTTTTTTTCCTTTTCTTTTTTAATATGACGATGTAACGAAACATAGATCAGGAAAACATATATTCTGAATTGTAATGTTTAAAAGACAACCTTCACATTAAACTCGTTAACATAAGAACAAGAATATTTTGTATATCCCCTTTTTTTTGTTATTTTTCGGTTTAATAGTTAAGCTTTTCCAAACTTTTTTTTTTTTTCAAAGTCCTTCGTCCACTCATTTTCTGACGAAAGAGTGATGAAAACACCAGCCACGGTTGGCAAAAACCATTTTTTTTTTCTTGAGAGAAAAGATCCTTTTGGTTTAAACCTGTACTTTTGGATTTAAACCAGGATATATTTTTTTTTTTTTTTTTTGTTTAAATAATTTGCTCTATGTATTTATATTACATATGGACAGAAATAAGTTTGTTTCGCCTTAGTCTTATTATGCAACAACGAGGTTATGCTGGAAGGGGTCACATAAGTTTAAAACGGAAGCCAAACCGCTTCACGGCTTACATCCGAGAGAAATTGTCCTCCATTCGGACTCGACATTGGGACTGATTGGTCACAAATGCGATGAGTGCCGACTCACTCACGAAGGACTCCTGATTAAAGTACGTTGTACTTATCTTTACATACTTGTTAATACAATTGTCAAGAACATTTCAGGACAAAAAGATAAACAATTGCACAAGTGAAACCATTATATATAATTATACATAAATCGGAAACTCCCGCCTTAGCCATTCGGAAAATCCTGCTATTATTTTAAGTGCAAAGCAGTTATTGCTTTGCAAGTAAAATTTTAAGGTCAACGTATCATGATCAGTACGCTAAAACTGAGGTATTAAATTACAAATTTAGTATGTAGATATCATTCAATAAAATTAACACAAAGTCCACTTCAAGCTAATGTTGGTAGCTACGTAGGCAGTCGGTAAATTTTGCCAATTTCTATCAATATAATTAAGCAACCCTGGCTTCTTTATAAAACAACAGGAATTCAGGCAAGCAGAAATATAAAATTTGATTTCGTTTCGTATGTTTCGGGTTAACATCCTTACGTAATACCACGGTTATCAAGGTGATTTTCACTTAAAGTGATATCTGAGCTGCTACTTGCTTTACAGTTGAAAGAAGTTCGACCGAGAATTGAACATGGGACGCCTTGATTAAAAGGTGAAAAGGAGATAAAACCAATGCAGATGATTTGATATGTAGAAACGTCACCATGAAGTTCACACGACTAAAGCATTTTTTCTTTTTGCATTGTTTTGTTTATACCAATCTTTTTTTTTTTTTTTTTTAAATTATGTGACTTCCGCAAAACTTTAACACATTTCACATCTCACAAAATATTTTATACCAATTCCTGGCAGACGCCATAACATGGAAAAAAGAAAACTCCGATTTACGCCTACAATTATGCCGTGCAGGCTAAAGCAGACAGATGATTAATGTAAGTGAATGATTATGAAATTATCGGTGGAAAGAGAATGTAGAAGGACCTCGACACCCACCGACACGATGTTGTCCACCACAAACTCACACGGCCTGGAACCAAACCAGAAACCTCTTAGTCCAGAGATGAGCGCTCTGTCACTGAGTTACCGTCTCTTCTCCCAAATATTTACAATTTTACACGTTAGTATAATATTAGCCACTCAGGATAGAACCTTTCGTCTAAAGCGTTTAGCTCAAAATTGAAAGAGAGACGAGTACGACACCGCTCATTCATCTTATTTGACTAGACACTTAAATGTTCGCATTGGCTATAAGAAGTTTTCACACACATGGAGAAACCGATGAACAATACTACCATATCCACACGTCCGCAACAATTCTCAAGATACTTTTCATAAGTTCATCCGTATTATGAAAATTCTTTTTTTTTTTTTAATTTATTTGATTTTTAGCGTCCCTTTCAGCACTGAGGCTATATGGAACGTGGACTTATAGGTAAACGTAAGATCCGAACCACATGAGCTCCTGCCGGGAATCGAACGAGCGCTTCCCACGCCAAAGGTGCACGCGTCAACCACTTAGTCACAAGGGAGCTCTAATCCTCTTTTAAGAAATGAGAATTTAGAACAATCATCTCTTCAAGAGATGATCCATACGATGGACTTCTACAAAATACACCTCAGATTTCAAAAATTCCGCACATGACAAAGTCAAACTTGTTGAAGCCAGGCAAAACATTTCACACATCTCCTTCGCTTAGTTCAGCAGCTGCCGAGGTGGTACTGTCGGCGTGTCGAAGTATTTTAACTGATAATGTCGAAATGATATATTATCCAATATGTCGTCCGAATAAAATTAATTTACTAGCAATATTCCCGGATCTACAAATATGAAAGTTTCGCTTACGGTTAATTAACAGATCACAAAATAAAATTTACGAAATTAAATATGGTGCTATGAACTGAACAAGAAGTGCTTAACTTACAAAAAATAAAAACAACTGAAATATGAACATGGTAAAGAAAAGACATAAAGAAACAGAAGGAAAGCGTGCATATTTTTACATTTATACGCACACTCGACACAGTTTGTCAGTTTGTAATCTGTGCTCGGAAATTATGTGCCGTTAACTAATAAACAGTGGCAATACTATTGCGTTTTAACAACAAAACTGAAGCGTGTCACTACAAAAGCCCTACCTGCGCATTTCTGTTTTTATTTTCTTATCCAGCCTGTTTGTGAAAAGAAAAGAAACGAGCATTATATACTGAAAGCGTACTGTAATTTACAGCTACAGCTACATGACGAGTAATAAACATACAACTGTCATAATGTATTTCATGTTGTATAAGATAACCAAGAAAGTTGTGTTGCTTTTTCACCCACCACCTTCGAACATCGATATGTCACCTAAGACGTACCTGGAAGATCAAAAGTAGTCCCCCATCAGCATCGACGACTTTCTGCCAACGTTCTGGAAGGCCATGGATTCCATCGTGGTAGAACTTGGTGGGCCGTGAAGTGAAGAAGATATCAAGTGCATTTTGCACCTCTACTAGCGATTTGAACTGGCGTCCTCTAAGGTGATTGTCCAAGGAATGGGACAGGTGATAATCGGACGTTGCAATGTCCGGGGAGTCGGGCAGATGCAATAGTGTTTCCCATCCAAGGCGCAGAATGGTGTCCCGGGTCATCCTAGTAATGTGAGGCTTAGCGGTGTCATGTAACAGGAGAACCCCTTTGCGATTCAGCAGTGCTGGCTACAGAGTTTTGCGTTTTTCTTGAACACGGCTCAACTGCTGACAGCAGTTCGCGAACAGTCCACCAAACCCACAGGAGGACCTACTTCTGGTGCACTGCTGGTTTCAGCTGTTTTGGAACCGGTTCATGGGATTATAACCAATGATGACGGCTCAGTGGAGCTTCGTACAGGACCCACTTCTCATCACATGTCAACACCCTGTCCAGAAATGGCTCCTTTCTCAGACGAGGCAGCAAAGAAACACAGGCGTCGACGCTGCTCGCGTTGTCTTCTGACCCGGAGTCAATTCATGTGAGACCAATCGACCCAACTTATAGTGCTTCTCAAGTTGATGGAGGTGCTGTCGAATGGTTTCTCCATTCACACTGAATTGTAGTCCCAGTTCCTCACAACTCTGGTCACTGTTCGCCTTAGCTGCTGCCTAAAGATCTTCATTTTGTACATATGTTGGCCTTCCGGTATGTGATGCGTCATCGAGTGTTTCGTCACCGCCCTTAAGCTTGTTAAACCACCGCTGCACTGTCCACGTACTCACGACACCCTCACCAAAGGCCTGGCATATTTTCCGTCCCGCTGCAGCGGCGTTTAACCCCAATTTGAACTCGTGCAGCACACATGCTCTTAAGACGCTCTGTGGAGGTCTCATGTTCACTCTGTCTTTACACAAGTTCACAGTGAACTGGCACAACCAGGTAGTATGTTGGATATACCAACACCAACAACTGACCTTCGCCTTATCTCCATTCGTATTCAATTCACGGGTGAGGACAAATTGAACACAGACCTCCACAAAAAGCGACAAAACTTTCTTGGTTACCTTTATACTACTTACATCTGTAAGCCCTGTTTTCAAATTTGCTAATTATAAAAATAGGTATAAATTTTTGAGGAGACAATAGGCTTTCAATGTTATATATGCAGTGTGCATTGAAATCTATTGGAAACAGTCAGTTTTGAAAGACGAAAGCTATCTTCAAGAACGAGTAATCTCGGATTCGATTCTCGGTATATGTACGGAGCTTTCGATGTTTATTCAACATCGTTAGGATTTTAGGAACTATATAAATTACGAGGTGACTACCTTCATTCTAGAGAGCTAGAAATAGCGAATACTGGAGCCGATATGCTGAACTACGTTACCAAACGATGGAAATATTAGGCCGACCTAGAGCTTCGGAGTCTAGTTTAGATATACGTACAGAAAAGATAATTTTAAAGGCATAAAAGGATTTCCAATACATTACCAAACGTTTGTTCTATTAAACATCTCTCAAGACGACATACGAACTTATTTCTTTTTAACACGTATTGACATATTTAGTTATAAAGAAGTATGCTGTTCCGGTTTATGCGGTCAATTCAATTACAACTCTTCTACTTGATCCTTGCTTTTGTTTCTATTACACATTTGAAGTAAATTCGTCTTTTGATTTCAAATATTTTCCATAGACCAAAATAGACTAACGAAAAGAAAACTATGAAAGAAAATAAACTACCAATAAAATCTTTAGAACTGAACTTATTAATAAACTAACGTAAAGAAATCTATAGAATAAAACAGACTATGAAAGAAAATTAACGTAAGTTGCCTAATCCATAGATTTCTTTACGCTAATTTTCTTTCAAGTAAATAGCCTTTTTCGTACATTTCACAGAAGATGCATATGTCTAAATTTTCATCGAATCAAAAAATGGAAGGAAGATGCGAACATAAAAAATTCGCAAGTTATTACAGCCAGAGGACTAATCAGCATTTGAAATATGGCAATTTACAAATATCTGCCCTCATGGGACATGCATGTGAGTGTTAAAACTAGTATGATCTTACGTTCTTTAAACAGCTACACATGTTTTTTTTAATATCAAATTGACAATTAATGCAAACGTAATATAGGAACATACGCGCTTAGTAATGCCAGAGCATCTTCTGGTTATTCCTTACTAAGAAGAAAAAAGTAACATACTTCACCTCAAACCTTACTCTCATTTTTGGTCAATATAAATTAGAAATAAATCAACACAGAAAAAGGACTGCACAAAGGTCAGCAGTCGTCTTCGTTTGGCATTCATCGCAAAGTAATAGATCGTATACCAAACACGCTAACAACGGTAAAGCAATAAATACCAAAAGTTATCTTCAATAATTATCAGTGTAATAAAAAATTCTTGTAGTTGGTATTTAAAAAATAAGTCAACGTTACATTTCATACACTGCTGCCATCATATCCCAGAAAATGATTCAACTTTTTGTCATATGGGCGTAATGCACCTTACTTCGTAATACTTAACTTACCGGTACAACTGTTTATAATAATTTGTAAATGTAGCCACTATTTATTATTTACTGCGTCTAATATTTAATGTGTTGTGTCTCAGTGTTTTCTGTCACTTTCATCACTAGATCAGGGCAACTGACGTGCAACCTAACTTCTCAGAACTTCATCCTGCATCGTTTCGTGTGCACGGTTAATAATGATGAAGTTTTAGTGATACTTCGTAATAAGTTGGCAAAGTATTTACTATATAATATAAAACATTAATATGTTTTGGACAAAGCTACACTAAAAGAATTAAAGTTTTCCTGGCGATGTGATTTTAGTTAAGTGTTTTCGGGCTATCAAGCAGGCGAAGATGTTGAAATCTGACGTTTCAACAGAGATAAAGGTTTCACCTCAGCCCTATCTGGTCGGCCCTTTTCAGGAACAAAAAAAAGACATTCAACAAAGCCATTTCTCGTAGCCACAACAACAGGCAATCAGAAGCCATTTCTATTCCATCTGCCGATTACAAGCCCACTTTCATAGTTCTGTCCCTAAGTAGTCCTATACACATGCGCATGTCTCTGGCCGCTTCATTACAATTCCTGAAGATGAACGCGATATCTGCATTCGAAACGTCGGATGTCAATACCTTCACCTGGCTGATAGCCCGAGAAGACTTATTACAATCCCTGAAGATGAATGCGATGTCTGCATTCGAAACGTCGGATGTCAATACCTTCACCTGGCTGATAGCCCGAGAAGACTTATTACAATCCCTGAAGATGAATGCGATGTCTGCATTCGAAACGTCGGATGTCAATACCTTCACCTGGCTGATAGCCCGAGAAGACTTATTACAATCCCTGAAGATGAATGCGATGTCTGCATTCGAAACGTCGGATGTCAATATCTTCACCTGGCTGATAGCCCGAGAAGACTTATTACAATCCCTGAAGATGAATGCGATGTCTGCATTCGAAACGTCGGATGTCAATATCTTCACCTGGCTGATAGCCCGAGAAGACTTATTACAATCCCTGAAGATGAATGCGATGTCTGCATTCGAAACGTCGGATGTCAATATCTTCACCTGGCTGATAGCCCGAGAAGACTTATTACAATCCCTGAAGATGAATGCGATGTCTGCATTCGAAACGTCGGATGTCAATACCTTCACCTGGCTGATAGCCCGAGAAGACTTACTAAAAAACTACAGTAAGTTAAAGAAGTATAGGTAAACTTTACGCTCCAGCTGCGTATCGATAAATAAGGCCGCTTTAAAAAGATGTACTAGAGCAGGGTAGGGTAGGGTAGAGTAGGGTAGAGTAAGATAGGGATAGGAACGAGTTAGCTTAAGTTTAGGGAAGTTTTGATCCATTTTCATAAAATTAATAAAGTGTAATTCCTCGTTTTTGAGTGAGTATAAGCAGCTGGAGCGGGTATTGTAAAGTTAACCCGAAGTAACTATCAAAGTTTAACATATAACTACAGTTTAACGTAGATTTACGAGTATAACAGACCTTCACAAAGTGCCTGTAAGAAGTGAGCAAAATATCAACAATTATGCACACAATTACGTTAAGTCTTCCTAAAAATCTGCATCAGTTTCAGAGCAATAACACCTTGAAAAGAGGAGGAGAGACTAGTGCAGGAATTTGTAACATCATATTAAGTGATTACACAAAATAGAGCACGATCAAATTCTCTGCTGAGGACGGTCTCAGGAACCACAGAAACAGCACAGCTAATAGTACATTAAATGGAGTAAATGAAAAAAGAACGTTTACGAGTGATTATTCTAAATTTATATCTTGCATTCAGTGCATTCCTTCAGTAATTAACATGGTGTCCAAAGCTATGTGCAGTAATATTTCCGACTTCTCATACTAGTATTAGAACTTACAATCTCAACCACGTTGTATCGTATTCTGTATAACTACTAGTAGAATAAAATGAAAAGTAACTCGCTATACTACAGTAAAGTAAAGTCAATTGTTTCAAGAAACATATTTATCAACGATTAACCCTTTTACGATCTATGATACAGTTTTATACAACATAGATATACCATGGTACTTTGAGTTTTTACTCTCCAATTACATCTTTTTCGTTCGGGTTTTTTTGTTTCTCGGTCACAGAAGCATTGCAAACAATGTTTCATTTGTTTTTAGAGCTTGCGCGTAAAATGGATAGGGGCTGAGATGTCAACAGTTTGGTCTTAGAAAAAAAAAAAAAAAAAAAAAAAAGCCTGTAACAAAAGCAAGCTAAAAGGTTTAGCAGACTGCAAGAACACAAATTTCGGTGTTACACGTGACCACCAGTCACTGGAAATGTTTCTAGCTTCATCCCTTTCTTCCCCTCTCCCCTGAACAATCCTTTCTTATCTATGTTTACAAGAAGTGAAAGCCAGTGGTCTGAAATTAAAATTCTGTCACGTTGACTGAAAAAAAAAAAAAAAAAAAATCTGCCATTCTTTAGATTTGGAGTTCACAACAATGAAGTTTGAAAACAATTAGGAACGAACCATTATCCTAGGGTAAATAGTGACTTGTTAGGAAATATTTACATTACGTTTTTTTGTTTGAGAATTTATTTCTGGGACATGCGTACTACAATGGTAAATACTTTCCTGTCCTTAGTTTTCAAGATATCTTATGCCTGTTTGTGCAAGCGTTCAGCACATCTCTTAATATTTTTCAAGTAATTTTGGGATCTCTACGTTTACACAGGGCCGGTCCAAAACTTTAAAAAAGCGATTTTTTTTAAAAGAAAAATCTCCATTTCCTTTAAATGTACATTTTCTGGCATATGATACGGACATGGGAGTGGCACCGTTTGAAAGGCTGCTCTATTCTGAAAAGAAATAGAAACGAACATAATCCTAATGTAAGTAGTGATAATGCAGCAGCTGCTTGACTAAAAGTCTAAAAATCCAAGATCATAAAAGGGTTAATTATCTTCTGAGAGGAGTCCATTGTTATTAGTAATTGGAATACGTCATCCTTTAATGAGAACCCCACTGCAATGACGAAATTGTGGTTCCTACTCCGTAGTTGCAAATGTTCATACTTGTTTCATATATATATATATATATATATATATATATATATAAACAGTAGTCTCGCCTCGCACTACTAGTGGTGGTACTTGTGCAGAGGACTGACAAAATCTTTCAGTTCAACCGTCCCACGATATGCCTTTTAGGCTAAAGGGGACGATGATAAAGGCAAGAAAATGACGACGGAAGAATTAGTGGAATGAGACGGTAGGAGGAAAAGAAATTACCCCAAGAAAATCTTGTAGTAATTTCAAACATATCTATTTTTAACAATACTCGTATATAAGCATTAGTTTGTATTACCCAAAAAAATATATATATATTATTTATAGGCTTATATCAAGTAGCATCAGAAAACATTTATTGTTGTTCACAAAAGTATTTGTATTTATTTCTTTTATGTCACGTCCGTAACTAGTCATTTTGTACTTTTGCTCATCACTTTCTTTCAAGTATTGAGGAATGTCTTTCTCATCTGCGTATAAAGCGAGATCCTCTCTTGTTATTAGAAACTTGACATTCTGTGCAAAAGTTGTTACGAAGGAGCTCAAAGTAGTTTTATGTATGTGAACGTGTTGTTCATAATCGTGGATTGATCCAGTTAACACTAAGCTTTAATGAACCTTCCTGTGAACGACTATTTTAAGTATTTTAACGTATCGTATGCAATAAAGTACATCTGTATAAAATTAACTAAAAACTTGTTGGTAATTGAGCATATAAAACACATTATAATATATATATCAAAAGCTAACTGATAACCCTCCTTTTTCAAAAGAATTTTTACCCGTGCAGATTTACTTTTGGAGTACCACTAGGAAGAACTGTTCACTAGTTTCTTTCTTATTGTCTTCTAAATGATTTGCGTTAGGCGACATGAAACTATCTCACTTGGCATAGAAAAAAATTCAAGGGGGCCATCACAAGTAATTGTCGCAAAATTACTATTCTTTTAGTATTTGAGTATATATGAAAAGTAAGAAAAAACAATGAATGTCTATCTATATGTTTTATCGGGTGCTTTGTTCTATCTGTTGGTGACTCTTGGTACTTGGTACTATTTGACTGTATATGCCATACATGCGTAGATGGAGAAATGTCAATGTAAAAAGGAGCAAAAGATTTGACTAACCCTATTCTTTTTACGAGGCTTTCAATATTAAAACGCCGTTTTCTCGGAAATGCAGTTTAGCGACATTCCTTCCTATTCCCCCTTCATATATAGCGGCCGGATGTATGACATAAAAATACAGTGCAAAAATCACAAACCAATCAATGCTACACAGCCAGTAAAAAGCACGAATTCCATCTAACCAAGTCAATGCAGGGCGAAGCTGGGGCCTAAGCGGTAGCGACGGGATGCATCCGAAGGGAGCAGGCACGTCAGCGACAGTAGGTAGGCGCGTAAGTGATGGTGGTGAAAATAAGTACGTGTTGGCAATGATACACGAGTTGCAATAGCACTTGTCATGGTTTCATATTAGTAGCTCTCCACTTGTAAACTTAAAAATACAGCTCTGTATACTGTGCAGAAATACTCTGTCGGTGGAAAATGATATATAATACAGTTGTCTCTCATATGCACTCACTTATACTATCTGTCGTAAATCTCTTATAATGATTTTCCTCCTATAACCCTACACTTGTAAATCTAAAATACAGGTGTATTACTTTGCATTTAATTACATCGACTGCAGAAATTTGTTCTTTATAAATATGTCTTTTCATGCAAAGTATATTGCAGATATTTTCACTACATCCTAGGGGTCATCTTCTCTTAGTTCGAAGAAGAGTACACGTAGGACATACTAAAAATATCGGCAAAAGTTTATTTTTTATAAAAAGAAACATTCATGACATATATATATATATATATATATATATATATATATATATAGGATGGCATTTAGTATCTCCCCTAACTTGTTTCATAGTTCCAGAACCGAGTACCTTGTTTTTATCTAAATTGTGCAGAAGTACAAGGGCCCTGGGGCTTCTAACTCCCTTCGCTAGCTGTCCCTAGCTCAGCTATATTTTGTAAAATAAGTAACACACTCTAAATCTTATATGTACATGGGGGATATACTAAATATCAGCCATATATATATAAAAGCTTGTTACTTTATGCTGCCTATTATAGTTACCGATCGGAACAATAGAGATTTAATGCAATGTAAAGTCAGTTTTTATTTAATTAAATAAACACTAGTATACACTGTAAGCTGAGTAAAAATAAAATCGAATATTAATTAAGTGGATCTTCATTTAAGACGCAACAAAACTTGTATAACGGTTTCAACATTAGTTTTAATAGAACTGCCTGTGAATTTGTAGATATACACTTCTAATCTAAAATACTACAAAAAATTTGGATACTGACCGCCCCAGCTGTATGATAATCTTGTACCACTTGCTGCCACCCGTTCCGGTTTCTACACTTGTCCTTGAAATACACACATACAAACAAACAAACAAAACGCATGCACATGTACATAGCCTATAAAATCAGAAGTTGCTAATTAAACACGAGGTTTTATTGAATTAAGCCACAAGTTTTGCATAAGACTTCCCATAGCCACGTTTAAGTGGACAATTGCTAATAGGATGTTTTGCATTTGTTATGGCTTCGTTCAACTTACGCTGTACACGAGTATGAAGATCAATTCCCACATTTTAACGTATTTTTTATCTCTATCTTTACTTGTATATATATATATATAAATTGGGTTAAGTTCCAAAGTTGGGCGTCCGTTTCCAGCAAAATTTTTACAATTTACTGGAAAGATCTGGATAATTTGATCGTTTTTGTGCTTGATAATATATGAGTCTCGAAAAATCTGTTTATTTGTTATATATAAACGGCTATAAACATGGGACTATGCGGCGAGCGGAGGGAACTACTTGGCGCAAGGTAAGCGAACAGTTCCATTGTGGGAAAGAAACGAGCATTTATGTATCAACATGGCGAATGTACAAGGGCAATGAACTAACAGATTTAACATTTGTGAAGCATTACGTTGATAACGAGCAAAATCTTTTAAAAGTTTGTGAAGAGCACGGATTAATGAACCTAATAATAAATTGCACAAAGTGTGCAACGGAGATAACAGCGAAAAAACATGGCGAAAGCGGACGCCCAACTTTGGAATAAATGCCTATAAATTTTCCATATTCAAGTGTCCTTGAATATAACCTCCACATTCAATTAATTTCAATGAAACAAAAACTACAGGCCAATCTTGTCCTCACTACGCAGGTTAATTCTAAACTACATGCAATTATTTGAGCATGTATCACAATAAATCTCTACAATCGGCCAGAGGGATAACAACCTATTTCGATCGAAACAATGTTAAAATTTCGCTGATTTCTGTTAATATTAGGTTTTGCCTCCTTTATAGAAACAATAACCCTACCGTCTTCCACGGTATTATTTAAAGTAAGAAAAGTGATGCAAAATAATACTATAAAGCGGACAACAATTTGTACAGCTGCACGCACAAACTATTACATTGTCATCGAATGTTTTAGTTCTAATTGTTAACTGTGAACAGTACATGACCTTCCCATGTTAAATACAATCAACTTCAATAGAAATAAATGCCTATAAACAAATTAATTCTTGAACTCACTCGGCTAAAAAATATTACTAATGTTCACAAATAGCTTTCACCACAATAGCAGGTAGAACCGGAGAACAAAATATGTAAACAAGATCGGCATTTATACCGTCACCGTCAGTTTTTTTCAGGATTGCCAGTGTCATAGTATATCTCTTTTCTTTAGATTCTTAATAAATTTCAAAGCATGTTCCACAAACTTACGGACTTATAAGCTTAATGAGGTCATTCAATATACTTGGTAGTGAAAAACACACATTTTAAAATTCTGGTGTTTCATTCTCTAACGTAACATCGTAAAATAAATATGTAATTTCAATTATCATAACTAAAATCTAAAATTTGTGTTTCGTTGATACAAATTGCTATGAAATGAGACGCAGGCTTTGCGTCTTTATGTTATAAGAAATTTTCACGAACTCACAAGCAAAAGTTCTAATGACTTTACACTAGAAATCCTACTCTACAAACGTAAAATACAGCTTTATTATTTTACTTACTATTTAAATTAGTCAGCTGCAGAAATTTCTTCCTTTTAAACCTATCTATCGGCGCAGAATGTTCAATTTTGAAAAATGCGAAATGTGAAGTACCTAATCTTAACTTGTACCTTTTATAATGACATTAAGTATAGGCATGGGCGGCGATTAGGGGGGGCAAGAGGGGGCAGTTGCCCCCACTTTTTTGAAGTAACTACTTAACTCTTAAATTATATCATCTGTTTTTCCGTGATAGGCTAGAATTTTCATTATTCGATTTTTAAAAAGTACCAAAAAAGCTTTTTACTTGTTTTGTTTTTCTCAAGCCTGGAGGCATTGTAGAACATGTTACATATGCTTTCACGCCTTTCTGCGTCGAGACGTAGTGTGATGACGTCATCACTAAAAAAATATGACTTTTTTTATTACTTTTTGGAGGGTTTACTTTTGCACTTAGAAGATTGAAATTTTGCACACACATTCAGTGCACCCCTTAATATTTTCCAGATTATTTTCAGATTTCTGCGATAAAACAGTGGGGTCCAGATGGGCAAAAAGGTAAAAAAAGGATATATTTTTAACTAATCCCTTTTTTCGCGATTTTCCCTCCTCAGATACATGATGGAGACATGTGAATAGTACCGTTTGGAAGGCTGTTCTCTTCTAGAAAGGATGATGTACGAACTATGATCCTAGTATAAATAGGGATGTCTCAGGGAATTTTTACCTGAGATCCTTTTTTATACGGGAATCTGGATTATTGTAGAAATATTATTTTTGCCGGGCTTACTTTTGCACCTAGGAGATTTAAATTTTGCACACACATTTAGTACACCCGTTAGTATTTTTCAGATCTCTGCGTTAAAACAGGGGAGTACAGAGGGGCAAAAAAGTACAAAGAATATTTTTTAAACAAATAATCCATTTTTTCATGATTTTCCCACCTCAGGTACATAATGGAAACACGGAGTAGTACCGTTTGAAAGTATGTTCTGTTCTGAAGGGAATGAGGTACGAACAATGATCATAGTATAAGTAGGAATGTCTCAGGAAAATTTTATATTACATACGGGTCATCTGGGGCATTGTGGGAATGTTTTTAGCTCATTGGTAAACATTTTCCTGCACTTAGTTTTCAAGATAGAAGCTTGAATTTTTTATACACATTTAGTACACCTCTTCGTATTTTTCAGTTGATTTTGAGACCTGTGCCTTAACAAAGGGGGTCCAGAGGGAATCAAAGTATGAAAAAATCAGAAAAAAATCCAGATTTCCCTCAAAATTTCCCGCCTTAGCGACATGATACGAAAACGTAAATGGAACCGTTTGAAAGGTTGTTCTATTCTGAAGAGAATGAGGTACTAACCATGATCCTAGGATAGATGCTGTAGCTGATTGACTGAAATTCAATAATTTACCTTTAAAAAGCCATAATTTAAAATGGTTAATGTATATAGTTGCAATTGGAAATGTAAGGTTTTTGCATATTACTGGTTCATAGAAAAAACGGTACCATATAATATTTGTCGTTGCGTAAGATTGTATTGGTTATTTGTCTTCCCGTGGAGTTAAGACAGCTACAGGAATTGCGTTTTAATTGCAATTCAAAGGAATTAATATTACAATTGCGTCGTAGCATATGCTTGTAGTATTTACTGTCTTTCATTTTCTAAGAGTAATAACATATATTTAATAACATATATTTAGTGGAATTAAAAATGTAAGTTGTTCGTTAATCCCCAGTTTCAATACAACTTCTACAAAACAAGACTCATTATTTATAAGTATGATTAATAATATCTTTTCTATTTATTTGTTTCACAAATATGTTATTAAATAATCTGATTCACACAACTTTCCAGACAGAATTTTAAGATGTTCATGAGCAAGGAATCATGAGCAATTAAGTAAATTACTCTTGTCAATTTACTTAATTAAATATGAAACACGATATACGGTATTTTAACTGAAAAATATAGTATCCTATTAGTTATACAACCTTTCGTCAAACAAAGTGTTAGAAAGAACCAGGAACACTAACATTGATATACACATATTCAGATCATATCTTGCCCCCCCACTTTTACCGTCCAATCGCCGCCACTGAGTATAGAATTAATATATTTCTCATGCTGATAAGAAAAACAAATAAAGCTACTGTAGTAGTATATTTCACTATCATTTCCTTGCAAGAACAGTATGAAAAACCTAGGAGAAATCAATTGCCCCAAGGTGACCAGACGTCCCGTTTTAGCCGGGACAGTCCCTTTTTTCCAACCGTTGTCCCGTCTTTTCTGATTCTCGAACGGGACGCCTAAATGTCCCGTTTTTAAGTAAAAATGACCTAGGTGTCCCGTAAAATATAAATCGTCAATGCAAATTCTACTCTCTTCCGTACCAACACTCGTTGCCAAGCTTCAGCCGTGTCTACAACTTCTGAATTTTCAAATGGGAATTGAGTGTTTGTAGCTCAAGTGAGAATTCTGAGTGTTCAACTAGTTAAAAGAATTGTTGGGTAAAATTTGCAATCGGGAACTATTATTTGTTGTTTGGTATACGTAAAGTTTGAAACGATGTGCTATCACTCTTACTTGTGAATTTTGCAAATTGAGAACACTGATGAGTCCCAAAATGCAATCTGGAAGTCAGATATCCCCCCTCCCCGTAGCTGATTTGTATGCGTCCCGTTTTCGCAAGTGAAAATTCTGGTCACCTTGAATTACCCGAAAAACAAAAAAAAATCCTTTTCGCCTTCTTTTTTCATATCCTATTTTCTAGCTTGTTTACCAGTCCTAATCGTTCTAATATTTATACTTTGATCCCCTTCTGTAGCAAGCATAGGTCGACTATCGCAAATTGAAATGCTAATTTTGCGTTGTTAGAAGAAACCGTTGCAGAATGAAGCCAACGA
Organism: Thermobia domestica; assembly: GCF_964235325.1. Classification (NCBI taxonomy): domain Eukaryota; kingdom Metazoa; phylum Arthropoda; class Insecta; order Zygentoma; family Lepismatidae; genus Thermobia; species Thermobia domestica. The sequence continues at coordinate 24,003,383 of NC_137454.1, read as the reverse complement.
TACACATTGCAATTATGGCTGAATTGGTAGTACCGTGGTAGTACCATGTTAATTCAGGAACGTCTCGCACATAGAAGGTGAAGGTGTGAAGAAAGAGTGCGTGTTGCGTGGAATAGTTGTTTTCTTGTGTATTTGTGCGGAAAATAAGCTGTTTCTTAAGTTCTAAGTTTTTTCATTTTTGGAAAAGGTGCACGTAGTTAGGAATGCCAACATATAAAGGTATTAATTCATTTAGTAAGCTAAATTTTCGTTGTAGGTGTGTTTTGTTTACAAATTTGAAATCACTAGGTACCGGTTGTCAATTTTAACAAGTCATTTCGGGATATGTTTATGTTCGCATTGAAATAAATGAATTTTTAAAAAAATATAGTTGACGACTATACTCCTTTTATACACTTTTAGTATTTTATGTTGTAAAAATCTTATACTACGGAAATTTATAGCCCCAAGTAATTCGAGGAAATTCGCGTAGGGTTTGCTTTCTCCAGTTGTGAACTCAGCTGCCCCTTCTTCCGGAATACACAAACAAATTTTAAAAGTATGTAGCGGAAGATTATCTAGTACATCATACCAAATATTACATTAATAGCCCTATGTTTAGCAGAAGGGCTCTTTTCTCTAAAAAATGTTACAATTTTGGTAATTTCTGTTCACAGTCGGTTAGTTTAGGGTATGGTTGGTTAGTATAAGTTAGGTTACGTTCGGATAGTTTAGTTTATGTTATATTGGTGTAGGAGTCCCGCATAATTTTCCAAAGAATGATAGAATTTCGCTTATTTCTACTAATATTACGTTATATTAGGTTAGTTCAGGTTAGCTTACCTTAGTTTATGTTAGGTTAGGTTAGATTACGTTATGTTACGTCTAAGTACTTGCATCACTTGTTCCTTCTGTAAATTTTGTGTTTTTTACGTGCTTCTGGACCCCTTGTACTAAACATACCGCCATTAATATAGTGTCATCAGTGCTGTACATAGAAACGACAGTATTACTCGAGCAGACGATTCTACCTAATTTGCACACATTTATTTTATTTTAAAGTTTATTTTTGTAGAACATACACTAAATGAGTAGCTATTGCTAAACCACGAACCAATTTGTGCTAGGTGGCCACTAAAAAGCATGAATGTATATAACCGATTAAGGGCAGGAGCAGAGCGAGGGGTGCGTCCGTAGAGAGCAGACGCGTCAGCGACAAGGGCATACGCATAAACGAGGATAGTGGAAAAATACATAAAATATCCGCAATAATTTTCACCTTCAAAAATACTACATAATCGTAATAATTTTTACCTTTAAAATGGCTTCACTGGTTTCGCGGGTACAAGTGGCCTGCTGCGAGGAGAAATTCGTCTGTTTTGAATTTTTACTTTTCCACACTTCGCACAGTTGATTTTAGGTTTCAACATACCATGACGCTACTAAAGTTTTATAATATGACGCTCTTTATCACACAACTCTTTGTAATCAAATCGTATGTTTGCATTATATCCATCGCTAACGTCCATTGCTAACACGAACAGAACATTCCCACCGTTTATTTCCACTTTCGCATTCTTGTATCCGCCTTCCGCTTCCGTAGTTACAGTTAGAATACTTTCATACCATTTAAAATGTATTTCAATTTGGTATCTAATGACAGAAATTACTTAAATCACGTGATTTTTTAAATAAAAATCGTTGATTTAAATCGAATTCCGAAATAAATTAATTTAAAGGGAAAATAAGTAAAATCCCGTTTCTGTTCTGTTATTTCGATTATGGAAGTTAATAATCACAATACAATGAGACTCAAATGTACAGTATAGTATGAAAACAAGTGTCATACAGAGGATGATTAGGGAAAATCCCGTTTTGAACAGGTAACGGAGCAATCCTACTTTCTTCTAACATTGGGTTTGGGTTTTAAAATCGTTAACTATTCCAACGGGGAAATCACCATCGACATTTAAGACGATTTTTTTTTTTGCCTGTTTTTTTGTTCCCAGATAATAGGGCGTATTTAGAGGGGTCTTATCCTTTTTTTTTTTTTTTTTTTTTGGTATAACTTTAGGCGAAATTTATGTATTTCATGCCGCAAGCTAGTTCTGAGAAAAGTGTCATTTTGATAAATTTTTTCCTTAATACTTAATCTTTTAAATGATATCACCTATTTTTAGGTGATAGGGTAGAATCTTCATAATTCAATTAAAAAAGTACCAATAAGGCTTTTTAGTTCGTTTTCTTCAAAACCGGAGGCATTTTAGAGCATGTTACATATGCTTTCACGCCTTTCTGTGTTGAGGCATAGTGTGTGATGACATCATAAATTTAAAAAGAGATATTTTTTGTTATGCGTATTATTATTATTTTTTGGCGGGTTACGTTTTGCATTCAGAAGACTGAAATTTTGCACACTCGTTCAGTGCACCCCTTAATAATTTTCAGATGTTTTCAGATTTCTGCGTGGAAACAGCGGGCTCCAAAGGGACAAAAATGTTTTTAAAAAGGATATTTTTAACAAAAGATAGCTTTTTTCGTGATTTTCCGCCTCAGATGGAGACATATGAATGGTACCGTTTGGAAGGCTGTTCTATTCTGAAGAAAATTATGTACGTACTATGCTCTTAGGATAAATAGGGATGTATCAGGAAACTGTTACCTGAGATCCTGTTTTATACGGGAATCTGGGGTATTTGGGGTATATTATTTTTCGCTGGCTTACTTTTGCACCTACAAGATTGAAATTTTGCACATTTACTCAGTGCACCCCTCAGCATTTTTCATATCTCTATGTAATTCTGTATAATGGTTTCACTTGTGCAACTGATTAATTATCTTTTTTTCTTCTGAAATGACTCTTGACAATTATATTAACAAGTATGTAAAAATTAATACAACGTATTTTTTTATCAGGAGTCCTTCGTGAGGGAGTCGGCCGACGTATCGCATTTGTGGCCAATTAGTCCCGGTTCCGAGTTCAAATGAAGGACAATATCACTCGAATGTAAGCTGAGAAGCGGTTTGGATTCCACTTTGGGCTTATGTGACCCCTTCTAGCATAACCCAGTTGTTGCATAATAATACCAAGGCGAAAAAAACTTGTTTCTGTCCATATGTGATATAAGTACGTAGAGCAAATTATTTAAACCAAAAACCGGGTTTAAACAAAAAAAAAAAAAAAAAAAAAAACGGTTTTTTGTTTTTTTCAATAAAAATCATGATTTTTGCCAACCCTCATTCTAGGATAAATAGGGATTTCTGAGGAAATTGTTATATTACATCCGGGTCATCTGGGGCATTGTGGGAATGGTCTTAGCTCATTGTTAAATAGTTTCCTCACCCTTACTACTCAAGATAGAAGCTTGAAATTTTGTACACCCATTTAGTACTCCCCTTAGTATTTCCCAGTGGATTTTGAGATCTGTGCGTTAACACAGGGGAATCCAGATGGGATCAAAATTTAAAAAAAAAAAAGTTAAAAAATGCCGTTTACTCTCAAAATTTCCCGCTTCAGGGATATGATAGGGAAATGTGAATGTTACCGTTTCAAAAGCTGTTCTGTTCTAAAGAGAGTGATGCATGTACCATGATTCTAGGATAAATAGGGATGATGCTGTAGCTGCTTGACTGAAAGTCTATAATTTACCTTTAAAAAGAGCCATAGTTTTAAAATGTTAAGAAACATTCTTTAGGATTGATATAGGTTAACGATTGGGGATAATTCAAAATTCAACCCCAATACTTTCACTTAAATGGCATAATTAGCATTTAATACTAATTCCTAATGCTTTTTCTTCAGTTCGCGACTTGTATTATACGAGGAGAAAGATTTGATTTAAATCAAAAAGATTGATTTAAATAAAAAAAAATCAACAAATATGATTTTTTTCCACCCTGGAAACTACTTATATTCACTCTCTACTTCTTTTACGAAAAGTGTTTCACATCGTATTTAACCCATACATTTTGTTTTTGGTAGAACCGTCTGCTCGAGTGAACTCAAAACGATAATATGTACTTGTAATGACGCGCACTAGGTACCATGGTGGTTAGTGAATGTGTATGCCTACCGTAGATCCAATTTTGATTGTTTATGTATTGTTCCTGGGTTTTCTGTAAATTCTGTCCCTCTCCCCCCCTTCCAAGTCCATTAATTCCTTTGGCTTATATTTAGTATGTCCCTCAGTCTTGCACATATAAGATGTCCAGTGTTGCTTACGTCACAAAATATAATTTAGCGTGCAAAAGGGATTAGAAAACCCACAGAGCCCTTTCTTTTCTATCTTTATCACAATTTAGACAAAACAAGGTACTTGGTCCTGGAGCCATGAAACTATTGGAGGGGATACTAAATGCCATCTATTCGTTTCACAATCAAGAACTTTTCATTAATCGCCTGTCTACATAATCGCGGGAGCTGAAACGTATTACTATTACTTGTGGATGAATTCTGCGGCTTAAGTTTAGAGTTACCTTTCCAGTTCCAAACGTACAAAAGGAGGACTTAAATCATTAAAAATTGTTAGCGTAGCTTAGGTTGGGTTCGGTTAGATTAGTTTTGGTTAGGTTTCGTTCGGTTCGGCTTTACAATAGCTCAATACTTAATTCATACAGTATTGCCGAGCGAGCGATAGCGAGTGAAGGCGGTTTAGAAGCCCCGTACGGCACGTTGTTTTTTTTTTTTTTATCCTTATTACAACTCAATTTAGGGGGGGGACCAGTGTTCTAGAACCCTGCCTGTCACTTACCTTCAGAATTTCGGCTTGTACAGTTGCGCTACTTCTGTCATTGAATTTCTTACGCCCAGTCAACACACACTTCCCTACAATAATTACTCGAATCCACCACTGTTGCTGAGGACAACTTCAATTCGTGCATTATAAATGCCTGTTTATCTCTTTTTAAAGATACCACGAAACTACGAACAACAACACTTTCTCCATTGACCTTTCGAAAAATGTACCCTTCGTTGCCGCCTTTTCCCACATACATTTCTCACCCCGTACTCTTGCATTACATCGTAAATGATAAGTTCCTCCACGTTTTTTTTAATTCTCACTTCTTTCCGCACTGTGGACGTTGTGTTCGTAACTTCAGTGCTCAGTGGGACTCAGAACTTTAATGGATTTTTTCATTATTTTTGTATGTTTCTATAACTCTAGCCGAAGTGTTGCATCCATTGCATTATTCGTTTTTTTTTTTTTTTTTTGTTTTTTTTTTTTTTTTTTTTACGACTATCATGCTGCTCAAAACTCTCCGCATCCTGCAAATAGTACCAATTTCTACATATCTTTTCTCATATTAAACATAACTTTCCTGCCAAACACACACACCTAAAGATCACATGAGAACTCGTGGAGGGGTAACTCTAAACTTAAGCCAGTTCTGCTTTTGGTAGGAGGGCAGTTTTTTCTTTCCTAAAAAAATGAGGTGGCTAGAAATATTGTTACATAACAAATACCTGATTCTGTATTATGATCTTTATACCAGAATGTATGGTGTGGCTACTAAAAAATGTGTTCTTTATCTAAGACAATAGTGTGCTTTTATTGTGGGAAAACGGTGGACAGTTGGAGTCAGGGTTGGCAAAATCCATGGTTTTTATTGAAAAAACCAAAAAACCTGTTTTTTTTTTTTTTTTTTTTTTTGTTTAAACCAGGTTTTTTTGGTTTAAATCATCTGCTCTATGTATTTACATCACATATGGACAGGAATAAGTTTGTTTCACCTTGGTGTTAGTATGCAGCAGCCGGATTATGCTGGAAAGGTCACATAAGCTTAAGGCGGAATCCAAATCGTTTCTCGACTTACATCCGAAACAAATTGCCCTCCATTTGAACTCGGAACCGGGAATAATTGGTCACAAATGCGATACGTCTGCCGACTCACTCACAAAGAACTCATGATACGTTGTACTGATCTTTACATACTTTTTAATATAATTCTCAAGTGTCATTTCAAAAGGACAAAAAGATAATCAGTTGCACAAATGAAATCATTATACAGAATTACATATGAACAATTTCAAAATACTGCAGAGTACGGAAGAACTAATTAAGTCCAAGTAAGTTCACCATGACTTTTATTAGTCCAAGTTAAAGAAATACAAAGACTTAATTTGCATATCAGTAAGAAAAGTGAATAAAGATAAGAATTGAGTCCACTTTTGCTCTGACCCATTTATACATAAATAGATACCAAAGATACTTCTGGTTTCAGTAAATGCCTCTCGTGGGGTTTGTATGACTCCCCCCCCCTAAAAAAAGTACAGTATTTCGATGTATTTTATCAATAGTAAACATTATTAAAAGAAAACAATATTTAAAATTTTTCTTTGGTTGCAATAATAGCAAACTATAAAAAAATCACAAAAGAAATATTCATAAACTTATATAAAAAAGTTACTTTTGTAGTATGATCTCTTTGAGTAATGAATGGGGAATTTAGGTCTGAATATAATACGAATAATATGCGGGAGTGACATGTGATAATCCACAAATGTGTGTTCATCAAGATGTTTTTGGGTTTAAACTTTTTTTTTTTTTTTTTTTTTTTTTTTTTTTTTAATCAGTTGGTTTAAACCAGCCAACCCTGGTTGGGATAGTGGTGTTTGGGGGAGGGCTTGAGAATTCGGGCCGAACACAGTATGTTAGCCTCCGGGGCCAGCTATTGGTAGTCCGGCCCTGATCACATTATTGTATTTATCCTTATTAGGTGTAACAATGCTGTTTTTAGTAATGATAATATTTATGGCATATTGACATCATAATAATAATATTTATGGCATATTGACAGGTGCATTGAAAGCAAAATACGAATTCATGGAGGTCAAGTCATACTAACGATTGAAATTTTAATGTGATTGTATCGATAATATATTTTGCTTGTTTTGATCCGAATCGTGAAGGCATAGAATAATAATTCTTGAGTTTTATGTTTGAATTTCTTGTCATGAACTAAATACAGTATGTTGGAAACTTTATTTATATGTAAAGGCCTATTAGTTCTATTAACTTGCTTAATTATTTTATTATTCTCTTTATATCGCCACGTAAAGTACGTTATTATTATTTTTAACATTCATTTCTTTTTTTTCAAATGCGCTTCCAGTTAAAGTAAAATGGGGGAAGGAGAACTATCCCGATGTGGAAGTGAACACGGATGAAGACCCAATTGTCTTCAAGGCTCAACTGTTTGCTCTCACAGGAGTTCAACCAGAGAGACAAAAAGTCATGCTCAAAGGTACTACGTTACGAGATGATGATTGGAGTAATATGAAACTCAAAAATGTAAGTATGTTTTATTAGTTAGAGTATTGATTATATTATTATTATTATTTTAATACTACTAGTAGTAGAACATGTTAATCCTAAAACATGTGGACACTATCACATTCAACGCAAATCTACCATACACCATCCGACAATGAAGTAAAAGACTGATTTTATTTTAACGAAACAATGAAACCAGTATGTGCATTCGAAAAAGTAATCTCTCCTCTACACTCAGGCAACACGGCATTGTCGCACGCGAGCCATGACGGGAAATACATCACATTACCAGCAGTCACTGAGATACCCTCATCACGGTAATAGGGAGCGAACAACAAATTCTGTGCTAAACTAGATAAAGTGCCACAGAGACTCTTGATTTGATGCGGAGAGTGTATGGAGATATGTGTATATGTCTCGTGCACAGCGTTTTAGATGATATGAACGTTTTAAACGTGTTGTGGAATCGATCGAAGATGAACCTCGGCCTCGTCGTCCAATGTATGTTCGTAACAAAGAACTAATTGTCAAAGAAGATTGTTGCGTGAGTGTGAGAATGTTGGTAGATGAACTTAGTGTTAACAAGAAGACAATTCGTAAGATCTTAATGGAAGATTTGGGGAAGAAGATCGCATCGTGGTTTGTGCCACAGCCATTTTCTGAGAAACAAAAACAAGAGTGCGTTGCTTACGCCCTGGCAACGGCCGGTAAGAATACTACTTTCCATTGTTGCGGAGGACTAATGGTGATGTTATCGTTATGATCCAACTACGAAACGTCAGAGTGGCGAATGGAAGTCCCCAGGATCTCCACATGGCAAGAGACTTCGCCTTCAGAAGTAAAGTGAAGACAATGCTCCTGTGTTTCTGTGACAGTAAGGATATAATTTGTCAGGAATTTGTACTACAAGGTCACACAGTGAATGCTCAGTTTCATTTTAAGTGTTTTGGAGCGTTTCATGAAAAGCATTCGTCGTGCTCGGCCTGAATACTCAGCTCCACGTAGTTGGTTCCTTATCCATGACAGTGCACCCGCTCACCAGGCACTGCTTGTTCAGGATATTTGTCCAGAAAACACCCCCTATTCTCCAGATATATCCCCCTGCGATATTTTCTGTTCTAAACTGAAGTTACCATTAAAAGGGCGACTTTTTGACAATGTTACAGATCCAAGCAGCTGTGACAACAGCAAACTGAATTGCAGAGGTCGTTGTAGTTCTTGCGTGATCGTGCCACTCGCTATATTGACACAGGAGGGATGTACTTTAAATAATAAATACGTATTATTACATTATCTTTGTTTGGCCACAATAAAATGAGTCCCATTACTTAATTGTCGGATAGTGTATTTGTGTTCACAGTGATAGCTACATGTCGAACGTATGGAATACGTAATACCTCAAAGTAATCACCTAGTAATGACCTTGTCAGTCTTTTCTCCAATATTTCAAGTGGAACAGTTGACCACTTGTCTTCAGTTCGTAAGTTCTTTTTTTCACAACACAATTTTCACATTGTCTTTTGTGCCTCAGCAATGATAATTTATGAGTGTTGCGTTAAAATTTTATCGATACAAATGATATCCTATCTTTCCCAGTAGTTTTAATTTTTTTATCTATATAAACAATATGTGTGTAACCCTAACGTGAGTGAAATCGGCAGTTCTAGTGACCTATAATTGAATTATTAGGAGTTTTACACATTATTTATAGTTTCTTGAATATGTGATATATATATATATAGCAAGAATTTAGTGTAATAATTTGTTTAATAATGTAATATACAACAGTTTCAAATCTAAGACTAATCATTACATCTAGAAAATTCACTTAAACGTAATAAGTTCCAGCTCTTCTTTCCGTTTTCATAACTCTCGACTTTCATCATCAGTAACTTACTGTTATCATCAGCATGCATTAGCTTATAAGATCGTTAGTTAAGCTAAAGATTTCGATCATTTTGAATTACCAAAACAGCCAAAGAGAGAGTGTAATACATAAATATGTCTTGTTCCTTTTCTTCTAGGGTGTGACCATATTAATGATGGGTAGCAAAGAAGAAGATGTTCCGAAGGAACCTGTAGAGAAAACTCTGTTTGTTGAAGATATGAATGAGACGGAGTTAGCATCTGCTGTAAGTATTGCGGTATTTATGAGAAAAATGTAACTTAGACTAAAAATAAGCACTAACCTTGTAACCAGGAAGATTATTTTTTCTTGTATGATTTCAACCCTCTGTGGAGCCTTCCTAAGTAACTCCTCTTTGCTGCTGTTCCTTTTCTTAATTATTCATTCACGTGGAGGACATTCTTTAAACTCAGAAAATGAAATGAAATCTTTCAGCTTCGTGTGTCCCCGAATGGCGTAGTCGCTAACGGTCTCGCTAGTGGTGCGAGCGGTCCCGGGTTCGATTCCCGGTGGAGACACTCGGTCGAAAAAGTATAACAGCCTTTTTAGGCCAGCCATGTTGAGTGAGGTTTTTCCTGTGTTTTCCTCATTCACACCAGGCAAATGCCGGCATGGTCCCAAGCCGCTTCCTTCCTTCCCCAATCCTTTCTTCACTCCTCGAATAGCGTGTTCGCCGAGGGACGTCATCCCTCATATACGTAAGGGACTAAATGGCTATAGATGCCGAGAGGCCAGAAATCTAATTCCTAATCCTTCTAAGTTCCACGATTATGCCCTGTAGGCTAAGGGAGACGAATCAGAACTCAGAATATGCCGAAAACTTTTTATTTATTTATTTTGCGTGATCCTCACATATCTTCATCTATAGATATCTATCTATTCTTGACATTTCAATTTTAGCCACTCATCTGGTATTAACTGAAGAACTTGCTTCCAATAAATTCAAACGAATTGACTTTGTAAACTTCAAAATTCTTAGTGTTGAAAAATTTACACTAAACGTCGAAGTGAATGAAATCTGTAAGTTTTACGTTCCACGGTATGCCGGCTAGGCTAAAGGAGGCGGTGATGATGAAAAATGAATGAAATGGTGGAATGAAGAGAGTGGGAGGAAAGGGAAGAAGCCCGAGAAACCCTCCCACACGGTGTTTGTCCGTTATAAAATTCACTTGGCGCGAGTTGGGATCGAACTAGGACCCTATGCACCCCTATGAACGCTCTACCACTGAGCTACCGCGAGTAATCGTCGAGTTTTCGCTGTCAGTTGTGAGCATTACCAAGACTTAAATAAGGAAAGGTACTTCGTAGTGCTTGTTTAAGTGTTCACTCAGGAAAACTGATTCAATTAAAATCAAATTATTAAAAAACTGTGTACTCATGCGTTCATAGACATTATCTGCATGGTTACCAGGTACCGTGCAAATTTCATGTCCAAAATAATTGTCGCATATCTAGAACTGTCTTGTAAGAATATAATTTGAAAAAGATGTTGCACGACACTTTTAATACCGATGCTATGTGTATAATCGTGAAATGTATATTTATGGTAAATTTCATAGAAAAAGAATTATAAATACGAAAATTAGAATGAGTAAAACAAAATCGTGCTGAATGGAGAAGAAAGTTTTATTTTCATTTTATTGTTCTTATTTACTTCTCTTTTGACATGAAATTTGCCACATACATGTCTTTGCCGATTATACACATACTAACATTATAAGAAATACCGGGCGAATTCATTATCAAATTATATTCCTAGAACAACATATTTATAGACATGCGACAATAATTTTGAACATGAGTGTACCTGATAAACCCCTGACGAAGTAAAATAATTTAGTTGTTAATAGTACAAAAAAATCAGTAACATTATTTTTACTTCTCTGCTTTTGAGCATGCAAAACGTTCTGAATATACTTTTTTCTTTTATGACTAAACTCCCTAGCAGGAAGAACTTGAAGAACTTAAAGCGACCATGTGAACTTGGTTATACCAGTCTTATTTTTTGAGAACTTAGTGATAAAATTAATGCTAATCCCCTATTCTGTACGTACTCTCAATCTCTACATGATTTTGTGAGTGAAGAAGGGGAAGATTAGATAGGTAATAGAAGAGCAACGTATGTCAAAAGAAGTTGAAAAAGCTTTTTTTTCTCTCAGATTTCATGTTTGATGCTTGCCGACTTAAATTTTAGAACTTTTTGGTAGTATTAAAAAAAAATGCATTTTAGAAACCAAAGTTATCAAAAGAAGCTGATCTTGGAAACAGAAGCTATAAATATAGAAACTGCCATCTTGAGAAAATATTTTCCGTAAGGCAATGAAAATTTTTCTCAGTACTTTTTTTTTAAATATATAAAGAATATATAAAAAGTACACAGAAAGACAGTGGGTGGGTGTTGTGGTGGGTCCTTATATATATATATATATGTTAGCAAACAAAGATTTCCTAACCCTAGAAGCTAAAATATACACTAGAAATTCAAGAAATTCAGTATGGAAAATGTGGAGAAGTCAGGGAAAATGAAAAATCCCTAGTAACCCTGTAGTGTTTATTTATATTAGGAGTGTTGTGGTGTAATTTTTGTTTATTAAAAATGGATATTTGAACTTATATATTTCCTATAAAAATTTACCTTTTATACCTTGTGACTATCTGTAGCATAACGCTAGTTTTTTAATTTGGAACATTATTATTATTATTATTTTGGGATTGATTGTAACTTTGTTTCTTTCTCTTAAGCTTGATTTGCCGGCTGGTTTAGTAAATTTGGGAAATACGTGTTACATGAATGCTACGGTTCAGTGCCTCAGGACGGTTCCGGAACTCAGAGATGCACTAAGGAAATACGATGGAGGTAAGTGTTATATAATCCAGACATTTTCTTTTGTATATAAAGCTGAGCACTTAATCAGAACAAAGGCATGCAAAATAAATGGATAACTAGAAAATAGTGGGAGATAAAATCTTGGTCTTTCGCTAAAGCTTTCATCAAATAGGGAGGGAAAGATGCAGGAAATAAAATGGATCTTTAATTCAACTTCTTATGGTTATGGACGTACTGTAATCTCTAAAGGAGACGGGTGATTAACGAAAGTGAATAATTATGGAAGAATTTGTGAAATGAGGATGTGGGAGGAAACGGGAGAAGCTTTGGACACGATGATGTACTCCCATGCGCAAAAAAAAATTGCGCGTATACTGTAACTCAAGATTTTTCGCATTTATTCCATTTTCCTTACATTTATGGGTAAAATTCAGTTATTAGTATGTGGAGATAATAGAATGCAATCTATCTAAGGAGATATTTCCAAAATATATAATAAAAATATAAGCAAAAAACAAAATTATGCTCGATTTTGTGTATACTGGCAACGATGATTTCCAGGGATTTTTTCAGTAGCAGATCACAATTGCGGAGGGAATTCAGTAGGGGAATCGAGAAGTTGGATCAAGGAATGGATAGTGGATTAATATGTTGCATTTATTGGTTAAAACCTAGTGTGTAGATTGCCTGCCAAATATAAATTAGCTTCTGTAACTAAGATGTCGTACGAAAATATAGAATTAAACAGAAAAACTCTTATCTTAAGGTTCGAAGCGATACGCACCATGGTTATGAAGATTATTTCTTTAAAAAAAAAGAGCGAACACAACGTAGCCTCCGTGGTTAGGTGGATAGAGTGGCGGAGTCGTAGATATTTTATGATTTTGACACCACATCGAATCCCATCCCTTTTTTTTTTTTTTTTTTTTTTTTTTTTTTTTTTTTTACAAAACATTATAATTTTCATGTTAATAAGAACCGAAGCAATATAATAAGGACAACTTACTGATATTTTGCTGTAATGACGTATTTATCCAGGATTTAGAGAACTATTGTTAATAGCTATTGTTTTCTGTTCATGTTGTTGTATAATTTCTCTCATCCTGTTTTCTTGGGGAAAAAAACAATTTTGTCTCCAACGAAGTGTGAAGGATATATACGGACAGAAAAAGACATCTTAGTACCAAACGTGATTTATCGTGATGAAGTGGACTAGTTTGCCATTAATAAAAAGAAAAAAAATTGAAGTTGGCTTTTCTTTAGGTTTTAGCTAAAAAGAAAAAGATTTTTTTTCTTTATAAGACTATACTTTATGAGGCAAGGTGTGTGATCATACAAACAAATTTAGCTAGGGAGTGAAAGATAATTGTTTATGCAAACATTTTACAGGTTTAGGTGAGTGAAACACCAATACACCATGGTCTCGCTTATCCGACCATCCTTTGTTCCACATACCATATGATCCGATATATCATTGCAAATAGCACCAATCGGCAACAAGATCTGCAAGTTGTGGTCTTAATATATTTTTCATGCTGTCTAGTCTATCGCCTAGCGCGCCCGTCTACACCTTGACTCATACGTCTATCATTCAGTGCAGACACGTATCCAGGTTTTCTATTCGGAGGGGGCCCAACACGAATCCTCGTAAGCACGTAATTCTAATGTTTTAAATATCAATAATAATAATAATAATAATAATAATAATAATAATAATAATAATAATAATAATAATAATAATAGTAATAATGCAACAGTTCTGTACCTCTCTTAAACTTTTTCCTACTTTTCATTTATAAACCGGTTTATTTTGGAAACTGCATTATAGCACAAACAAAATGAAACATATTTTCGAGAGAAATGTAACTAAAGAAAACTGTCTGCTACGTATATCACATAACAAAAATAGCAAGAAGACATGGAGTGTATCGTTCTAATATATTAAAGTTAAAAACAGAACTGAAACGAAATGTTAATCCTATTTAAAACTGTTCTTTAACTGTTCTTTAGCATACGCGCCTTTGGCGTGGGAGACCCGGGTTCGAGCTCATGTGGTTCGGATTCCACGTTAATCACCAGGTCCACGTCTCATGTATCCTCGCTGCTGCAGGGGACGTTAAACTCAAAACCAACTGAACTCAAGCTCGATTTTAACTATTTATTATTAAAATCTTCCTGATTTTTAAATTCTAAAAATTTCGCGACACATCGGTTCAGAACTACTACACTAGAAACTCACATGGTCTAGATTCGAATCAGACACCTTTCGCACCAGAGGTGACCACTCCAGCTTGGAGCCATCGTGTTCCCGGGAAGAGGTAACTAAAGTCCTGTTCAGTTGAATTTGATGGAACCGGTGATTGCTTCGGTTGAACGAGAATTTGGTTAACCCGGAATAAAGATTTTATGATAGACAGTACTGTATATTTGATACATTTGCAGTGAGAAAAGACGTTGTTGGCAACATGTGATGCGTTCAAAATTGAGAATTTACTGAACTAAACCCGTAGAACTAAAACATTGAAGTTTAATTCAGCTTGTAAAAGAAAGTCGATACTTTCTTTTGTTTCAGAATAGATAAACGTTTATTTAGCGATTTGTGTAATAAGAATTCGGTTCAACGAAACTGTAAAAATGAAATATTTCAGTTGAACGTCTCACGAGTATACCTTTTAGGCTAAGCGAGATTATGATTAAGTAAATGATGATGAAAGAATTGGTGGAATGATAATATGGGAGGAAACAGGAGTAACCCCGAGAAAACCCACAGACACAATGTTGTCTATCACAAACTTACATGGCCGGGGTCGAACCAGGGACCCCACACATCAGGCGTAATCCAGGATGTCTACCAGTCAAAGAATTTGCAGGGTGATAAATTACAGGTAAATGAATTCGTTCGTTTGTAGAATATTGTATAAGCATATAAACAATGATGAAAACTTGCAGTTCACTCCAAGAAAAAAAGGATGACTGAGTCAGGGAAAATTATAATTTTGTCAGGGAATTTGATTATGTCTGCTTGGTAGACACCGCGGTAATCGCTCCACTACTGAGTCACCGTGCCACCTCGAAACGAGTCTGTAGTTTAGTTAAAGAACGAAAAGAACGTTTAGGTGGGGGCTGTTCATTGGAGTGTAGGAGTTTGGGTCTCTTGAACCAAAGATCCGCGTTTCATAGTCTCAGTGCATTAAAATAAAATAAAATAAATAGAAACAATTCGTACTTCAAACAAAGAGCACTAGTGAGTACATAATAATGCAAAACTATTCTTCATTTTTGTAATGGATACAGCGAGGGTCCGAAACTTTTAGTGAAACAAATCAGTAATAAGGAACTTGTCCAAGTACATGGAAACATTAGAGATAAAGAATATTGGATTGAAGAGTAATATTAGAACACAAAGTTTAGTACAGTGCTACCTTGACATAGTGTTATTTATCTTGTCCTTCAAGGAAGAAAGAAAGAAAGAAAGGAAAAAAAAAAAAAACAGAAAGAAGGTCTTGTAATAAAACACATTACTTGCTGTATTGACCCTTTATTGCACGAATTAATTTTGGTCGTGTTGAAAATTATCTTTCTCCTTTTCTTTTTTTATATTTTTATTTCTGGGGTGTCAAGTTACAGGATAGATGTCATGGTTGTATTACACTAGTGAAAACAGAGTTTAGTGTCAATATCAGCAGAAACCATGTGTATAACTTGAGTGTTGCGTCGTGATATTTGAAACAAGCTGCAAGTAAATATTACGTTGATTTTAATGAGCATGTTACTGCTTTGCGATTATTAAATATGGAATAATTCATTCAGTCTTTATTTATTTTATTTTATTTTTTTCTGGTATGTAGGAAAAAGATACCTGCATCACTTAAAGGAAAAAAAGAAAGAAAAAAAGCAATAGCTTTGTGAGATTGTCGGCTTCTGAATTAGGATAAATTAATTACAAAACATTATACACTGAATATAAGGCCACACCCATCTTTGTTTATCCTGTTTCAAATATCACGATGCACCACTCAGTTAAACGAACTTTTGACTTTTAATAGAAAATAGTGCGTTGAAATGCATTACTTCGATTTATTTTCAGGTGTAACAATGGCAGGAGCAGTTGTTCCATCTCAATCTATCACGGCAGCTCTGAGAGATTTGTATGAATCCATGGACAAGGGGACGACCATTCCACCTATTATTCTATTACAGGTCTTGCACATGGCATTTCCACGTTTTGCGGAAAAGAGCGACCATGGTTTTATGCAGCAGGTGATAATCCAAGAGTAGTTACACGTAAATACAGGCTGTTAGCTGTTGTAATGCAAAAAGAAACTTTCTTCTGGTCTTTTTCTTTTTCGCGTAGGATGTGTTCATGTGACGATAATACTGAATTTCTCATACGATGTCCGATAAAACGTCAAGTGCTTATAAAGTATAAACAGCTGAAGTTAGAAACATGAAACAAAATATGAGATAGGGAAATGTCGTAGGGTACATTAAACTGTTTTTCCCACAGGGATCTCTACCATGGGGCACTGGGGGGTCACTCGAAAGATGTATTATTTGATACAACATGAAAAGAAAACCTTTGTATTCTTAATTATTTTCGTGTGAAATGTCCTCTATTCAGATGTGAGCTTAATACAAGATAGTATAGGTGAAAGACTGCAAAATCAAAGCAGTCATCGTTACAAAATTTAGACAACATTACACACAGGTATTCAGTGTAGAAGTTGAATTTTGCAAAGTGAAATAATAATTCAATGCGTGGTATTAACTAAATAACTAACTCTATGGCCTATAGAATCCGGAGGTTCAACGCTGCTTTCACAAAAGCTCCCCATTGATTTCTGTCCTTAGCCAACTGGACCCAGTGTTTACTTGTTATTCCTATTTCTGCGAGATCCATCTTAGTATTGTCCTCCCATTTGCGCCTAAGTCTTCCTAATGGACGTTTTCCAATTGGATTTGCAATCAAAACTTTCAAAGCGTTCCTAATTTCTTCCATTCTGCCTACATAGCTGCCCACCTGAGCCTCCTAGACTTGATGACCCAACACTGTTCGGTAAACGGTGTAAGTTACGCAGTTTCTCGTTAGGAAGTTTCCTCCATTTTATACTCCTGTGCCTCTTGATGTGAAACATCCTTCTGTTCCCCATATAGACGTAGGCTGAAAGGTGTAACTAGCTTAGTTATTTTGTCCTGATCTACTGTTTGGACAACAAACTGTCTTTAAATTTTAAAACTTTATCGAGATTGCAAGTTCGGAAACACGACGGTGTGGCTCTCGGAAGAAGGTGAATATAATCGGATGTATACTGTACAATTAGATAAGTTGTAGCAGTATTAAAATGTTCAACGTGACCTGGAAATTATTGCAATTAATGATATGTCACTAATACATATTTTATTTCGAGAGTTGCAAACCATATTATGTCAGCTCTGCAATTATTAGCATTTACTCGCACATTGGGCATTTGACAAAACTTCATACATGCACAGTGAAATAACTACTTCCATTAATTGTTGCAGTAGTAACTCAATATACCATCAATATCTTAAAAGCATTTATAGTACATATCGAAGAATATACACGTGCATCTATGTTTGTAAGTCAAATTCCAGTTCCATTTTACTAACAAAATTGCAGGCTAGATGCTCTATTATGATCAATAAACTAAATATCATAAGATCACGTTATCTTCAGGACTCATTTTGTGCAATAAATATTATGAACTTACTTGGTTTAATGACATCAAAAGAAAAATACATCCGATCTGTTTTGTACAGCTAATGTCAAGTTTAGGATTCCGAGATAAATATATTTTACAGATTCATCATTTTCATGAAAATTCTTAAACCAAAATATTAAACAGGATTAATTTGAGAATAATTTGTCGTTATCTTTTTTTAACGACGACTACACAATGCACATCACGCTACATTTTGTTTCAATCTTGGTTACAAAACTTTCAAAGGTAATTTATATCTGCTAGAAAGTCCATTGTGCAGTATCCTAGGTGCAGATAAAGATAATCATATCCTATTACCAGAGACATTAATAAAAATGGAATATGAATTTCACTCCACATAATATAAGTTAATTAACAAATAATAAATGAAAATAAACAAGTACAGATTGAGATAATGTCGGCAAATAACAAATAATAAAATAAACATAAATCAGTCGACATTTGAAAGTTGAAATAAAAATGCACATTACAAAAATATTCTGAAACATTATGCTGTAAACGGATCGGTTGAAACGGTTCGTTACACTCTTGGGTCCGAATATTCGTCTCAGGACTTAGATTTCTGGGTTTTCAGCATTTATATTTAGATTTCTGGGCTTTCGGCATTTATAGCCATTTAGCCCGTCACGCATGAGGGTTGACGCCCCTCGGCGAGCATACTGTCCGGGGAAAGGGAAGGAAGGAAGCGGCCGGGGATCTGTAAGTTAGGTACCATCCCGACATTTCCTGGTGTGAATAAAGAAAAGCCAGGAAAACCTCGTTCAGGATGGCTGTCCTAAAAAGCTTTTTTTTTCTTTTTTTTTTCACTTTTTCGATCGAGTATCCCCACCGCAAATCGTGCCCGGGACCGCTCACACCGAAGGCGAGAGCGTTATCGACTACGTTACACGGGGCCACTCAGGATTTTATTCTCAAGTACTTTCAGTCTGCGTTCTTCCCTCAGAGTAAGAGACCATGTTTCACAACCATATAGCACAACAGACATGATTATAGTTCCATACAGCACAACAGGTATGATTATAGTTTTATATATTTTAAAATTCAAATCGCATGGTATTACGTACAGTAAGTGGAAAGTGTATGAATGCATATATTGAAGTGAAATATGAGTGAAGAAGAGGAAGATAATAGTATTCACATGGACGGCACGTAAATACCTGTACTAACCATTTACCTCATACATGAGACCATATGTACTCCGTTGAAATCGGAATATTTGCTCTAAATTAAGCATATTTTGTCCTTTCTCTCAGTTGCTCATTGTGTTTAAGGAAACAAATCATGAAGTTTGGAAGTAGCACTTTGACTTCGAAACATTACTTATAAAACTAACGAGAAATACACAAAGAAACGAATGTACTTATTAAAGTTCAAAAGTATCTTACTTTGCCCAAGTGTTAACTTCAATCACTGGATCTCCCCAGTCTTCGTGAACGGTGCCCTCATAGTAACAACTGTTATCAAGAAATGTTGGTTGTTTGATCATAATCTTTGTATTGTATGTATGTATCGGATACTACACCTTTCTATTTAAAACTATCGAGTGACCCACCAAGTGCCCTATATTAGGGGACAATATGGGAGAAACAACTCGCTCCATTCAGTGTACCTGATGACATTTCCCTATCTCACTTTTTGTTTAATCTTTTTATTTTCAGCCGTTTATAATTTATAAGCACTGAACGTTTTATCTGACTGCAATAATTCACGTTAAAATGGCGGCCATTTCAGAAACGATACCTCAAAACAAAAGGAAGTTTTTCCTAGAAAAGTTATTTCTTTCTTCATGATATTTTGAATGACACATTAAATAATATACCTTTTCATTTAAAATTTTTAACTGCACTCCCCCCTCCTCTTCCTCCAGCCTTCTCAATATGTAAATCTAGGGTTTTTAAAAGAAAATATGATTTATTTATTTATTTATTTATCTGATCTTATCTAGATTCCTCAAGTGGTAACCGAAGCTTGTAGTGCTAACCTCCAAACAACGGAACCGAATTATTCAATATAATGTGACCCAATGTTGTATCTGGAGCCCCCTCGTGGCTAAGCGGTTAGCGTACGCGCCTTTGGTGTGGGAGACCCGAGGTCGATTCCCGGCGGGAGCTCATGTGGTTCGGATTCTACGTCAATCAGTAGGTTTACGTCTCATATAGCCTCGCTGCTGAATGGGACCCTAAACTAAAATCAACTCAACTCAACGAATGTTGTGTCTGGTAATCTCACATAAAATCGTAGCTGAACAGGTCAAATTCCAACCCAAAGCTAAATCTGATTTAGCTGGCAACGTGGCTATTTCGGATCGGAAGTTACAAATATAGCCGTTATAAATATTATCACCTTTAAACCTTTATTGGGCAGTGTTGCTCTCAAGCAATATCGCACTCTATTGCGTTATCTCCACGAATTATAACTTCAGTGATCATTTGATTGGCATTATTGCTTTCATACAATATTCATATACATGATTCGTGCGTCGCTTCTTTAGATACTTCTAATCTTCGTCAACAGGGGACAGTCAAATTTAGTGTTGTAGATGCTTTATCTCCTACGTTCCGCGAAAGTTCTTTTTTATTTTTTTGTTTGTGGTTTCTTGCTCTGTAGGAAAATATTTCAACGAAACTGTTGGTAATTACTGAGAGTATTCTTATAATATTTTACCATAATAGGGTACTGATGCTCAGTAGCTACACATAAGACCTATTTTATGGCAATGTTGCTTTGAAATAAACACCCAGTATTTTGTAACCAGCGTACAAAAATACTTTAAAAATTACGAAATTATGATCAGGAAGACATGTTTCAACCATAAAAGCATACTAAATATTTTAATGCTAATGTTATCCATGCTTGCCAGTTAAAGGGTTAAACCTTGTTTCTTACCTTAGTAAATTTAATGCGAAGTCGGGATAAGCATTATTCGCCTCTGGGATAAGATTGTGTGGTGCAGCGCGTAAACACTACTATCATGGTTTCGGAAACGACTGGTGTACGCAAAATCATGAAACTCTTCTTATTTAGGACAAATTGTGAGATTAACAGAAGAAAAATATTGTATACTTTAATAGTATTACCAAATATACGAAGACTCGTTGAAATTTGAATTGGTGATTATCATAGCGTGAACACTATTTGCTGTGTCACACAGTGATTGACAAATATTGGTCCGTGGTTTAATTGGATATTTTTATTACCGTTCACTTCAACAAAAGTACCACCAATTATAACACCATAATACGTGCATTTATGAAACAATTCTGTTATCGTAGGATGCATAATATTTGGACGTTAAACTCAAATTTCCATTTCAGTTCCGTTGTTCAAACAATCTAGAATTATGTTTCTATACAGTATATACAGGGTGTTTCAAAACCACCGACAACGTTTGGGAGGTACTTCTTGACACCAAGATACGTTAAAAAGTATAGACCAACCTAGGGGCACAAATGTTTTGTTTTGATGTTATAGGCTGCCGAAAACATGAAAAATATGAACTTTAAAGGTCCATAACTTCAAAACTTTGGGGCGTACCGTAGTCGGATCAAGACTTCACTGAGGAACTAATATGTGCGCTATCCAAAAATACATGTTTCAGAATCCTAAGGGACTCACGCAACAATTTTTATAGAGGGAGCTTGCCTACGGGTATATAATTTGAAGTATTCACCAACTACCTCTATAAAAGTTGTTGCGGAAATATCGCAGAATTCTGAAACATGGATATTTAGGTAGGGCACATACTAGTTCCTAAGATAAGTCTTGACTCGACTATGGTAGGTCCCATAGTTTTGGAGCTATGGACCTTTAAAGTTCATTTTTACATGTTCTCGGCAGTCTGTAACTCCGAAAGGAAGCATTTGTGCACCCAGGTTCGTCTATACTTTTTGTGTTATCTTGGTGTTAGGAATCACCTCCCAAACGTTGTCGGTGTTGTTTTGAAATGTAACGTTAGTTTAATTTTCGTTACCTTCCTTGATTCAAATATACTTAGAGTACTTAATAAAGTCCACAATATTATAAATGAATTGCACCACAGTTATGCACTTTTAGAT
The DNA here is from genome assembly GCF_964235325.1 of Thermobia domestica. Classification (NCBI taxonomy): domain Eukaryota; kingdom Metazoa; phylum Arthropoda; class Insecta; order Zygentoma; family Lepismatidae; genus Thermobia; species Thermobia domestica. The sequence continues at coordinate 23,981,598 of NC_137454.1, read as the reverse complement.
TATATATATATATTTTTTTCACATATACCTTATTTGTCACCTTAAAATAACATACATCCAAGTATAACAATATGATTCTTCGTTCTATATTTTACTACATTACCATAGCCACCAAATAAATAAATTGTCATAGTAACGACAAGAAAAATCTCAATATAATACAAAATATTTAAATTATTTCTTTATGTAATTTCTTCTTCTTCTTCTTCTTGATAGCTTGTTCCTTTTAAATAGCTCCTTTTGCCCGTAAATAGAAATGATACTTAAAAGTACATAAGAAATATACATTATCGTTGTATAATGGCTTCCGAACTACGGGACTCCTTTAAATTGATCACAATTAAAAGAAGAATCCTGGATCGTTAGACATTTCATATAAAAGTTGCTTTACTTTTTGAATAGCCTTCGTATATATAAAAATTACAATTCATAAAATATAATTTTCATTTTATCTCAATATCATTTTTATATTTATTCAATAATCAATTCTATTTTAATTCTATAAAATTACAGACGATAAGGAGATATTCAAAATGTGGTACGTTTGTTGGTTATTTTTAGGTCCTAATTAGATTCTTTAACTCAATGCCCTTTATACATATTAACAATAAAATTGGTATAAGCTGAAATATAACATAACCTATTTCATTTATTCGGGCATAGCTAGCATAAATTTGATTAAATGTAATTGCATAGACTTCAGAAGAAGTACGAATTACAAAGAAATTATAACTTAAATATATTCTAATAGATTCATATATAGATTGAAAATTATGCTGAATTATGCATTCCTCGTAATCAGTTCCGCAAATCGAGGTATGGATTTTCTAAACCAAATACATCCAATTCTGACAAATTAATATAACTGTATAGAATTCAAACAAAGTAGGAATTACAAACGAAATCATAATATTCAAAGCGGAAAAAAAAAAAAAAAAAAAAACTAATTGAATATATTTTGTCGGACGCCATAACTTTACCAAAAGATTCGATTAGGTTACATTGAATAGCACAATCTTGAGCACAGTCCTGTATGTTATTTACCTCATCAGATCTTCGGTTCCTATTTTGAAAATTTCTGCCAGCTATGTAATTACTACGAAATTTAGAAGTACGTGGAAAATTAGATCGATTGTTTACATTGTTCCTAAAATGGTACGATTATTATTTCTGTTTTTTCTAAAATTAGGTTCGGCCGTATTGCCATTACGAAAAAAATCTAACATTACCTCTCATATCTTCTCTAACATTGATATTTCGAACAGGAACATAGCTTGATTTTTGTTATTATTACGTTGCAGTCTAGTCTGACTTCCATAATTTTGAACTATCATTATTAAGTGATTAAAATTAATATATTGTGAAGAGATCAATATTTGCTGCAACCTAAACGGTAATAATATTCTTATTGATGCGATAATACGTGATTCCTTCTGATATGGATTGATTTGCTTTAAGTCATTATATGCAGAGATTAGAAAATCTGTAAGGCTTTTGTCTACTTTAGGATCAAAACGTCGATTTCTAATTTAAGCATCCCGGTCTGCTAACATAAAATCATTTTCGAAATTTGCCAGCAGCGCATTTTTAAAATCTGAATAACTACGCAGACTAACTCTTATCGCTTTATACCATACCGAACAAGGTGGTAACAATATATGTGGCAATGTTTTAAGGAAATTAGCCTTATCTATTAGATCACATTCTTCTTTTTTTTTTTTTTTTTTTTTTTTTTTTTTTTTTTTTTTTTTTTATATATATAAAGTACTCGCTGGGATGTCCTCAGTTCTACCGCTGACTTTAGTCAAGGATCTGATTTCACTAAATTTTACGCGATTACCTTTAGTACTAAAATACCTTGGATGTATTGGCTTTACGTGCGTATGATTCCTTCGTCGTGGTCTTGTTTCCTCATCTTCAGAGATGGTGTCGTCCCTTTCAGAATAACCTTCCCATGGATTGCTGTTTTCTCCACAAGCTCTTCATCCAGTTCCCCTAGGTTCCTCATACACCACGTTGATTGCAGGATCAGGATTACACTTTGCAGGACTGATTTTCTCTTTAATGGTCGGTACCTCTTTTTGCAATCTCCGAATTGATTTGTATGTTCGTTGACTTGCATTTCTACTCAACGGTACCTCTCATCACTGCAAAGCTATGGATAACTTGCTCGATCCTATTGTCGGTTATTTCCAGTTTGGTATTTATCTCTTGCGTTATTTGCTCCAATTTAGAATCCATCTGCTATCCTATTTGTAATTTCGCTTGTTCCAATCTAGAGTCCTTCTGTTGTCCTATTTGTTGAGTCACTTGTTCTAATGTGGAATCCATCTGCTGTGTCATGGAATCCATCAGTTGTGTCGTGGAATTCATCTGCTATCCGAGCTGTTGTAAAAGATCAACCACATTCGTTGAAGTTTCTATTGCTGGGATATTGACATCTCCAACTTCTATATTGGTACTCATTTTAGTTCTTCCATAAATCTTTCTTTTATTACGCAGTAAAAAGTACTCCATGTTGTTGAGATTATTTACTAAACTTCTGACTAATCTCAAGGTCCCACGGTTTCGGCACCATCTATAAAATATGTAACGTTAGTTTAATTTTCGTTACCTTCCTTGATTCAAATATATTTGGAGTACTTATAAAGTCCACGATATTATAAATGAATTGCACCACAGTTATGCACTTTTAGATTATACATACATATATATATATATATATATATATATATATATATATATATATATATATATATATATATATATTCACATATACCTTATTTGTCATATGGTTCTTTGTTCTATATTTTTCTCCATTACCATAGCCACCAAATAAATAAGTTCTCATAGCAACGACAAGAAAAATCTCAATATAATACAAAATATTTAAATTATTTCTTTATGTAATTTTTTCTTCTTCTTCTTCTTGATAGCTTGTGCCTTTTAAATAGCTCCTTTTGCCCGTAAATAAAAATGATACTTAAAAATACATAATAAATATACATTATCGTTGTTAAAAGACTCTGTATATATATATATATATACGAAAATATTTTTTTTTGTGTTGGGTAAAGTTTTGCATTATGGCGAATATTTTAACGTAACTGAAAGTAAGGATAATTAAGTGGATATTTGAGTGGATTGGATTTGGTAAGTGGTCTATTTGTATTTCACAAAGAACATCCCTCATTATCATTGTTACAACGAATTTTCTTGTTAAAGTCATGCAAAATAAACAGTAATAACCTAGGTACACGAATGTTCATTTCGTGGTTTATTATTATTATTATTATTATTATTATTATTATTATTATTATTATTATTATTATCGTTATTATTATTATTATTATTATTATTATTATTATTATTATTATTATTATTATTAATTTTTCTTTTTTCTTTTTTTTTCTGTAGGATGCTAATGAATGTTGGACGGAATTAGTAAGAATGCTTCAGCAGAAATTACCGTCGATAAAAATTGATGAAGAGCAAACTTCTAGGTTCAAGTAAGTATTGTAAAGAATACAATCTGTGCTCGGTATTGTAAAGAATACAACCATTGCTATCTAAAACCTATGCAATAAGTTAAGATTTTTTTAAAAGTAATATTTGCTTTCAGATTATACGAATGAGCTCCTGCATTTTATATTAAGTGTTTAATATGCTGCTTGGTAGAAAAGATTTAATATCGTTTTATTATTATTATTATTATTATTATTATTATTATTATTATTATTATTATTATTATTATTATTATTATTATTATTATTATTACAGTGGAGTCCCGCTAATTCGAACTAATTGGGATTGAATCCTGTTCGGGTTAGCCGGAATAACAGTAAAATTGCAGTTTGAAGCGGGGGAACGGGTTTATTATGTTATGATACATAGCGTATGGTATTTCAAAATATGTTTTCTGACTACAGTATATGTAGGACAGACTACAGTATATGCAACAGCGTACTGCTAAACCTGCCGATATAATGTTTATTAGACGATGGCGATACTACGTGTCGTCCAATAGACTCTCTTCACTGCCACAAAATGCAATAACTGAGTTCATGTCTTGTAACAAGCAATACTAGTACGGTACTATGGTAGATATTAGTACTGTACATTACTAGTATTGTACGTTGAGTTTTATATTACAGTATAGTACTTACTCTACTACATTAATTCAGTCTTGTTAAACTTATAAGTTTCAATATTGTACAGTACGGCGGCGGCGAATTGCCGTGCAGGGTAGAAAGACATTGCAAGCAATGAAGCTTTTCATATATGCGCGTCGGTCGCCGCAAATTTTCGCAGCGAGGAAAAACAGCCGCCTCTCCCTGCTAGAAAGCGGCGCGGCAGATTGCCGCCTATAGCCAAGCGAGACATTGCAAGTAATGGATCTCTTTACTTATAGGCGGCTATTTGCCGCTTGGGTGTTGGAGGAGGGAGCAAGTGTTACCAGGAAAGAGTAGAGAGTGGTTGCGATAATTTGTATGTGTGTGTGCTTTACGTATATATATGCGTGTATGTTTTTATGTTCTAGCCTAGGACACCTCGAGTGCTTTTAACCAAACTTGTTACATACAATATGTGGGAAAAAATGACATGTAAAAATAATCGAAAGCGACCGATACTACCGAAGTGTCGAATCCAAAGATCGTTGATAAACAAGAGTCCAAATCAATACAAATTATTTTTTTTTCTATGTAATAGAAGATTGGGATAAATGTGCGGGCAACGCTGGGCAAACGAGCTTCTAATTTTATAAATTTCTGGTACCCCAAAATTGAAATATGTACTATCAAATATTTCAACAATATTACATATTTTACAGTCTTTTGCTATATATTTATGTACTATGTTGCTATATATATATATATAGTTACATAAAAATTCGTAATCCGGATTTTAGTAATAATACAGTAATGTACCTTAGCAAAGCAAGAGAGAATTCATTATGTGACATTTTGTATATTTTATAACTATCTTAACACTTCTATGGTTGTAATTTCTTGAATAGTCCTTTGAATTCAGGGACTAGAGCAGTGCTTTAAAGAGACTTGAGTCAATAGTTGGAACGCTTAAAACAAACGAATAAACTTGAAATACTATAATAATAATAATAAAATAATACCAACAGACCAGCCTTGGGTTCAGAGGTTGAGTGTTGACTTGGGATTCTGGGTTAGATCTCAACCACCGACTATCCCGAAAGGACTTTATCCTGGTTTTCCCAGTCACAACAGGTAAATATCGGGATGGTATTTGAAATATCCAGAACCATGCCGCTATTTTGCTCAAGTCTATCAATTGTAAAAACAGTATAGAAAAATCTCTTTCAAGGTACCACTTCTCTAAATATATATATATATAAAATAAAAAATGAACCCATATGTTTCTCTTACTGTTTATTTATTTATTTTTTTTTAAATTTATTTATTTCTCTCTGTCTTAACAAGGCGAGTAGAAGACACTTTTTGCATTTGGCCATTGTTACCACCACAACACGATAAGAGTTACAAGGTTTTGTTTCTTCAGTTGCACAGCAACCCCGCTCGCATATTTTTCATTCGCGGCAAAAAGCCGCGTTAATATGAAAGGGTACACTTCTCACGCGGCAAACTGCTGCGAGCGGCGACGATAAATCGCCGCCTCAATGTGAAAGGCGTAAGATACGTACAAGGTGTGTCAAAAAAGTCATGACTTTATTATTATTATTATTATTATTATTATTATTATTATTATTATTATTATTATTATTATTATTATTATTATTATTATTATTATTATTATTATTATTGCTTTTAGCTCTCCTCTGTTTTGAGATCACGTCATGGCTGATACTTTCGAACTATGTTGGGCGATCAACATCTGCACAAAACTCGACAAAAACGATAAAGGGTCATCCACATGCGAAAAGATATCGCCGCTACCTGGCTGCTGTATCACGACAATTCGTCCAGCCACCCTACAGTCCCGTCCTCGCTCTAGCCGTCTTCATTATATTCCCCAAGATCAAGAAAGACCTCAAAGGGCACCATTTTGACAGGGTTGAAACTATCCAAGCGTCTGTGACAACAGCTTTAAAGGAGATTCTCGTTGAGTTCCCGGGTTAGAGGGGGATGGGGGGCTACCAGGTATGGGTGAGTTGGTGGAAAAAATGTGTAGATGCTTATGGACAACATTTATTAACCTTTTGTACAGATCTTGTTAATATTTTTTTTTTAAATCTATTTCAAGATTTTTTGGGACACATTCTGTATTTATGCATTACGGTACTGCTTATTTTTAATCATAGGTTATTTCTTCTTAGATTCTAATACCTAAACGATATTTCACAAAGTTTCATCTTTCCAATGCAAATTCATAAGTTAATAATTTCATTGAGATTAAGAACGCAGAAGTACTTCTAATTAAAATTGCATAACACAATAGAGCATATCGAAGATCTTACAAGAGTCACCTTAAGGATCTGTTAAATGAAATAGTTGCATATTATTACAATGACCCTCTGCCATCATTCTCAGTGCGATGTGGAAAAACTGATGTGAATTATAAGCTGAAGTATCTTCATTCTTGCAGAAACAAGATTAACTTGTAGAAAGGAAGAACTTCCTGAGCTGTAAACGTTTAATTCTTTGAAGCCTTAAATCAACGGAAAAATTAATCTCTAGTGCACTTAACACTAAAAATGAATAAACGTACATAGTTCCCAATGACACTTTTAGATAGACTGTTCACTAAAATCGAACACGTAGAACAAGTGTGCTGGTAACTATTTGTTTTCTTTCACTGAATTAATACCTCAGTTTTAGTATTAGCGTACACTAGTTTTTAATTACGTTCCATTGATAGGTAATTTTTTTTGGGGGGGGGGAAGCACGGTGGCTCAGTGGAGAACGCTTATCTTTGGTGCGTGAGGTCCCGGGTTCAATTCCCAGCCAAGTAAGTTTGTGGTGGACATCATAATGTCTATGGATTTTCTCGGGGTACTCCCGTTTCCTCCCATATTCTCATTCCACCGATTCTTCAGTCATCGTTCACTTGCCTTAATTATCCGTCTCCCTTAATCTAAAGAGCGTAATTGTGGGACGTTAAACTGGAAGATTTGATCTCATTTTAAAGAATTTAATATTACAACACTTTACGAAGTTAGTTTAACATTAATATATAATTATACATCAGTTCATCTCTATATAAGCATAATAGAGCCTTTGTATTGCAAGTGTGCCCTCGGAAAATATGTGAAACATACTTCGGCCCGATTGACAATTTAAGATTCAGTCGTTTGATCTTGGGGAGTGAAGATCATAGGCTACCTAGGATGGCTAACAAGACAGCACACAACAAAGCCCGTAAAATAATTCAGTGTGGCAACCTTGTCCGCATCCAACTACTGAAAGTTCTCGGTCAAAGCAACTTGTCCCTCCTCTTTCGAGGGAAGTACGGGAAAACACACATTGACAGCAGCGCCAGCAGGGCCATACTTGAAATAGAAAGGTATTTAGGGTCACACTTGAAATAGAAAGGTATCTAGGGGCACACTTGAAATAGAAAGGTATCTAGGGGCATACTTGAAATAGAAAGGTATCTAGGGCACACTTGAAATAGAAATAGCCCAGTCAATGAAGGTCGAAAAACATCAAAGTTCGGAAAAAATTTGGGTAAAGCTGATTTTCTCTCAAGTGATAGACCACTATGAGAGGAACATTTTCCCAAAAGTCCCCGCCCCTCCCCCTAGAGCTTCTCCCCCCACGCCCCCTCAAAGTTAAAAAATGGGCGTTTTAGAAAAAGGGCCATATCTTCAAAACTAATGGACATATTGGCATGCTTCTTTTTTTCTCGTAATCTGTGAAATATGCTCTACAATTTTGTATTCCTTAAAGTTTTTCATAAACCTAATGGTTTCTTGGCAATTTTAACCTAAAGAGTAAAAAAATGAAAAAATCGCCAGCGCCATTTTGTTTTTCCTCTTATATTTCCTTAGTGACTTGTGATATGGAAAAATGTTTCAAATAAATCTTAAAGAGCATAAAATTATCTTTCCAACGCTGTATATATTGTGGGGGTTACTCTTAAAATTAGCCATGTAGCGAGGTAAGTTTGAAGACGAGCGGGCTCAAATTTTCGCCTCAAATATCATGGAGGGATAAAATGCATAACACTAAGGAAATGTGTTAAAACAGAAGTGGAGGTGAAGCGAACTCCGTTGGGAACATTTAATCCTGAAACTATTCGTATTCTTTCGTATGCCAAAAAAGTCACCGTAGTGGGGTCTCAAATATTTTTGTGGAAGATTTTAATGACTTGAAAGTTACCAGAGAAATTGAATGTCGAACGGTACACCCCATATTTCCAATGAATGTTTTGTGGATTGCAGGCGCAGATAATGCAGCCTGGGTGGAATGGATTCATGACCTCCGTAATGAGTAGAAGAGAAGATTGAGGATACATATATATTAGGAATTCCCTTTATAAACATGGATCCTAGCAATCCATCAACAATTTTCTCTGCTCTCAGTTATGCTGCAGAACAATGTCAGAAGCAATGCCGTGCCTGTATTGTTACGTTCGATCAACCATTGTTTTTAAGGCGGCTGAAATTGTAGAGTCAGCAAATCCCAACAGTGAAGTGTCAAAAATTATTCTGAGGCTAGGAGTATTCCATCTATTAATGTCTTTTATGGGTGCTATTGGAAAGATAATGGATGGGAGTGGTTTGGAAGACCTATGGGCTACAGTTTTCGGTAAACTGTGAACCACATTTGAATGGTCACGCATACGCAAGAGCCGTCCGAGCATATAGCCTTACTGCTTGTGCGATTGTTAAAGTGATGAAGAGCAGTTTTCCTGAAATAAATGTCTCTCTTGCATATTTGGAAAATATTTCTAAAGATCTTCTTGAAAAGAGTTTTAATGAACAAGATGTTCTAGAAGAACCAGCTGTTAAAGAAGCTTTGAGCAAATTTAACGATTTCTTGCAGGAAATTAGAACTTTAAGCAGAACAATTAAGCTGTGGGTTAATCTCCTTAGATGCATTGACCTTATAATGCTGTTTATCTTTGCAGAAAGATCAGGAAACTGGGATTTACATCTGAATACAACAATTCAAATGCTCCCATATTTTCATGCTGCCGGACATCTCCCCTATGCTAAATCCGCCCACTTGTATGCACAAGAGATGTGCAAACTTAAATCAAAACTCACAAATCAAGAACTAGTTCTTTTTAAGGAGAAAGGATTCTTCACTATTAGGCGGAAAGGCAAGTGCTGGTCAGGAACGTGGTCTGATATGTGCATAGAACAAGATTTGATGAGACCCATGAAATCTGTTGGAGGACTGACACATGGCCGTGGCATTACTGACAATACTCTTTCAAAATGGGTACTTGGAACACCATTCTTTCTCAAAATCCATGAGGCTGTAGAAGATTTTTTCGGAACAGCAATGCTGTTTAGCGAACAGCACGTGTAACTACTAGAATCCAGAAAGAAGAAAGACTTGCCAGACTTACAGAAGTTTACAGCTTGGTTACAAGAACACAATCCTTTTAAAAAGTTGTCTGGTGAATTGGTCTCTTTGGCCACTGGGTTTGTTTGTGATGATTCAATAAACTGTGATCAAGCATACGATGTCGGTTTTTCTACCATGAACAAAATTAAAGGTAAAAATTTCCAAGAACTCAAACTGCACAGAAAAGGTGAAGACACAGGCAGCACAGAAGTCAGCAAGAGTAAGATCAAAAGAGATCAATATCAATTCTCAACAGCTTTTTAATCGGATATTATGTGCCTGTGATAGCGCCAGCAAATTAAAGACATATTTCGAATATGAATTGGCAGTACGCCCAGCAGCTCTGTTTGACGAAGTTTCTCTTCGAAAAGGTACAAAATCATCCTTGATGAAAGTTTTTGAAGAAGGAATCATCGAAGAACTAGATGTAAAGAATGCAACATATATTGTAGACGGAGGGTTTCTTCTTCACCATCTGCCATGGCCATAAAATTGTATCTTTGGAGCTGTCTTAGAGAACTATTGTACACATGTTCTTAATAAATATGGTCAAAAATCTATCGCTGTTTTTGATGGTTACCCTAGTGAGCCTACCACGAAAAATGAAGAATAAAACAGGAGAGCGGCGAAAAAATCTTCACAAGACATAATTTTTTGTCAAAACAGTCTTGCCACGGGAAAAGACAAGTTCTTACGTAATAGAAACAATAAGAAGAGATTATCGTTGGCTCTGGGGTCTGAACTCGTGAAACGGGGATTGACTGTAATTACAGCAGACGAAGACGCAGATGTTGACATTGTAATGACGGCCATTCAACAGTTGAAAACTGCTTCAAAAGTTATTGTTGTAGGATCTGATACTGACCGGGTAGTCTTACTTACTGCTTTGTGTCCTGAGAAAGAAAGTGCTTCTGTTTACTTCTGTACAGAGAAAGGTGGCGCGACTCCGAACACACGGTACTTCAGGATCGAAACATTGATTGAAAAGTTTGGAGATTGCCGGCAACTATTTTTGTTCTGTCATGCGTTTACAGGATGTGACACGACATCGTGTTTTTATGGTATGGGCAAATTAAAAGTAATAGATATGCTCAAATCACCGGAATTTCAAAACTGGGCCAGAGTGTTTTTGGATATTTCAAAATCTAAAGGAGAAATATTATCTACAGGTGAAAAATTAGTTTTGGCTTTGTATGATTTGGGAAAATACTCAAATTTGAATGAAGCCCGATACCACAGATTTTTGTCTTTCACAAAGAAAAGTTCACTAAGATCTAACTTCGACCTGGCTAAACTACCTCCAACTTCTGAAGCGTGTAATGAACATTCGCTCAGAGTAGTTTTGCAAGTACAGAAATGGTTAGGAAATAAACTTCCTGACGCAGAATGGGGTTGGAGGATAAAATTAATTAAAGAAAACGGACGCTCCAAAAAGACATTGAAAAATATTCCCACATCCAAGCCATTTGCACCAGACGAGCTTCTGTACATAATATCATGTTCGTGTAAGCAAGGATGTAGGCAATACTGTAAATGTAAAATAACTAAAATAGATTGCTCTGCCATGTGAGCACTGTATGGTCTGTCTTGCCTAAATTCACATTTCTATTCCGAGGAAGAACTTGTAGAATCATCATCCGAAAATTAAATAGTATAGTGTATAGCTACGGAAGATTAAGTTGAAAATACTATAGTAAGCATAGGGGACATGTTCAAAATTAAGATGTAAACATAATAAAAAATGTTATAGATATAATTTCATACGCTAATTGACTGAGGAGATCCAAGGCAAAAAATAGGGAAAGGAAGAGCAAACAAAATATTTCAAATTTTTATAGTTTATTTGTTTATCTAGAAATTATTAGATTTATAAAAAAATTGAAAATAAAATAAAATAATTTTATCACTTTTTAAGAATAAAACAGAATGTGAAAATTATCAGTGTGTTGAATAGTTTTGGAAATAATATCTTTTATCAGAAACGCTTATTTTTAAATTTGGAATGGTAATGGGGATAGAGTAAGGGTTAAAGCTTCACAGGGGAGGCAGGACTAAACAAAAATGCTTTTCTAACAATGCAGTGGTTTATTATTTGAAAAAAAAAAAAAAAGCTTTGTTATTATTATCTTTTTTTCTTTCGAAATGAAACATAGTGACTTGATATTTGAGGCGAAATTTTGAGCCCGCTCGTCTTCAAACTTACCTCGCTACATGGCCAATTTTAAGAGTAACCCCCACAATATATACACCGTTGGAAAGATAATTTTATGCTCTTTAAGATTTATTTGAAACATTTTTCCATATCACAAGTCACTAAGGAAATATAAGAGGAAAAACAAAATGGCGCTGGCGATTTTTTTCATTTTTTACTCTTTAGGTTAAAGTTGCCAAGAAACCATTAGGTTTATGAAAAACTTTAAGGAATACAAAATTGTAGAGCATATTTCACAGATTACGAGAAAAAAAGAAGCATGCAAATATGTCCATTAGTTTTGAAGATATGGCCCTTTTTCTAAAACGCACATTTTTTAACTTTGAGGGGGCGTGGGGGGAGAAGCTCCAGGGGGAGGGGCGGGGACTTTTGGGAAAATGTTCCTCTCATAGTGGTCTATCACTTGAGAGAAAATCAGCTTTACCCAAATTTTTTCCTTGCAAAAACCTTTATTGACTGGGCTAAAAGCTATCTAGGGGCACACTTGAAATAGAAAGGTATCTAGGGGCACACTTGAAATAGAAATGTATCCAGGGGCGCACTTGAAATAGAAAGGTATCCAGGGGCACATTTGAAATAGAAAGATATCTAGGGGCACACTTGAAATAGAAAGGTATCTAGGGTACACTTGAAATAGAAAGGTATCTAGGACACACTTGAAATAGAAAGGTATCTAGGGCACACTTGAAATATAAAGGTATCTAGGACACACTTGAAATAGAAAGGTATCTAGGGGCACACTTGAAATAGAAAGGTATCTAGGGGCACACTTGAAATAGAAAGGTATCTAGGGGCACACTTGAAATAGGTATCTAGGGGCACACTTGAAGTGGAAAGGTATCTAGGGGCACACTTGAAATACAAAGGTATCTAGGGCACACTTGAAATAGAAAGGTATCTAGGGCACACTTGAAATAGAAAGGTATCTAGGGGCACACTTGAAATAGAAAGGTATCTAGGGGTCACACTTGAAATAGAAAGGTATCTAGGGCACACTTGAAATAGAAAGGTATCTAGGGCACACTTGAAATAGAAAGGTATCTAGGGGCATACTTGAAATAGAAAGGCTCTATTATTAAGTACGTTCTGTAATGACAATGGTACTTATTTCTGCATTATTTTTGTTTACTTTGCAGTTCTTTCATTGACCAATATTTTGGCGGAACTTTTAATGTTGAATTAAAATGCACGGAAGCAGAAGATGAAGCGCCTACTTATAGCACAGAAAACTTTTTGCAGCTTAGTTGTTTTATATCACAAGATGTTAGGTACATGCAATCAGGATTAAGATCTGTAAGTAACAGTTCTTATGTCGTTTTGAAATTGTGTTGAATTTGTCTTGCCTTAGCGGCATATTGAGCCATTAAATAAAAGTAACATATCAATTTTAACTTCGAAGGTATGCAATCAGTTAATATCAACCATCGAGTATTATATTAGAAGACCAGGGACGTGATGGTAAAACACTTGAATATACAGTAGACTCTTGATTATTCGGCCTAATTCCAAAACAGAAAGAAAGTTTACGTTTTTTTAACTCTATTTGTAACGCCTTCATAAAAACGGATTTTGTCAGGGAAGAGCAGTCCTGTATCAATGATATTTTCAAAAAACTAATAATTCTTTATGCTTACCTTTCCACGTTTGCATAATTATTTATCAACGAATAGTAAAACAATTCTAAATCATTTATTTGAGAGTTAAGCCTACTATCTGCGTTTTACGTTAGTGTTTTGTTTCTTTTTAAATTGTATTGTAAGATTTGGTAAACTGACGGTACACGGATTTTCCCCCTCACCTTTTATATATATATCCTTTTTAGGATCTTGGGTTTTTGGGGTATTTTTTAGACTTTCCGTCAAGCAGCTACTGCATCGTCGCTATTTATCCTAGGATCATGGTTCATACCTCATTCTCTTCAGAATGGAGCTGGCTTTCAAATGCGTGCATACCACTTATATGCCCATACCATATACCAGGAGAGGAAAAAGGTGATGTCAAAGGGAAAACTTAGGGGGGAAAAATTTTTTTTCATATTTTGGGCCCCTCTGGAACGGCCCTGTTTGAACGTAGAGATCTCAAAAAAAATCTAATAAATACTACTCGGTAGACTGAATGTGTGTAGCAAATTTCAAGTTTCTATCTTGAATAGTAAGGGCGGGAGAAATTTTATCAAGAATCTCCACAATGCCCCAAATTACCGCAAAAGACCCTGATCTCAGGTAAAAAATTTCCTGAGACATCTCTATTTACCGTAGGATTATAATCCGCCAATCATTCTCTTCAGAATAGAACTGCCTTTCAGGCGGCAGCATTCGCATGTCTCCATCGTGTATCTAAGGCGGCAAAATCTCGAAGAAAGGGATTTTTTGGTAAAAATACCCCTTTTTTAAAACTTTTTACCCCTCTGGACCTCTCCCCCCCTGTTTTAACGCAGAAATCATGAAAAATGTCTGTTAAATACTACTCGGTGGACTGAATGTTTGTGCACAATTTCAATCTTCTAGGTGCAAAAGTAAGCCCACCCCCCAAAAAATATACCGACAATGTCTCATATTCCCGTATACAGAAGGATATTTTGTAAAAATTCCCTGAGACATCCCTAATTACCCTAGGATCATGGTTTGCACATCATTCTCTTCAGAATAGAACTGCCTTTCAGACGGTACCATTTACGTGTTTCTATCATGTATCTGAGGCGTAAAAATAGTGAAAAACTGATTTTTTGGTAAAAGAAATATCCCTTTTTTTTAACCTTTTTCCCCTTGGACTCATCTTCTGCTAACGCAGAAATCTGAAAAAATCTGGTAAATACTACTCGGTGGATTGAATGTTTGTGCAAAATTTTAATCTTCTACGTGCAAAAATAAGCCCGCCAATAAATAATGAACATAGGCTTAATAAAAGAAAACATATTGTTTAAAGTTATGACGCCATCACCTCCTATGTCTCGACGCATGAAGGTGTGAAACCATACGTAACGTCTTCTACAATGCCTCTGGACTTTAAAAAAAAAAATAAATAAATAAAAAAAAAAAATAAACGGACGAAAAAGCTCAAATAGGAGAGTTATAACGCAATGTACCATAAAACACCCGTATGGTACAAATTGTACCATAAGATCCCAAACGGGATGAATATATATATATATATATATAAAAGATGTGTATACAGTTTGCACACAAGATTACAATTAAGTAAATTTCTAAAAGTTCTTTTCTCTAAGTTAAATGCAAGTTCTTTCCTCCTGCTTGTTGCAGCTCTGAGATAGGTAAGGATACCTCTTGCCCGTTGTAGGTCAGAAGTAGGGTTAGTATTTCTGCCCGTTGCAGCTCAGAGGTTTGAGGTTTCTGGGTACGAATTACCCTTCATGTTGCAGATATGTCTAAAGAAACCCTTTACTCGTTGTAGCCCAGAAGTAGGGCTAGTATCTTTCCCCGTTGCAACTTGGAGGTTTTGGGGTTTACTGGGTAAGAATAACCCTACCCGGTGCAGATGTGTCTAAAGAAACCCCTTACCCGTTGTAGCCCAGAGGTAGGGCTAGTATCTCTGCCTGTGCAGCTCGGAGGTTTGTTGGGTAACAATTACCCTGCACATAGGAGATAGGTCTAAAGAAACCTCTTGCCCGTTGCAGCTCAGAGGTAGGATTGGTGTCTCTACCCGTTGCAACACTGTGATACGTGAAAATACTTCTTGTCCGTTGTAGCTGAAGAGATGGGTAGGATATGACTAGTTAACAACTGATGTTGTTGATCATTTTTAAAAAATAAAGGTTACTTTCTAAGAGGATTTGGATAGTGATAGTTAGCTTTCAATATTACTTACCGTAAACTTATTGCACCCTAAATCAAATTCATCCATACACTCTTATATAACCTGAACTCTTTATTCTTATCTGTAATCTTCTTATTCTTATCGTCATCTTCTTAACAAAATTCACCTTCTGAATCTTTCCAATTCGTATAATTATGTCATTTCTATCTTAGTTCTTACGATATATATTCTATCTTTATCTTGTTTATCATAACAACCACAGACTATCTAATATTAACCTTAGGCTACATCAGCAAGTGCATTCTTTTGAGACACTTCCTGCTAGCCTGCCAACAGATGTCTACTACGTCGAGATTCCGTTTATATAGCCAGTCTTTGAAGGCGGCACCTGTGGACGGGTTGAAGGAGTCCTTTTCACGTTCCATCGATGTGAGAGCGTCCGTCGGCTTCATGCTGGTGCTTGTGCCGAAGCATGTAGGTTTATTTACTAATACATGTTACTTCCAATATGAGAGGATATTGCAGTACCGGTATATGGATATACAGTGTACTTCATTTTATGTTTCCAGCAGTTAAGTTAAACATTATAAAATGTATCTTAATATTTTTATTCATGGGACTTCCCTTTTGTGTAGTATTTTTTTAAAGTACAATATAGTACATACCAAACATTTATAATCTACTGACCTGCACCAAGAGGTAAGAAAATATTAATAATAGTGGGTTTAGGTACAAAAAATGTGTTGTTAATAGTACAAATGGAACAAGAACTGACTTCGTCCGCTACATTAGGCCATATAATCAGGAGTCTGCTATATTATAAAGTGGTAGTATCTACATGGGTCTGTGAAGAGATGTTTTGATAGTTAATAAACATAATTTTTTTTATATACTTTTTAAAATATACTTTTGAGATCTAGGAGGGTTTGTTGGTTAAAATATCATGATTTACGTTTTATTTAATATCAGTTACGGACTAATAAGTACGTAGTTCTGTGCATTCATTGATGTTAGTATTTGGAGCGTCCGAGAATGAGAGCAGGAATTGCTCTCGAAATCATTCACTGTAAATACAGGGCAAGTTAAAATGATATACCCGATTTTAGACATTTATTCTGTGAAATGTAATAAAATATGTTATTGTGAGACATGCGCTTCGAAAGGTTAACGTTCAGTGCAGTGTTTCTCATATAGCCTCGCTGCTAAAAGGGACGTTAAACTCAATCACTCAATCAATGCAGTGTTTCCACTTTCTGCCGCTGATCGAACCGTTAAGGAAAATGGCGTTGACTAGAGAACAGAGGTCTTTCTGTGTGCTTGATTATCATGTATAGAAGTTTGTGATTATTGTGTAAGGGCCTTTCCGTACCATGGAGAGACCCGATTATTGTCTAACGGCCTCTCCGTATCATGGAGAGACCCGATTATTGTGTAACGGCCTTTCCGTACCATGGAGAGACCCGATTATTATGTAACGGACTTTCCGTACCATGGAGAGACCCGATTATTGTGTAACGGCCTTTCCGTACCATGGAGAGACCCGATTATTATGTAACGGCCTTTCCGTACCATGGAGAGACCCGATTATTATGTAACGGCCTCTCCGTACCATGGAGAGACCCGATTATTGTGTAACGGCCTTTCCGTACCATGGAGAGACTCACCTACGGGGAAGGCTATTCGTAAATGGTATGAATATTTCAGAGATTTTGGCCGCCCATATGACAGTAGCCATTACTGGTGTTGACAGCAACATGTTACAACAGGTTTGGCAGGAGATAGCCTATCAGCGTTTTGTGTGCCGTGTTACGCAAGGTGATCACACGCTTGTGATACGTTTGAAGACAACTTTGACAGTTTATCTTTCGTAGCACGTCTCACAATAACATATGTTCATTAGATTTCACCGAATAAATTTCTGAAATCGGGTCCATCATTTTGGACATGAGTGTACATTGACACTGTATGGTTAGTCTTATCGCTTAGTTAAGAGGCCTCATGCCGGCAAAATTAAAATACCGCTAATATTACAGTAATTATGAGATATCTTCAAACAGATAAAAGATAATTGAAATGTGGAACAAGAGCGCCCTAGACAATATTATTTTGCGTGAGGTACCGTTATCACAAGTCACCTAGTGGCTTTCCGTTTTCAGCTGTTTAGAAACGCGAAAATAAATGCCGATTTTCAAAATGGCTCGAAATCGAAAGCAGATAAGTGAGTCATGATAACGGTATCTCATGTAAAATGATGTTGCCTAGGTTGCTCTTGTTCCACATTTCGATTATTTTTTATCTATTTGAAGATATCACATGATTACTGTAAAATTAGCGGTATTTTAATTTCGCCGGGATGAGGCCTCTTAAGAAAAATGTCCCAGGCAGTTTCTGTATAAGTCAACAAGTAATTTCCAATTAGGGTTTGTTCACACGAAAATATCTAGATGCTACCACTGAAGGAGTAATAAACATTTGACTGATAATGATTGTTTAGTAAATGCGGGAAGTATAAAGTTGAGAAGAGCTGAGGAAGTAGTTTAGAGTTTATTTATGATTTAGCTTGTTCGTGGGGACCTTATTCTTTATTGTCTTAATAAATCTTTGTTTTATTATATTTCAGAAAATGCAAGAACAAATTACAAAACATTCGCCTACGTTGGACCGAGATGCTGTTTATACTAAAACGGTTAGTATTATTTCAAGTAAGACATTATATACGTGCAGATACGCTCGACCTCCTCTCAAATTCAAATTAATCAATCTTCACAGCGCATCAAGCATTGTATTTATGAATACTTGTAATTATTAGGGTCAAAAAAAGAAAAAAAAAATGTGAAGTTAAAAATGAAAAAGCATAGTAAGGAAAGTGAAAATAAGGGAAGGTAAAATGTTTGTTTCAGTATGCTTAATGTCTTCATGGTGAGTCTTCTTTCCTTAGCAGTCCGCTAGTGTTTCCACTCAAATTCTTGGATAGTGGTCTCAATTTACAAAGATCTGTTTCAGTGATCCAGGGATGAGTGACTCCCCACCAAAACTTTCTTTCTGCTAGCTTTTAAATGGAATTAAAATTCTGTGTTCCCATATTTATTGCTGACTTTCGGTCAGGTTTCCATTTTACACATTCTGAGACAGGACATCATTTCATGACATCTGAACCATAGATTTTACATAAGAGCTATGTAAGATGTTATAGTAAGAAAAGAGAAGTCATTTCAGTATTATAGATTTCCTTGTTTTTTGTAATTAAGGAGGATGGATATGTTTAAAGCCATGCGATGAAGAAATCAATGTCTTTCTAGTGCTCCTAAGTGGTTTGTGATCCTACATCCTATCCGTAAACGTTTTCACAAGCATATATTATTTTCTTGTCTGGTGTAATTTTGTTCGGTTGCTTAACACACATTTGCCGAGTAGATAGAGAATGGTACACTTATAGTTTGCCTCGAAAATGATCTCCGAAATAAAATAAGATGATCCGAAAACGTCTCACAGTTAATGCACCGAGGCTAAAGAAGACTGTGATGATAGTGAACGAAATGATGGAGTGAAGAAAATTGGAGGAAACTGGAAAAACCTCTCGAGAAAACCGCGTACACAGTGTTTGTTCACCACAAAGTCTATTTGGCGAGAGCTGAGATGGAACCAGACCCCCCACGCACCAAAGTACCCCTCTGCCACTAAACTTCTGCAAATCTGGGTTTTTGTTTAGTAGCTGCGGCTTTCAAAAAATTGATTTCACCTGATTTTTAATGAAAACCTATCTTTCTGATACTATTGCATGATCGATGTTGGTTCAACGGCAGATCTGGTAAAACGCCATAGTAAGAAAGAGCAGAGTCACTCGCAATGTCACACAATTTTGTTGATGTATAAATTTTGTAGTATGTCCATCAGTTTCAAATATTTGTCATAAATTAGGTTTCTGAATATGTTTTTCATTTAAATTATAAAACATACTTACCATAGTGAACCAACGAGCAAGCCCCGCTATTCGCCGCTTTCCGTAAGATGATGTAAGTGAAGGATTTCGGGTCACATGTCTTAGATGAGTAACCAGTGGGAAAAACTAGATGGTGTTGGTAGCGGCTTTCACTAGCGTTGTGAGGACAACTGGGTTCTCAAGGAAACCAACACTTGGCAAGTCAAATTCTGCGACAAGACTCACTTAATCACAGAATCTCTAATCTTCCTGCAATTAAACTATAGGGCTATACACTGTTGACTATGGGCTTCGCAAAATATTATGGGCTATTAACAGGACTTTTTTGTCGTACGTTTCCCTTAATTTTGATTCTGAAAGTCTTTCTAGATTTCTCACAGTGTGTAGTATTTTCTTCCGTAATATGAAGATCGTAAGAATTCCGAATTTTAACGCTTAAAAGGCGTTAAACATCATATTATTCTGTGGATACATATAAAAGCTAAGACTATATATGAAGGGTAAGGGGTAAAACAAGGAATGTCCATGTGTGTGCTTTAACGGGTGATTTGTCCTATCTGTTGGTGACTCTTGGTACTATTTGACTATATATGCCATACATGATTAGACGTAGAAATGTCCATGTAAAAGGGGCAAAAGATTTGGCTAACCCTGTTCATTTTATACGCGGTTTCAATATTAAAACTCCGTTTTCTCGAAAATCAAGTTTTGGGACATTTCTTCTTTTTTTCCCCCTTACCCTTTATATACATATACACAGCATGTACACTCAGTGACAAAAGTTCTTTCTGTTTGATGAAATTAACTTCGAAAATAACTACAGAAGGAAAGGACAATTTGAGTGCAGTTGTCAGTAAATTAAAAAGAACGTAATTTTCTGTACATTTCAGCCTTGAAACTCGGTGAACACTGTGTACGTTCCACCGTTATTCCCAAAATAAATTTTACCAAATGGAAAGAAAAGTTTTGTCGCTGACTGTACCATTTATATTAAAATGTTTGCGAAACTTTAAAACTAACAGATAAAAAAAAAAAAATATATTGAAATTTTGTACGATGCATATATTGATAGGGGTACATCGTTTTATATATTCCGTAATACCACCAGATTAATACTGTTGCCAAAGTTGAATTTTTTGAAACACGCTACGTCAAATTATTACATAAGTCAGGTCTGCATAGGAAACATAAACGTACAATACCGTACTTAGGATTCACTGTTGCAGACTAAGGACGTTATAATATCATAAACATCCAAATTTTTGGAGATTTCTACAGCAGTAATAACGGAAATGAGTAATAACGTATTTCGAATGAAAGAAACAAATTTATAAGAAATTGAAAATTCGACTTTATTTCGAAAAAGTGCGTTGATAAGTATTACATCTACACGTACCAGTAAATGGTTTTGGAAAGATATAAAGGTGACAAATGCCGTTTGCAGCAATTTTATATCTCGGACCGTTCCGAGTTATGAAAAACATAATTAGAGATTATTGCTGAACTTAAATTGACGTATTTGTGGACATTTTTGTATAATAAATATTGCTTTCTCTTGTTTCTGTAACATTACAGCAACACTTTTTGAAAATTGTTATTACAACAAATTATCGCAATTAAATGATCTTAAGCATTTGTTACAAACTTTGCGAATGTCTATCATAACTCCAGAACAGTTTGAGATACCAAATTGGTGTAAATGGCATTTCGATTTTCACGCCTATTGGATATCATCTACTTGATAACACTGTATATAGTCTTTAAGTTTGAAGCATGATTCATTCACTAATTTTGTAAGTTTATAGAATCTATGAAAGTCGTGCTGCTGTATCAGGGTGTCTATCGGTCACGAAAGTCACGAAATCAGAAAACGGTCATGAAAGTCACGAAAAAGTCATGAAATTTAGCTTTTGGGTCACGATTTTTTTTAACTGTGCAAATGTAAGTACAGATTGGAAAATTTTGTTCTATAAAACATCAAAATTCAACACCAAAAATGTCTATGGTCGGTTTTAGACGCCACCAAATCGCAAGCAAAGTACGTTGGTATCGCATGGAAGAAAATTCGGTCTAATTCGCACCCAAATTCGCTCTTGAAAATGTTAGGAAATTTTATGATTTGGTAAAGAAAAGGTCACGAAAAAGTCACGAAATTTCATTGTGGAATTTTAGTAGACACCCTGCGTATGAACCTTTCTCCTATTACTTTGTACTAATGTGTAAAGGAAAAGACACCGCGCCTGTAGTTGGTTCATAATGACTTCACGTCTTTACTCAACTGTTGCCATATCTAGTCAACAAACACATAGGCACAATATTCTCCAGTTATCTGTTTGGGGTAATTCAGTGATGAGTTGTTAACTGATTGGGATAATTCAATGGTTTACGCTCAGTTGTTAACTGATTGGGATAATTGAATGGTTTGCGCTCAGTTGTTAACTGATTGGGGTACGTCATTGATGTGCGCTTAGATATTAACTGATCGTGGTAGTTCAGTATTATGTGCAAAATTTGAAACACAGCATTAACTCCACGTATTTCTAAGTCAGCGCATGTAAACAAGTGGGTGAGACCAGGTCGGGAGTAACAGCCTGGACTTCAATTATTTTATTAGATTCCGTAAATTTTTGGAGAGTATGAATTTTCGCATCAGCTCCTTTCACTATCGATATCTCCTTATCATCTTCGATACTTTCCAAATATTAGCAGTGATCGAAATTCTGATTTGATTTGATTTTTAATTAGCGTCCCTTTCAGCAGCGAGGCTATATGAGGCGCGCACCTACAGCTTAACGTGCAATCCGAACCATATGAGTTCCCACCGGAATTGAACCTGGATTTTTCACGCCAAAGGTGCGTAGGCTAATACTTAGCCATGAAAAAGCTTTGATCGAAATTTTAAATGAAGAGCTGACACGTATTAAGGTACGTTGTATGATTTCATTGTTACTGCCATAAAGTATGCTCAAATGAAATGCGTGTACACATCACTTCTACACTGCTTAAAACAGCAAGACGTAATTATGATCTTGGGGGAGTCGAATTCATTCCTTTTGTTGATAGAATGCGTATGTTCCCTTATTGAAAGTCTCAGATTCAAAGCATGCAACTTCTACTTTTACATAGATGTAAGTAGTGAACTATATGTAGTGTAAGTTAATGGTCAATATTTAAAATTAAATACATTCATATATATCGGTATCAGGTGGTAAAAAATTGTGTATCATCGGTATTAATTGTATCTTGGTGAGTTCATTGAAATAATAGTGTGCAAAAGTAAATAAATACTAATAAAAAGTAATTGTAATATTTGTGCATGTTTACTGATGTCATCATGTATTTTAAGTTCATTTTATTCTTTCTTTCTTCTTTTTTCAGTGTAAAATAAACCGATTGCCGGCCTATTTGACAGTTCAGTTTGTGAGATTTTATTTTAAAGAACGGGAATCGATTAATGCTAAAATTTTGAAAGACGTGAAATTCCCTCTAGATTTTGATGCATTCGAACTTTGTAGCCCAGAACTACAACAAAAACTAACGCCAATGCGATCAAGATTTAAGGTAAGGATTTTCCTTTTATTATTTTTATTATATATTATTATTATTACTAACAACAGCATTTCCTACTCTTCCACCACCACCACCGCGTTTATGTATAATCTATAATCCGCGTCACCCGAATTGGCGTGTGGCATCAGCCAATAAGCTCGCAGTGTCCTGTTACTAATCCTTCAGGGGAGAATCTAATCATTCATAATTGTCCACAAATACGAACAAAATCAATTCTGAATGATTAGATTCCTCCCTGAAGGTTTAGTAACAGGACACAGCGAACTTATTGGCTGATGCCACACGCCAATTCGGTGACGCGGGCTATTGTGTGTTTCACTTAATATGCAGTATTTCTTTCAGCTTAGTATCACTGGAGCAGCTTGTGGTCGACATTTTTTATGTTGGAAACTTAAATCTATTGAATTATAACACACCACGCCCTTTTTTAACTACTATAGAGATTCTGTACAATTTAGGGGCTGTGAAATGATAATTTCATTTTAAAGTTTTTTAATCCAACCAGGGCCCGGTCCCGTGGTCATCGGTTAACAGGGAGTCTACTGTATTATTATTATGTTCATTTAACAACTATTTAAATGTAAATGGGACTTTACTTCACGTTTTCAATGACCGAACCAGATGAAACATGGTCTCTAAAGGCTATAATTTAAGTTAATTGCAGCTGGAAAATTCATGGATCAAAAAGAAATGGAGTGTAGAGGGCTGAAACAGAAGTAGAACAGGAGTGTTTAACACAATTTACCTTTGCATGTCTTTTTTTGGTACATCATGAGTATTGTACAGTGTTCAGTATAGCTGCCATTGATTATTATGTAAAGCTGAAGACAGTCTCCAGTCTCGAATACTACGATGAAAAGTTTCGGGAGTGACCTGATACTAAGATAAGCTACACTTTAGCAGTTCTCAGTATTTACCATGACCTTAAAGTGGCTCCACAGATATAAATGAGTGGGTGTCAACTTAGAAGCCTTGTATCCCGATATATTAAAAAATGATTTCGACCCATTCTCTCGACTTAGGTGATTACTCTTGCTCCTATTCGTTTTCTTAAATGTTCATCCACGGGGAAGACGAGGAGGAAAAGAACATTCTTAAAACACCAAAACTACGATAGCAAGTTTAGATGATATTTACACATATTTTGTGGAATTTAAACAGGGTGCCCACCTAATCGTGAACACCATGAATAAGCCGTGAGTTTTGTTAACAAACTTGAAAATCTAGATAATTTTCAAATTAATAAAGAAAAATTTATAAATTTATCATCAAAAAGTCGTTTTGAGTCGCAGAACTCTGCTTTGGAACTATTTGAAACGTAAAAGGGAAAAAGGGGCGGGACATGCCTTGGGTTCCCCACCCACCCACACACGCATTGGTTTTACACCGAGCAGGTTTTAATGTCATTGTGCGGTCAGTAAACTTTCCGACCGTGAAGTTGAAACACTTTGGACCATGGAAAAGACGTAATTCGATTATTCTGTTAAAACATTTGACTTCACTTTATTTAATATCTTCTGTTTCTTTAACCTTGTAGACTTGGAAGACGTTGTCGTTTTGAGATAAGTTTTTGTTACTCTGTATTGTAATCTGTACGTAATAAAATAAAACAGTATATCGTAGCAATATTTATGTCACACTGAATGATCTATGTGGCACATTAAACTGTTTAATTGTCGAATATTAAAACAGAAGGAATTTTGGAGCTTTTTTAGAAAGAACGGACAACCATAAGGAAATTAATATTTTCAAATTTTACAGAATGAAAATGGCAAATAAGAGTGAATTTTCACATATTGTTCCCATTACCTCTGGAGTTTATTTTTCAGTCTCTATACCAGTCTTTTTATAGTCTTTTAATAATAATAATAAATATTTGATATTACGTAAACTTATGCAGCATTTTCATTTTTGTATACAACGAAACCTTTACTTTCGAATTGCAGAATTGATGGCATTGACACATCATAGAGTAAGCAGAATTCCAGCGAATAAAGAAAGTTTAATTGGGTAAAAGAAAAGAAAACATGCTTGCGGACTCAAATGTTCTAAAACAAATAAAAAAAAGTCGCCGATCATCCGGGCATTCCATGTGAAATCATCGTCTCAATATAATGGTTGCTCGACCATCAGGATTTTCTTTTTTCTTTTTTTCACCTAAGGTTACTTTACTAATGATGTGCCGAAAGATTATCATAATTTTTCATCTGCCGCCATCTTGAATTTAGATAATATTTTTCTTCACTGGTGCGCTTGAAAATTAGGCTTACAGTGGTATAGAAAAGAGGCTTCTGCGCGTCTACTACAAAAGGTAGAAAGTTGCTGTTTGTACTACCGTAAAGCAGAGATATTGGTCTTTCATAAAACATATATAAAGTCAGGGTAATGTTTTGGTAAAAGAAATTTTCAAGATCTTGAATGTAGCCATCTGAAATCCAAAATTAGCCAATATCGAAAGCTTGCAAAATCAACAGTATTTGAAACCACAGAATGGGTTATTCTGCACAAGAACTGTGACTGGAAGGGTTTTCAGAAACTGTGAAATAGATATACCTGGAGTTCAGAGCTCTCTATTTCCAATTTTTGGCTCCGAAAATTTAAAAAAATTCAAATTTCTCAAAAGAAGAGCAGGAAGAAATTTGAATTTTTAGCCCTAAATACTTCTTCCTAGTTCTGAATAGAAATTGTGTCATTTTGTAGTTTACAATGATAAACGATTTACAGTCTTTTAGAATCCTTATATATAGGGTGAATATTTTAAAACTTAAGACTGCAAATTATCTGGAGAGAGAAATTAACTGCAAATTATTATTATTTATTGATAATAGATGACGCTGTAATCAGAGAAAACTAATTTCACTAAAAATTTCTTCAATCGGGAGGTTCCACGTTTCCTTCCTGAATAAATCTGCGATACAGTATGTCTTTTATATTAAACGTAAAGTGACATGAAAGATGGCTCTGCATTCGGCATGAATTGATAATTCAAATATGGCAGATAATTCCTTTGGTTTATATACTTTTGATTTTAGAGGCTTTCGAAATTGGAAATTTTGCAGTTTTGATGGCTGCATTCGAGATCTTGAAAATTCCTTGTACAGAAATATTATCCTGCCTTTATATGTGCTTTATGAAAGACCAATATCTCTGCTTTACCGTAGTACAAATCGTAACTTTTTATCTTCCGTAGTAACTGTGTAGCAGGCCAATTTCTACACCACTGCAGCCCGTATTTTCACACGCATCAGTGAAGAAAAATATTATCTAAATCCAAGATGGCGGCAGATGAAAAATTCTGATACTCTTTCTCATATGTCATTAGTAAAGTAATTTTTGGTGAAAGTATCTGATGGTCGAGCAAACCCTTCCTTGATGATTTGACTTGGAATGATCTTTTTCTCACTGCGAAATCAGTTGGATCTATATTTCTATAAATATGAATTCCAGACACTGATATATATATATATATATATATATATATATATATATTCATATTCTTTCTTGTAGGAATATGAAGATAAGAAAGTAGAGGAAGCACAAAAAGAGAAAATAGTTGAGAAATCAGAAAAAGGTGATGGAGACGAGAAACCAAAGACTAAGTCGGTGCCATATTGGTTTGAAGATGGTGAGTTTTATCTTTTCTTTTCTTTCTTCCTTTTAATTATGTTCTCAATAAGAAACGTACTATATTCTTCCATTGTAAGATAAAAAGTAAATTTTACTACTTCCACTGAGTACAAGTTAACAAATAAGATGAGAATCATGCGCTGCTTCGACACTACGATGGCTTCATTAAACAGTACTTCCTTCCCTCCGACTGGCTGGCCAAAGGAAGTGAGAACAGTCAAGGAAATCAGTATTATAGCCTGGAATGTAACTCAGGTTCTTTACCTCATAAATAGCATTTTTAACCATTCAAATTGTTACTTTCCGCATCTTCCCGCGATCCCGCAGTGTATATTTAAACTTTACGCTGCCTCCCCCAGTCAGGGGTAAAAGTGGAGGTCCCATGTTCACTTTGTCCTTACGCAAGTTTATGGTGTAACTGAACTGCCACAACCAGGTAGTATGTTGGATATACCCAGGGGTAAAAGTGGATCTGAAAAGGTAGGGGGACGCTTGACGTCACGTCGTCCTCCGTGCCTATCTTTGCCCATTGTATTTTTTTTATAAAGTAGGGAGGCGCCACAGATATTTTCGTGGGGGGAGGGGACGACGTTCCCCCTCACTTATACCCCTGTCCCCAGTCCATTTCAATTTTAAAAAGTGTACAAAATCATGCTAGTAGAAACTGAAAACACAAGAAATGACCAAATATCGTGATGTTCGCATACGTCAAATGCACTATGGTTCATATCACATCGTCGCATGAAAACCAGAGGAACGTAACTCCATTTTCGTAGGTTTACAGGCGAGAGGACAAAAATATTATTAGAAAGATGTGGTATTAATAAGATGGTAATTGAGCTGCATTACAACAGACGATTGACAAGGAGAACAGATGGCGTTACGTCCCATTTACACCAAGTGAGGCTTTCAAAATTATGTCCAAACATGAAGAAAACGAAAAACGCATTTTTGGAGTTACATTTCTCTGGTTCTCATGCAACGACATGACGTATCAACTTATCACAACCGCTTGAGTTATTATAAAAGGCATGCACTATATGTTTCGGCTCGTATTTTTTAATCTTACTCCTAGCCTTGATTCTCTTGAGGATCCGCGGTGGCTCAGTGGTTGAGCGTTCACCTCTGGTGCTTGGGGTCCCAGGTTCGATCCCAGCTCGCACCGTGTGGACTTTTGTGGTGGACAAACATCGTGCTCGTGGGTTTTCTCGGGGCTCTCCCGTTTCCTCCCACTTTCTTCATTCCATCATTTCACTCATTTCTCATAATCACCGTCTCCTTTAGCCTAACCGGCATAACTGTGGAACGTAAAACTCAAAGATTTCATTTTCTTTTCTTGAGGGTTAAAAGTGATTGTATTTTTCAGAAATGGTCAAGACTGTTTTATGAAGAGATACATACATTAGTTAGAGATGGACCAATTAGCAATTCGTTTTGCAGTTGTTACTCTTAATAAACATGGCCTACATGAAGTTATAATAAGTTATGATTAACGAGATAATCTTGTGTGTCTATAGCCAGAGAGCTCGGAGATATGATAAATATCTATGGAGAAGTGACACTCTTTGTTCTAAATAAGGGTGGTGATTAAGTATCGTCTTAAGTAATAATACTTTTGACAAAGTGGGGTACTTTTCAAATGTCTAGGGTCAACATTAACAAACCAAAATTATATTCACGAGGAAATCAAATGTCGACTGAAAGCAGGGAATCGCGGTATTATTCGATCCAAACACTTCCGTCTCCGCGAAACCTGTCGAAGAATTTGAAGCTTAAAATGTATATAAAACGATAATTATGTTGCTCTATGGTTGCGAAAAATGGTCGCTTGAGGGAAGAACGCAGACTGAAAGTGTTTGAAACTAAAATCCTGAGGCGAATATTCCGATTCAAGAGGGACAGGAATGGGGACTTCATAATGAGGAACTGCGTAATTTATACCGTTTACCTGAGATTATCTAAGATGCTCAGGTGAGCAGATCATGTAACCGAACGGGAATAGGAAAATTTTCAACACTTTAATTGGAAACTTAATCGGAAGAAGACCATTAGGAAGACCTGAGTCCAGATATGGATCTCGCGGAAATAGGAACAGGAAGTAGATACTGGATCCATTTGGCTAAGGACAGAAGTTAATAATCCGGGGCGTTATAACAAGACCGTAACTTGAGATACTCTTTGCCTTTCGTGTACATCAAATATTCGAATTATTCTTTTATTTATTTACCGGGTTAATAAGGGGAAGTTAAGATAGATTTTATTATTATTATTATTATTATTATTATTATTATTATTATTATTATTATTATTATTATTATTATTATTATTATTATTACAGGCTTTCCAATGCTCGTATATTTTAACGAAACCTCCTATATTTTTGTGGCATTACTACTTCCACTTATGAAAATAACATAAGGAAATAAGGTGTGGGTGTTTGGAGGGCTTTTCGTCTCCGAAGTAGGGTGGTTGAATGGAGACTCTTCTGTGTTTCATCCTTTCCTACTTATTGTCTAAAGATAATTACACCAAACAATATACAGTTAGCGCAAAAAGTATTCATACACCTACAAAATGGAACAAAAAATAAACTAGTTTCGTCAATGGAGTAGTGATTGTAAAGAATTATAAATAATTTATTTAGGCGTATCAATACTTTTGCACTAATTGTACGCAAATAATTGTAGAATATGTTACACGTGGTTAAATCTTCCTTAAAAATGTCAGCTGTAGAATGTTTATATTTTTAGATTTAATGTACATTTCATTTAGATGTACACTGATTTTCTGATGCAATCCTTTTTACACTTTCCTTATGGTCGTTGCTTAGTACTGGTGAGTTACATACGAAAACTTACTAAGAAACTCGTATAAACATTTTGCGACGAGATAATTACCCATTTAGTTATATTTAGAATAGAACGTATGTTCATATAACAATTGATGTAATTTCTATGTATTTTTTTTATTTATTTATTTCTACCTATTGGATAATTGAAGTGTTCCTTTTTCACAACTTCACGAAACCTCCTATATTTTTTCGTCGTGATTTCCTATACCTTTTTTCATTAGCATTGGAAAGCCTCCTATTATTATTATTATTATTATTATTATTATTATTATTATTATTATTATTATTATTATTATTATTATTATTATTATTATTATTATTATTATTATTATTATAATAATAGTAGAGTAATACAGAAATACATGTAAATAATTGGATCCTTTTCTGCGCAGCAAATCAAAATAATGGTGAATAATTGTCGTGTTGGAGTTGTCAGGTCAATAATTATCAGAAGCACGGTTAGTACGGATTAATATTATTATTATGACTTTTTTTTTTTTAATTCTGTAGTGTTATCCTTCGATTTGTCTGGGTTTTCCTAATATGTGGTTATATGCATTTCTTCCGTTTTGCGTTATACGCAAGAAATACGATCTGATAGCCATACGTAAACTCAAACTTTTTATATGGTATTCTGTAAATAATAGTAATAACAGAAAACTATACGGAACTCTGCCTGTATATCCTGTGTGACGTAATGGTTAACACTGTTGGATTTTGGTTAATCGATTTATAGTAAATATGTAAAGTGATAAGTGTTCGTGCAGTCATGAGACAACGGAGATAGCTAACTGATTGAGTTGATTCAACTTATAGATTGGAGCCGCTGTATTAACTACATGCTACGCCACTAGTAAGCTGTTCGGTTTTAGTAGACTGTAGATCCGTATAATTTTCTTTTATCCCTTGTTTTATGTCAAGCGTTTGAAAAGGAATTTCGTTATTGCGGCTGTGATTAATTTTTGATAATTCCAGTGTAAGTTGACAGTCTGTATCCGTAAGTGGATTAATAAACTTTGCTTCTGTATCGTCTATTGATTGTTCATACATGTTTTCTTTTTCAGATCTAGGGTCTAACAATTCAGGTTATTATACGCTCCAGGCGGTGTTGACGCATCGTGGTCGTTCTAGCTCGAGTGGACATTATGTTGCATGGGTGCGACAGAAGGGTGATGCATGGATCAAATGTGATGATGATAAAGTATCACCCGTCCCCTCGGAAGACATTCTTAAATTATCGGGTGGAGGTATGTATATATTTATTGTTCGAAATTTTTAAAACGCTTTCACTTACAAAGTGGTTGTAATTTATTTGAATAATCATGTCCATGAAAAGAACACTCTTCTAGCTCTTTCGTAGCAAAATGATTACAAGTCTAGGGATCTAGACTGAGATGCAATGTATCTGTACAACCGGTAATGACATTCACTTCGCGGTAGGTGGCGCTATCGCTTGTGAAAGACACCACTATACTTTGGAAACAATCTATAGCATCGAAATTAAGATGTGGATATGCGACAACGAAATTGTCATTAACAACTGATTCTTTTTTTTTTTTTTTTTTCATAATCGTCGTCGTATTTTTAAATATCTATAGAAAAAAAGATATTAGTTATTCTACGGTGTAATATTCTTTAGCGTAATTTGTGGTAGGAGATTGTTCTTGTTTTTGTGTCTTGTATGTGAATAAATTTAAGCAAGGTTGTACAGTCTCATTCAGAGAAAATCTTGGAAACCACCCACCTCTCCTTTAAAAGTCATTTTCTCGCTGCAATAAATAAGAAATTGTAATACTTCGGCAGGAATAAATTGGTCGAAGATTATCTAAATTGTTTTAATTTAACTCCGTCTAAGAATACAGGGCTTTAGAAAAAGAGATAGGTAACCATTTTAAAACAAAAGTGCATATGCGAGGTCTAGTCATAAAGTTTTAATTATCATCTTGAAAAAATGAAGATGCAACCATGAAATGATTGATGTTGTTAGTCCACCTTCAATGATACATTTTCCCAACGATAAATGAATTGGCGGAGATCTTGAATGTAGAAGCATGCATTTCGGCTGTTCAGGAAACGTTCCACCTCGTCATCGTTTCGGAAATGCCTGCCACGCAATAATTTCTTCATCTGCGGAAAGATGAAAAAGTCATTGGGTGCCATGTCTAGAGAATGCGGAGGGTGAGACAAAATTTTATAGCCCAAAGAAGCAACGTATGAAACAAGTGTACTGTGCAGAATGAGCTGAGGTGTTATTGTGGAGCAAAAGGACTCCTTTGTACAGTCTGCAGCAAAAAACCTGCAACATGAGAATGTAAGTTTATTGTGAAACTACGTCTAACAGCGCAGGGAATCAACATAACGTCTAAGTGGCACGAATCACGCCAGGAAAAACCTCGGCGTCCTCCCTTGTACACTTATTTTGGAGCAAAAGACATCGTCGTTTCTCAATAAATTTACATGCTCATGTTGCAGGTTTTTTGCTGCGGACTGTACAGCTTTTCTCGACGCTTCGTCTTGATAGTCTCCTTAACCTCGTCAGATTTCGGTGGTATGCTTCTGTTATGGTTTGCCCCTTATAAGCATAATCTGTTAGCTCCACACTATGACACTCTCAGAAAGCTGTCCGCTTCGCTTTTCCCGACATTGGTTGGTCTTCTCCTTTTTCGGCGGTGGTGTATGTTTTCAGTGTTTGCTTTGCTCCTTTGTCTCGAGGTCATAGTGGTACACCAAGCACTCTTCTATGGTGATTAGGCGTTTAAAGAAGTTATCTGGATTGGCCTGACACAACTGCAACATTTCCGTTGCTTCTCGACTCGGCGGGCTTTTTGAATGGATGTGAGCAGTCGCGGAATCCAGCGGGCCTCAATCTTTGTCATGTGCAAAGTGTTGAAAACTGATCTGTAACTGATTTTCACTTTTTCTATCATCGCCTCGATTGTGATACGTTGATCTGTGAGCTCAATGGCCTCCACTTCTTTTTACAATTCCCGGTTCTTCACACAGAGATGGTCTAGCACTTCGTTTTTCGTCACATAGATTTGTCTGACGACACTGGAAGCGTCTGCGCCATCTAACCGCTTTATCATATGATGGTGCATTATTGCCATACACTTCACCAATTCAGTATGAACTGTTGCAGTGTTCTTTCATTTCAAATGCTGAAAACGAATAACCACACGATGCTCCACTTTATCAGTGGGCTGCGCCATTTTACTTTGGCTGCGCAAGCGGCGTGCGACGGTACTGTGGGGCGGGATTCCCATGTGTACCGGACTACAGACATATACCTGAAAGAAACAAGAAATTTGTTAAGTAACTATTTTTTCCAGGTGATAATTAAAACTTTGGCTACCCCTCATATTATATATGTTGTAATTTTCATAGCTTATTGTAAATATTTACTATATATTATTTATGTAAACCAACTGATTACGCCATTGGTTATTAGAATTCTACTATCAAGGTTCTCTTTTAAAATGCATCCACCATATACTTACTTTCTGTATGTCGGCCACATTTCTAAGTTAGCCGGATTTCTGTGGTGCCATCAGAGACCACAGATTTTACAGCACAAATGAATTTTATGATAGTTACAAATGTATGCTGTAGAATTAAATACAAGATAGATAAATTACTCATCAGCCTCATCTTGTGTGTGTGTGTTTCAGGCGACTGGCATTGTGCGTATGTTCTCTTGTACGGGCCTAGAATATTAGAAGTACCATTGGATGATAGCGCAGCGACAGAAACTGAAAGTGGTTCTTCGTAAGAACTAATTAGAAGAAATGTGGATAAATTATGTATGTTCTGTTGGTGTGGATGATCTCGACAGTCAGCGAATTTCCACTAATAGATTTGGTAATCAAAGAATTTTTCTAAGTCTGATTGTAATAGATCCTCTCTTTGTCTTTTTTTTATTATTATTATTATTTCGACACGCAGAATGTGCTTCACGGAACAGACTTTGAGGGGAACTAAGGTGATAAAAAAAAGAAAAAAGAATACGTAGCAATATAATGTAATAGTTTTTCTTTCATGTATTATAAAGCTTACAACTGTTAATGAAACAGAAACGGCATTTTTTAAAGTGATTGTTATGACTTTTTTCTTCCTAACTTGTTTATTATGTACGTAAGGTTCTTTGATATAGTGTTATCATATTTATTGTTGCGCTATTTCGATGTAAAAAAAAAAAAAAAATGTGATTGGATATTAACTTTTCTTTGACGAGGAAGAAAAAAGAATTGTTTAAAAGCAGTTGTTTATAAATACCGCTGTGGTCAATGTTTCTCTCATGTTTCTCTTCTCATTGTAACCCTTCTTTCTTTCCTTACCAAACATTTTTTGAAGCTACTGACTAAATTAACGGCTGAAAGAAATATATGTGGTGTCTTTTTTTTCTTTTCTTGTAAAGTGACCCAGATGGACTACCAGTAATGAAATTGATTAATTGTAAGGACTGTTCTAGATAATTTCTTTTTACAAGTTCATATTTGTTAAATACTCCAAATTTTGTTACTAAACATTTTTTGTGGCAATTCTGTTTTGTTGTTTTATTTTATGTACTACCTTGTTAAAAATACTGCTCCAGTAGGTGAATGATTATAAATTATTCATTGCAGTTTTGGAAAATTCAAGTATGCTAATAAAACTCCAACTGACCAAAGCAATATATATATTTTAATAGTATATGTATCTTTGTTACAGTTTCGGCCATGTAACATAGCCTTCCTCAGACACATTATGAAAAAAATTTATACCTCAGACACATTATGAGAGAAATTTATTCCTCAGACACATTATGAGTGAAATTAATTCCTCAGACACATTATGAAAGAAATTTGTACCTCAGACACATTATGAAAGAAATTTATACCTCAGACACATTATGAAATTTATTCCTCAGACACATTATAAAATTTCTTCCTCATTATAAAATAAGGAATAAATTTTTCTCATAATGTGCCTGAGGAATTAAATTTCTTCCATAATGTGTCTGAGGAAGGCTATGTTACATGGCCGAAATTGTAGCATAGATATATATACTATTAATATATATACATATTGCTTTGGTCAGGTGGAGTTTTATTAGCAATGAATGATTAGTGTACATGGTTGCATATTCGAGTCCTGAAACAGGTAAAAAGGAATTGGTTTGGGATATCATTTGCGAAGACCGAAAAGAAGCATAAGTTAAGCGGCCCACAGAAACGCTACCATTTCTAACATGGTCCGTCTAATGATATTCCGGACATTCAGTGACGTACTGTGTAAGCGATCCGGAAAAATGAGTTCCAAAAATGCTGCCAGCAGTTATCTTAAAATGAGAGCAGACGGTGCTTATGTAGTTCAGATCCCACGCTAAGCTATAGGTTCAAGTTTCATGTAGCCTTGGTGCTGACATGGACGCTAAACGCCAATCCATCAAGCCCTACCAGTAATTAAATACTAACATGGGTACTCTGGAGCACAACATTTAGATAATGCATGATAAAATACTGCCATATGACGAACTGCAGTTTCTTTAATTTGTGTGACATCCAACGAAATAAACAACAGTTCAAGTTTATTAAATAAAAATAGTATATAATACAAACCTTGAATGCATATTGCAGAATTTGCAATACAGGTTATTATTTGTGAAGTTAACATATGTGAATTCATTATACAGTAGTGCTGCACTACAAAGAGCAAGTGCGTTCAAATTGTACATTAAGTTTATATTCAACAGTTTCAAGAACATAGTACATAAAACGATTATCACAGCCACAAGAAATAGATAAACTTATGATTGCTTTTAATTACATTTTATCTCCTACCTAAGTATAAAAGTCCATGTAACACATGCATATAACATATGTATTATAATGTTGATTCGTGAAGTCAGAGATCTGTTTGATGATATACACTCAAAAAATTTGATGTACTCCAAGTGTTTTGCTGCACACAAGTGAAAAGTTTGGCATGTTCTTGTGCATGCAGCCGCTGAGTCGTTCACATTCCCCACTAAACTGGCTGCGTAGTATCGTTCAAACATCCTGGGATCGTTTTGTAGTCTGAACTGCATCAGCTCCAAATGAGAGGGAGAGATTTGTGGTAAAGCGTAAAAATACCTGAAAGTATATTCCTTTTGCCACACGGGCTCTTCATCATCAGAAGCACTTGTATTGAACATTGAAAGATTCAGGTAGTATTGTTCGTAATCAATGATCTGAAATAGATCAAAATAAATAAGTAGATAGTTCAGAATCTTTTGTCGTCGCGAATTCTGCTGGGGAGTGTACAAATATATAAAAACGATAATCATGCCTGTTGGGCTGTATGGTCGCGGAACATAGCCACTTACTCTAAGGGAAGAGCGCAGACGGGAAGTATTTGAGAATAAAATCCTAAGACGAATATTCGGACCCCAAGAAGAAGGGGAATGATCGAAACTTCATAACAAGAAACTACAAAAAATTCTGGGCCGCGCCCACTTCATTCTATATCAGTGTTCGAACTCGAAGAAAAGCAGAGGTGGTGTGTTTTATTACGATTTTGAATCAACATATCGGCTATCTAAATGCTGAAATACAGTGAGAGTATGTTGCCTAAAATATTGCATTTCTATTTACATAATAACTGAAAACCACAGGCTAGCTTCTCTTTACTTACGGGGAGAGGCATGGAAAGACTGATTCTTCGCCAACAACTTTCTGGGGGGAAAGAAAACAATAAAATATCCCTTTAAATTATGCTGTATTAGAGAATTATATACAAAAATGCTCAAAACCCGACTTTTTGTCTTCATTTCCTGCAGGAAAGCTCCTGGACTCCGCTCGACTGAGAGGTATTCCAAACCCCGGAAGATCCGTTCTCTACAGCAGACACTTACTAAACCCTCCCATGCTCAAAACACGACATTTATACGCATTAAAGCAAGAAGACACACACATACATACAATATGGCACATCAAAATATAAACTAGCTAAAACTTCTTTGAAATCACTTCATTTTAAAACCAAAAGGTAGGAAAAAGATAACATAAATGCGGGTGTTGTCAACTTAGAAATTATTTCTACAATCTTTTTTACGTAAAAAGCTATTCGTCAACTAGTGTATAAAAATGGATTTATTAAAGGTATTTAGCATCTACTTTCCAGTGACGGTATGTCCTGAACCACTGAAAAACCAGAGAGGCTGTATTTCGTACCACTGCACACCGTATCACTTCGACCAATGTGGGTATAGTTGCGTCTCATAGTCTTGCTGAAAATAAATGCTAAACTTCCAACAATTTTTCCTCTCGTATTTCAAATCATGCTATTTAGTACTGTAAACTCTTAAGCCAAACTAATAGCGTTACAGCCCATAAAGAGCTGTAGAAGAAAAATAGTAAGCTAGATTCTGTCGGAAAACACTTATTTCTATTGAAATTTCTTTTAGGAGATTCAAAACATTTTGGAATATTCTGCTTCTGAAAGTTCTTCGTATATGATTATTGTCTCTGGTCTTCGACGAGATCCAATTGAATCGGAAGTAAGATCTGTTTCTAACACTTAGGTTAACTTGAAACTATACATATAAATGAACCATTGGTAACATTACCTGCAAAGAATCCCTTGTGAAGGCAAATCTTCTAATGGCTGGGTTTGTTGGTATACTTTTATTTGGAATTTCCTTAAATCTTGGTGATAAAGAAGGTGCAAGTAGAATCCAGGAGATTGGATTGTTAGCTAGTGAAAATGAAAGAGAAACCAAAGCTACAATCAGGAAGAAATCACAGAAATGGAATTACTTGAACGACGAAAGAACTTAACATTAATGCTAGGTTATTAATAAAGCTTTCTCATTTATTTGCTTACACAGTAATAAATGACTTCCCAAGAAAATCTTATTCCTTGAATTGTGTTCTTTCTAACTTCTGAAGTTAATTCTTTGAGGAGTGGACAAAATAGTCCAGTAAAGATAGGATTGAGAAAGGAACAAATTAGTAACAAGCTGAAAATTGGTATGGAAGTAGGGGGATGTGTCAGGAATAACATACTAAAAGTCCCCTGAAATCCCACTGTAGCTTTTCCCGCAATTTTGAAAAATGTCCGCCATCTTTAGACGACGACAAGGAATTTATGGAAATCGTCACCCTTTATGTTTATTCCTCTAGCCACCGTTCTAATTATCACAAAGCCATGAATCCTATATGGTTGGAAAGCTTGAAAGACAGAAAATCTAAGTAAATAACATATATCCCCATCGTGCTAAATTTCTAGAAGAAGAGGAAGAAGAAAACAGCTTTTTTATTTAAAAAAGATATATTTTCAGAAATCATGAGAAGTTTGCAACACTGACAGTTATTGCACACCAACAGATGTCCTTGATATTTATCTCAATCATAGCCAACAATGACACAAATCGGTGCAATACAAGCCGAGAAAAAAAATATAACTTATGTTACTTTCTGACCTCTTTGTACTAAAGTGCATAAGGTGACATACATTTTCACGGTTCTAGTCACCTTCTTTCATCACATAGGACCAAGAGTTATATATCATTGGAAATCTTAAGAAACGTAAGGTAAATTCGAACGAGGTAACACTTATACTAATCAAGCCCAATTTGTGGAAGAAGCGCAAAACTCAAAATTTCGGGACAAAAAGTGATTTTCGGAATAAATTCTTTAAAACTTGCAACACTGACAATTATCGTATGTTAACAAAACTCAGTTACCGTTTTCACTATCATCATTATTAATTTACTCTTAAAATGGCCAACGTTTTTCCCAATGGAGTAAGCTTTTATGATACATAGTTTTACCAGTGGTGCCCACCCCCCCTTATGTCCATGACGCACCCCCCCCAATTGTCTATCCGTAGGTGTTCTTCCATGAAAAAATCTTCTTTTCGATTAATTTTACCCCCCCCCCATCAAACATATTTATATATATTTTTAACCCCCCCTAATATTTCAATGACGCAGTTTGCGTCATAGCCCCCCCTTGTGGGCACCCCTGGTTTTACATCACTTAAATATAGCACAAAAATCATTTATTGATAGCATTAGAAAGTAGCAGAAATTGGTAGTCTCCTATTCATAGGAAAATCGTAATTCACACACTAAAAATAACTCTCAACTACAATAGTCATTTGAATGTAATTTTTTTAAAAATGTCTTGTTTATAACTAGAATGCAATTTTCCTCCTTGTATTCTTCAAACCAACTTAATATTTACATTACGCGTTAGTATGCACTTTAAGAACATTCGAACTTATTTTATTAGAAATCCATGAGGTTATCATTATCTCGTTCATCTCTATGGTCTTCATTTGGTTTTGCATTCATGCATCCAATTCCTCGACACTGAAATAAATTAGAGCACACAATTCCTGCTTTCCGACAACCGTACATACTTTCACAGCCCTTTTTACAGTTACAGGATATTACACGGAGCGGGTTCCTTGGTCATTCTTGCTGGTACGAGGATACCTCCTAATGTTGTCCATTCATATTCAGTCGCTCGGATATCATTGAGCAATACCTGGGCTCAAAAAACGTACACTGTCAAAGAATGAATGGAATATACCACTTTTAACGTACACACGCAAAGGTAATGGTCTTTCGGATTTAATCATTGAAGATATAAGATACCTTCGTGTTCTGAATATCCAAATTGAAATCCACCTTCTGTACGATGTAACATGGATGATTCTCAAGTGGTTGAAGACACCAACTTGCCCAAATTGGAATGGATTTATGCAGCTGGTGACAAGCAACAACCATAAGTACTAAGCATATTAAGTAGTAATTCAACCTTTCATCAATCTTCCGCCATAAGCATAGATGCTGTATACTCGGCGCTTATGTTTGCCAGCAAAGAATGTGCAGAAAAGAAGCAAAAAAGCGTGCTTAGTCACGTTGGATCAACCTTTGTACTCTAAAGCATGTGACATTGTAGCAGCATGTAGAAATTCTGGTGAATTACCGTCAGTGATTGTTAGACTTGGTTTTTTTTTTTTTTTTTTTTTTTTTTTTTTTTTTTTTTTTACTCTATAATGTCATTTATGGAAACAGTTGCATATATAATGAAAGGTAGTGGCATTGAAGAACTTTGGTCTTGTGTGTATGCTAGTAACTCCATGCCACAGATAAAGCCATGCCATTCTTATTGTTCGTGCTTTGCGAGCTATTTTTTTTTTTT
Source organism: Thermobia domestica (assembly GCF_964235325.1). Classification (NCBI taxonomy): domain Eukaryota; kingdom Metazoa; phylum Arthropoda; class Insecta; order Zygentoma; family Lepismatidae; genus Thermobia; species Thermobia domestica. The sequence continues at coordinate 23,941,937 of NC_137454.1, read as the reverse complement.
TTTTTTAACAGAGTTAGCAATTGCAATATATACTGTTTATTTAATGAATCAGATGCCACTGAGGAGTTTGAGCGTCAATTGCGAGATGTTTGTATTCCTCTGATGACTGAAGAAGATATCGATACTGATGTAGTGGTTCAACATTCAAACATAGTCAATCAAGATTGTAAATGACCTGAAGTTATTCATTGATGCTGCTGCAGAAACAAGCCGTATCTCTAAGTTATTCGCTCTGTACTTTCAGCTTGTAGAAATTATGCGTCTTTTAGTTCGAAAGAACTGGAGACTTGAATCTCCATCTTCACTGCATGTGAGAAATGTTACCATACTTCTATGCAGCTGAGCATCTTTTGTATGCCAAGTACGCACATCTGTACTTACAAGAAATGTTGCGGTTGGAGGATGAAATGGATCTTCATGAGTTCCAGCTATTTACAGGAGACGGTTACTTCACTATTCGTAGAAAAGATATATTTTGGAGTGGTACATGGTCTGATATGACGATTGAGCAGGTTTTAGCGAGAGCAATGAAGAGCAGTGGTGGACTGACCCATGGGAGAGGCATGACTGAAAAGATGATATCTAGGTGTGTGTCAAGTATGTCAGCAGCGTGCCACTTACGAGAATGTCTTGAAAAATTATGAAACAAAGATAGGCAAGAACTTCACACTGGTCGGCATGTGGACTTGTACTAAAGTAGACAATCGCGTGATATATTACATCTAAAGAAATCCTTGCTTTGGTTTTGCCAGCATTCTCCATTCCCTTCATATCCGGAGCTCGCGCCCCTAAGCACTGGCATGGTAGGTAATGAAATGGTCAACTGATAAATCTAAGGAAATCGGATTGGCTGCTATGGAAGGAATGTTTGGACGGACCTTTGGAAATGTGAAACTTAAACAAAAAAAAATGCGTATCCGTGATGAGCCACTGGCTGTAAACACCATACTTCAACTGAATCATATGAGTAGAAGTCCGAAAAAGAACTCCAGCAGTGTTTTGCTTACGAGCTTGCACCCTATTCACTTTCTCTTTTCACAGAAATGTCCATGAGAAAAACGAAAATGTCCGCTTTGTACGACATGTTTGAATATCGGATAAATTTTAAAACTCAATTTGAAAACACTGTGTACGTTATAGATGGAGGCTGGCTTCTACATCATGTTGTTTGGCCACAATATGGAACATACCTTGACGTTCACAACTCGTATGTGTCCTATGTACTCACAAACTCAGGAATGAAAGCAACAATTATTTTTTATGGGTATTGCACTGAAAACTCTACAAAAGCCGCAGAGTGGGAGCAACGTGAGTCAAAGGCTCAATCAGCTTTAGTGTTATTCACAAATGAAACCACATTATTAACAAAAAAAGATAAATTCTTAGGTAATTACAAAAATAAAGATTGTTTCGCCCGTGAGTTGATGATTCATTTGACAAGCTGGAATTCAAACCCAGCAAGCAAGAAGTGATGCTGACGCACTTATAGCTAAAACTGCTGTAGCCAAGTCTTTAAATCCTTCTAAGCACGTCGTGATAATGTTGACATGATGTTGACAAGAGGATGTTGATATTTTAATCATTTTGCTTGAACAAGGTAATAATCAGTACGACATCACATTTCGAAAGCTTGAACGTCTACAAGACGTGAGTAAGGAATTTAGTACTAAGAAGTTGTAAGATACACAGGCAAATATACTAACTGGTTTGCTCAGCTACCATGCTTTAACTAGATGCGACACATCATGTGGATTGTATCAACAGGGAAAGAAAAATCCCTTCTGATTACTTCAAAAACGGGAAGATTTATGCCGATCACTTGAAGTTTTGAACCATGATAATGATAGTGTACAATCTATGAAGCTGGCACATTATTTCTAGTGACACACTACGATTCTACAGCAATAGTAACCTTACTGGATGAATTCCAGTATCATTCATACATCCTTGCAGTAAGTCGCTCCCCATTCAGAACGAAATACAATTGGCAAAATTGCCACCCACCAGTGATGCTGCGAAACACCATATCATCAGGTTCAATTTTATCGTGGAAATGATTTGCGAGCGACTGAATATGGATGGACAACATTAGAAGGTATCCTCGTACCAGCAAGAATGACCAAGGAACCCGCTCCGTGTAATATCCTGTAACTGTAAAAAGGGCTGTGAAAGCATATATGGTTGTCGAAAAGCAGGAATTGTGTGCTCTAATTTATTTCAGTGTCGAGGAATTGGATGCATGAATGCAAAACCAAATGATGAAGACCATAGAGATGAACGAGATAATGATAACCTCATGGATTTCTAATAAAATAAGTTCGAATGTTCTTAAAGTGCATACTAACGTGTAATGTAAATATTAAGTTGATTTGAAGAATACAAGGAGGAAAATTGCATTCTAGTTATAAACAAGACATTTTTAAAAAAATTACATTCAAATGACTATTGTAGTTGAGAGTTATTTTTAGTGTGTGAATTACGATTTTCCTATGAATAGGAGACTACCAATTTCTGCTACTTTCTAATGCTGTCAATAAATGATTTTTGTGCTATATTTAAGTGATGTAAAACTATGTATCATAAAAGCTTACTCCATTGGGAAAAACGTTGGCCATTTTAAGAGTAAATTAATAATGATGATAGTGAAAACGGTAATTGAGTTTTGTTAACATACGATAATTGTCAGTGTTGCAAGTTTTAAAGAATTTATTCCGAAAATCACTTTTTGTCCCGAAATTTTGAGTTTTGCGCTTCTTCCACAAATTGGGCTTGATTAGTATAAGTGTTACCTCGTTCGAATTTACGTTTCTTAAGATTTCCAATGATATATAACTCTTGGTCCTATGTGATGAAAGAAGGTGACTAGAACCGTGAAAATGTATGTCACCTTATGCACTTTTGTACAAAGAGGTCAGAAAGTAACATAAGTTATATTTTTTTTCTCGGCTTGTATTGCACCGATTTGTGTCATTGTTGGCTATGATTGAGATAAATATCAAGGACATCTGTTGGTGTTGTTTCGTTGGTGTGCAATAACTGTCAGTGTTGCAAACTTCTCATGATTTCTGAAAATATATCTTTTTTAAATAAAAAAGCTGTTTTCTTCTTCCTCTTCTTCTAGAAATTTAGCACGATGGGGATATATGTTATTTACTTAGATTTTCTGTCTTTCAAGCTTTCCAACCATATATGATTCATGGCTTTGTGATAATTAGAACGGTGGCTAGAGGAATAAACATAAAGGGTGACGATTTCCATAAATTCCTTGTCGTCGTCTAAAGATGGCGGACATTTTTCAAAATTGCGGGAAAAGCTACAGTGGGATTTCAGGGGACTTTTAGTATGTTATTCCTGACACATTCCCCTACTTCCATACCAATTTTCAGCTTGTTACTAATTTGTTCCTTTCTTGGCAGAAAAATGGGCTATCTTTACTGGACTAAAAGAACGAATTAAAAGATTAATGTCAGTATATATTTACTTACATTTTGCCCTTTGTACAGCCGTGACATATATTGATTTGGCTGCTTGGGCTACTACTGACGTACGTTATTATTATTATTATTATTATTATTATTATTATTATTATTATTATTATTATTATTATTATTATTATTATTATTATTATTATTATTGGACCTTTTTCCCACTTTATTATACAATCTTCAAAATAAGTTTTAAAAAAAATTACACCATCTTTTTATCAAGTAGATAAATATCATTTTCTCTTCACTAGCAAGACTTATATTATCTTATTAGTATTACGGAAAAACGATCGTACATTTCTACCTTTATTTGTTGCACGAAGTATCACTATATTTCGCATTGGATAGATGGTAACCCTACTCACCAGAGCAAATGGAAGCTGTCCGAGTAATAATGAACGCTGAAATAGGCGATTAGGAAAGAAGAAGCCTCAGTCTGTGAGAGCTACGCAAACTACTGTAACACACAAAATTTTCGTTGCGCTAACGCATATCGTTACGGAACGAGGCTCGTGATGTAAAAAACAATTCACAGAGGCCCCCAAATCCCCTGTCATTACTCGTCTAATTTCCTTTTACTCTTCACACACCCAAGAAACCGATTTCTCTAGAGGCAACTGTTTTTACCTGGCGGCCCGTTCGTACGCTGTGGGCGGAGGTGGAGCGAAGGGGAATGCTCTGATACGATTCTTACTGTAGTAGCTAGAGAGTGATTTCTGCTGCGTTGTCATATTGAAGACTCTTAAGTTCGCGAGACAGGCTGCGTGCAAAGAATTCAGTGGATCTTTCTAAATACATTCTCAGAAACTTTTATCATTGAAAGAAGATACTGAAGTATAAAATTATTAATATAATTTAGTTCGTATTATAACTTTATTTTGTAATATTCTAGGGCTGCTGTCGGTAGGGCCGGTAGTCCACAAAATACGCCACTGTCTAGCAGACGTATTATTAGGATATCATTAGTAGGGTATTACTATTATTAGGATATTATGCCATTATTGGGATATTATATTATTATTAGGATATTATGCTGAGTTTGAGGATAATTGCAAGATAAAAGTCAGTAAATTTCGTGCCAATATAAAGTCAAACAAAAAGTGCTATAAAAATTCAAAAGATGGGGTCAAATTTGATCCCGCATGGTTTTGCTGAGATGGTGTCATTTGAACGTGTGCCATATAACCAGTAGAACTCTTTATAATCTGAAAAATGTAACAAATTGATTATAATGTAACTCTATTACAAAAACAATACTTACCCTGATCGTAGATAACACGAAAGACATCCTCATGGTGATGGCCTCCGAACTGACCCATGATAACTGAATGATGTTTCCGAATAATTTCCAAATAACGCTCATTGTGCGCCGGGTGAAAGAGAAAATGTCCAGGTGCTTTGTAGTATTTGTCATAAATTCCAGGGGGAACATGGAACATGATGATTGCCTACAATAACGTAAAATAAGTTTCAGAGTTAATACATAATCAGAAAATTCGTAGGAAATGATATTAACCCTTTGGGGATCCTATGGTACAATTTTGTACCATACGCGTTTTTCATGGTACATTGCGTTATTTCTCTTCTATTTGAGCTTTTTCGTCCGTTTTTTTTTTCCCAAGTCCAGAGGCCTTGTAGAAGACATTACGTATGGTTTCAGACCTTCCCGCGTCCAGACATAGGAGGTGATGACGTCATAAGAAAAATTTATTTTCTCATTTTCTAAGCCTATGTTCAATATTTTTTGGCGGGCTTATTTTTCCACGTAGAAGATTGAAATTTTGCACAAACATTCAGTCCACCGAGTAGTATTTACCAGATTTTTTGTTTCGATGTCAGTGCTAAAACAGGGGGAGAACCAGAGGGGCAAAGGGATATTTTTACCCCCAAAATCCCGTTTCTCGTCATTTTCCCGCCTCACATACATGATGAGAACACGTGAGTCATACCGTCTGAAAGGCAGTTCCATTCTGAAGAGAATGGCGGTCGAATCATTGTCCTAGGGTAATTAGGGACGTCTCAGGGATTTTTTGAATAATATACTTCTATATAGGGAAAAATGGGACATGGTGGGCATTTTTTTTTTTTTTTTTTTTTTTTTTTTTTTGACGGGCTTACTTTTGGACCTAGAAGATTGAAATTGTGCACAAACATTCAGCCGACCTAGTAGTATTTATCATATTTTTTCTAGTGATGAGCAAATGCAAGACCAAGACCAAGACCGGAGTGGTCTTGGTCTTGGTCTTGGTCTTGCATATCCAGTCTTGGTCTTGGTCTTGCACTGGAACCCTTGGTCTTGGTCTTGGTCTTGGTCTTGCACACCCGGTCTTGGTCTTGCTTGCAAGAGTCTTGCAAGTTTTGCATTTAAGAAAACTTATGCTTTTCATAGGTAAATATTACTTTGGATATAAAGGATAATAAACTCTACAATGCGCCAATAGTAACGGAAATACAATGTATGTTTCTAAATGTAATATAGTTTTACCTTCGTGTAAGTATGATGATAGTATACAACATAGGTGATGTCCTTTATTTTTTTTAAATGTACCCACGCTTCAATACTTATAAGATGAATCACAACGCTTCGGAATCTGTTTATATTTTTTAACAGATCCAACACTCCACTGGTTCCCAAACTGGTGAGGCTACCCCTGAGACGCAAGAAAGAAAATCAAGATGACATAGATTATTCAAAAACCATGAATTGTAAAATCATTTTTACAGTCTAAAGGCGTCAGATTTTGCTTTTCAACCACGATTAGCTAATCTTTGTATTAAACGAACGAGACTTTATTTTATTGACTCAACTATGTACTCTATGAGGCAGAAACATTGACATTACGCAAAAGCGGTGAAAAAATTGCAGGCTCTCGAAGCATGGGCACGTAGAAAAAAGGACAATATTAGCTGTGTTGAACGGAAAACGAATGAGGTGTTAGAAATATTAGCAGTAGGGGGAAAAGAAGAATTTTAGATATTGTTAAGAGGAGAAAGACGAACTGTTTGGGATATTGGCTGAGGAGGAACTGTATTATGAGGGACGTGCTAGATAGTATTGTGGAAGAAAAGAGAGGGAGAGAGCAAAGGAGACTAGTTGAAGGAAGATATTAAAACAGAAAATTGCTACGTCAAGACGAAGAGACTAGCTGAGGACCAACATACGTCGAAGCTTCTCAGTTGCAGTAAGTAACCTGCCAGTAATAGCAGAATAGCTATGATGATGATGATGATGATGATGATATATTCAGACCAAACCAAAAAAAGACAGAGAGAAAATTAAAATAATAATGATTATAATCAAACCTCTTAATATTTTAGAATAATTTGAATGAAAACTGAAAACGACTCAACTGTCTATGTCTTTGATGTAAACTCAATTTAGATAAATACTTTTAATCTGTATTAGAAACACAAAATAATGGCATCAAACTCCAAGTTATTTGAAGTCTTACTTGTGAATATGGATTACTAGCATCAATCACCCACTTCGGGGGTTAATATACTTCTTGGGGGGAGGGGGGTACATATACACCAGGTTGTAACATCAAAGTGAAACTCTAAAAAACTTTCCAGTCCCGAACCTCATACGTTTTAAAAATTTGATTGAGATCGGTTGAGTGGTTCAAGAGTTATTAAGTCACAAACTTAGTCACTTTTGTTTGTATTTATATTGATTTTTGTCAATCTCCCTCTCCTCCTCCTCTCCTACGTAGTTCCGTGAAAGTGAACTGACAAATAACATTCTAGGCATGAACCTCATCTATGTTAAAATTTTGATCGAGATTAGTAGTTTGGTTCAAGAGTTATTAAGATTTATTTATTATTTTGTAACTCCCCCTTCTCCCTACCCTAAGTTTTACTGTCAAGGTGATATGATTAAAACACTCCCAGGCCCAAACGTCATCTATGTTGAAAATTTGATCGAGATCGGTCGGGGGGGTTCAAGAGATTAGGAGTCACAAATATAGTCACTTTCAATTTTATAATACAGATTTATTGTTGTAATATAATGTTATATCACTCAATTCTCGATGTGCCGTATACCTAAGGAGCAGGCCGGTAGCCAGCCCAAAATGTAGGGGGAACCGGCTGAAGTTAGGGGGGCCCGAGCCAACCATATTATTATTCATTTGCAAGCCTACCGTGAAATTTTAGGGGGGCCGGCCCCCTAGACCCACCTGGATAGGGGCCTGCTAAGGAGGCTAAAGTTATATTCATAAAAAAAAAATATATTCAACTTATAAGCATCCGCTCATGAAATCAAACTTGCGGTCACATGCACGAAGTTTTTGTCAATGTCGTGAAAACGTTATTTCGATATTAATTTTTTGAGCACGGCTTAAAAAGCTAGGGAGACGGTGATTATGAGAAATGACTGAAATGGTGGTGGAATGAAGAAATTAGGAGGAAACGAAAAAAGCCGAGAAAATCCATGCACATGGTGTTTGTCCACCAAAAAGCTCACATGGCGCAAGATAATACCTGTGTGGCTTGAAAATGAGCAATATCTACAGAAAATGCGAACAACCAATTCAGAAAATTACATACTGTAGCTATATGCCACAGGGGCAGATTGACTCACACGGATTGCATGAACTACTGGGAACACATTCACTTCAGTAGCATTTTTACTGAAACCAAGAAATCCATCCACTTCTTTTTTACATTCTATAAAATCATTCAAGTAGTGCCGGTACTTTTGCAAGACTCTTGCGCAAGAGTCTTGGTCTTGGTATTGGTCTTGCAGGTATGGTCTTGGTCTTGGTCTTGGTCTTGCACCCCTTGGTCTTGGTCTTGCATCGGGTATCTTGGTCTTGGTCTTGGTCTTGGTCTTGCATGCAAGACTCTTGCAAAAACTGCAAGACCAAGACTCTTGCGCTCATCACTAATTTTTTCAGATCTCTGCATTAAAACAGGGGGGTCCAGAGGGGGGAAAAACTGAAAAAAGGGATTTTTAGACCAAAAAATCCCATTTTTCAGGATTTTCCCGCCTCACATACATGATGGAGACACGTGAGTCATACCATCTGAAAGGCAGTTCCATTCTGAAGAGAATGACGGTCGAATTATTATTCTAGGGTAATTAATGACGTCTCAGTGATTTTTTCAAAATATACTTCTGTATACGGGTAACATGGGGAAATTTCTGATTTTTTTTTTCTGGCGGGCTTATTTTTGCACCTAGAAGATTGAAATTGTGCACAAACATTCAATCCACCAAGTAGTATTTAACAGATTTTCTTTCAGATTTCTGCGTTAAAACAGGGGGGGTCCAGAGGGGCTAAAAGTTGAAAAAAGGGAAATTTAGACCAAAAAATCCCTTTTTTCTGCAATTTCCCGCCTTAGATACATGATGGAGACTTGTGAATGGTACCGCCTGAAAGGCAGTTCTATTCAGAAGAGAATATGGGCGACACATGACTCTAGGGTAATTAGGGATGTCTCAGGATTTTTTTTCCCTGAGATTATAGTGTTTTGTGGTAATTTGAGGCATGGTGGGAAATTTTGATAAAATTTCTCCCTCCCTTACTATTCAAGATAGAAACTTGAAATCTGGCACACTCATTCAGTATACCAAGTACTATTTCTCAGATTTTTTTTAGATGGCTATGTTGACACAGGGGCGGTCCAGGGGGGGGCAAAGTTCGAGAAAAAAATTCCCTCCGAAACTTTCACTTTGACTTTTTTTCCCGCTTCTGGTATGAGCATGCAAGTGGTACCATTTGAAAGCCAGCTCTATTCTGAAGAGAATGAGGTATGAACCATGATCCTAGGATAAATAGTGTCGGTACAGTAGCTGCTTGACTGAAAGTCTAAAAAATAGCCCAAAAAGCCAGGATCCGGAAAGGGTTAAAGACGAAATTTTAGGCAGTTCGTATCTCATATCCACTAAAATATTACATAAAATGAAAGTACTATAAGTTAAAAAAAATAGCGTAAAATGAAATTAAGGGTACGTATAATAATTTAAAACTTTTTAAAAAAAGTACTGCAGCCAGTATATACAGATAGTCCCCAAGTTGCGAAAATTCGGCATACATAAATTTATACTTACATAAAAAAATCTAATATAAGGAAAATTTACTAACGATACTTGCATCTGTAGTAAGTAGTACTCTTCTTCTTTCTCCGTCTTTCCCCATTCATGCGAGGTCGAAGTTTCTGATGAGCCTTTTCCATAGAGCCATGTCCCCGTGTTCTTCTCCTGTTAGCCTTTTTCTTTGCAGCCATTCCTAACCATGTTAATCCATTTTTTTCTTGGTCTCCCTCTTCTTCTCTTCCCATTCAGCTATACTGTCATCTAACCACATAGTCGTTGATTCTTCTCAATGGCCATACCACTGCAGTCTTCTTTCTTGGATCTTCTTAAATATTTCCACAAACTTGGTTGTTTCTCTTACTCTCTCATTTCTCATTTTGACTGTTCTTATTATCCCACACATCCAGCGTACTATTCTCATTTCGGTAAAAATTCAAGCTTTCTTCATTTGTTCCGTAAATCATCGCTTGCCTAACCATTATCTTGTAAATGATACCTTTATTCTTTTCTATAATTCTGAGATCAAACAGAACGCTACATAACTTATACTTTCTATCTTCACTCTATGTACTATTCTCACTTCCAAATCATCAGTACTAGCAATAGATAAGCCTAAATATTTAAAAAAAAATCACTTTATTCAATATTTCTTCTTGCAGCCTTACTTCTCCTTTCCTTCTACGTTAAACTTGAGATACCCAGTTTTCTTTCTAGAAAATTTGAGGTCTGTATCTTCCAAAGACTTTCTCCAATTCTCAACTTTTTTCCTGTAGATATTACATCGTGCAATATCATCGGCAAACATCATACACTTGAGTTGCAACATTTATGATAATGTTGAAGAGGTACTGCTGAGGCCTGGTGTAATTCAAACCTAGCAGGGGTTTAGCATCCTACACTACTTCTTGCTTGGGTCGTAGCTTTTGTATGTATCTTGAAATAACCTTACGAATTTCTCTGGCACTCTTTTCTTCCTCAGATAACTCCATACTTCCTCACATGCTACTTTGTCATAGGTGTTTTCCATATCAATTAAGATCATATGCAATCCTTCTTGTTTTTCTTGATGCTTTTCTATACTTTATCTTAGTGTCTAAGTCCGTTGCACTCTTTCCTGGCATAAATCCAAATTCTTCTTCTATTGATATATCTTCCTGTAATTGCCCTTCTCCAATTTATCGTCAAATCTTCATTGTGTGAGACGTTAGTTTGATTTATCTATAGTTTCCACAGTCCTGTACGTCTCCCTTCTTAAAAATTTATAGAATAGCACAATTCCTTTGGGATTTTTTTTTAACTGTTCATAGATTTTCTGCATCAGATCCCATATGATATCTATACCTTTTGTCTCAGAACTGTCTCCATGCTTACTGGTATGCCATCTGGGACTATCACAGTTGTCCTCTTCGTTTTTTCTTTTAATGCTTTTTCTAATTTTTCGGCTTATTCTTGATGTTATTCCAAGATTTTGAGTTTCATCGCCGAAAATTTACCTCGGATTTTCATCATTTAAATACTTTTCGCTATAATAACGGGCACATCTCTCTTTCACTCTGTCTTCATTGGTAAGCACCAATCCTTGGTCATATTTATCACCAGTCAAAAAGGCGATAATAACATTAACGTTGGAAACATTGATAATTGGGAGTGATGGCGTTTCAACCCTTACAAGAAAGAAGGGTAAGAGTAAGTACCCGGCTATTTGAGGCGATCGCAAAGCGTATTTATTACTCATGCGTATGCTTGGAATACGCTGACCTGACCATGTATTTAAATGTAGATGGCTAATCACAAATGCGAAAGCAATAAAAACGCGGAGAAAACGTCGGCTCGAGCGTATTTGGTGCATTTCGGAACAATAGACCGCCTGCTGTTTAAAAGATTTCAAAAGGAAGGAAAAAAAGGAAAGACGTGTTGCCAGGCAAAGGGATTGTAGCAAGAAACAGCTGCTTAGAAAGTGGTTTGTGCAGAGTATTGGAACTCTGCTATTACACACCTGGACCTGGCAAAAAGACCTGGAAACCCTGACTGGCTCACAGTATAATTTACAAATCCGGTGAAAGTAAAATTACTGAATAGCCACTTTGGCCGCGTTCGCTACAGGGGGTAACGCTTTCTCAAATAGCCCAAATCTAAAGCGAAAAATTCCATCACTTCTTTGAGATAGTTTTTGATGCTCTATCAAGTGGAGACTCAACATTGAAAAAAATCCCAAATAACAGATAAACACATACACAGAATTAGAGAATTCAGTAATGGACTTTTTAAGTTCGTCGGAAAGGTGAATGCTTTCATCATTATCTTCATCATCATTTTTCGTACAAAAGAAATATTTTTTGTACTGGTGCTTCTTTGTGTCGAGTGCTTTCTGTGCAAAAGACCCCAGGCTCGATTCCTGGTGATGATATCTTCCCCACGAACCCTTCAGTAGTGGTTTGAATTTCATTGTAAATAGTAGATCTTGCCTTCCTTCTTCTTCTGCGTTTGGTACTTGCCTTAGCGAAGGTCGCTCTCCCAGCAATTATAGACGGTGTTTTCAAAAGAAACAGATGATGAATTGAGATGAATCTTTAAAGATGCTTATAAGATGCGAAATAACGTAGATTTTTGTAAATAAAGATAATAGGCATTAAGAACAGGTGGAGATAGGTGAAAATCAACGAATCTATATTAAAGGGCCCAAAACCGTGATATTTATGAAGAATAGAGAGAAATGGCTGGCGATATTGTTGGTAGAGAGGACAAGAGAAAATGAGATGATTGATGGAGCATGTATCGAGACCACAGTTACAAAGGGGAATAGTGCGTTTTCGGAGCAGATATAAGCGTTGGGGAGTATACAGAATGTGAAGTCTGTTACGGAGTAGAAAATGGAGGTGAGAGGGAGAGAAAGTATGTTGAATGAACCAAGATGGAGAACGGAGAGAACAAGGATGGTGCCAGTACCAACGTGCCTTTGTACGTGCGGCATTATAAGCAGTCCAGCGTTGATAATGAAGTGTAATAAGTCGTGGAAAAAGGTCAATAGGCGAAACTGAAAGATCTATGGGAGTGCCGTGCAGGGCGCCGAAACGGGCTGCGGCATCAGCTATAGAATTCCCAAGGATGTCGACATGACCTTTGGACCAAATTGAGCAAGCAGTATAGCTGAGGAAAGTCTGACGGTACAGAAGAAGAAGAGGATTTCGAAGTCCAGGGGGAAGATTGAAGAGATTGGAGGAGAGATTTAGAATCAGTGGCGATACAGATAGATGTATACTGATGCTGAAGAGAATGAAGAAGAGTCGCATGAACATAATGGGGCAGTTCAAAGCTGAAACATTGCTGAAGAGAGGAATCGTAAAAGGCTGATCCCAAATGCAAGCCCTGGCCAGAACCGTCGCAGTACAAATGCACAGTGTGCTGAAGGAGAGGAGGAATGGATGAGGAGAAACAATGTTGATAAGGTACGGGAGGAAAGAGGTGGGCTGGAGGGTATTGGGGGAAAATGATAGAAAAAGATCGGGAAAAAACTGGATAGTCATGCAAGTAGCAAGGGAGTGTATACGTGCGCTGGATGTGTAACAGATGTTGTGCAAGATCTAGGTAGCTGGTGTATTTGAAAGGGAGAGATTCGAGATATGGAGAACGTTTGCGGCCTGTATGAAGGTGTCGGAGCAGAGTGAGTTTAGGGAGGAGAGCGGATCGGGTAAATTGGAAACGTTGAAGACAGAATTTGTCAGAGAGGTGTTTCAACTGAATTGCTAACGGTGGAACTCGGGTCTCGGTATAAAGCGCTGTAGCAGCAGTAGTGGAAGGAAGGCTAAGAGTACGGCAGAGAGTAGTATATTGAAGGGATTGGAATTTTTGAAAGATTCGAAAAGGAAATGGAGATAGAAAAAAACACCATACGTTAAAATAGGTAAGTAAACCTGTTTATATAACTGGAGAACACGGAAATTTGTAGACCAAGTACAAGTGGAAATAGAACGAATTAAACGTAAGAAGGATGATGTTTTTTGATGTAGAAGATGATAATGGGGGGGTCCAACGTAAAGTAGAGTCTAAGACAATTCCGAAATATTTAACAGAAGGACGGCGAGGAAGAGTAATACCGGTAAAAGTAAGGGAGGGTAGGGTCGGAGAGCGTTTGCGAGTAAAGACTAGAAAGGAAGTTTTGTTCCAGTTTATTCTTAAGCCTCGATTCCCGGTGGGGGCACTCGGTCGAGAAAGTGTAAAACGCTTTTTCAGGCCAGCCACCCTGAATGAGGTTTTCCTGGGTTTTCCTCATTCACACCAGGCAAATGCCGGGGCGGTACCTAACTTATAGGTCCCAGGCCGCTTCCTTCCTTCCCTAATCCTTTCTTCCTTCCCTTTCCCCGGATTGTGTGCTCGCCGAGGGACGTCATCCCTCAAGACGTGAAGGGCTAAATGGCCTTAGATGCCGAAAGCCCAGAAAATCTAATTCCTAAATCCTAAATCCTATTCTTAAGCCATGTTTGGAACACCAGGTGGAGAAAGTGGTGAGAGCTGAGATGAGTTGGGGTATAGCTAGTTGAGGGGAGGGAGAAGTAATATAGAAGGCTAAATCATCACAATATGAAAGAACCTGTACAATGTTACTGGTTTGGCGAAGAATCGGGACCAGAAAGAGATTGAACAAAATAGGAGATAATACAGAACCTTGAGGAAGACCTTGGGAAGTGGTGCGACCTTTAGAGAGTTGGGAACCGAGGAGAAGATACAAGGTACGTTGGACCAGAAGGTTGTAAATGATACGGAGATATTTCGAAGGGATGCCTTGTTGCCAAAGTATATCTATGAGATCATAAAGGGGAACAGAATCATAAGCCTGAGAAAGGTCAATGAATACGGCAAAAACAAACTGGGTACAGGAAAAAGCAAGCCAAATATCAGAGATAAAAACAGACAGACAGTTAGAAACACCGGAACCAAGTCGACAACCGGTAAAATAAAAGGTGGGGTTCACAGAACCACTGGAGGCGTTGTTTCAGGAGATGTTCGAAGACCTTTAAAAGTCATGAGGAGAGGGCAATAGGGCGGTAATGTTCAGCGATACCTGGTTGTTTTGTGGGTTTGAGGATGGGAATAATAACATAATCTTTCCACGGAGGGGAAATTTGTGTTAAATACAGTGTTAAATAAGGTGAGTAGGAAGTTCTGGTACAGTGGAGGAAGATGTTGTAGGTGTCGGTAATGTATGCCGTCTTTGCCAGATGAAGAGTTGGGTAGACGGGATAAGATGGGATAAAGTTCAAACATAGTGAAAGGAAGATGGGTAGGAGTAGATGATTCTGGAGAATATAGAGGAGAGAGCCAGAGAGGAGGGAAAAGACACGTGGATGGTTGTAACTGGGAATGGAATTGATGGAGCCAGGGAGAGGAAATAGATTCACCTGAGGGAGGATGACACGTCTTGTTACGAAGGGACCGGAAAAATTTCCAAATGGAGGATAAAGAGGAACCATAACGTAGGTTGGAACAAAATTGTCGCCTGGTATTACGACAGGTTTGTTGAAGAATACGGGTCGTAGTGGCTTGGGTTTGTTGATATACCAGGAAATTGGAATAGGAGCGAGTGGCGAGGTATGTTTTAAGGGCTTGACGCCGTCAGAAAATCCATTGCTGACATTCCCTAGTCCACCATTTAGGATAAGGAGAATGGACAATAGAGGAACGAATGGAGGGAGAGGGATCAGAGTGGGATTGTGATACTGCTTGTGAAAGGCGAGAACAGAAAGCAGTGTGAAAATGGAGAGGATCACTAGACGAGGGAGGGGGAGAGAAATGATCAAAGCAGGAAGAAAAAAGGGACTAATCGAGGTTAGTAGAATATGGGCGACCTGTAGGGAAGGAAGATGGAAAGGGAGAAGTAGAGTTATGTAAAATGATGGGGAAGTGATCACTGCCGTGGGGGTCGGAAGAAACAGTCCATGTAAGGTGGCTAGAGTAAGCAGGAGAACAAAAGGTGAGATCAGGAGCGGTAGGAAGTTGGCGGGGACGGGGAAGACGTGTAGGAGTGCCAGTATTCAGAAGAGTACAGGGTAAGGTGGGAAGTAGGCGATACAGGGCAGAGCCAGCGGGGTTGGAAAAAGGAGCCCCCCAGAACGGGTGGTTACAATTTACGTCACCGCCTACAATCCAGGGAGGGGAAAGAAAATTAAAAAGATAGAGCCAGAGATGATCAGGAAGGTGAACGAGAGGCGGAATATAAAGGTTAACCAGGGTGAGAGAGTGAACGGTGATCATTTGACATTGAACTTCTGGGTATTGGTGGGAGGAGGGTGTAGAACGTAAGGTAAAGAATTATGGATGACGAGAGAGAGTCCCCCTCGACTCGACCATCTGGGCGAACGTCATGAAGCCAATGATAGGAAGGGGTGTTAAAACGGTAGGAATCTGTAAGCCAGGTTTCTTGGAGTAAGAGAAAAGACGGATGGAATAGAGATATGAGGTGATGTAAGGCATACATTTTACTGCGAGAACTCCTCATGTTCCATTGTAAGAGATTAGAAAAGCATGAACCAGATGATGTTATAGTGAATGTGATTGTAATAGCTTGAGTATGGTGATCCAAGATTTGTAGTCGGGAGGAGAAAATTTATGTTGCGATTTTTCTAAAATAGAAAGGATAGAAGAAACAGCGGAGGAAAAAGAAGATATAGGATCTGCCGCATTTGACGGTTTCTGAAAAGCTGTGACAGTGCTGGGAAGGGGAGAAAATGCTAAAGGGGATCGGTCAGTTGGAAGAGGTGGGAGACGGGCAGAGAAAGAAGGCGAAGAGTGAGGACTGAGAGAGCGCTTTTTTCTAACACCGGAAGGAGAGGAAGGAGAATGAGAAGTGGAAGGCCGAGAAGTAACAGCTGAATATGAAAAGGAAGCGGAGGTAGGGATAGAGGACGGAGTAAAGCTAGAATTGGCAAGAGAGGACGAAGTAGAATGGGGAAGTGGATCTCCCTTTAAGGAGCGCTGTGCAGGGGTCGTGGTTAAATAGCGTCGTTTGGCATCGGTACAGGATAGATGTTCTGTAGCCCTCAGAGTATTAATTTGAATTTGTATGAGGCGTTCAGGACACTGAGGGAAGGTAGGCACGTGGTCGCCAGCACAATGCTTGCATTTGGGAGGTGCAGAGCAGGAGGAAGAGGAGTGGCCAGGTAGCCGCACGTAACACAAGATTGTTTACCACGGCAGGCCTGCTTAAAATCGCCGTAAAATAGGCAGTTAGTATATTGCTTTAGTCTCGGAATATATGTTTCAACGGGAAGGTGAAAATAGAAAAGGTTGCAATGGGAGGGGAGAGTGTTGGCATCGAAAGTAACTACGATTGTTCCGGTGGGGATGGAAGAGGATGTAGAATCCGTAACAGAAGGGTGAGAATGGGAGGTTGGAGGTAAAGAAGAGTCAGATATGGGGGGAACTGAGGAAGCATCAGACGAAGAACGTTTACGAAACATGCGGCGAACATGTAAGATTGGAGCGCTACTGCGTAACGCAGTGATGAGTTCATCGTGCGTTAAGAACGGATCAATTCCTCGTAATATACCCTGACAAGAAACGGCGTAATTCGGAATGTAAGCACGCCAATTATGTGCCACCAATAAAGGATGTTGAAGGAAATCGTTGGCTGCTTTGCCAGTACGAAAAAAGACCTTTATACCCTGAGGGCCAAGAGTGCGAATATCAGTTACATCTGTTATTATTATTATTGTATAAGAGTCAACCTAGTTTCATAGGATGCTGTTTGCTCAAAGCAGACGTGGAGGACACGTGGACAACATAAGCTCCTAGATGGTGAGTTTTATAGCTGTTATTGTTAGTATGTGCATAGGGCACATTTGATACATGAGAATTGGAAGAATTAGTAGACGATGAAGTATCCATATTAGTGGATTGAAGCACGTGTCCGTCTGAGGAGGCTGCTATAATTGGCAGCGACGAAAGAGAAAAAATAAAAAAAATAAAAAAACTTGCATTAATGCACAACACACGTAGTAAATAAAAGGTGAAGAACACTTCACAAGTCACGTACACTATAACTCGAGAACAACGTCAATAGATATCACTCGAAATCTGCTGTAGTCCTATGACAGGTGTACACTTATTCGAAGCGAAATCAAAACTCCTAGATCTTGCCTCATACAGCTTTGAGACTGAAAATGGTCATTGACCCGATGAACCAACCAGGGCCGTGCTACGGAAAATCAGCGCCCGGGGCGAGAGTATACGACGACGCTCCCATACGTATATTCCAAGCAATTTTTCCTATCTTTATTCCTTTTTTCTCCCGAATTTTTTGCCCCGCTCGACCCCCCCCCCCCACGGCACGGCCCTGGAACCAACCAATCTTCATTATATTATAGTTCAGTAGTAAGCATAATAATAGAATGGATCGTTTTCTTACCTTTTGCCCACTGTTCTTGCAATCTGTAAGAACCGAATCCAGCCAAGACCATTGTCCTGCTGGGTCTTCCAGAGTAGATGCTATGTGATCATTCAAAAAGAAATTAGTGTTCAGTGATATAACTTGCAGCTCTAAATGAGGAACATTCAGTGCGTAAAATCCACCTAAAAGTAGTAATAATAATGGCTTTATTGAGTTCGTCATATAAGATCTAACTAATCATATCATAAATTTTGAGACAATGTTCGTTTCAATGGCAGAGTTGCGATGTTGAGTTACCAACTGCAGCTGTGGGTGGTGCTGGGTGAATGAAATAACAAACAAAGCTATGCAATGTAATGTAAAAATACATTAACGCCCACAACTATATAATGTAATGATAATTAAAAAACGTAATGATAATTAATGAA
Source organism: Thermobia domestica (assembly GCF_964235325.1). Taxonomy (NCBI): domain Eukaryota; kingdom Metazoa; phylum Arthropoda; class Insecta; order Zygentoma; family Lepismatidae; genus Thermobia; species Thermobia domestica. The sequence goes on along the minus strand of NC_137454.1, from coordinate 23,923,601 downwards.
AAATGAAATAAAATCTTTAGGTTTAACGTCCCACGGTTATGTCGGTTAGGTTAAAGGAGACGGTGATAATGAGAAATGAGTGAAATGGTGGAATGAAGAAAGTGGGGAGGAAACGGGAGAACCTCGAGAAAACCCACGAGCACGGTGTTTGTCCACCACAAAGTCCACACGGCGCGAGCTGGGATCGAACCAGGGACCCCAAGCACCGGAGGTGAACGTTCTACCACTGAGCAACCGCGGATAATTAATGATATGCTATGTAATAATAATTAAATAAAACAACTTAGACCCCTACATATAACGTTAAGACTAGTAGCGCCAAGTGTAGCGATAATGCGAACTAGATTTTCAACTGCAACGAGAGGGAATGACCAGTTCCACTTTTAGACTGATTATCAAACCGGCTTAATCGAAATTCTGAATTTATACTAAGTAAACGAATTGTATATTGTGTTAAAGAAAAGTTATTGTGTTTCATACACGAATATTATTTAAAGTTTAGTGAGATACGGTTGTATTCTGACTTTATGGTTATTGAGCAAAGAATATTTGGAAGTCTGCCATAACAGGTTAACTGTGATATGTTGGAAGTTACCTATTATCTGATAAGCTGGATTTTGTAACTTATTTGCTATTCAATTTCGACATTCATGTATTCTGTCCAATATTGAGTGTAATATTGTATAATTATCTTTGTGAATTAAATCCACCCTTTGCTCTCTCTCCCTCTCTCATAACCACACACACACACACACACACATACACATAGACAGAAAACAAAAGAAAATAAACAGGAATAGCAAGAGCAAGTTGAATTTAAAACTCTACATGTCAGCATATAATTTGGTCAATAAGAGTGCAATTGAGCCATGTATAGGATGAAACTCTTGGGATCGGCTAAAATGCGCCTAGGGCAGATAGTCCACGAAATTCGTCGAAATCTTTTTAAGCATCAATCACGTAGCGACATGAGGCTGTCGATTATGCGATATCTGAAATGAAATCATTAGTTTAACCACGTTTATGCCGGTTAGGCTAAACGAGAATGTGATAATGAGAAATGAATGAAATGGTGGAATGAAGAAAGTGGGAGGAAACGGGAGAACCACGAGAAAACTCACGAGCATAGTATTTGTCCAAGACAAGGTCCACACGGCGCGAGCTGGGATCGAACCAGGGACCCCAAGCACCGGAGGTGAACGCTCTACCACTCAGCCACCGCGCCCCCTATACGACATTTCTTTATTCCTTAATTAAAATGGAAGCGCCGCAAAAATACAAGCGTCTCCTACAGCATTAATCTTAAAAAAAAAAAAAAAAATGCCCCAGACGAATCACGAATAAGAAAATTTTCACGATAGGCCAATATTTCAATCGCGAAAACAAATACAATGTATACATGAAAAAGTTTCGAGCATTCAGCGTCTAGCATCCTACCTCAACTACAATTTAATGGGATTGTATTAGATTTGAATTTAACATCCCGTTCAGCAGCGAGGTTGTATGAGATGTGGATCTATAGCTTAACCTATGATTCTAACCACATGAGCTCCCGCCGGGAATCGAACCCTGGTTTCCATGCCAAATAGTTTAGTGTTCAGTTCAAAATCTTTTGTCTTCGCTAATTCTGACGGAGAATTTCAAGCTTAAAATATATAAAATGATAAACTGTATGCCTGTTGAACTGTATGGATGCGAAAAGTTGTCACTTACTTTAAGGAAAAGTCACAGACTGAAAGTATTTGAAAATCAAATCCTAAGGCGAATATTCAGGTTTGAGACGGAATGGAATGGGGAATGGAGGAAACTACTTCATAAGGAGGAACTCCATAATTTATACTGTTTACCTAACATTGTTAGAGACATCAAAATCTGGGAGGCTTAGGTGGGCAGGTCATGTAGCCAGAAAGGAAGAAAGTAGAAACGATTTCAAAATTTTAACTGAAAACTCATTCGGGAAAAAAGTATTAGGAAGATCTAGGCTCAAATGGGAGTACAATATTAAGAAGAATCTAGCAGAAATAAGAATACAAAGTAGTAACTGGATCCAGTTAGCTAAGGACAGAAATCAGTGGAGAGCTTTTGTGAAAGCAGTATTTAATCTGCAGGTTCCATAGGCCATAGAGTTAATTAGTTGCAGAGCCGTAGCTAGAGATTTCTGCGCCCGGGGCGAAGTAGAATTCAGCGCCCCTACACGCACTTTAGCAATCATTATATATATATATATATATATATATATATATATGTAAAAGAAAAGCAGCTTTTGTTGTTACGCTGAATTTTTATTAATCTTCTTGGAAAGACCATTGCAACAACCAAAAACGATCATTATGTATCCTTTTCCAAATAAGAGCTGTTTTCGAGAGTCTTATTTTGGACCTTTTGTTAAACTTGACAAAACTACCTTTGGTTGTATACAAATTCGCTAGGAGGAAAGTTACTACTATTTACAACATTTCATACTATTGATAAGAAATGAAATTTTAATACATTAAAAACTATGTGCTTTTAAATTGTTCCAAATGGGTGACAGTATTAATTTCCAGTAATAATTGTAAACTTTTTAATTTTATTCTGTATGTGACCACATCAATAGTATGTTAATTTCGATCTCTTAACGGTAAAAAATATTTTGTGAAATGTAATCGAAATTCAGAAGGATCCTTCTTTGTGAATTTCTAAATATTGATCGATGGAGGTGAAGAATATGTTCAATGTTTGTACTTAAAATCCAAAATATACTTTGGCTACTACATATGTCTGAAATTATAGTAATTACTTAATTTCTTAATGAATGAAAGTTCCGAATTTAAGGTACTTATTATTAATTAACATATTAAAAATACACTAACACGTACCAAATTTCACAAAATTAAATCCCCACGTTAAGCGGGTTTGCATATCCAGGCTCCTAACTATGAAAACATTTGCGCTCACTCCAACCTCAATCATTTCACGAATTCAACCTGTTTTACGTATGTTATTAGGACATAATATCGATTGTGATTTATTCTAAAAACACTTTTATACATTGCAGGAGCTGTAACGTCCAAATATTTACTGAGAACTCATAGTCGTATGGGAATAAACAAAAGCGAGTATGGAACAGTAAACTGCTTTCACAAGAGGCAAAAGAAGATGTGCAAAGGCATACAAAACGGTCGAGTGGTTTGGGTCGATACACTATCAATCACATCCGGTAGCAAGTTGTTTCTTTTTTAAGTGTCTTCCTATTTTTATCCGGAGGCTGAAAATATTTCTTTGAGTAACTCATTGAAAACTTCTTTTGTTTCAAATTCGATTAGAACGGAACATTATTGCAAATCTTAAATCCATAGCTAAAAACAAAAAATAAAAAAAAAAAAAACATGAAATATACTCACTACTACATTATCCTCTGACTTGTAACGAAAAACTATTTATAAACAGTGGTGACTTCAGACAATTATCCTCGGGGGGAATTTCAATATGCGGGTGGAGGGCAAACATTGGTAGTCCACATTGAGCACGATCGAATATATGGTCCTGAAAGCGGACATTTCTTAGCTCGAGAGGGGTCTCAAATTCTCCCTTAAATCACGTCCTGAAAGCATCATTGCTTAAAAGCTTTTCGTAGCAAATATAATATTACACTTGTTTCTCGTTCTACATTTAGAATTGGTAAGATCATAACTTATAGAGGATTATAATAAAAGCATAAAAATTACAATACCAATCATGTATAAATTATCCTGTAAGTTACCAACTTTGGGTCAGATTAAAACTCAAATATTTGTTTTCGGATTGCACTTAGAAGTAAGTCCTCTCTATATAATCCTGATTGGAAAGCCATGTATAACTCTAATTAATTAATCAATATTTATACAAATATTTTTTTTTATTTTACTATTTTTACTATTCAATATTATATACACTTCATTTCCAAAATCAAAATCTCGAAAATGTATATTGTACGATTGCAGATTCGCAAATAAATGATTACTTATCATATATATTGGTCTCTATTCGAAATTCTATTTAAGCGAATCCGACAAGAACACAGACAGAAACATCGAGAACAGGTGAAAAAAAGGTGCTGTACCCGGCGAAGACTCGAACTTAGATCGAATGGTGCTTTATAAGCCGAACGCCTTAGACCACTCGGCTATGGTAACAACTAGTAATTGTGGCAAAGGCTTCGAGTAGTAGTTCTTATTACAAAATAACATTTTCTATTGCTTAAAATTTAAACCTAATTTACTTTGATATAATATATCTATTAATTTGTTTCATGAACACGTTTTCGTTACTTTGATGAATGATGTATGTTGTTGATATAGATTCTATTACACGTTGTTTCGTAAATATTATAGAAAGTATCAGGGTTATTTATGGTCTTTCATGGAAATTGACTGGCGCATGCGCAGTACACAGACAGTTCAATCAGAAGGCGAGGAAGGAAATGCTAACACACTGTTAGAATGTTTCATCGCTGTAAAGTATAAAGAACAGCTAAAATGTATTTTACGCTTGTCATTGCGTAAAGAATCACCAGGTTAATGTTTGTCCAAGTTCTCACTAATCAGCTGGACTCATGAAAAATAATTAATATTGTCATTACTGCACAATATGAAGAATAAAGAACGTAAATTACACCACATTCTTCTCGAATTCGAACCTAGCTAAGGAAGGGACAATAAACAAAATGTGATTTATTCATTTGAATTGAGATAATTCAATGCAACTAGAAATTACACAATCAAAAGGAAAAACATCGTTAAAAAGACAATAATACCTTTATCCGAGATGTGAAATAAAGTTATTAATTAACTGAAATGAAAGTCATATTGGGCATGATATAGAGTAAGAAAGAAAAGTAAATGTATTCTTAGAAACGTTCAAAGTAAATTCACAAATACTTTTTGAAGATATACTACTTTTCCTTAACGTTTTAACGAACTAATAAGTAAACAAGAAAAGGAAAAGAATGAAGAACGAAAGTATTGCTCTTGAAAAAATATAATAAATAAATGAAACTTAAATAAATGTTTACACAAAAAATAACACACTAGTACTTCGTGTAATCACCTCCAGAGTCAATAACTTCTTGAAGTCTGGAGGGGATACTAGATACAAGTCTCGAGCAATACGACTGTGTCACGAAAATGTTGCCACAGTTCCATAACATGATTTTGAAGAAACGTTTGGTCTCTGTCTTCACGTCTCTCTTCCCATTCTTGAACCATGTAGGTCCAGAGATGTTGAATTGGGTTCAAATCTGGGGATAGAGGGGGCCACTCAATACAAATTAACTCTGGATGTTTACTTAGCCACTCTCGTGTTTGCCGGGAAGTGTGAACAGCACTGTTGTCATGCATAAATATATATTCTTCCTGTTCGGGGAAGTTTCTTTCTTCCTGTTCATTCTCTCAGGCACCGCAAGCAAATCTCCAGGACCAGCAGCCGTCATGTATCCCCAAAAGTGTGCTGATATTGGTCCTGAACAAGAAGGTCTGATAATATTTTGTTCAGCATATCTGGTTCCGCGGGGTCTATACAATATAACTCTGCCTTGTTGGTTAGACTTGAAAACCTTCTCGTCGGTCCAGATGACTAAGTCCCAATATGACTGAGGTTGGGTTATGTTATTCTGTGCCCATTCCATTCGTCTGGCCTTGTGATTTTCAGTCAGGAGAGTCTTCCTAGCGGGTCTTGAACAGTGTAAACCAGCCCTCAATAATTTTCTTCTTATTGTTTCGTGAGAACAATTATATTCTTTGGCTTTGTCCAAGAGGATTGACGTGTGGCGTAGAGGTCTGTTGATTACTTCTGTAACTAAAGCTTGATCTTGAGCTGCAGTTGTCACTTTTGGCTTTCCACTTCTTGACCGAGACCTGAACCATTCACCACCTTCTTCATGTCGCTGAACCCATTTCTTGACCGTTTTCTTGTCACATCCCAGATCTCTAGCAATCTGAGGCACAGTTTGTCCCATTTTTGTTCGGCCTATGATTTCTCCTTTCAGAGCAACAGACAGTTCTCCACAACCTTTAGAGCGAGGCATTTTCAGAACCTGTTAGAAATTTGCGTTCTGGCGTGTATGACAAATGTCGGTAAAGTGCATCTTTCTGTTTCTACTGCGCATGCACCAGTCAGGTTTCATGAAAGATCATAAATAATCCTGACAATTGTTGTAATATTTCTGAACGAATACGTAATAGAACCTATATTAACAACATCATTCGTCAAAGTAAAGAATACCGTAAACATAAAACAATTTCAACAGACTATTACATCAGGCCAAAATAGGCTTAAACTTCAGAGAATACAAATTAAATTTCATACTGTAACAAAAGATTGAACACAAAACACGCTTACTATATTTTCAACTTGTTACATTAGCCGAGTGGAGTAAGGGATTCTGAGGCACCATTAAAGAGTAGTTCGAATCCCACCACAGTACAATTTGGTTTTACCTCTTCTTGACGTTTCTGTTTGTGATCCTACCGGATTTTATTAAATATAATTTCGTAATACGCTAAAATATACGTAATATTTGAAATTCTTAACCTCCCATTTTTACATTTTCAAGCTCAGTTGAGAAGAAGGAGGGAAAATGAAAGTACAAAGATTTACAATAATTACTTAACATTTACTGTCATTGTAATTGTGGATATTTTATTTATGAAAATGTATAATGAACTAAAAATATATTTAGTAGGTCACATGTCTCCATTTTTCGATTCTAACTTGAAAGTTACAGTTTAGGCGGTGACATATCAAAGACCCAGGGGGTTGAGGGGGTTGTAACCCCTCCCATTGAAACTTTTATATTCTATTGAAATATAATGTTCCAGTTTATAATCTTGGAAAAGCAACAATCACTGTGTGTGGAGGACGATTTATTTATACTACGATTTATCACTTCCAAATGTGTAGAAGATGTGACTGGATATTGTGCATAATCATTCAAGAAATATAACACAACGAAGGGACTTCGTAAACCCTTCACGCCACCCCAGGAGGAGGAAGTGCGTCCCGCCGTCCCTCGGTTGGGAACTACTGCTTGCGAGGGAAACATTCTAACAGTGTGTTAGCGTTTCCTTCCTCGCCTTCTAATTGAACTGTCTGTGTACTGCGCATGCGCCAGTCAATTTCCATGAAAGATCATAAATAACCCTGATACTTTCTATAATATTTACGAAACAACGTGTAATAGAATCTATATCAACAACATACATCATTCATCAAAGTAACGAAAACGTGTTCATGAAACAAATTAATAGATATATTATATCAAAGTAAATTAGGTTTAAATTTTAAGCAATAGAAAATGTTATTTTGTAATAAGAACTACTACTCGAAGCCTTTGCCACAATCACTAGTTGTTACCATAGCCGAGTGGTCTAAGGCGTTCGGCTTATAAAGCACCATTCAATCTAAGTTCGAGTCTCCGCCGGGTACAGCACCTTTTTTTCACCTGTTCTCGATGTTTCTGTCTGTGTTCTTGTCGGATTCGCTTAAATAGAATTTCGAATAGAGACCAATATATATGATAAGTAATCATTTACTTGCGAATCTGCAATCGTACAATATACATTTTCGAGATTTTGATTTTGGAAATGAAGTGTATAGAATATTGAATAGTAAAAATAGTAAAATAAAAAAAATATTTGTATAAATATTGATTAATTAATTAGAGTTATACATGGCTTTCCAATCAGGATTATATAGAGAGGACTTACTTCTAAGTGCAATCCGAAAACAAATATTTGAGTTTTAATCTGACTCAAAGTTGGTAACTTACAGGATAATTTATACATGATTGGTATTGTAATTTTTATGCTTTTATTATAATCCTCTATAAGTTATGATCTTACCAATTCTAAATGTAGAATGAGAAACAAGTGTAATATTATATTTGCTACGAAAAGCTTTTAAGCAATGATGCTTTCAGGACGTGATTTAAGGGAGAATTTGAGACCCCTCTCGAGCTAAGAAATGTCCGCCTTCAGGACCATATATTCGATCGTGCTCAATGTGGACTACCAATGTTTGCCCTCCACCCGCATATTGAAATTCCCCCCGAGGATAATTGTCTGAAGTCACCACTGTTTATAAATAGTTTTTCGTTACAAGTCAGAGGATAATGTAGTAGTGAGTATATTTCATGTTTTTTTTTTATTTTTTGTTTTTAGCTATGGATTTAAGATTTGCAGTAATGTTCCGTTCTAATCGAATTTGAAACAAAAGAAGTTTTCAATGAGTTACTCAAAGAAATATTTTCAGCCTCCGGATAAAAATAGGAAGACACTTAAAAAAGAAACAACTTGCTACCGGGTTTGAACACACAAACATGTGATTGATAGTGTATCGACCCAAACCACTCGACCGTTTTGTATGCCTTTGCACATCTTCTTTTGCCTCTTGTGAAAGCAGTTTACTGTTCCATACTCGCTTTTGTTTATTCCCATACGACTATGAGTTCTCAGTAAATATTTGGACGTTACAGCTGCTGCAATGTATAAAAGTGTTTTTAGAATAAATCACAATCGATATTATGTCCTAATAACATACGTAAAACAAGTTGAATTCGTGAAATGATTGAGGTTGGAGTGAGCGTAAATGTTTTCATAGTTGGGAGCCTGGATACGCAAACCCGCTTAACGTGGGGATTTAATTTTGTGAAATTTGGTACATATATGAAGAATGTGTGTACTTATGTTTTGTATGTATGTAGATAGATAAAAACATCACACAACTAGACACGCATACACAAAATAATATGGTGCCGATATAAAAAGTTGATGAAAAATGACCTCAATAAATTCCTCCAAATTGGAAGCATTTGATATGTCAATGGAATTTTAAAATAAATCATTGGTAGTGATTAGTGTGTGTAAAAAAGTCGAACTTCGTCGGGCTAAGTTCTGATCCCTTAAGCCCTTATTCTACAACTGCTTGAAGTTCGAAAATGTTATTGTTTCCCTCGTTTACTTTTATTTTTAATAGCTTGAATTTATTAGCAGCTTGAATATGTCTCTTCACTCTTCTCACTTTCATACCGTCATTCTCAACGTCGCACAGTGGGGCCAAACCAGGCAATTCTTAGCAAAAACTCGAAGAATGAAGTAAAAGATTGACTTGATATAATTTGCTATAATGAAACCTTAATAGTGTACACATAAGATAGTGTGCAGGAAAAGAAGGGATAGCTATTTACAATGAATTCATGGGACGTGTAAATTTGGTTATCACCGAAGCAGGAAAGGTGCTGCTTAGTGACAGAAGATAGGAAATTGACTTTGAATGTGACTATTCCTACATTGCGTGTAGATATTCCGTGACTGGTAAACATGGTGACACGACCGACATGTATGTATCGTTTTGTATATTTAGAATGTTGAGGTAATGTGTAATCAATAATCATATTTGGAATGATGTTAATATCAGTATCATATCCCTATGGTAATCCCCTACTTAATATCATATTTGGAAAATGCTGTGGTACTGAAAGCATATAAACTGTAGTCAAACGATAGAATGGCATTTTAGTAGAAAATATGGCATAATAATGTTATGTCTGTGATTTTTTAATATATCGTAGCGGAAACATTGTTCTTACTGTATACAAAGTGAAAACCTGCACATATTTGCACTTTTGGAAAATATAGCGCATGAAAATGTTTGAGGAAAACCGCATTTTGGATGCAATGCTGCTTTTTAATTGAGATGGGATGAATGTGAGAGCAAGTGTTAGATTATTAGACGTGTGATCCCCATGCACGCAGTGACAAAGTTGAATATAGATCGATTCTGGGAATTTTGCCGCCAAACCTACTTGGTGCTTCGCCCCCTAGGACCCATCTTGTTACCAACATCAAATCATACTTCTCTGGCATTCGCCAACAGAACTAAACTCTAGTCAAACATGTGTGATTAATGGTGGCGATATTTTGAAACGTCAATGTTTGCCAAACAATCTATGGACCATAAGGTAGAACCATATTTAAAATGGAGTTGATCAATTCAGTATTGCGTTTTTTTGTGATGCGATGCGTGCACAGAAGTGACATTGGAATCAACTGTAATGAGCCTCCGCTCGCTCCAGCTCAGAGTGTTCTAATCAAGCCCTGAAATCAGCCCACATAATACACGATGCAATATATGAAACAAGCTGAACAGGTTACTGATGCTTGTAAATCATAATATGTTTAATACATCTGATTTGTCGATACATAATATGTTTATATATTTATCGAGAACTTGTGATGAGATAATTTTTATGTATTGAAGCGTCCTTGCATCTTCATTGTCATAACGAATGCTCCACAACTTGGAAATAATTTTGAGAAGCAAGAACTTTTCTTCAATTTTATTACTCTTCAGTTGTAAAAAGAATAAGTACACTTTTTCCTTTCATGCGTAAGAATGTAAGTCAATCGTAAGTTGCCAAATCAAAGCATATTGCCCACGCGTTTGTTTATGCCAATCATATAATCTGCTATATTATTTAGGCGCGAATATAAGGAATATTTCCTTTTATGATGTAACACTCTATGTTTTTGATAAAATAATGTCGAAATAACGTTATTGTAGCCACTGCACACACCAAACTAATTGGTTTTCTTTCAATTTTCTGCTTCATATTGCCAATTCTTATTTTTGCCAAGAATTCAGTCCCTTGGCTCCACTGTGCGTCGTGATTAATCGGATTGGATAGGGGGGAAAAAATGAAATGAAATCTTTGATTTTTACGTCCCACGGTTATGCTGGTTAGGCTAAAGGAGACGGTGATGATGAGTAACGAATGAAATGGTGGAATGAAGAAAGCGGGAGGAAACGAGAGAACCCCGAGAAAACACACGCAAGCAGTGTTTATCCACCACAAAGTTCACTTGGCGGGGCTGGGATCGAATCCGGGACCCCAAGTACCAGAGGTGAACGCTCTACCACTGAGCCCCCAGGGGTAGAAAAACGTTTTGAACTAAGCAAACTCATCACTGTCAAAACGCCGAACACGACTTTGCTCGTTTCTGAGTTTGAAAATGCCCCTGCGTACACTATAAGTCATTACTCGGCACCTTGTATACCACATGTCATTAAGAAATCATCTATAACTCTTTAAGTAATAAGTAAAAACTTGTTGTGACTTATTTAAACTTTTGGATTGCGAGCGAAGCGAGCAAGAAAATGTTTAAGAAATCTACGTATTTCATTGATAACCGACAGCAATATTGATCTAATAGGGCGCCAATACTTTCTGGGGGCGACTCGTCTTTTATTCATGTCCAACACACTTTTTCTTTCTCCTTGCTCGTTCGGCGCCCCCTTGTTGTCAGCACCCGGGGCGGGCGCCCCGCTGGCCCCCACTTAGCTACGGCTCTGTTAGTTAGTCCATCAACAGAAATCCGAAGCTTAGGGTCCTTGAAGTAAGCTACGAAAATATGTTATAAGCTTATCATAATATCTTTCGCTTAGGACAGTCACCCTAAGTGGAATGAAATGAAATGGAGGGGCTACAAGTAAGATCGTTTGGTTATTTCATTGTTAGGTTTGTATTGTCCGGGATGAAGGAGTTGGAAGTCAGTCAAAGAGTTACCTCAAAGGATGAGTCAAGAAATTCTGCAGCTTCCGTTGAGATCGAAAATGCGAAGTTTCAAAAGTTACATTTTCTGTTCCAAACAGTAGGCCCAAAGACGGATCCAGGATTCTCTGAGTGGGTGCACCAATTACTACCAATACATTTGAATTAAATTTGAGTTTTTAAATGCCTTTAGGCTTTATGATGTAAATGAAGAATTCCTTTGAAAATGCTAAGTGTCTGCTCTAGATGAATTCTTTTCCTTCAACCTTCAGAAAATTTGCTTAAACTGTTGATTTTGCAAAACTCACTCTTAGCTTCTCACTTTAGGTAGTGTATATTTACAACGAAGAAGGGGGGTACACGTGCACCTTTGCACACACACCCCTAAATCCCGCCCGGAGTAGCCCTGTAGATGCTGTGTGAAGGATAAAATGTGTCGGAGTATAACTGATATTCATTTCTGTGCAGTGCGTGTCCTTACTTTGATCTAAGCCTAAGGTTAGAATTGATACCATGACACAAACTCACATCAGCAATTCCGGGCGGGAACTCCGGCAATTCCTTGCTCATGAACATCTTAAAATTCTATCTGGAAAATTGTGGGATCAGATTATTTAATAATAAATTTGCAAAACAAATAAATAGGAAGGATAATATTAATCATAGCAATGAATAATGATGTTTGCTTTGCAAGTTACACTGAAACTAGGGATTAATGAACAACTTAATTTTTAATTCCACACATGCCATTAACATGTGGTTCGGATTCCACGTTACTCAGTAGGTCCACGTCTCATATAGCCTCGCTGCTGAACGGGACGCTAAACTAAAATCACCTCAACTCACATCAGCAAAATAAAACGAACATGAAATTTGAACGCAGTTGGGCAAGGACAGAAGTCAAACGAGAGCTTTTGTGAATGTGGCATTGAATGTCCGGGTTCCAGAGGCCATAGAGTTAGTTAATATTTAAAGTTTCTGCTTTCGGAAGTTGAGACAAAAATCACAATTCTTTCTTTCGTTATAATGTTCGTACGTAAACACAAAGGATTACCATTTTAAGTTCCATATGTACAGTGGCGGCAGTTGGACGTTAAAAGTAAGGGGGGGGGGGCAAGACATGATCTGAATATTTGTATTTAAATGTTAGTTTTCCTGGTTGTTCCTAACATTTTGTTTGACGAAAGATTGTATAACTAATAGGATACTATCTTTTTCAGTTAAAATACAGTATATCGTATTTCATATTTTGACATATATTTGACATATATTTCATAAATTAACAAGAGCACCGCAAGTAGATACTAGCCCTTTGTATTCTTAACGAAAGTCTAAGAAGAAATTTGATTCCTTCCTCATGAACATCTTAAAATTCTATCTGGAAAATTGTGGGATCAGATTATTTAATAATAAATTTGCAAAACAAATAAATATTAATCATAGCAATGAATAATGATGTTTGCTTTGCAAGTTACACTGAAACTAGGGATTAATGAACAACTTAATTTTTAATTCCACACATGCCATTAAATATATGTTATTACTCTTAGAAAATGAAAGACAGTAAATACTACAAGCATATGCTACAACATTTAAAGAAATATTTGCTTTTGGAACATTCCGAAACATGTTCGTTGTTATTAGGTGCAGTTTTCACTTTATTTTAACGCATCAACATACAACAATACTTAGAATCACTCCACACTCCAGTTATATACAAAATAATCCTAAAACCTAGAACTATATTGAATTCACTAAATTTAATTGTATATACACTCGGACACCCCTAAACACAACACTTCGCTCGTATATTACATTGCAAAACAATGGAAAAAGTAGAAGTTGTTTCTTATTACTCTCTTTTTAATTAATATGCCTTACTTTAGAAAGAAGAAAACATATTTTAGGAACTGTCAATTTTTGTGCCATTAAAGAATAACTTGTGAAATACTTCTTTTTCTGCGAAATGTTCTCTCAATTAGATCCAAACCGGTTGACTAACATATCGAGTCCTTGTAAGAAGAAGGGAAAATATGCTGGAATTGTTGTGCTCCAATAGGTTAATTTCTGTAGCAATTAAAACGCAATTCCTGCAGTTTCCTTTACCCCACGGATAGACAACCAATACGTACTCAAGCAACGGCAAATATTATATGGCATTATTTTTTTCTATTAACCAGTAATACATACAAAAACTTTACATTTCCAAATGAAACTATATACATTAATGGGTTACTTCAAAAAAGTGGGGGGAGCAACTGCCCCCCTTTGCCCCCCCTAATCGCCGCCCATGCATATGTAGCACATGTCCTTGGAATTAATCGGAAACAAATTATTCCGGCAGTACGTTATGCTTGACCTGTCAAAATTTATACTGCATTTTGGAGGGGGAGAGGGACATGACACAAAGAGAACTTTATGTGTTATGGAGCATAGGCTTCGGATATGCCTGACAAACCAGGAAGAGTAAAAAATAAAATAAAATAAAATAAAATAAAATAAAATAAAGGATCCTGTACATACTGAATCCAAACATATGGGAAATATTTCGAGGAAAGTCGCGTACTTCACTAGGTCGAGAATTGCCATAGTTAAAGAATAATTCAACATGAAAAGGTCGCTGTTAACTAGCAGCCTTGACATTGGACTTTATGGTTTAGAGACTTGGACATTACATAAGTTAAAGAAGAAATATTTAGAGAGCTTCGAAGCTTCGAAATGTGGTGTTGTAGGAAGATGGAGAAGATAAAATGGACAGAGAAAATAACAAATACGAAGATGTTTTAAAATGGATAGGAGAAAAGAGGAAGCTTCTAGCCAGCATTCTTCGTAGAAAGGCCAATTGGATTGGACACATCTTCCGAAGAAATTGTCTTCTTCATATCGCCATAGAAGGGAAAATGGAAGGAAAGCAAGGAATAGGAAAAAGAACACATGTAATCGATTATTTGAAAAATAGAAGAAAATATTGGTTTGAGGAAGCTGAAAATCGGGAACCATGGAAGAAACATTTCCAGGCCTAAACTGAAAATTAAGAAGAAAAAAAATAATTAGTCCCAGGACCTGCCAAAGGCAAAATACTTAATAATAATAATAATAATAATAATAATAATAATAATAATAATAATAATAATAATAATAATAATAATAATAATAATAATAATAATAATAATAATAATAAAAATAATAATAATAAACGTAAAACATACGGATAAACATTTGTACTATTAAGTTATTTTGGAAAGTCATATTTTTTTTTATTTAATACTTTTGACCAAAGACTAATCTTAAAACGTAGGCCTCTAATACTTAGATCATGGTGATTGGTTCGAAAAATTGTCTTCTGGACCCAAATCAAGTACAACTGTGTTGCTCTGCTATGGAGGAAAGCTAGCATGCAGTTAAGAATGTAATACTTTGAATTATTGAAATAAAAACTCAATTTACCTGAAGGAAACTTGGAAATGGTTTCCGTCCGTAATTGGAACCAAAATTTCATGACTTGGACAAGAGCTCTGTAAGAGCCGTCGGTGTCGTTAATAGTATGCTTTCCTGCAGGATAGAAGTCCCCTCGGCCAAGGGAGACGAATACAGGAACTTCATCGGGATGGAAAACGCTCACAAATAGGTCTCTCATTTTGCGGATGATTTTAAACGTTTTCCTGTTGCTCATTCCTGGTTGATTGTCATTATCAGAAGGTGCAGTTCCTCTGCAAACAGAGTAATTGCGTTATATATAGTATCAACAATAGTCAGACATTAAGGTTAGTGTAAAGGGACAAGTTTTGTGGATAGATGTCACTACACTCTTCGTATCTCTCTCATGTATTTTTTACCTTTCACGAAAATTTACGATTTCTCCTACAAATTTCAACCGAGAGACTTCGAACTTTTAGAGAAGGAACTTCATAACCTATTAAAGGGAACCATCCGTGCCGATTTTTTATTTAGGATTTTCTTCATTGTTGAAACAGTTCCATTGTTAAAGGTTTGGATATCTATTTCAACAATCATGCTATTTCAACAATGAAGAATCGGCATGGATTATTACCTTCGATAGATTATGAAGTTCCTTCTCTAAAACTTTGAAGTCTGAAGGTTGAAATTTGTAAGAGAAATCGTGAATTTTCATGAATGGTAAAAAATACACGGGAGAGATACGAAGACTGTAGTGCCATCTATCGGCAAAACTTGTCCCTTTACACCAACCTTAAATCAACTTAATTACAGTAGTATTTAAAACTGTGATGGATTATTAGCTGAACATTTCTTAAGGCTATTTAACAAATGTGAATATTTGTTAATGAAAAGGTGCCACAACGCGTTGTCTGATAATACATCGCAGAAATGAGTAATTTGGTTTTAAAATAATTAAAATTTCAAAGCTAGGAATTGCACTAGCTTATGCTTATCACGTAGCTAATGTATATCCTTTTTTGTCGCATATGCAGATTTCCTTGTCACTGACAAAATTGCAGAAGGGACCACATTTTGGAAGATGGCGACTTTCCAGCAGCATTCTTTTTTTTTTTTTTTTTTTTAAGTGTAGTTTCATTTCCATCTGGAGATGGGTCGACCACAGAAGATATCGCGTTCTCTTGGGCCATGAGTATTTATTTATTTATAATTTACATTGGTAGATAGGTTAATGTGTTGAAGTGTTGAAAAGGCTTCTTGTCTCTACAGTAATAGTTCAGAGCGCTGAAGTGCTGAAAACGGCAAGAGCTGGTGAGCAGATCTGGCGCGGCTTTCAGCTTTGGTAAATAGGTGCGTATCGTGTGTATTATGTCGGCCAGGTTTAAATCCTTCTGAAGTTGAAGTTCTTTAATAGTTTGGATGCAGGGGCGGCTTTAGGATTTTAATTTTTGGGTAGGCTCGCTCCCTCGCTTGTGGATACATATACACATTTTATTGATTAATGATAGTAGGAAATTACTTTTATAGTAGTGATTAATGCTATTTGTTAAATAATTATCTACCATTAAGTTAATATATATATTATATATATATTTACTCTTTATTGTATCTTTTAGCTTTATATATTTTTTTTTTCAAAATTTTGGGGTACACTATAAAAAATGAGGTGTTGAAACAACACAAAATGACTACCACTTTAGCGTGTTACTTGTGTGTTAATTCAGCACCAAGTTTTTTTTTTTTGTCGTCTACCCGGTTAAAGGGTTGCGCCCTTTCTTCGGGGAAGTGTTGTATTAGGAATGTTGAGGCTACAGAAATTGTGGTTGGTCTAAGGGGTTTTTCCTTTATTCATTCATTATTTTAAGTAATTAACATATATACAATAGAGATTAGTTGAAACAGGTGACACAAAAATCTAATAATAATAACAAAGGTAATATGTGCATGGAGGCTATTAGAAATATGAAACAAGAAAATAACAAACTGTCAGTGCATGAAGGCTAAGTGCATGAATATAATAACAAATAAGAAAAATAGTAACAGAAATTACAACTCAACAAAATAATATTTAGAAATGATGATGAAAATGAGGATGAATTGTACTGGACGCCACAACACTAGGTTCTATTAGTGAACGGATGCTGTTATCTTCTGTTCCTGGGGCTATTCAGGAACTGATGGAGACAGAGGAGGCCCATGTTAGTTGGTTATTACTGTGCATATGATGGATAGATGGAAGATGACAAATGGCGTGGATGATATATAGCAAAGACTTCTGGGTCTCGATTGACAGGATCCATTTGCAAGTGATACAGTGTAAGATAGTGTTGGAGCGGAGTGTCGACGTATCGTGGCGGCAGCACCAAGCACATCGCCTTCCGAGCATATCAGAAATAACTAGTTACTACCTGAGAGAAGTTGCATTGGTATTTATCGTTTAATATGAGCAAAGCTTTGCGAAATATATTTGGCACTTATGCCAAACAACGAATAATGTTGTATGTTTTCTGTAGTCGGTCACAATAATATTGCTGTAAAGCTGTGAATCCTCTGACAACCGTTACACAGGCAACAGTTCTGCCATCTTATGTTCATATATGCTAAGACACAAGAATAACAGATAAAGAAAACAGATGGAAGCACAGCTATCTGTGTAACTGTTGTCAGGTGATTCACAGGTTTACAACAATATTATTGTGACCGATTACAGAAAACATAGAATATTATTAGTTACTTGCCATAAATGCGAAATTCGTTTCGCAAAGCTTTGCTAATACCAAACAATAAAAAAACAATGCAAATACTTAATTCAGTAACGAGGTATTTCTGATATGCTCTAAGGCGATGGGTTTGGTGTTGAAATCATTCTTTCCTGGTATAGAGGAGCCTAACCTCTCTTGTGTCAGTTAGTGTGCTAGCTAAGACCAAGTGTTGCAATACGCATTTGTGAGCTAAAGTACACATACAGCACTTAGAGGGTGGACGGAAGTTTTCACTTTCGAAGGGCAAACTTGCTTTTTGAACCTCATCATCTTTTCCTTCATTTTCATCTTCCTTTGGGCTTCGGCCCCAGGCTATTCCATAGTGATGGCGGACTCTGGCAATGCTAACGGACAATCGGTTCTCGGTCGACATACAGGACTACCAGTTTCTCTTCCGACAAATATCGGCACTTCGCGTGCCCAAGCTGCACCCACTGGTACTACTAGTCGCACTCGACATTTTTCATGGGGTAGTCAACCTGTAGCGAGTACGTCTAAAGAAAGACATCCATCCACTTACTCAACCCGATCTGCAAAGAGATTTCGCGGTGGATCTCAATCTTCTAACGTCCAACCAATGGACATTGGATCGATACCTTCAGAATCATCCTCTGTAATTCCAGAACCTGTTTACAATTTTCTCCTCACCGATTTTGACACGAAATACACCCATCCTAAGATGATCTTTCTCCAAATCATTAAATACGTTCCTCGCGCTAATGTTGAACAAATAGTCCAGACTAGAAACGGATACATTATAAAATCAAAAGATCCTAATTTCGGAATCTATTTACGTAATAAAGCATCTTACGAAATCTTTGGGAAAAACGCAAAACTAACAAAAAAAAAGTCAGATTCTAGGCCGAAACAACCAGCACCTCCTAAGAAATCGCCAATGTTATATATCGTTATTCGTGGTGTTCTCCCAGAGTTCACGGACGACGAAGTGCGCGAAGAGCTTGTTCAAGAGGGCATCAACATTGACAAATGCATACACATAAAAAACAATAACGGACCGACATATATGGTTCGCGTTTTATCACAAAACCAACAGGCTATTGATTACCTTCTGGCGCATGGTGCCCCTATTTATAAGAAAATCCATAGAGTTGAGCCTTCTAAAACTCCTGGGCCAGTACCTCTTAGGTGCGAGAGATGTCAATCCTACAACTCTCACTTTACCAACAACTGTCCTAATCAACCGCGATGCGGATATTGTGGCAACCAACATTAAACTAGGTTGTGTCAAAATCAACAACAACCTCCCAAGTGTTCCACTTGCGGAGAGGCGCACCCCACTTACAGCTACCGTTGCAAGGCTAAGCCCTCAGCAGAACCTACTCGCCCAGAGTTTACTGCACCTATTCGAAGTAGCGATAAAACAACACCTCCAGCCCAATCTATCCTACATTCGCTCAGTATCGAAGATTTTCTTCGTTATCTCACCATAGTGCTCCAGAACGTGATACCATTTCAACGCGATCATATACTTCGCACCATTACTGCCACTGCAAAGTCGTTCTTTAACATCAATATGCATGGTACATATTCAAGACAATATGCTCATTTTCAAATCGCGCCTCTTGAAACTATTGTTTAAATCTATGTCGTTATTGCTTGTAGTCATGAATTTCTTACTTATTAATATACGATCTTTCCAGCAACACAAACTCCTCTTAGAGCATCTTTTACTCGAGGAACAAATTGATATTTTTGCTCTTAATGAAACTTCGCTCAAACCTGATATCACAGCACGCCTAACAGGTTATATCCTTCACCGACATGACTACAGAGAACCTGCTGCCAGAGCTCAAGGTGGAGTTGCAATTGGTTTCTCACCAAAATTACCATTCAGACAATATCACTTACAGGCTTGTATGAATCATCCAGAACATCTTCTTTTCTCAGTTTTCTTTCCCTCCATCGTCATAAACGTTGCTACAATTTATATTCGGCCGAGACATCCAATCCCATTCGATTTTTTCAATTATATTGCCCAAAACTTTCGAAATGTCGTCATTATGGCTGATATCAATATCCATAGTCGAAGCGACCGGGAAAAACAACATTTTATGAACTACGTAACTCAACAGTTACATTTGCATATCCATGAATTACCTAGTCATACCCGGCCAAGTAGTCAAACAACACCTGATGTTGTAATTACATCACTTAATCTAGTCGGTGACTGTACAATACAGGTTCTTGACACAATCGGTAGTGATCACTGCCCAGTAAAACTAACACTCAACAAGGGGCATCTTTGTCACACTACTCCAGTGTTTCGGACTGTTAAACGTTATGATAAAGCTGATTGGAATACATATAGAACAACCATTGAAAAAGACATCAGACCTCTCACAGCACCAACTACCGAACCTGAATTGTATCACAATATTTCACGGCTTACAGATACCTTAACTACAAATGCTCAAATATCTATTCGTGAGGAAAAAATCTACCCACACAGACCAAAGTTACCGCCTCAATATCTGGCCATTGTAAAACGTGCAAGGCAGCACATTCGAGAGTATCATCGTACTGGAAATGAGGTACATCTTCATTGTCACAGACAATGGCAATGGGCAGTTAAAAACTATCTCATTGCATATACACGAAGGCACTGGATAAGTGCGTGCAATAAACTGAGAGACGAGGCTCATCCTACCCGCTACTGGAAGAAATTTCATCAATTAACGGGAAAAAACACTGTTACAACATATCCACTCCATATCAATAATATTCCACTTCTTTCAGATGCAGATAAAGTGAATGCTTTCGCAGACCAACTGCAAACAGTGTTCACTCCAACCGAGGCTCCATGCCAGAGCGAACGCATTGATATTTCAAGAATACATTCTTTACAACCTTCTAAATCACATCAAACAGACATTAATCATCCTCTTACCAGACCAATAACTGCTCTCGAAATACATTCCGCTCTCCGACGAAAACGTAACACAGCACCAGGAATTGATAGTGTCTCGTACAGGATGCTGAAAGAATCTACACCTATTTTTATTTCTTTGCTAGTATCTATTTATAATTTCATACTCAACACTGGTTATTATCCAGTACATTGGAAAGTCTGGTGTGCATGTTTCATAAACCAAACAAGCCTATTCATGATGTTTCTTCCTACAGGCCCATTCATTAACTTCTGTCTTCAGTAAATTATTTGAAAAGATTCTCGTCAACAGACTACATGTTTATCTTAAAAAACACGATATGTTACCAATACATCAAGCAGGTTTCAGACCTACCTTTTCTATTAACGACCAATTGCTACGCCTAACTACTGTCCTTACTAATCAGTACAATAAAGCTCTTCCATCATGTCTAGTCCTTATGGTTTTAGAAAAAGCTTTTGATAAGGTATGGCACTATGGCTTGCTGCGCAAACTACAGTCACTCCAACTACCCACTTGTTACATCCGTCTCATTTACTCTTTTCTAAGTAATCGAATAGCGTATGTTTCAATAGGAAGTGCCCTCTCTAGACCTGTTTTTCCTCATACAGGCGTACCTCAGGGCTCCGCACTTAGTCCATTATTATATATCTTATATGCCTCAGATATGCCTAGACCACCGCCTAATGTCTATATTTTCCAATATGCTGACGACACAGCATTTTTATCACTTGGGAAAACTATGCTTCAGATCAGCAGAAGCTTACAATTGACACTCGACAATTTTCTTATCTGGTGCAGGAAGTGGAAATTAACTGTAAATTCGGAGAAAACACAAGCCCTTGTTTTCCTTGCACCTAAACGTAGAACTAAAGTACGTCGAAATCCTACTAATCTTTGTGTATCCGTTGACGGACATTTTCTTCGACCAACGGCCTATGCGACATATCTTGGTGTGGTATTCGATACCAAACTCACCTGGAAACCTCACTTTAAAAAACTGGCGCAAAAAGCATCAACTCGATTAAATCTTCTACGCCGCCTTACGGGCACGACCTGGGGACTAAGTGCGGATGTCTTACTAAAGACATACAAAATTTTTCTTCGACCTCTTCTCACATTTGGTCACATTGCCTGGTGTCATGCTTCACCTAAACTCTACGAGAAGTTAGCAATTATGGAACGCCATGTTATTCGCCTGGCATATCGTATTCGACTACCATATCCAAATTACATGACCTACGAACATATAGACTTTCCAACTATTTTCGAGCATCTTGCTACACTCCGGACAAGATACATTCAATCCCGCGTTACAAATGCTCATCCGCTCTATCTTGATACGTTAAGAGTTGATGCCCGTACAGATGCTCCATTTCGATATCAGCACTCACCGTTCAACATCCTCACCACACTTTATGTTCAGACAACAAATTTGGACGCTGCAGAGAGAGCAATATTTGGTATTTACATCGTCAGAGATCATCTACCTCATATTTTTCCATCTTAGCACATGTTCTTCACTCATCACTAACATTGGGCTATCATTACGTCTTACATCAGTCTCGAGTCGCCCCGAGACAGAAGATCTAACCAACATGTGTCTCAACTAATGTTCCCAATGTGATTGTGACGTCAATGCACTTCATATCATTATCATACTTGTTTAAATACGATATATCCAATTACGTTTATTCTTTAATTATATATATATATTTGTATATTTGCACCATTAATATGATACCTTGCACTGTATTATATATTGTTCTTTTCTCCAGACTAATTTTACGTGTTTTTTCAATTTCTTGTTGTTTTTGCACTGCACTTAGACCACCTATTGTATATGTATTAGCACCACAACATGTTTTGAAAACCTCTGCCAACGAGAGGGCGTAACCCTCTAATGGCTGGGGTTAGTTTGTTTTAATATGAAACCAAATATGATGGAATAAACAGAATAGATGATTAAAGAAATTTCACAAACTTAATCCCTTACCTTAAAAAAAAATGGTGTTGAATTGGCACACAAGTAACACGCTAAAGTGGTAGTCATTTTGTGTTGATTCAACACCTCATTTTTTGCTGTGTAGGCTCGTGCCTACCCGGTCTACCCGCTAAAGCCGCCACTGTTTTGGATGATGTTTTCAGAGGATGATTTTTCATCAGGAGACGTCTTCGGTGTTGAAGCTGCGATAGTGCGTGATATTGTGGGCTCAGGTCTTGAAGTGAATGGCAGTGGGTTTTGAATAGGTGCTGAATGTGAGATTGTGCTTGCTGGTGTTGTTTTCCTTTTTGCTTGTAGAATTTGTTGTATTCGTGGACATCCGGAATAATTAGCACAATGAGCGCCTTTACAATTGACACAACTTCTTTTCGCATTGGTACGTCCATTGAGAGCCGGCGCACTTAACGTACCGAGGCAGACCTTGGCAAATTGCAAACATTGTGCGTTTTAAATATAGGAAGTGTTCATTCGCTGTTTCAGTGCAAAGTGTATTACGAAGACAGTGCTAAAGAGAACCGACTATCAGATCACCGAAGCATTTTGCAGTTTATTTCTTTAATGAATGTTAAAGAATTTACTTTCATGCCATTGCCAGCAATATCGCATTTGCTGAGGAATCGCATGAGCACGATAATCAACGGAACACGACTATCATCTTGATATCCGCCAAGTGACGAAAGGGGAGGCATATCCAAGGGCGCCCATGTTGTGGTTTCCAAGGGGGGCAAGTATAAGCGACATTTCAAATATAGTTTCAAATTTTGCGGTAACTATTCGAAAAATTCTACTGGGTTTTCGATCTTCCGAAGTACAATTTCCTCTAGAGGGCAAGCGCCCCACCTTGCCCCTCCCCCTGATGGGCACCCTTGGGCATATCCAATTTTTATACTGCTACAAGTAAAATTTGAGTAGGTTTCGATTCTTGTTTTATATCCTTCATAATCTCATGTGAAATACTTTCTGAAATACAGTTTTAAAAGAGTTACTTGTAATAGCTCTATAAATAAAATATTTTTCTATTTGAATGATCTCGCTCTGTATGAGTAACGGATCAAAATGTGTTTGTTGTGTAAACGCAGCTAAAACATCTAGCAGTGATTTAGTCAGTGTATTTTGATTCACACTTTGCGCACAAATGAACGGTTTGTAAATGATGGTGAACTTCACTATTCTGTGTTCCATCTTACTTCTAAAGAACTATAAACACAGCCAAGCACGGCGATTTGTTGCTGAGTTAGTGATGCTTATACTGTTGCACAAAGTAGTTCATCACTAGAAGTATAATTTTACTATAAAACAAATATAATAATAAAACTAACACACTATGATGGGAGACAATACCTAACAAGATATGAATTACCAAGTAATAAGTATTGTTCCTTCTTACTTCTGAACGGAACTAAAACTGTTTATATCCTTCCGCCATATCAGAATGCAAACTGTACGTTCCGTTTTTTCTATGATCACACAATGATTGGCTAAAGTTATTTGGATATGTTACGTAACTGTTTGATAAGGTAGATGACTAATTCTTTTACAAGATGAGAAACCACTCCATTGGCATTACGGTGTCCAAACTTTTCTCAATGATAACCTTCCGAACAGATGGATTGGTTCATCAAATGACCTCGCTATAGTCATACATTATTGTTTCGTTTGTTGATTTTTTTTTCAGAGTATGTCGAAGAGAGTGTACACGTCTTCACTACCCCAAAATATGGCTTATCTGCAATAATGTATCACTGAAGCTCTCAATACGATCATATTGAAAATACTTCGGAGAATGTGGTTCGAGCTTTATAGTCGAATCAATATTTGGCGGGTACCACATCGGCAACGTTCTGTGGGTTGATTTCAGGCCTGAATTGGCCCAGGTAGTTAGGCGGCAATCGTCGCCTAGTCAGGGGCCACATAAAAATTTTAATAAACAGATTAGATCAGGAGGAAGAAAACATGTGCGACAACTAAAGCCTGTGACAAACATCTTGGCATTTCAGCTAAACGAATAAAACGCAACGCGACGTTGCCGAGTAGTAAAGGGGTATGGTTATGGCTAAGCCGATGAAGTACAGCTCAATCAGGTGACAGGGGACAGACGTGGATGTGTACAAAATAAACGTGGCATTACCGCTGGCCTCTCATTTGCTAGCAGCATTTAAAGGGAACTTGCAGCGCCGCCTTCAAATGCCAAGATGTTTGTCACGTCGTTTAGTATTTTTGTGAACAGTCATAGCGGCAATCTGCATACATCAAGCTCTTTGAGCGTTTCATTAAATCCTGTTACGACCCACGTCCCGTATAAAGTAAGAAGGGACCATGCCAATTTCAGAGTCATGTCGGTGCAAGCAAAAACAATAGTGAAACCCACACACTTCTTATCGCGGAATATAAAAGGGAGCTGAAAGTATAGTGCTCTGACAATACAATTGTTGAGAGTTTAGTTTCTTGGCCCAGGAAAAATAATTTGAAACCCAAGAGAAAGAGATTTGATAGGTGAGATCACTTTTGTGATTTATGATATCACAGTGATTTAATAGATTTTCATTTTGATTATGACAAGGCAATAGATGATGGGCCTATTGCGGCTAGTTCCACCGAACTGTCTAGAATGCTGAAATTATAATATTGTGTTATTCTCATGAATATTGTTACATAATATGTACCCAGATTTTATATTACGATCTTTATGGCATAATGTGTGGGGTGGCTACTAAAGAATAGTGTGCTTTATCCAAGATAATGTGCTTTCATTGTAGGCAAACAGGGCATTTGGGGTACTGGTGGTTAGGGGGATTGAGAATTCGAGATCAAAACAATATGCCACCCGCCAGGGCCAATTGGTAGCCAGTCCGAGCCTGGTTGATTTGTTTTCATCACAGGAGATTTTGCACTTCTTTCAATACCACACGTACAAATCATTATTCTTTTTGAATCGTAAGTTAAATACTAACCCCTAGGCAGGGCCGGCGCTAGAATTTTTGCCGCCCTGTGCGGAAATTTCACACGCTGTCCCTTTATTATTTTCTTTCTCAAAATTTCCGGCCCTGTATTCTTTTCTTTTTCAAATTTTGCCGCCCATCAGACTTGCCGCCCTGGGCGATGGCACGGCTCGAACCCCCCCCCCTCGCGCCGGCCTTGCCCCTAGGGTCCAAACTAAAAGTTATGGTGAAAGTTTGTTGCATACTTACCCTGACCACAGAATGAATGCTGGAAGTCCATCAACTTTCTTGATGTGTTCCAACGCAGAAACCACCAACTCAATGGGAGAATCACATTGATAATTTCCATATTTTCCCATCGGTTGAGGCTTTGAAGCGAGCTGACCTATATCTTTTAGGGGTCTGCAATCTACAGATAGGTAAAAATTATCGAGTTAGTAAGTTTTATACATCACTACCAGGTTTTTGTTCCGTATTTCAAGTATTCGAGCTTTTATGCACACAACTGATTTCGTAATGGTCTACTTAACAAAAATGAAATTAAAACTTTCCTTCAAAAATGTAATTTTTCCCCTTATCTTTGAGAAAGAAAAATTTCGTTATTGATATTTTCTTCTTTTCATGCACGAGATTTTTTTAAAAATTCTTAATTTCAAGAAAATACTTTCGGTGCATACGTAAACATGGTCGCCCGCAGCGGAAGGCAAAGGGGCCCATTGGCACCTGGATTTTCGAAGGCAGTTCATTTTCTGGAAATCAAATCATGCTAAATTTCTCTCACATATTACAGTACCTAATGTAAATTTTATTTACGGGGTATGATTGAAAAGTTTTAATACTGGACTTGTAAT
This sequence comes from Thermobia domestica, assembly GCF_964235325.1. Classification (NCBI taxonomy): domain Eukaryota; kingdom Metazoa; phylum Arthropoda; class Insecta; order Zygentoma; family Lepismatidae; genus Thermobia; species Thermobia domestica. The sequence goes on along the minus strand of NC_137454.1, from coordinate 23,897,152 downwards.
TTAAAAATGGCAGTACTTACAGGCTATTGCGATAGGTCTCCTTCAAAGTAGTCCCCTGCTGCCTAAACACACTGATTTCATGGGTGTTTCCACTTCTAAAAGCATTCCTGAAAAGTAACTTTCCGAACGATGTGAACTACTCTCTTCGTATTTGCCTGGATGTCTTCAATTGAGTCAAATCTCTTTTCTTTTAGTGACAATTTTAATTTAGAAAATAGGTAGAAATCGACGATCTTATTATTACCCTATTTAATAATTTTGGGTTCGTTTCAGCCTGATTAAGCAAGTCTTGGGACGTTTTGTTCCAGTTTTTCATCCATTGTTCGCAATTAATAATGCGCCACGACACACACACACCTCGTATGTCAAATACTATAGTAATATAATAGTTTATTAATTGTAGCTAATAGGTATATGTGCGTCAATACACGTTGTTGTATTCGATGTATTATGTGGACGCGTGGATAAAAATGTATGTGTGTAGTATTCGAGACTGTGGTTGTGTTTTAATCTTTTGCTCTCCATGAAATCGGTCCCTTGTTCTCCCTTGAACAAAAATTCTGCGGGCGTCCCTGCATGTACTAGGAAGGTGTTTCTCAAATTTAAGAATGTATTTAATTGTGTTGTTGATTGATTAAGATGTTTGAGATTTTGTTCGCATTGTCCATCGTTCGAAGTCGGTAAGGGCTTTGCTTTTATGACCCTTTAGCAGTCATAGGTATGAGAATAGTTGTTGATTATGTCTTTTCTCTTGACATGGCTTTGAAGTATAGTAATCAACGTTTCATACCTGTGCACTGATGTTGTTTCTAACAAAAATTCGAATTCCTCTTAAAAATGTGTTTACTTAATTATTCAATGTTTTGTACAATATTGTAACGTTATCCCTGTAGGTAGAGCTTTGGTAGAGAAAATTATAGTCCTGAATCGTCTTCCACTACTGGTTTTATTATAAAAAATCTTGTATAAACTGTATTCTACAAGAATAGTATAACAATGTAATTTCTCTAATACGAGGTGGCGAAAGGTGACTCAAGGCCCGAGTAGCCTAAGGCAGGATCTTCGCATAGCTCTGCATCAAGCTAGGTGGAGTGGATTAGGAATCTCCAATCCTCCGAATCAAGCAGAGATGAGGTTGGAAAAGTTACAGAACTCTGAAGCAAGTCAAGTGGCTGAGGTTAGGAATCCCGACAGAGCTCCGAAGCAAGCTAGGTGGAGTGGATTAGGAATCCCCAATGCTCCGAAGCAAGCAGAGAAGAGGTTTGAAAAGCTACAGAACTCTGAACCAAGTTAAATGGATGAGGTTAGGAATCCCGACAGAGCTCCGAAGCAAGCTAGGTGGAGTGGATTAGGAATCCCCAATGCTCCGAAGCAAGCAGAGAAGAGGTTTGAAAAGCTACAGAACTCTGAAGCAAGTTAAGTGGTTGAGGTTAGGAATCCCGACAGAGCTCCGAAGCAAGCTAGGTGGAGTGGATTAGGAATCCTTAATGCTCCGAAGCAGGCAGAGAGAAGGTTTGAAAAGCTACAGAACTCTGAAGCAAGTTAAGTGGTTGAGGTTAGGAATCCCGACAGAGCTTCGAAGCAAGCTAGGTGGAGTGGATTAGGAATCCCCAATGCTCCGAAACAAGCAGAGAGGAGGTTTGAAAAGCTACAGAACTCTGAAGCAAGTTAAGTGGCTGAAGTTGGGAATTCCGACAGAGCTTCGAAGCAAGCTAGGTGGAGTGGATTAGGAATCCCCAATGCTCCGAAGCAAGCAGAGAGGAGGTTTGAAAAGCTACAGAACTCTGAAGCAAGTTAAGTTGCTGAGGTTGGAAATTCCGACAGAGCTTCGAAGCAAGCTAGGTGAAGTAGATTAGGAATCCCCAATGCTCCGAAGCAAGCAGAGAGGAGGTTTGAAAAGCTACAGAACTCTGAAGCAAGTTAAGTTGCTGAGGTTGGAAATTCCGACAGAGCTTCGAAGCAAGCTAGATGGAGTGGATTAGGAATCCCCAATGCTCCGAAGCAAGCAGAGAGGAGGTTTGAAAAGCTACAGAACTCCGAAGCAAGTTAAGTGGCTGAAGTTGGGAATTCCGACAGAGCTTCGAAGCAAGCTAGGTGGAGTAGATTAAGAATCCCCAATGCTCCGAAGCAAGCAGAGAAGAGGTTTGAAAAGCTACAGAACTCCGAAGCAAGTTAAATGTTTGAGGTTAGGAATCCCGACAGAGCTCCGAAGCAAGCTAGGTGGAGTAGATTAAGAATCCCCAATGCTCCGAAGCAAGCAGAGAAGAGGTTTGAAAATCTACAGAACCCTGAAGCAAATTAAGTGGTTGAGGTTAGGAATCCCAACAGAGCTCCGAAGCAAGATAAGCAGGAGGAAAAGAAAACCCTAGAGCTCCGAAGCAAACTAGAGGCTTTGGGTTGGGTATCTCCTAGAGCTCCGAGCAAGCTAAAGGGAAGATTGACCAATCGCAGACTGGTAGCTGTCCATGGTATCCTCTTGGTTATATCGGGGTTCCAGGTGAGGCGGTCGCTCTGCTGTTACCTCATCGTCATGTGATTGGTGGTGTTGCTACAGTCTCCATCGTCTGCAATCGTAGTATTCCATAATAAAGTGCAGGTGTTTGTTGTTTATAAAGAGGAGTACATGTAGAACGTTTGCAAACACGAGTACGTGCTACTTCACATGTTTTATCATTGAATAATAAAGTAAACACGCAATACCAGACACAATTTGGTGCCATTAGTGCATGCAAAGATATGCTAATGACAGTCATTCTCCAGTTCTGAGTTTTTTTTTCCTATTGTGCTCTAAACAACTATTGTATTTTATCGACTTGTGTAATGAATTATATATAATTGATTACCTGTAAACTAAAGCGTAATTCCATATTTATTTATCATTCATTAACTCTAGTGAATCATTGGAACAATAGGTATTCCAAGAAAGACTCTTTTAGTATTTCTCTTTAAATAAATCCAGCACTTGAGAATGTCTATATATTGTTTCTATTCTATTCACAAAAATTCTGGAACCATCTTTGAAATATTGGAGATAATCCTATAGCAGATAATGTAAATAAAATAAAATGAAATACAAAATCAAAAGCTTTCGTTAAATCTATGTACATTACATTAATTATGATCTTGATGATATAACTTTTGGATATTCTTTGGCTATGTGGAGAAAATTATGATTCTAGGTATTATTATTATTATTATTATTATTATTATTATTATTATTAATAATTTCTATTGTTCTTTATTTTAACTAATCATCTTTTAAAAAGCACCAAGAACTAAGAGAATATTCTAGATATTGAAACTTAACTTTTTGACCTTTTATAGCCTATACAGTACATGTAAAGATTGTTCTTTCAATTTTAAGAGTAGATTACGCTAGTACGCGAGGGACATTCAGAGAGTAATGCCTCCAAGCCCACTACTTGGCCAATAGTATTACAAACATTCTGAACTTTTTATTATTAATGCACTGATGTTTAAGCTATAGAGTGTCACTTGTTTTCTTTCCTATCTCTTCTCGTTATAGAGTAACGGAGCAATCGATGACATCCAGTGGTAACGTCTGGTTGAAACAACGGGCTGTCAATTTCTGACTGCGGAAGGTTTTGCGCCCGTCACCGTATGACAGTTTACGGGATGCCTGTGTTGACGTCAGCACTATCAGTCGATGGAGTACCGCCACACGTCCTCTCCTCCGCCAAAATATTCAAAGTTGTCCCATCTGCTGGCAAAGTGTTGTTGACTCTCTTCTGGGACTGAGATGGTGTCGTGCATAAACTGCATACTCAGTTTATTGTCTGAAACGGTCAGACAATAAACTCAAATCGCTGGTTGTGTAACATGGAGCTGCCCTTAATAAGATTACCCCCTCTGTTACCGGCAAGGAATGCATAACATTCCCCACATTTAAATTCAGTTCAGTAAAATACGGATAGTTGAATCCATCTAGAAATAATGGGAAATAATTGAATATGCAAATGTTTACTAACAAAATAAAGGCAATCTGGAATAAAGGAAAATCTAAGTTTCAAAAATATCCTTTATAAAAATATCCAAACTTGATAATAACAATTCTGACAATATCTGAATTGACTGAAATCAATATCTAAATAGAATCGAATATATATATATATATATATATATATATATATATATATATATATATATATATATATATATATATATATATATATATATATATATATTAGCCCCATAAATGACTCGACAACGATAGAATACATTCAATTAATCTTGTTATCATTTGACCGAAAATTTAAGCTCGCCTCACATTTCAATTTCAACCTCATATATAAGGAACCTTAATCTCTTTGATATAATAAATATAGTAATTCTTAACTCATCAGATATTACACAACAATTTTGACTACAACTTCTAGGCATTCAATAATTATATAAGACATATAGAAACCTTAAACTGTTTTTCTTGACCGGTTGTATACTAGTTAGCAACTAACGCCTTTTCCAACTTCAAAATCACGATCGCAATAGTTTCCAAACTCGCCACCAATGGCGCTACACGCTTTAACAACTCTAGCGGCTAAGATTTATACTAATACAAGATCACTAATGAGAATATATTCTACCAAATTGAAGCATAATTACAAAAAATAAATATTTCAGAACAGTTTACACCCTAAAGCGACTGCGGGCCAGATTGCAACGCACTCGCAAAGATAAGCAGGTAATTTTGCACCAATGGTCATCCGCACACAAGCCACAAAACTAAGGAAGAAATGTAGTGCCTGAGGTTCACGGACATTCTGCCTCATTCTGCTTATAGTCCGGATCTTGCGTCCTGCGACTTTTCACTCTTCCTCAAACTTAAGGATCACCTTAAGAGCCGACGTTACAGTTGTGACGTGGAAGTGAAAGCAGCAGTTCGGGAATGGTGTCTCCAGCAGCCACCACAATTATTCGTCGACGACATGAAAAATCTTGTTTCGTGTTGGCGCAAGTGTGTTGTCCGTAATGGGGATTATGTTGGAAAATGATGCCACCATTTGTAGCTGACAGTGCAAGCTTTCTACTGACATCTGTATCGGTGCTGTCTGTCAAATACAAATAAAGGCATTATCACCTTGGAGGCATTACTTTCCGAATCACCCTCGTGATTGCCATTTTTTTTTTCACGCAGTTACGCTTAGGAAAGTTATAGAGATATAGTAATCATAAAATCTACTCTTACTGTCATTAACATTGCCATAGGTGTCGTACATCTCGTGAAGATGAACGTCTGTTATGTGCCAAAAGTAATCTATAAAAGAAAAAAATATATTAGATACATTAAAAAAAATCAAAAGACTACTTGATTAGGCATCTAGAATATATTTGCAGGCAGCAAGTTTGCGAATTAGCTTCCTTGCTGCAAAATGATGTTAATCACATCACAACGACAAAAACACAGAATTACTGACATTGCCAAAGACACTGTTTTGACGTAAGATTTCTTTTTGCGCGTGCAATAAAACAAAAGGCCCAATCAATTTAATTGAATGTCGCAATTATACCGCAAACATTATTAATGTAAGGACAATGTAACTTAGAAGGGCCCACGCATATACAGTATAGGTGCAGTCTTATACAACGCACCTGACAAAATGAGCTATAATATAAAATATACCTCACAGATACTAACGTAATTTACACAAAACTGATTGGATAATGTCGCGTTCAGGGGTAAAAGTGAGGGGGGAACGCGGGAGGACGTCATCCCCCTACTTCCAAAAAATATCAATGGCATCCCTCCACTTTCTAAAAAATTACAATGGGCAAATACAGGCACGGGGGACATCGTGATGTCGTGTGTTTCCCTACCCTTTCAAATCCGTCTCTGGTTACGTTTATTGGAATCTGGATGTTGAGCATTTTGTATTAGGTCAGATTAGGTTAGGTTAAAACTGACATTTTATTTGTTGTGAATCTCTTGTCTCTATATTTGTTTTATAAATGTCTCCGACTCATTTGCTCTGTTCTTATATTGTTTACAGCTAAACAAATACAGTGGTGCTATTCAACCGGTTCGCACCTGTTTGCTAGAACTGGTTGTTAAAAATATTTCGAGTTCGCAGAACCGTTTGTTAAATCCAGACATAAATACAAACATGCATATATACGATGACTTAACCAAAAGTGAGAGAAAGAAGCCAAACAAATTTGTGAAAACATCTCTGAATTTTCCCCCTCCCCTCTTGCATTGTTGTAAAAATAAGCAACTTTGACTTGTCAACGGGTAGAAAGAAATTTGAATGAGTGGACGCCAAGAAATTTATCTGATGCGACCGATAAAGTTTTCCAGTCATGTAGCTTCGAATCAAGCCATAGACACTTTTCGACTAATGGATCCTGGAAAATAATTAAACAAGCAATAGTTTCCTAGACTTTTTTCTCGAACATGGTATAGGGCTGCAATTCCTCAAAATGGTATTTCAGAGTTTAGGGCAAAAGGAATCAGTCACTATGATTTAGTTTGGAACGTGTTCCCAGAAACTGTCTTTGGTCCTAGCTTAATCTCCGAAACATCGGATGTCCCCAAGCCTGTATCTAATAATGAACTTACTGATTTCACTTCAGAGAAAAATAAACTCCAACTCCGACAGATTCCCCAACACAGAATCCAATACATGATAAACATCAGGAATCACTCCAAACTCCCGAAAGTAACATCTCATCCCAAAAGAACGTGACTAAAATTTTGTAACACCAAAAATTGAGGGTCCAAAGGTTTTCAGAAAATCAGTTATCAGGAAAGCAGTTGTTCTGAGACGGAAATTGTTTATAGAATTTGAGGGAACTTACAAATTTCGAAGAAAATTGGGAAGATGGGATTAAATATACCTGGACCATTCAGACAACTTGAAAATGATTATTATCGACAGAAGTCGTGTGTTAGCCAAAATCAGCCTATTAGAAAGAAGCATCATCAGAAAGACCATTTTGGAAGGGATTGTAGGAAATTTTATTATCAACAAAAAGCAAAAGATCCTGGATTTAATGCTTGGAATACAAATTTTGGTTTCATGAAAACTGTGAGCCATGGAAGTATATGTCAGTAGCTGAGCTCTATCAGGAGTGTGAAGACGGTTGTGCATTGTTGGACGATTAATAATTAAAAAAAAAAAAGAAAGATTACATCTGTGTTATGTGAATCCGCAGAGTAAGCCTATTGTTTTAGTACTTACTGTGCATATTTTTGTTTTTAAGTTAATGATTTATTGTGTATTATTATTTGATGCACACTTGTTTACTGAGTTTCTAATTTTGTTTTTCTAGTATTGGTTTCAAAACCTACCCTGGAAATCCTTTGACTTGTAAGTGGTGATATTATGTTCAGATGCTTACAATATCGCCGTTTTGCCTATTGTAATAAAAGCATTAATAAACTGTAGTTGGTTTCTCATATTGAAAATTCAGCTGGTGGTCATTTTACTGTAAGGTTCCAGGTAGTTTATGTAGAATTTATTATTTCTTCGTGTTGAAGGTGAATGAATTATTTTCAATATTCCGAATTGGTGGCAATATATCTAACTATCTACTTATCCATCTACTCTCTCTCTCTCTCTCTGTCAAAAGACATGGATGTGGTTGAAGATGTCAAAACAGTGAGATCTATGGGTGATTGTAACAGCAGTGATAATGAAATGGGTTCGGAAATAACGACGATGTGGAAGTGGTTTCCGTTTCAGTTTTACAACCATTACAACCTGCTTCATCCGGATCTGTCCGGATCCCAAAGAGAAAAACAGTTCCGGACGACCAGTAGAAAGAGAGAGAGTTCCTTTTAAAATATTTTTTTTTTTTTTTTTAGAAATACAAGTTACTCATTAGAATGTAATAGGTAAAATGTATTAGTGCAACACAACAAAAAGATCAGTTAGTCGGTAGTATAGTGGAATTATAATGAGGGGACACAATAGTCTAGTCCACGTGGTCCGGGGTTCAATTCCCGGCCGGTGCTTCCCCAATTTCCGGCGTCCACAAGCGTCGTGAGGCAAACTGGGGAGACACGCGAATAAAAGACGTGACGGGCACTAAGTCTAGAAAGCTCCCGATACGCTGGTTAGCGATAGGGCGCGTTCGTCGCTAGGCTGGACGCAGTTCCACCAATCGCTAACAGATGGCGTGGAGCGGCTGAGGCCCACAAATCGGGCCGTTATGCCAAGTTTTTTTTTTTTTTTTTTTTTTTTTTTTTTTTTTTTTTTGAATAGTGGGATCATAATGCATTGCCTGTCACTTGGAGACCAATACCCAAATGATCATGACATTTCATTCAGATATGACACAGGTTACTGCCACTTCTGGCTGTTCACAATGCAACAATGAAAAAACTTTTTTCGCAAAAGTAGGTGTTCTTTATGTATTTCAACCCCCTGAATTCGAAAATCACACTCAAAACATTCTATCACCCACTGTTTTAGCACAAATCGTATACTTTGCCAATATTGATAACACATATTGAAGTATTACATATATATAAATATAGGGTGTTAATGAACTATACCGACAAACTGTAAGAGGTGATTCCTCACATTAAAATAAGAGAAAAAGTTCATATGGACCTTTGGCGAAAAGTACATAGTTTCAGAGCTAGTGCTGCCCAAAATCTCGAAAAAGCTAAATTTCAACAGGCCCTATTTCGAATTCCAGAAACTGTGGATGGTGATTCTTATCAGCGTAAAGAAAGCCACGCATACACAATCCAAATGTGCATATTTCGTAAATTTTCAATAGGTGTACGGGGTATTTCCTAAAGGGTGTAATTCTCAGATATGCTCTCAATAGAGTTTACAGATATATCCTGATTTCAAGAAGGCCAACAAAATATTAAAATATGCACACAGTGAACAGATGCATGGAGAGAATGTGGTACAACACATGCATTAAGCTCATTCGTTCCGTGCTTTCTTAGTAGTTATGACGTGGCCCCTGCTTTTCCTCTTATGCGGCATTTCCGGATGCTCACGTTGAAGCATCCAGACGTAGTCATCCATCCGAACATCTCAAGTGCCGTTCCATGTCCCTGATATCTTGATGAAATCCTTCACCCTGTTCCTTACTTACAGCACCCAGATTTAAAGGGAAAAATTCAAGATGCGAATGTAACAAAGGTAACTTCAAATTCATTGAGTATCCCAGCATTTTTTAATTTCGTCAGCATATTCTCGACTATGTCGATAAAATCTGGGCTACGATTGTTTCCTGGGAAGTTTTGAACCACACACTTAAAGGCAGTCCAGGCTTCTCGCTCCATGGCATTCATTGCATGAAGGAAACCTTCATCTAGCGTTAGTTTGCGAATATCAGGAACAATAAACACACCTTCTTTCAACTTAGCATCTGATAGGTTGGGGAACTTATTACATACATATTTGAAGCAGTTGCCACACTTAGGTAATGCCTTTACAAACTGCTTCATTATGCCTAATTTGATATGCAGAGGTTTTTCCCCGTTGCACAACACATTGTACCTTGAGTACATTGTATCAGTATATAAGATTTGTAATAATAAATGTACAATATTACAATAAAGTAACTCTCAACCAAGACTACTAAAAGTTATCAGGGTAATAAGTGTTGTTTGTTTGTTTTCGTTAAGCAATTAGCACGAACATACAATAATACAATGTTAATTTAGTACACTTACCTAGCTTTTGCATCTTTGTTTGACAGTATATCTCGCAGGAGAATAATATTGCCAGCAGCAACATTAAGCAAATCCCGGTTTCCTTATGACAATCCATAGCTACATATATAGCTTAAGGCTGGAACAGAAAAAAATAAATAAATAAAATTCAATCTAATCTAGTACAATTTCGCCTCTATGAAGAAGACGAATTACTAGTGCAAAATGAATGATTAAAATAGTTAATCGTAAAGTAACAAATAAGGTGCGAGAAAGTGGATTCAGACAAGTGGCGTAGCACACTTTTGCAGGCCCCCCCGGCAAAGTATGGAGAAGGGGCCCTAGTTCTAAAGCCTATAGAAGTAAGGTTTAGGTTCTACTTCTTTAAATCTTTATTTATTGCAAGACTTCGGGGCCCCCTATACCTCGGGGCCCCCCCGCACTGCGGGGGTTGCGAGGGCAGCTGCGGAAACTAGATTCGTACACAAAAACTTGAGGTCCGGAGGGAGCGTTTTAATGGTCATCTAATTGTTTATATATATATATATATATATATATATATATATATATATATATATATATATATATATATATATATATATATATATATATATTGAAAAATTATCTTTGGTACTTTTTTTACTCTGTTTCTGTTAATTTTATTATCTTTACTGTTCACCCAGAAAAGAGAGGTGTCCCTGTTCAATATCATTTACGGTTGTGTTAGTAGTTAGTTGATTAGTTCTGGGTATAATAGAAGTCTTCTTTATACGATTTCATTAGGTTTTGACAGATTCTTTAAGAAATATGTTATAATACCGTAACCGTATCGTACTATAAAAGTGGTCCTATTCCAAGTTAAATTGCCGGAACCAGTGGCGTGATCATGTCTCTTGGAGGTAAAATAGTAGGGTGAGGAACTACTTGTACTAACAAGGAACGGACATGAACGTGTCATCCGGACATCCGAATCAAACCCAGTCCATTCGATAAACATAACAAAGATATGTTTGTGCACAAAAAATTAGGAGCCATGGAGCTCAAGAGCTCAGCTAACAATGCTTTATCTTCAGCTACATCTTCCAGCTAAATAATGCATCCAGATCCGGTAAAAGTGTATAGTCATTATGAGACATTACCAGCCGCAGCAGAGCTGATAAAACTGATTTTTCAAGTATATATTATGCATGCCATACTAATATTTTCCAATTATATTTGCTTTTCTGCTTGAAATACGATGCATTATTGATGGTAGTCTGCAAAAATTACATGTACCAGACTCAACCAAAACTGAAATAACTAAGTTTAATAGATGCTTCAAAAGTAAGTAAAGTTGGCTTGTGTATAGCCCGCTCCCCCCAGTGATTTTTAACGAATCATAGTGATTCTAACGATTCATATTAGTTCATAATGAATCGGAATCGCATGTTGTAAAGATTTAAGATGTAAATCTTGTGGTAAGGAAGCTTTAGTATAAGTAGTAGTAGTAGTAGTAGTAGTAGTAGCGATAGTAGTAGTAGTAGTAGTAGTAGTAGTAGTAGTGACTCTTCCAGTTCCCGTGACAAAGTTATATATATATCGAATAATATAAGTTATTATTCGATATAAGAGAAAAATACTCCTCCTCCTACTACTACTACTTAAATCGACAACAGAACCCAACCAACCCCTGCGGGGCTTCTAACTAGGGCTGTTCCGATAATCGAGTAATCGATAACAATTCGATAAAATTTCAAAACCGTTTCGTCGATAAAGAATTTTAATTTTATCGAATTATCGAACTTTCGAGACTCCCGAAATGTTTGAGACTCTCGAAATGTTCGAAACTCTCGAAATGATCGAGACTCTTGAAATGATCGAGACTCCCGAAATGTTCGAGACTCCAGAAATGTTCGGGACTCTCGAAGTGTTTGAGGCACTCGAAATGTAAGAAACATTAGACAACTTCGAGACACTCGAACTGTTCGAGAGTCTCGAATTGTTTGAAAGCAGGAAATACAGAAATATATCAATATGATCGCATTTGTCGAGTCGCTTGAATATTTTGAAAAGTTCAGGATTATTGGAGTGTTCGGAAGAATCAATGCATTCGAGGTTATCATAGTTGTATATAATATGTGTTACATATATGCAGGATGTTCATATTAAAACTTCTTTCCTTAACAATGAAGTGAACATCTGTAAAAGGTTTCCTCACAGATCTGTACAAGGTTTAAGCAGTCTGTCAGAAGAGAGAAAGAGGAAGAGAAAACATGCATCACCCTAATGGAATTGGAACCCAAGATGCCATTAGTCTACTAATAGTCACTTTGCCGATTGCGCCAATAACAGGACAGGCAGAAAAATAATTTTACATATGATTTCGACAAATAAAACTTTGCAATAACTTATCAGATGAAAAAAGTTGTTTGAATAGTTTGGCTGCAAGAAGGAATCATTGGAGAGGTGAAGGAACCGAACTGTCCATCAGTACTTTTGATAATACCCGAAACTTCGATAATACTCGAAATGTCGACAATACCCGAAACTTCTTTAATACTCGAAATGTCGATAATACCCGAAACTTCGATAATACTCGAACTTTCGATAATATCCGAAACTTCGATAATACTTGAAATGTCGATAATACCCAAAACTTGGATAATACTCGAAATTTCGATAATACCCGAAACTTCGATAATTTCAAATACTCGAATGTTTTCGAGTAACCGATGACAAATCGATAAATTTTCACTCCCGAAGTTCGATAGGTCCTCAGCCTTATCGAACACCCCTACTTCTAACCCGTTCCTACTACTACTACTACTATTGCTACTAACTACCACTACTACTACTACTACTTATACTAAAGCTTCCTTACCACAAGATTTACATCTTAAATCTTTACAACATGCGATTCCGATTCATTATGAACTAATATGAATCGTTAGAATCACTACGATTCGTTAAAAATCACTGGGGGGAACGGGCTATACTCAAGCCGTAAAGTTATTAAATTCGAACTCCGAATCGCTCAATTTTGTGTGAAGTAACCACGTTCAGGATGTTCACGTTTTTGACGAGCGATGATGCACCACAATCTTAAGAGTATATGTACTCAAGGTGGTTGTAAGGTATTTCCATTTTCACAAGTTGACAACCCTAATTTTGTATCAGATTCAAACCAAGATCGTGGTTCTGAGCCTATGTGAATACTATGTTTCGTCCTTTATAACCTCGGTGCTGCATAAAGACCAAAAACTCAAGTCAACTTGAATTCAAATCTTTGCTTCGTGTTTATGTTTCAGTTTAAGAAGCCATTTTACATGACTTTTTGCTTGTCTATCGCCGATTAACAATACTATTACTTACAAATCATTAACTTTCAAAATTATACAAAATTTAAAACTCTGGCATTTTTTTTTCGTTAACCCTGCCAGCTTTTCAACATGACAATAATTACTTATGAATAGGTTAAGTTGGGTTTGGCTTTTCTCACTTACTTAATACATAAGTTTGACCCAGCACGGCTTATGGGAACTTAACGCAAAAATTTTAGAAAAATCTATTTAAAGTTTAGAAAAGTCTATACGAACTGAATTAGTTAAATTACCTAATACTTATTTTAAATTGTAACAAATTAATCTTATTCGATCAACTCATTAAACAGAATTGTTGCTTCTTTCTTTTATCTTCTGAGAGTCTTCCCTTACGTGCTCCGGAATTTCTCCTCTGAACATTACCATTCATCTTCTCTGAAAGTCATTGTATAATTAGTAGAGCAATCAGTGGCGGATCCAGCCTGGGGCCGGGAGCTTAGGCCCCCCAATCTTTGAGGGACGAAAATAATTTAAGGTATTATTTACATATTTTTGAAAGTTTTTAGTAGACTCAAGATATACCTATCATACTCTTGGTTCTGACTGACCCAACCAGTTATTACCTTCCAGATCCGCCTCTGAGAGCAATGACTCACATCAAATGAGCTTTGTGGTGGATAAACACTGTGTATATCAAGGATGTGTATGGATTTTATCGGAGTTCTCGTGTCTCCTAACACTTCCTTCATTTCACTATTTTTTTTCGCTCATTATTATCATCATCATCATCGTGTCACTCATCTTCGAAGCATAATCATGGACGTTAAACTTAAAATAAACAGTAGAGATATTTACATTATGTTTTCTTAAAATTATGTATTTTTTTTTTTATCTTCTTGCAAATTATGCTTTACTTTAAATTTTGTTTGTAACATAAATAAGGGAACGCAAAGGTGCAGATTATGAATAATTCGTCAAATTATAAAAGCATGTTTCTTTCAGTTCTCTTACTTTAAATGATTTTCTAAGGCGTTCTGGATTGCACTGGCGTCTCTGGCATGTAAAATTTGGGGGACATTAAAGAAAGTGATTTAAATGGTAGGTCTACTACCTACCCCAACCTGTTTATTATCTTCGATTCCATTTGTTACCTTTCTGCTTACCTTCACTGACCCCCTGAGGTATATCAAGAACTCTGTTATAATCCTTTCACAGCCTAAATATTATATTGCAGATAAATGTAATTATTATTATTTATCTTATTCTGTCGTTAGTAAATAAAGTAGTCTTCAAAATATTGGGGGGACGCGTCCCCCTCATCCCCTCGCCAGAAACGCCCATTCTGGATTGTTGCCCTGGTGCATATACAAATGAACTAGAAATGACTATGTGCTATCCTAGTGTGCAATATGATGTTACATACAATACCTTCACACTAGTACCTGCTATCCTACGAGTATTATATGCCGTTATTTCATCGCAAAATTCACTCACAGTGTCCTAGAAGATTTCTTAGAGTACGAGTTGCACAAGAACTTATCTTTACGGGTATAAATTAGTGGTGGGCACAAAAACCGGATTTTCGGTTTTCGGCCTTTAGGAAAACCGAAACAGGTTTTTGAAAAGATTCAAAAAACAGGTTTCGGTTTTCTCAAAAAAGGTTCGTTTTTTTCCAAAATTGGTTTCGGTTTTTCTTCAAAACCGGTTCGGTTTTCACCGAAATCGGTTATCAGTTTTCTCCAAAATCGGTTCGGTGTTTTACCTGATCCGTTTTCGGTTTTCTTCAAAACTGGTTCCGTTTTTTTTTTTTTCCAAAAGTTTTTCTATTTCTGACCAGAATAGAGTTTCGTTGTTCTCCGGAAACCGAGTCCGTTCCCACAGAAATAGTTTTAAGTGTTTTCCAAATGTTTTCACCGAACCGGTTTTGGAGAAAACCGAAATGTTTTGGGGGATTTCGGTTTTCCTAGAAACCGGTTTCCGGTTTTTATAAAAAAAAACGGTTTCGCCCTTCCTTAGTATAAATACGCGCCCGATTTATACCATAAAAAAGTGCAAAAAAGACTACAAAAATAGGTAACCCTTACACTCTGCTTGTTGTTTACTGTTTCTTTTAAGCCTTTGCGTTTCTAATCCCATCCTTTACATATATTGATAGGTGTTTTAATATATGGTATAACCTAAGGAAACAACCTATGTGAAGAGAGTACTGCACATTTAGTCATGCAATGGAGAACATTCCCAGGTGTTTCCTTCCAGTGATATGTGTTAATCTTCTTTACAATAAGCTTAAGCACCGTTTTAAGCTCACCAACCAATACCAAGATTGATACAGTATTTGGTTAGTAGATTGGAGTTTAATATCCCTTTCAGCATCGAGATTGTATGAGAAGTGGATCTAGAGGTTGACATAGAATCCGAATCACATGAGTTCCAAAACGGAAATGGAACCCGGGACTCCAGTGCCGAAGGAAAGCATTCTAACTATAGCCACGAGGGAGCTCAGATGCATTATATTTATTAAATTTATTCTTATACATACACAGCAAAAAAAGAGGTGTTGAAACAACACAAAATGACTACCACTTCAGTGTGTTACTTGTGTGTCAATTCAGCAGCAGTTTTTTTTTTCTTTCTTTCCCATGCAAAACCCGTAGAAGGGAATACCTTCTCTTGCGAGTGAAGTTAATTGTATAGGGAAACCAAGGATAAAGTGGAAGGACAAAGAGGTTTTATTTTATTTATTTGATATCGTTATTTATTCATTATATGAGGAATCGTCATTTAACGTATGTTCATTATTTGTCATTGTGTATGTATGATGGGATGAAAGATGCAGTGCAAATCAGACGCCACAACACAGTGATATTGGTTAGTTAGACAGATGAAGGGTTATCTTCTTGTGCCGGGGCGACTCGACACATAATGAGAGACAGTATGATGTCCTTGTTATTGCGAATTAAGGCGCCTTAGAGCATATCAGAAATACCCCGTCACTGAATGTAAGTATTTACTTTTTTTTTTTTTTGTTTGTTTGTTTGGTATGAGCAAAGCTTTGCGAAACGTATTTCGCATTTATGGCAAGTAACAAACAATGTTCTATGTTTTCTGTAATCGGTCACAATAATATTGTTGTAAACCTATGAATCATCTGACAACAGTTATACAGATAGCTGTGCTTCCGTCTGTTTTCTTTATTTGTTATTCTTGTGTCTTAGCATATATGAACGTAAGATGACAGAACTGTTGCCTATGTAACTGTTGTCAGACGATTCACAGGTTTACAACAATATCATTGTGAACGATTACAGAAAACATAGAACATTATTCGTTACTTGGCAGAAGTGCCAAAGATATTTCGCAAAGCTTTGCTCATATTAAACGATAAATACCAATGCAAATTCTCTCAGGTAGTTATTAGTTTTTCCTTATATGCTCGGAAGGCGATGTCCTTGTACTGATTTAACGCACAAGTAACACGCTAAAGTGGTAGTCATTTTGTGTTGTTTCAACACCTCATTTTTTACAGTGTATAGAATAGACATATTAACTTTTATTTGTAATTATGAGCGATAGTCAGAAAAACAAGTCTTTCGGCTTTTAGAAAAACTAAAATGGATCGCTGTGGCTCAGTGGCAGAGCGTTTATCTCCGGTGCTTGGGGTCCCGGGTTCGATCCAGCCCTGGCCAAGTGAACTTTGTGGTGGACAAGCACCGTGTGCGAGGGTTTCCTCGGGGTTCTCCCGTTTCCTCCCACTTTCTTCATTTCATTTATCTCTCATCATCACCGTCTCCTTTAGCCTAACCGGCATAACCGTGGGACGTAAAACTGACAGATTTAGTTTCGTTTTCATTTTTAGAAAAACTAAAATTGGTTTTTGGAACTTTTTTTTTAAAAAAAGTTCAGTTTTCTATCAGACAGTTTGTTTGAAATGAGTGCTGCAGGAACAAGAAAGGAACTGGCTTCAGTGAAAATCATACTGGTTTCAGTAAAAAAAAAAAAAAAAAAAAGGAAAATATTAAGGAAAACTGAAAAAGATTTTTGTGGAAAACCAAACGTTTTACTATTTATTTATTTTTTAATTATGCAAGAAACCAATTTTGGGCGAAAAACTAAACCGTTTTTTGAAAAAAAAAAAAACAGTTTCGGTGAAAAACTTAATCGCTTTTTGAAGAAAACCCAAGGTAGTTAGGTAGGAAAACCGAATCGCTTTCTGGAAGGAAACCAAAGCCGGTTTCGGTGAAAAATTGAATCGTTTTTTGAAACAAATTGAAAAACGGTGAAAAACGGTTACGGTAAAAATCTGAAGCACTTTGTGCAGAAAACCGAATCGCTTTTTGTAGAAAATCGAAAACTGGTTTCGGTGAGAAACTAAATTGCTTTTTGAAGAAAACCCAAACCGGTTTTGGTGAAAAACCAAACCGCTTTTTGAAGAAACCGGAACCGGTTTTTGTGAAAAACTGAACTGGTTTCAGAGTAGATATTGAAATGTCGGTTTTCAGTTTTCGCTTTTTCAAGAAATCTCCTTTCTGTTTCTTAAAATCAACCGGTTTTATCCCATTCCTAGCAATTTATGCAAGTTGTCAATATTGTACGAATAAAAATAACTCAGATTTATAGCAGAACTGAGTGAGAAAGCGGAGTCTAATGAAGTGGTCCTGTAATCTTGGAGGCGAGACAGTGCAGTAATCTTGTGGTGAGGAACGGCCTAAATTAATGTACAGCTCACAGATGACGAGAAGAACACTAGCAGAAGTAGTGTGACGTAGGTATGGGCTCGCCCACTTTTCGCACGGGGGTTTCAAATTATACCACGGAACTTTACCCGGAGTGGCAGGCGACATCTAAGTATACCGAAAATGGACTTGACCGTGTCGTTGACCTTTCCCTGCTTCCTCTGTTTTAGAGTTCTTCTCGTCATCTGTGAGCTATAGGTGATCTGTGCACGTGTCAACTACACCTGATTCGAAATTCAGTCAGTTAGTTGGGATCTCACGTTAATGGTAGGTCATGTCTTTCATAACCACTGTGTTGCATATGTTTTGTCTTCAGAACCAAAACTAATAATGGAGAAGTGGGTTTATTACACTCTTAATGTGGATAGGAGGAAAATAATCATACGCGTAATAAAGCCCTCAAGCTGAATTCTTAGCGACACTACGATGTTTTCTTCTTCCCAATGGTCGTGACCGACGGTGCCCACTCTTGACTAACCTTACTGAAACTCATTTTGACCTCACGCTGACATCATAATTTAAAATTCACGCTCATTCAACCGCATGCTTACTTCGCGAGGGTAAGTTCGAGTGAGTGTGAGTTCCGAACTCATGAGCGTCGGCCTCATGAGTTCGGGTACTTCTGGCCATGATCATGATATTCCCCTCCAAAGTTCAGTCTACAAAAAGTCTTATTTGAAAGTTTGAAGGAAAACCTGGTTCCACTACAGTTATTTTTTTTTTTCCTTTTGTTGCTGGTACTTATGGCAACTGAAAATGTCAAATTATCGGTGAAGGGGTGAGGTGCGTTTACTTGAAAACGTGATTTTGAGTTACGATCACCATCCATCCTTACTTAACTTGCGCTATCAACAATAATTAATTTTATACTAGAATTCCTTATATTAACGGAGATATAAGTGTTCTGAAAATGACGTATCTTGAAATGTGTAGCACTGTAGAGCGTTGAACGAGTCATTTTAAATCACTCTCTAGTAAAATTATATAAAAATCAAGATACGCTATCTCGCCCCTTCACCGAAGAAATATCTGCTTATGGTTTTAAGTTTCCTCATAGTTTCAATTGACCTAAGAAAACCATCGAATCGTGTTTATTGCTCCAGGAATTCTCAAGGAAGTTTTAAGCAGGTGTCAAGTACATAACACGAACATATGGGTTATGTTATATTAGATGTTAACAATTTTACAAACAAGATATTTCCGTCCATGCTCAATGTGAACAGGACACAGTTAGGAAAAAACTCTCACCAAGTGTCTCACAAGTTTTAAGAAAAGAAAAAAAATGTTCCTTTTTTTCTCTACAGAGGAAAAGAAAATTGAATTGATTCAGTTTGCGGTAAATTTTCCGCTATAAATACTCGCATTCTCTTTTCATATAGAACATTTGAATACAGTAATAAAATACAAATTTCATCACCTCTTTTACCAATTAAAGATAATGAAGAACTTAATAAATTTAGACGTCGGTAAGATAATGCCTACAAAATTCTGTTAAATCAACTAGATAGGGATTGTTTTCAAGATCTTTCATATAATGGCTGAAATTTAAATGTACAAGAGCCCGAAACTAGGGATGGCCACATTTTTTCGAAAAATACTTTTTCGAAAAATGGCTTTTCGAAAACGAAAAACAAAATTTTTTTCGAAAAACGAAGAACGAAAAATATCTGGAAAAACGAAAAACGAAGTTTTTTTTTTGAAAAAGCGAAAAACGAAAAACGTAACCAAGAAAGTTCTGTCGCTTTTTGTAGAAGTCTATAAAAGGGACTACAATACAGTGTGAGTGGAGAAATCATTCGGCAGCACATCCATCAACTTGGGAAGCACTACGCCAGCATATTAATGGCTCTTTCTACTCGAAATGGGGGGCAACGCGAGGAGACACCTGTGTTTCTTTGTTGTCTCATCGGAGGAAGAAGTCATTTCTGGACAGGGTGTTAACATGTGATGAGAAGCTCCACGGCGTCGTCATCATTGGTTAGCATTCCATGAACCGGTTACAAAACAGCCGAAACTAGCACTGCACCAGAAGAAGGTCTTCCTATGCGTTTGGTGGACTAAGTGCGGTATCGTGCATCAGGAACTACTACCAGCTGGTCAGCAGTTGAGCCATGTTCAAGAAAAACTCAGAACTCTGGAGCCACAAAGGCGTCCTCCTGTTACAGGACAATGCGAAGCTCCACGTGACTAGGATGACCCGGGACACCATTCTATGCATTGGATGGGAAACTATTGCATCCGTCATACTTCCCAGACATTGCACCGTCCGATTATAATCGGTTTCACTCCTTGGACAATCACCTTAGAGAACGCCAGTTCAAATCCCTAGTAAAGGTGTAAAGTGCACTTGATATTTTCTTCGCTTCATGGCCCACCAAGTTCTACGCGATGGAAAACATGGCCTTCCAGAACGTTGGCAAAAGGTCGTCGAAGTTGATGGAAACTATTTTTGATCTTCCATGTGCGTTTTAGGTGACATACCGTTGTTCGAAGGTGATGGGTGGAAAACCGACAGAACTTTCTTGATTACTTTTATATAAATATATGTAAATAGTCTTCATTGTGTTCGTATAATCCCTTCATCAATTTATGATTTTTATACTATGAATCGTGTAACACTAGAGCAGTATTTGAGATCTAGAACTTGGGTGAACTAATGTTGCTCATGCATGAGACTCCAAAAATTTCTCGTCTCGTCTCGTCTCGAAAACAAGGCAAGAATTGTCATGATTCTGGTATCGTCTCATTTTTTTTAAAGTACTTCTCATCTCGTCGGCAACACTACAGGGTGTTTCAAAATGATTTTGAGGCTTTGTAGTGTTTATTACATTTAACGTACACTGAATGTAAGGTACTGTACAGTACAGTACATAATACATCAGGTGAAAGAACAACTCAGTTTTTGCTACAAGTGTTCATTCGTGACACGGCATACATCGACACGGTAGATGAGAAAAGCACATGAACTTTCACAAGACACATTCAATTTAGGGGAGTCTGGTTGTAACTGTACCATCCCGTGATAATTTGCTTGACCCCCAGATTCGAAGGGTGAAATGTTGATTCATCACTTAAGACGACAAGATCTACAAAATCTTGGTCGTCATGCAGTAATATTCCATTTGCAACGTTGGCACGTGAACCGTATTCTGTAAGTTTTAGACCTTGTAGCAATTACAAACGATAAGGACGTAGTTGTAAGCGTCTCCATAAAATTCTCCACATAGACGGTTGCACTGTAAGTACAGATTCAGTCTCTGCAAAATGTAGAACACAAAAAGCTTTTTTCCCACTAGTCGCCATATTTGCTACTAGCGCTATCTAACGTTAGACAGAGGAAACAGTGGATGCGCATGCGTGCGTACAAAACTCTTTGTAATTGCTCTTTCATTTGATGTATTATGTATAATTGTAAATTAATTATAAAATATAGTACAAAGTCTTAAAACGCCGCTATTCTTTTTGAGACACCCTGTATTTCTCATTGTCTCCTACAGGCTGAAGGGTATAATCGTGGGACATACAATGCAATATAGCCACATCAAAAACAAGAATACTAATAATATAACCAGTAATTTGTGTAGAGGAAGTTAAGATTCTGGACAGTTGGTCGTAGAAATGTATCCTGATGATTATCTTTTTCTGTAAGAAATTTTTAATGCCCAAGTGAAATACATGCAGAAGTAGAACTAGTATTTGGAAACAGATATTTTAATACATTAATCCACATCTTTATGATGTACGTGCTGTGAATAGTAGATTGTCTATTGATTTTTTTTGGTAAATACCTGACTGTTTATTGTAGCTAATAAATTTTTATGTATGGCCTGGAAAGAAAAGAGAGTAGGTAGAAGAGGTACAGTGAAAGCTTCTGTAGCGCCAAGAGGGAAACCTCATAGTACTGCTAATTCTTAAAATATTGGCTTGGTATTAAGTCAAAAGAATTTTAGTATTAGCATGTTCTGTTCACATTTTACGAATCATTCTGGAGATAAAAGTAGAGCAAAAGTTGTCTCCAACGAGACATTGTAACATCAATTATAGAAAACCAAGAATTTAAATTTGAGGGTCAAGTTCAAGATCATAAGAATATACAGTATATTATCATCTGTTTTTCTTATCTCATGCAACAATCTACAACACAGAAGTAAAGGCGAAGGAATCTGAGAGCCAAGACACTTAACAACTAAATGTTACAATCAAGGCCATTCTCTTCGTTACTCTGCGCAAAATGATTTAAAGTGTTGTTGTTGTTGCTGAGTTCAGTTTAACGTCCCGTTCAGCAGCGAGGCTATATGAGACGTGGACCTGCTGATTAACGTGGAATCCGAACCACATGAGCTCCTGTCGGAAATCGAACCCGGGTCTCCCACGCTATAGGGGCGTACGCTAACCGCTTAGCCTCGGAGAAGCTCTTTAAAATGTTGGAATACTCATTAATGAACATACACTTTACGGACACAAGATTACACAACTCTAGTTGTGAAGATATTTAGATACCCATATCTTCTTCTTTTTCTTTTTCTTCTTTCTTCTTCTTCTTCTTCTTCTATTACTACTACTACTACTACAATAAGACCTGTCTTCAACGAACCCTTTATTAAACGGAAACTGTGTTACACGGACAACGGAAATCAAAATAAGTCTCTTAACGGAATATTTCAAGTTTCGGAGTACAGCATTTGGAAAGTTTTTTAGACATCCTAGAGGTTAAATATATTTTTTTCAGCAAAACAGACAGTGTTGTGCAAACCGAAGCAGGCACGACGGATACACATGCTTTAGGTTAGAATTATTCGGAAAAATCTGAAAGGAGAAGAGGAGGTGGGGGAAGAAGATAAATAAGGCATTGAGTTGGAAGAAAAGTGTAGGCTAAACACTTATCAAGATTCTGATAAAACTTTAAAAGGAACTGCAACATTTGCCTTACGTCAAGATGACACTGTTATGCATAGGTGCTTTCTTGAGGGTAAAATCTGTATGGAAAGTTGAGCAAAGATGTGTAAGCCTTCCTTGTCTATTGGAAAAATTAAGTTAATGTGTGTACAGGTTTTTTTTTTTTTTTTTTTTTTAGTTCATTGTAAGTTCAGTGTAGTAATGCGTAGTAGAAATAAAATCTGTAAATTTACTAAGGTACGTGCAGCATCTTATCTTATCTCAGTATGTTCATTATATGAATTCACTTTTTTTTTTTTTTTTTTTGCATAGGTCTACCTTCGTTAACCGGAAATATATCATTAACGGAAAGTTTTGCGAGTTTCCTCTAAAGACAGGTTTTACTGTACAACAACAACAACAACAACTATTACTACTACTACTACTACTACTAAATGAAAATGAAATGAAATCGTTGAGTTTTACGTCCCACAGTTATGCCGGTTAGGCTAAAGGAGACAGTGATGATGAGTAATGAATGAAATGATGGAATGAAGAGTGGGAGGAAACGGGAGAACCCCGAGGAAACCCACGCACACGATGTTTGTCCACCACAAAGTTCACTTGGCGGCGGCTGGGATCGAACCCGGGACCCCAAGCACCAGAGGTGAACGCTCTACCACTGAGCCTCCGCGGCCCCACTACAACAACAACAACAACAACAACTACTACTACTACTACTACTACTACTACAACTACAACAACAACAACAACAACTACTACTACTACTACTACTACTACTACTACTACTACTACTACTAATAATAATAATAATAATAATAATAATAATAATAATAATAATAATAATAATTATTATTATTATTATTATTATTATTATTATAACTGGGGTGGGTGAAAGTTAAACACAAAGAAAAATTGACGCTACTACCAGGCAAATGTGTTTGTTCATTGAAAACACTAACGCAATGATGGAGACATTCTTGACAAATCGTTTTACTTGCTGCAATGCTGCATGAGGTCCACGGTCTTCAATTTGTCGCAATTGGTGGCTTATCGTCTCAGCATACTTTAGAAGGACTTTACAGTCCATCCGTCACGGTAAGTCAGATCCACCGGTATTGTAACAGAGCTGTGCTTGAGCGATTGATCATAGAAATTCAAACGCCGATTAGTGATAATTTCACAGCCTCGTTTTATTACAAGTCTAAACTCTTTAATCAGTGGAGAAGAGGGCGTGGATCATAGGTCATAGTTGGGTTTTGGTGGGTGGTGGGTCAGAGTGGATTACGGTGGGTGGTGAGTCAGAGTGGGTAGTAGGTTTTCAAGATTTCATTGACCCACGCCATCTCTAGTGCAAAGTATTTGGTTAATTTATATAATTAACGACTTAGCATTATAATTATGTTATGAACTCTGTGTGACATTCTCTTAACGCTTATTTGTAGTTATTTGATTTGAGCTTATGATTCCCTTCACAAGCGAAGCTATATGAGACGTGGACTTACAGCTTCACATGAGTTCCGAACCAAATGTGTTTGAGTGTTCTCGATGAAGAAACAATAAATATTAGGTTAAATAAAAGTATTATGGACTGTCATGTCGTTTTCCTTAACGAATATAGTTTTACTATGGGCTTTTAGTCAGAGAACACCTACTTTTATTTTTCTGTGAGAAGTTGCTTCATTACTTAATAATTAAAACATACTATAAATGAAGGAACAAAACTGTTTCTGAATTACTTAATGAAGTAAGGAAGTTACTGTCCAAGATATGTAATCCTCTATGTATTTAAAGTATCCTATATACATTTATCAAATAATAAGTATTTTAATATGTATTTGAAATCTACCTTTAATTACATTGTAAATACTGTAGTATACATGAGATTATTATGATTGAATTTCAGATTCCTAAGGATTAACCTAGTGAATGGCAAACTACGACCCACAGGCCACACGGGGCCCCTGAAAGTTTCTAGGAGTTAGGACTTAGATTTCTGGGCTTTCGGCATCTAAGGCCATTTAGCCCGCCATGTATGAGGGATGACGTCACTCGGCGAGCACACAATCCAAGGAAAGGGAAGGAAAGAAGGAGGCGGCCTGGGACCTATAAGTGAAGTACCATCCCGGCATTTGCCTGGTGTGAATGAGGAAAACCCAATTCAGGATGGCTGCCCTGAAAAAGCTTTTTACACTTTTTCGACCGAGTACCTCTACCAGGAATCGAACCCGGGACCGCACCGAAGGCGAGAGTATTAGCGACTACGCTACGTGAGGCCACCCCTGAAAATTTCTATGCGGCTCGTGACATGATTCCTAATCCGAAAAGAAGAATAGGGTTGCTTCGAAAGAGATGTATTCGATCGACAGAGTGACAGATCCGATTAATTAATGTAAATCGATCGAAACAGACTGACAGACTCAACCATTTCACTTCACTTCTGAAAATCAGTGCATCCCAGTTCGAACCAGTTCGATAAGAAATTTGAACCACTAATAGTGCTTAGTATTTCAAGAATTTTGTTATAGTTGTTTCTAATTGATTATATTGATCCGCCTAAAGATTTTTTTTTGTTTGTTTGTTTGTTTTCTTTGACCTCTCCTTGAAAAAAGTTTGCCCATCACTGGTTTAATCTATTATAAAGTACTACGATGATTAGCATGATGATTTATTTATCTCTGGGAGACGCTCTTCTCAAAGTTTTTCAACTGTGAAAACCCTTTTCAGAAGAAGATGAAAGGCAGAATCCAGGAATGTGTTGTAAGTACAACGTTTTGATCTAAAAAAAAAAAAAAAGAAAAAAATGAAATTCAAATCAAATTAGGCTTAACAATTGTAAAGAGGTTTATAATGAAGAACTGTAAGTTGTTTTCAAAACACTTAAGTGTTCGGATGATTCATTTCAGTATGAACAAGTAACAGTAATCATAGTATATATCACGTGAAAGAGTTTGGTTTGGGTTTTCGTAAACCAAGGTCTTTAACAAACTTACCTTTATCAGGCCTAGTTTTATATATAGAATTTTACCTGAAAATAAACGAAATGTAGGGGGCGCGGTGGCTCAGTGGTAGATCGTTCACCTCAGGTGCTTGGGGTCCCTGGTTCGATCCCAGCTCGCGCCATGTGGACTTTGTGGTGGACAACCATCGTGCTCGTGAGTTTTCTCGAGGTTCTACCCTTTCCTCCCACTTTCTTCATCCCAACATTTCACTCATTTCTCATTATCACCGTCTTCTTTAGCCTAACCGGCATAATCGTGGGACGTTAAACTTAAAGATTTCATTTTTTAAAACGAAATATACTTCAAAATGAAAAGCTATTTGAAAACAGATTGGTCGAATAGAAAGCCATTTAATATCATTTTAGCGTTGTATTTTACTGAAGGATTAGTATTTTGTATCCTGAACATTATACTAACCCGTTAACTTAAACAGTTGTGAGGGTAGTCTATGAAGCAAGGATAGCATGGGCAATTATTCTCATAGGAATAAATGGGGAACCGGTTTTTATTTGTCTATATCTTTGGATTAACTGGGTAGATCATCTCCATCAAGGAGCTTGGTTCCTATCGTTTGACCATCTACATCCTGGCTAAAATTGATAGTGGTCTGTCAGTATCAGGCCCGTAACCAGAGTGGGGCTAGGGAGGCCTGGCCCTCCTAAACTTTTCGTGGCTACTCCAGACCTTAACACAAAATGCTATTATTAATACAAAAAAACACAATTTAGCTATTTGTAAGAGAATTTTTAATGACTTGCCACCCCTAACATATTCATGACCCCCCCCCCGCAAACTTCTGTGGCTGGTTGCGGACCTGGTCAGTAGTACCGTTGTCTTTCAGATAGTGTACTGTATCTCCCAGAGCAGGCTTTCCAACCATGTGATAATTTAAGCCTTAATGCTATATACAATAATGTTATTACGATAATAGGTGAATATTCGATAATTTTAGAACGCATACTTTTTTTTTTTTTTTTTTTTTTGCAGTTTTTGAATGTGAAAATAAACTGTGAGTGTGCATTAAATAATTATAAAACACACATACTGAAATTTTTAACAGTCATTCCCGTTAAAATAAATCAATAACGATTTTTAAAATTGACAAATGACAGCCTTGCATCCATTCTTTAAATTCAATTACGTTTACGAAGAGGTGGAAATGTTATTGTTCAGTAGGCCCGTATCCAGGGGGGTCTAGGGGAAGGGCGGCCCCTCTAATTTTTTTCTGGTCTCTCCTGAAATTTTCACAGTAGGCTTACAAGTAAACTATAATATGGTGATGAACTATATTGTGGTTGGATCGGGCCCTCCAAACTTCGACGCCACCCCTAAATTTTTGGGCTCGCTACGGGACTGTTGTTCAGACTAGTGTTAATAAAGATTTTACAAAACTGTTGAGGACAGTGGCGCCGATTTGGAGTTCGAAACTGAAGATTACTAGATAAATTTATTATATATTATTACTATTATTACTATTATTACTATTATTAGTATTATTAGTATTATTACACTTGTTCCAACAATTAACACGTGCATAACGAATATACAATAAGTTTTGTAGTATACGATAATTTTAAAGGCGAAAATCGATAATTTTGTTCTCTGAAGTTGGCAACTCTGCTCTCGGACGGACATACGGACAGAGTAAATGTGTTTTTTTTTTTAAAAAAAACTTTTTTCATAAGTCAACTTTGTTTAAAATGAGTTTGCCTTTTTCGCGTGCCGGCTACTCTTTGGTTCAGTGACATATTTAATTGAAGACAAACCATTTCATGAGAGCGGGAAATATGCACAAAATAATAATAATATGTTTGTGAAACTTGTATAAGAAGTGTTACTGAAACCGTTGGCTTCCGGAGAACACAACGTTGGAAAATCTTAATATTATGTATTAAGTCGAACTAAAGTTTTCAACGGAAAACTTTTCAATAAATAAATAAAACTAGTTGAGAATACTCGAAGAATTTCAGAATGAACTTAGAAACGAATTATTTTTTAAACTTAAATGAAATTGAATATTAAATTTATTTGATTACATTCCATAGCTAACAAACTTACATATTTGGAACCTGCGTATTAGGAGATCTATTAAATTAGCTATATTGCGCTGTCACTTTTTATCACCGTATATAGCCTATTTTAAAAATGCAGATATAACCAGTGGCCACCAGCTACTATTTGATACCAAAATGTTCACCATCTTCTTAGGTATTGATCAACATCAATATCATCTGTCTATGACTTACTGTTCCCGAGGTATGGCTCCTTAAATTTACCGAAATCGGGATATTTTGGTCAATATATCGGGAACGGTAAGTGACGCGAAAAATTTCATCACTTCTGTTAGATAGTTTTTGATGTTCTATTGCATGGAGGGCTCAGAATTGAAAAATTCACAAATTACAGTCAAAACACGGACAGAAAATTCAGCAACGAACTTTTTAAGCACTTCAGAGTTTAAGTTCGGTTTAATTTTACTTCAGAGTTTAAGATATTGATGTTGCAAGAAGACGGAACGTGTTTTCATTTCATTTTAGCATCAAGTTATGTGTATAAATTGAAAATGCAAATAACAGTCCATAAATGACTTACTTCAAGAAATCAGATAAGTAAAGAATAAAATTTACTGGAAGAAGCAAAATATACACAAAAATTTAATAAATAATTCATTGCATACATTTTGTTCCTTCCTTCCTTCTTATCGTATTTTCGTTTATTGACATGCATAAATCGCAACCGAAGAAGACAAGCACTCAACTTCTTCAGGAGGTTGTTGTTCTGTTGCAGACAGTGCTGCTCTCTTGTGACCGACGTTAGAAACAACATAATTCTGTTTTATTCCACAGGTAAACGACCAGGTGTTCCGAGTGTCTGCACACAACACAGAACTTCGCCTGCGACAGAAATATGTATCCGCTGGGAATAGTGCGGTGTGTTAAGTGTGTTATGTTCAAAAATTAATTGTATTCTATTCGCTCGTGTTTTGTTGTTACAGAAAATTCGGTTTGTGTTTTTGTGTGTGTATAACATAAGGAACTTTTTGAAGCTTGGTTTCTGTGTGTGAATAACGAGTGCAACAAAACATTTCTTCTGTCAAAATACGAGCGGGAAACAATGGAGAATCGTCGCGAGTTGTAAGGTAAGCTTTGGGAAAATTGTGAACTTGAACCCAAACAGTGAGTGACCGTCTGCTGTTTAGAGTCGCCGCCTGTGCCGGCTATGATAGCAGGTGCTTCTAAACAGGATATATACTTGAAGGAAGTTCTAATACTGTTGCAAAACTGTCTTGTTACATTTTAAAAATATGAAAAGTTATTGACAACAATATACCAATTTATATACTCCACATAATTTTCATGGTGATATTTGTAATTAAGAAAAAGTAAATGAAGCGAATTTAATAAAATGGAAATGGTTAATACGAATTTGAATTAAACTAAAAATTGTAGCAATATTCTGAGAAATTGAAATATAAAATTATGGCACAATAATAAAAGTTGTTTTACAACGATTGTATGTGCAACAATATTCAACTTCTGTAAATTAGTGCAACTTCTTGATCAGTGTATCTTCTAGACATGTTTTTATTGGGGGGTCACTGGCCCCCCGGGACTATGAGAGTGCCCCCCGGCGGAGACCAAAATAACACGTCTATAATATAATAATATATAGAATAGTACCTTGTGTATAATACTCCTCCGAATAGCTATTGTGCCACCCCCCGGAACATTTTTTCTGAAAGATATATTCTTGATTTTAAAGGTATCGAGTCGTTTTTAAAACGAGAGCGTCTTTTAGAAAGGGAAGGAACAATTGCCCCTGAATTTGACATACAGTGGTGTACACAAGGGTGGTGTCGGGGTTTAACCCCCCCCCCCTTGAGCGAGATATGTGAAATGAACATTTACTACATTCAGATATACAAGAATCACGCTTATACTGAAAGGATATGAAATGAAAAATTAAATATTTCAGTTTTTTAACGTCGCACGGTTATGTCCAAGGGCGCCAATCAGGGGGGACAAGGTGGTGCGCTCGCCCCCCCCCTAAGAGGAAATTGTACTTGGGAATATCGAAAACCCAACAGAATTTTTACATTAGGTACAGGAAAATTTGAAACGTTGCTTATATTTGCCCCCCCCCCCCTTTGGAAACCACATGGTCGCCCTTGGTTATGCTCTTAGGCTAAGGAAGAATTTGTGGAATGAGAAAGTGGGAAGAAACGGGAGCACTCCAAGAAAAACCGACGGACACGATGTTAACCACCACAAACTAACTTTGCCGGGGATTGAACCAGGACCCCCACGCACTAGAGATAAGCACTCTATTACTGAGCCATCGTGCCACTCTGAAAGAATATTAAATTAAATGCTTGAATTCTCGTTGGAATTTTGCATACGCTACTAACGTAAAACTAATCTTGGTCCCCCTCCTCCCTAAACAAACACTGAAATTACACTGCTCTTCTTACTGATTTAGTAGCTACTGCGTGCGCCTTTGGTGGTACACATAGTCCCGGATTCGATTCTCGGTGGGAGAGCACTAAATTTTTTTACAATTAGTCAATTTCATTAATCAACCGTCTCCTTTGGCCTAAAGAGCATGACAATGGGACGTTAAGATTTAAAAAAATCAATTCGTTTTCTGAAATGATGCTACTACTTTGATATATCAATCAAATTAAATAAAAATATATACAACAGCAAAAGATTATTCAATGTAGACAACCAACTTACTTTCAAACGGCATACATGGGTTATATGTATGTGTAGGTCAAGAATTTGGTCATTTTGTCCATTGTAAAGGACGACCAAGGCTTAATAAATGTCCATTTACCCAGCGTAAATTTGCAACTTTAGGGGGAGACTTTATCCCCACATGTACAGTAAACTATCGATTATTCGCACCCGCGGTCTTTCTTTCTTTCTTTCTTTTCTTTTCTTTCTTTTTTTTTTTTTTGTAAAATGTCCTTAAATAAAACTTTAATCACAAATAAAGAAGAGGTATTTTAAAGTGAGAAAATAAAAACAAACGACCGGTTTTTTTTGTAACAAACAGAAAACTATTGTTTAGTAAGTTCTAATTGCAGGTGTAGGCCCCTTACTGTAGTAAATAGAAGCTATTCAGAAGCACTTTCTTGTTGATTTGTCTTTTTTTTTTTTCCTTTTACGGGTTATTCGCGATTGCTGATCCACCCAATTCCATTGCTAATCGGGGGCTTACTGTATGTATATAATTGCAGGATTTCAAGCTTATTTTTTAACACAAAATTTGTTGTTTTGAAATATTTTGATAGCTATATTGTTGTAAATAATTTTTCATTATGAGAAGTTCATATATATTTAAAACGAACCAAATGTTTATGTAGTTTTAGTCTAAGTGTATTGCTGCTGATATACAGACTCATATTTAGATATTTTACACCCCTGGACTCAAGAAACTTTTGCGTCTTTCTTATTTGTTTGTGTTTAGTTATGTAAGGGAAAAGCAGCACCAAAATCTGACAAAAGATTAGGATACAAAATAGAAGCTACTAAATGCTATGTTAGTCTATAGAAAATATCAACATTGTTTTCAGTATTTATATACCTCTCTTAAATTTCTTTCTGTGATTTTTTTTTTCGCACATCATAATTCAATTGGTTTCTTATAATGTCTCTCCTGTGCCACCCTGTGTCCAAATCCTTTGACTGTGTAAATACCGACCTTTGTCTAATCTCTATTAAGTGTGGTTCAGAAATAAAGAGGCAAGGGAAATGTGATAAGTTAAAAAGCTTCATATACTGCGAATAGGTAGACAACTTAGACGCGTGTTATGATCCAAAGTGCATTATTAAAATTGTTAAAATATGAAAATACTTTAAAAGAATAATTAATAACTTAAAGTGTCTACTCTGGAAC
The DNA here is from genome assembly GCF_964235325.1 of Thermobia domestica. NCBI lineage: Eukaryota > Metazoa > Arthropoda > Insecta > Zygentoma > Lepismatidae > Thermobia > Thermobia domestica. The sequence continues at coordinate 23,865,681 of NC_137454.1, read as the reverse complement.
AGCAGTTTTAGTGAAGGTCATACTCAAGGGGAGGGGAAGTATTGAAAGTGGAAAAGCAGGAATGACTTTTATTATTATTATTATTATTATTATTATTATTATTATTATTATTATTATTATTATTATTATTATTATTATTATTATTATTATTATTTGGTCGGACATATCTACAAAATTTAGGGGGAACGTCATGAACCATAGAAGGTGGACTTCTTTGAACAGAGAATATTAAAGTTAGGAGAATCTCAACAGGGTTTCGAAAAGAGCATGCGAATGGATTTTTGAGAGTTGTGATTCCCTGTCTCTGAGAATGAAAAAGTCCAAAATATATAGTATGTCTCATCATAATTTTGTTTCCCCCATATCATTTGCCATTTGTTATCGGTTGCGGGCCTGTTTCAAACAGATTCTTTTTAAATCCGTGTTACGTACAGGACATAGTTTTAGGTTTAAATGCATGTAGATTAATCCTGATATTTACAGATTGGATTGGAGTTCGTTTCAGTATCGAGGCTATATGAGATGTAAACCTATAGCTTAACGTGAGATCTGAAACTCCTGAGTTTCCACCAGCAATCAAACTTCTTTCTCACGCGTCCTGAAAGTATATGAGATTTGAATGTTTGAATTTCCGGTGATAAAATTCTACGTACTTCGCTGTATATTTGGGGCCTCTGGTTTGATCTCACCTCCCACCAAGTCGAGTTTATGGTGGACGAACAGTGTGTGCGTGACAGTGGCGTAACTAAAGGCTTGGGGACCCCCCGTAGAAAGCGTGGAGTGGGGCCCCTTCTCTAAGCCCCACTTTATGATTTGGGGGCCCCTTCTCTAAGTCCCACTTTATGATTAGGGCCCCTTATGGCTTGAGGCCCCCCGCAATGCGGGGTTTGCGGGGCCCTTATTTACGCCCCTGGTGCGTGGGTTTTCTTCGGTCTCTGCAGTTTCTTCCCAGTTTAGTCATTCCACCATTATCATCATCTCCCTTATTCTTAGTGCATAATCGTGGGACGTTCAACTTTAGAAAAACAATCTTTTCAGTGTGTTTTATAAACGCATTAACTTTAGAAGTGTTATTATTATTACTATCATTTTACTTTTTAGTCTTTATTCATTACTTTAATTGCATTGTGGATAGGAACAGTCTCTCTTTCTTCTTATACGTAGTATTATGTAAAGAAGTTCTCAAGTTGTTGATATGAAATCATCAGAACACCTAATTATCTGCAACCAGCCAAACCGTGATGATTTGGTTGTATATGCATCAGGCGCTTAACAATTATTAATTTTTCGAAAAGACTGAACACTAGGATTCACATTGCCAGATCAAAACCATTTCCAAGAAGAAATTAAATGTCGACTGAAAGCAGGAAATTCATGTTATTATTCAGTCTAAAATATTTTATCTTCGCGAATTCTCACGAAAAATTTAAAGTTTAAAATATATTTAAAACGATAATTATGTGTGTTGTTATGTATGATTGCGAAATATGGTCGCTAACTTTGAGAGAAGAACGCAGACTGAAAGTATTTGAAAATAAAATCTAAAGTGAATATTCGGACTGGAGACGGACGGGAATGGAGACTGGCAGAAACTTTTTTTTAACGAGGAGCTGCATAATCTGTACCATTTACCTAACTTTATTAGCATCATTAAATCTAAAGATGTTCAGGTCGGTAGGTCATGTAACCAGAATGGAAGAAAATGGGAAATCCAATCGCAGGGCTCATAGCGAGTCACTTTTTAAACTAAAAGTTACTTTTTTCCAAATTTGTCACTAAAAGTCACTTTTTGAGGAGGTAAAATGATTTTTCGTGTGATTTATGTTTTGCATTGGCAGTTTTCTAAGAAAAATATTATAAAAATAAAAGGCAGAAACTTGTTACTCATTACTCTTCTGAAAGCTTCAGTACTTGCTGCCACATGCGAAACAGTCAGCTCACATATAAAAGCTCACTGTAGCTTTTTATTCTTTCTAAAGCACAGTGGATGGTTGGTGGATGCTTAAGCTCTCAAGGTAGAGACCTGCACGGGCTGGGCTCAGACCGAAGCCCGGCCCGGTCCTCGGGCCGGGCTTGGAGGGGCCGGCTCGGTTATTTCTTTGGGCCGGGCCGACACTGATTTCTCTTCAAGTCGGGCCGGGCTAGGGCCGATTAATTGCAATTCTTCAGTAATTATTGACTTGCGTTAAACAATAATTAGAATAAAGGGAAACGTTGAAGAAGTGTGCAAGTGGAAAATGTTACAAGATGAGACTCTTAAAATTTTTCGGGCCCGGTCCGGGCTTGGGCCAAGAATTTTAAAAAACTTATCGAGCCGGGCTGGGCTTGGGCCGAAAATCTCCAAAACTTTTCGGGCCCGCGCTGGGCCGGGCCTAGGTACATTCGGGCTGGATTGGGCTCGGGCCGAAAAATTTGGCCCGTGCAGGTCTCTATCTCAAGGTGGGTTTGAGAACCCTTCTGTGTCTATTCTTTCTTCTATCATAATAGTCTTAGTTTTCTCTCATAATAGTTAACGCTCCGCGCAACGTTGTGTGTGGGTGTTTGTGTGGTTCATCATGCTCGTCTTGTGTTACGCTTTTTGTATGTTCTTCTTAAGAGTAAGTGATGAATTTTAATATTTCATGGCTTTGAGAACTCTCAATGCTAAGTTAAATACAGGGTGGCTCAAAAGTAGGTATACAGTCCTGTAGTGATCAACTTATTGTTTTTTATATAATTTCTTATTGTTATCCATCAGGTAGACCTAGCTTCTTTATTATTTGTTCTTAATGTGTTTTTACTTACATCTTAAGCTCGGAACAGCCGAAGCAAATAATCCCATCAACTAGAATGTTATACTTGATCAATGCAGGGGTGCTACTTTTGGGCCACCCTGAATGTCTGGGATGAAGACATTCGGAAATAGGCCAGTACTGGTTCCATTTACTCAGAAGCTTCTTACATCAGCTAAGTCTGCTTACCATAACTACAAAGCATACTTAGATAACCTAAGAAAGGAGGAAGCTCAAAAAGAAAAAGCAAAGAAGATGAAACAAAACAACAAAGAGAGAGGTGATGGAGAAATTGACAAAGGAAAAAAAGGGGCATGGTGAGATTTTGGTCACTTTTTTGTGTGCTTTTGGTACTTTTTGGTCACTTTTCAACTATTTACAAGAGACCAGACCACTATGAGCCCCACAATCAAAAAAATTGACATTAGGAAGACCTAGGCGCAGATAAGAGGACAATATTAAGATAGGCATTCCAGACATAGGAATATAAAGTAGAAACTAGATCCAATTAGCTAGTGACAGAAGTCAGTGGAGAGCTTTTGTGACTGCGTAAAAGCTGCGTGTTCCTTAGGCCATGGAGTTAGTTACTTAATATTACCGTAAGAGCTATCAGTTAGAGCAAAAATTCTGAAGGTATTGTATTGTCGTCGGGTTTATTATATGTGCAATATATATATATATATATATATATATATATATATATATATATATATATATATATATATATATATATATATATATATATATATAGTGAATTAATTGTAACAAAATAAAACAATCAAATGAGAAAGTGTTGCGGATTTGAAAGCGACAAAAACAACTATATTGGCTGATAAATAAAAGGACGAAACGGAACCGGGTACGACTGCTTCAGAAAAATTATGTTCTTAGGGTGAAAAGTATGGAGGAAGGAAAAGGAGGGAGATAAAGAAAGAATGGTGGAATGATGAATACCTCCTACGTCAAGCTATAAGCATTGTCTCAGGATGATGATGTATGAAAACACACCCAATCAGTAGCGTAGTCAGGATGTGTGTTTGGGGGGGGGCAAGTGCTGTTATAGGTATATATAGAAAAATTACAAACAAAAAAATATATAAACATAAAAATATATAAAAAATTACAAACATCAAAGTACCAAAGTATATTGTCGGACCTCTTTGGGGGGCCCGGCCCCTCCGGGTTCCCCCCCTTCGCTACGCCACTGCACCCAATCCATATGTGTAACGGCTAGTTGGACATTAATGTGCAAGCTACAAGTGTTTAACAGAATTATTATACAGATGGCACTAGTATCAAACTATTTTTTAGCAAATAGTATATTATTCTGAGAAACTGTTACAATTTTTTGATTTTGTTAGCATGCTTTTCAAAATATTAAAACAATTAAATTTTGAGGAATGAATAAAATTTTCAGTTCCTACCTAAGCCCAAGTAATAGCCGTTATTTATTTCCTCACTAAACTAGCCTATCTGTACAACATTTTTTAAAAAAATATTTTAAGAATATGCCTCGTTGTTCGAACAGTCTTTGATTGTCTGGTTTATCTGTGCTGGAAACTTAAGAAGCCAGCTTAAGCGAACTCAGAATCTCCCTGAGTGCAAAGCTGTGGAACATAGCCTCTGTTGGTAGCCGAGCTCGGCTACCAATTATAGCGATCTTTATTCCTTAGACAATGAGTCACTTGCCTACCAAGTTTCGTAGAAATCTGGCCAGTAGTTACCGAGAAATAAAGTATCATACACATACGAACAAACATACACTTGGAGTAAAAGTATAAGCTAGGGTTGCCAACTCTGAAAAAAAAACTGGCATCCCCTCAAAACTCCCTATGATATAGGTCAAAGTGTGAAGTATCTCTTCGGACCTATCCATGGTAAAGAAATGTACTATCGTGAACAAAAGTGCATTAGCACCTGCATTCTGCACATCCTTAGTACACTCACTAATAAGCTTAATAGATACATTATGCTATAAATGAGAAACTGAAATCGGCATTGATCATTTTATTGTATTTACCAGTAACTGCCACTTCTTTAAAATTATCGAAACAGATGAGCAAAAGTACCGGTATGTCAATTTTTACGTGACAATTTTGAATTTTGAAAATGAAATTTTATTCTTTAAACTCATACTTCAACTACAGGAAATTGCTTCAAGAAGTCCTTTTTCATTTTCAATAAATGTATAAAATTCCTTTTAAGTAAATTTTAAATTTTCCCTGATACAGTCCTTTCGTTATCATCTTTTTACAGCCATCTCTTTAAAATTATCTAAACAGATGGACTATATATATATATATATATATATATATATATATATATATATATATATATATATATATATATATATATATATAAATCGTTGAAACGGTTAAAGGTGACATTGGATTTACATAACGAAAGTTACTTTTTAAATCTATATTTCGAACTAGATACAAATTTGAAAAAAAAAACGGTCATAAAGGGGCTGGTAAGAAGTTTGTACCGGTCACAGGATTTAATCAAAATAACAGCGATATTTCCAGCCAGGCCGGTGAAAACCGACCAGTTGGCAACTCTAGTATAAGCTCTTGTATGCTTACGTCGGAAGCTAATAACCATCGAAACAAGAGTTTAGTCTGTCCTGTCTCGGAAAAGGTAATGAAAGTGATGTATCAGCTAGGAAAATGTCTCTCTTTCTATTGGAGGAGTTTTGTCTGGTCTCTTGTACCTTCATGAAAAGTACATCTCGTCTCGTCTCGTATGCAACCCTTAATTATAATGTCTTTAGCTGAAAGAGTGTAATTGTGAAATGTTAAACTAATTTTTAAATTTAATTCTGCATAAAGAGCGCACCCACGGTGTTTTCACCGGGTCCGAACGTCCTCCCGAAAAATAAAATCCGTAACGCGACATACATTTGTACGCTTTATTAATAACCGTCTCATATAGCCTCCTTGCTGAAAAGGAAGTTAACTCAAAATCAAAAATCACTTTCTTAATAAGATTATACTTGTTTAGCAAATAAACACTTGATATAGACTAAAGATTTGACTTTACTCATCATCTATACCAGTGCTATTCAACCAGGGGTACGCGTACCCCTGGGGGTACGTAATCCTAAAATAAGCATATTTTTAGTATTTATTCAATGATCATAGTTGGAGAAAATCCTTCTCGGTAGAACTGGATGTTTCCCATATGTTTTTAAATTTCGCATGTTAATTGTTTGGGATGTGTAATTTATCTCCCTGCAAATACTCTTTTGATTGGCACACTGATTGTCCTTATGTTGGGTCTCTATTTGTTCCCATTTTAATGAACGGAACATATGTATTAAGTTTAATAAGTTAATTTCGATGTAATTTCTTTTAGACAGCTTCAGAGGTACACAATAACTAAACTAACTAACTCTATGGCCTATGGAACCCGGAGGTTCAGTGCCGCGTTCACAAAAGCTCTCCACTGACTTCTATCCTTAGCTAATTGCATCCAGTTTCTACTTTGTATTCCTATCTCTGCGAGATCCATCTTAATATTGTCCTCCCATCTGCGCCTAGGTCTTCCTAATGGTCGTTTTCCTATGGGTCTACCAGTCAAGACTTTGAAAGCGTTTCTACTTTCTTCCATTCTAGCTACGTGACCTGCCCACCTAAGCCTCCTAGACTTGACGACCCTAACAATATTGGGTAAACCGTATAAACTATGTAGTTCCTCGTTATGGAGCTTCCGCCATTCCCCATTCTCGTTCCTCTTGGGTCCGAATATTCTTCTCAGGATCCTGTTCTCAAATACTTTCAGTCTATGTTCTTCCCTCAGAGTAAGCGACCATGTTTCGCAACCATACAGAACAACAGGCATGATTATCGTTTTATATATTTTAAGCTTCAAATTCCTCGACAGAATTCGCGACGACAAGAGATTTTGAACCGAATAGTAACACGAATTCCCTGCTTTTAGTCGACATTTAATTTCTTCGTGAATATGATTTTCGTCTGTTAATATTGATCCTAAATATTTGAAAGTATCCACTTTATCAAAAGTATTATTTAATATTTTAACGCCTCCACAATTTGCCGTATTACGGTCCCGACACACTTTCATGTATTTAGTTTTCTCTGTATTTACTTCTAAACCCATGTCCCTGCAAGCGTTTAATAAGATATCTGCATTTATTTCTACTGTTCTCCTATCATCTCCTATTAAATTTACATCATCAGCATATGCCATAACCCGGTGAATGCCGTTCAACTCTAGGCCCTGGTTGCTATCTTTGATTTTCCTTATGGCGTATTCCAGCACAAAGTTAAATAATAATGGCGACAACGCATCTCCTTGTTTCAGGCCATTTTCGACGTGGAAGCTCGTGGACAAAAATTTTCCTACCCGGACTTTACTTTGGGATTCACTTAAACATATCTTAATTAATCTAATTAGCTTTCTCGGTATTCCAAGCTCTGTAAGAACGTTGTATAATGTTTCTCTCCTAACCGAGTCGTAAGCCTTTCTAAAATCAATAAATAGTTGATGTACCGGGGTATTGTATTCCCACTTCTTTTCGAGTATTTGGCGAATGGTAAATATTTGGTCGATAGTTGATCGATTTCGTCTAAATCCACACTGATAATCTCCAATAATTTCATCTGCGTATGGGGTCAATCTTGCTAACAGAATATTTGAAAGGATTTTATAGGATGTTGACAGAAGAGAAATGCCTCGATAATTATTACAGTCAGTTTTGTCGCCTTTCTTGTGAATTGGAACAATGATTGACTCTTTCCACTCTTGTGGCAATTCTTCCTTGTTCCAGATAAGGAGAATTTTTCGCCTCCAGCTAAAATTAACTCAGCCGGAATTTCATCTACACCCGGAGATTTGTGTTTCTTTAATTTCTTTATAGCGGTTTCTACTTCTATTCGATTGGGTTCTGGAATATACGGTTCTGCGGTGTGTATCTCCTTTTCTCCACGCACATTAGTTTTTGGCTGCGTGTTCAGCAAATCGTCAAAGAAATCTTTCCATCTATTTAAGAGGCTATCCGTATCAGTGAGAACTGTTTCGTCAGATTTCTTTAATATATAAGCACGAGGTTGATAGCCTTTCTTAAATTCGCTGATCCCCTTATACATGTCCCGAATATTTTTATTTTTACTATTATCTTCAAGTTCCTTAATTTTAGCTTTCAAAAAATCCCGTTTCTTTGTTCTAAAAGTTTTGGAAGTTTCCCGCCTGATATCTGCGAAATTTTGTGTAGTTATTTCATTCGGATTTTGTAGCCACCGTAATTTTGCCTGTTTTCTCTTCTCTACTAGTTTAATGCATTCTTGGTCGAACCATGGTTTGTTCCTACGTATTTCCGCGTGTCCCAATTTTTCTATTGCTGAACTTTTAATGCTATCTCTAATTTCAATCCAAGTATCCTCAACACTAGTGCACTCCGAGTCTTCTAAAACCGAGAATCTATTCGAAACTTCAATCTGGTATTCCTCTCTTACCTGGCTCTCTTCTAATTTCTTTAAATTAAATCTCTCCGTTTTCGGACATTGAGTATTACATTTATTCAACGATAATCTCTCCCGTATTATCGCTGCTACCAGGTAGTGATCAGTGTCACAATCAGCCCCTCTAAACGACCGGACGTCAATTATGCTAGATTGTCTTCTTCTATCTACTAAAACGTGATCAATTTGATTATGTGTTTTTCCGTCTGGTGATGTCCAAGTGTATTTATGAACGTCGCGATGTGGGAATTTTGTACTCTTCACGATTAGGTTTTTGGATGTTGCAAAGTTCACGAGTCTAACACCGTTGTCATTACTTTCCTTATGCAAACTTTCGTTCCCTATAATCGGTTTGAAAATATCCTCTCGTCCTACCTTCGCATTGAAATCCCCTAATAGAATCTTCATATGGTATCGCGGGAGTTGGTCAAATATCCGTCCCACTTCTTCGTAAAAACTATCTTTTATATCGTTACCCTTATCTTCAGTTGGAGCATGTACATTTAAAACAATAATATCACACCACCGTCCCTTAAGAGTAATAAAAGAAAGTCTGTCAGTAACAAATTCAACCCGTTTAATTGCTGGTAATATTCGTTTGTGAACGAAAAACCCTGTTCCTAACTGGTGATTTTTATTTCCTTCCCCGTAAAAGAACGTAAAATTTCCGGAATTCTCAGATCCATTTCCTTCCCACCTAACTTCCTGAACTCCTACTAAGTCCATCCTGTATTTCTCTAACTCACTCGTTACAGATTTCAACGCGCCTGCCCTATAAAGACTTCTAATATTCCATGTTCCAAATCTCATGTCCATTTTCTTTTGCTGATGTCGTGCCAAATTATCAGTCCTTGTCCGAGGCTTTTGTGAATGTTTCTGAACAAGTACCTTTTTTTACAGGATGAGGGTGTTAGCCTTACCCAAACCCCCAAGCTGGAGGACCACTCCTAGTCGTCTGTCCGCGACTGCTTATTCAGTATATTCGCAGCTAACCTCTATATCTAGAGGCCTTCTCCTCGATCCGCAACCTGAGGACGCGCCATGCCGTGGTGACAGGAACCCACGTTATCAGAGGTACACAATTGGATGGCAAACTGTGTCTAGGGGTACCCGAGGAAAAAAGTTTCAATAGCACTGATCTATACTATTTCTTTTCTGATATAGGGACCGCGGTGGCTCAGTGTTAGAGCGTTCACCTCTGATGAATGAGGTCCTTGGTTCGATTCCAGCTCGCGCCAAGTGAGCTTTGTGATGAGCAACCACCGTGTTCGTGGGTTTCCTGGAGGTTCTTCCGTTTCCTCCCACTTCCTTCATGTCATTTCTCATCATTACCATCCCCTTTAGCCTAGCCTGCATAATCGTGGAACGTAGAACTTACAGATTTCATTTCATTTTTCTTTTTTGATAGAAAAAAGAATCTAATTTTATCATTTTTCGTGAGAATGTAGGTGTCAGTACTTAAAAAAAAATAATTATCGTTTCTTTTTTTCTTTTTTCGACTGTGGAATAACATCCGTTCGATACCACATAAACATAGTCTTGTATAATTGGGCCCCGCACTAAATCTTGGACTTCTCCCAACAAAAATTTCTGTGTGTCCCCCTGTTCTGAATACATGTTTAGGTACGTTATAGTCGAAAGCTGAGTCTACAACAAAATAGTTTTACTTGAGAGGCATGATGATACCAGTTGAAACACTTTCACTGTCTCCTTGTAAGGAAGTCATTTAGCATTTTTGTTTTCGTTTTTTTTTTTTTTTTTTTTTTTTGTAGTTGTTTTTGTTTTATGACATTACGTTTCTTGTGCTCATACACAACAGCTATATTGTTCAAGCTGCTTCTATTGCCTCCAACCATTTCTTACTTGTGCTTGGCGTTCAGACTAACATGTACCGTCATTCATCTTACTTCTCATAAAGCTATAGACAGAACTAAGAAAGAAGGTCAAAAAGTACTTCCGAAAGTAAGAAATACACAGTTTTCCTTTTTTGTAATTATAAAGATATGTAAAAGCTCACACTTTGTTCAAAGGGGGAATGGTGGCTCAGTGGTTGAGCGCTTACCTCTGGTACGGGGTGTCCCTGGTTCAATTCCCGACCAAGTAAGTTTGTGGTGGACAACCTCGTGTCCGTGGGTTTTCTTATTCAAATTGGAAATGATACATCTTCAATAGAGGAATAAGAACTGGAAGAAAGATTTCTCTCATTTCCAAAAAAGATGAACTGCGTGTGCCATCGGGTTTAGTAATCAGAGATGCAATGCAACATATATATATATATATATATATATATATATATATATCACACAATATTGTTATAATCCTCGCGTATACAAAATTTTAGCATAATATCACTGCTGATAATGCACTTGGTAATCTGTCGTATAAGATAAAGTAGGCAAGCCGAGGCTCAAGCCCTTTCCTGCTACGACCTGGAATGTCCGCAGCAAGCTAATAGCGCTGTGGGATACTTATTTCTTTGTGCCTTTCAATTTGGCGTTCCAAAGAAATTTGGACAACATTGACTGAGTTAGTAACGGAGTATACCGGAGGGAGCGGGGCAAGATGTTCCACCCATATAAGTTTTACATTTTTATTAGTATAATACTATGCAATTGATTAAAATATATGTATTTTCAAACTGAAGAAGACAAGTGGTCCTCCCCTCCTCAGATGACGCAGCTGATTTGAATCGGGCTTGTTTTGAGACCTCATTTTATGGCGTTTGTGCGTCAACACAACGAAAAATTTGCGTTAAGGTTTGCGATATTCGATCGCATGCTGATTTTGTGATATGACGTCAGTGTTCGAAGTTTTATGGTTTGAAATAATCTATCCTCTGCAATTCTTTTTTCCTCTATAGATTCACCAACAAAAGTTTTTAACGCAGATTTTACGTTGTGTTGCATTCTGGAAATGTTACGAAGACTGGAGGCCCGTTGACACCATTTCCATATCATGAAGTAATGACAGTCCTTTCTATAATATTTGGTCTAGGAATTAATTCGTGCGGGTGGACAAGAGATGGCGCAACGAACGGAGCGTCCCACAGTTCCGTGTATCCACACATGTGTTGCAAACCCCTGTCATCGCGTATCGTTCGTAGTATAGGGCAGTGGATTAAAGCGTCAACAACGCCAGTTTGTAGTTAAGTGAACATGGCGCAATTTGTGCCTGATAAAGTGTTTTTGCGGGGTGTCCTGCTGCATTACTTTAACATGCAGAAAAGTGCGACTGAAAGTCATCGTATTTTGGTGGAAGTGTATGGTGACCATGCTCTAGCTGAGCGAACGTGTCAGAAGTGGTTTGCACGGTTTAGAAGTGGTGATTTCGGCTTGGCAGACCAAGAGCGAGCTGGACAGCCAAAAAAATTTCAAGACGAAGAATTGACAGCATTGCTCGAGCAGGATTCGTGTCAAACGCAGGAACAACTTGCAGCAGCATTAGGCGTTGATCAAACAACAGTCTCCAAACGCTTGAAAGCCATGGAAATGATTCAAAAGATGTCACATTGGGTTCCACATGAATTGAAAGACAGAGACGTTGAAAGACGAAAAACCATTTGCGAATTGCTGCTTCAACGACAGAGCAGAAAGGGGTTTCTGCATCGAATTATTACGGGTGATGAGAAGTGGATCCATTACGAGAACCCTAAACGAAAAAAGGCCTGGGTGAAACCAGGTGAACCAGGTCCATCACAACCAAAACGAGATATTCACTGTGCAAAGGTTATGCTGTGCATATGGTGGGATATGAAAGGTGTGGTGTACTATGAGCTGCTGCAACCGGGTGAAACTATGAATGGAGAACGTTATCGACGACAATTAATGCGTTTGAAGCAAGCTCTGGCCAGAACACGACCAGAATGGGAGAACAGACATGATAAACTTATTGTTCAACATGATAACGCTCGCCCACATGTCGCAAAACCGGTCAAAACCTATTTAGAAAATGTCGGATGGGAAGTTTTACTCCACCCGCCGTATTCACCAGACGTTGCTCCTTCGGACTACTACTTGTTCGATTGCATGAACAACGATTTGATTGGACAGCGGTTTACTTCTTCAGAAGATATCGAAACATGGGTCGCTGACTGGATCGCTTCCAAGGATGAGGACTTCTTTCGCCACGGAATCCGTACATTGCCTGACAGATGGGCGAAAGTGGTGGCTAGCGATGGACAATATTTTTCTTAAGGTATTTATGTATTTTGTGTTTGTACTACAGCTTCAATGTGTGCGTACCAACCGCACGAATTAATTCCTAGACCAAATAGTAGCAAGTTGTTGATATATTAAATACGCAATGGCGCATCCCCAGAGAGGGTTCAATTGGGTCCGGACCCTGCCCCATAACTTCGTAACTCTTTTTAATATTTATTTTACCTGCACCAAGGACGCATTCACGGGCGTCCACGTGATCCGGAACTTGTCCAGTCTCATTAACTTGACAAGCATTTGTAGACTTTCTTGATATTAAATAAAACAGTACAGACGTGTTCAAATTATTAGACTCAACATTCAGTTTCTGAATATTTTACTGTTCTTACAATATTTATGTATGAAAACACGTTCGAAATTAGTCCAAATTGTTTTGCTCTAATTTCTAGTGGGAATGGCACATGCTTTTCAATATCAATAAAACAAATGCGAACGTGAATTCAAATATAATTACTGTACAGTGTGTATATCCAAATTGGAAACAAAAAATGAAATGGAATAGTTACAAGAAAATGATCTCTCACACAAAGATTAATACTTCGTATCAAATGCCTTATTCTTTATTAAGTCTTTTATTCTTTGTGGCATGCTATGTACGAGTTTAGCATATTTTGTCTTCAATTCAACATCATGATACCACAAATTGTTGATCTCGATCAATTAATGTTTGATTGTAACGTACTTCTTTAGATTTTCTTTCATAAGGCTCCAAAGGTTTTCAATCGGGTTCATATCAGGACTCTTGCCCGGTCACTGAACACAAATTTAATTGCCCTCAGAAGAATTTTGTCACAGCTTTGGCCCGGTGGCATGGGGCTCCATCACTCATAAAGATGAAGTGTGCGTCATCAAACCAGACTGCAGTCTGGGGAAGCAGTTCTTCTTCAATAATTTGTAAGTATTGGTCGTGCCTCATTGTTCCCTCCACTATATACAGTCTCCCAGGCCCGAAGACAGACATCACACCCCAGACCATGACTGAAGTAAGATGCTTCACGATTTGCTGCAGACACTCCAACTTGAATTCCTCCCCAGGTCGACGTCGCAATATTGTGAGTATTCATCTGACACGGAGACGCATGATTCATTACTGAAACACACTATTTTTCAATCATCAGCAGTCCAATTCTAGACTTCGTGCCTATTCAAGGCGCGTCTTTGCCGAGAATGGAGTAATTATTTTCTTTCTTGGACTGCATGCTTTTATTCCTTCAGCACAAAGGACCCTTCAAACACTTACGTGTGCACTATACACAGCCATTTTTACGCTTGTCTCTAGAAGTTGCGTTTCTGTTTCCCACAGCCAATCTTTTTAGTTTTCTGATACCTCTTAGGGATAGTTTTGGTTTTCGCCCCACTTCCCAACCCTATTTTGCTGATACATTTGCTTCTTGTTTATTGCAACAGAGGTTCTACTCACAGATTTTGCTCTACCCCAACTCTATTAGCAATTTGTCGTTGTGTATATCTTTCCTTCCGCCAAAAGTGTTTTGATAATTTCCACTATACGCGGAGAAATGTCTCTGGCTTTTCCCATTATGCTGCGATGACAGGACTTCACAGAATTAAAAAAAAAATGCACAAAACACGTCACGATCACTTTAAACTTGCCTATAATTCGAGCTGTTGAACGTTTTGAATGTCGTAAGTGCTTACGACTGCAACCACAACACTTTAGAGTGTAACTTGTTGATAAGTTTCTTATAAACCACAATAACTGTCTACTACTAAAACACCACTTTTAGATCTCCTCCCGCCTCACTAATGCCAACTGCTGTTCAACGGTGATATCACCACTTCAAGTGTACAGTAACAAAATGAAGGGTCCTCTATTGGTAGTTTAACCATTAAATTTCATGTTCTAAAACTCCGAAATTAGGACTGCAACATCAACTTTTCATTTTTTTGAGCGTGAGTCTAATAATTTGAACATGTCTGTACTTGCTTTAGCGTGAAATGATTGATGAGGCCTATAGATTTTATCTTACATTACATCTGTACTCTGCTTATAAAAACAATTTCCTTCCATCGCTTTTCTTCTGAGAATATACGCGGAAGTACTTGAGAAATATTTACCATTTTTTCGGGTGTAGAATAACAGCAGTTCAGTACTTCATAGCGTAGTGACTTATAATATTGGACAACTCCCCCAAACCTTGGATTCCCTCTAACAAAATTTTCTGGGTATACGCCTGCAAGTACGACATTCAGTTTTTGGAATCTTTAAATGGAATCTGTTTCTCGTTTTTTTTTTTTTTTTCTATTATTATTTTATCTACACTTTAGCATCAGGTGTGGGTAGCTACTTAAGAATTCCTTTATACTTTTAAAACCGTGATCTTCAAAACAATTCTTTATTGTCGAAAGATAAGAGTTGTGTAGAGAGATATGAACTTGTAAATTATTTTCGTGGCACATGCCGAACAGGAAATATGAAATGCGAACCAAGTGCTGAAGCATTTTATTGATCCAATCAGTAACTGTTTAATATCCGTGAAGAAGTAACTGAGGGAGAAGGCAGCTTGTAGCCCAAATATCCGTGCATTTTCAGTTATATCTTGAAAAACTGGTTTCTTCTACAGATTTCTAAAACTGTCGTGCGTTCACTGTTGCCAGAGGATGTTATGTATATAATAGCATCATCACTCATCGCCAAGTTGTTGTTATTGGATACTCAAAATAAATAAAAATAAAACAAAAAATAGTATCCAGCAAAATGTACTCCTCCGAGGGATTTGTTTACCATTGTTATGACATGAAGTGGCCACCGGACAAGGAACTGGACAATTAACATTTTTTCTCTCGCAAACTTGAGAATTTTTGTCACAAAACCTTATAATTGAGATAACTACTGCGTTGTGTATTCATTTGAAAAAAAGAATTTAATATAGATTCTTGGTTGCGGTAAATAACTTCCTTACACTGTCTCAAAAAGACTGTGGCGTCGCTAGATAATTTTTAGATAGCGGGTGTAACTAGCAAGCTTGCGTTAAGGGTACAATCATACAGTGTCACAAAACTTCGTATTTAATACTGGTTTCCGTTATACGTTCACGCTAGCAGAACTTATAAGATATAAAGTTAGTACACGTGTATTCGTTACTCGACACAATTAACATGATTGGTAACGGTGACTTTAATAGACTGTATCGTTCGATAACCATAACAGTTCCTAACTTCTACGTAACCTGTACAACAGCAAAGTCTTGTTGGTTGCATATGTTAATGGATTGCAGCTTTTTCTTGCTACATCAATCCGGTATTATCTTTATGAATAACATTGATTTTAACATAGTGTATCATTAAAAAACCATGGGTTCTCTAACATCTATGCAACCTGTGCATCACCAAAACATTGTGGGTTGCCTATGATAAAGGATATGTAGCTTTTCGTACTACATCAATCGGTAGTATCTTCATGAGTAACATTGATTTTAACATACTGTATCGTTAAAAAGATAGATTCCTTAGCTTCTATGCAACCAGTACAACAACAAAGTTTAGTTGGTTGTCTATGTTAAAAAGATATGCATTTTTTCCTACAACCAGAAGTGCATTAGCCTTTGGTTTCGCGAGAACTTATTTCTCTACCATCTTTACCAGAGAGTTTATTTAATTTGGGCCCAGATGTGAAGCTTGAATAAATGGGAAACTTAACTGCTGTGGCCGATGGGAATTCTCTTTAATTTCTTATAAACACTATTCTTTCTTAACGATTACCAGTTCACATTCAGCACGAAATACAGATATATAGTAAATACTCTGTAATAAAGATAAAAGGTCCCTCCATTTAGGACAAGCCGAAGGATTAAGTGGAGGTTAACTTCCACACTTACTAGACTTTTATAGAGAAGTGATATTACCACGCTCTGGCCACATTTATCCCCCGATTTTTCCAGATACTCACTGAACACAAGCTGACTGTACGCCTAACAGCATTAAAGGATGGTGGAACGGAAAAATTTTTCGAACGCGACCCGGGCCGCCTACTTGGTAGTTAGACCCTTAACGCTCATACATATTGAATACGTTGTAACATATTCAATACTCCACATTAATTTCTTGCAAGGATCTAAACGAAAGCTGTGCTGCTTTTCTAAAATATAATCAACGTGTATATGTTACAACGTAATTTGTTACAAGAATCTTAACTTAATTAGGTCTGCATTATTAAGGATTTTAGTCTGAGTACTTCGGGGAAAACGCGTTTATTTGGGAAGGTTTGGTTTCCAAATTTCTTTCCTGCTCATTCCATACCCTTGATTTTAGAAGAGTTGACTAGAAACTTCGACTCACAGCAAGGAAAAATTTAATATTTAAAAAAAAAAAAATAAATAAAAACCCATGTAGCAAATAAACCAAAGTTTTTGTAGTATTATTATTTTGGCTTTTGGCAGATCCTGGGACTAGTGAGTTTTTCTTTATTTTATTTTATTTTATTCATTTGTTTATTTATTTATTTTTCTTTTTTACTTGGAAATGTTTCTTCCACATTTCTCGATCTTCAGCTTCCTCTTTTAACTCTTAATATTTTCTTGTATTTTTTTTTTTAAATAATCGATCAGTTGTGTTCTTCTTCTTCCTATTCCAACCTTTCCTTCTTTCCTTCTATGGTGGTATGAAAATAATTTCTTCGCATATTGTGTCCAATCCAATTGGCCTTCTTACGAAGGATGCTGGCTAAAAACACCCTCTTCTCTCCTATCCGTTTTAAAACATTTTCATTTGTTTTTCTCTCTGTCCATTTTATGTTCTCCATCTTCCTCTAACACCACACTTCGAAGCCCTCTAAATATAACCGTACAGTCCAATGCTCCATATATAGCACGTGACCAACTTCTTCTTAAGTCTAATATTGAGCCTCTATAGTAATGCCACATTGACTTGATCCCTAGTCTTCCGTTACAAGCGCTGCTATCGTCTGAAGCAATTCCACTCGCTTTCTCTCGCTTAGCAACAGCTGAACCGTTATTGGCTCAACGCGTGGGTGTGTGAGGTTTAGTTCGCATATTTGCCACGGCTCAAGACATTTTGGCAGCAGAATAGTTAAAGAGTGATCTTTTTTTTTTTTTTTGTTTTGTTTTTTGTTGAACGCTTCTTTGGTTATGGCATCTCTTGACCTGATCTGACCTCTTTGGCGCGGTAAGCGTCACTTTTTGTTGTATTGTTATTTATTTGAAATTTTGAAGGACAGTTTTTCAAATACCATTGGTACGTGGGTTGGGGACACAGTAGATGAGTGATAAAGCGCCTACTTCTGGTGTGACTATCGTAGGCCATACGTGATTTAGTGAATATCATGCCTGTGAGTTCGTTCTATTTTTTTTTTTTTTGTTTCCTTGCACTTTTTCATTCGAGCTATTTTTTTCATTATCATTACTTTCATCAATCATCCGCCTCATTTACCTGCAGGGCATAAACGAGGGACGTTAAGATAAAGATTTCATTTTATTTACCTTTGAATGACATTGGCGTACATATCATGTCACTTCAGATATTTAATACACATAGAAATTTTGTAAAATAGACAACACATTTCTACTAACTTAGCGCTACTGTTTTATTATAGGAGTATGTTTTAGAAAGTGTTCGTAGTTTCTAACTAGGATTATAAGGGTCACGGTGGATCAGTGGTAGAGCGTTTAGCTGTGGTGCGTGGGGTCCTTGGTTCAATTGCAGGCCAAGTAAGTTTGTTGTGGAGAACATTGTATTCCTGGGTTTTCTCGGGGTACTCCCGTTTCCTTCCACATTATCATTCCACCTATTCTTCAATTTTCATTCACTTGCCTAGATCATCCATCTTGCTTAGAATAAAGGACATAATAGTGGGGCGTTAAACTGAAAAATTTCATTTCAAGGATTTTCTATCCAGGACTACACGACGAATATTACTAGCATATATAAAATTCCAACTTTGCGCAATTGTTTTATAGTCAGATGTTTTAGAAAAGGAAACCTTCGTAGTTTCTAACCAGGAATATGCGAGGAATATTCTTGAGATATATATAATATTCCAACTTAGCACAATTGTTTTATAGTCATATGTTTCAAAAAAGGAAGCTTTCATGGTTTATAACCAGGAATATACGAGGAAGATCCATGGAATATGTGAGTTATCAACTTAATGCCGATGTTTTACAGTCATGTATTTAAGATGAACTATTCGTAGTCTCTTACAATTTCCTTGGGATGCATGAAGTATCACGGTTAACTAGCAAACAGATTGCAGATCCTCCGAACGAGGTTGTTTGTCATCTGTTTCATAAACAATACTTACGAGCATGAATATTAGTTATGCATGTTTTCCAGTCTTCACTCCCTGGCATAACATAAAGAAGTATTTTTGTCGGTCACAAAGTCACTCAACATGACATCAAAGCATCTTTTTATTTAATGTTCTCCACGTATAAAGTTGAGCTACTAAAGACAGTTCGAAATGAAACTAGGATACACGTATTATGTTGTCTTGGCTAAACCGTTGTTGCAATTAAACACCAACTGAAACGCTTGTAAAACCATTGTCGATTGATTAACAGAAACGTTCCCTTTCCACTGTTTATAGTTGTTTGCAACTTGTGACATTCAAAACATCTTTTAACTAAGCAACCAAACCAATTGAGGTCTCGTATACTAAATTAAACCCACGTTGTTATGATAAAGAGAAAAGTGTGTCGTTATTTTTTTTCTCTATCAAACCTGGCTACATTGCTGGAGTCCATTATTGTAATAAAGTGATGGCGAACATGCACTAAGATTGTCAGTCAAGCGGCCCGGAAAAAGAAAGAAAGAAAAAAAAAGAAACTAAGAAACCAGTCCCACAGAAGGAGAAGAAGAAAAAGCAAATAGAGAAGAAAGTGTAAAAGGTCGTGGAATTTTAAAATTAATCAGCTGCAGGCTGTTGAAGACGAGCCGCCATGTTTTTTTTTTTAATTTTATTTTTTATACTGAAAAATAAGATAAATTAACACATACGTATCGTAGCATGTTTTCTTTCTGCGGGACAGGTTATCAACATTTTTATCAAACTGAATTGTGATTGTTGTCAGGCCCGTATCCACGGGGGGCAAGGGGGCTGGCCCCCTCTAAACTTTGTCTGCCCCCCCTAAAATTGCACGGTAGGCTTGCAAATGAACTATATGATGATGAAGTATAATATGATTGGGTCGCCCCCCCTAACTTCTACCGGGCCCCCCTAAATTTTTGGGCTGGCTACGGGCCTGGTTGTTGTTTTCTTGGGTTCGATTTTTATTATATATACATCTAGGACCTCATTCCATATCAGTCCACGAAAAATTTGGGGATCACAACGTAGGCCTATTAGAAGTATGAATAATTTAACTATTACAAAGAGTTACGGTCTAAATGTTTTATGATAGTGCCCTTCAAGCTTTCTTATTGGCTGATTCAAGTGCCCTTCAAGCTTTCTTATTGGCTGATTCAATTAAGACTGATCTGATTGCTTTTGAGAGTTAAGTGTCATGGTTCAATACCAGATCATGTAATTTTCTGGTAGATAACATTTTCTCTCACTGTCTTCAATCCACCATATTGTTTAGGGGCCGCGGTGGCTCAGTGGTAGAGCGTTCACCTCTGGTGCATGGGGTCCCGGGTTCAAACCCTGCTCCGGCCAAGTGAACTTTGTGGTGGACAAACACCGTGTGTGTGGGTTTTCTCGGGCTTCTCCCGTTTCCTCCCACTTTCTTCATTCCACCATTTCATTCATTTCTCATAATCACCGTCTCCTTTAGCCTAACCGGCATATCCGTGGGACGTAAAACTCACAGATTTCATTTCATTTTTCACCATATTCTTTCCATAATCATTAAGTACTCTTTTTTTTTTCATTCGTCTTCTTTTAATTTTCCATAATACTGAACTTTCTGGTGGACAAACACCATGTAAATGGGCTCTCTCGCAGTTCTCTCATTTCTTTCCACTTTCTTCATTCCACATTTTTTTTTTTTTTTATCATCTCCGTCTTCTTGAGCTTCAAAGCAGAACCATGGGACGCGAATCTGAAAAGGAATAAAAGAAAATAAAGATTTCATTTCATTGCACAACTAAATACGAATTTGGCCTCATTTCATGCTTACCTGATACAATCTGGTTTATCCGTATCCATGTTCTTAGTTAATGTTGTACCCAAGGGCGTCATTCGGAGTTGGCAGGGGACAATTATATAAGAAACTCACATTTAAAAAAATGTATACTAGTAAAAAAATGAAACTTATATCGGTGGAGGATCTTGCTTCCTCTTGACAAAATCGGAGATGACACTATCGGTTGTACCGCGCCATCTTGTATTTTGCAGTATACCGAAAATTCAACAATTTCCTTCGAAAATATGATATTGGGGAAATAAGATAAGCAGCAGACATTTGTTTTTATTAAACAAGTTTATTTATTTAGTAAGTTTGCTCACATATTACCTCAAACTCCACACTATATATTTTATGCAATTATTTTAGGACTTTGACTAAACACAAAAATCCTGCAGATAGCATCGTCTATAAGCGTCAGACAGGTAAGTAATAGTTAGAAATATCGTGACTAGTGATGTGAGGCGGAAAATTTTCCGCTATATTTTTCCGGAAAATTTTCCGTTCTAAAAAAATATCAGTAATGAAGAAACAATTCCTCAGCAATCATGAAATTGATTGCATTCATGTATAGAAATGTTAAAAACTGAAAGATCGTTTAAAGAATCTGAAAATTTTCATAGCTCAGACAATTTTCAGTACTATGTAGAAACAAGTTAAACAATTTTTCATGAATCGAAATATTTTCTGCCTTATATGGAAAAATTGAAGAATTTTTTATGAGTCGGAAAGTTTTCATTATTTCGAAGCAAGAAGTAAAACAACTGTTTTCTGAATCGGAAAGTTTTATTGCTCTGTAGAAACAAGTGAGAGGAATTTTCATAGATCGGAAAATTTTCATCACGATGTAGAAACAAGTGGAAAACACTTTTCATAGGCCTGACAATTTTGGATATTATGTATAGTGATGTTAGGTGGAAAATTTTCCACTATATTTAACTGCACATAGAGCTACAAAATTGAATTTCAGTAGAGGAAAGTTAGTCAGCAACAAATTATAATTTTCCAATTAGATTTCGGGAACCAGAAAATTTTGTATTTCAAGTTGGGAAATAAAATTTTACACAGTGTTTCTCTCTATATATAGAAGAAAATTTTTCACCTCACATCACGGTTAAACAACGATGTAGGAATAAGTGGACTATTCTTTTACGAATCGGAAAATTTTCCGTTTCAAAATTTTCCGGAAAATTTTAATCACTGTACAGGACAGACAATTGTTCGATTCATGGAAAATTGTTCCACTTGTTCCTACATAGTACTGAGAATTATCTAAACCATGAAAATTTTCAGATTCTTTAAACGATCTTTCACTTTTTTAACATTTCTATATATGAATTCAATCAATTTTATGAATACTGACGAATTGTTACTTAATCACTGATATTTGTTAAGAACGGAAAATTTTCCGGAAAAATAGAGAAAAAAAATTTCCATCTCACATCTCAACTAGACAACGATGTAGGAATGTGGTAATGTTTTTTATGTATCGGAAAATTTTCCGGAAAATTTTCATTGTACAGGACAGACAATTTTTCGATTCATGGAAAATTGTTCCACTAGTTCTTACATCGTACTGAAAATTGTCTGAGCCATGAAAATTTTTAGATTCTTTCTACGATCTTTCACTTTTTAACGTTTCTATATATGAATTCAATCAATTTTATGAATACTGACGAATTGTTACTTAATCACTGATATTTGTTAAGAACGGAAAATTTTCCGAAGAAATATAGAAGAAAATTTTCCACCTCACATCTCGACTAAACAACGATGTAGGAATAAGTGGAGTATGTTTTTATGAATCGGAAAATTTTCCGGGAAAATTTTCATCACTGATCGTGACGCACTGATACGTTTGCCATTTATTATAAGGGTCTCATTGAACCCCTTGTCTTTATACAACCATCTTTACATATCTCTTAGACAAGGTGGTATAACGTTTTAGGATAGCTTGAAAACACGTTTGCCGTTTTGTTATAAATTCTCATTGAATCCCCTTGTCTTTATACGACCAACTTTGCACATCTCTTAGACAAAATGGTATAACATTCCAGGATAGCGCAAAAACACGTTTGCCGTTTATTATAAAGAATTCTCATTTGGAACCCCCTGTGTTTATACAACCAACTTTACATATCTCTTAAACAAGATCGTATATCATTTCAAGATAGCGTGAAAACTGACAGGTTTGCCTTTTATAATAAGTTACATATAAACTATTGATAGGGATGAATGGTAGGGAGTCTATTCCTATTTATTTATATGGAGGAATAATTTTCTTTTAGATTTAACAATTTTATTTTATTGTTTTCTTCTACATATTTATTATGTCTTAGTAAAAATAAAATTCTATACCATATTTACGTATTTTAAAATATTTAAAAATTAAATTAACATTAACTTAAATTAACTAAAATTCATATTTAGAATCAAGTGACACTTCTGTTTATGATACAAAAACGTGTCATTCTGTTAATAACACTAATGTGCAAGCTCAAAATATTTTAGTGTTACGGATTGCATATACATCTAATTGAAAATATTTCTTATATTCCTAATATTCCTAATGCTTATCAGATATCTCAGTCTTTCAATCACACTAATTGCCAATACTTCATCACTACCATTTGGCGTAACAGCCCTTTTGTGCGCTTGAGACACTACAACGCCATCTATTAGCGACCGACTCAACTACGTCCACCCTAGCAACGAACACGTGGTTATCGCGTTGTGTTGCTCTATCTTTTAACAGGCGTATCAAGAGCTTTTTGGAACTAATGGCCTTTCACGTCTTTTATTCATATGACTCCCCAGTTACCTCACGACGCTCAAAACTGGAAAGGACCGGCTGAAAATCGAACCCGAGACCACTTGGACGTGAGCCCAATGCTCTAACCACTAGATTACTATGTCCCCATCCCAATACTTCACAGTCAGGCTAATAGATGTCGCTAGTTGATCCTGCTTCCTACCTAACACCAAGAGATGTCGCTAGCATACAGGGAATTTAAGAGACAGGTCGAAGGCTTGTGAGAACAACTAGTAGATTCACGAGCAAGGGTAAAAGTGAGGGAGGAACGCGGGGGGACGTCGTCCCCCGCTTCTAGAATATATCCGTGGTGTCCCCCTACTTTATAAAAAAAATTACAATGGGCAAAGATAGGCACGGGGGACGTCGTGACGTCATGCGTCCCCCTACCTTTTCTAATCAACTTTTACCCCTGCTTACGAGAATAAATTAGTAGAATTAAAATATTAAAATCCACGTTCATTTCGAAAAAAAAAAACGATAAAAGTACTTTCACATATAGAACAATGGACTGAAAAAAAAACAAAGATGGTGCAGGTAGTGGTCACTCTTAAGAGAACATTAAGGTGAAACTATTTGTTTCTGAATAGGGTACTGAAAACGGCGCCAGGAAGTTTCAAGTTGTTGTTATAACTGTACGGAACCAAATTGAAGGTTTCTCTGAAAACGTGAAAGAACTTATTAATTCAGTAAATTTCGTGTCATGCTTGTTTTTGCCTATATTTAAGTATAATCTGTTATTAAAATGAAAGAAAATGTTGGACAAATGACTATTCTTTCGTTGTGGATACTAGTAAATGTTTAAATGTAATTAAAAAGAAAAAATAAAAGAAAACGAAACGTGGTATGCTACAAGTGGAGTAACTAAAAGTGTGAAGTATGTACTTCACTGCGTGTTATTTGAATTTCTAAGAAGAAAGAGTCATTAGAAAAAGAAAAACTAAGGTGAATTGGTAACTCACCTAATAATTAAGTCTATATGTCAAGGAACCCGTAAGCTTATTACCACAGAAACAAAAGTTCTCCATTGAATTATATTTTGTATCAAGCTGTCTACTCTGGATTGTTAGAAATAGTATGTGCGTAAAGGAATGTGTATCAACATTAGAAAAATACAGAGTGACCAGAAAGTCCCTTTATACCTACACTTATTTCATCCCTACATTAATAATACTTACAGTAATGTGTCCACAACGTCCTATGTACTCCTCCATTATCCGTGCACGGCTTGATAGTCTCCATGTCTTTTTACTTATTCGCTTTAGTAGGTGTAGTGCAGGTCCGTAGCCAGCCCCAAAATGTAGAGGGGGCCGGTAGAAGTTAGGGGGACCCGATTCTACCATATTATAGTGCATTTGCAAGGCTACCGTAAAAATTTTCGGGGGTCTGTAAAAATTTAGGGGAGTCCGGACCCCTATTCCCCCGTGGATAAGGCCTAGTGCGGTGTCAAAAGCTGAAAGACTTCAAGCACACTTACCCACAGAGTATTATTGTCCAGGTACTACTTCTTCTTGACATGTAATTTGATGATACTTCACAAGGCATTGTGTAGTGTCGTAAGGTCCGGAGTTCGAGTCGACCAAGGGTAACGGTCTGGTGTGAATTTGGGAACCCATGTCCTATCCACCAGGAAGGGAACAGTGTGTTCAGGTGTTCACGAATAGCAAGTGCGAAGTGGGTGGGAGCTCCATCGTGTTGGTGAACAACCGTATTGTTGATGACCAAATTCTTCAGCTGTGGAAGAAACCAGGCATTCAACATCTCCAGATAAGTAACCTGGGTCACGGAACCCTCAAAGAAGTATGGACCGAAGATGTATTGTTTAATCATCCCCGCTTAAAGCATGACATGCAGAAGATTGTTCTCAATTTCTTGATAAAAATATCTATTTTCTTTTGACTATATGAAGACAGCAAACTCCTATAGATAGCACATTTATCAGAGAAAAGGACGCCCTTCCGGAATGGTGGGAAAGGCCTCCAACAAAATCCTTCATGCTTCCTGCGTGCGGTTTAAGTAATTGTAAGTTATTTTATTCCACACCACATATTACAAACTTGTCATCTCTTGAAGGGATGAGAGATCTTACCCCACCCGCCCTATTCAGCAGATGTCACTCCTTCAAATCATTATTCGTTTCGGATCATGCAGTACAGCCGCTGTGAACAATATTACAGATTTTTTTGAAAATATAAAAAAATGATTCTATGGGTGAATCTCTTAAAAAAAATAGATTTTTTTTTAAATCGTGAAATCCGAAAAATGAGAAAAGGCTGTAGCTTCCGAAGGACAATACTTTTAATAAAATATAATATACTAAACTTTTAAAATAAATACGAATTTAAAAAACATCGAGAATTAATTCAAACACGTAATAATAAGTATTTGCTTTGATAAGAGTGTACCGTTTAAGTTAAATGCAATTCCCAGAGTAAGAAAGACCAATATTCTTACAGTTTATATGTATCACAAGTGTATTTATTTATTTAGAGAGATGAATACTACAGGTAAAGATGCCCATTTACAATATTCACAAAAACAGATAAACATATATCAGTAGAATAAACAGACAAATGATACTTTTAATGATTGGTTAATCATCAATTCTGGCACTTAAAGAACTTACTACTTTTTTTAAAAAAAAAATAGCGAAGGTCATTCTGAATATATCAATATTTGGGTCAAAAACACAAAATTTGTAGTAGAGGTCGCACATGCTCCAAATAGGTGAGCTTTTCATCATATTTGTTCTTAATGTTCTATAGTAGTGAAATAAACCAGCTTTTGGACGTCTTCTAACGTTGGGAACTTTAAATTTCAGAAGTTCAAGTAATTGCAACACTTGGATTTTGTTGTTTAAAACTTTGTATAGAAGGCAGAATAACTGAACTTTTCTTCTATTGTCGAGGAATGCAATGTTCAGTTATTTAATTAAACATTGATATGTTTCAAATTTATGATATATGCCTGTTTCCTTGAG